>NC_136813.1:124374507-125788274 GCF_951394365.1 Tetrao urogallus | reverse complement strand
TCTATGGGATTTTTATTTTATCTATTTTGAAGTATCTTGCTCTCTGTTCTATTAAAGCACTCACTGTTTCAAGGCATGATGTTTGATGTTTGTAAAGCACATTAGACAGACACTTACATATTTCACTCTGTATTAAAATGGCAACGATTGGCTTCCCAGAGTCATACAAATACCTTTTTAATTGAAATCCTTCCATCTCCCCTACTTTCATGTCCCCAAAGGTACCAAGCCATGAATTTCAATGAGGGCTGTGCAAAACAGCACTTAATTAGTGCTTTTCTGTCAGCCTTTCTCTTATTGCCCACCTATATATTCTTGTTTCTACAGTGGCAATTTAATATCATACAAAAGAAGCAACATTCTTCAACAGCAGTAAAAATCTGAGATCTATCAGTTCAACCTAATTTTTGCATGGCTGTCAGATCCATATGGACCACTGTGTCTGGTTGTTGTTGTTGCTGCTTTTTTTTTCTTTTTTTTCTGGAGAGAGCAGACTAATTCACAAAAACAATAAATCAATTTGTACCAACAGGAACCACAGGATTCAATAAAGAGTTACTAAACATACTTTGAAAATAATCCTGTGTTTACAATGCAGCCACGACTAGTTACTTGTACTGGAAACATTCGGTTTTATTAATGCTGTAATTCAGCTGTCAATCTGAAATTATCACCATGCTGTTCTTCATTCAACATTCAAAAGATGAAGCGTGAAAACTTCAAAGGTCTAATTTGTGAGACAACATACCAGGACTTCTGAACGTCAGCCAAGGCCCTCCTGACTTGTGAAATATTATGACAAACAACTGATACCACCTTGACCAAAACAACCACTACCACACCCACATGGGAGCTTTCCCTCTTCTAGACATGCAGCAGCCAAAGCAGCACCAAAGGACTGCTATAAGTACACTAGTGGTTTCACTTATGGTTTCTGTTGGAATGAGTAGAGAAGGGATGTATGTCCACTGATGGGAGACCAGACATTGAGTGATCCTTGTCCTCTACGATTCTGCACTGGAGGTGTTATCTCACCTCTTGGTAGGAGGACATAGATAACATAGTATAATACTTTGATTCCTTAAAGACTAATTTATCCTTTAAGTTGCAAGAAAAAAACAACACTATCAACACTAGATCTCACACTTCCGAAGCTGCAAAATAAATCAATCTTTTTTTGCCTACCTTTTTTCTCATCCATGCATAGAAGCACCACGGAATCAAAATGAACTATGCTGAAACAAGAGTATGCAATACATAGATACCTCACTGTCTTACCTGCTCACTGTTTACACTGCACTTGATCACAAGACTATCAGCAGCTGGCAGAAATCAGACCTTGGATGGAAAAACATGAATGAAGCTGAAGCTCAGCAGAGGATGCAGCTGGACACAGGCCAGTGTTTTCAGTAGGCTGCAGATCCTGCAGTCTCTTTTAGTTGAATGCTAACTGGTCACTTTTATCCCTTGTTACAGAATACTTTCACGTTCCTTGCCCAGTAAATCCTAATACAGCAGTCCACAGTTGGCACCTTTTGCATTTTCTGTCTGAAAATCTAATTAGCAAATTAGTCCTGACTTTAAGACTTCACAGTTTTACCCAATTTCATTGGGATCACAGTAAGGAGATATACCTAGGCTCACATCCTTTAGTGTTTAGGAAATGCTAGCGCTACAATACAAAAACATGCAATACATCACCTAGAATAGCTAAATCAGATGTCTTCTCAATTTTTTGGCACTGGCTTATCACCTAAGTGACATCAAATCCTTGTTTCTTATCTTTAATGACTTCTACATCTAGTTTCTCATCATTTTCAAAGGAATTCAAATTCCCTACTGTGAATAAGATAAACCCCCTAAAAACAGTTTTTGGTCGAGGTGAAAATCTCCTTAAGAAAAGTAAATTCCATCTATGACAGAGAAACATTACTCCTGGAGCTGAATGGAAGGGGGGAAATGAAAAGTGGGACCTCTACACACTTTTTGTGGAAAATATGAGAAAACATACAAGCAATAAGGGATAGAAATTACAGCCACTGCTGCAGATTAATATTGCAGTATCTTAAATTGGTAAGGCTGCAGTAGCATATATGGAATTGAACAGTATCACAACAGACTAATTTTGATCTACATAGTAGCAATATGTTTATCTCTTGAAGTATGCTCTTGTAAAAAGACATTATTCATTCAGATAAATATTCCCCTATGAGGTCTTAAAATAACTTTAAACATAACTGACAATTTCTTGCTCAGGCAAGGAATAACAAATGGAGTAAAAGCTAAGCTAACAACAAAAAAGAATGAGAAATTTTGAGGGGTGTCACAAAGGGTAATTATTCACACTATGACTACACTTCCATAATATTTCTCCTTCCTTCAAATACCACCTTAATCTTATACTAAACACATTCAGAAATCAGGAATTCAAAGCAATAAAATATTTTTCAACTTCTGATGGCAGGCAGACTTGCAAAAAGATGAAGTAATACCCGGCACTACCACCATAAGAACTATGACAAAAGCTGACAGTATCACATGAATTTCTCCTTAGTGTGTAAACCTTTCTGCCCTCAGTTTGGACTACAAATTGTGAGTTGGTATCAAGATACTAATTTTGGTTCAGAGAGAGCAAAGCGAAATTAGCAGTAAAAGCCACAAGGCACCACAGGAGGGTGCTGCACACAGGCACTGTATTCATCTTGCAGGAACGTTTGAAGCAGTGTGATTTTATGCTTTCCATAGGGACTGAAAGCTGGGAAAAGTCCTTTTCCTTCACAGCACCTCAGAGTGAATCCATGCACTTGTAACCAGAGACTCAAACTAAAAGGGAAACTGTAGTGTTGGCCTAGAATCTGTGTTGGTCATAATGACAGTGTCAACTGAGGCCCATTTGCTAACATACTAAAGAGTGAGAATTAGCTCAGCAAAAGGCATATCCAACGACAGGAGTTTAATGACTATATAAATTTTTTATTGTGTTTATACTGTGTTAAAGAATAACTTCTCACTACGTCAAGACATCAGCAGTTTTTCTCTCCGTGCTTAATATCAATACGTCTTTTGAACAATGATTCACAGAATAAAACTGCTGTACAAATGGATTTACACTTTCATAAATCTGTTCATAATAACACACTGTCTGTATACAAGTGCAGATACATTCTACTGTGTCCAGATACATTTTCTTTTGCATACCTCACTTGATTTTGAGTGGACAAACAAATATCTAGCACTCAATCAGATACAACATGGTACAGTTGCCAGTTCCTGCTTTCTACTGAGGCTGTTTATAGTAATTTCAATAGAATAATTTTGAATTTTTAATCCCCTTCCTCTCTCAATAAATGAAAGTCATGCTGAATTGCTACACAGAAGCTGGTAAAGATAGCAGGAGCATAACATATACAAAAAATTTCTCCTAATTGTCAGTGGTATAAATAACACCCCTCCTCTACACCAGTCGAGCTAAAAGAGCTCACCACAATATTCTGATGCATACTGGACATCACAGGTAACACAAAAACTGAACATGGTTTTGAGACTGTGACCCTCATTTAATTACATCCCCCTGAGGTGTCTTTCTTTCTGTGTCAGTTCTCTTGCCACCTCCTTAATGCAGTGATGCCCAACAGCTATTGCATTGCCACCTTCACTTTCTACACCTTCTTTTCTTCTGTAATATCCCTTCCAAGTTACCACTCCAGTTTTCCTCTGTTTGCTGATAGAACAGCTTCGCTTTCTCCATAAGCCCCACTTTCCTTATTTCTCTCTAAGATGAAGTTCGTACCTTTCAAGGAATGTGCTCACGTGCTGTTTGTTCACTCTTTGACTCCGCTCACTTGATGTTACATCTACTCTATAGAACATCAAACTTAAGGCTTTTGCCTTTCACTTGTCTCTGACACCTCTTATTTGATGAATTTCAGTTGTTCTTCGGGGAGATAGTAAAGGGAAAACAAGCCCCAGCTCCTCCTCCTCCTATTTACTCGATCCTAGTGTTCATCACTACTTTTTTCTGCTTGCTTCCAGTAAAGCCCTGAGCATGCTGTACATACACCCCTTATACCTTCGTACACCTCCATTCATATACCTACATACACCTCCATACCTTCAAGCACCTCCAGCCGGATGCGATGGCACTATTTGGATCACATCTATAAAACATCCTGGGACAATTCAGCATAAAACTGCTATATTTTAAAACAGGTAACTCTCTAAAGCAACACAGTGAGAAAACAAGACATACAACTGCCTTAAAATCATTGCTGGTCTACTAGTCCACACAGGGATTTGAAGTCCATGCAAGCAAGCATGGGAGACAGCATTGTGATGCTGAGAAAAAGCCTAACAGGCCATGAATTAACGTCAATGACAAAAAAAAAGCTCTCAGCAGCACTGCTTCATGCAAAGTGGAACTCCAGTGCTGTTGTCTCTACCCAGGCATGACCTTGCTTTGAGAAAAGCGCCGCATTTATACAAATATTAATCGAATGTACAAGTGGCAATCAGGACCCAACACAGCTGTGACACAAATGAGATGGTGACTGATAGTGCATGCCACACACAGCACTGGCAGTGCAGGACTGGAGACAGCCATCTCAGAATTAGGCAAAGGCTTGCAGAGATGCTCCTGTCACCCTGTACTGAGAATCTGTTGTCACTATCACTCTAATTATCTGGCAGCAAAATTCTAATACCTGTAACAGGCCACGGGGAAAATACATTCACACATTGCCACTTTCATAGAAGAGAAGTAAATACAGCAACAATGGCCACCACAGAGACTTTTTTTTTGTTTGGGAATGAGACTTACATGGGAAGGGGACGAGAATTTATGTATCAGAAGGCAATGCAGAAATACTGGCTACTGAGAAGACATTTTTACATACAACTTCATACATACAGAAAACAAGCTGCTGGTCACTGTATCCTATACAAATACTGGAAGTGCAAACTGTCTGGAAAGAAGCAATAGAATGCTATACTCTGGTATGTGCACTAATTCATTAACTGCTCTGTGGCTCCAATCCAGCAAAACACTTAAGCCCATGAATAGTCCCAACGACAAAGGCCTGAAAGCCCGACCATACATTAAAGTAAAATGCAATGTAGGCATAAGCCTCTCCCTTGCTTTCAGAAAAACCTACAAAACCCAGAGAACAAAACCAATGCTGCCTCCCTTGGGTATATCAGGCAGGGAGTGGGGTCATAGCAGCCACATTCAAGGACAGCTTTGGAAAATGCATTTACAAAATGCATATGTATTTGTATATACAAACTTTAAATACACATACAATAGCATTACACTCAGTTACTTATGAATAAACTTCAGATTTTTTTACTGTTGATGCTTTTATGGGAAAGCAGTCTGCCATTCCATGGAAATGGAACATGTTCCTCTGTTTTCCTTGAATTTACCTTAAAGAAGCATGAATAAAATGTCTGCCTGAGACACACAGCAATCCCAGCTCACACAAATCAAGTGTCAGGTTCAAGCCAGTGTGACGACAATATTTGGTAAGGGCACAAGGGAGTGAGATGAGTGATTCACTGTTTGGAAGGCAATGTTACAGGGTCTAGGTCAGGGGAAAAGTGAACAGAGCTGGGGAAAGATGGGTGTGGAATGGTGATGATAAATACACTGGCATTTGAAAAAAGTTACCTGCTACTCAGATTTACTCAGACAGTGCCATTAAGGCACTCAAAAAACATTTTCCAATAACCTGAAACAACAAAATTCTTTATTATCTCAGCAAGGATATTTACAAGAGGACCAATTTAAAGCATAGTTATAACTTCTCCTTTCACTGCTGTTGCTATGTCAGCAAAATAACCCTCTTGTTTTACCACTTAAATCTACAAGCAGCATCCAGCACAAACACAGGGTGGGCATGCACACACACATATTTTCCTCAAACTCTTCAATTTAATCCCATTCCTGTCACAAATAGTTAATTTTTTCCCCATGAACTGAGCATCAGATTTCACATGGAGGCACCTGAAATAGCAGTTCTATGTTATCAGCTATTTAAGACTAAATGCTATCACCAACACAATGAGTAGGAACCTAATCTAGAAGCCATACTTCAGAAATGAATGAAATCTTTATAGAGCAATAGCAGCGTGAGAATGGGAGAACATGCTTCATTCAGAAATCTGTACACTCTGCTGGTACATGCATGCTTGAGAAACATCCAGTGTGTACATAAAACACCCTACTGCTCGCATATAATTGTCTTTTTTCTGTGCATTGAAGCTGATTTGTCACTACAAATAGCTTCTTCATCTTAAAACAAGCAGGCTCTCTCCTGTGCTAAAGTGACTGACCATATCAGCACCTGCTTACCACTCTGCTGCAGTGCCTACCTACTTCTTACTACAGTAACTATCATTAATAGTGTTGGGGTTTAGTAGACTATGTAAGTGCCTCACAAGAATATTCTTCAGTACTGAACTGCCTTTGGTTTACTTATCGCTTACTGTTTTTTTTCTGGCACTTTTTAATCCCTTTTCTTGAAGTTCTGTGTTGGCCCCAGGGACAATTCTGTTCTGCAGATTAGCGAAATAGTTTGCTAAGGCAATTCACAGAACGGCAATGGTACAGTTACTCTCAACTTACTTTACTTGAGCAATGCTGTCACTCAAAGTAATACAATTTGCATCACCAGCCTCTGTTGTTGGCAGATCCTACTGAAATTCATGAGTCTGTTAACTTCTGAACCAGTTTGATCAGACTTACCAGGGATCTCCACTTGAGAGAGAACACTACATCTATGAGTAGAGCAGTCTTTAGCCTTTACAGATTTAATGGTCTAACAAAGCTATTTCATCCTTGTTTCCATTTATACACCTATTATTCTATTCTTTAGAAAGAACAAAGCTGTGAAAGGACAGGATGAATGAGGATGATGACACATTCACAAAGCTGCACATGGAAATAGGCATCACATCTACCAGCAGAATATCCAGTTAGCATCAATCCCTTGGTTGAACAATCCATGAAAATAAAGAAGAAAAATCATTTGGAATCTATTGGAGCCATTTGTGACAAGTCAACAAGACTTAGTAATAATAAGTAGACTGCAGGCAGTATTGCTGTGCAAGAGTGAACACTGAAAAATGAGCATTTTTTCTTGACAAGCAGTTCTGTTTAATTTCTCTACTTTGATGAAAAGCATCAGCTAAATATTAAATATGGACTTTACTTTGAGCACTATTTGCAGATGGTCAAGGTAAGCAGAAAAAAATGACAGTGTTTAATCTGATATCACATCATATGAGAAGGCAGGGGAATCTTGTTTCTGTCTGTAAATAGACCATGGAAGTCCAAGGAGAGAATAAATACAGAACAGGAAGAACGTGATGTCATTCAACACAGCCACACTTCTGACCACAATGTTGCTTTTCAGATAGAAAAAGGAATAGAGCTCAAGACAGAATTAACGCCATGAAGTGACTCACAAGAAACACTAAAAGAAAATGAGGCTGTTACCCATGTTTTTAGCAGAAACAAAGAAACAAAAGACCCTCATGAAACAGACATAAATGCTGAGCGCTTGGAGCTATTTTTACACTTTAGGTTTAAGCATTTGATAGCAAATAGATAGTGAGAAGTGAATTTCATGGATACTCAGAAGCTGTACCATTTACAGATAGGTCTAGACAGCCTGAGAAGTGGGTTGTAAAACCCAGTGGACAACAGGAAAATTCCTTTAGCCACTTGCATCCTGCTTGCATAGAACAGATGAGAGTAACACAAAAAATACAACAGGACATACCTGCTCTCACCAAGGCTCTACTTTTAAAGGATCTAACTAACGAGAATTACCACTGGTGTTCTTTGATTTTATTGTTCTTCTGGCATGTTACTCTACCATGGATCTGCCTTACGGAGCATTTCAATAAGTCCTGACAAGTAATCTTCCAGATTAATTCAGAGTTCATTGGGTAGATAAGTGGTCTCCTTTCTCAGAGGGACAGCTCAGGAATGACAGCTCATCACCTCTTTTCTGTGAATTCTCTGAAGATTCAACATCACAAAGTATTTCCAGTTAATGCCAGCTGAAGACAAATGGTAACATAGTCAAATGGCAAGAAGTCACATTGACATCTACACAAATCCTTTTCAAAAAGAATGTCCAGGTAAACATACTACTCAGAATTCAAAAGAGAGACACAGATTAGCCTGGAAAAGTATTGCCCACCAAATCCGGGTTTAAAGCAGCTTATTACAGGCTTTTTTTTTAACGATATGTTTTTCAGACTCCAATTAGAGTAGAGTAATTAAATGTCCATTAAGGAAACACTTAGGACAAATTACAGCTTTTCCTGGGAAGCTAGAGGGAATTGTAAAGCATTCTGTCTGGAGACAAGGAGCAGAAACAGCACTTAGAGAAGAGTATGCATGGAAACCTGTAACTGTCAGTAAGAGCAGGATCATCCAGCCTCGCCACAAGCACAGCTTGAATGCTGCCCTTTGGTAGAGCTGGCAGGACATTTTTGGGTGGTTTTGTTTGATCTGGAAAGCTCCCCCAACCCTGAAATATTTCACCTGTGAAAGAAAACTTGCAATTCAGAAATTCTACCAGGAATATACCCCTCCACCTGGCCAACCAGGCTTCTTGATTGAGCTGTTTCTTGTTGCTGTCTACTTTCTTGATACAAACACTTCATGAACATTCACATTACTGTGTAATAAAACACATGATATTTAGCTGCATTGTCAGGCCTATGGAGGAAGACAAAGCTGCCTAACTAACACTGCCATATAGTGCCAAGGGACAACACAACCCAGGCTGAAATGTTTTCAAATTTATTTTTATTTTTTTAAATGAGGGCTTTTTTGTTTGTTTGTTTTAAGCAATTACTGTTATTCCAGAAAAAGCAGCTACTTTGGAGAACAGAATTTGGTTTAGTGGAAAAATACACTTCTTTCAAAAACAATGTTGACAACATATGGTTGATCTATTCAGGTAGCTGTAATCCACATCATTTCTCAAAACCTGCACTTTTCCAATGTAACTGTGGCTGCTTTTCCAGAATGAGGGCACAGTGCAATTGTTATCAGGTATTGCCCTTGCAGCCCAGAATGTCAACCACACCTTGGGCTCCATCAAATAAGAGGGGCCAGCAGGTCAATGGAAATGATCCTGCCCCTCTACTCTGTGCTGGTGTGGCTTCACCTGGAGTACTTCATCCAGATGTGGAGTCCTCAGTACAGGAGAGACATGGACCTGTTGGAGTGTGTCCAGAGAGGGGGCACCAAAATGATGCAAGCAATGGAACATCTCTCTCCTATGGGTACAAGCTGAGAGAGCTGGGACTGTTCAGCCTGGAGAAGAGCAGGCTCCAGGGAAACCTGATAGAAGCCTTTCAATATCTAAAGAGGGGTTATGGGAAAGAAGGGGACAGACTCTTTAGAGCAGGGTCTGCTGTGACAGGACAAGGGGAAATGGTTTCAAACTAAAAGAGGGAAGTTTTAAATTGGATATAGGAAAAATGTTTTTTATGATAGGGGCAATGAGGCACGGGAACAAGTTGCCCAGAGAGGTGGTGGATGCCCCATTACTAGAGACATTCAAGGTCAGGCTGGACAGGGCTCTGAGCAACCTGATCTAGCCATGGCTGTCCCTGTTCATTGCACAGGAGTTGGATTAGATGATTTTTAAAGGTTCCTTCCAACTCAAACGGATCTATGATTCTGTGATCCTAATTCCAGCAGGAAGTTGAGTTGCTAGGTACCATAAGTAATCACTCAGTTTACAGTGCTGAGCTAATGGAAAACAAACAGGTGAAGGAAGTAGGGGAAGGAAAGGCAGAAGAGGACAGGATTTGATCTCCAAACATGTACACCTAATTCATCAATCACTGATTTTAAAGTGTACCAAGGATGAAAGAAGGGAATTACATAATTGGTCAAAGGAATAGGACTTAAGATATCTGCAACCTGTTCGTAGTAGATGCATATGGAAAAACAGAAACTCAGTTTTACAAAAAACAGGTTTGGTGGAATCAACATAGTACCAGTAAAAAGGTATATTTTGTCAAATGATTCCTTCAGAGCTTTCTTGGAAAGCTCCTGAGATTTCTACAGCCTTCCTGAATCTCTTCTAGGCAAACTATTTAACTTTTTGGTCTCCCATACCTACAGCACCATGATCTAATAGCTCCTACTTCAGAGGATGTTTAAAATCCTGAGGAAGTTTTCATGGACGCCTTCAACATCCTCTAATTAATTAGTGAATGGAAGAGCAAATAACTAGCAGTTCACTTCTAATGCAGATAGAATGAGAAATGCATGTCATACGAAGTATTTCCATAATGGTTTCCCCACATTGGTATTTCTAGCATTCCAAACGTCAGTTCAAATAACCAATTGTCACTATTCAAAATACTGAAATGTCAACACTGATCATGTGAATTTCTGTCAAAAATTAATGTTTGTGTAAGGAGGCTCTTCTTTTCAGCTTGTCTACTGCTTTGCAGTTTGATATGGATTGAAGAGAGCAGCTATTATATTTTCCTAAGCCCATGTTATCTATAGGGAAAAAGCCTGCCAGCTCGGGTAAATCATCAGCATAACACAATGCTCACACCACATAGCACTGGATACTAGTGGCTTACACACCACATTCTGTGATTTTAAATGGCTATGACCACGCAGAAAAACTTCTAAAGGAAGTGCTTCACATCCAGGAGAGACAAAAATGCTGTTAGTTTTACTCAAAAGTGAATGTTTTATATTGAAACAAAAGACAAAAAATATTAGCAGCAGTTTTGGTGAGTCAGGTACAGCCTCTTGAAAGTGCTCTATCATATTATGTATTATGCATAGAAAGCAGGTAAATTGATTCACCACACAAGCTCAATGTTTTTACAAGTGGTAAATATAGTTCAGAGGGTAATGAACTCCAACAGCACGTGATGCCTTGCTCCTTGTTACAGTTAACGCCACTTTTTCTGCATTTCTTGGCTCCTTGAAAAGCAAAGGATTTGAACTCTTAGAGGCTATCATTCTGTCACTTGTGCACGATTGTCAAGTCTGATTTGCAATCTCAGCATATGACCCTTTGAGAGCATTGAGAATAACATAGGTTTTTCAATATAGTGATTGGGTTTGGGAAGTTTGACTATAATATACTTCAAAGAGGAGTCAGCTAAACAAAAAGAAAACTAAGGGAGAGAATACAGAAAATAAATGGCCATTAGTGAGCAAGGGAATTAAGGAGGTAAAGATGTATAGATTTTAGAATCACAGAACCACAAACTCCTTCGAGTTGAAAGGAAACTCTAAAGGCCATCTAGTCCAACTCCCTTCAATGAACAGAGACACCACAGCTAGATCAGATTGCCCAGTGCCTGATCCAGCCTCACCTTGAAAGTCTAAAAGGGATGGGGCATTCACCACATCAGTGGGCAACCTGTTCCAGTGCCTCACCACCCTCACCGTAAAACACTTTCCATCTACATTTTCCATCAACACTTTCTATCTAACCTAATTCTACCCTCTTTGAGTTTCAAATCACTTCCCCTTTCTCTATCACCACAGACCCTGCTAAAGAGTCAGTCCCCTTCCTTTCCGTAACTCTCCTTTAGATACTGAAAGGCTCTATCAGGTCACTTTGCAGCCTTCTCTTCTCCAGGCTGAACAGCCCAGCTCTTCAGCCTGTCCTCGTAGGAAAGTTGGTCCATTCCATGGATCATTTTTGTGGCCCTTCTCTGGACACACTCCAACAGGTCCATGTCTCTCCTGTACTGAGGACTCCACATCTGGATGCAGTACTCCAGGTGAAGCCTCACCAGCAAAGAGATGAGGGGCAGATTACCACCCTAAACCTTCTGGCCATGCTCCTTTTGATGCAGCCCAGGATACAGTTGGCTTTATGGGCTGTCAGGGTACGTTGTTGACTCATTTCTAGCTTCCTATCCACCAGTAGCCCCAGGTCTTTTTCAGCAGGGCTGCACTCAATCGTCTCATCTCCCAACTCGTATTGATAATGGAGTCGCCTTGACTCAGGTGCAAGATCTTGCATTTGGATTTGTTGAATCTCAAGCCTGTCTAGGTCCCTCTGAATGCCATTTTGTCCCTCTGGTGTGTTGATCGTAATCCACAGCTTGGTGTTACCAGCAACCAGCACCTGTCATTTGCTGAGGGTGTACTCAACCGCACTGTCAGCATCACTGACAAAGATATTAAAGAGTGTATGTGCCAGCACTGACCCAGTGATGAGTGAGGGACACCACACATCACTGATCTCCCTCCAGACATTAAGCCATTGACCACCACTCTCTGGACTTGATCCTGCAGCCTGTTCTTCAGCCACTGAACAGCCCATCCATCAAATCCATATCTTTCCAATTTGGAGAGAAGGATGCTATGGGTTACTGTATCAAAGGCCTTACTAAAGTTGAGATAGATGACATCAGTTGCCCTTCTATTGTCCACTGATGCAGTGACACCATCATAAAAGACCACCAGGTTGATCAAGCAGGATTTGCCCTTGGTGAAACCATGCTGATTCTCCCGTATCACCTCCCTGTTTTCCGTGTGCCTTAGCACAGCTTCCAGGAGGATCTTCTCCATGGTCTTCCCCAGCAGATGTGAGACTGCCAGGTCAGTAGTTCTCGGGGTCATCCTTTTTACTCTTTTTAAAAATGGGTGTGATGTTACCCTTTTTTTCCAGTCAACGGGGATCTCACCTGATTGCCATGACTTTTTAAGTGTGATTGAGAGTGCCTTATACTAACTGATCCACAGCTTTCTTTTCTTCCTTGATTTAGTCTCCTCCATTTTACTTTATTCCCATTTGGCTGTGTATCTCTCTCACTCCTTCTCTCACCTTCCTTTTAGCTGACATGCCCTTTTCTCACTCCTATCTTCTGTTTGTGCTCCCTCTTAAAAATATCTCTTGGGGCTACTGCAGCGTTTCTGCTGTGAAAGCATTCACTGTGACTATATGTTTGTCCCGTCCTCTGCCCTGTGTCTGCTTTATTCACTCAGGCTGTAAATTTTCCAAATTTGTTTAAGCTCTAGCACAGTCTGGCCCTATTCTTGACTGGTGCTGAAATATAAAAAAAACATATGTATATGAAAGTACCATCAAGAACAGCAACAACTATTTCACTGCCTTGATACTTCAAGGATGTAAAGCTTAGCCAAGCATGCAAGCATTGCTATGTTTGAAAATACACATTGCTTTAAATGCAAGGATCACCCTTCTCATTTCCATTAACTCCTAAATTATTTCAGAATAGCACAGAGCAACTTCAAATATAAGTACATGGATTTGAATAATAAATCGGACTCATTAAATGCACAGTATGCATACTATATACAGGAGGGTATAGAAGAGCAGGAGGTATATTTGAACAGCTATTTAGCATTTATATCTTGAATTCCTATTGGTTTACAGCCAAAAACACAGCAGTATCAGCCTCTAGAGAGCTCGTGCTGGATCAAATCTGTAAGATGTCATGAATACCAGAAAAGAAAAACAGTGCCTACAATATGGTCTGTGGCTGATTTTTCCACAGAGTGAAAAACAGTAAGAGAAATACTGGGAGGCCCTTAAGTCACTACAGTAGGTACGAAAGACAATGAGCATCTTTACACAGCATTCAGAGTTGGGCCAATAATTCATTACAGTATCCCTGATGGCACAGGAGAGATATGCATAACAAATTCAAAGTATGGTGCACTAAAAACAGAGTCCATTTGTTGTATGCACGTGCAAATGCAAGACTTTTCCAGTACATTCTGGCTTAATATTTTTGCCAGATCTTTCTCACCTGATGTTTCAGTCAACCGGATGCTAGAGGCTTTAAAAAACACACCAGTTCTTTTATTTGGTGTAATCCTGATATACCTGGAGCAGACAGTACGAACAGAACATTGGTTCACTTCCAATGTTATTGAGTGATTAAGTGTGAAAGCCCTCTTTGCGTATTTTCACTCTGATTTTTTTTTTTGAATGTACTACTTTCCAGTGTGTTTTCCCAGTCGTGCGTGTAGCTTTCCCATCTTGTCAGCACTGCCCGTCAGGAGCTGAGCCACAGGCTGCTTGCCGCACTTTCTCTCACACAGGTGTGGAAAGGTTTTTGATCTAGCTCAGAAATTCCCTGCTCCCCCTGGCAAGCTGGCTGCCTGTCATGCTGCTGCAGGATCTTTCAAACAGCTGCTCTTTTCCAAGACACACTTTGTTGCATCTCCAGCTTCGTTATTTCTTACACACTTCTCTTCCCCCTTTACTTTCATCCCTTCCATACCAAAAGGCACTGGCAATGGAGCCATGCAGAAACAACTACTGCACTATTTCAGATTCTGGTTCACTGAGGAATTATCTGCATGTTCTAGTTTATCATTTAGTCAGGAACATGCAACTGTATCTGTCTTTGAAGATATTCAAGCACTGTGTGCAAACGCTATGAGCAACTTGGACATAACTTCTTGATTACTTACCAATTTATATATTTTAATTATTATCTTTTTTGTTTAAAAAGTATTTATGTTCTGATCATGGACACTTAAATTTGGGACCTATTACATGCAGGATAGCTTCTGCACCACATTCTAAATTCAATCACAGATTTTGGCAACATCTGGGAATTTGCTAGTGTTCCTAAGTGTTGGGAGAATTATTTGCTTTCATTGTTAATGAGTTCATCCCATTGCATCCAGATAATCAATCTGTTTACTAGTGTAACCTACCTCAGCAGAAGCAAAGCAGTGCACGGAATTGAATACTTAGCAAAATTTTATAATCTTTCCGAATCAAACCAAAATCAAAGCTTCAGAAAAATTTAAAGAACAGTCAGTATTTTTCTGTCAGAAGGTAAGTCAGCTATAAAACTAAGATAGAGTATGAAGAGACTTCACCATAGTTTGTGGAGTATAAGGATGAAATAGGTCTCAATTTGTGCACAGGAACTCAACAGGGGCCTGCAGCAAATCATACATGGCTCTAATTAACTCTGAGCTTAGGATACACTGAAACTCCATAGTGATTTCACACCCTCCACCATTTCCTCACATACTTGTTTCCATTTGGACTGCTCTGATGAACAGGACTACAGCTTATTTAATGGAGTAAATCTATCTTGTAGTTCAGACACAGCCACAAGTGCCTAAGATGATACCGTGGTGTTAACAACTCCATTTTCCTAACTATAGAAGGAAGACTGCAGCCTCAGGATTGTGACAATTATGATACTTAACAACAAAACCTCCTTTTGCACATTTTTCTGGATAGACTGCTTACTCTCACATCTAATCCTAATCTTTCACCTAATACTGTTTTCATTATTATATAGTTACTGCTTACCCTCATAGTTGAACAGAAGGCAGACTGCACTTAAATTAAGTTTATACCAGTGTAGCTTTACTAGTCTTAATTGTGCCAAATCACCAACACACAAGAAATACAAGGTCAAGCCTAAGTGAGATTTTTTTACCTTTATCAGGTGTTGTCAGCTGTTGCGTGTTCCCTCCCGTCGAATTAAAAAGTTCTTCCATTCCAAAGGAATGAAGAAAAGCAAACGCAAGGTGCTCTTCACGCTGACTGCTAGAGCAAGGGAGAATCTCTGAAGCCAAAGTGCAGCAATTTTTGTGTGTTATACACACTTTTATAAGGTTTCACACTTCTAACAGGGTACAATGAGATTCAAAATGCTTTCTCAAGCTTTTCCTTTCCTGGATACACTCTGAATCTTATATTCCAGTTCATCAATTGAACTTTTTATTCAAAATGCATCATATGAACATATAAACAAATGAGCTTCTATTACAGCCAGGTCATGCTGTGTGCAGCAGTTTTAGGAAACAAATTCCAAGATCACACTATGTTTGTCCAGATAAAACTTACCCTGCCTGAAAGGTTTTCTTATTCCATTATCTAAAAGCACATGAACTAATTTCCTTAAAATTTATATACATTCCTCTACTTTACAATCATATTAGGATTCCAATTTTGAAAGACAAATAAGACTACTCTGTTTCAGTGAATGGGATGCCTGTACTCAAGGTAGCTATGGCAAGTATACTGAAAGCAATGGAGTAATTTAACTTGTTACATCATCATGAAAGAGCTTTCATAGCTGAGATGAGAAATGCTGTATTTCATAAAGTCTGGAACGGCGCTGGCAACACATAATTATTTAAAGTCACCCTTTCACATTGATCTAAATATGAATAGATTATTGTGCTTCTGCAGAAAAAGCACCTCTGTCCTCTATAGCACATTGCAGAAATTCACAGAAGTCACAATAACCTTCTGCTCAGAGTCTCACTAGGCACCAGCACACAGGAATAAAGTTCAGAAACCCAAACTGCAGACCTCTCCTGCACTGGACAGTGAGCATGCTTCCTCCCATGGAATCCTAAGACATTATTCTATGCTGTGGAATCCTACCAAACTAAGAAAATAGGTAAGGAGTAAAAACATATCATGGAAAGTAGGAGAGAAAAAAAATTGAACAAAGGTTAATCTATAGTCCTCGGAGGACTGTGTAGGTTTGATATCAGCTTACCCTAGCACTCCTATGCTGCAACTACAGAATTTACAAGAGTTTAAACACATAACCAAGTTTACAAGTTACCATAAGCACAAGCACAGTAAGTACATTCAGCCCATCACAAACGTGAGACAATTTGATTTTGCACGCTTCTCTGTCCTCTGGGACTAGACCGTTGCACTCGTGCAGAAAGAGACACAGCTTGAGACTGTAGCGCTGTAATTAGCTAAATCACTATAGATTGACTTTATGTGTCAAAATCCCCAGCTCTGCTAAGAACATAAGTCTAATGGGATATGCAGTTCTTTGTCAAATATTTTGTTTCTTTGTTTGCTTTAAACAGGCTTGAAAATGATGGTAACAACCATGCAAAAAGCTTTTCTACCACTTGACCAGACCATCAGAATTTCCAGACTCCTATAGTCTGGTTGTTCTTCCTCTCTTCTTGTCCTCACTTAACATTACCACTCCTAATTGGATCTGCCTTTTTAGCATACTCGGCACTAGCTTTATAAAAATATTGGCAGTGACCAATTAGCAGATGTAAGACCATTAATATAACTATACTTTTGATAGACATCCAAGGCATAGAACTTAAAAAGGCAGAAGTCTTCCTAGCCACAGAACTCCTGAAGTATCTGGCTTATAAGCAAATTGCACTTTGTGCATTAGAGACTTGCTCTCTAGGGCAGTGGTGGCCTTCTGTATCACTTCAGCTGAGAATTTTGGTTGGAGAGGCAGTTTGTAGTACGTGCTCTTAAATACAATGTCTTTAACAGCTTTAATGCAATTAGGACATCCTGATCATTCTGAACCTCAGGGTCATTAACGGCATATAACTAAACTTCGTACATTTTGATATATTGAGGCCCATTTCAGATTTTTAACCAACTTTAATATCATTAAGACTTTAAGGATGTGCCCTGAGACTTTGCTGGACTGGGCCTTTTGGCTTATCACCAAATGAAGGGAAAACATGCTGTAAGCCACTCACCTGACTCAGTCACAGCTGCAGCACATGATACTAATCTTCACATTTATTAAACACATGCTCCCTCTGGAGCTGGAGATGATACAGTAACAGCTGTTTTATTCTGGTTTCTTTTTAAGACATGAGGAAACACAAATGTTTTTCTGGTGTAACTCACAGTTTGCACAACAACGCTGGTAATTAAGATGACTAAGATAAACAACTGCTAAGTTGCCCATATCCTTCACCATCCATTTTCCCTCCCTGTTGTTGCCATCATTACTGTAAGTAAACTAGTACTGAAATCTGAGGGAAATTAAATTTTACACAAAAATAAATGAACTAAGTTGTACTGGGCATAGTCTCCTCCCAAAAGATGCAGAGACTAAACATAAGAAATCAGAAGGCCTGTAACGGAGGTAGTGAAATAGAGCAAATACTAAGAAACCAGGGTTTGTCTTCACTTTAATGTCAGCTTGGCCTCTTGTTGGTATAAAATACATATTTCTCTGCAGATCATTAATCCTTCTTGTCTGCAGGAAATAATGAGAAGACTTCTAGATGGCAAGCAAACATGTCCTCTGGGACACAAAGACGCTATTAAAAACCCTTACCATGAACTCCAGTGTGGCTTTTAACCACAGCTTGTGGGTAGGCATGCAGTGGTGAAATACACCCTGCAAATCATGGAGCAGGCCCAGGGCATCTCTCTCCAGCATCTGACAATCAGGAAGAGAATGCCTGATACTGGAAGATACTAATTCCTCAGCTGTTAGCGCATGTCAGCAGCAGTAGCCTTGCTGAGGGTGGAGGAAGGTGAACTGCTTCACAGGCAGGGCATTCACTGCTTAGGTTGGTGCTGCTCCTTTCACTCTGAACTCATCCCAATCCCAAGGTCATCCTAAGCACCTTGCGATGCTTCTTCCCTTATGCCAAGGCATTTGAAAACAGGAGAAAAAAAAGTGGTAGCGAGATGAATGAAGAACCTTGCGGCTGACTGTTTTATACTAGATAAGTCCTTGAAGAGACTGGGGGATTGTGTGACTGCACATGCATTTTCCAGAGACAGAAGAGTAATCCCACTGTAATTAATAGATCTTATTGTTCTCAAAGTCAACAAGCTTGCTAAAGTGCTTTGGCAAGTCAGCACATTTATGTTTGGATTGCAATGCTATGTGTTTATTATGCCTGCATCCACTTCAGCCTTGTTTACCAACAGAGGTATGGATACAATCTAGCACAAGGCACAAATCTAGCTAACTGTATTGATGAAAGTATTTTGGTATTTCTGTGCTCCAGCATTTTTTGTAGAGGCACTTACAAGTGAGACAGATGAAAGTGCGTAAACACTGATATTAAAAAAGCCATTTGCTTTCTCACCACGCAATGTTTACTGTTTGCAGTTCAGTCACCTCTGTCAACTGAAATAGATCATTCCATCTCATTCCCTTCCTCCAGCACATTTACCCAATATATTTGTATGTGAGATCAGGACACTGCAATGTAATGCTTGCTTTTATTGTAAATTGGCACTTAGTTTTCAAAGGTTACAAAACTTCTGATCATAAACCACTTTGTGATCACGATTGGTCTATTTGGCGGTGAGTGGTCTTTTTCCAGTTCTCTAAATGATATGATATTACTTCAAATTAAATGGCCATGTCTTATTTTACATTTTCCCTGTAAAGAAGTTAACACAAATATGTTATTCCCCTGCATATTTATTAAGTGCATGAAGCATTCAACCTTCAAATCCATTTCCACAGTCCTTCCTGCTAACTAGAAATCTTTGCAATAAAAACTCACCTATTTCCCTCAATAAATCTATTCTTTACACAAAAGTTTTGCCTTCAGAGCCTCATTTTTCATTTATTTCATTAGTTTCCATCTCAGATAACTAAATTCTCTTTTATTACAACTGGGAATTTTTATAATGTGCAAATTGAAATAATGATTGCATCGCAGTGTTCTGCAAGTGGTTTTCATTAAGCCTCCAGCTACTATTCCTTGCTCTGCTGGATATCTTTGTGACAGGGTTACTTTATGCTGGACAGAAATTCGAACAATTTTTGTTGAAACAGATAATAAAAGCTTGCTAGATCACAACCTTTAAAATACACTAGCTGATGGTGCTTAATTTCATGCTCTTGTCAAAATCAAAATACCTCAACTGCTTAAAACTTAACAGTCACGCTAAAAAGTGAACCTGTGAAGATATTGTGGAGTTACATATTTCTAAAAATTGAAATTCTTCCTTGTCTTCATAGTTCTATGTAAACAGGCACACAGTGCCAGAAATACATTTACATTTCTGAAATGCTAGACTACAAAGCTTTGTAAACAGGGTGACTATATTCATACTCTATGTTCAAGTAGGATTTTCTGATTAATTTTAGTGACTCAAAACAGCTCGGAACAATTTGTTTGGCTTGTTGAAATTTACAGCATGCTTTCGTTGTTGATCACCAGACTCATCTTGCTACTTTGTCATTCTGTATTGCCTGTTGGTAAATGAGTTTGCTACAATATATTCCCATTGCTGCCAGGGTCACCAGAAGTCTGAATGAACACATAAAGAGCCCACTTAATTGCAAAGATTTATAGTTATGCTGTTTTCTTTTCTCCCTTTCCACTCAAACTCGTCTTCTGTGTCTGACATGTATAGAAAAGGCAGAGCTGCTTACTCTAGTTGAAATAAGCAGCAGGGATTCCTTAGTCCTACTGCTAATGCATAGGCAACAGAGAAGCTGTTTTCTAAGCCACGCTACATAGGGTACGGAACCAAATAATGGTATGCCAACATAGTACCAGCCATCATCAGTCCGCAAGGAAGCCATGAGTTACATGACAGGCAAAGGGTGAGCTACCATGCAATAAATAGATGAGCTTTTGAGTCTTCAAAGTAAGAAGCAGAAAATTGCCAGTTGAAAATCTCTTTTCCGCCTGTCCCAAGAGCCTGCTGCCTGATTCATGTATAATTTTGTCAAACTAAAGCCTTTTCCTCTACCTTGTTTATGGTTACGCTTTAAGTTTAGGTAGCAGTGGAATCAACAAATTCCAAACAACCAGATTTGGAGCTGAAAATTACTCCTCTGAAACAGTTTCTGCAACTCTAATTGAACACGATTGTTCTAAAGAACAAAATCAGACACTTACCAATGGAGCGATGAATGCAGGTGTGCTGGTTATCACTCAGAAAAAAGCCTTCTTTGCACTGACATTCATAGCTGCCCATAGTATTTACACAAATCTGCTGGCACCCTCCATTGTTATCCTGGCACTCATCAACGTCTAGGAGAAAAGCAAAAAGAAACACAGCATAACAGACTTAGAACATGCATCTAGAAGAGAAGGGAATCCATAAAAAGACACACTGTAAATTAAGCTAATGAAAACTACCTGGACTCCAACACAATTAATCCAAATTGACTCATCTGCTTCTTTTTCCTGCATTGTAGGTTTAAAGTTAACATTAAAAAAAAAAACAACAATGAAAACAACAGTGTAGAGGAGGAGTCCAGCTAAGACTCCATGCACTCCGAGCTACAAATTGATTTCCAATGCACAGTGAATGTTAACATCCTAAAAAGGCTACGACCCCATCTGCCAAGTGTGGTGTTGCACACTGTCATTCCCACTTCACTTGGAAAGACATACTTCAGGCCTACAGTAATTTCTAGCAGGGGTAGCAGGCAAACACAAAGGGCATTACTGGGTGAAAAGAGTCTTTATAGAGTTCTGGTCTTGAACAGAACAGCATGTTTCAATTACTGGAGTCATAACCCCCTACTTTGTCAGTTTGTTTAATGTTGTTTAATGAAAAGAAGGCTTCTTAAATCTAAATGTTCCATGTCCATATTGTCATTTTAATAGGCAAATATATAAAACCACAAAGGCAGCATTAGCTACTGGCTGTTTTGAGGGTCCCTTGAGCATAAAAGTTTTTATGCTGTTGTGTTTAACAGAGACATATGTTTCGGCATTGGGAAAACATTGACACTTACATGATATCTGACTCACATTCAACCTTGCAACTCCTGTTTTGCTCGTAAAAGACATATCACATCCATTTTCAATTTTCTCTTTGGATAAAAGCAACTTGCCACCTGAGAAGTCCATGTTTTTATTTTTATTTTTTAATGGAGACTCTCCCACCAGTTAGTTATTCCACCAGATGTACCAACATGTCAGCAAATGTGTTGGTGTATGTTTTGTTTTTATTTTTGGAGAGGGGGAGGAGGAAAAGGAATACAGCAAAGCTGAATAAACGATCCACAACACTGAAAACCTCAGAAGAGCTGGCAGAGCTCCTGCAGAAATTAATTCCTGAGGACTGGCCACAGTACATCAAGGTAAAACCAAGCTGCTTCTGCTAGTACTCTTCCAGGCAAGGTCAGGAAGTACAAGGGCAGGAGAAACTCTTGCTGGTAACTAATACAGGAACATAAGCTAGCTCAGGCAACTTGCTCAGCTAAACTTACTATTGCTGTTTGTGCTGGTGGGCTGCTTACACCTCATGTAGATGACAGGAACTGTAGCTCTTTTTCAAAAACAGAGAAAGCTCTAGGGTAATTAAAGCACTACCAAGAAAAGGAAACATGAAGACAATGCTTCCACATTGAGAAGAAAACTATAAATAAGACAACTTTCTGAGACTTCATCTGTGAATTAGCAGGCAGTGCTACCCCATAAATGACAACTCAAACTAGTTTCTTTCAAAGAGCACACTGAAATCTAGATTCTCCAGAAGATTAGCTAAATACTTACTTTCTTAAAAGAAAAAGTCTCAGTTGATATATGTACAAATCCCAAAATTTTACTACAAAGCATGCTACATTCCAAGCATTCTGTTTACAGTATCACAAAGCAACTTGAATTATTGTCTTCCAGCTCTGATGAATAATCTGAAACAAATGCAATGATTTATAAACATTATTTTTTGTTCTTGATTGTAAAGGCTAGTGATTTACCACTTCCATGGAGAGAGAGCTTAATTTACCACCAATCCTCAAGCCCATATGCTGGAATAAATGTTAACTTCAAGTAAAACTCTTTAAAAATCCTTTATGAAGAATTTCTTCCAATTGTTTTCACTTACTTGCCTCAAAACTATTTTAATGAAGGGAAGGAGCTGAAGAAAGAGAGCAGCTGGGATCTAGGATTACCGTATCGGTAACTCCATAATACATGACTTCCATTAAATCTTGGCCAAGTGGTAGTGCAGGATTAGCACCTTCTTTTCTTAGGTCTTACACTAGGAACAGGCTTTCTGGAGCACTCTGTATTACTTCAGTCTTAAAAGGCAATACTGTATAATATCAACCATACCAAGCAATACACTGGCCATAGCTACCTGAAAAATATTTATTGAACTATATTCTAGGTAAACTTTCTTCCAAATAATATAATTATTAACATCAGCCCTCTACTAGTCCAGTTTAGAGAATGGGGTAAAAAATCTTCTAAAGTTAGGAAAGAAGCTCTCTTGACTCCAAAGAGCTCAAATTTTGATAGATTAGGCAGAATAATCCCTTCGTGTATCTGAAATTCTTCAATGCTCAAAAATGAAGTAGCTGCCAAAGAGGCTTTTTCTTTCTTCCATTGTTTGTGCAACTCTTGTTCAATGCAGCTGAACTTACCCAGCAGAACATGTAAACACCGGTAATGCAGCATATGTGAGATTACATTTTGGACAAGACTTTCTAGCAATTTAAGTTCCCCATAAACATCAAAATAAGAAGTTGACTTTTTTTCAATAAAACTCTTTTGGCTTCAGTTTTGTTAGGCTCTAGATGTCAAATCAGGCTGTTGACTGTTTTGAAAAACAGAGTGGATCCTCAGCAGCTTTAGTTGTTGTCACTTTGTCTGAGACTTTACACCTGCTGGAGACCTGCATCCAAAGGCCTAACACTAATACAAGCAAAAAGTCATTTCTGACAATGCAGAATCTTTTTCTCTTGATCATCTGCTTTAAATCCCACCAAAACTCCATTTAAAAATTTTTAAATTGAGTATGAATACACAGCTCACATTTCTTATTACTCCTTAAAAAAACATGGTTTTCAGAGCAGACATCTTTTCTTTGGCAACCTTTTGCATAAGATCAGCTGACACTGCTCATCTTACTGAGAACCAGTACCTGGAGGACAGCAGCCTTGAGGCAGTGAATGCAGTTCTCTCTTCTCTTAAACTGATATCTGGAAAATCAAATTCATTTCCTAGGCTCTTTATCAGACCTAAGTTCTCTCATCTAGGTTGGCCTCACCACCTGACAGTGCACTGGCTCCCAGAATTCATTATGCACCACTTATGGGATAGCCGGATCTCAGAACGCTACCGATGACCCCAAAGAGGAAGTTGGAACAAGGTTTCTGCAAGCTACCTTAATCCAGACTCACAAAAAGATGAAGAAAGGTTCTCACTTGAGCTGAGCTCAGATGGTTATCCTACATAATCTGCCCCAGCTCTCATCCTCAAATAGAGGAAAAAACTAGGAGAAAGTAAATACATGTCCTTAAGCACTATTCTCTCTTTAACACTCTTCTCAAAGAACCATCCCATTATTGTGTCTGTCAAATACATTGATGGTACTTGATGGACGCATCTAGAAAACAGAAGCTCAATTTCTATAGCCTTTAGCTACTTCTTATCTACACAAATACATAACTAGAATGGCAATCAGCACAGAAGCTAGAATTAAATATACAGGGCTTAAACAAGAGTGTATCCAGGGAGACCTGGACTTCAAATTGGCCAGTCATCACCAAGGACAATAAGGAGTAAGGGTAAGGTTAGCTCAGGGAGAGGCTGGGAAAGGAGTATTATCTTTCAAATGGGAGAGATGAAGTATGTATATATACAAATGTATATGTGCATGTATAGATAGATAGATAGATAGATAGATCAGAAGCATGATGCTAATTAACACATACCTGAATTTGCATAAGACCTCTAGGTTTGTGGCCCACTGCCTTCAAATAATCAAACTTGTGTTGTGTACCTTAGTCATATGAGAACAGCAGTGTGGAACACTATCAAAGAGTAGGAAACATTACAGCTGATAAACACGGATGCTTTGTTTATTAAATAAACAAATACTTTCAGTTTCTCATCTAATTTATCTGATGAACTTTTCAAACTAGCTCCACTGGTATTTCACCCTGATCTGGCTCCAAGCTTCCCTCAGTATTTGGCCTAAAGAAGCTATTTGGACCAAATGTCCTCTCTGGATATGCGGGACAAAGGTCTGCTAAGGGTACCTGAAACCAAAACCACAAGCAGGAAGATACAGAAGTGGTAACGTTATATAGAGTAAATGACAAGAACAGGATGTCCACTGCCCAATTCCTTCCATGATCTTCTTCCCCTCTTCTGACATTTCTCTTTCATGTCTGAATTCTCAAGCACTCAAGCCCCTCAGAAATCTGAGTTTAATCTTCGAAGGCTCCAAAGCATTTAGGAGCAATGGCATAATTCACTTATCACTGCATTTTTTGGAGACTTCTGAAAATAGGACTCGTGAGCCAGGGAGCCAATCCTATGAATTTTACATGATTCTTTAAAATATTTCAATAAGCAGAACACTGCAATAGAGAGATGAACTACTGATAGCACTATTCTCAGACTTTTCTCAAAAGTTAGCAATCAAATACCATTAAGGATATATGTATTTGTAAGAGAAATTACTAGCAATGTCAAGCTCAAAAAACATGAAGATCTAATTCTGAAAGTTTAAAATCATTATAATATGAATATTTGTAATCAGCAAGCAGACTGAAAATCTCATAAAAATCACATTCCTTCATTTACCATAGTCATAGGTATTCCTATACATTTAACCCAACATCCCATCTCTAATGCTGCCCTATAGTGGACACATAGGAAAGTATACAGATGGGACACACCTATAGCGTACATGCCTTCCTGTTTTCAGCGATCATATACCTACTGATGTTCCTAAACCACTAGCTGGTCATTGCTTCTGACAGACCTTTCCTCTGTGAATTCTTCTAAACCCTTCTGTACCCAACATGCTGGGGCAAATACTCCTGCAATTTAACTGAGTTACATACAGTACATTTTTTGCTTCAAACTTGATGTTTTATGGCCTGATTGCAAGCATGTCCCCTAATGCCATTATGGTGAGAAACAGTTAATCATTCCCTACTTGCCTTTTCTGTATCTTTCTTAATCTTACAGATTCTCCTTGACCTTCTGGTGTCTACCTCATCGATCTTAAGCTATAGCTACACAAAAATATTACTGCAGAGATCATTCAAATTACTTCAGTATATTACATATAAAACTAACCATTTCTAGCAATTAATGTTAACGACAGCAATATATGAAACACATTCTCACTTCTGTATTCCATTCCCTCCATGCACCATGAGGCTCTATTGAAATGGGTGTCTTGGAAGATCTAATTTCAGGATTGCTCTGGAAGCTTGAAGAGTAAATCTGCCACACAGGTGCTAAGCACATGCAATCAGGTGAGCTGATGTAGGTAGGCACTTCTGCTGGAATGATCACACATGTAGCAACATGTTAATGATGAGAAGCTGACACATTGCATCAGCTGAGGGGACTATGAAAACAGGAATCATTGCTGACTGAAATAACTGTCAAACCAACTTTCTTAGATCAACTCTGTATGAGCACACTAAGGGGAGCATTAGAAGAAACAGACACCAATACCTATACACATGGATTTGCATCTTCAGTTCTGACATCAGCCTTCACCAAGAATTTAAAAGCACATCTCAAATTTTCCACTTTTTACACAAAAGGCAAAAATTCTGTTTTTTGCCCTCCACCTTCAGAAACAAACAAAAATGTGATGATGAAGAAAAGGAAAAAGAACACCAACCCCTCAACTGAGTACTTCACTAATATGGTTAAAGAAAACTTCAAGAGAGCCTTTGCTGAGAAAAAAATTCACTTGAAAAAAAAAACAGATTCAACAGCAGACAGTGTTTACTAGAGTACAAATTAAAAAAACAAAGTGAGGAAAATTATCTTTCCCTGACAAATAAAGCACATTTTCCAGAAAAAAAACAGCAACAACAAAAAAACAAGAACACTTTTGATGATGAATACTAAAATCGCTCTAAAATGATCAATGGATATTATAAAATACCAGATTTCCCTAGAACCATTCTATTATCATGTAAAATAGGCCAAACATGATGCTCCTAATCTGTCCCAGAAAATCCCATATCTCATGATTACCTAGCACCTGAACACACACAGACTAGGCCTCTGCAATTACAGATGTGTGAAATCAAATGCTTGAAACATTTTTTCTGTAGCTATTTTGTACCACTCAGTGGCATTCCCTGAATTTCACTCTACAAACGGAGTGTAAACATGGCTGTAATAGATGCCTTTTACAGACAATAACTTGAAGGATTTTTTTCATGTTGTTCCCACAGCTTTGGTAATAATATACTTCATCTATTGAAATCACTACTTACACCAACCATAAATGCAGCCAAATCTGCATGTGAGGTGGAAATAATAATTCAGTTTTCCTGAAATGCATTCAACTTGCTGGGATAATATTTGGTTTATTATATTAAGGTATTTTGATCTTAAATTTGAATCTAAAGACCCATGATTTTGTATATACATCTCAGTAAAACAGACTGATTTGCTATCTGTAGCACAGGGAACACTCATGTAATGCCGGAACTCAGCTCTGCCGTGTGTGATGCCTGCCCTTTGCTCAGCAGAAGTAAACAGCTTCATGGACATTGCGCCACTGTTGCACTGAGTTCAAGTCTCCTGACGTCACTTGCCTACTCCATTCTCAAACAGCTGGGCACCACTGTCATTTTAAGAAAGCAAAGCCCCTTTTCATAGCTTTTAGCATTTCCAAAATAAACATCCAACCTTCTTTGTGTGACATCTTACCTGGAGCTTCTGTCTTTTTATTTGGTAATCACGCCTGATTTTTAGACAGTGCACACTGTGGCTTCTTGCCAGCAATGCCTAAACACAACAAAGTTCTCCATCAACTATTTTTAAATGTTATTAATTCCTTCAACACACAGTTTTAAAATAATTTTATATAAATCTGATCCTATTTTTTTCATCTACAGTGTCACTCTCTAGGGAATGCCAGCAACCTTCAGCTTGACATCACTGAGGCTTGGACAGTCATAGCCCTCTTAGCAGTAAGCTAGCAGTTCTCAGAGATGTTCAGCTGCATGTAGGGCACTCAGAATTTCAATGCTGGATTATAGATGCAAACAAACAGCAGTCCTGATCAAATGAAGAAAAATGTTGATACAATTTGAGTAAATTATCCAGTCTATTTTCATATCTTACCTTGTCTTGCCTCTGGGCTTTCCCTAGAGTGTTATTAACTGCTACAGTCTGAGCTGAAGCAATATTTTATATCCTTCTTCTAGGTTAACTACTGCTTATACCTGCTTCTTTTTGCATATAACTTAGAGACCCTGCCACGATCAGAACAATCTGCTTTGGATTTAACCCAAGACTATTCTTCTGTTTCGCTTATTTTCTCAAAAAACAAACAAACAAACAAAAAAACAAACCAAAAAGAACCACATAACTTTAAATGAAAAACAAAACTACTTTCAATTCAAGTTAGTAACATTCTCAAGGTTTGTACAAGAAGCATTTTCTTCCTCGGCACTGGCAATAAAGACTAAGGAAAAGATTAAATTAATGAAATGTTCAGAGGAATGGGGTGGTTTTCTTTGTTATCTATCAGGAACACAGGGGACTCTAAATCTAAAAAAATAAAATAGGTTTTGTTACTTATATGTACGGACTATATTATATGTCTTATATGTGGCCCAAGACAATTCTTCTTCTTCAGTGTAGCCTAGGCAAGGCAAATGGTTGGACACCCACAAAGGAAGCAGTTATGCAGTTATTATTCTCGATGGTTATCTCTTGACTTTATCTAAATTATCTAAATCGTGCCGATTTTCATTAA
Source organism: Tetrao urogallus (assembly GCF_951394365.1). Classification (NCBI taxonomy): domain Eukaryota; kingdom Metazoa; phylum Chordata; class Aves; order Galliformes; family Phasianidae; genus Tetrao; species Tetrao urogallus. The sequence goes on along the minus strand of NC_136813.1, from coordinate 125,759,823 downwards.
TCACTATTGTTAAGAACTGATTCCATTCTAGAGCACAATATAATACCAGTGACTGTATTTGGAATCACAGACCACAGAACTTTGGTGGTCTCCACTTTGTCTGATTTCTTTTTGTAGTCTATAAGAATTTGGTTTGTTAACTGGATCTACATAATTTCTTGGGGTGAGACATATAATAGGCTGAAATCCTATACCTTCTAGTGAATGTATAGTCTCCTTTGCTTTACATAAGATCTATACACGGCATGGCTCCCAAAGTTCTGGTTTATTTTAATATAGTTCATAGCATTTATCTTCAGGTATACATCAGTATAGGCCATATCAGCTTAAAAATTTTTTAGAATGTCTTTAGAAAGTTGAGATGAAGTAAGAAAAGATATGAAGTCAATACAAATAAGGTAAAGAAGGATGCATAACCCAGAATAAAAGTCTGACTTTGTTTGCTGAACTAAGATACAGCTATCTAAAACTACATTGGACCAAACAAGAATGTCAGTATGGACTGATTCAGCTTATACCTATTAACCTCACACTCTAAGCTGATTACTGTTCACTTTCCTGAGTGTTCCATGTAGAGAAATCTTCATGGTGATTGATAACCTCCTCCAGGGAGCGAGTATTAAAAAAAAAAAAAACTCAGACAACAAGAAGACTTGCAGAAACAAGAGAATAAGATTGATGTTGCTGTCACATAGCTCCCAGTTTCTTAATTTATTATGACAGTCTGAGAATCTAACTTCATAGTTGACAGCAACTGAGATTTATTCTACACTTTTGATTATTTCCCCATACCTAACAAAAAAACTTCAGGTCTACACTGATTTATACTGTCTCATTTCAGTACTTCTCAGATCAATTGGCTTAAGAAAGCAAACATACTGCAAATTAACACATAAAGAAAGTTGTATGTCATCTGAACACAAAAGATTAATGCCAGATGATCAAACATTAAAATATTTTGGAGAGAAAAAACTTTCATACAGACTAAAAATAACAGTAAAAAAGCTATCGATAGAAAAAGCAGGATTTCATACCAAAGCAGTGTATTTGGATCCTAGCTTCAGAGACATCTGGATATCAGAGGGCTTTCTGTCAACAATGCCAACAATGAGAATTCCTTATTTTTATCAGATTTCTTGAGTGAACCTGAACTTTCATTCAAAATTTCAAAATTACTTTCCAGTTTGGGGCTCTAAACTTCCTAGAACAATTCTATTTCCAAAAGTGTTAACAGAATTCCACCAAATTGCATATGCCAAAAAAAAAGGGGAGCAGTTCATCTGAATTACAGTATGTAGGCAGCTCTAAATGTAATTCTTCCTATTTATTTCCATGGAAATTAGGCAACAGATACAAAGAGCACAATAGCACTATTTGATAGAGTAAATTCTTAGCTACAGAATACTCCTTTTCAACACAGTCATCACTATTAGCTATGCATTTCCATCAATGATGAACAACAGACTGCATGGCTGTTTGGAACATGGCTTGTCTTTCCCATCACTGTTTTGGAACATGGCTTGTCACTGCTGAAATGCACTACCCACCACCTCACTGTGCTCACATCCACTGTTTGCTTTTCATAAATGTTCACTAAGTATCAATGAATGTTAATAGGTACCATTTTTTCCACGTGGAGGTGTTCATTGACACACCTTTGCTTCATATGCATTTCCACGTCAGATGGCATTTGTCAGACTGCCCCTCTGCTGCCATCTATCACACAGCAACAAAATCAAACTGAACATTGGTGGGAAGTTTCAGCCTCTACTGACATACCACCAATATCCACCTCTGCCACCATGGGCCATAATAAAACAGGAGACATTACTTTTGGAGCAGCCTTTGCAAAGACATACTTCAGGATGTGAGCAGTCACACACCCCAAATACCTATTTTTCTCTAGTGACTTCAAAGTCAGTATAGATGGATCATTTATGTGATTTAAACTCCATTAGAGAAAATCACAGCCTAGGACATTTCAAGTAAGTGATGGCAGTTAAATGTTATTCTAATTTGTATACGAACACAATGACAATGATTATCATGTGTCCATCATGGAATCTACCATCATGGGAGGAAGCTACAACAGTTCAGAGACTGGAAACTTCTATCATTACAAGGTGCCATAAAAGTAAGTGAGGTTTAGAGGAGTAAGTAATCATCGTAATTAATATGTTAGCTAAAATCCTATCTCTAAAGAGATTTATTTCTAGGACTGTTTGCTACCATTTACGCTATCCAGACTCTCACAACATGCAGGCAACCAAATAACTGAAGTAAACATCTGTATACAAAAGTTATATGTTAAAATCTACTGCAGTTGTCTATAGAACATTTACTTATCATCCTACCTAGTAATATTTGCTTGGCACTTCATATTCAGTTAGCAGAAGACATTACAGGACACAGTACACGTTATAAAACCAGATGATGCCACAGTACCAGAGACCAGATAGTTTACATTGCTGTGATGAATCACAGTTCTTATCCCTCATCTAATGTACAGACATTACACACATACAGTATGACTGACAAAAAATCTGAAAACAGTAATAGAATGACAATTAGTTCCCTGACAAAACATATCAGAAAGCAACTCTCTTTCTTATTCAGGCCTACATCTGAAGAACATCAAAAATGACCTGACGTTTTTCATCCTAGTAGCATGCATCAGAGACTAACATTGAGCAACTTGCAGTGTGGCTTTTTGTGAAGGTACTCAGCCTGTTCAGAGGAGGGTCAGTGGATTTGTATCTCTGGGCCCTAACTGGCAAGAGTCCCCTAATCCTAAAGTTTTTATTAGACTTCAAGGACCCAGTCACTGTCACTCACCACAGAAGTAAACAATGCATAAATTTTTAAAGAACACAGATATTTCTATCGTTAAAGCTTTCACTTCAACACTTTTTTCACTCACTCTTTAAATGTATTTTATAGAGGACCCCATTCTTATCCTGTGCCTGGGTCTCTTCAGTGCAAAATAGATCCCCGTATTATTCAAGCACTAAGCCCTGATTTTGAAGTTTGGCTTCCCTCTTTTTAAGACACAAAACTACTGAATTGCAAAGTTCTGCTCAAGCAAAACTCTCACTGGAACCACTGAAAATGAGCTTCAAGATTTAGATAAGTAAATAACTTTCTCTAAAACAAACCACAACAACAAAAAAAACAACATCATAACTTTGCATGTATTTTTTAAAAAATGAAGAGTTGCAAAAAGAAAGCTATTTGGTTTATTCAGTCTTCCTCTGCCTGCCAAGAAGTTTAAAATTAGCAACCATGAAAATCTGTAAGAGTTTGTGACTGATAAAGTTGCCAGAAGCCCTGTTGAAGTTCCAGAGGAGGACAGTACTGTCAACTCACCTAAGAGTCTGCTGGGGTTAGAAAGGAAGGGCAAGGAAAACTGATAGATGGAGAAGGAAGCGGACCATTTCATAGCTTCTTTTTAACACAGTTGTTTTTATGAAACATAAAAAAAAACCCTAACTTTCCAAAAGTTGTTTAGTTTTTTATTAGAAATCTTCACATTAAAAAAAAAAAATTATTTGAACTGCTAGGAAACATGAAGAAAAATAAGCCTCAGTAATATAAGCATGCAATTTCAGTTCAAGGAAGCAACACACTGCATGCAGCTGTCTGGAAATGAAGAAAATTAAAGCTAAATTAAAAAAAAGGCAGTGGTCCCTTTAATCACACCAGTGATTATGCAACCCTTAATCAGTTATATATCACTTCTTAATATTTTGCATCTGAAAGATCTAGAAATGATTTTACATACACTTTCAATTCTCCTCCCACTTTATGTTGATTGACACATTAGGTCATAATCCCCCAATCTACTGTATACGCTCAGATAAATTAAGGTTGGAGAATACCTAGATTAGATTTTGAGTTCCAACTGTTTTAGTGTTGTGTTGGCTAGCTTTTGTTGTTCTTGTTTGCGTGTGTGCATTTGGCTTTTCGTGTTTCATTTTTGTTTTTGAAAGAAAAACAAAAAGTTGGATGGGCCCTGGGCAACCAGATTAGTGGGAGCTGACCCTGCCCACAACAGGAGGGTTGAAAGCAGGTGGGCTTTAAGGTGTTCTCCAGCACAGACCATTCAGTGATTCTGTTATATATATACCCGTGCATAAATACTAATGTTATCATAATCTGAATCAGATTGTTTGTTACTGCTGCCCAGCCAGGTCTTAAGCTTGCATGTCAGGCTTGAAATTCCTTCTCTTTTAAAATAAGCCAGCAGATCTCAAAGCAACACAGCAAGACAAGAACTTGGTACTACACCCTAACTTTAGACCTCAGAAGAAAATAAATTATGTCAATTCAAACATGAGCCTAGTTTTTATTCTAAACTGGCATCCCAAAGCCCATTTTATAACAGGCAGATGCTACTTAAAATCCTGCCCATCTGCTCCTAGATTGTCTCAGGGGTTTCTTCTTTAGCTGCTGGCCCCCAAATGCCTTGCTGTGCTATTGCTCTACCCCACCTGCCAAACCTGGCAGATCAGTACCAGTCCTGAAACAGATGTGGTAGCTCTCAGGGAAAGTGCTACCTACTTCTTTCCCACTAGGGACTTCATATGACAATTACTGTTCATGAAGAAAGGCAAAACACCACCTAAGAACAGACAAATAAAACAGTAAAGTACACTTTTCAGACTGGAAAATCAGGCCTTCGGTCTAAAGCACATCTTTGAGACTGGGGACATAACCAGGACCTTGCTACTGAAATTTTCGTTACTGAATTCAAGCTGGCACTGTGCTTGTGTGCTTGTCTACCAGAATGAACATTCAGCACTTGCAGTGAACTCAATGCAATTCATAATAAACTACAGAGCTTGCAATCCTGGCCTTATTTATAATCTAAAATTCACTCTGTTTCCTAGGACTCTTCTGAATCAAAGACACAGAATCAACTGCTGAAGAAACACATGCCACACTGGATCTCCAAAATCAATTATTTCCAGGAAGTATGACATGCAAGAAGATTAATAGAGATATCACACTGTAGATGGTCAAATTTAGTAATTCTGTTACTTTCCTGTAAATAAGAGAAATCAAAGTTACACAGAATATTTGCAATAAAAGTGTATAAACAGGGAATGAGAAGGGCAGAAATTCTACACTTGGCTATGCTGCGGACACACAGACATCCTGTGCAAAGATCAGGAAATCACTTAATCCATGTGCCTTGGTTCCTCATCTATAAAACCAATGAAAGTTATTCCTCTTATAGGAGTTGGTGAGGATAAATCTATTAATATTTGTAAAGTGCTCACACATGCTCCCATGTCATAGCAATTAATATGATGGGATAATCAATAAACAAAATAAATATATCTCTAAATAGATCATGATAAAAATTTTGTTCAAGCTCCTTTATATCTTGTTTGATGGCCTATAAAAAGAGTTTAAAACTTTCATAACCTCACTTAATAATTACAGAAATTACAAAGAACAGAGGACTTCATAAGACCTCTACTTATCTTCAAAAGAAAGAAAAGATGAGCGGAACACAAAAGCAAGAAATCTTCTGTGAAAAAACATTGTGTACTCCCTATTTTAAAAAGGGGCAATCAGAAATCAGAGTTAAGGAGAAAATAAAAATGAAACAAAAAAAAAAACCTCCAAAAAACAGAGAACTGAATAGTATTTCATAACTATTCACATCTGTATCTTATGATTAGATAAGCAACAGAAGAATATTACTACATGCAATAACATCCTTTAACATGAAATATTTTTTACACCCAGATTTGGCTTGACAAACAGAAAACAATGAGTTGTGTCAACTGTTTAAGGAAGAATTCTCTAACTGTATGTACACAAAACTCTGCTTTCAGGTAAAAAGGACAGAAAAGCAGAATTTGCAGGCAGTACTACATGTTTTTCTCATGTAAGAATCAATGGCAGTCACCTTTTGTTTCTACAGATTCTTCTTACACACTTCTTTTTTTACATTCTGATCAGAGATGGATGAATTCCAGGCAGTCTGGCACAGTTAGAGTATCAGCTGATATGTGAGCCCTTCAGCAAGAAAATTTTGCAAAGTGAGGCTCTCAGCTTTCTCACTCACATAGTCAGGACATTCTCTTCTCTTCTACTTTCTATTTTCAGATGCTGAATTACTTTGTAAGATTTACTCGGGAGTATCAGCAAGAACAGCTTTCAGCAATGTTTCCATTAAGCTTTTCCTGGATAAATCCCTTGGTTTATTAGTGATAAGCTTAAAATTCTCTTCTTTGGCAATGCTTCAGACCAACATAACATATAATACTCTCCTAGGATGCTTACATTTTCATACAGTAGGAGAGAGATGAATGTAAGATAGAGGTACTCCACATAAGAATCCTTTAGGGCAAAGGAAAAATAATTCAGTGTTCTTTCTGAATTTCCCACGTGGAGTAATCAAATACTACCACACTACCTCATTCACTTTGGCATGTCTATGAAAACTAATCATTAAAATTGCAGTTCTTTGCAGTAGTCTTTTTTGGACTTCATGATTATTGTGTCTTCCTTTTTCATCTTTTCTTCCATGGAAGCAAACTACAGCTTTTATTTCATTCTTTTGACATCAGCCAGGTTTTCTAGAGCACACATTAGTATCACTGCTCTGCTCTCTTTTGGCCTTTTCCACCTGCAGTGCATTAAACTGAACAGTCCTGCAAGAGCTGAAGACTTACTACTGCTTAAAGAGCAGAGGGTTTCTTTCCATATAACAATTCCCAATAGCTTGAAAATAAACTAAGAGCAACAAAAACACTGGAAATTCTCTTATCCTCCTGAGTACATTCCAGTGCCTTTAGAATGGCAGCTACACAAAGGTCCCTTGAAATTCTCTTCAAAAAGGAGGACAAATTCTCAAGCCTCCTCTATGGCATCCCCACCAGTAGTATATCTCACTTCACACAACACTCAGGTTTATAATACCAGTCTCAGTCTATGTTTTCTAGCAGTCCTGCTGTCAAGGAGCAATTCTGCTGTCTGTCTCCAATGAGGCTCCAATGAGACACAAACATGCAGTACAAGTACGTCCAGATGCTAGAGGCCTCAACTTAATAATCCACTAAGATATATACAGAAGTCCAGTCTTCTTACTGAATATTACATCAAAGAAGTAAAAATCTATGCAAAGTAGGAACACCTTTCAGTGTCATCCTGAATCAGAGGTGAGTACATATTGAATAACTAGTTTAAAAGGCAATAAGTCTTACCTCCTGATACTGTGTAGTGCAAATTCAGATTTCACCAGTTATCAGAGAGCAGAAACTGATTTACTATAAATTACATGGGTAATGTGTTTGATAGTAATAGCAATAGGAATCACGATCAGTTAAGTCATAACCTCTCCTAAAGGCAAAAGAGAATGGAACCTAAAGGCAAAAGAGAACGGAAATTGATAGCATATCTCAACATATAAAAGACACAAAGAAGGAAAAATCAATTTATCAGTAAGATCATGGAAAAAAAAACAGTCAAAAAGGAAAGAATGTCTGGACCATTGAGCTAATTGTTTATTAAAAAACAGTATTTCATACATGAGAGAGGAAAACCTATTTCACAACTGGTTTCAAATGAATGATAAAGAAAGCCCATTGCATGAGACCAAATATCAGTTTTGCATCTGTAGATCAGAATTTAGAGCAATTTCCAGAAAGAACTACTGCTATTCCAAGTGATCACACTGCTAAAATAAATTATTTTAGATAGACAAGGATCTCATCATAGTTCGAATTCCCTATGGTGTCATTTCATGTTATATTTGAGAAATTCCTCAATAAAAATGTCAAACAGAAAGCAAGTTGAGAAGTTTGAGTTCCCCTGAGAATGATTTTGGACATTTTTCAGCACAAATTTTATCCAGGAAATCTTAACCAAACACTTCCTCCCAACAAATAAATAAGAAATTTCACTTGATTAGAAAGAGAAAAATGTTGAAACAAGAACTCGGGAAAAAACACTTAATCTGTCAACCACATTTGATCTACTTAGTTGTGAATACTTCACATTTGTTATTTACAAAGAAGATTGTAATTATCTTTCTATACTAACATAACTAGAAAAACATCCAGTAAATGTTTGAAAAGGAATCCAAACATGAACAAGAAGGTTTAAGATTTTGTACAGACTTCAGTCAAGCAATACATAAAGAAATCCTGATGCAGATCTTCTCCATTACAAGCTGTTTCACAAAGGTTCCTAGATGGCCTGCAGGCTTAGCACTGAACTACCACTGACTCCCGTCTTTAGGCCTCCTATCTCAAATTTTTTAAACCAGTATTTCTGGTGATGTGTACATGATAAAATGCAACACAGGTCACTGAGAGAGCAATTCAGCTGTCTAAATACAGGAGTCTGACATCAATTTAGATTCCTTATATTATTCCATCTAGCCAATAGCTCAAACTCCGGATCTACTCCTATAGATCCCACATCACATTTGTCAGGTCCAGCACTCTCCAAGTGGCAGAGGCATTTATGCTTAGTTAATCAAATTCTCCCTAACAATTCCTGCTGCTTGGCTTCCCATGTGATGACAGAGCAGACCCTAACAATAACGTCTCCAAGACCAAAATATGAGGGCGAAGTAAGGATTGTATAACTTGGTTCAGACCCAGAAAATTGACTTCCACCCAAGCTCATACTTCTGTGGTGCTACATGAAAAATTGTTTCAGGCAGAGTGTTCGAAATCAACCTACAGTATGTTTTATAGGTTTTTATGTAAATTCTGTGGAAACGAAGTCATTCTATGCAAGATCCTGCAGTACTACCTAATTTGTCTACAGACAATTTCAGCTTGCTGATCGAACATCGCGTGTTCTTTCTTGGAAATAGAATAGAGTTGTCACACAAAATATATGATATAGTACCTAATTAGCAATCTTCACATTGAGAGTTCTGTGAAGTCCTATAGAGAGTGTATGTGTGGGTAGATGAGGGTAGGGAAGCTGTTACAATTGATATCAGTAAAATAATTCAATAAAAGATGGCAAACATTATCAGTGATTTTGTAAAGAATTCTTCGACTTCTTATAACCTATGAAAAATAAGTGATTTCTCAGAGAAAAGGTGGAGATTAGTGTACTCATCAAAGCTTCAATTTATTTAAGTTCCTGATTTCTTCACTGAGAAAAAAAAAAAAAAAAGCCAAAACTATTAATTGTCATAAACAAATGAAATTTTGCATGCTGGGTGAATTTTCCACAGGGTTACAGAAACCCTAATTTCACAAATGCAAATACAGTGGTTTAAAACCATACTGGGTTCTCTTAAAAACAGCCATCTACATTTACTTCCTTCTGGTAGTTTAAGTGAAAGGAAATAGAACTGTTACAGGATAGAAAGACTAGAATGCATTCCTGTTCAAAACTGATACTGAAGAGGTCATGGGAATAAGCATGGTATCTCAGCAGGCAGTATAACTGATAATACAAGCAGAGAGCTAGGGACCAAACAATGGCAGAAATCTGAACTTCTCTCTTTTCTAAGGACAATGTCTTAAAACCTGAATTAACCTGAGTTAATTCACAACATGTCACACAAGGGTTTGCAAAGGTACTGTTAAGATTATAAAGTCCAGCCCGAGACCTAAAACTTTCATCCTTAGCAAATTTTAACTAAGAAAGAAAGAGAAATGGGCCCTCACTCTCTTTTCAGTGCCTCTAAGGAAATGCAGTTATTTTATTGGGATACAGAATTGGGTTGGGTTGGAAGAGACCTCCAAGACCACCCAGTTCCTACCCCCTGCCATGGACAACCTTGCTACCCAGGGATCCATCCAACGTGGCCTTGAACACTACCAGGAATGGGGCATCCACAGCTTCTCTGGGCGGCCTGTGCCAGTGCCTCACCACCCTCTGAGTGAAGAACTTCTTCCTAACATCTAATCTAAATTTCCTTTCTTTTGGTTTAAAACCACTGCCCTTGTCCTATCACTACACTCCCCGACAAAGAGTCTATCCCCAGCTTTCCTGTAGGCCCCTTTTAAGCACTGCAATGAGGTCTTCTCAGAATCTGCTCCAGGCTGAACACGACCAAATCCCTCAGCCTTTCTTCACAGGATAGGTGTTTCAGCCTTCTGATCATGTTTGCAGTCTCTGTCTCCCTGCTCCAACAGCCCCTCACCTTCCTTGTGCTGAGGGCCCCAGAGCTGGACAGAACACACACCAGGTAGATTCTCACAAGGATGGAGTGGAAGGGGAGAATCACCTCCTTGACCTTCTAGCTGCACTTCTTCTGATGCAGCCCAGGACATGATTGGCTTTCTGGGCTGCAAGTGTACACTGACAGCTTATGTTAAGCTCTTCATCCATCAGAACCCCCAAGTCCTTCTCCGTAGGGCTGCTCTGTCCACTCATTACCTAGCCTGTATTCATATTTGGGACTACCCCAGGTGTGTGTCCTTGGCCTTTTTTGAATAATATGATGTTTGCACAGGCTCACCTACTGAGCCTGTTAAGATCACTTTGGATGGCATCTCTTCCTTCCAGTGTGTTGACTGCAGTGTTCATCTTGGTGTCACCCACAAACTTACTGAGAGTTCAGTCAGCCTCACTGTCCATGTTGCTGACAAAGATGTTAAACAGTGATACAGATCCCTGAGGAACACCTGTTGACCCCCCTTGGACATCAAGCCACTAACAGCAACTCTTTGAGCACAACTATCCAGCCAATTACTTATCCATCAAGTGGTCCATCTGCCACATCTCTCTTTCTCCAATGTGGAGACATGGATGTTGTGCAGGACAGTGTCAAATGCTTTGTCAAAGACCATTCATTAGTTGAAAGTATTCAATCTGCATTTGAGGAAACAAAATTAAAGGGTAACTGTGACCTCTTTTAGTGTCCTAAAGTTACTTGCTGGGAGAGTCTTTTGCTGTCATTCCCACTCATCTGTTCACCGAATCTCTTCTAGTGGAAACATGTTCCTAACATTCTTGGAGTAATACAAAATGCTAGCTCCAAGAATGTGAATATGATTCTCACAACTATCTTGGTAAGCTTTGGACCAATACTTGGAACCAGAGCCACCTGTTAAACACAGTGGTTTATATTATTGTCTTTTCCTTATCTGTGTCAAAACCAAGTGTTTAAGTAGAAATCTATGAAAAGAACATTAGAAATCCATTTATCTCTGTGGATCCAGCCTGCATCTTGCATGATCAGAGAAGAACAACATAGCATGGGTCCAAGATAATCCCACAGGTTTGAAAGGTTCGTCTTTTATCAGGTCACTCATTTTGCTGTTCACAATTGCTAGTATATTTTTCCCTACTTCTACAGGAATAAATGGAAACAAATTTGATAGTAGCAAGCTGTTAGAAACAATATATCTACACATTTATTTGAATTCCAAATAGCTGTCCTGTTTTATTGAGAGATATGTATGAAAATTAATATAAATAGAGTTTTTCTTTCTTTTTTTTTTTTTTTTTTTGAAAATGAATGGCTGGCTGCTCTTTTTGTAAGAAATACCTCCTGCACAATTAATCATTTGGCCACCTCAGGTTTACACAAATAAATCTATTTAGTCTGTTCTATGATAAATGAAATTTGGAAGTTTGTGTCAAAAACTTGTCAATGGTCAGGATGTATAATCCATCTGAATAAATATTACTTCATTTGAAAGTGAACGAAGTATGAAATACATCTATTAAAAGGCTAAGCAGAAATTTGCTCAGAAATTCTAGTTGTTACACAGCTTAAGTGAGCGCAGACTGATGTTACTGGACATCATTATTTCTGCTACATAACTGCCTTATTTTTCTTGCAAAGAACATCAGTTTCTACCACAGTAAAAGTGCTGCAGAACACAGATGAAATATCCCTTTTCTGCACTATTTTATGCACATTAACTCAAAACGAATTTGGGACTGCATCAAACAGTGTTCCTCGCACTTATATTGGGAATAATGAGAAAGATAGTCACTAGGCACTAAGCTATAACTAAAATGACTACCCAGCAAGCAGGTATGAGAAACTGGATGTAGCGATCAGAGTTCATTTCCAGGTAATTGGTGTGAAGAAATTTAAACAAAACACATGTTTTTTTTTTTTGAGTACATTGGATAAGATCCACCTATTTAAAACAAAGCAATGAACATGAATCAAAATTCCAGGTACCTAAATCCTAAAAACTGCTGAAGCAACTAACATCTTGAACCTCTTTTTATAAAGTTAGTGGACTGTGCCCATCCCATTTGTAAACATCTATTAATAACTACTCTTCTGCCTTGTTTTATTATCCAAGTACTCCTTCATAAAAACAAACAAAGGAACAACACAAATTTGCACTTCTAATGCTTAGTAACCTATGTTCATACAGAACATCCTTGAAATATGTTACCCTAAGAAGGAAAAAAGGGCGGGGAGTGAGCTTTAAATAAATGACTGGAATTACAAAATTTGGAAGAAATAGGCAAAATATATTGAAGTGAATAGGACAGATTACTTTTTTTAAAAAAGAAACCCAAGTATCCAGCACAGGCTTTGTGTAAAAACCCCCACCACCTTGACCTCCAGTGTTACGAACATGTAATCTGACTGGAGTACGATAGGATGATGAGTGCCAACTTTAAGAATCTGGTCTAAACAACTCTGGAGTCAATGGACGCATTTCAACTTCTTCAATTGGATCTGAATCAGATTTTTTACAAAATAAAATGCAACCAAATCATCAGACTCTTGCCACAGCCATGAAACAAAACTTTCTTTCCAGCACTCGCTACTTACCAAGACAGTTGTGGCCATCATGGGCCAACATGAACCCATCATAGCACGTACATCTGTAGTTGCCAGGAATGTTGATGCACTCATGGACACAACCCCCATTGTAGAAGTCATTTTCACATTCATCAATATCTAAAATATAAAAGGAGGGGAAAAAAATTGTAAAAAGATGATTCTAAGAGAAAAATTTCTCCAATCAAACATAATTTTGAATACAAGTATGATCCTAATTATTATATTATTCATCCAAGAGAATTACTGACAGAATAAATGCAGATTGTATGAGACTAAATTCAGCAAGTTTCAGCATAGGACATTCCATCCAAAGTAATGACAGCATCAACAGGGGAAACAATTATATGTTGTCAGATTTATTTTTTTAAGTTATTTGTGTACATTTTTCTCTTTAAACTGTGTTTTTCTATTTAAAAAAATCAAGCAGACTATGCATTAAAATCATAGAATCATGAAATCAGAAGGCTGGAAAGAAACTACAAGATCATCTAGTCCAACTGTCCTCCCGTTACCAATGCTACCACAAGCCACTAAACCATATCTCATAGTTCCTCATCCAGACGCCTCTTGAACACTGACAGGGATGGCGACTCCACCACCTCGTCAAATGTTTGACTTGGTAGCAAAAACATCTATCTGAAACATACTATTAACATGGCATAATACATAAGATGAAAGTATGTTTTCTTTAATCAGAAAAAAAGTTTTCTCAGTATAATAATGATTTGATCTACTCCTCACAAAATATAAAGCTGCTTTTCTTGCAATAAATCTTGAAAAGCACAATTTCTGAAATAGCTGTCACTGTCCAGTGAGGACCATGAAGTTGCTCTTGATAACGTGGTATAATTTTATCTCTCTTGCCACCTACCCCAGAAAACAAGTCCTATTAAAATTTTCCATATTAATATAAATATGTCAACAACAACAACAAAATCTAAAATTTTATTCTTAGCAAGTATGCTAGAATTATTAGAAATTATTTTTATATATTATGAAACAGAATGAATAGCAAAAGATGCATTCTGCTTCTGTTGTGGTTTTATGATTTTTGTTATTGGCATTCCACACCATAACATCATGTAAAGCACTGGGAGTTTAAGAGTTAATGCCCCACTTCCATGAACCACAGATTTTCCAAATGCTTAGCTCTCAGAAGAGAACTTCATACCCCAAAGGACTCTGCATTCAGAGGGGAAGATAAAGGTTCTGGCAAGTCACAGGACTCACTTTCTGTCTCGCTATTGGGTGTGCTCCCCAGCCATTTCACCTTCAATTCAGAGTAAGGCCTTCAGTTTTGGACACTCTCTCATTTTATTTGATTTATTAGCCTCAGTTTCAATTATATATTGTATTATATTGTGCTATCTTGCATTCTGATATACTTAGTAAATTAACTTTCCTCCTCAGATTGTTGCTGCTGTTCTGTTTTTAGGCCCATCTCCCATCTCCCTACCCTTCCTGCTTTTCCTTTCCTAGGACATGGGCCCATGGGTCCCACAGAACTGGGCAGAACTGACCCATAAACTATTGACACCCCCCCACCCCAGCCTGTGTGCCTGCTGTTCCTCTATCACGGACACAGATTGATCTATATAGTCTTGTGACAGCTTCAAATGCAAACAATTCTTATATGATCTTCCCTGACTCACATAAAAATCACTTCTTGGCTCATTCTGGAAAGTGCAAACTTTCTTCTTTCTACAAATTATATTTTGACACACAGACGGGATGTCAGTACTACAATTGCTGATGTGGATCATTCAGCAGTGCACATCAGCCAACTAAAAATTAACAATTACAGACAGCCTTCTGTCCTGCTATCAGCTGTAAATCTATGGCATGCTAGACCAAAACTACTAGCTACTGTCCCTAAGTTACATGCTGCATGATGCAGAGTTAAAATAATCCTTAGGAAATCATCTTTTGGTACATTAAAACTATCCTGGTCATGCATTTCAAATGTGCCTTCCATTGCAAAGGTGACTAGAGTAGTTCTGTACTAGGTTTACACAGACATTTTAGGAATAAAATGAAATACAAAAGAACTTCTAAAGTTTCCACCAGAAAAGATTCGCTACCTGGTATCATACCCAGATACAATGGCAAAACAGCAAGGTAGTCTGGGAAAACCAAATGCTTCTGAAAAGACAGCTGGAACTCAGTCACCCAGGGGATCTTAGTACATTTCTGGCCCTTAACTTGAACCTAAGTTTGCCTCTCCTTGCACAGTCTTTTGAGACACATGATCAGACCAGTTATGTTCAGGGGACTCAGCCTCCTGACCTGAAAATCTGGGATGACGTACAGAATAGCCTCCCCCACCTCCCCAGTTCAGACAGAAACAGACAGAGACCTGCTACTCCACCTGTACTGTCACAAGTCCATGGGGCCAGATGAGATCCACCCAATGGTGCTGAGGGAGCTGGCAGAGGTGATTGCCAAGGTGCTTTCTACCATCTATCAGTGATCTTGGACAAATGGAGAGCTTGCCAATGTGACTCAGTAAAGGTCATAAGGAGGATCCAGGGAACTACAGGCCTGCCAGCCTGACCTTGGTGCTGGGGAAGCTAATGAAACAGACCGTCACAAGTGAGATCACACAACATGTACAGGACAACCAGGGAATCAGGCCCAGCCATCACTGTTTCATGAAAGGCAGGTCCTGCTTGACCAACCTGATTTCCTTGTACAATCAAGTGATCCGCCTAGTGGATGAGGGCAAGGATGTCAATATGTAGTCTACCTACACTTTAGCAAAGCCATTGACACTGTCTCCCACAGTATTCTTCTTGGGAAGCTGTCAGCCCATGGCTTGGACATGTACACCTTTTGCTGGGTAAAGAATTGGCTGGAAGGCTGGATCCAGAGAGTGGTGATGAATGGAGTTAAATCCAGCTGGTGACCAATAACGAGTGACATTTCCCAGGGGTTGGTACTGGCCTACCCTGTCTGATATCTTTATTAATGATCTGGATGAAGGAATTGAGCGTACCCTCAGTACATGTGCAGATGACACCAAGTTGGGAGGAAGTGTCTGTCCACCTGAGGGTAGAAAAGCCATACAGAGAAATCTGGACAGGCTGGATTGCTGAGCTGAAGCCAACAGGGTTAAGTTTAACAAGACCAAGTGTGGCACTCCAGCCATAACAACCCCAAGCAACACTATAGGCTTGGGGCAGAGTGTTTGGAAAGCTGTGTGGTGGATATAGATCTCAGGGTGTTGGTCAATGCTGACCTGAACATGAGCTAGCAGTGTGCCCAGGTGACCCAAGAAAGCCAATGGCTTGTAGCAGAAATAGAGTTGCCAGCAGGAGCAGGGAGGTGATTGTTCCCCTGTACTCAGCTCTGCTGAGGCTGCACCTCGAGTACTGTGTTCAGTTTTGGGCCTCTCAATACAAGAAAGACATCGAGGCCCTGGAGTGTGCCCAGAGAAAGCCAAAAAAAAATGGTGAAGGGTTTGGAACATAACCCTTAGCAGGAACAGCTGAGGGAACAGGGATTGTTTAATCTGGAGAAGAGGAGGCTCAGAGGAGACCTTATTGCTCTCTGCAACTCCCTGAAAGGAGGTTGTGGCAAGGTGACATTCAGCCTCTTCTTCATGGTAACTAGCAATATGACATAAGGGAATGACCTCAAACTGTGCCAGGTGAGGTTCAGATTAGATATCAGGATGAATTTTTTCTCAGAAAGAGTGGTGAGGCATTGAAACAGTCTGTCCAGGGAGGTGGTGCAGTCACCACCCCTGGAGGTGTTTAAGGAACACCTAACGTAGATGTAGGTAGATGTAACACTTAGGGACCAGATTATCTTGGAGGTTTTTTCCAATCTTAATGATTCCATGGTTCATCAGACGACGGAAAGGTCCTCTCCTCGGCTTCTTTCCAAGCCACCCCAACCTGATCTGCCTATCCTGAAAATCATCCTTGAGCTCAGAGTAGCCTACGTCTCCTTCCACTTCTATCTAACAGCTCTGAAGGCCTCCCTCTGCAATCTCCTTAGGAGCTCAAAATGAGAATTACTAACTTAACTTCACCTGCAAAACCAGTGAATTTTTTTTGTAAATCAGCATTCAGCACAACAAAAATATTGGAAATAAGGAAGTGGAGACCGGTTCTTCCTAATAAAAATACTGCCTATTGCTAAAATGTAAACTTTCTAATCTTTCAATCATTGCTCTGATTTGAAGAGTTCCCATCTTTCAAACTAAGTGTTTCCGTCCATTAGTTGTACAAGTCCCACGTCAGCACAGCCTGTGGATGTACTCTACCTCCCAGTATGACAACAAATAGCTTCCTCTGTGATTTTTCCTAAAAATGATAACCAGAAAATCAGTTACTGCTTATTGGGTCCCCTCTGAACATATTTGCACTGTAGCGTTGCAAAGTCTCAGAGAAGCTCTCTGAGTTTGTATTTGTAGCCCAGTGAATCTGGGTGTACATTTCCAGAGTCTTCTACACATCTCCACTTAACAAATATTTGCAGCTTACACTGCCATTCATGAATATTTTCAAAAACTTCCTATCATTTTCACTTGACAAGGACAAAAGCAGAGGCTTACAGTTATGCCTTGTTTCAATGGGCCAACTCAAGAACAGAAAAGCATGTAACATTATTTCAATGTCAGGTGCACACTCCAAGATAACTTCACTTTCAGATTTGCTTTTAACTTTCATCCAGCACCAAGATTCTTCAGAAGAAGGAATTCAGAAGAAAGTGCAATCAGTTGTTATGTTCATCAGACTACAGAGCCCTGATGAATTTATTTCCTTTTTTCAAACAGTGAATCAAGCAGGACTATATTTTTAAGTGACAGGAGAGCCTTCCAAAGAGACAAAAATCAAAGTAATGTAAAGTCTTTTTCTTCATATAATACTGATTTCTAAAAATCCACACCATGATCAGGAACTCAAGGTGCTTAACTGATACTTAAGTTCCAGAAAGGGTAATCTAACAGATAGCTCAACCAGAAAAAATAACTAAAGAGACAGATTCTTTCCACCTCTTTCTCTCAAGAAGTTCTAGATATGTTAAATTTTCCCACGGGGTTAGAGGACTACTTCTCCCTTTTGTACCCCAAGAAGGCTAAAAACAAGGAGTGAAGCTAAACTTCCCCCCTCCATGTTATTTAAGAGACATCATCTGTTGGCTGACTGGATTTGCTATGTCCAGTACTGTTAATAAAACACTAAGAGGATAAGGCTGGTGATCTTCAAACTTTAAAAATAAACAAATAAATAAAACAAACCATCACTAAAGAAAACTTATTCAATAAACCCCAACCAAAAACCTGTACAAAGCCTACAAAGTTGAAAGGTTGAACTTGTTTCAAGCTCCAGTTGCTCCAAGAGAAATGCAGACATAGTACCAGCAAACAACACAAACACCACTCCATCTTGAAAGAGGACATTCTTTAAAGAATACATCAGTGAAAGTGTTGAAAACTAGTTCACAGGCAGAATATTACAAGTGACATGGCAGTATATGGCTTATTCAGTAAGCCTAATACAGCAATAAACACAAAAGGAGTGCATTCAAACACGCAAGGACGGTAGGCTTGCTCTTAATTTTATCTGCAGTAAAACTCAAAATTTCCAGGGGCCACCTATGTTTGCTTCCTTTTGTTTAGATCATATCCTATTACCATTTTCTTCCTGTAATTGACAGAATTGGGTGTTAATTGAATTCTGGGTTCCAAACAGCTCTAAGCAGAAAGTTAGCTGTTTCCATTAATTTTGTAGATTCAACTAACCTTAAAGGTTTTGTAGTGTTTGATCACTTTAAAACGTTATTCATCATGAAAGAACTGCCATAACACAGAACAAAATAAGCAGTACATGCAATGCTGAATTAGCAAGATCTGCTGCAGTCTAGCTCTCAGTTGGAAGCCAACAGTTTTAACCAGATTAGCAAAATACTTTCGAAGTTTTTAATCCAGATAATTCTAGCCATGCAGATAAGCAACTCTTGGAGTGACTGATAGTGCACTAAAGAGATCACAGGCAGCAGGTCGAGGGAGGTTCTCTATCCCTCTTCTCTATCCTGGTGAAGCCATATCTGGAGTGTTGCATCCAGTTCTGCGCTCCCCAGTTCAAGAAGGACAGGGAACCTCTGGAGAACCCAGTGAGTGACACAAAAGATGATGAGGGGCCTGGAGCACTTTCCATATGAGGAAGGACTGAAAACCTTGGGACTGTTTAGCGTAGAGAAGACTGAGAGGGGATCTGATCAATGCTTATAAATATCTAGTGGAACAGAGTCAAGTGGATGGAGTCAGGTTGCTTTCAGTGGTGCCCAGCAACAGGACAAGGGGCAATGGGTACAAAGTGGAAGTAAGAAGTTCCATCTGGACGTGAGGAAAAGCTTCTTTACTGTGAGGGTGATGGAGCACTGGAACAGGTTGCCCAGAGAGGCTGTAGAGTCTCCTTCTCTGGAGATATTCAGAACCAGTCCGGATGCTTTCCTGTGTAACCTGCCATAGGGAACCAATTTAAGCAAGAGGGTGAGACTCCTATTTTGCAATTCTGTGGTAAAGAAAATGTCGGAATAGGTTTCCTTAGAAAAGTATTGCAGCTTTCTCTCCAGGAGGAACACATTTCATACGGAGTTACAATGGCAGCAATTATAGGACCCCAGAAAAAAAAAACAACAACAACCATTAAATACTCCAGGCTTAGTATAGGGATATTTAAAACAGTGATATAGTCTGCGAAAAACCTACTTGGGCTTACTATGTTCAAGTGAGATAGCAACTCCCAAGGCCAAAGCTGGATGTGTACAACCACATTTTCAGTTGCTGGTGAGCAACACCTTTCTGGAACTTGTTTGGGAAATCTTGTAAATCCACTGCTTGCTTCAAAAGTTTTAAAATATACCATTATCAGGGAGTGGAGGGAGAGAAATAAAAAGATCACTTATTGGGAGTAACTGCGCAGGTTCAATTATTTCTCAGGATGTAAGAAGCTTGGATAGTACAATAGATATCCTACTTGAAAGCAGAGGTGAGCCTCATTGTTGTAGCTGGGAAAGAACTATCAGCATCTTTAGGGAATGCAGTAATTCCATGCACTGCTGCTGTCCTCTTTCATCAACAACAAGCGGTGGTGTGACTTGAAAGGTACATCCAGAATGATACTATTATGTAAGGATTCAAGAACATTTTTTAAAGAATCTGGCCAGCTGTCTGGCAGAATCCTAGCATTTAATACCACACAGAAGTGCTGTAATTTTCAAACACTGCACTTCATTTACAAGAAGAGAATCTGAAGTTGCCTTTTATTATGCAACCTAATTCCTTTTAGTCTGGTAGGACCTGCATCCATCTCACAACAACTGAGTCTCCTTCCATTATTGTAAGTGAGACTCACAACAGCACAGAAATGTGTTTCTTTTATGTATTCTGCAAAGGGATGGCTCTCTCAGAAATGTCACAAAGTCACTGTGATTTATAAACTTCCAGAAGCAAACCTTCCAGGAGCACAAACAACTTGGCTAAGAAAAGTTCAAAATAAAACAAGAATTGATCTCTTCAGCTTTTGGTAACACAGTAACTCAGCTTTCTGATTTCAGAGGAAAGTAGAAGACACATCACTACATAACAACTAATGTCCAAAATACAAAGCAAACTGCAAAACTGGGTGAGGAAAATGCTAGTTTCCATTTTGTCTACTCAGTTTCACCCTGATGTAATGAAATTTGCTGTTTGCTAGCCATCTTTTCCAAGCACTAACAATCTTTGCTAGAAGGCTGCGCAGACTTTGTCCCAGAAAAGTATAAAAACCACCTCCAGCAAAGTCCTTTCCCAGTCTTAATGAAACCACTTGCCATTCATTAAGTTCTTCGATGTCCAAAAGTCCTTACAACACATAAAACAAAATGTATTTGTCAGCACAGCTACAGACCATTATGGGCAAAGCCACTGAAATCAAAGGAAACGTCTGTGTGGAACTGACAAATTTTGGATTGGTGTCACAGCTAAGCTGCTGGAGAAGCCTTAGGGCTATTAGCATGCAAGGGGAGGAAGGGCTGAGCGCTGAAAGTCAGTGAGCCAAATTCAGCCTTCAGTGTTGTACTCTACAGATTTCTACAAAAAATGGGAAAGCGTGCATTCTAAAAACCTTTACCTTGACACTTATCAAGGACACAGGTCCCAGAAGTCACCACACAGTAGTACTTCAAAATAGGGGTAGAACTGGGTAAATATGGGTTCATTGGAAAGTATTTCAATATGACTAATGTAAGGAAGGATCTGGAGTTAATTTAGTAAACACAAATTGCAATTGACTTTGAAAGGAATAATTTATGTGCTTGGACATTTTAAAATAAATAGCCAAAGGAAGCTGTCTGCTCACATCAATTTTTTTCTAAATTAGAGAACCATGAACAAAACTTAGCATACAGATATATTACAGAGCTGAGGGGTATTTCCTAAAGAGTTAGATCCATAAAACAGTTACAAAAATAAATATTAAATTCCTTGCTAGAGTATCTCGATGGATAAATTTGTATATTTATTCAACATCTAAAGAGAAAAGTATTTCTGTTTTTATCTTCATCTATTCATTTTGCTGCTTTAAACGAAACACTGCCAAAGGGACATTATGGAGATATTAAGTAACATCATATTTAAAGTCTTGTCTGGTGAGAGGTTGCAGCCCACCCGTTTTACCTATAGAGGACAAAAAGTACCACTTGCAGAATTCTGTATCATCAGTCATCTTGTGCATACGACCGTTCTGCAGTTGCATATGTTGTCTGCTTATCCAGAACTGGTGTGCAGCAAAAGACATCGCAAAATGCTGGAACGCTTATTTCCATGTGGTAATATTTTGCACTTTTAATGGCTTCCCTCTTGAAAGGCCTTCAAGAATTTTTATGGATTCATTACTGAGTTTCGGTCACTGTTTCTCTCAGGACTACAGCAGCATCTTCACTTCCAAAAATAATAATAATAATAATAATAATAAAAAGAAAAATAGGTTCCAGATACTATACGATTAAGAGTAGAGTAGAAGGAGAGTTGTTTTTCCTCACCGTGTACTTTTATGCATCCTTGTTTTCGGATGCTGTGAAAAGAAGTAATATCTTGTAGTATCTAGAGGTGACATGGTCAGAGGTGAAATCCCAACCCCAGAGAAGTCGAGGCAGTTTTTTCATTGGCTTTACAGAGCCAGGAAGACATGTTTCCTGAGACTCACAGTAAAGAGATACCAGAGATAGGATCAGCAATTAATTATCTTGTTCCCACTTCCAAACTCAGAAGCAGCAGCAACATAACATCAAGAGTGTTACTTTACTTTTAAAGAAACAGGCAGTAATGAAGTAACATGCAGACAGACAACAATACAAATAATGTCAAGTCCTGAACCATAATCAAATCAGCATCTTACTTATTTTAATGGCTTTTGCAGTCCCCAAACTAAATGATTAAAATAGAAAAAAAAAAACACCAAACAACAACATGGCAGTATTTGTATATGCTCTGATTCTTTGGCAGATCCTACATTTAATACACTTTCAGCAGTTACACACACCCTGGATAACCTGAACTATTTAATGCATTTGTATTTCATACATCAAGTTGTACTTTCCATAATGAGGGAACCACTTCCAGATTTGAAGGCCAGAAGAAAAATCTCACAGGTTAAGGTCTGCTTCAGTTAAGCACAACCCAAATTTGCCAAAAATTCAGCTCTGCCTGGAAAACGTCCAACCAGAGCAGTAGTACTAAAATGATTAGATTCTCAAGGAGTTTATCATCAGCAAATTTCCACATGTTCAAAATTACTTGAACTTCTAGTGTTCTGCTCTTAACATCTGCAACAGTTGAATCAACAGGGAAAATGCTAGTGATTCTATTCAAGCTGACCTTACCTGCTGACACTCTGCTCCCCTGCAATAGTTGAACTGGCATCTTATTCTAGGTCCAAATTTTAAGAAAAAGTAATGGAAAAACAACAAGAAAATGTAATTCATTCAAATTCTTTCTACTCCAAACAAAACCTTGAACTTCACTTTAACGAAATCCATTTCCAAAAATCCCTTACCATGAAAAACTTCCTAAATCACTTCTTGCCGTAAGAGAAAACCAATTAAAGTCTATCATTTATTACATCCTGAGATAGTGACGTACTTTTTTAATACTTATAAATGCTAACATCTTTATTCTTCAGATGCTGTGACCTTCAAAACATTACGATCTAATGAATCAAAGAGGAACACACAGTGCAGTTTTTATGGCTTTCAGGTTGTCATGATATTTTCAAGATGCTTGTGCCCAAGAAAACTGTAAAATTTGATAGCCATTAGGACTACTCTAAGAACCAAGGTCAAGGGTGAGCAGGATAGGAATGGAGTAAAAGCAGAGTAAGTAGCTTGATGTTTCTCAGCACAGAAAAGAAAGAATAGAACAGGTACAATAGGTTGATTAATAGGAAGGGCTTTTTTCCCAAGCATAAATCTCTCAATAGCCCTTCTACTAAAAGTATTGTCCTTCCAATGTTTTTCCCATTAGTGCATTCACAAAGAAACAAAAAATAAACTCAGTTTTACAACTTTTTTCAAGAATGTCACAAAGCGCTATTTTCCAATATAAAAACAGCCATAAAAATGAAAATGTCATGCCAATTGAATGGAGATGGTTTGGATGCAATCTGTGGCATTGTTGGGTGTTTTTCTGGAAGCCATTTCACACGGTTCCTGGAAAACATCAAGTATCCTGTTGCAGTTTAACTTGCTTCCTTTTATTAGGTGTAGGTTGGGCATAAAATTCATCGTACTTTCTATCTTGTTAAAGGTTTTGTCCAAAAGAGGAGAAGGGGAAACAAATACAAAACAAATTATGCACGTGTATGCCCAGCTGGTTAAACCATACCAAACGTATTTTTTTTACACTGCAAAAACTCTCAAATTATCTTGCCTAAAACATTTAATAAGCACTTGTAAGACAGATAAGACACGAGCCCATTTAATCACCGGTTGCAGGCTGTGACCGTTTAAATATTTATTTATTTATGTTATTTTTCTCTAACCACAGCTGTTATCTATCTCCTTACTTAGAGAGGACATAGATGTTCTGTGTCTGATTTCTTTCCTATTATTTTACTAATCAAAGCAATTTATTAAAAGTCATAAAGAGTAAGGATGGCCTTAAGAGGGTCACCTTCCCTTCTTGGGGAGGACTTGGACTGACTGCTTTGGGGAAAAAGCAAACCAGAGGCTTACAGGCATGCAGGCCTTCTCTGAAGAGGCAAAGGAGTACACGAACTTCTGAATTTAGCAGCTGTAAAAAAAACAGTAGATGTGTTTTTACTTATTATTTTGAAAGCTTTTGTAAGTGATCTTCAAATAATCACTTGGCATATAAAAGAAAAATTAAAGAGTCCCATGCAAAGACCCAAGATGCTAGACAAGATCAGGCCCCCAGTGCTGTTAGCAGAGCTCCACTGACCCAACTCACAGCGTTAAATGAAACAAGGCAACAGACTGTGGAAATGCAAACATTCTGCAGTAGCTGAATGTTTATAATCTACACGTACAATTGAATGATGGATGTCCATCACATTCTTTATTCATTCATAAGAAACGCAATCTCCGGAGACTCCCTTCCTTACATTTTTCTTAAATTCACTTTCCCCTTCACAGTTTCTTCTCTTTACTCTGCATTTCCCTCCTTTAAATTCTACTTCAAAGAGTTGGAGGAAAGTTTTTAGTAGCTGGAGATTTTAACACTGAAACTTCACCCCTGGGCATCTGATTTGGATGCCCATCAAACTGAGAACAGACAAAAGACTCCCAGCTTTGATTCATTCTTTCAAAAAGCCTGCAGTTTGGGACCGGTATTACTGCTTCAGAGTACCTGTACTTTACCCATGAAAGTTATCACTGAAGTATGGAGGACTACAAATTGCTTTAAAAAAATAATTTTAAAAAGGAATATGAACTGAATGCTCAGATTCTGCATGTACTTGGTGCCATTTGCTGGCCACATATGTTTATGGTGGTGTACTTAACAATCCTGGATCAGCAATGGTCAGGATATCAAACAAACATCACAGAATAGTCTTCATTTAGGACTCTGTAGAGTTCCTGACTGCTTACCTGACAAGTTTTCCTACTGCATTAACATTAGTGTCTTAAACATTTTTTGCTAAAAATTTTAGGAGTCCGAAGACTTTTGACAGCTACAGTTGTTTAATATGGAGAAAAAAAAAGAAAAAAAAAAAAGTAATTGAGTTCTTTCCCTGGGGAACAAATACATTTTCCATCTATATACCTGAGCATTATTGTTATCGTTATGCAATATTTATCATCCTAATCAGCACAGTGGGAACTGATCTAGGACCATTCCACCCCATTCATGGTTAATCAAAGCAGTTTTCTAGATAAAAACAAAAATATATCTTCCCACACTAGGTATCTTGAACTCTCGATTATAGTTTTTTCTGGGTTGACATTTTTCCTAATTGATATTTAAACAGATTGGCTACAAGTTCTTTGAACTGCAAGTGAGATACCCAAATAAAGATGGATACCTGCAGAGCACATAACATTTTAGAGTCTGTCTTTATTTAGTAGCTGCCATGCCCGACAATCTCAAGCAGAGAGATTTCCTGTTCACAAGCTGCTATGAATGTGAAACATAACATTTGACAGCATTTTTCCCACCACTTCTAAATCACAGCCATTTCCATCACAATTCCCTCTTTTAACATAACGGCAAATGTTTGCTTCCACATCTAATCCTGCAAGTTCTTGGAGATCAAATGGGGGAATATTGTCGTGTGTCTTACTGCCACAACTGGTGTGCATACATCCTAACAATAACAATTTCAGTAAATCACACTAGAATGTTACTCCTAGATCTTCATATTGAAACATTAATCTAGAAACGTTGAGGAAGATGTTTAAAAATGTGAAACTACTTGATTCATACTGACATCTTTCTGAGCACCTCCGTCATTTGCCAGTTGTTTACTTCCAGCATTCCTTTGCATTTCATTTTTAAATTTCTGTCCATTGGCAGAAGGAAACAATCCCAAGCCTCAACTCTGAATTGGATTCTCTTACTACCAGTCACTGGATGAATATTAACTTATATCCCAAGGACCTTCATGCAGGAGAACAGAAGGCAGCTATTCCCCCTTGCTTATTTCAGAGTCAGTGGCAGCTCTCATTGAGAAAATAGAAGACTTATTGATACCATATAGCTCATGCTTCATTTGTTCCTGGCAGATTAACAGCCAGGCTGAGACAGCTAAGGCCACAAGAGGTATGAGAGGCTACACAACTCACACAGTTTTCAACTTTCTTGGATTTGAGACTACGTGTTCCAGCAGAGGTGCCAATCTCTGTACAGCAAAGTTAAGTCTTCTGACAGCAGGTCTACAGTTGTAAATGATTTATTCCATAGATGCTTTAGCACTAGGTAGGTCCACATGATGGTAAAACAGCTATAATAAAGAACCTACTGAAAATAAGAATACGGGTGGTTCATCAAACTCAGTGAAACAGAAGACCCTCATATCTTAAGACTTCAGAATAAATTCACCAGGAGTAGTCTATTAATGCCTGCAACTTGACTAACTTATAATATGAATCATTTTATATTCCACTTTTCTTACAATAGTAATGGGGATTTCCTATTTTCCTTCTCTTTTCTGTAGTGCTGTGCATTGAGTGTGCTTTTTAAAAACGATTTCAGTTTTCTAGCCCAGATACAGATGCATTGTCTGTATATAATTTATGCTTTCATAAGAATGGTAAGTATTGATTTGTTTGTTTTCACGAGTCCTTGGAAGACTGAGTATACTCAGCATCTTTAGTAAAAAAATTAAGTAAAATTATTCAAGACTACAATTATTCATTATTTACTAATTAATTATTATTCAACACTACAATCAGAACTGACTACTTTATAAAATTATGTATTTGCTTCAAATACATAATTTTGCTTCAAAAGGATCTTCGAAGACTATACAGAACAAAAACAAGATCAAAGATCTTTCTTTTGAAGACCTGATACTGACTTACAAACTGCTCAAACCAGCACTCTCAGGTGCACAGATCAAATGCTTTCCACTTCTTTCAGAAGAGTTGTCACTGTTTTATTTTCAAAATAATGTTATATTAATTTAATTTTTGGATTCAAGCTTTTTATTCCTGAAACCCAGCATCACATTTTACTGATACATGCTGACATTTCTAAAATTTTATTTTAGAAGGAGCTCATCAGATAAGATGTAGGTTTTCCTTCTTAAAAGCTGTTCAGAAACAAGATTCTGTGAGCCAGAGCTCTATTTATAACCAGAGATAAAAATTAACAGAGAAAAATCTGAAAACCTGCAGCAAACAGCCTTTGTATTTTTGTTGCTTTTTTTTTTTTTTAACCTATTAATGAGGATCAATCATCTAGACACAGATCTATAGATACTGACCATCAGCACAGAGCCCATCAGCTCTTCCCATAATTACCCTTTACAGTCTTATCAAAACATTGCCTAGAATCATTGGCTTATAGAGAAGCAAGCAAGAGCAGGGGCTCTCTGAAAAGGAGCTGATGAAGCTACACACTTCTCTTTCCCTGGCACGCAGAGGTGAGGGTTAGATGAGGCCAGGGCAGGCTGTACAAACACATATTTCATAGTGAAGAAAGTCCAGGAAAAGTAGTAAGGAAGAAATTTAAAATTCAACACTGAAAAACACCACTGCTGACTGTGAATCAAATATTTTCAATCAAAAGATGTGCATGCATATGATCTTTGGACATGAAAGAAAGACACAGAAAAAGAAAGAAAAAAAGAAAGACAGACAGAAAGAAAAAGAAAAAGAAAGAAAGAGAGAAAAAAAGAAAAAAAACAAAGAGAGAGAGAGAAAGAAAGAGCAAGCAGATGCAGTAACTAGCTCTGCGAAGAAATGAATTATTTTTGCTCAGTTATTCAAATGCTCTGTACTAGAAAGCACCCAGGACTCCCAGCTCTTTGAAGGCTACTCATTGAAAAAAAGAAAAAGAAAAAAAAAAAGAAACTGAAGAAGCAGAAATAGTAACATGGACATTCATCAAATATTGAAGATGGCTTTTATTCATAGCCTGGAAATTTAGCTTTTATAAATGTATATATTCGCTTGTTACTTTGGGGAGGTTGTTAGGCAAAAAAAAACAAAGAAGGCCTAAAACTTCTGTGCAGCACACAAACAGCACTACACATTTGACAGAACATGCAATAGGAAGCCAAAGAAACATAACTGCACTGCTCTCTTCCCCAGCGGTAGAGGGATAAAAGAAAGTAAGTTGATACAAATGTTGGTTAAGTCTGGTAGAGCTACTCTCATTTAGACTATTTATTATGAAATGTCTTTTACAACAAGGCTCTTTCACTATGCACAGGTAAGAAGAAAATGTAGAAATCTCTTGACTAAAGACTGGATTAACAACTCAGTAAACAGACATTTTGTTTTTTAAGTGGACAATACATCAAAAATATAAAACTAGATTAGAGAAGTCACTTTTTAAAT
This sequence comes from Tetrao urogallus, assembly GCF_951394365.1. NCBI lineage: Eukaryota > Metazoa > Chordata > Aves > Galliformes > Phasianidae > Tetrao > Tetrao urogallus. The sequence continues at coordinate 125,731,559 of NC_136813.1, read as the reverse complement.
GCTCTTGATGAGCTCCCTATATTTCTCTTTACTCCTTCCTGTATTTCAAGATAATCTCTGTTTTAAGGCTGCATCTGATACACATTCACAGCATTTCTAATACGTAGAAACGAAGAGTCCAGGAAAGAACACATAATAACATTCTTAGTTATCCACTGAAAATAGGACACTAATTAGCTAACTCACCCATGACTAATAGAGGAGTTTACCCATCAGTAAAAGGCTCAAATTGAAATAAAGGTTTTTCAAGTGTTTATTCATGGCTCCTGGTTTAAATACCAAAATCCTGTAAAGTTAGAATCAGCATCTAGATCAAGCTTTTCAAATAATCTATTTATCTTTCAAAACTGACGTTAGTTTTTTCCTAATGAAGTCTCATTTTCAGAAAAGGGGGAAGGCCAGTCATTCTGAAGATGTGGTGAGCTGCCAAGACAAACATTAATACCTGGTTCTGTAAGGTTTTGGCCAACACAGTGGAGAGACAGTTTCTGTGATGCTCATCGTAAGTAACAGTAGGCAGGAAGCTCACAAGAGACTGGTGTATATACAATTATTTTCCAGTATACAGGCTAAACATCCATCCATAAATGAGTTTTGAAGAATACTTGTTAAAGCAAACCTAATTCATTTTCAGATTACAAGTGGAAAATGAATTAAAAAAAGAAATTGAATGAAATGTTTGGCTTGAAAAATTTCTAAATCACTAGGTGCAGATACTGGTTGCAATCATTCTTCCATGTTCAATTTTTAATAGCCTACCCTAAGCGTCAATTGTTGGCCACTGTCAGAGACCGCACATCAACCTAGACAAATCCTTTGTCTAACTCTGTCCAGCCATCTTAGATGCTAAAGATATTGAAAGATAAATACACATAGCTGTGCTGCACAGATAGGAACTGGAGTTATTTGAACCTACTGAGCTCTGAGCTCTGATTTTACCTACATACAGCAAGACAGTAGGCGTAATCCTGAAAAATGTTTAAAAGGTGTTCCGAAGATCTGACAACTAAGCAAACAAAAATGGAATTCTGGAAGGCCTGTCCATCTCCATAACTAGCACAAGTGACCTTGCTTACAAGTTCCTTGCAGGCACATTAAGGTCTAGCAGGCTTAGTGTAAATTTGAATCTGTAATTTGTATTTAGTTCATGCAAGCAGACTGCCCACAATTACTGGAACTAAAAACTATGCAATTTTTAAAACAGTATCATCACATTGTCTAGAGTGCTTTCTGAGATGGATGCTAAAATAAACAGTGAGAGCTTTTGGTTGTAGGGATATTGTTAGTTGGTTTGGGGTTTTTTTTGGATAGGAGGGTATAACTGCGCTAGACAGGTGGCAGTGTATTTTAAATTCAATTTTTTTAAAAAGTAGACCAGAAACTGGAAGGCTGAATTTCATAAGATTGAATGATTACGCTAAAAATTCCTTGTCCTGGTCAAATTCAAAGCACAATTAAGTACAGAATATTTTCCATTAATTTCAGTGGTAGTTAAACATCACATATGTCAGACTTCGGCACAGATACCATCCAACTTCACACACTCACTACACTCATGCTGCAGACGTCCACACCTGTTAGAAGAAGACTGTCATTTTCAAAGCATGATTTATCTGATCTATTCATGGCTCCATTCATACAAGGCAAACTGCATTCGGGAAGCTCCTATTTCTCTTCATCAACAACGTAGGGAAAGCAAGGCTATCATCTTAAGCATATTGGTATATACTCCTGAGATCCACACTCAGACAAATGAAATCCATCGTTTGCTTCTTGCATATACCCTTGAAATGAAAAGAAATTCTACTAGGATGCCACATGCTCAGTGAACAGGCTTTAGTTTTTGCTATAAGTTAGCCCTCATAAATAAGTGCAACATAAAGCCCATAATTAACTGCCCAAATACAATTTAAATGTTAAACCAAATGAATTACAGAATATATTATTAGACATTGCAATTAAATTCTTAGCACACCATTTAATTTGAGTGACTGACAAGCATTCACTTGAGGATGGAGGAAGGCAGGAAGTTAATATTTATACTAATTCACAAGTTCGTTTTGTGATTTGTGACCCCAGAAAACTTCTTTAACAAAGGGCAGCAACATGTTTTTAAATAACCACAGGAAAAGTAAACTCCCCACCAACCAAATAATTTTACAGCTATCAGAAGGAACAAAACCACATGGAGGACATATTTTTAATTAAATGCAATATAAGGACAATAATGGTACTCAGTCTAAGCAATCATTATCAAAAGGGCTTCAGCTTTTAAAGATAAGTCATTTCAGCATGGCTTACTGTTTTAAGCTTAAGCTGTTTCTGATTATAAAGGAGAGCTTTTAATTAAGATTAGTAAAGCCTAATTCAAGCTATAATTTGGTTCCTTTAGTTAGCAAATGTCTATTAAAACTGAGCAATTAAGGTTAAATGGTTTGAAGCATTTAAAGCACTCCCACCAGCTTGAACTATTATAATAGAAAAGACCATGTTGGTGACTAATTCAGACCAGAAGACATGTATTGCCATTAGGTTTTATAATTCCTTGTTGATTATAAAGTTTGCTAAAAAAAAACAATTGGTAAACTAGATTTTCAGTGGAACTTGATTTATTTACATGTTGTGTATTATAAAGAAAAACATAAACCACAAATCCTTTGACTTGATATATACAGTATAAAGTTTGCTCCTACTGTGGCTTTTCTCCCTTGATTTTGTATAGGTCAGTAATAAGAAATACGTATTATGCTTCCCAGCAGCCTATTCTCCCTTTTAATAGTTATGTTCATAATTAGCATAAAGGTTTTGAGGATGTATACCGTGTGGACTTCTCTAAGGTAAAAAAAAAACAACCTGTGGTTTGCATTACTTACACAAACAGCCTTTTAAAGCACTCCTACCAGACCTTTCGCCTTTCACAACTTCTTCAAAAACTGAAGTTCTTCATGCTTGGTCTCATTATTAAGATCAATTTATTCCAGTAAATTTGAGCAACATCAGCTGAGTGAACTGGAGCCCTGTGCTCCTGAGCACACAACAAGCACCCACACAAGTTTCTCTCACCCAGCAGGACACCTGTAACGCTCACATCCAAGTGGCAAACCTTTCAGACACCACCTGGAGTCTCCAGGACTCCCCACAAACACAAAGATCTTGTTTAATAAAAGAGATAGCGTGGTTCAGGCACCAGAGAGCCTTCTTCATCAAGCATGAGACATACAGAATGCACTGCGTGTAGACAGGATCATTTAGGTGGCTTCAATTACAAACACTAGGATTTTCTGCAATGAATGACAACTTCACTGGAAACATGCTGGTCCTTTCAGAAAGCACCCCCTTCAGACAGACCTCCACCCTTACGTCCAGGCTCTTCCTAGCTGAGGCAATGTACCAGGTAATCTCAGGACAAAGATTGATGCAGTCTCCCACTGCCAAGCAGGCTACAGCATCTGCCTGCTACCTTCCTTACCGATCACAAAACACTTGCCTTGAAACCTCCTACAGCTACCACCAGTGTCCAATCATAGCATCAATATTAATGGTAATGACTAAAAACCTTCTACTTTCAAGCTGTATGGGAACATGTTCTACTAACTCTGTTCTACTCGGAGACAAGCTGACAAACAACTGCACAAGTTGGAGTTCCTCAGGATACTTAAATATATTTCTGGCATAAAGAGACCATAACATTACAAAGCGTTACCTCTGCCTTACCACTACTTTTTCCTGACCTTTCTAGAATCCTTTCAGCATTATGTTTCATAGCTCCAGACAACAATAAAGGATTTCTGAATGAATACAGGCACACATGGGTATCCTTATGTGCATACACATTCACTTTGTTGCAGAAAGCCCAACAAAAACACTCAGAGATGTGCTTAAGAAACTTTTACATTAACTCAAGTTATGTGAATAAGCCTATTGCAGAAAATGGATGCAATTGCTGCTGACATTCAAAACAGATTTGTGTGTATTCTCTGTTCAGGGAACAAAACCCTGTTGGGTTTTGCTTCGTGAGACCACATGCAATACAAGCAAATGATTTTATTTTTCATGCAGTTCACACATATCCTTGAAGAGAAAGAATGTTTAAAAGATTTAAAAGAAACAGTGAAATGACGTAAAGTGCTAGAAGCACAAAGAACACAAATAATTTTTATTTAGGTTTAGAAGTGACTATTAACATAAAACTTAAGTGACAACACTTTGGATTTTATCCATGCCACAAAAAAGCAGTTTTTCCTTGTCAGCTGGGATGGTTAATCATATTATAAACAAAAATCTGAGGGAGTTGTTTTCATTGTTTAAGCCCTCAAGAGAGCTGCAATAGAAAACTTCTTCCATTCTGAAGCCATAATCTCCTTAGATCTTAAACTATTTGCATACAGAATAAGCTGCTTCCATCTTCACATAATGGAACAGTTATACCTAATGAAAAAGATGATTCCCAAACAAACCATTTTAGTCTTCAGGCTTTTATTTCAGGAAAACAGGCTGAGGATGTCTGTCTGCTCCTGCCACGTTCTCTGGCTAGCTCTTACAGGTCAAAATAGTTACAGGTCAGAGAAGCTCCAGCAGCCCACATTCTCTTAGTTATTCCTTGTACTCTGAATACATCCGCATGTTCCAGTCTGATCAGAGGTGAATTTGCTTTGCAAGGAATTCAAGCCAAGCAAAAGCCACAAGGTTCCACTTAAACAAAGCCTGGCACAACAGGCTCTGCCCTCCCATAGGCAAATAGCTCACATTTATCCCCCATAGTGAAGCAGCTTTATGGCTTTAGATCAGTCTAAAGCACAGAGCAGGCAGTACTACCTTTGTCCAGTGTGCCTGATTACACTTGGTAAAATCCATTAGCAGTAGGAAGCAGAAGCAATCAGCTCTGAGCACGTGCCTATCTGGTGCACGGTGTATCAAGAATATTACTGAGGATCAGGTGAAGTGTACCGCTACAAAAGCAACTAGAATGGTTTAAGAGAAAGTGATTGCAGGAAGGAAGAGGTGGAAATAAGCACTTTGATAGTTTTAATCTGTAGACAGGTGGGAATATTTAAGAAAAACGTGAATTTCTGAATAAACTCAGAATTTGGTACTTCATAGTAAAAATTAAAGGAATATCTCCAAATAATGGTTGTTACGGAGTTTTAAGTTTAGCAAACAGAGGAAAAATGCAAAAAGAATAAAAGCGTAACTCTACTCAGCAAAATTCATGAACATCGCTAGAGATATCAAGTCAGATACATTTCCTCCTGCACACATGCTGCCAAAAAAACTTAAATGTGTATTACCCATACTCCTCATACAGGATAACCCATTTCAGGCATGTCTTCTCTGTGACAGGTGAGACTACTTGCTTCAACAGCAAGTATTTGGAAGCTGCAGCTTCCAAATAACAAAGTTAGGACAAAAGAAGTCTAGTGAATTTTTCTTCTGACAGCAGCAAGAACTTGAATGCACAGCAGTTACGTATTGTCAGCAATTATAGGTACAGAAAACAACTACTTCTGTAGTGGTTCCCATTCTCTGGTCCCTGAAGTACGTTCTTCATAGGTTGCTCTGAAAAATAATGTCTCCTGTTTATTTTCATGGATACCACATCAGATACAAAGAGCATAACACTGTATGGTAAAGCAAATGCTCAGCTACAAAACACTATTTTTCAACATAGTCACCACGTTTAGCTATGCCTTTTCACCAGCAATGAACAAGATCTGCACGCCACACTTCCAAAAACCTGTGCTTGCAAAGGTAATCCACTGTCACTGTCACCACTCCTGAAACACATCACCCACCACCTCACTGTTTGTTCTCCACAAACATTCAGCAAACCTTGGTGAATGTCAGTGGGTGACATTTTTTCCCACATGGAGGTATTCAGTGACACGTCTTTGCTTCATCCATACTACTATAGCAGACACTGTTTTGCCAGACTGCCCCTCTGCCACCATCTGTCACACAGCAACAAAATATAACGGAATATTTGTGGGAAGGTTCAACCTCTACTGCCATTCCACCAACATCCATCTGTGGGCCAACGTAATAAAACAGGAGGTGTAACCTTTGGAGCCACCCTTGTACATCAGAATCCTCTCCAGAACAATAACAAACAGCAAATCATTATTACGCATCACTCCCTTTTTTTTTTTTTTTTTCCTCAAGTGTTGATGTTTCGTGAGCTTGGTGCTTTATTAAAAATAACATCAGAGTGCTTCATGCAAACTAACGCATGGGAACAACGGTCCAAAGCACCTGCAAAACAAAGGTCTCACATTAGCTTATTAAATGATCCAAGGACTTGTTTTTTCCTTTTCTTTTTACACTGAAGGAAAAACTGTGATACTTCACAGCTGCAGAAGATGGGCACTGCACTAAGCAAAATAAGATGGTATCATCAATTTAACAAAGCACTTAAAGAGAATTACTTTTAAGGGTAACATCTACTTAAGATTAAACACATACTGAACTGAAGTACTCTGAACATTCAAAGCATTCAACAAAATGGCTCATCAAACTGCGAAGTAAATGTAAATGAATCTGATGAGTATCTTAAATGTGTAGGAAAGCCTTGAAGGAGGCTGACAAACTTCTTCTGTTTCTTATCTTACAGCTCGCTTCATGTCTGTGCCTCAGGAAGATCATAGCACAGATCCTCCCAAAAGCTACATTAAAGGCACATGCAATATAAAGACGTGATCTGAGCTTCAGCAAGGGCAGATTGTGCCTTACCAATATACTGACCTTGTATGATGGAGTGACAGCAGTAGGGAACTGATGTCATCTATATGGATTTGTGCAAGGTCTTTGACATGGTCCCACACCACATCCTTATCTCTAACTTTGAGAGAGATGGATTTGAAGGGTGGACTATTAAGAGGATAAGGAAATGACTGCATAGTTGTAGTTAGAGAGTTGTGGTCAACAGATCTATATCTGGATGGAGGCTGGTGATGAACTCTCCAGCCTTTTGTTCCAGCCTATATAGCACAGTTCATTGTCAGTGTAGAATTGCTTATGATGCCATACTGTAATCCTTTTTCTTTTTTTCTTTTTTTCCCCACTTTTTATTGCTTCAGTCATATTCTTCACAGTATAGCCCCACATCAAGTGACTGTTCAAAAAAGCACAATCAAGTGAACAGGAAATCCCTAATCCAGTATGTTGGGAAGGCATGGTATTATTCCTTTTCCCAACCAAATGTACACACAACTTCCCTGCCTTATTTTCCTCCATTCCAGGGCTACCTGAGGCTAGGCAAGACTTTCCCTGTTGTTATGGCTCCCATTCTGGTCCAAAATAGGGTTAAGCTAACACCATGCATACACATACTGTACTCACCATCATCTTCCACAGGCACAGAGACTGCATCCACCACCTGCAATTCCTATTGCCTCTACAGTGCCCTAGTGGTAACAGAGTAGATGCTACCTGACTCAGATGCAGAGGAAACAAAATCCACATTAGTGGAGTGTATTTGAGTAAAGATTAGAAAAGCAGCAGAAAATCAATTTCCCCACTCTTACCATTTGATCAAAGGTTCCCTGACCATCTCTTTTATCAGTGTAAGTTCAGACTCACAAGAATGTGCATTTTGGTACTGAGATAGACATACATGCAAATAGTCCCTCAAATCAAACAAAAGTTTATAAATCCATGATTTTGTGAAACGATAGCAAAATGCCAAACAATTATGTCTTTCCAGTCATGAGAAAAGAACCTTTGTGGGCAATGGGAACAGCTGGGATATGTGAACTCAGAGCTGGCAGCATGGGCCAAAAAAAGCCCATGTAGAAAATGAAGAAAAAGGGAAAACTGAGCTGTTGGTAGCTGTTTTGACTTGAAGGTGACTCAAGAAAGAGAGAAGACCAAAGGCCCAGAGATCTTGGTATGGGATAAAACTGCAAGGTAAGAGTACATCACAAACAAAGGTGCAGGTATGAAAATACAGAAAAGTAAAGAGAACCAGCAAAATCAAGGAAAACAAGGCAGTGGGTGACAGATACATAAAGAATGAGGACAAAAGACATACCAACTCTTCTATATTGATATTATATACATCCAATTTATTCATCGTTATTTCTGGCAAAAAATTGACACAGCATATTTGTTGGAAAGGAGAAGTTCCTGTTAAATTTAAGTTTATACCACTATCAGAGGCCTCCCTGGGTTGTACAGCTCAGCAACTGCTGAGAGTGATGAAATTTTATAAATATCTTTAAGTTCCCAGAGTACTCAGACCATCCAGCAGACAGAGAGCTTATCAACTATTTAGAGAAGTGCCCCTGGAAAAAAGAAACATATCTTTTTCAAAATCAAGAATTACATGTAATTCTTCTGAAGAATTCAGCCATATTTCTAGCTGCATGGTATTTGTTTATGCAAAATATAGTGATATTTGTATCCAAAAAGCATTTCTAGAAGGAAAAAAAAAGAAAAAAAAAGTAGCAAATGTTCTTTTCCTAACTAAAAATGGAAGATTTCCAAACTGGACCACCGGGGGAGCTGTTCACTAAAGCGGTATTATGGGCTGCCAGAAAAGAGTTCTGAGAGGTAGGACAGGCCAGGGAATAAAGGGAGAAAACAAGAGCGCGTGTGACACATGGAGACAGATGGCATGGTGAGAAGTTAAACAGGTCGTGCCATCACAGCGAAGGGCTTTATTGGTTAAACTGCTAAACTAAATCAGAAAAACAAATCAATCTGAAAGGAAAAAAAATAATCCAAGGCTCAACCCCGGCCAAAACAAGAGCCCTATTCAAGGAAAAGAGAAAGACTGAAGGAGAAAGGAAGAGTTACCATAAGCTGTTAATTCACTTAGGCTGCAATAAAACTCTGTTTTATTACACAGTGTTCTCAGGAGTATTTTCTTGCTTGCTACCTCATCCCCTAAGAAACTCCATTCCCTACAGTAATTCAGGAAACTGGCAAGCTGGGAATCAAGTATTAAATGGTACAAGACCAAAAAAAGAAAAGGAGCACAGATACAGAAGACCTCAGAAATGGATACTGGGAGATGCTTTTATCAGTCTAAAGCAGTGCATCAAGTTATCCAGTCAAATGAGTACACAATTACTGAGAGAAAAAATATTTAGTTACTAGCTCAAATCAAAGAAGCTGGTTTACATTCTCCCCTACTCTTTGACAACATGTAGTTCTTCATTTTAGAAGCTGCTTTCAATGAACTCAGCACAAAAGCTCATACAGAGCAAAGTTACTCTCTGTGCGAGTGCAATAGGGAAGATCTGATGCTGAAATAAACATCACCACAAAACTGGAAGGTGGCTTTGAGCTTACATAGGCTGCTGCAAGTCAACGGGATAAAAAACACATCACAGGCTTCTAGAACGAGATTGCATCAAGACAACATATCCATTCTAGGAGGGCGATGTGAATTAATGTTAATGCTAGCATTAAGGTATTATAGCTCAAAAACTAGAAAGCACGGCAGATTTGACACCTAATGTTACCGATGGACCTAAAGAATACTGCGCAACCTGTTCAAAAGTAATTAGTTTAGTGTGAAAGACTCAAGTACTAAACAGACATCAAGTCACAAAATGGTTATACAAAACATGATCAAATTTGCATAATGATATAAATCAAGCATGAAACAATATTTAGGAATAACACACGCCATATTCCTGCAGCTTTTCAGAACAAGCAAAGGATGAGGAAAAACAAAAAAACCTTTGTCTTTCCAACATATATAGTGGGATATTACTAATGGATATTACCAGTGCCATTATCTGACCAAACCAGCTTCACAGAGCATCTACTTACAAGCAGTGAGACTATGAATGTAGTGCTAATATTCAATCTGTAATGTGTCGATATTTTCACAATCGTAGAAGACGACCATTTCTTGAAGGAATAAATTCACCTTCTGTTGCAATTAGTGCCAATCAATCAGAAAGAAATCACTGATGCTGCCTCATTGAGTAGCATCACTGTTATTCCACTGAGTGATGCAAGAGATAACGCAAGCCTAAGCCCGCTATAGTGCAGGCCTTGAGTAGCATTGGTTTTAGAAACTGAAAGACAAGAAACAATGTTATTAACTTCCCATGGGTTCACTGCTAAAGAAGATCCACTTAAGAAAGAATTGCTGAGAGTGAATTGATGGAACATGCAGCACTTAAAAAAAAAAAAAAATAAATAAATAAAGGGATCATTGAAGGACATCCAGAGGCCCATGCTTACTTACCCCTCCAGATAGGAGGAAGTTTCAGAGCAAGAGACTGTACTGAAAGCTCATAAAAGAGCTCTGAAGTGCTCTGTGCTACTGCCAGGCTGATTCAGATGAGCTTTGTGACAGTATTTGGATTCATCTTTGAAGAGCAAAAGAAAAATATAATAGATATCCAAAAGACTAAAGTACAGTTAAAATCCAATGAGTGAGACCAGCTTTTTAAGATAGATAAAAAGAGCAAACAAGATCAAAATTGTAAGAACAATACTAAGTCAAATCTGGAGAAACAACCATTAGTATTCAAATAAGAGTGATGAGGAAATACATTTTACATATGTTTTCCCCATTGCTAAGATTTGTTTGCTAAGAAATGTCTAATTCCTTAGAAATAGATCGAACAAATGAGGTATAAGAAGAAATTTGGTCTCTCACCCACAGCATTATTGAAGATGATAAGATTTTATCTATATTTTTTCAGATTCTTTATAAATGGAATTAACTACTCACATTAAGCTTTAGCGTATCGCTGTGCACACCACAAGTAGATTAAATTCCGGCTGCACCTTCAGCATGAAAACAGAGTTGAGTGTGACAGTCTCAAAAATCTCAAACATTTACTCAAATAAAAAATTCACTGCCCTGTGGTTTCTACTATCTTAGAATTACTATTTCCAAAGATGGCCTTTAGTTATCAATTTTGAGATAACCTTTACAGTATTCCCTGCTCTTCTGTCTGCAACAACAGATTGTGTCAAAGCCAACACCAAGTGTCACAGAATATTACTGGAAATGGTAAGACCTAGATATCTAAACATAAGTTTTTCCACTCATCCAATTTTTCCACTCATCGAGTACTTCCTGTGTGCATAGATGAACATTAGGATGTATGGCAGTAGTTTCAGTGAGCAATGTGTCAGCCCCAGATGTGGAGGAGCATTGCTTAGCTGCACATTTCCCCAGAAGATTCCTTCAGCCCTCAGATGAACCCACGTGTTCAGAATGGACAATGAATACATATTACCAAATACATGTGTGCCCTGAAATGTGAGCTCCTATCATCAGAGTAAACAAGAGTAACAGCTCCCTTTGCAGATTACCATGACCTGTTCACCTGGAATGACTACTTACAGTAGGAAAGGGACTCGAAATATATCAACATATAACAAACATACATGACTACAACTGTACAGGCATACCCCACTATCAATCACACAGTATAATGCTGTTAGCAAAAATCTCCAACACAAGCAGAGAGCTAAAAATCAGCCTCTTGAGGCAGACCCTCACAAGATGTTTTGTCATGGTAGACATATTGCCCTAAGCGAGAAGCCCATCAGCAACACCATGAAACTTCATGATGGAGAAGGATAGTTGAAAGATTCCATTTGGTGAGTGAACTCTTCTGTGCAGAGTTCAAGAAGACGACAACCGTGTAAAATCGAGTACAATAACTGAAGAATAATTACACTGGTACTATGGAAGATAGCAGAAAAAGCATAATGAGAAATACTCAATACTTTTTTTCGGTTTTGCAGTTTTGCAACCCAGAAGCAAAAGGTCCCAGTAAACATCTTCAGGAAAAAAAAAAAATAAAAAATCACACCCACCCAATCATTTTCTCTATGTAAAGGGTCCCCCATCTATAAGATATCATCCAAAAGAGAAAGAAACTGCAACTAGAACAACCCACTGAAATCATCATCAGTATGCTGAAGGGAAAAAAAAGAATTAAAATAGAGATCCAGCACAACCCATTAACTGTATATAAAATATCCAGATAAAAAAAATCATACAGCTTTTTAACCACTAATTGCATGAGGATTTGGTTCAGCTTCATCTGACTAGTGGGAGCAAAAAATTAACCAGGTTTGAGAGCTAAGTCCTCTCATAGATTGTTCAACAATAAAGCAACCTACAACAGCAAACACGTAACAATGGCATCAGGGTTTGAAATCCCTTTGAATTTTCTGGATTTTTCCATTGTTTTGACATAATATTGCAGCTAACAACTTCAGTGAGATACTCACTGGAGTGGAGACCAAAAGTTAAAACAGAGAAGATAAGGCCACTGTGTTTGAGATATTGACTAAAGCCTTAACAAAGAAGATGCCCAAAGGTAACAGTAGATCTGTCAGTGCCACAGACACTAAATTAGTTTCAGTTTATATGACATAGATTCTGTATGTTGAATAAAAACAAGCAAGTGGAAGTAAACTGTTTTTTTAAAGATTACCTGGGCTGGACACACTATTCTGTTCCATGGAAATGCCAACTGGAGAATTTGTGGTCAAATTCTGTGGTAATATTTATATATTATACGATATGGGGAAATATTATTATGGCAATGCTGACCACACAGCTTGACAAAAGCACAGCAGATAGGGCATTAAAAATAAAATAAAATAAAATTAAAAATCACAAGTGTAACCTGAAATCTACAAAGGGAAGTGAGAAACAGGACACAAGAGGAATTAGCAACTCTTCTGTCAAGACAAACAACTGCAGAAAGAAACTTGTCAGATGGATCAAGCAGATGAGGCTACCTATCACAACACTCCCCTCCAGAAAAAGAAAAAAATAAAAATAAAAAGATAGGGTAGACCTGGGAACTAAAAAATCATCCTTAATTATCAGAAAATCTGGAAAAACCCAGTCCAAAGATACTCTGGGGGAAATGCAAAACCCAGAAACAAATTCTCTGTTAAAATAATTTAACATGCTGTCAGGAAAAAGTTTCATTTCAAATATAATTGTTGCTACAGCTGCCAGTGCATACTAGAAAGAATGTTACTATCTATTACTATCTTGTGTACTTCTTCCTACCTTTTGGGTCAGAGCAGCAAAATACACACAATTCTGCACAAGGGGCTATGCTTTATATTTCCAGTTACAACAGAGGCACACGTGAGCTTCAAGGAATCAATTTTTAAACTGTTCACCTTCTCTAAATAAAAAAGTATAAATAAATGCAAAAGAGTACACAAAATACATATTTACGTTCCAGACATATTTAAGTATGTGCTACACTGCTTTTATAAAGCTTAAAAATCATCCAAGTCATCTTAGCTCCCATACTTTATCCTGTTCTCCAAAAACTGAGTTTGAATGGAGCAAAATTTAAGACTGATCTTTAAAGAAAGTTAACATGCCCACCTTCCTACATTGATTCTAATATCTCAGAAGATGCTAATAAAATTTGGATTTTAAAATTTTAAATTGAATGTGATCATACAGGGTCATTTCTTAATGCTCAATGTAGCACACAAACTGTTATTCTGTTTGTTTAGTGTAACCTGGCTGTAAGGGACAGCCTGCACTACAGGGGAGTTGGTTATGCTATAACCAGTGCTCTCCTGATACAAAGCAGTACAGTAGTTTTCTATAAATGTCAGCAAGAACTTGGTTAAAATGGCACATAATCTTTACAGAATACATCCTTTTCCCATAGGTGACTAACTAAAAATCTAGTTTAGAAAAGCTTTGTTATGAAGACCTGGAATCATGTAATGACCCAGCTTTGCTACTGGCACGATGAAAACTGTTTGATCTATTACAAGCACAGTCACTTCTATCTTAAAAGATAATTTGTAAAGGCTGATTACTTGTGTAGTCTCGTAATGGAACATTACATCTCAATCCATACGCTGCCAGACTGTTTATTTCTGTCGGTTTGGAGTACTTGACCTTAAGATGCAAAATAAACCCATGCTACATGAACAGCAGACTTGAGGAAGAGCTTACGTCTGCCACTGGCTTGTGTGACTCTTCCTTCATCTCTATGGTTTTAAGAAGGACATCAATTATACAAATATTTGTCTGCCACTGAAGGTACATTACTTCAGTAACGAATTTTCAAACTGCTTGGGGATCAAATTAAAAGGGACCACATAAGTAAACTACAACAAGCACCTGAAAGGAAGCTGACAAGCTTTCTGCTTATCCGAAAGTCTGACATTAACCACTAACTTCAGATATAGAGATGTCACAAAATCTTCAGAACCATTACTGTAAGAAAAGTTGTCTATCACACAGAGCAATATCTGATTTAAACACCTTACATTAATTTACTTGAGTAATGCTGAACAATTCAGTGTCCACACAGAATATGTTGCAGTCAGTCCCAGCTTACTGTAAATCTCAAGCCCATCAAACACTAAATGCCATCAGACACAGCAGTATGACATCAGCTACGGAAATTGCATGATTCTGTACATCACTGTGCAGGGAAATATGAATGTTACTACTTATAGAATTCTCTTTCCTTTTTTAAATGCACCAAAGCAAGTTAGGCAAAAATAAATACATACAGTAAACACGTAGGAGTACAACCTAGGCTTACTATTAAAAAGAGATGAACAGCTGAAAAATGGTAGTTAAAGCTTACGTAAACTTTCAGTGTGGAAAACCAATGCAATGAGAAGCATGAGCGCACCGCAACCTCTACAGTTGTGGCCCAGAGTAAATTTTTGCTACAGAGTTCCTTCCCTGGAAGAGATGAACAGGGGACGACAGCGGTGCTGAATGATTTTTCTGTCTTTCCTTCTTTGCAAGAAGGAAAACCTGGCTTCCAAATGAACAGCACCTCAGAGACACTACAGCACCAAGAGGCGGACAGTAGGAATAGACCTCTGTCAGTTTAAGCCCAAGAGAAAAAAAATACAACCAAACAAATGCTTTATGAGGGCTCTAGAACAAACACTTTGGAAGTCCATGAGGAATAATAATGTGGTCTCCAATTTTTATAGACTTCAGCAAAGCCATTTCTAGATCTTTAATCTTTTTTATAGACTGGCCACGTACATTTTGAAAAAGATTCAGTCTGCAGCAGAGAGATGGAAGAATTTATATAGCTGCTGAGCATTTACAAGTGGAAAAAAATAATAATGTCACATTTTTTATTTGCATGGCATTCTTCAGTGACTACCATATCCATTCTTTCCACCAGAGGATAATCTTTCTGCTGAGGATGAGATGAAGTTCATAACACGGCCATTGTTGAAGTTGTACAGAAAAATCCCACTGTGATGGGCCCAAGGGAACATGGTGTGAGCTCCCTGCACCTGGGGGGGGGGGGGGAGGGGGGGGCTGCACCAAGCCATGGGCCAAGGCAGGAGCATCACAGGGGAACGGTGCTCCTTTTTATTATTATTATTTGTTTTTTTTCCCCCAGATAGGCTGGAGGACACAACCGTTTGTGATGGAGGACAATTAGCAAAAGCAGCAGGGGGATGCTTGCCAATAAACACCAAGATTTGAGGTTAAGCAGCTGTAAATCTGCATTAATCGTGCCAGGAATTCAGCTATTTACAAAAGCTTTTAAAGAGCAAACAAATAAGAGTGGGGAGGGGTGTAGAGATGGGAAGGGAGCCCAGCTGTCCTTACCTTCGCACTGTTTCCCTTCGCCCTTATAGCCTGGCTTGCAGATGCATTTGTAGGATTTCGGCGTATTTTGGCAAATGGCATCGATGTGACAGTCATCTGTACCTTCTGTGCACTCATCAACATCTGGAATACAGAATAAACCCAAGGAAGATGTGAGACCTGAGAAAGGAACACACTCTTTGCAGAAGCTGCTCACCTGCCTTCCTTCCTAGCACTATCCTGGAATTGAGAGCATCTAAACTGACATAATCAAACCAGCCAGCAAGTTACTCTCTCTAAATATAAGTGCTGGCTTTTTCTCTCCAGTAAATTAGGGGTCTTGGTCCCACGCTTCTGTACTAAAACAAGAATCATTAAACTTACTAGAAATTAGTGCCTGTTGGATAGGTCTGGCAGGAGAGATCCCCATCGTGGTTAGTTGAAACAAGTGAGAGCTTAAATGAGGAGAAAGCAAGCCTATTTGCATTATTGGCATACTGTCGCAAATATATGTTAATTTAGAAAGATATCTCCCAATTTATTTCAGCTATGCTGATGGAGGAATGAGAGAAATGAAACAGCTAACAGCAAAACCGCCTTTATCCTTTTTGTTAAACGGCAAAATACAAGTAAATGGCAAACCCTAAGAACCTCGCTCGGTAAGTCAGCGACCTGTACCAGCATCATCAACCGAGCATCGCCTGGAAGGGAGCGGTGCCGGCCGCCCTCCGGCCGCCGCTGCCGCCTCTAAAGCGGCGGTCTCTGAAAGGGGACCGGAGCGCTTTTCTCTCTCTCAGGGGAGGAAGCCTTTACAAACATCTCAGCGGCGGGCATTCGTTTTCTCCCCCGGATTTAAAGAGGAGGGGGGAGGGAGGAGGATGAGAGAGAGGCGAGATTTGGTAGTCGTGGGAATGTTAATGAAGTGAGCATAGGAGACGAGGAAAAAAAAAAAAAAAAAAAAAAGAGCTCCGACCTATTCACGGACGGGGTATGCTGTTAACATGGGAACATTTACAGCCCTGCTAACCTGCCCTGCCCCCCCGAGGTCCCAGTCCCCCTCGTCCCGCCTCGGTGGGGGCCCGCCCCGTGCTGCCGGCCCCGCGCCCCTCGCTCCGCTCCGAACGGCCTCGCCACGGGGAGGCGGGCAGAGGAGCCCGTGCCCGGCGGGGGCACAGAGGCTGAGCACGACGCGGCACGGCCCGCCCTGAGCCGTCGGGGAGAGGGGAGACTTCTGCTGCGATGGGAGGGGGCAACCAGAACGACACACGTGCAGCTGGTTTCATGCCAACCCGATGAGCAGATCCCCTCAAAAGATGCACCAAAGTCAAGCAGTTTGAAATCCTAACGCTAATCCTTTGAGAAGCTTTCGCTCAGCCGCTCCCGACGGTAAGGCGCTTCAGAGCCAGAGAGCGCGGAGGGCTCTGTCAGGGCGCAGATGCCGCGGCACTGCCGAGAGGTGCGGGACGGGTCCCGGCTGCCAGCCCGCACCCGAGGGCTGCTCTGGGAAGGAGAGAAGAGTTTCCGCTGCCACACGCAGCGCTGCGTTTTCTCGAGAAACGCGCGGCTGCTGCACGCCTCTTCCTTCTCTCTTGCCCTCCCGGGCCAGTTCACAACTCGCTATGGTTTACATGAGTGCGCTCCGGGCGTGCGAGGCTGCTGCCCGACCCAGACACAGTCCCAGTCAAGCACAAAAAGGATTTGAAAAGAGAGAGGAAGAAAAAAAAAGGAAAAAAACAAAAAAGAAAAACGTCGTTTCATGCTTTTAAGTCATTCAAGCGGCCTCACCGCCCCTCAGAGCAGCAGGGTGACAGCAGCACTCCTCGCAATGCCGTCGGACAACCGAAGCGCGCGGGGCAGCGGTGACACCGCGCAGCAGCAGCGGGAGGCAGCCGGGAGCGGCACGGAGCCCAAGGGAAGGGCACGGCCCCACGGGACCCCCGCGCAGCATTTCAGGCACTTCACGAACTTCCACACCGCCTCCGTACATTTTGCTGCGCTTCGACTCAGTATCGGGAGAAAAGGGATTTCTCTGCTCCCTCCCCAGCCCCCCGTTTTACCTGGAAGGTTTCTGCCAGCACACAACTTTGGGGACCGCACGCACATCTTTAAGAGATTACCGCTGGCTTACAGCATTCCTAAGCAGATTTTTAACACCAGAGCAGAGGCTTGCTGCTATCATTACTGCTACTGCACAGCCGAGAGCGCGGCTGTTCAGACATACGGGCTCTCGAGGTTAACGCAGGGAAGCACCACGGAGCTCCCGCAGCCGGCGCTCCCCCGCGCAGCGCCCGGCGATCAGCGCGGATTCACCTCACGGGCTCTTGGCTAACTTTGCCCTCCCGCTCCCTCCCCCGGTTCCGGCGTGAGGACGCCTCCGGCAGCAACGAGCGGCCTCTCCCCGTCACCCCGAAGCGGGAGAGGCTGGCGGGCGGCCCGGAGCGCTGCGGTGTCCCGGAGCCACGGGTGGGAAACGCGGTACGCGGCAGACTCTCTTACCTGCGCTCCCGCTGCCCGCCGCCAACCTGCCGGCCCAGGCGAGGGCGAAGAGCAAACAGCAGCGCCGCGCAAAGCAAACAGTGCCCATGGTAATGATGCGGTCCCGGCCCCCGGTGCCCGTCTGCGATAAGGGACGCGCTCGGGGCCGGCCGCGCGGAGCCGCCGGCGCTGACGCCCTGACAGCGCCCCGCTGATTCGCCGCGGCTCCCGCGGCGGGGGCGGGGCCGGCGCCCGGGGCGGGCCAGGGAGGGACGCACCGCCCTCAGCCCCGGCTCTGCCCTCGGCCCCGCCGGCACGGTGGGGAGGGGGAGGTCGGCGGGGTAGGCCCCGACAGGTGGGGAGCCCGTGGAGGGCTCCTGGGGCCGGCTGAGGGCCGAAAGCTCCGGGGAAAAAGGGAGTGGTTCCCGCTGGGTTTGGGGTCGTTTGGGCAATGAGCGTCGCTGTCACCGCCGCCCCGAAGGAGGAACCCTTCCGTGTTAGACCCGATTCCCCTCCGAGGGGGAGAACGCGGCTCTGCGGTCTTCCGGACCGATCGCTTTAAAGGGCTGTAGCAGTTGGCGGACCCGCCGCCAGGACACACTAGTTAGCGCCCCATAGGTAAAAACGCCCGGCACAGCCCCGGCCCCGTTCTGCCCGCTTCCTCCCGGTGCCCGCATGTCCCGCTGCAGCAAGCCGGCCCGCAAAGCGTCCTAAAGCCTGAACAAACGGGAAGGAAATGTAAGAAAGCCGCTTCTCCATCACTAAACGCACTGCTTTTTCCGTCACAAAGCAAGAGCTATTTGCTTTCTGAGTGTCCACACCGCTGGCTTTGGCCATTCGCACATCCCCGAGGGGTGGGGTAGTGCCACCCTTCAATTCCAGTCCTTTATTGCCGTGTTAACGCAGCGAGGTGCAGTGCGTTGCAGCCCGCCCTGGGTACACAGCAGTCCTTCCGTGTGGATCCCAGCGGGGTTACCTGGTACCTTAGAGCTCCACCTAGTGAGCCGTACGGAGCGCTGTAGCTGGAGCCGTATCTCCCGAAGTTGGGTCGGCTCAGACAGGGACTCTACACTCTCGTGTACACCGTGTGCCGATCTTCCTTGGAAGGGCCCCTTATTCAGAGGGTTTGTAAGTGTGAGTTTTGCCTGAATGAAAAATAAGGCTAAGACTTCTTGTTAGATTCCTTCTTTGTTTTGTTGGAAATGAGGAAAACCTCATTTGCCTTGTGATTTCATTTCATTAAACCATGCTACTTCATTGAGCCAGACTGCCTGAAAAGCTTATTTTCCAGGGAAGAATTCACTTGAACTGTCTAAGAATGAACGATCTCAACTTTTTCAGAGTCACCCTGTAATAAAAAGATTTGCTAGAGCAACAAAACACTCCAGTTGCCCTGGTGACTTTCTTTCTAGCAGACGCTGGAAGTGTCATATTAAGTTACTCCTATAGGAATGACCACAGTTGTCTTGCATCTTCCCCAGTTCAATGCATTCTGCG
Organism: Tetrao urogallus; assembly: GCF_951394365.1. Taxonomy (NCBI): domain Eukaryota; kingdom Metazoa; phylum Chordata; class Aves; order Galliformes; family Phasianidae; genus Tetrao; species Tetrao urogallus. The sequence continues at coordinate 125,712,040 of NC_136813.1, read as the reverse complement.
CATCACTAGCACTGCCCATCTGGCATTCAGGAAAGGGCCTTCCAATATTGAAGGGAGCATATAAATAGGAGGGAGAATGGCTGTTTACGAGGGTGGATAGTGATAGGACAAGGGAGAATGGTTTTAAACTGAGACAGGGGAGGTTTAGGTTGGATATTAGGAGGAAGTTTTTCACACACAGGGTGGTGACACACTGGAACAGGTTGCCCAAGGAGGCTGTGGATGCCCCATCGCTGGAGGCATTCAAGGCCAGGCTGGATGTGGCTCTGGGCAGCCTGGTCTGCTGGTTGGCGACCCTGCACGTAGTGGGGGGTTGGAACTAGATGATCATTGTGGTCTTTTTCAATCCAGGCCATTCCATGATTCTATGATGGATCCAGATCTATTATGCTATCCAAGTATTTCCTTGTATACTCCAAAAGGGGCATGCAACTGAAAGCTAAGCATCCTTCACATCAGCTGCGCATCAGCTTTAATTTTTTTCCTCAATAAATGAATGAATGAATCAATCAATCAATCAGTGTGAAAATAGTGTGGCTGTATTCTCAAGCAATGTCCAGAACCTTAAGATAGGGTGATCACATACAATAAGGAACATGATCTACTGCACCAGGCTAAATATTTCCATGAGGGCCATTTCAGCAGTTTTCCTTGCTAATGGCCACACCTTAGAAAAAGGGATCCTTGTGGAATTTCAACTTTTCCACTTAAAGCTGTGCTTTTGTGCCTGTTTATAGTTATATAACATAATATTGGAAGTAATGACCAAATAAGCTGCTGCTGAGACTCACCACCTACCCACTTTTTAGGATTGTAGTTCAATGAGTCCTCTACAGAAGCCCTCAAAGCAGTTATATTTTTGCTAGTACAACTTCTGGCTCCTCATCTGATATGGATTACTTGCCATCACATTTTTATCATTGTCAGCTCAGTTATTCTCAAAATGAATGTTACTCATTATTGTGGTTGCATACAAATATATCGTATTGCCGCTGTCTTAACATGCTACCCTCTTGAACTCGCAGATTTGCACAGTCCAGAAAGGTCAAGCAACTCAGACAAAGGTATTCTCATGGGTATTTTAGACCTACGCCAGTCAATTTTAATCTGAAATCCAGGATAGTCATTAACTGCTCTGACTGCACAAGACAGCAGCAAGTAGTAATCCAGCAGCTGAGAAAGCTTTTGAGTTGTTTTATGAGATGTAAGTCCTCAAAAAATTTTATGATAACTCATGTTAAAGTGAACTCCTCCTTCAAAAGTGGCTACAGCTGGCTCTGATTTCTTCTTCAAAGTCCCAATTAGGGCATTCAATCAGAGATACTTTCTGTTGTTTCTTTTCTTACTGCTATCCAAGATCTGCAGTGAGTTATCCATGTGCTTTTCTGGTTTAATCAAGGCCCTGAACACATAAGGAACACCAAAGCACGTTTATATTCATCAGCAGAACTACTCTTGCATGTGGACTTCTGCTAAGACTGTCCCAGCAGGATCAGAATCATACATTGAAAGATAAAGAAAACTGGCCATGACCTCTATTCACAGTCCCTTTATCCTTCAGCTTAGCTTAAAACCAGATGTGGAAAGTAACATGGCTCTAAGCCACATGAGCTGTCTCTTCTTCTCTATAGAACATATCATGACAGCAGTTCAGAGGAAAAGCTGATTCCACTTTAGAGGACTTAGTATTGTGAAATTTGATTTTGTTCCAACTCAGAGCCTTGCCTGCCCCCAAAAAACCCTCAGAGAAGCCCCAAGACTTCAGGAAGCGGCAAGCTCCAACTGCAGCCCAGGAGAGCAGCTGCAGAAGTGGGTGAGTTGGCAGAATGCCTTGCCACACTGTGGTGGGATCCTGTCAGTCCCCTGCTTCAGTTTTTTGGGGCCTTTTTGTTTTTTGGGGTCTTTCCTAAACATAAAATGTTTCAGTTCCTACATTAGCAGCAGCAACAAGACTCTAGGAAATTTCAAGAGAAGTTCTTTAACCAAAACTTTTCCCAATTCCAAAAATAATCTTGAGGTTGTTTGTCACGCAGATGGGGAAGAAAAATATATATAACACTCCTGCAAATTTCTTCCTCCCTTACCTAACCACCCTTCTACTTAAAAGTCAGAATGAAATCTGTGTACTCCTTCAAAACTCTGCGTTGGTTAGGAGGACCACTGTACAGAAGTAAATCTCAAGTCCTTCTCTCTAATCAGCTATAATAAGAGAGGATAGCAAATTTTGTATTTTAGTATCTATTTAGTGTACTGCAAGAAGAACTTCCACCAAAAACATCTAGAGGACCAAAGACTAGATGAGGTTCACCAACCTAAACCCAACCTAGCTAGCTATGTAGTGGGAGATTATCCAAGTGGTGCTGATTCGCACACAGATTTCTAAAAACCAGAAAGCTTATTTGCATGCAAGTGTATGTATGTATTTACTCCTTTGTTTAGCTGTAGTCTTTACAGCATGTAATCCAGATTGTGTAAGAGCCTGTTGATATATAAACATGATCTTGAGCAAGACATATGAACTTGCAGGGAGTGTTCAAAAGAGGAGTTACAGACTAAGTCCAGCTTCACTGAATAAAGTCTATTCAATTATCTATTGCCAGTAATAATTTTTTATCCTAAATGATGACCAAAGCAGGTGCCTGCATAGACATGCAAAACACATGTGATACTGTATGTGTAATACTTTGTACTGTAATTAAACACATTCTAATTTAGCTTTTCAGTTCATCCAACACAGCTGATCTGAGATCAGTCTTGGTAGGAGAGCCTACATCTCCCCTGCTTTGATTGTAGCCTCAGCCTCTTCAGCTGTGTCACATGAATGAAAAATTCCAACTGCCAGCTGGAAACACAAGTGAGCGTACCAGGTAGCTGGCAATGAAGAGTTAAATCTATGGTCCTGTAGCATGAGAGCAAAGGTGCTCAGCTGGTGAAATATAACTAGTAGAGCAGCACCACAGAACAGTTGTTCTTCACTGCATTTAAGATGGAGAAGTGTAGATGGAGGTTCTAGATTAAAACAAGCAAGGTCCTGTCTCCTACTGTCTTACAGTAAGCAACATCATTGCTATCTATAGCAATGCTCAGGTTAGTTGTGGGCTGTGACAGCCAGTATGTTTCAGTTGCTTCCCAGTAAACAGAATTGTGCTTCTGAACAGAGAAGTCTTTAAATCAAGGAAAGGATGATTTTTTCTCATTGTATTCTAAAAAGAGATGCCCTTATCTTAAAATAGTATTTTTTAAAATACCATAACGAAGTTTCTTTAGCTACTGGAACATTATTTCACATTTTAAAAGACTGAAGCAGCTCCTTTTACAGAAAGATAAGCTGTAGTCCCCACACTTTTCAGTATTCATGCACTTAAAACAATGATGCTGAGCACTACTGTGAGCATTGCAAAGGGCAGATGACCCTATTCAAGTCCAAAAGAATAGCCAAAGTACATGAAAAATAAGCTATGCCTAAGAACACAGTTGTATACTTAGGGTTTTGATAGGTACAATACAAATAAAACTAAGTTCTCAGAGGACTAACCAGCAACAGACAAAAGGCAAGGTTTGAGTAGACTCATGCTGCACTTCTCAACACACCAGATAAAAATGATGGAATGAAACTAACGCAATCATTGTTGAAGGCAATCTTCTGACACAGATATTACAGGAAATATCCAAGCCCAAATCTTTCCCTCAGGCTTTTTTAGTGCATCAAGAAAAGACCCTCCTTTCTTTCTATTCAACCCCCAAAATAATGTCTACACTTTGGTGTTGATACTTGCCATTCTTCTAACCTGAGTTTGCAGTGACTTTGTTAAAACAAAAAGCAAATCTTCACTCCTCTTACCATTTTTTTTCTCATGTTCTGGAATAATATTTCAGTGGCCTATTCCAACCACAGTTGTGATTCAAATCATTGTCAGGAAGCCCAGGCTCATGCAGACACCAACCCCTTTTCCCAGGACTGCTGTGAAGGGCTCAGAAGTCATCCCTTATCTCAGAACAAAAAGCAAACATCTCTCCACAAATCCCTCACAAGGAAAGCTTTCTGTTCCTCTAATCTCACATATTTTTCCCAGTAACTGTCTTTAAAGGAACCAGGAACTGGGGTCGTCTAGTAGCATACCTCATCCTTAAAAGCACAGCCTGCTCTGTTTCATACTTGCAGAGGCTTTTAAAATGCATCATCCTATTCAAATATAAAGTGACAACCTCAGAACCATTTGAAAAACCCTATCATCATTTTCTGCTAAATGACTTCTTCTCCCCAAGGGCTCTCCAAAGGAGCCGATGCTTTAGAGTGCTAAGCTATCTATGAGACAGCTCAAGCTCAGACTAACTCAATTCCTGACAGACAGCTGCAGTGTCAGGTGGTGCGAAATAGCAAATGAAAGAGAAGATTATTAAATGGAATTAAATGCAGCATCCTCAGGAGGCCTCCATATAAAAAGTGTAAAGCCTACTCACCTTAATTCTGCATATTATCCTGTTCAACTGAATGGGCCTAACTTTAGGGATAAGCACAGCAGGATTTGGTCTCTTATGCTTACCGTTGTTCTTCTCAAATTATGTGAAATGCACAATGTAGAGCGTTGCAGTTTGTTATTATTATGTCATTTGGGATGGCTTGGATTAGCACAGGTATATTAAATTACAATGAAAGCAGCTGGTAAGAGAACAGGACACTAAGACTGGTTCACAAAGGTGTGCTCATAAAGCTAGTGAAAACAAGAAAAAAGAAAACTTTCACTAAGAGCAAATACAGAAAGCTACTGCTTGAGACCTCCCTGGTAAATTCTCATCATGCCTGAACTGATCATACTTTACTTAATTATCTACAATATTTGATGGAATATCAATCAAATATCCATAGTATAGTTATAGAAAACTAAAATTTATACTTGTCCCACCAATTTCGAAGCAAACAGAGAATCTTTGGATACCAAATTAGGTGTATGTAAGATGGGTCAAGGCCAAGACAGAGATTTCTTCTAGCCTACTTCTACTAGGAAAGAAGTGGTGTGTGTTTCATACTGACTGTGTATTTCCAGATGAGTTCTCAAATAGGAAGCATTCTTAGCTGGTTAGGTGAGTCAGCTGTCTTCCTCACCATTTTGCACTGTTGAAATGGCTTGAAGAAAACACATTAGTATTTAATTTTATTTTTATTATTATTTTTTTTTAACGGTGTGTTATCAGTAAGCACATGGAAGATTTCATAAGATTTCATGCTATATCAGCATAGTACCTGTAAGGTTCAGTGGATGTTCAGAACATGCTTTATGCACATTATATCAGGTTCCTTTCTATTCTTAGGCAACTTAATCTGAATGAAAGCACTCATTGAACAGGCACAGACCATGTCAGTATCTACCTTCTACCACTTTCCCTATAGGTTTTGTCTTCAGCTAGCCTATGATTAAATGCTCGTATAAGGTGTCAGTTCCTCCTTTCTTCCTCTGCACATTCAACCCAACAACTCAGAAAAAAACCAGATGTTTCTACCAGCTTCGTTCAGCCCTCAGTTTGCACCAAGGGGTTGCAAACAGATTTGAATGACAAGGTGAACAGTACATAAGGGATCAAAACAGTAATGTTGACCCCGTGGAAAGTTTGCATTGCACTTCCCCCCCTTCCAATTGAACATAAGGAATGTCTAGGAGGACCCATAATTGTGTCTGTAGTAGAAGGATACCCCAAGTGGCTGAGCAATGACTGTGAGCACTGACAGCTGTGCTGGTCACAGTCATCTGTTCATCACCCCTTCCAACCCAAGCCATTCTGTGATTCTATGATTTTGTGCTTTCATTGCTTGCTGGCCATGGCTTGTCAGACATGCTGTTTTGTGAAGAAAGTGCAATAGGGACTTTTATCTAGTACTAAAGCTACACAGACACTACTCCCCAAAAGCCACTGAGAGAACAGAGTTAAAGAATGATTTCTGTACCGATATATGGAAACTCCAGCAGGTTCTCAATGTGCAATTTCAAAAAGAATTATGAAGCTAGTATTGTACAAAGAATCAATCAGTATTTATGAACTAGGTCTCATAACACAGAAAATGTGAGCATTACTCTCCCCTGCTAAGGGTAAGTAAAAGAATATCCAGATAGGATGAGTGATTTTCTTAAGTTCACATGGGAAGTTTGGAAGTCCAGAATTAGAACAGAAATTTTCAAAGGGACTTCAGGTATGTCCATTAGATACAACTTGGAGTGGCTTAATGCAGTATCTGCAAGCTCCGTGAGTGTTTGAAATGAGGCCACTTGAGAGGGTCCACAATTAGCCAACCATTGCTACTAATGACCTTGGCAAAACTTAGTCCATATTCTTGACTCCCGCTCCAAAGTGTTTAGTTCCACAAAACACAGTCCTACCAAGATAAAGGGGGATATAATTAAAGACAGTAACTTATCCTTAGTCACCCAAGAAATGAAGCTTCCACATTCATTAAACACTGTTTTGTTTTCTAATCTGTTCAATGGGGCTTGAATATGTTATTTATAGGCTAGACATTTGGGATAAGTCCTGGGTTTTGTAGAGTAGTTATTCTCCAAGAAATCTTTTCACTGAAAATAGATGATTACAACAGTTTCTAGAAATATAAATTGTTTTACAAGGACAGACATTACAGTTTGTTCTAGTTTTCACTGACATTAAGCCAGCAAATCTCTCATGCCAGTATTATAACAATAATCATGCTGATAGTGCTATTCCAGTTTAACAAAGCCAAAATCCAATATGCTACAAATTTGCTCAAGCACCAAATAAAATTAAGTAAAAGATAAGCAACACCAAAATAAATGAATACTAATTTCTTTAAAAAAGAAGCGTTTACATTTCTTTGCTGATTTCAGACACAAGCTGGACATGTATAAACAATCTTACGTCTAATGCACCTTCCTTTCATCCTGCTTCCACTCCTCTTTTTTTTTTTTTCTTCTTCTTTTTTTTTAATTATTATACTTTGATTTATAAACAGATTTTGCAGACAAAGGTATTCCAAGAGAGCATGTTCAGTTTAAATGTACTGGTTTCAGTATGGGGGAAGGAAAACAGGGCTCAGACCAATTAAAAGCTTTAAAGAAGAAAGGCAAATCAATTAAAAATGTCAGAGGGCAAAGACTGCTTAGGAAGAGATGAGACTTTGACAAATTTGAAATAGCTGTCTTTTATGAGGTCCATAATGGAAAACAAAAATAACAACAATAACAACAGCAAATATCCACGGGAGAACAAGGCATCTGATACATCACAGATAATACAGATCTGTGCTTTCACAAGCTGAATAAACATGCTGCATCACTGAGTTAGTGTTTGCTGAGTACTTTGAAGATAAAAAGCAACATATAAAATGTGAGGTGTTATTCTTAAGACACCCAAGGCAGCCAGATTTCAAACTCAGCTGCTGAATTATTAGCCTTATTGATCTGGCATTGCATTATTTTTTGCACCACAAAACCCAGTAGTTACTCAATAGGACACAGGCACTGAAAAGACAGGCATTAAATAAAACGTGTTATTTGGGACTCTTAAAGATTATATTCTGATTTTTGGCAACATACTAGGAAAAGAACCAAAACTGACATTGCTGAATGTATCCTTTGACTGTAACTATAAATTAAAAGCATTGTTCGATGTAATTTCTTCTTTTTTCACACAGTGATTTCAGGACAATTATTTATCCCCCTCCTCCCCCCCATAAGAATAGTGTTTTGAAGTCAGCCAATGAAACATGTTTTATTTAAGGACTATATTCCTAGAGCAATGGATTCTTTGGAGACCTAAAGGTTGCAGAGCACTTCATTAGTTCCACATAATGAAAGAATGGTGCAATTGAAGGAGGTCTCTAAGGGAGAATGGTGTGAAAATTAGAGACCCGTCTGCTCACTTGGGAAAAAAAAAAAAAAAAAAAAAAAAAAGAGGAAAGAAAGAAAGAAAGAGAGAAAAAAGAGAAAAAGAAATAAATTTTCAAAAAGGAAAACAGGAGAAAATTGGGGAAAAAAGGAGAAAAAGGAGGAAAGTTTTTTTTTAAATGTGGATTTTCTAAATAAAGCACACCGTCTCCATTCAGCCCACTGAGAAAGGGTGCCTACTCAATCCTCTTACCGTTGACAATATAATAAAACCAGAGGAACTTTTTTGAAGTAGATCTGCACATTCCACATTTGGATTGAGGGGCAATGGACTGTTTAAATTGCTATTTACATTTCCAGCTGTTTTACCAGTGATTTGCCCAACTTAATAGCTCTTTAAGCTTTTAAACAAGAAAATAGCTATTCTCACGATTCAAAGAAGAAACCATGGTTATTTCAGACTGCCTCTATTGTAAAAGGCTTAGACTCCTCTGTCTTTATAGATGCCCTTCCCTTTATAGTACTTCCCTTTTCCATCTCCTCCTGCTTTCTCAATCTTCCTCCGTATTTTAGTTCACTTTTTACATTATATATTTTAGTGACATAGTGAATCATTGCTGATACTGCTGATTCAAGGAAAGGGTTTGCAGGCAGCCACCAAAATTCCCAAGAGAGATTTAAGTTAGCTAGAAAATTAGATTTGCGTGTATAATCTTCTGCAAGTTATTGGGGAGTTAGCCAGCACTAAACAAATACTCTACATCTATTGAAAAATGTGTATTTATTTATCCTCTTTCCTCTGGGTATGTATTCAAAAAAACTAGAAGAGTGTACAGGCGTAATGTAAATTGTATTTTCTGCTTATTTTTTCAAGCAAAGGGGAAGAGGAGGGCAAAGGGATAGTCCACAAATAAGATTGAGACTAAGATGAAAGGTTAAAAAGGGGGTGGAGGGAAGGGGGAGTTATTTCCTCTGTAGTGGCTCTACAGACCGCTGCCATTATTTTGTTATAATTTGCGCCCATTAGTTTGTTTAACCTGCTGCTAATAAACTGTAAAATCATGAGGGAAAAATAATCAAAAACAAAAGCCTTCCCCTGCCGCTTTTGCCCTGATCAAAGCATAACCATTTTCCTTTTACTAACTCTATATGTCCCCTGTGTTTACGGATGTGCTCGGATAGTGGGGCAAACACATTCAGACCTTGCAGAAAGTGGTAGCTGCAACTCTGATCAGAATTTTACAGATGAATACGGCTCACTTAAGGAAAATTGTGGTAATGCTTCGAAAAGCGTAAATTCGTTTTAGGAGCGGATTGTACCTTAACTCAAATTTTTTGATAAAAAGGAATTATAACTGGTTTAATGTTAAACAGCTGTGAGTATGTTTTAAAGGCAACACTTCATATTTTAACTAAATTTCCCTTTTTTGTGAGGTTTCTGCAAAAGGAAGCGTATGATTCCCAAACTGACATATTGGCTGCTGCTAAGCAAATGCTCTTCCCAGTGTCACACACCAGGACGTCACTAGGCAAAGCAGGTCTGAGAATCAATATCTATTTGAATTACTGTGGTTAAATAAAATGGGCTTGTAGCTGGAATGTCTGGTCCCACCAAGAAGCAGCGGAAAAAAATCTGCACACCTTAGGCACTGAGAGGTCACAGAGTTCTAAAGAAAGTACCTTGCTGGGTAAATCAGGTGCCAAGGTCCAGTAAGGGACTGAAGAAACTGGTAAACATCCAAAATACGAAGTACAATTAGACTTCATGAATTTTAATAGTGAAAAGAGGTTTCATAGACTTCTAGAGCTCTGCGGAAGGGCTGAAAACAAAAAGTCTTTGGCAGAATATTTCTTAAAAATTTGTTTGCTTGGATTTTGAAAACTCCCAAGCAATGTTGCTATTAATTCCAAATAAGGAAAAAAAAAAAAAGTAAAAATCAAATGTACAAATCCAGCATTACTTAGGTCTATTGGTGAAAAAACAGCACTCTAAGTACATGGCAGAAGAACACGTGAAAATACTGAAAGAGTGGCTCAAAAGGAAGTTCCTCAGAGCAGGTATTCGTCTTTTGGCACTCTGTTCCAAGAAATTTGATGCCTTCCACCATACACAAGACAGATTTTCAGTTAAACATAAATTAATCCCTTTTTCAACCATATTGCCAGTGTGTAGCAATAAGAAAGGAGAACTGCAAATCAGACCACGTTCTGTGCCAAGGTGTTCTGTGAATTTAGGTACCTTAGGTGTATTGCGCTAGCCTTGGTTTCAACAACTGAAAATATCATTAAGATCCAACTTCATGGGAGATCTTAGTAAAACTAGCAGAGAAAAGCTACAACAGACAAAGGGAAAAAAATTAACTCATTGACCAAAGTCTATTATACCCGAGAAACAATGCAGTAGAGTAACCATAATAAGGTACACTTTGAGTAAAAAGTGTTTGAAAGTAATACTTTCCAGAACTGGGCACAATTAACAGCAGATGCACTCCTGTGAGAGGCTCCGCTAAAATCAAAACAATTGTTTACAATAATGGAAATAGGTGCAATTGTGGCTGCAGGATTATGAGCCATTCCTGAGCTGCAGGAGCCCTGTATTAGAAAATGCACGCGTATTAAATCACTGTGACTACTTTGTCACAGGGATGGAAGTTTTATTGCCAAAGGAACCATAGTAAAAGGGCAATGACTCAACTCAAGTGCTCTGCAGCATATGAACAGTTGCACATTTTATGCAGCACTCAGCTGCCACAGCCACCAGATCTCAGTAATGCCTCCTGGCAAATCTCATTAGGCTTCTTCCTGCTCTATTAAAATCACTGGAGGCAAAGAAAGAAGCAGTATCAAATCTATTTTGTATTGCCTAAGGATCTGTTGTGGCATTTATTCTTTATGCTGAACTGTTTACTTTCATGGGTAAAATTCAGCCCAGAGATTACTATTTTCTAAGAATCTCAACAATACAGGTTGTTCTTAGAGCTTACAAGGTAGGAATTCATCAGGCACAAGCGAGTTGCACACATGAATTAACAGAGGTTAGATGCCTGAAAGGCATCCCTGAAAGAAAGCATAAGACTGCCATGTTACCTTCACCTCTGATCTCCAGTTTCACAGTCTGCCTTCACTGCTCCAAAATAAAAGGGAGCAACCATGGTGCTGCAGGCTGTGCGCCCTTCTCCTTGTGCAGACAGTCTGGGAACTGCCAGCTGGGTGCTCAGTGTGTGCTTGGAGCCACACAGCTCCCTGAGCTGCTGCGAGCTCTCCCTGTTGTGCCAGGGCTCACACACCTGCAGACCTTCTGTCCGAGCACCTGAAGGTGAGCTGGGGGGAAGGGGTTACACATCCACAGGCTGTATCAATGCAGCAGAAGTGAAGGCTAAAGGTGATAGCTGGTTATCTGATCTAGATATTCCCAGCTTCAAGAATGTCTTGGTAATGGCTTCTCCAAGTGATACCCTGAGCACGCAAGTGGAGTTACAACTCAGAAGTAGTGTTGCAAGCAGAAAAGTTTAGAAACAAACAAGTTAATCTATTCCTTATCGCAGTTGCTGTTGTTTTTTTCTTTTTCTTTTCTTTTCTTTTCTTTTCTTTTTTTTTTTTTTTTTTTGCCTTTCTGAAGCTTCTCTGGTACTGCAATATATGGAGAGGAGGCACTGATGGTGAGGTACACCCAGCTAGCAGTGCTCATGCTTCAGGAGATACTCTGCATTCAGAGCAAAGGAGCCAGACGCTTCCCCTGAGTACTGGAGAGGAGACCCAGGATGAGCCCAGCCACAGTGAGGTTCACCAGGGAGAAGTCAGTCTCCAGGCACAGCCAATTTCCAGTGCTTCAGAGGAGCTAAGCAAACACTAACCCAGAGTACATCTGGCTAATTGTATAGTGGAAGAAAAAAATCTTTCTTGACCCCAGTGGTTACCCAGCTAAACCCCTGAAGCACAAGCTTTTATTACAACCATTATGCAAATTCTTTATGCAAATGACGATCATTCTGAGGACTTATTCAGCCTGTTACATGTGAAGGAAAGAGCTGAATGAGTGATACATTCTGGACAGACTCCTTGACCAGAAGGGACCATTCATGCCAAAGCCAGTTTGAAAGAATATCTTTCGGAAAGGATATCCAAAATGCCTCCTAAAGTCTCCAAGTGATGTTAATCATGCTGTCCCCTTGGTCTATTGTTGCAAGGTTCTGTGACCCTCACTTCTAGGACTCTATCTGAAATCAATGTAAAATTTACCTAGCATGAGCTCTTCCCTGTCAGACCAGTTTCTGCAAGCCTAAAAAGCAGTGATACACTGCTTGGTTGCTTTGCTTTAACAGACCTACTGATGGCTATTTTATAAACATGTCTGCTCAACCTGAACTGCCTAATTTCAGGCTTCAGTGGGATGCATGAGGTGTCAGAGAAATTCTCACTTAGATGCCAAAAGTTCTGCAAGGGAACTAGACAAAAACATGATTTTTTTTTTTTTTCTTGAATGGAAAAAACAAACAGACACACACTAGAAGCAAAGAAGGAAAATGAAAATGACTCCACTTTACAAGCTACAACATAGACCATAGCTGCAAGGCAAACTCTTTTATCCTTACTTATGGCTCTGTCCATTCCAGGAATATATATTGGCCACACACAAAAAGGCAGCTTAATCTCAATGTATTAAAATGGACCTTAGGTCCAAGCTAGGAGAGAAAAAACAACAACGACAAATCACGTAGCAATAGGTGGGATGTGAGACAGCAGGACATTTCAGCTGTTTCATGCAGCCATTGCCACAAAATCAGTGTGATAGCTCCAAGTGCTAGAAAGGCACAAACTATTAACCAAACTGGAAAGGACAAAGCATGGGATCTTGCCAGCTGGAGAAAACGTAACCAAAGGTAGCAGAGGCCACATTAGTCTATGTCTCTGTGTTCCAGAAATGTCCAAGACAGCAATGAAGAGCAGCCATTGTGGTCATCTGGCATTGTGGAAAACCAGTTCCTCCTCAGCAGCTCAGGGATATGCTTGATTAATAGTTGGGAAATACTATTTGGTTGAGCACTGAGTAGTAGCAGGTGCACCCAGTTCGCAGCTATTAAAATGACTGTTCCCCAGTCAATTCTCTTTTGTGGATACTCCTTGTCCTCAATGTACCAGTTTTCAAGAGCTTTGTCACTTCAGTGCATCCGGCTCTGTTGTTGCTACCACACTGCTCACACCAGCAAATGTGTACTGAGCTGCAAAAATAGCCCAGACTCTGAACCTGTGCTGCGACAAATCCTAAATTAGCAGCATTCAAAGAATCTTGTCCTCAGAAGCCAAGTTTTCAAAAACAAAGTATTCCACTAACTGTGCAGAGGGAAAAAGGCACAACCAGCCATGAGGTTGGAACTAGGGAGCTCAAGAACCAGAAAGAACATCAGAGCTTGAAAAGCATCTTGTGTCAATGCTGCCTGCATGCTGACACGTGTGTACTGTGGTTCTTCTGAGGAGAAACTGGCAGGAAAGTTTGCTCTCTGCTACAAGCTCTCTTAGCAGTCACTACAATGTGTTTCCAAGGCAGGACAGCTTCTCCAGGGCTTGGTATTAAAAGTTTTGGCAGACGGTTCTTTATGCTATTTCTGAGCGCTTCTGTTCTGAGTCTGGTAAATGTATGTAGTACACACGGTACTGAGACTAAATTTCTCATTGCTACTTGACTTGTGGTGGGAAGTTAACATATGCTATTGCTCAGCAAAGGACAACATTACATTTTAGCTCCTTCATTTAAAACAATAACAACTGCCTCCTGCGCAGAAAACTAATAGGCCCTGTCCCCAGATGGTGTAAATTAGCATGGTACTACTAATGTCTGATTTATAACAACTGAAGATCCAGCCTTCCCAATATACCACATGATTAAGTATGTATTTTACTAGCCTGGAAATGTCTTGAGGGCCATGTAATTGTGTGGTAATGGACTAAACTTTTAATTAAGTTCTAATTTTGAATTAGAATCAATAAGTCAATAAATAGCCTTCACTTGATTTAGATGATAAATATGCACAGCTGAGGCTGCACTCTATGTCCTCCCCAGTTTTCGGGCTCTCCTTTCTCATCCATATGTCAGAATCTAATGAAGGAGCTCTGAAGTATGGACCTAATATATTATTGTCACACACATGGTGATAATACCGCTTGAGTTAGGAGACTGCCAGGCTTATATTATAAATCCTGTTCTCAGAGTTTATAGCATGTGTGTTTCAAACTGCAGCGAGCAAAGTTGTTTTCACAAGGAGCTGTCAGCCCGAGTGTGAATTTTTGTCAAAATAAAATTAAAAATGGATTTGACTGATTCAACCTGTCGATTTTTCAGGGTTTTTGAAGCTATTTTTGCTAACCTCTGGCATACTATGCCTTGGATTTGAAAAATGCAGTTTTGTAGCAAGCTTTTAAACAAGACTGATTGCCAATTTTTGTTGGAAAGAAAGAAGGGGCCAGTAAGTTTGTATGGTGGTAATGACTCTTGTATTTTAAGACTAGACAAGAGCTTTCTGACCATCTAGTCGGACCTTTGAATAGCTAGGTCACAGTATTTCACCCAGTAATAGACACATCTGTCCCAGTAACTTTCATCTTGAATTACAGCAGATCTTTAGGAAACTATCACCTCTCAGTAGAGGGCATATCACAGACAAACTGTATTACCCACTGCTTGGAACAGCTGAGCAGAAGTCATCACTTTGGGCTTTTCTTCATTCTGATTCTGACTCACTGTGTGGTCGTAGGAAAGTCATTTCATTTTCTGATTTCTCCATTTTTCCATCTTCCACAATGAAGAAAGTAATATTTAAATGCCTCAGAGAGAAGGTGGTGAGATGTAATAAATTATTTGAGAAATGCTTTGAACTATTTGGATTAAAGATACAATTCTGTAAAAGTAAAGAATGCTACTACTATATATTCAAATTTGAAAACTGATTACTTTTCAGGATGTGCTTTCTCTCCACTTATGTCATGTTAACAGCTAGTGTGTAACAAACCCAGTTCTGCAAAGTACTGATTCTCACAGTCCACTTTTTAAATATTTTAGAAAAAAAATGGAGTAAAAGGTTGATTTGGGTAACTTCATTCAGCTTGTTAATATTTTTTTCTCATGGAAAAGTTGGTTTTTATTATGACCAGGTTTTGTCATAGTTTCCATTGGATAAGGCACCTTTCAGTGGGAGTCTCTCAGGGACACAGAAATGGATCCTTTTTGGCTGTCCCAAGATCCAGAAGGAAATTACTTTCTGGAGCACAGTAGCTACCTCTCTGAAAGCAGTGGGGCAGTTTGCACTCTGGACTGTCAGTTTGGCTGTACATTCACCAATACAGAGTCCCATCTTTCAAGAGCATGATGGTAATGATTGGCACTGGCATGAAGAATAATACAAAGCATTACAGAGCATGCCTTAAAAAATATCCATCATCATTAAACTGGAATATCTAGATCTTTTTTTTTCAGCATTACTTTTACACTTCGTGGATTTATCTTCTCTGATAAAAATATCTGCTTCAAAACCTGATGCTACTCACACTAGAGGTGCAAAGTGGCCTGAACATACCTTGAGTATTTACGTGGTTCAATTTGGCATCTTTGTGTCTCCTAGAGATTGTTATTTCACTGCAGCTTTATAATTCCAAATGTCAAAAAAAAAAAACAACCAAAAAAAACCAGGGTCTGCAGTCAGTAGTAGTGCAATTTTAGTGAGTTGCTCAGCACAGTAAAATTAGCCTCCAAAGGACCATCACACTGAAAATCTTAGAGATGATGGGGACACCAACCCAGTGCATCTTTGCTGCTGGCCCATCATGATTCACTTGGATATTTCCTGTGCAAAAGGTCACAGTTGAGGCACAGCGACTCTAGGGGTGGTGTCTTAGTGAGGAACATGGAAGAGAGATGGAGAATTCACTGATGTGATGAATGTTGCAGTGTGGTCAATCACTGCCACACACAGTGACTTGCAAGGGAAAAAGTATAGAAGGAATTATCAAAAAATAATGGTAAAACTTTAGACTTACAGAAGTGGTAAGTTGGGATCAAGGGAACTATGCATCTGGTCTTAAGTTGCTTTCCAAGGTCTATACAGCCAGGTGCCTTAGAAATAAAATTTCTACTGTAAAAGCCTGTGTTCTTTCTATCTGTGTTTTTCCAGCCCGGTTGAATTAGAAGTTCAAGCTCTCAAAGCCTTAGTAGTGCTAAGAGAAATTTGTGTAATGGTCTGGGAGGTCTTAGGCTCTGAATTCTGGTCACAGAACAGAACACTATACTGAAACCCAAGTCTAGGAATGAGCCATAAGCTCCCAAGGTCAGAATAAGTGACTAGGCTCTGTCCCATCTGGGTGGGCTGAGCTAACAGTAGAGGAAGAGTGGATCAGATTGTAGAAGTTGCACTGACAGCCCAACACAGATGAAGTCAGTCTTCACCAGTTGAGACTGACCCTTTGTCTACAAACATAAAAAGAGAAAGAAAACTTTGTTTTTATTTTTACTTTGACTGGACATTCTTTAGCAAGCACAAGAAATAGTTAGATATCTTAACTGCATTTATGAGTGCTTTAACACCTACAGCAGTACTGCCTGGCTCCATGCAACAGCTTTAGGAAAAGCGAAGAAATGGGGTCAAATCCATTAAATAACAGTTCTGATAGTTAAATAAGCACAAGTAGCATTAAAGGGCTATGTGCCTTTCCCTGTGCAGACCTAAGCCAATTGCAGTCAAAGAATGTCTCCATGCAAGAGATACTGATGCTTCTTGGTTCTGTGTGGAACATCATACAGAATACTTCTGGGGCAGCTGGTGGTGGATGAAAAAGGTAATCTTTTATACTACTGAAAACTACTTTTTCAGCACAACGATGATTCTTGTGAGAATGATCTGTTTGCAGTGATCATTTCCCATTTTTGACTGACTGAAAAGCCCAAACCTGAAAGTTTTAAGACAATGCCTAAAAAATGTGGGACTTCAATTGTATTAGTCATTTGCTGGATATTGACATTCTCCATCCAAGCTCCATCCATCCCCTCACATCTCTTTAGCTCTCTGTCCAATTGCTGTCAAGAGCAGAGTCACAACTTGAGCCATAGCTTAAGGTTTTTGTAAAACCCTTTGTTTAGAAAAATATCTGGAGAAAAATAGATTCTATTTTTAAAAGGAAAAAGAACTGTCAAAAAAAAAAAAAAAAAGGAGAAAATTGAATAATTGAAAGAGAATAGAATCAAATAGTAGAGGTACCATAAAACCTGCTCCTTAGCCATTTGAGAGATGTCTCCTTATAAGCCTTATAGCCTTATACTTTATCACTGCATTTGTATATTGCATAATCTTTACTTCACTGCTTTGAGTACTGAAATTAGACATTAGACATCTGGTGATGATAAACAGATGCAAGACTCTCTGTGCAGCTTCTGACCTGGCTGGAGAGCAGCAGCATCTCTGATTTAGAACCTGGGTTGGCATGGTTTTGCATTCTGAGAAGTTTATTTTGTCTCACAACAAAATTGTCAGGAAAGAGATTATTTTGCACATAGCACGTATGACATCCAGCACGACCAATTTTGGTTGGCTTGCTAGTTTTGGTTATACAAAAATAATATGTATGATTTTGTTCACACTCAATGTCTTCTAGCAGTTTAAATGTGGTTGTTATTAGCAAGGACTGAAAAAGAATGAGGAAATGGCTTCTAAAAAATGCCTGTTAGCAGTGAGAATCTCTTGAGCTGGCGAGAGATTAGACTACTCTCAGGAGTTTGATTCAGGACGATGTTAAACGTATGATTAAACACCCTACAGACCATGAGTTTAGCAACCACTTAGATACAATATACCAAATTAATTCCTGGTGCATTATAGTACTTCAACGGGGTTGTACCAAGAGGTGAATTTACAACATGCAGACACTGCTGAGTGAGAAATCCATAGATGTACAATCAACATCATGAAAGTACTTACAATTAGATTTCTCAGACTGTTTTCCTTTTGGGCGACACTGACCAAAAATACACTGGAACAGAGCTTATCAGCAAGGGTTGCAACTATAAAAATACGAGGGAATAAGAATTAAAAGCCTTTAGTCTAAGTGACATTTTATTGTGCAACTCTTTATCAGTTCTGAGTGTAAAAAGTACCAGAATTACTTTTCTCTATGGCTCACCTTTGTCACAGATAATGTAAAACTGTAAACTGCCACATAATAGTAATTCATTGCTGGCTCACTGTTGAGCCAATATCATTTCCCCTTAGCCTCTGGCACTGAATGGTTTGTGAACGAGGTTATTCAGACTGTGGTGTTGGGACAGGACATGGAAAAAGGAAGTGAGTGAGAACGGTAGTATACTGAGGGACAGGTTTCCTCATCTACCTCCTGACTTGACAGTTGGTTGCTGCTTGACATATGCCTCATATTTCAGAGTATGCCAAACTGCTATAGAAGTTCTGACAGAGGATGACAGTGGCTTTCCTGAAATCCCCTCTTCCTCTGTAGGGACAACACAGGGTTCCTGTAAACACCACCTTAAACAGGTTTTACTCCCACGGTCAGGAACTGTGGGCAGTCAATAGCTCCTGTGTGGGCAGCACTGCAACACCAGCCTCACAACAGCAGCCTAGGGAAGCACACTGCTTTCAGCCAGAACTGATGCAGTGGAGGGCTGAATTTTACTTCCTTCTGCGTTACAAATACAGAAATTAGCGTTCCACTAGCCTTCATAAACCAATGTGGAAAGTGAAGACCATTCTGTGTATTATACAAAAATGTGAATGTTACTACACAAATAGATTTACATCAGAGTAAGACTATTTGCTGTACTATGTCATATTAACCTAAATTCAGTAATCCCATTGAAGCAAACTGTTGGCTACCATGTATTCTTTTAGTCTGGAGAGGAAGGAATTTATTTTTTACTGCACTCAGGCTTGTAGGTAGGAATCCCACAAACCTTTCCAATACTGCTTGTTCCCTTACCATGGAGAGTAACTGTTTTTTCTTGTATAACAACATGCTGCAGCAGATGGCCAGGAGTAAGTGGGAACCTTCAGGGCATCCATATGGGAAGGTAACTGGACAGCTAGCAAAACATGGCAGCATTGATGAAATTCTCTTGATACTCAACAGCATTTATTCCCCTGTGACAGTGCTACTAATCTTGGCAGAATTAGAAGCTCCAAAGCATTTTGCCAATGATGTATGGCATAGAGCTCTTGATACAGATGCAGTCAGCTTTCCACAAGCATAAGCCACCCATGTAGCTGAGCCCACCACGAACATGCAGGGTGTTAAAAGCCCATCATGTTGATTAGCTCTGAGTTGAAGCAGCCAATCATTTTGATCTCCTGGCAGTGTGTCAGGCAGATGGAATATTAATCTTCTGAAATATCATACCCTGCAATTTATAATAATCAGGGGACGGATGATAAAAATCTAGACCGATATTAGGGAAAATGGGCCATTTAATAATCTGGTTTAGGCAGACTTAGATAAATGGGTAAGAGATTCCAGACATATTTGAAGGCTTTGAAGGCACCAAGGAAATAATCCATTTAATTCAATAAAAGTCCAGTCTGAAATTGCCTCATTTGCAGCTTGCTTGACATTTGCTGAAATTTTTGGTGCCAGTACAATAAAATTGTTCTCACAGTACAATTAGAGCACTCAGTGACATATTATTGAATGAGGCATTCAGTGTCTGACTAAACTTTTTGTCTCCAAACTACAGACATAAAATGTTTTAACATAAATTGGACGTGAGAACTGAATAGCAGTTTAAATGCAGAGACCGGTCAGGGTTCCTCTAACTCTTTTGAGAGCATCCCAGGCTGGATTCTCCTTGCATTATAGAGGTACCAGATGACTCCTGCTGTGTTCTACACTATTTCAAAATCACACTGAAGAACTGCAATTAACAGGGTATTATTTTTCAGATGAATCACTATTGACACACAGTGACACCTCTGTCCAGAATGGAAGCTTGTTAGCTATCTTGTAAATCACATCACCACAAAAGCAAGTGGTCTGCAGGTACATGGCACTTCACACACTGTTGCTCCCCATGCAGTGGCTGGCTGGAGGACTGAGCTGTGACACCATATTAAACTGCCCAACTAGTGTTTATGACTTTATTTATCTTCCTGGACCAGTGTTTGCACTGATGAAATGCAACCCCTGATTGGACAGTGAAAGGGGGTAACACAGATCTTCTTCAAGAGCTATGCCTGTAAAAATCTTACTAACAGCAAGGAAGGAGTCATGATCCACAGCTGATAAAAGTCAAGAGCTTAACATCTCACACAAACACAACAAAATGGACTTCCCTTTTACCTGTTCAAGGCACTGGAGACAAGTATTTTGTTAATATTGCTGCAGCTTGTCTGAGAAGTGACATCCGAATACGACTATCTGGAATTGTACAAAGCAGAGGCCACACACAATCGCTTACCTGTTTTTTGCTAATGCAGTGGTTTCTCATTAGTTTTCCAAGCTATTTGTTCTCAAATTGGTCTCTTGCTTTACCACTGAAACTGAAACGCAAATCAGTATTAGTAATGAAAGCCAGGAACGTGCTGAGTTTAAAATCAGGGCTGTTTGTTTCTTTCAGGTAAAAAGAATAAATTGAATAAAGATTAAAGAATAATTCACTGAAGGACAAAGATGACAAGGAACGATACAGCTCGTTTTATTTACCTAAAAGGGAAGTGCTCCTGACAGAGAAGCCGAGATAGACGGATTTGCTTTTACTCAGAAACACTGTCCAATTCTTGAAATGCCAACAACGAAAAAAAAAAAATCAGGAAGTAGGAATGTGGTCTAATGTCAAACAAAAGATGTAATTTCAAGCCATGAAACAACAGATTTCAATGGAATGGCACATCCTTCATTTGGTCTGCAGATTGCACCACACAGCTACAAACAAAGGAGTCCCTAAAACTTTGTGGGTGGCAGCACAAAGGAGGCATAGAGACCCTCTGGATATATTACAACATGATGGTAGAACTCTGTTTATGAAGTCAATCTTTCATTCTCTGCCTTCAAATGTCTACAGTTATTCCTCTCCTCAGTTGTACAAATGGATTATTTGGACAAGACTAACCTGGGCCACCACTACAGCACTGAGGCTGAAACTCTGCCCCTTCCTGGGGAACTGAAGCAGAACAGTGATGGCTGCAGCACTTGCGTCCCTGCCAAGGGGCTCCTGAAAAGCAACTTTAAAAAGTGATGGCTACCCACTGGTATATTCTGCTCTTGCTGGCTTCTGACTGCTCCCACTCAAAGAAAGCAAGAGGGTTTGCAGGATGCCTTACCAAAGCCTCAGTTTCCCTTCTGGGGATCGCTTCTGTTGATGGAAGGAGGCTGGCACAGAGCTCTGACATCACTATCTTGTTAACAGGAAGCCACAGGAGTTAAAGACCACCCCACAGGGATGTCAGTGATGAGAGGGGCTGAACAACTGTACAGAAGGACTCAAAGTGTCTATCCTTAAGACATGTCAGCCCCTCAGCCACACTCTTTCATATAAAAGAGCCATGAAACTACACTCTATTTGTCCTTATTCTTTCTTGATACTCCTAGGTACTACCTGTAATTTCATTTTATAACTTTCAGCATTCCGCAGAGGCATAACTCACGGCCTTCCGAGATACAGTGATTAAATTCACCAACAATGAGATTTCTATCTTTCATGGAATGTTTTTGCTGTCACACATGGCTCATAAAATGTTTCATCAGAGTTTTCTGTCATAATTCTCAGAGGAAGATGAAACAATTTAAAATCAGAATAATAGAATGATGGTGACTGCGGTATGTTGCTGACCTGCTGTGAAGCATTATTTCTTAAGTAATTAGAGCTCCATAGTCCATCTTAGGCTTTTCTGTGCTTCACAAGCACTGGTACAGCACTGCACCCTGCTCCAACACTAACATAAAGATAATAATATTTGCAAGACTGTTTTCTAGTTCTCTAGGCAAGATGTGCTGTTTAAAAAAATATATCTCAAACATCATCTTCATCTCAGAAAGTGACTAAATGGATCTCAAAATGCACATCACCATCTGGATCAAGAAAGAATTATTTTTGGTTAGCATTGCATGCCAGAGAATTGCTGGGTTATAAACAAAACTTAACATAAATTAGCTATCATAAGGAAAGGTCAGGAAAAAAACAAACACTTTAGACAGATGTGCTCCTGTATTCCTGATCTTTATGCTTCCAATACAAATAAAAAGAGATGGTTGTAATTTGTAGTCTCAGATATTTGAGGTCAGTAGCACAATAAAGAATATGTAATGCAAATTTGAGTTAATTACTCTATCTGATGCTGTCAGAACCCACAGCCTATTGCTAGTACAATAATTCACTTGTTGGTTGCATGGGCCAGGATACCCTTGTTTGATCTGTAGATAATATTCTGTAATTCTATAGATACATTAATTAGAAAACTCAAAAACCTACCTGGTGGTTTCTCATTCTGACAGCATTTGACAGCTCTGTTTGCATCAGCCTCAGGAGACCATTGAGTCCATTTGGAGTAAGGCACAAGACAATGCAGTGGATTATTTGGGGCTCAGCTGCAGAGCTGTGGTGACTTCCTATTTTAAGAAAGAATACAATAGCTTCAAGTGAGTGGGGGGATTTGACACTTTCACAGTGACCAAGGCAATTACATTTTGTATCTGTCTCTCTTCGGTTTTCAACCTAATGGTAGGAAAATGCCTTTTGATGTTGTTTTTAGAACAAGTGAACAATAGTAAATTATCTGGAACACTCCAAACAGCAAAAGCCAAAATTAATATGTGCTTGACCGGGTTGCAGAATTTTGAGGCTGAACTTAATAAGGCCATGCATTCATCGCTATCTCTTCCCCTTCTACCCACCCACAAAAAAAGGATGTTCTGATGGGTAGAGACTGACAGAGTGGAGCACAGGTAGGGAGTTAAAAAAAAATAAATCCATTATGCCTTAATAAGACATTCTTATAATGATGTTTAATCAGAATTGGTGATCTCACTGAAATATTCTCTGCAGTTTTAAGTTTTTCAGGAGGTAATATATAAAAATACACTCAGCTAACTTTAGAAATTGCCTTCAGAAAGAACTGCACAAATATTTTGATTAGTCACTTCAGCCAGTGTATTCATAAGACTACTAGTAGAGGTGTCAGTGCACGCAGTCTTGGTCCTGCGGCTGGAATCCGGTTGACCATCCTAGCGACGCTGCAGTTGGAAGACAGCTTACTTCTTCACTGTGTTGTCTAAACAAGGCTGCAGGGAGTATAGTTAACATGTTTTCATAGCTACTTTAAAACCACAAGTTTCCTGAATAATGTTGTACACTTTGCATTAATTTGACACAGTTTGAGTTACTGTTATTAAAATGCACGGAAATTGCCTTGAAGAGTTAATTAAGATGCGTCTTTCAGATGAATACAAATTTAGGATTAGTTTCAGTCTCTGAAAGTTAACAGTACCAAGCTTAAAAAATAAATAAATAAATAAAAATCAGGCTAGCAAAAAGCAGCAGAGCACAGCAGTGTATCTGCAATGCTATCAGACTGCTAGACAGCTATTACAAGCACAGCAGCTGATGGATTTACATAATTTCAAATGTAAAAAGTCATACCTTTATTCCAAAGAAGTGGGACAGCATTACAGCTGTTAATTGAACCTCATGACACTGCTAGGAGTCAGTAAAATGTGAATGCCTGTTTTGTAGATGTGTAAATTAGCCCATTTATCACTTACTATTTGAATGCACTTGATCAGGGGAAGGTGAACAGGAGCCTTACTATCTATTGATTTTAGAGGATATGGTTTCTCCAGAGGTTTAGAGAAGGTGAATTCTATTTCAAAAAAGTGAAATTGCTTGGAAGAGTAAAGACTGTTTAGTCTTTTACATTTTCCCCAAAAAACTCAAAATTAATATTCTCCTTTTAGTGTACATAACACTTCAGAAAATGAAATACATAGGTTTAGGAAGTACGAAATAAGCTTCTGCTTCTCTGCTCTACTTGCCTACTAAATGTGTTTCTAAGAATCCTTCTCCTGTAGATTTAATTAAAGGTAACGATGTTTAAACTACCAATCAAATTTCTAGTCAGTCATTCCTAGAAGCAAGGAAGTAGCACTACAGCACGACGACATATGCTTGTAACTTCCAAGGAGGGGGGAAAGACAGATGAGAAGAAAGCAAGTTGAACAAAGTAAGATCTCAATTTTCAGAGAATTTAGAATATCTTAAGTTTATTTGCTCTAGATGACAAAATTCTGTCAATAGTGGATTCTGTCAATAGTGTCCCTTTTTTCAAAAGACAAAACACATCGAAAGAATAGATGAACTATTTTTGTGTCGTACAGACTCAGTGTCGCACTCAATAAAGGTTAGTTTAAGATGACTGCTCTGTGAAGTCAACAGACATGTCAATGAATAGTAAAAGGACTGGTGGTGTCTCTAGCATATGGCACTTCTTAGAAATGTTAAGGAAGGCCTGATCTTGTAATTCAGTGGGCAGAAAAGCAGCTGAAGCTAAGTTGTCCTAAGGCTTTCAGCTCTCTGCCCACTTCCCATCTGTTCCAAAAAAATCAGGACTCAGCAGAGAATACATTGCAGAATAATCATGTTACTGATCATACAAAATTACATGGTGCCTCCCTTATTCTGATTGCAAAACCTTTGGGAAAGCAGAGCAGATGCTGAACAGGTAATGGAAAGGGACAATCAAAAATGTTGGCAGAACTGTAGAAGCCTTAATGTGATTGCCGACAACATTACAGCTGTAAAACCTATAAAGACAGGCGTAATTAGATCTCACATTCCAGGCAGAAAGCTGAGTCCTGCGCCACCTAAAGTGATGCTTACCTCAGTTCTCTTCAGCGGTAGTTAGTCATGCCTTGGCTAGGTCAACTTATCCAACTTCCTTTAAAGCATAATGTCCTGACAGCTGCTAGGAACAGGATATCTGACATGATAGGTATGGCAAATCCTAAATTCCTGGAAAGGCCTCCTTTGAGCCTACTCTTTGATATTTCCTTTCCTATGGAAATGGGCAGAACTGTCAACATCATTGGAAAATGCAATTAATCCAGGGTGAGGAGATCACTGCCATAACAAAGATGCAGACAAAATCGTTTTTTCTTCTCAGCATATCTAATATTCAAACATCCTGGCCAAGCAGTAAGTTAGGCTTACGAGACTGAAGCCAGAAATGTTCCAAAGCTTTGCACTTGACTTTGATTCCTACTGTGAAGTGCTACGCTAATAAATATTTGATATATAACCAGGACTTATTCACTGGAAGGATCCCAAATTGTTCTGCATGCTATATATAGGAATAACTTCATATGTCACTGAAACGTGGTTACATCTGAAGTGAAAGGGAGGGCAGAAAACAGAAATATTGCAGCAATGATGTGAAAAAAAAATCTGTTAATTTTAAAGGCAGATGAATTGTCATTTCTTGAGCCAGAATCAGAGCCTTTGAAGCCCACTTATTTTACAGAATCACAAAATATCTTCAGTGATGCCCCAGCATCAGGTTTCTGGCTCTCCGTTACTGCTGAAACACAGTGATCCCGTGCAGCAGCTCTCTGCATTTGTTCTTTAATCATAATACCATTTTAAAAAATATAATTGCAAACAGCAGGAGGACTTGGCATGATGCTATCAACTCCAAACAGAGAAGATAAGGCAGCACAGAAGGAAAAACAGATAATAAATTACCTGGCAACAGTACCAATAGGACATCCCAGTAGTTCTGGTGCATTGCAGTCACTAATGCATTCATCCTCACAGCAGCCTTGTAAAGATAATCAGTTGTTCATAGGAGGAGCCAAAGGCTCGGGAAGCCTCACGGTCTCTGTACATAGCAGCTGTTCTTCAGTCTAAACTATAGTGTCATGGCCTCACCAAAGCCTCCATGCAGAGGCTGTGGGTTGGCTCCTCTCTCTGACCACAGTGTGAAACTTGGACAAGTTCCACCAGAGTCTGGAAACTCAAATCCTTGGACCTAAAAGACTCTAAGAACATCCACATGGTCATAAAGTATGGCCAACAGTTTGGTGGTTACTTTCGGCTGTCGCTGCAGAATTTGTGTTCTAATACATCTTTCTATATGCTGCTAGGTATGCTGTGCCCAAGCTGTTTATCATTCATTGACCATGGAGCTGGAGCTCTCCTTTGGTTCCTTCACAAGACTGTACACTCCATCTTACCCCAAAGCTGCTCACCATAACTGCTGGCTGAGCAAATAAGCATCTCCAAAGCAAAAAAAAACAATGCTAATGTTGGAGAAAGAAGTCAGTGACTCACCACAGCTTTACAGGATGAATGGATTAACTCCCTCGGTTAAGACTGAAAGTTGCCCATAGGTGCAGGACAATTCTCTTAATTAGTATGAAAATTTCTCAACAGAATAGCATTGTTAAGGTGCACTGAGAGTCGCCTATTTCCCTAGAAAGACCAGGAGCAAAGGGCAGCTGGTGGGCAATGAGCTTATCAATCAGGCAGTCTCGCAGTGTTGGACACAAGCAAGCAGAGAAGGGTGGTGACAGCAACTACCTAGGAAGCACTAGGAAAGGCAACAGGACAGGTAGGTCCAAGGTCAAGCTAGGAAATCCAGATAGCACAACAACACAGCACCTGGTCTGAAGGCCCAGCTGGAGCTGAAGTGGGCAGTGGGTGCACGAGGGGGCTCCAGGCAAGACCTGTCAGGGCCAATAATGCTCAGGTGCTGCCCAGGAGCAAATGAGTCTGTTAGCCTTCTCAGGGCTCTGGCAGGTGTTTTGGTCGACTTGTTTCCTAAAGAAGAGTGTTTTTATCAAAAATCTGAAAGCTTTTCACACAGATCAATTTTGAATTTTCTTGATAAGGGGATAAAAAAAATCTATGTGGGTAATAAAAATACACTATAGTTTTTAAGGCTGTTACATTCAACAGAATTTTACAAGGGATAAAAAATATATTAAAAAAAAATCTAGATAGAAATGATGTGGGCACAAAACCTCAGCCGAGGCACCAAGAAGAGTGCAAGATCTTCCATTCCTTTCCCCACAAGACTAGACGTTGAGCAAGTAAACCTGTGAGAACAAATCGCTGAAAATCCCCTTGTCTTACCAGGAATGTTGGATGTGCCACACTGAACCTATTAATTGACTTCTCAAAGGAAAGGAGTGTTTTTGCAGATAAATGATTCTGCAAAGGAGCTGAGAAATCTTACTTGGGATTCCTCTTGTGAAATGAATTTCAGGGGCAGGCTGATACCTATTTTGGAATAGAATGGAAGAAATAAATGCTGTTCCCAGTGATGAGATGCCTCTTCTGTAGATAAAGCTAACAGTTGAAAGTGACAAATTCTGTTGCATTTAAAAAACAACGAAAGGGAAATTCTCACATTTCTCTGAAGGATGTATTTAAATTAATCTCCTGACTAAATCTTCCTGGCTCTTCTGTACTGCTTTTATTTAAATCATTTCTGCCTCTGGTTTCTAGAGAGCTTCTCTAAAAATACAGGCAGTACAGAAAAGTTACGTGTAGTTGAGTTTGGTGAATATGTGGCTTTTCAAATGTCCTTCAATATTTGCTTCTTTTTTCCCCACAACACAACTTTCAGGGTCATCTGAGTATGTGAAAATGGAAAAAGCAAAAAGAAGTAAGTCTTTAGCTCCTATTACTGCAGAGAAACATTTCAAAAATATGAATTGTAAAATCTCACAAGCCAACGCACAAATAAAATGAATCTTACGCTTATTAATTTTTAAGTGTCATGATATTTAAGCCAATCACACAATTTTTGAGTGTGTGTGCTCCATGATATTTGAATGTCTGGTTTGAAAATGCTGAACTTTATAGTACTATTATTTCCTACCTATTTTATATTTATATTATTGAGGCGTAAAATTCCAAGCTTCAGCAAACTAGAACTCTTTCTTGTCCTGGGGTGATAAATCCCCTCAAAAAATGAAAATACTGACAGAACTTTAACTATACTGTCTCAAATGAGACATAATGATTTTTAGCTTCTAATGAAATGCATATTTCTTTCAAAATCAGCTCTTACATAACTTGTAAATCATTTTGGTGGCAGCTCAGAGGGAAATAAGGGGAATGTTTACATTGGCAATCTTTGTCTTGGCAAGAAAAGAAGAATTTTTATCTGAACCTAAGATAAATAAAATACATATACACATATATTTATATATGCTGTGTAAAAGAGTTCTTAAAAAAAAAAAAAAAAGGGGTGGGAGTTGGGGAGATGGAAGGGAGGGAATCGTGTCACTTCAAGTTTGCAGACAAATTAACAGGTATTCTGCTGCCTCCCTGTGGAGGCTGGGATGCCTTCATCTACAATTTCTCCTGAAACCAGCATCAAGCATAAGAACGTTTTTTTAGTTCATCCCAAGTTGCAAGAGTATTTTTAATTATATGTCTGGTTAACGAGTACAAACATTACAGTGCATCAATACAAATGAAGGCTGAAGGATATCAACATAATGGCCAGCCCACGAGAGGAAATACTGTGGAGGCATAGTCCAGTCACAGGTGGCTGCACAGTCCATGAGCTCAGTACCTGGTGCTGGACTAGGAGCTAGGGCTGCAGTCTGAGTGAGCACTAAGAATAAAAAAATGTATATATTCCTACTGATTTAACCCCAAATTTGCTCACTAGAGGATAAGTGTGGATCCAAGGGAAGCAGTAAGCTGGCATCAGTGCTGACTTAGATGGGCTCCAACTGCTATAAAAATGTAATTTCTAGTTTGGGTTTTCCTTATCCTTGTAGGGCACAGAAATGTTTCTGTTCCATGTCATTTCTGAGGGAAAAACTATGTTGACAAGTAACTTGGATTCTTGAGAGTGGAAGACAATACTCATTTTATAGGGAAAAGAAAAAAAAGAAGAAGATAAAGTCCTCTGGTATTACAGTGGAAGGGTATCTAGAGCTGAAGCCTTTTGTGGGGAGTGAAGTCGTCCTGTCCTGGAATGATCAGTTCATAGCAACCACAGAAGGGAAAGAAGATGGAGCATCAGCTGCGCTTCTTGGGAATCATTCCAGGAGATATGAGCCGCTGTTGATTCAGCAAGCACTGCCTGCCAGAATAAGGTCATGTCAGCAGGCCAGCATTACCCTGTCCTTTAGCATTGGAAGGACTGATCACTTTCCACAAGATCTTTGCTACTCTTTGTCTCATATGTCTATTTCCTAAATTTCTTCAGCAACACAATTGCAACAAAGTCTTCACTGGTCTTTCCACTAGGAAGAAAGTAGAGATGATGATGAGATTCCACCTCATCTGAGCCACTTGAGTCCAACTATCCTCTGAAGAAGAACTTCTCCTTACTTACAAATTAAATTCCCCTGAGGGAAGACTTTTCCCCACTTATCATAAAGGAAGCTTCTTGATTTATGTGCCTCTAATTAGAGGGGACTAATAGCAACCTGATACACAAGAAGCCTGGCAACAGTGCACTGACTCACAGAGCATACCTAGGACATCATGCCACTGACTGCATTAGCTTCTCTATGAAGCTTTTCCCAGGAACCATGATACAGCCAGCCCACAGGAGTTCAGGTCCAATGGAAAGCCATGCTGTTTTCCCCTGCCTAGAGAACAGCCTGCGGTTCAGCCCTAGCCCAGGGACTGCAACTGACTGAGATCGCTGCCTCATATTCAAAGTGTTCCAACAAATCTCAATGAAGACACCAAAACTGGAGAAGACCCTAATGCACATTTTCCCAACAGTTAATAAAATACCATTAGGAACTGGTGTTACCAATACTTTCCTACAGAAAATTTCTGCCACGTATTCCTCATATGGCTTTAAACATACACGGGAATGCTCTGGTCTATAGATCAGGAACACAGATCATAAGATAACCAGTCTGGAAAGTAATTAAGGAGATGTTACAGCAACATCCCTGCAGAAGGTGCTTCACCTTCAAATATTTTACAATCTACTGTTTTATTAGCTTTAAGTGCTGCAGCAGGCCAAAGTGTTATCAACTCCTAGGAACATAAGATTTTCTTTTTTGGAGCAGAGGCACAAAGAGCCTCAGTCTGTACTTAACTCCTCGTCTTACCTAACTGTGCTGATGGGCACACATTAATTTCCCCCTTTGCTTCTCCCTTTCCCTGATCTGTTCTTCGGTCCTATGAAGGTGGCACATTCTCACAGTGAGCTACTTTTTCTCTCTTGGGTGGCTACATGTCAGGGCAGACCTGGTCAGTCCCGGAGCAGAGTTTTTAGCCAGTGACCAAAGACTTCCTTCATAGCCCTGTTTAGCTCCTAATTACCAAAAGTGCACATAGGACATGGGGTCTCACCTGATTTACACCCTGTACTGATTATGCAAATTTACCCATCCAGACCAGATGTCACTTGAGCAAGAGACAGCAGCTCCAGCAATGGCTCCGTTTTTCACTTCATGTAACTATGGAAGCTGGTTGGCAGGATTTTTTTTTTCTTCCTTTCTGCCAAGCTTCTCACTTTTTTTTTTTTTTTTTTTTTTTTTTTTGCTTCTGCTGAAAGAAAATTTTGGTTTGCAGATTTTGACTTAAAAAATGAAACAACTTCCACAAAAGAGCAGACACTTCAGGGGAGGATAAAGTTACTTGAAAACCTAGGAAAAACACCACTACCATTCTTACTACTACTTTTAAAAGCAAACATTTTTAGCATTATTTGCTATCTTATATCTGCCTTACAGAAGGAAAATGCTTTGTGAAAAAAACTGGATTTTTTAGAAGGGGTTTATTCCAGTTCTGCACTCTCTAAACCCCTTCTTCTCAAAAAAAAAAAAAAAAAAAAAAAAAAAAAAGGCATAGAACTTGAAATAGAGTGTGTGGGAAGAAATGTTCTGTCACCATTTTTCTTCTTCTGTAGAAAAAGAAGAATCAAACAGTAACAAAGTTAAGTAAAGAGCAAAACCCCCTCCTTTATTTTGTTCTCACTCACTCTCCTTTACCAAACAAATAAAAGCTGGAGCTGGAACATAACCTTCCCCTCACATTTCAGGTAAAACAAGGGAGGCAAATCCCTTTTATAAGTGAAAAGATAAACCATGAAGAAAAATGCTTTCTGATGTTTTCAATTGCTCACTTTTACACCTGCGTGTAAGGAAAAGGATACTGTTAAGAAACAGGAATTCTGCCTCCTTTGCCAAATAACATGACTATTTTGAGGAGTCAAAGGTTTCTTTGACTTTTTCTTTTTCAAAACGCTTGAAAGACATCTCAAAAACTAAAGTAACAATTCCCTACATTTTTTAATGCATCACTAGTAACTAACGAGAGACCAAGAAGAAAATCCCATCTAATGACTGCTCGATCAATCTACTGAGCAATGTGTTCAGCTATCTACTGAACTCGCTTATCACATATCAAACCGCTGCCCAGATCCAGGTGTTCCTTCAGCCTGTGGCTGACGGAACAGACCGCCTGTTTAGCTTTCTCACCCAACTATTCGTAATAACAGGCGTACGAGCTGGGACTCCCAATGCCCTGAGCGGTAGATGAGCTGTTATGTCCCAAGGAGCTGGGCGCATCTCCCCCCTCAGCGCGCCGCCAGGGGGCGCTGCCGCCGCTCGCCTCGACCCTGCGGCCCCCGACGGTCTCCCGGGCCCCCGGAGGGAAAAGGCGACGCGGCTTCTCTGGTGTTTGGCGCTTGTTAACGTCAGTCGTCGCTGGGAGGCGGCGGGCCGAAGGGGATGGAGCTTCTCCGTTAGCTGCAGCACCCATCCGGGCGGGTGTCGGTGGAATGGCGGGTGCAGCCCCTCGGGCAGGAGGCCGTGTGCCCCCGCTGGTCCTCATGGCAGCGGGAAGAAGCGAGCCGGGCTTGCCCGACCCGAGCTGGAAGCAGAGACGGAGGTGTCCGTGTCGAGGAGCTTCTGCCCGCCCCCTCTCTGCATACACACACGCATGCTTCCTGGGTCAGAACAGAAAATAAATACCGTCAGGACCTCTCAGAAAATACCGTTTCAGTGCCTCTCTCCCAGCTAAATACCTTGAAGAGTTTGTTTCCCTCCCAACCCCTCAAAAAAATCCCAAAACCGAACTGCCCAAACCAGCAACAACAAAGAACACCAATACCCTGAACAGCATTAAGACGGGAAATACCTTAATTAAACGAGTTTTATTTATGGATTTTTCTTAGTTTTGCCTTAATCCAGGGCATTAGAAAGAATGTATAACGGGAAGACTTCCTGAGTTGCCACCGTGCTGCAGGAGATGAAATTCTGCTTTGCTTCAGAAATAATTAAGAGCAGCTATTTCTGAGTTCTGGTTGAAACAGGTTTTTGTTTATGTTTTAATGAAGAAATGACATTTTGACACCAGGCTGAAACAGGAAACAAGTTCTGTGAGCGCTTCTGACTTGTTTTGAAATAATGATACACAGAAAAATGGAAAGGGGTATAAAGCTGGGGAGGGATGGGTAGCTACGAAACAAGGGGAAATGGCTTTAAACTGGAAGAAAGTAGATTTATACTAGGTTTTAGGAAGAAATTCTTTACTGTGAAGGTGGTGAGACACTGGAATTGGTTGCCCAGTGAGGTTGTGGATGGACCCTCCGTGAAAGCTTCAAGGCCAGGCTGGATGGTTGCTTTGAGCAACCTGGTCTAGAAGGAGGTGTCCCTGCCTATAGCAGGGGGTTGGAACTGGGTGATCTTAAAGGTCTCTTTCAACTCAAGCCATTCCATGAATCTGTAAAATAAGCCTATGAAGCAGATCCTTGCATTTTTCCCAAAGTGAGAAAATCATTCATTAAGTACCAATCTAAATAAAATTAACCTGAACTTAATGAACAGTATTAGCTTTTTTTTTTGGAAGTAGCTCTCAAGTGGCACATTTCTGGTCAGTCTCACCAGTTTTGCTGAATGTGATAGTTTGCAATGTAATGTTTCAGTTTCACCGAATGTTCTGTTATTTCTTAGCATTATTGTCTCTTTCTGCCTAAATAAGAATGCATCAATTGTGAAAATGGTTATTTTGAACGGCATGGTGGAACATAGGCTTCTTTAGTTTCTCTGCTTTTCCAGCAGTACATTTCCATCTATACATCTGTGTGTGCAGGTGAGATTAGAGGTCCAAGGAGCTTAGCTGAGATGGGTAGATAAAGAACTCCTGGTTCCTATCTTATTTCTCTGCTACATTAAGGCTATGCTTCCATTGCAGCATAGCAAAGCATGCCTGTACTCCAACTAGCTTCAAGCAGCGCTATTTTAATGACTTCAAGCCACTCTGCAAAGAGTAATTGCTAAATTCTGCATAGAACTACTTGGAATTTTTGTTTCATACCTTTCCTGAAATAAAAAGTGGTGTTTAAAAGAGAAAAAATGTTGACAGAAAAATCACCCAAAGCACCAGTGTTTTTTCAGCAGAATCCCAAAGAATCATCCAAGAGATTAAAAACAGTGAGTTGAATGAGTTTATCTTCCCCCATTCCTTTTAAGTAATCATGTACCTAAAACAAAAGAATGAGACCTGCATAAAGGGAGATACTAAAGAATCAAGGCTGCTTTTTAACTTGCCTTTGATTTTTGAACCTTTAGAATTTACATATCCAAACTATTTTCTGCAGTCACAAAAGCTGAACACCAGCCTTTTTTGAGGGGGCATAATAATGATTCCAGGAGCTGAAGCTACAAGAAAAAATGCTATGTATTGTGATGAGGTGGCAGCCCTTGTGAGGGGATGCTTAGATGGTGGATGCTCAGCAAAAGCTGTGGCATTACCAGGCTTCAGTAGCTGCAGTTGAAGGGACAAAAAAAAAAAAACAAAACAAAACAAGGAAGAGAAGACAGACGGGGGTCAGTGTTGCCCTGTGTTGCTGGTGACCTCTGTCACCAGCTCATGGTGACAGGCCATCACCAGCTCTTCCCCACAGAGTGCTGCACTGAAGGAAGTGGCCCCTGTGCCTTTTGCTTCTTGGCTGCTGTTCCCAAAAATGCCTGCAAACTTTGGAGTTATTTAAAAGCACCATTGTTTTCAGCTGGGGCTGGGGACTGCTGTTGGAAGAAATTAATACATTATTTAATTTGGAAAGCATACTAAATTCCGTTTTTAGTTCATTACACTTCACTCCCCAGTGAAAGCAGCCATGTCATTACAAGTAAGATTGCTTTGATATTTACCTGTGCTCTGAGAATGCCATTTCTCAATCTTACTGAAGACGACAAGCAATAATTAGGAGGGGGAAAGCTGTCTGAGGAATAAAGGATAATAACAAAGGCAGCATTGCATCTGTTGTTAAAATACTGAAATAAAATAAGACTAGGCTTGTACCTTCCCATTTTCTTTTACAAATGGTAAGGATTTAACTCCGATTAATCTCGTTTGGTGTTGTCACCAGCTTCTTTCAATGAATGTTCTTGCCAGGTCAGGGTTGGGAGATGAAAGGAATATGTATGTTAAAAAATATGTTTTTAAAATTTCTGTCACAACAGAGTTAAAATCAGCCAGGTATTGATGCATGCTTCTTCTAATGAATCACATACTACACTCATCCATTGCTTTTGCTGAAATGCGTGGACAGAAGAGAAGATACTTTCTGTGCAGTCACAGGCTGATGGGAGAGGACTCTCCTACCATAAGAAGGAAGCACATTTCAAGAGAATAGGGAATAGGGGGTACAACAGACCAGAATCTTAACACTGACTTTGTTATGTTCCATGTAAGAGGTAAACAGCAGTACTCCTCTGCGACCCTGTTCACTTCCTATCATCTGCCCTAACTGCTTTATCATAACTCTGTGTGCAGTGACTGTTCTTTGCCATGGGTACACATAGTGCTTGGGATGGCTGAGTTTTAATACCAGCCTAGGCTTCTGTAATACAAATAATAATTGGAAAGCTTACTGTACCTTCACGCTAAAGACAGTGCTTCAAACAGAATCATGATAAATGCAAAACAATCTTTCTCATTTTAACCAGGTCTCTTTTTGTTCTGTCAAAGCCACAGACAAAGCAGGGAAAAAAAGGTAAAAATAGTATGTTTAGTTTTGCATTCCTGGTAGGGCTTTGATGACAGCCACACACAGTGTATTATATATACTTCACTTCCAAGCTAATAACATAAACCATTCATTCCTTTCCAAGACTATACATTCCAAAAATGTTTCATGTATATTTAATATACTGATTATTTCCTCCATTCCATTACTAAAGGCAAATTAAATATACCTAATAATCCCTTCTATTTCTATAGACCCTTTTATCCAAGGGTCCCAAAGCATACCCCAGTTGTTAATTTGCCATGAAAAACACCCTGCCATGAAGCTGTGAGAATAAATGATTTTGGTAGCTGAATCTAATATACTTTTTGGTTTCAGTATGACCTACAATTACTTCTGGCTTTAGTGAAGGGGAAAGCGTTCCATTTCAAGTGAAAGGAAACATTCTGTTTTACCTAAAACACTATTTCAGAGCATTTCTGGAAAAATGAGAATTTGGAGAGCAGTAGTGAGGTTCATAAGGAATATTGTTCAAATAGAATCTGTTCTTTGCCATTTGCAGTTTGGTAGGGCAGTTGGGGAGAAAAAGTGAAAAATAAGACCCATATCCACTGTGCTTTCTAAGAGAATTCTCTTCAGGCAAAGCTTTTCCCAGAACATGGAAGATGGGTTAACTTTCCTGAGAGCCAGACATTGTGGGCTGTGAACTAAGGGTTGCCCCACAAGTACTTGCAGACAAGACACTTTAAGGGCCCATCTGAACATTGCATTGAAGTCCTTTGTGTTACAACCCAAAGCATGAACTGAATCTCTCTTCTATTTAGATGTATTTTTGCTTGTTCCAGTAGTTTATTTCCCTTCTTTTTCCCGTTCCTCTTAGAAAATGGTTTTGTGGAACAAAAAACCATTCCGTTTTCTTCATCCAATTCCCTTTTTTTGTGTGTGATAGCAAATCGAGGCATAAAAAGACTGTGCTACTCAACTCACTAAACTCAGTGTGAGTTTTAACATTAACATCAGTGAAAGCTGGATGGCATTCAGAACCACTTACTGGCAGATCTGAGACTGGAGCCCAGGAGTCCCCACTTGTGGCCCTGTGCTGTGACCTTGCTGCAGCACAGATGCCTCAGCGCAGCTGCAGAATTAGCAGACTTAAGTTTAGTTATACTTCCATTTGGATAGCAGTAAGTTGTATGCATGTTGTAGATTTATGTAGTTTAAGACTGTGAGAAGTAATGGAACAAAATTAAGAAGTAATAAGGAAAAATGTAAACAAATAATAACAAAGAAGCTGGAAATCATTGCCTAATATGCACATAGAATGTAATATGGATTTGGTTTATAAAGCCCCCAACTTTGTAAGATCTTTTGACTAAGCTACCCTTCAGTGGATTTAATTTTAGTATGTGGTGTGTTTGTAACATGTTTAATATCATTTTCTCTCAGATGTCTGTGATTTGGTAAACTTAAAGATTCATTTATCTTCTAATTCTCCAGAGACGTGACTGGAGCCCTTTTGTTAACCCAGCACAGTAAAAATGCTGAGGAAGAATCAGATCCTGTCCCATGGAGCTTACATAGAACTATAGCTCCATCTGATTTTCTTTAGCCCTAAATTTTATATACTTATCTCTCTTATCCAAATTTAGACAAAGCTAATTCTGTAATCCATTACAGTAAAATCCAAACAATGTGAAGGTTACAATATGCACATAGACTTCAATATTCAACACTCAGTCCCATTTCTAGTTCTACTTTCTTAGTATGACTTAAAAGCCCTAAAACAATTAGACATTGAAAGGATATTTTTACACGAATGTCTTTTTGTCTATTTCCGAGGGTTCATTCAAATCTCTTCACCTGCTACAGCTTTGGAGAGTTGCAGCGTACTGAGTTCTTGCCTTTGAAAGATTTGCCTTGGTGGTACTTAGTGGAGATTCTTCGGGCTTACAGATTTGTTTCAGCAGCTACCCATTTTTATACTGTCCTGTATCCTTTTTGCTTTGTGGTTTGAATAATATCCAAAGTTCCATGTCTTGAGTGAGTCTTTTTTTTTGTTGTTTAGTCTTGCTTTTATGAAGTAGACAACTGTGCTGCCAAATTCAAACAGTTTGAGCCTTGCAGAACCTTTAATAGAGTGCCTAAGTTGTGTGTTTAGATGTTATTAAAGCACCTTAATTTGCAAATTGGTCTGCCACTCATGAGAACTATATGTTGAGAGCTTACCACTATGCAAAATGCAGACACAGATGTGACCTCTGCCACCAGCATCCTTTATTCTTTCAACTAGAAAATTATGAAGCTTCTCTCTATATATGCACTGATATAGAATTGTTTTATCAATTTTCTTGTGGCAAGTTAAAAAATCCTCAAACCCACAAGCTAGTAGAACTTGAAAACAGTTTAAATATGTGATTTTGCATATGTAAAGGGTACTTACATTGCTTTCTTCACAGAAGTCTTATTTTTACATATGATTGTCTGAGTAACAGAGAAGATCAAAACTCCTGATGCCACCTATGACTTTACACCCATGTAAACTTAATCAAGGTAATGCCTATAGCAGAATGCATGATGCCTCATAAAAGGTATAGTAGGTAAGGCAATGTTATCAGAAATGACCAGGTAACACAGTGAGAAAAAATAAGCAACAAAGTATGCAACACTAAGAGTTTGAGATAAATACCGTGTCTACAGACATTGGAAACTTCTTTTTAGGCTTTTTACCTGTGCAGAACTGTGTGTTCTCAGGGTGCACATACGTGTGTCCCTCCCAAAATACCCTAAATTTTCCAAATGGTAGGAGTTCCAAACTGAAGAACTGAATTCATACAATTAGTGAATTCAAGTGACCTGAAAGCCTACAATTACTCCTGCTGAGGAATAGTATCACGTAGAGTAAGATCTTTTTAGCTGTCAAGTATTCATCTAAAAGACCATACCAAAACCACAAAAAATATTTGTGTCAGAAATTGCTCTTCCTTGGACACCAGTGAATGATGAGATGTACGTATCCATAAAGCACCACAGCAATTTCGTTTCGATACTTAAGGAACAATGTTTTGGACATTAATGTTACAAATGTCAAAGTTGCAAAGAATAGAGAAAATAATGGAGTGGAACTGAGGAGTGACCTGAGGGTAAGTGAGACTGCAGGCCACAGCATCTGCAACAGTGGTCTGGGCATACAGGTTTGCTTAAGGGGAAGACAGAAGGGGAGGAAGATGGTCCCTACAAGTTTGTAGGAGTAGGATGTCTGCTGATTTCAAGCTGACATACATCAGCAAATGGAAGTACCAAGTGACTAAGTTATAAGCAGTCAGTTTCTGCTTGGTGTGAAATGAGGAAAAAGCAGAGATTTAAAGTGGGAAGGGAAAAAAGAGCCTGAATTACCAGACTGGCATGCAAGGACTGTGGCTTCTAATGTCTTAGCTTGGAGAAAGTTGACTTTGTAAATGCTGAAAGAGAACAGATTAGTATTTGTGACATGGCAAGAGAAGAAAATTTGACAGAATACCCCTGTACTTGGGTAGCATGGGCAGGAAGGAGAAGGAATGAGGTGCCAGACCATGGTCTGATAGCTGTGAACCCCTTATACTAGTTTGGCTGCTGTTTCTTTGTTATCCTGTCTCTGCATGTAATGTCTTTCATATGATTAGCAAAAGCAGCTACACTACCTCTGTTCAAAGGGAAGGAAGTCAAGCATGGGACATTCCTCTCAAAAACAGGAAGGCACCTAACTCGAGGATACATTAATCATCTAGAAATACTACCAAGCCCACCTTTGCTAGCAGGAAAAGGAAGATTGCTTTGCTAGAAATGAAAAAGAGGATATGCAAAGAAGAGCCACTTACATTCAGTAGCAAGAAGACCATCTCAGGTACAATTTGTGAAGAGCTGCAGCATTAGGATATTACCATGAAATTAGGAATTAACAAAACTTCCACTTGGACTTGAGTGCCAGAAGCAAGAGGTCTAAGTGCAATGATGGAGATGTATGTCATATGGCACAGGTCATACCAGGGGCAATAAAGCAACCAAAGCAGAAGGAGCCAGCTGAAGAACAGAGCCCATGGGAGCACAGAACAGATTTAGAATGATCAGGGTTAAGGATAAGGGAAATGCAAAGTGCTGAGTGTTCATTTGCTCTACCTCTACCACAGGAGAGTGCAAAAATAAGCGAAGGTAGATAAAGAAATGAAATTCTCCCTGTAAATAAAAAAACCAGTTGAAAAATAGAAATTAAAAGGTAACACATGAAGCAGAAAGGGAACAGGTATTTCAGCATCAGTAAAAAAAGAAAGAAAAAAAAATATTGGGATCTTATTCTGAGAGATAATTTTTGTACGAAAGATGGAGCAATACCTGATGTGAGAGCAGTTTAAGCATAGCAACAAGAGCCAAAGTTTTCACTTCAACACCACGGGTAGGATCATCTGCCTCTTTGATGAAGTAATTCAAGTAATTCATTTGAGAAACACTAGGTCAGGCATGAGAATTGCAGATCTGAAATACATGTGGTATTTTCTCTTAGAAGATAGTTTTCAGAAGTGCAAAACTGTGTGTAGTTAGCATTCTCTATTATTATATAAATAAGATTGGCTTGCCCACTTACACATAGTACATTTAACATGTTGAAGACGAATTGACTCAGTAAATTCTCTTGTCATAGAAAATAGTGAGAACAACATGTAGATGACTCTGGAACAGTAAGAGTTTGTATTCTGAATGTTGCAACATATTTGACACATTATTTCTGAGGTTCTAACATCACTGGCATGAGACTTTTCCAAGCTAATAGTATCATATTTCATGCTTCTGGCACCGAACAAAAATGTTCCTTCTGTGGACTTTCCTCTGCCCCAGACTCTGAAATTCAGTGTGCAGTATACACCTTTCCTTGTGCCAATAATTTCCACCAGAACCCCGAACTACTCTCCATTTGCAACTGATAAGATTAAAGGCTGTATGTGCTGAAATATTTTCTAAGACATGACAACTATTCTGGCAAGTAATACATGTGTTACCTCTTACCTGTTGAGTTGCAACTTTGCAAGCTGAGGGCACTGCAGGTTGCTCTGGTTAGGAGAAGAAATTGGAATGGAATCAGCTCTTCCTCTGACATCAGCATGTTTGACTGGACAAAGGAGGAGTCAAATAGCATGAGAATTGTCTACTCTCATAACTCAATCATCTGGCACATTATTCAGCCCTTCACTAGCATTGTTACAACAACAGCATGCTCCCATTGCTTGGTCATTTTACACTTAGCTTTCTCTGTGTTTTTCATACATACAAACTGCCCTCCCTTCAAACATTGTACTACAGACCTTGGTTGCACTCTCTAAATTCCCGAGCAGCTCTCTGTATCTTTGATTCCTGGACCATGAGTTTTGGATTGAAGTCCCAACACTTCTGCTGCATAGTTTCATGAGGGAACTTTACAACTTCATATAGCTTACTGGAAGTAAAAGGCAGTAATTAGCATAACCAATGCAGCTCAAAAACACATCTGTTACTTACTCATCACTGCTGATCAGAATAGGCCAACAACTTTAAGCCACTTCCAAAAAGAGTCTTCTTGACAAAAGGTACAGATAAGACACCATCATGCCTTTCCATTAGGATGTTCTTGTGTGCAAACAATTTGCAAACAAATTACACTTCATTGCATCTGTCTTTGGAGCTTTCCACTCCTCATGCAGATTTCTTTCAGGCTACTCAGTGACATCACTTACAACAGGCCCTGAGCAGTGCCTGCTGTGTGAGTGGAAGTTGCTGAGGCCCCCATGCTTTGTGTCCTGGTGGGGTGGGGGAGGGCCTTGTTACAGAACTAGCTTGTGCAATGTTGAGTCCAACAGATATTTTTTCAATTTTCTGATGGTAGATAGGGAAGGGGATAACCTTAACCTTGGAAAAACTGTCATACCTAATGGAGATAATATTTCAAAGTCTGAACCCCAAATTATTTTCAGTGATAGCTCTTGCATTCTCTTCAGTTCTATCTAAGGTCCCATACAAGGTTTATCCAGTTTAAGGTTTCTGATCAGATCTGGTTCAAAAGCAAAATTTTTGGTTCGGTGGAAGTTTGCTGGGGCTTTTAGGATTTGATTTCAGTCCAAATCTAAGTGAGATATTTTCAGGAATTCTTCTGAACTGGAAGTTCCCCAAACCATTCAGCTGCTCAGTGATTATTACAGCTAAAACAAGCACTGACTTCACAAAGCAGTGATAGGGACTCAAAC
Source organism: Tetrao urogallus (assembly GCF_951394365.1). Lineage (NCBI taxonomy): Eukaryota > Metazoa > Chordata > Aves > Galliformes > Phasianidae > Tetrao > Tetrao urogallus. The sequence continues at coordinate 125,671,006 of NC_136813.1, read as the reverse complement.
TCCCAGTTCCAAGTAGTTCCATCTGTGATTTGCTCTGTGGGGAGGACATGATAGTCTCCAAAATTTGCCAGAAACTAAGGAATTGTCTTAGATCCAGTGAAACTAAACAAGACTTGAGAGGTTTCTAACACATAATGTTTATTTAAGTGGCATAGTTGCTATTGAAAAAAAAAAAAGTCTGATTGATGGCATTCCCCATCCCTCCAGTGAGAAACTCTTTCCTAGTCCACATGCCTAAGCTTCCTCTGAATCTGAAATTGGTTATGTAGGAGGGATGGTGGACTCAGCCTTGTCCGAGCACAGCCCTCAGACTGGGGAAGTACTCCTGGCTCACACACAAGAAGAATCAGTATTATGTAGTCCCAGTTATCAAAAGCTGTATTCAAATATAGCCCTGCAAATACAAGGTACTTCAGTTTCCCCTTTTGGACTTCAAAACTTCTTACTGACCAAAAGTGTCATTACTCTACAGGAGCATCAGGCAGAAGGCTTGCAGAAGTCTCTAACTCTCAGCCAAGAATAAGGAACACTAGCCCACACTCCTCCAAGTTTAGAAGGAATAAAAAATGTTAATTCTTGCCTCTTGTTGAGAAGAACGTCAGCTGAACTGCCAACTGAGATGGTAGTTATTTAATAGATTTCCTGTAGTTTCCCAAATCTATGATTCAAAATTTATTCCCTGACTCATATATGACTCACACAAAAATCCCAGACCTAATTCATTCTCTCTGGTAGAGTCTGTTGCAATTCACGTCTGTCAAAGAAGGCAAGTGCGCCAGTAGCCAATGGGGATCCCAGGACCATTAGGGCAGAGGCCTCACTTGCCAGGACCCACCCCACAGCACCTGAAGGACTGAACAGAACAAACTCTGAGAGCAGTCAGATCCCATAAAGAATCCGGATTTTAAGGCACTAATATGGTGATGAAGCAGATCTAAAGTCAAGCTAGAAGTTCTGTCCTTACGTCAGAGCTAAAATCACATCCAATGACCTTGACACAGGTCCACACAAACAAAGCTGGTTCCAGATCAAGGCAGCCCATGCATTAACGCCCAGAGCGAGCAGAACCCCAGTATGACTGTGGCCTACCACTGCTGCAACACAGCTCAGACAAGGAGTAAAGGCACAGAGCTGAGCTTAGATAGAGCTTCTGGTCCCAGGAGCATGGGTGGAGGCCACTGGTGAAGATGGTCAGGGCTACTAAGGCCTGGCACTGCACTCAGCGCCCTGACAGTGCTCAAATGACGGTCATGTCAAGCAGATTATAATTACTAGTTTTTATTAAAGAGTATAAGAAAAATCTGCTTGGAAAAATGGTGCCCCACAGAGATTTCCCTTGTCTCTTAACATTTTAGAGCACATTTTCTACATCTATTTTGTAACTCTTGCAACGGAAATTGTATCATGTTATAAGCACCCAAATATCCAGCTATTTACAAATGCTGACATTACACTACAGCCTTCTTTTTCAATTGATCTAAAATTAGCCAATAAAGCTTATCACCTACTGCTTTCTTCCCATCTTCTATACAGAATTCGATGTCAAACTCTGAGCCATTGCACTCTGAATGCAGAGGTCTCACTGAGGTATGCTAAAGGAGAGACTGTATTTCAGGATAGCTGTTGCCAATTGCATAGTGCTCTGGTATCACATTCTCTCTGTGGGAATGACTTGGTTTCTCAGGAATACTTGTAGCAACTGTTCCACTGGATTTGAACTTCTGCAAGATACAGAAAGTGGGGAAACCATCCCAAACATGCTAATTCCTATGAACAATCAATTATTTGCTCCTTGCTTGTTTATACTGGCATTTGGAGTCAATTGCACAATGAAGCTACGTAGACAAAATGTCAGTAGCAGTCCATGCTAAGCCTGAATCCATGCTTTTGGGTTACTACAAACCCACTGCACTGCCATTTTCCAATCTGTTGTTGGAATGCGTTGCCCTTCTGGTTTTGTATCCAAAGAACTTCTGCTGGGATGCCTGCTCCACTATGATCACAGCATCTTTCCATACAAGTAGTTGTGAAAATATTTTATAGTTTGAATCCTTGATAAAGCGTACAGTAGTTTTTCTCAGGACAGTTTAGCCATTGACTTTTAATAAACTATCATCCTCTGAGGTGATCTGCATCTCTGTATCAATATGTAGTCCACAATCTTTAGCATTTTTGTCGAATTGAAAATGAAGTTTGAAGCCCTGATAAGTTAACACACACACACACACACAAATAAAAAAATCAGAAGAACTTTTTCATCTTCATTTGCTAAATCACACACTGACCACTGAAATAACATTCTTTTCCTACCCTTTTTATGCAAATGGCATCTAATATTATGTGAAACACACAAATAAACCTTCTCTAGTAGGATTAAAGTCCCATAGAACTGCACATCTAGTCTTCAAAGACTTAAGAGGAGAATTTCCCTCCTTAACTGTTCTGTGTGCCAGCACTAAATTCATTCTTCTTAAAACAATTCGTACTGCTTTGGGTATGGTTTCAGACCAGCAGCTTAGGCTGATCCTGTCCTATTTGTGAAGATATCTAATTTTGTTCAAAGATACTAGCATGTGCGTAGGGTATTATCTAGGTAGACTGAACAGGCCAGGAGGAACTCCAGGCCAAAGCCTTCTCTAGTGGTATCTCAAACGTAGCTGCTTATTCTGAAAATCAAAGGCCATCACATTGAAATGACACAAATCTTGTCTGCAATATTGACATTTTTGTCATCGTCTGGGCCAATTTCTATTGCCAATCTTTGCTTAATATTCAGCCTGAAAAATTAGATTAAATAGTTACAGGGTCTGGGGAATCACCTCTATTCATGGTGACTCAGAGAAAGCCTTTTAAAATGTTCAAGGTAGTACATACACAGGAAACTAATCCTCCATCATTATTTTTCTATCGAGAGTTATTGTTGATGCACAAGAAAATTCAAGGTTCAGTTATATTATTCTGGCATGTTTTTCCATGTCATTTGTGGCTTCTTCTTTCTTTGCTCAATGGCAAAAACAGATGAGATGGGTGTTTGAGGTGCTGGCTCTCCCCCTCATGGCCGGGAGCTGACTTGGAACACCACAATCTCAGTCTTTGCTGAATCAAAGAGAAAATCATGATGCTTATCCAACAGGTCTTTTGGGGCCATATCAAACTCTGTATTATATCAAAGCAAATCTAACAGAAACCTTGAAATTCACCCCTTTAGTGTTCCTCCTGCATTCATTCACTCCTGTGGTTTTACATGTTTAAAGTTTAAGTGCATCACTTTTCTTTCCCTTTTTATTGTTCATGACATTTTAGGTCATATTATCAAACATAAAAATTAACTCCTGCTTCAGACCTACTCGAATCTTAACTTATCAGATCCTCCTGCAAACTTTATTTAAAAGCTGTTTTCAACCAAAGATTCCTTCTTCTGGAGCACTTACCATATCATACTGCATTTATTATTGCAGAACTGTTAGTTCATGCTGGCAAATTACTTGCTCCACACTACCAGATCTTCAGTGAATTTGGCACAGGCTGGATTTCTGAGGTACCACCTGTCAACTAACAGTCACTATTAGTCACCAAAATTGCATAAGTAAACATTTGCTTGAAGTCTGCTCAGCCAGGCTGGCCTAATGATTGTCAAATTTGAAGCTACATCTATTGTGGTCAGGAACAACCAAATTCCCATTCTTGCCGCTCAGCTACACACTGGGGAGTTCCATCTTTCCCCTCGTTCCTGGCTAGCTGTGTAATACTCTTTCCTTTTTTCCCCCTTTGCATTTATTTAAACTATTTATTTGCATTACTGTAAATTTTCATTGTTTTATAAACCAGTTGTGTTATTTTTGATAGCTTGAAAACTTAAACTGCCATCCCCTTCCTAGCATGTATGCTAGCAGAGCTGTTTTCAGGGGTCATGGCAGTCAGTTCTCAGACTCCTTACCAGCATTTGTTTCCTGTCCTAGAGCACTGCTGCAACGAGGGAAAGCTTTACGGTTAAACTCTGTTGCCTTTCTGCAGGCCTGTAACTTCTGCTTTGCTTTGGTCTGAAGAAACATAAATAAATTCATGTGCTCATAAATTATCTACCACAGAAGTGTTCAGTGATACCTCTGCATTTCTACAAGCCTCCCTTGTCCTCTGCAAATGACTCGAGGTCTGATTTCTCCCTCTTCCTCACACTCCGCTATTCTCCGACCCCCCCACAGTCCTTAAATCCAAAGTGCAGGACTTCCTCCAGGATCGGGATATTGCCATCTTGTTCTGATGGGTGAGTTGTGTAATGCCATTCTAATTGTGTTACATCTTCTCTGTTCCTTATCTAGCTGTCTCCTACCAGGGAGATCATTCCAAGATCATTTCACGGAGATCATTTCAAGGAGAAGCTAATTATTTCTTTTATGCTTAAACTGAAGGTGCAACAGAAGAAGAAACACTTGATGCCTTTCAGCAGGCTGCAACAGAGTGGCTACTTATATGTTGGCCATATCATCTTGCTGAAGGTCAAACAGTGTGGTCACTGTAGTGTTAGGAAAGGAAAGGAAGACTCTTTCCTCACGTTTTTCTCTAAATGTTAGATGCGCGCTTCTCTTACCTCTGAATTTCCTTGTCATGATGGGTTTATTTGACTGCATTGTGTGCTTCTGTGATTTAATTGTTATGTTATTAGGGTGACTAAAATAAAGCTGCAGCTTTTCTTTTGCTGTATTAGTGCAGTTTAATTACATTTGGGAAAGGCGAAAAGGAGAGTGGGAGCTTGCCAACATTAATGCTGTCTGTCATTCACAGCCCATTGATGACAAGGAGTTGAAAGCTTGGCAGTTACTCTGGTAATCAGCAACCTGGCTGATGACGAATGGAAAAGATTATGTGAAATTTCCTGAAAGAGGGAAAAAAAAAAAGAGTTCTCTAAAGAAATAAAAATACAAAACAAGAACAAAGGGCAAAAAACCCAAACCCCATATTCTAAATCCTACAGTAAATTCCTTTTATAATGCTTACATGAAAGACACTACATGAAACAGCTACAATTAATGAAAAATTCCACTACTAAACAGTTTTTAATGTCTATAAAAGGGATCTGTGTTCCTAAATTAGAAGCACAAATACGTCCACTTGATTTTTGTTAAAAGCAATTTGGAAATGGAAATTCCCCCTGAGCTGAAGGATACGTATCACTGATAAAAAACAGCAATGAAACACCTTTCCTCACTGGAGATGGCATCTCAGTTACATTTGTTGATTTATAGCGTGGAAAGCAAACTAATCTTTAACGCTGTTCCAAACATATAACTCCTGATCTTTCAGAATACAAATGCTTTTTGTTATCTTTTTTTATGCACTCCACTTAATTTTTTCTTTTTAATATTGGAGCATGCAGAGATTTCATCTTACTATTAATAATATTAGCAATCGTTACTGTTCAAGCTTTAGAATTATTTCCAGTTCTCCAGCTTCCAACACGGTAGAAAACTCCAAGACAATCTACAGTAAAATGCAACTAGGAACTACACTGGTGTTTAAGAAAAAAGGAGTACTTCTACGGTACTTATGTAGTTTTGCTGTGACCCATATTGTGGATGACTTGTGACATTTCTCACTTGTCTTAATTAAAATTAAAAGCAGAATATTATTCTGAAGCCTTTTTTTTTTTTTTTTTTTTTTTTTCTTTTTTGATGTACCTACTCACTTCACACTTCTCGTAATCGTGTTTCAGGATTCTGGACTTAGGTCTTCTGTTTTGCTTGTGATGGGGAAATTAAAAGGTCCTGTGCTGTCCATACTGTTATTAGACTACAGTTTTAAGAATAAGAGAAGCCTGTAGAATTGGTATTGGTCAATGTGCAATTGTTTGCTTGGTATGCAAGCAGTTGTGAGCCTTTTCTCTCTCCTATTTTGTCAAACAAATTCAGGCAAGAAAAAAAAAGTCTTTTAATCATGATGTCAGGCAACTCAGGCAATTTAAAGTTTACCAGCAGTAAGTCTGACTCTGCAGGACTGTGAACAGGGAATATCTCTTTCACACTGTCAAACAGATACACCACTACGCGTGGCTTCAGGCTTTTTTCCCCAGGCAGACTACCGTAGTTCCATATTTTATGAGGAGTAGGAGGGAATACCTCAACAAAATTGAAAGATCACTGAGGTTTACTGGAAAATTACATATCAATGAAAATGATTTGACTGATATATTTTGTATTTAGAACTAGCTACGTATTTATTAGATTAAAAATGTAATGCATGTTAAAGACCTTCCTCCACTCTAAAAAATGACAATGGAATATTATTGTCATGCATCAGACCCAGTTTTAAATTTCTGTGGAGAAGATGTAAAATTTAGGGGAAGAAAAACCATAACATGCTTTTTTGTGTTGGCAATGACGTTCTGCTGCTCAAGTAACAGGTTTCTCCATTGCCTGAGAATGACAAGGTAAGGCTACTTTATGGACAAGGCAAGGCTACTTTATGGACAAGGCCTCCTACATATGCTACATATCCCTGTGGTAATCAGGTACAACTTGATGTTCTTTCTTATTTGCTGGGGTTTTGCAGTCATAGTGCAAAGCAGCAGACTGCATTTACACTGACTCACATGCTATGTATTCAAGAGTCCTGGCTAGGAGCACAGTGAATGTGTAGATCAGCTGTATTTGCCAAATGCAGTAAATCATATATTTCAGGAAAGCATCACAGGAGCCCAGCACAGACAAGCCTAGGAAACACTGACATAGCAGATGTGTGCAAGCTAGCTTTGCAGTGCATGTGCAGGAAGTCTGATATGTCAGAGAAACACAGAGGATGAGTACTGGATAACACCAGGAAGAACGGATTGACGATGTCAGAGCTAGAGGCTGTCACTCAGCACTGGTCTGCTGCTCCTCTTCCGAGGTGACACTGTACTGACAGGAGTCTGTGTGAACCCTTATCTATAAAAATCAAACTGCTTGAGAATCAAAAAATCTTAAAGTAGATCAGATTCATTTACCCACTGAAAAATGGTTCAAGTACAGATTTAAATTAAACTAAACATAAGTGATGGTCAACCATCAAAAAGGCAAATGAAATACAAAAATTCAGCAGAAATAAAGGGATGCACTTTCATACAGAATTATCTTTACTATCGATTTATACCTTCCTCCTGCATTCTCCCAAACTTCACTTGCCCAGTGATCTTTCACTTTAGATAAGGGGATCACATCCTCCACTATTATTTGAAATTCATTTTTGTCAGTTGCTAAGAAAGTAAGGGTTCACATATAGCACTTTGTTATTATAATAAGAATCTGAAAATAAGATACATGAGTTCTTTCACCTTAACGTAATGATCTCTTTGTACAACCAATGGCAACTGTTTACACGTTCTTTGCATCATTATCTCATTAATTTGATCAAAATCCCATTACAAGCATTGTCCTAGTATTATTCCAGCACACTTCCATCCAAAATTCATTTGCTGTATTACCTCTATCTCTTCAAATTATATTTGATATTGCAAGTAACTTAGATCTTACACTTGCTGCCATGTACTGACATGAGTTAAGACAGCTAATCAAAAAGATGTTTGCTGCTGAAGTTTTGAAGGTGATGCCACTGAATTGGCTGAAGTCACTGGATAAGCAGATGGAGAAGGATGTAACTGATGCAGGAAAGCAATTTTTGAAAGCTGCAGTTTATTCCGCAGGCGGGCTGAGTATCTTTGTTTCAATCCATTCAGGGCGTTCTGTTAAGAACTATTTAACTCAAAGCTGAAAAATCAACACAAGAGTAGAAAAAGTAAGATTGCCTATTTTTTCTCTGTCAATCTACAACGATCCCAAATATGAGAGGATAAGATCTGCTTTCACTAGGACTGTGAAGGTGATGGCTACCAGACATTTCCCATTGAATTCCCATTCATTTGTCATTATTTCAGCTGTTTCAAGAACTATTTTAAAACGCAAACATGCTTTTGAAATGCATCAAGCACACTTAAGGTAGTCTTAATTAATGGACAATTTGAAACTATGCCACATCAATTTTACCTGAGTGTCAGTTTTCAGGCAAGCAGAACTTGACAGAAATAATAAATAAACAACTAAAATAGTGAAGTATCATTCACTATTTTGTAACAATAGAGGCTAAGAAATTAATATTCTGAATAAAAGGTTTAAAAGCTAAAATGGAATAATACAATGTATATGAATACAATGCAGTCTCCTAGCTGAAGAAGAATCAAAATAGCCAGACTTGTTAATAACAATCATCTGCAAATTTATGTATATGTGTTCACCAAAAAAAGGAAGATCAGTTACTCTTAGGCAACTAAGATTTTTAAAAGCAAAATATTTTAATTACTAATGCCATTTTTTTCACTTGTTCTTTTAAACAATAATTAAAATGAAGGTTTTACTTCAAGCCATCTCTACCGTATCTGGAACATTTCATCAACAATGTCAATATTAAAGACAAAAATAAAAAAGAGCATTACTTAGCAAGCACATTTCTTTCTTTCTCTCTCTCTTTCTCTCTCTCTCTTTCTTTCTTTCTTTTTTTTGAAGAAATTTATTACTCGTATTTCTCATGGGGATCTTACCCAGCCTCTAGATTTCCAAAAACGGGTGCCTATAATTACTTTTCTAAGCTTGTATTCATGCATCTGAATAAGTGCATTTATTGTGAATACGTTCTGCAGCTTCTAATAGGCCCTAACCATTAGGCTGATCAAAAAATTTTCAAGCACATTTATATTGTTGTAAAAACGCTGACATGCGAAAATGTAAAATTTCAAGATAAATATGTTTTGCCACTAACAGAAATAGTGAGGGAGGGTTCTCAGGTCCATTTTTTTGCTTTCTGATACAGCCTGGCCTCCTCTCCACCCACAGATAATGGCTCAGTGGGTAGCGGAGGTACTCGCCCCCTGTGAGAGCCTTGTGCTCCAGTTTGGCCTCTGCTTTGGAAATAGTTTCACTATTGAGCTGGTCTTTTTTTTTTTTTTTCTTCTTCTTTCAGAAAAAAACCCTCAAATGCTGTCTGTTTCATTCCTACACAAAACAACTGCCCACATCCCAGTTCTCTTTTAAGGAATGGATGTTTTCCAGCACACCATTTTTTCAGGGACTGTTCTATTAGTGATAAAGTCACCATGTGTGCTAAAAGCAGACATAGCTCACTAATTGTTGCTGGCCATCCAGCACACTTCCTCCCCTGCTAGGTGAGACAGGAGCAGGCGTGCAGGAATTAAATTTATTCTTGGAGGGATTTTAAAATATTTCATTTCAGAATCACTTGACGACTGTGCAGCAAAGCCCTTTACACGTAATTTGCCTCTCCTCGATGTATGCGTTTAACTCTCCTACTCTCTACTCATAATATCATAGGAGTGCAATATTATATATTTATGATTTGATGATCATGGCCTGATTTTAAAGCTCTCACAAGCCGTGCATGCTCGGTGCCTCCGGGAGCCGCACCGGGCGCAGGCAGGAAGAGGGCCTTCCCCTCACACCCCCAAGTTCCCGCTGCCCCACCAACACCTCCCAACCCCCCGCCCTCGGCCGCGGCGGGGAGCGGCTCCCCCGACCCCGAGGCGGGGGGCGGTAGGGAAACCCGGGCCGCCGTGAGGAGGGCAGCGGGCCAGGGCCGGCAGCCGCGGACCCCCGCTGCCGCCCGCTCTCCGCCTCACGGCCGGCGTAGCGCGGCCTGGCTGCAGGCGGACCCCCCGGTCAACTTCCCCCCGCGCAACGAAGGGACGCGGGGGCAGCCGGCACGGAGCTCCCGCCTAACCCCCCCGCTTCCCAGGGGCTGCAACAGCTCTGCCTCGGGGCGGGTGGGCTCCGGCGTGCCCCTCGGGCGGAGGGCGTAGAGGCGCGGGGGCGGACCGGCAGCTCGTCCCGGCCGGGGGCCATGGAGTACCGCGGGCCCCGTGCCCGGCCGGGCAGCTCCGACCACGGGCCGGGCCGCGGCCGCTCGGCGCTCCGGCGGCGCGGGGCTCCCCGGGCGGGTGGGGAGGAGGGGAGGGCCGGCGGTGGGGGATTCCTGGCCCCCCAAAGGAGGTGGGGGAGGCGGGGGAGGGGAGGCGAGGGGGAGGGGAGGCTGGGCTCCCGGAGAACGAGACGGGCACTCGCGCAAAATCCTGCGGCTTCAGAGCAGCCCTGGCGGGCAGGGTAAGTGCTCTGGGGAGCGCCCCTGCCCCGAGGGGTGGGAGCGGGGAGGGATCCCGGCGGCCGCCCCGGGCGGGGTCTGCCCGCGGCTCGGGGCGGGGGCACCGCGAAGGGCCCCACTCCCCGCTGCGGGGTCGGTTGGAGGCGGCGGGGTTCGAGCCTCGGCGCTGCCTTCCCCGGCTGGGGACCGCGGAGAAGGGGGGATGGGTGTGCGTGCGCGGCCGTGCCAGGATCTGGATCCCCCCGCCTGCCCACCCCCAAGCGCGTCAGGGCTTCGCCTCTCCCAGCCGAGCCTCCCCGCGGCTTCTCCGCGCTCCTTAAAAAATAGATACGTATGCCCCGAAGCCGGAGAGAGTGAGGCGGTCCGGCAGGGGGAAGGGCTTTCCGAGGAGCAGGGGCTGCCGAGAGGCGGAGGGAAGCGCCCCGCGGCTCCCCGCGCCCTGCCTCCATGCCGCTCTGCCGCCGCTCGCCTTCCGCCGGGCCGGAGGAAGGGCTGCGCGAAGGTAAATCCGGGCTGTCAGCCGCCGAGCGGAGCGCTGCCCGCCCGGCCTCCGCCTCTCTCCGGCCGCGGGGCTGGGGGGGAAGCGGCCGCGCTCCCGCCGGGAAGTTACTTTGTTAGCGAGTTCCCGCGGAGGCTGCGAGCCGCGGGTCGGAGGGAGGGCGGCTCCGTCGGCCACGGGCAGGTGCGAGGGCACGGACCGCCCAGAGGGAGCCCTGGAGCAGCGGGTGCGGCAGCTCGGCCCGGGGAGGGGGCGGTGGGAGCGGGAGAACTTTGCGGGGTGGTAGGAAAGGATCTGGTGACCTCCAAAGTTTTGTTCCGGGAGGAGAGCGTTCAGTAAGTTGCTCAGAATTCGTGCTGATCTTCGTGTCGTGCATCTGGCTGCTGCTTGGTACCCGGCACGCTCCGAGCAGCGGAGCGAGGAAGAAAATAGAAGATTGAAGAGTTAGGTAAAGGGTTCGTTGATTTTGATGTATTTCACTGTTTTCTTTATGTCTGCGTTTCTGCGGTTTGCACGTTGAACCAGCAGCATGAAATACATTTTTAAATACATATATTTGTGCGTGGCCAACATAGGAGATAAGAATGAGAAACGTGCAGAGAGCGGGCAGGTTTCAGTTCTCTTTGGCAAATGATCAGTAGTTGAAGGTTTCTGCATACGCCACACATATCTTGATAATACCTTAATTGAAAGATCTGCTGATAACGTCCAGTATTGATAACCACTTCAACTTCAGTTAATGCCTAATGAATTTAGTAAGTAATTTAGGCTACAGAGCAAAGGAGCTTTAGTTATTCTGGATAACTGGGCAAGATTATTAAACTTTGTGATAAGCTCCTGGTGAAGTGAGCTCAGTTTCTCAGGAGAGTATCAGTAGGTATTTAAAATGCAGGATTGCATAGAAAATGTGTATGGCTGGGATTTGGCTTCCAAAATGAGTGCATCTTTTGAGAAGGCTGTTCAGTAGTCATTACAGGTCTGTAACGTGTGCTGGACCTGCACGTGTTAAACTGTGCCGTGATGTAAATTTGCTGGCAGTGTAGGTATGTATTTTTTTGCATATGATTTTTTTTTTTTATTATTAAATACGATGGCTATCCTGTGTATGTTACGTAAATGAACTGATTGATTGTAATCATTAGCCACAGAATTTAAATGGTGTGTTTAAACAATTATAGCTTTGCTTTTCTCGTTCCCTTGGTTGTCTCAGGCTATTTGAGACAGAAGAATTTAAAAATTTCTTGCTTGTACACCAGTCTGCCTCTTCTCTGTGCTTTCCTTCAGTCTAATTTAAAGCATTGTAACCGCTGTGAATACCTGTACAGATTCACATGAAGAAAAGCACCTGTGTTAAACAATTGTTCCTGTTAGACTAGAGCAAACCCTTCGTGCCCTGCATGAAAACTTGTTAAAGTGTTATTGTAGGATGCTGTAGTATTAGTTTGTGATACCAAACAACAAACAACACCAGAGAATGCACAGATAAAGCTGGTGCTCTGATCTTTGTTTAAACAGGTCATGGTTTTTCTTTAATGCTGTGTGCTCATTACAGGAACTGTCAGCAGGAATGTAAAGCGGACCAGAGTTCTGATTTGGAATACATTGCCTATTCTGACATTGATGTTTCTGCTTCTTGGGTTAGTGATTATAGTGCCGTTTGTGATCATATTTACCTAACAGAATTCATTGTAAAGAATTAGAAAAAAAGTGCATATTATGTCCTCTTAGGAAAGGAATATGATTGGATTTGCTGCCTCAGATGCAGTCCCTGTCACCTGAAGACTTACACAGGAATGGGCTTTTCTCTACTGTAGTAGAGCATGCAGTGTTATATGGAATGGTTTCTGTTTTTTACGTCAGCTAGAGTTTTGCCACTGAATTATGAGGAACCTCAAATTCCTTAGAACTAGCTGACCACTTGATGCAGATACTATCTGCGAGAAGAAACTATCAGTGAATAAAAATGTGTATTTAAATTTGAGGATTTCAGTATTTTTGTACATGAAATCAGTTTTCATCTCAAATGATTAATACACATAGTGGTAATTCCCTGCAGTTCATCTGATTCCTGTTAAACTGTATTTCAAAGAATTGCAAGCAGCCAGATTCAGGGAGGATATGTAAAATAATCTGAGGGAAGAGTCTTTCCGCATGGTACTGTTACATTAAGATGTATTAGGCTGTTACAATGTACAGTTTGAGGTCTCCTGAGAAGACCAAGGATAGTGGTGGAAACCATCATTTGCATATACAGCAGGTTGGGTTTTGTGAACGTTGTCCATGGGTGAGTTGGGTCTGTGCTGCAGTGTATAAAAGTGATATGGTCTCTAATTGTTTCTAACTTAAATACACGTTCCTGTTTCAATCCCGAATCTTCCAGGTTTGTTTTGAAATATAAACAAGGCTATTAATGTAAGGGAGTCCTTTAAGGACACTGGACTGTTATTGTGTGACTTCCTCTTAGAAGGTCATCCTTAGAGGGTAATGTTATTATAACTAAAATACATGCGAATGCAATGCTTGGGTAAGGTTACAGAATGACAGTCCAGTGTAAGGTACATTGCAAAAAGGAGCAGAGCTCTTAGTGTAATGACTATTCACCAGCTTCTGCAGTGACCATCTCCGGAGGGTGAAGCAGTTCATCCTCTTGTGACTGCTCACTGCTTGACCTCATTGTTGAAACTGTCAACAAGTGTGACAGTTTTGCTGTGATTTGATGTGGCAGTGGGAATTATATTAGGATAAACAAATAACCATCATGCTGTATATGTAGTATCTTGCAGTTGTAGCTGATTTGGTCTTCGTTATGCTAACCTAAATACAGAATGCTTCACTATTTAAAATACCAGTATTTACCATGGGAGTAAAATTGGGTTCATAATGTCATTTAATTGGTCATCTTATTTAGATTTTCTTTTTTAAGAGTTGTAATACATACAGTACATTTCAGTTGCAAGTATTTGCCACCTACTGATTATGTCTTTTTAGTTTATACATTTCTGCTAATAAGATTACTGTATTAAACATATATGACTTTTTTTGCAAGCTGTTTTGATGCAGCATGCTCTCCTGACTTTTCAAGTTTGGTTATGTACCATGCATGTATTCCAGCTTCTCTTACAGCAGGTGAGGGTCTTGCCATTCAGCCAAAGACTGGAGCCAGCAGAGCAGCTGTAGGAGCAGCGTACAAAGGAGACCAATGGTTACTGATATATATGACTGTTTTTTTCTTTGCCTTATCTTAATTGGTCGCTTTGCTCAAGATCCCTCTTTGCCAGCTCTCAGTCGCTTTACTTTGTGTTCTCTCTGGCTCAAACATCCTACATAGCACTTAATTTTCTTTTTTCCTCTTCTCACCGGCTCTATCATACCTTTTTTCTTTTTCTTTTTTTTTTTTAATTTGTGGTACTAATCCTGCTTATTTTTTCATTGTCTTCATAAATAAATGGAAGGAATGTAATGTTCTGTCGTTGCGTTGATCATTTTTTTCTACATTGCTGTATCATTTTTTTCCCCACATCCTTTGTTGAGTTTTGGTAGACTGCAGTCTCTTTGGGGCAGAAGCTTTTTGCTGCTGTTTGATTGTACAGTACTAACGTAGTTTCTTCTTGGATTTCAATTGGTCTGTGGACACTCGTGTAGCGGTAAATAATAATACTGGAATTATGTCTTGTTTGTGTGACAGCCTTCCTTCTGGTTTTGCGGTAAACCAAAAATATGTTGCTCAAAGCTTATCTTCACAGTATCGCTCTTCTGAGATATATCTCAGTTTTTCCCTCAGCACATGTACTGAATCCCTAGTGTGAGTTGGTTTTGGTAAAAGTTCAAGATACCTTGCCTGCTGGAGCGGGAGGAGGGTGGATTAAGACCCAGCTACTGCCAGTAGTTAACAAAATAGTAAAACCTGAATACTTAGTAGAAGATCTGACAACAGCAAAATACATTCGGGCTTTACCAGATTGATCAAGTAAAAGGTAGAAAGAAAAAGAAAATCCAGGAATGTATAGAGTTAGTACTGCTTTGATGTTTTCCTCCTAAATATTTTTTTTCATTTTGGTCTCCCTTTACTTTTCACCACTGGCTTTGTTTTAGCATCTTTTGGGTCAAATGAGGATTTGTAGTCTGTCCAAATAAAATTGTCAAAAGAGTTTTTCGAACAGCCAACAAATGAGGTGATGCAGTGTGTGTATGGCTCAGAGCCACAGTTCAGCAGCAGCTGGTCCAGCACTTTGCAGTGCAAAAGCTACCACCTGAGTTACCTCAATTGGAGTGCAGTGCTGTGGATGTGCTGTCTCGCTGTAGGTTTTCTCCTGATTTTTGTTTCTCTCACGAATAGCCTCTTCAGTTTTAGAGATGCTGCAAATCACTGCTCTCCTGTTGTGGAAGAAGGCACTGTAGGACTGGGTCTTCCTGATCTCCAACACTCCGCCTCAGAGCTGTGTACCTGGGGCTTCTGTGTTATCTATCCTCTTTCCTTAAAGGAAGAGATTTAGTTATCTTTGTCTCAGTTTCCCATGGAGCTTGGAGGGGGGGCTCTATGTGGGTGTGACCTCATGTGTACAAGGAGTGAATGATCCAACTTCTGTGTTATTTTTTTTCTATCAGTCCTGGGGAGGGTACTTGGAAAAACAAACAGGGCAAACCCACTGACTCCCTTCCTGGATGGTCAGACAATCATCAGATAATAATCAGATGTCATGAAGGATTTCAACTGAATAAATAAAGCTGAAGGATTGAAAGGTATAAACAATTAAAATAATAGGACAATGTACTTAATTTTCAAAGTTTTGTGTCCAAATATATATATAAAGCTGTTAAAAACTTGATTCCTTTTAATAAGATTATCCTTAAGGTAGTATCACTGAAGGTATATTTACATGTGAGCTGTTGTATATTCTGATTTACACATGTTTGCATGCTTGTACTTTGGCATTTCATTCATCTTCAGCTACAGGTATTAGACTCTTATTTTCCCATTCTTGCGTATTGACATAGAGATCAGCAAACTTTCAAGACTGTTTAGTGTTAGTTTTTTTCCTGAAATCAGAGGGAAATGTCAGCAACAGAAATTCATCCAAATCTGAGCAATGCTGCTGGACAAAAAGGGAAGACTCTGTGAGCTGTCCTGCTGGCATCAACATGCCTTTGTGTGAAGCAGCAACTCTACCTCTGGCTGCCCTCAGAATGTGGGAATTGCTGCCTGTTTTGCTGTCTGCTACTTCGGTCCTCAGCCACCCTAGTACCAGCACTGTGCACTGCTGGCCCATGGGCTAACCCTGCTGGTGGAGGACGCTATTTTTGAGTGCTTGCTTTAGAGCGACTTGAACTGACTGCTAGGCATTTAGTATTAGGCTTTGTCATATTCTGATAAAATACTGGCATCGGAGCAAGCAAGCTAGATCATTTGGATTTATTCTGCCCTCAGGTGTGAATGACCCAATCAGCTAAATTCTGGGCATTTATATGCTATTTCCATGGAAATTAGTTTGGATAAATTCTGTGGCGTAGGTAACTTGAATTTGACCTGGTGATGCTTGTCCAGATAAAGGCTAAGAAATTAATGTTAGGCAGTTCTCACAAAAGGGTAAAGAACAAAGATTGTCAGTTGCAGATTTAAACCAAACTCTATCTTCTTAAATATATGATATTTCAGTACTTATATATTCATTTTCTAAGCAAATATTTTAAGAGATTTGAGAGCTTTGTCAGATGCCATGCCCAAATTGCAGACTGAAATGTGGAATCAAAGCACCGCAATCTTAGTTTACTCCTATTGAAATGTCTATTTTTGGTAATGTTTCCAGATAACCTGTATTTTAGCTTATTTATTTATTTATTTATTTATTTATTTTTAAATTAAGATGAGTACTGTCATTTTGGGACTTGTAAGTTTTCTTGTATGAGCTTGGGATCTTCAGTAGCATAGCAGATTTTGAAATACTACCAGGGATGAGAGCTAATTTTTTAGAGTGAAGAATGAGTTTTGTGGCTTTTAGATATATTTATTTAAAATTTCCTTCCTTAGCGGTAATTACTTAAATAGATAAGCTGTGTTGGCAGATATTTTGGGATAAATAGAGCAACATCAAGCAAAGCAGTATATTTTTCAGGGAAAAGATTTTTCCTTAAGAGAAATGAATTCATGTAAATATTTTATTCAAATGTGATGTTTTATATGCTCAGGCAAGATTGTATGTAGGGTTACTCTAAAACATTTAGCCTTGGCAAATGTTTAGCCTGTTTGTTGATCTTAGAGTGTTGCAGTGTTTAAAATGCATTTGGCGTATTGTAAAGTCAACGTTTAAGAAAAAGACAAACGCATATTATTAGTGATATTTTTAAAATTTAATTGAATAAATTAACTGTTATTTGTATAGATGAGAACTTGGTTCAGAAAATGATACTCCCAATAATCCCAAATAAAATAAAATTTTCATAAATAGAACACTCAGTCATTGTGATTTTGTTAAGCTTGGTAAGTAAATTAGCACATGTAATTTCAAATCATACAATCATCATTCAAAATAAGACAAGCTAAGAAGGTTTTAAAGTGATAATTGTTTTAAATCAACACAGTTACATTTCGTAGGCAAATGTCTAATTTTGGTGTTTTCTGAATCCATCCATCTCTTTTTGTGGATGCCAGGTCAGAACTTGGACACAGAGTAGATACAGTATTCCTTCTGAGGAAACTCCAAAGAAGTGAACGTAAGGGCGTATTTCCAGAAGACAAATTATCTAATTTCCTACTTGCTTTCTCTATAAAATATTCGCATGACAGTTAAAGCTAACAAGTACTAGCAAATAGTGTTTTTTATTTATGAAGTAATGAGAGAAATGTGTATAATACTTGTGCTTGAGAGCAATGGAAGAAAACTAATTTGGAGTAAAAGTTCATTTCAGTGACGAATGTTGTCATGCTGTGTTTGACAGGTCATTGTAATCAGCAAAGAAGAGGCACAATGTATTTTTGCATGGTGAGGGATAACTTGGAGGATTTGTTTTTATTTTTTCCTAATGCATGTTAAGGCAATTATAATTACAGAGAAATAAAAAGTCTCATATAAGTCAACAGATCTTTTCACATTACGAACAGGTTGCTCTGTGACTTGCAGATCTGCAGTTAAGAAATAGATGGTATAAATGAAGAGACACCAAAGCATTCCTTGATAGATGAAATACAAGATTTGATAGATCGTGCGTTTCTTCTCACTGAAGTTGGTAGGATTTTGAGGCATACAGGTAATTGAGAATTATGTCTGCTTTTTCTGGTTATTTATCTGGGAGTAACTCTGACATGTGGTGAAAAGATACAGTCACGGAAATGAGTATTATTTGATAACTGTTAGCAAATTTGGGTTCGCTAGTGCAGAAGACCATCTCAGATGTGTGCTTTAAGATGGTCCCCTTAATAAATTACGGAGATGATTTAGCTTCTTCACACATCTTCTGAAGAGAGCTGAAACTGGAAGGCAGGATGCTTAGGATGTCTATCCATTGAAGACAGAACATAAGAAAAAGTTTCTAAAAATGATGACCAGAGTGTAGCAGAGCATATGTGCTCTAGTTAACAGGTGAGCCATAGTAGGGAGGCATTTTAAAGGTTTTATTCAGATTCTTGACCTTTAGACAACAAGCCCAAACATCAATCAGTATCCCTACATGTTGTGCCCTGAGAAGCAGACGAAGCAATGTATTTTGCCACCTCCGGGCCCTCACAGAATTAACTGGTGTGCTCGTTTCACTTTTATTCTGGTGATAAACCTGCTCTACAGAACTCATTCTAATGCACACATCTATTTGCTGCTTAACAGCAGGGATTTCTTGAAACGTGACTTTGATGTGGTGCTACTCTTTGGTCGTGGTCTCTACTGAGCAGATCTGAGGCACAAAGGCAGCCCGGGGCCTCGTGCCAGGCCTGGTGCTTGTGCCAGGCCCCTGCGTGTGCCGTGGATCGAGGTCTGGAGGCTTGAGGGCTGTCGCCTTGGCACGTTGCACCAGAGCTAAACTGACGTTTAGGAGAACTAACAATTCTCAAATGCTGTTCTGCTTCTGTATCCTAGCAGGGCTAGCTTTCCAAGCAGGATTTCAAGCTCCCTGTATTCATAACATAGAACTCTGGGAATTTGGTAAGGGTTAAGGCACTGTAAATGACATCACACGTTATAAAATGACAATTTGGATATCCTTGAGGAATCTGTTGGTTTTTAAAATATTGTTTCATACTCATTGTTACAAGTTACGTATATGTAAAGCAGTTGCCTTGGGGAAAGGAGGCTTGTAGGTGCATATTTCACTTTAAAACATTGCACTTTCGCTTGTTCACTTTTTAAATGCAATTGGTACAAAAAATTGTACTCATTTAGAGGGCCTAATAATCCCATCAGTAGAAGTGACATGACTGACCGTAGAACCTACGAGTGTCTCTATGATGATGCTGCCTTCGCTTCAAAGTCCACAATTGTGTTAAGAGCATTCAGATTCCTCATTTGTCAAGTGAATTTGCTTGGTCTCTTAAGGGAAGACTTGGCGGTTTTTGTTTGCCAGGACTTGCATTTCGTTTCAGAAAATGAAGAGAAGGAAGAAGAGAATGTATCACTTTGGAAAAGCTTTTATCTGCAGAGTGATTTGCTTGGCTCATCCTTTCCCACAGAATAATGTCTTTTTAGGATTGTTTCAGCGTTCATTTTCTGATGATAGAACTGGAAATAGCAGCCCAATTCCATCGATTAGTATGGACTATGTGAAATGGATATTTTCAACAGGAAAAAGAGTAGTTTTCACCCTGCTTCTCATAGTAATCACTTTACTGGATCCATTATGTTCACTTAT
Organism: Tetrao urogallus; assembly: GCF_951394365.1. Taxonomy (NCBI): domain Eukaryota; kingdom Metazoa; phylum Chordata; class Aves; order Galliformes; family Phasianidae; genus Tetrao; species Tetrao urogallus. The sequence continues at coordinate 125,651,538 of NC_136813.1, read as the reverse complement.
TACTGGACAGTCTATAATAATCTGTTTGTGTTGGGGAGGAGGAGGGATTTAAACCAAGAAATAAACATCAGTAATTTGTTATCACAAAGCCACTGGGGGTTTTAAGAATGTTACTATGACAATTGGTACCACTGCTGTTGAATACTCTGTGGCACTTTCCCTCCCCCCTTTTTTTAAAAATAAAGAGCCTGCTTCTCTTTGTGTAGAGGATGACCTGACAGCCTGTGAAGAACAGTTTACCCTCAGTATAGGGGGCAGCCTGAACTCTGAGTAAAGCTCTAGGAGGGGTTTCTGCTTATCAGTTTCCAAAATTACCAGTATTCAGTTTCTATTGGAAAGTGTTCCCGTGACAGGGAGTTGGGCTAGATGGTCTTTAAGGTACTTCTCACCTCAGACCATTCTACAATTCTGTGATTTGCACAAGAAGCACGTGTGTGACTATGTGGTCTATCACAAGCTCTCATGTGCTTCGTTAAGGTATTTTACTGCTGTTGTCTCACTGGCTCTCCCTGAAAAAATATAGCTTTGATGTTTTATAGCTGCATGAAGGTGCCTTTTTTTTACTACTGCATTTTATTTCTTCATTGCGTCCCCAAATCCCAGCTCGTCATACTCTGAACAAAATGTGTTTTCTTTAGCTGCCTCTGCCACTGACCTAGTACAAGCTTCTCACTTCATGGTATCTCACTGTTGCTGATGCAAAATCTGGCAGCTTCCCTCTTTAACTTTGTTGCTGTGATGTGCTCCAGCCATGTTAAGCCTTTTGATCGCCGTATTTTTTGATTTTTTGTAACCTGGCAAAGTTCTTTGCTCAACAGGTAACTCCATCAGAGTTTTATTTCTTAATTTGTAGCTTCTTTGTTTTTATCATCAATGTCATCATTACCATCAGTATTTTATCTTGATTTCTAATTATTGTTTCAGTGACATCTGCTTGAGCTGTGTTGTTCTTAAGTCTGGATTCTTATATCCTTTTTCTGGAATAATTGTCAAGAAGTCTTGGTATTGTTTGTAGGCTTGAGACAAAGAGTAGATGGTAGCAATAGAGATGATGGAATAAGATCTGATGAGAGACAATGGACAAGAGAATGAGCTGGAGGATGAACATAGAATGAAACAGAATCCAGGAGTGAAGAAGTGAGATTAAAATAAAATATTACCCTGGAGTGGGAAGGGAAGGGAAAGGAAGGGAAAGGAAGGGAAAGGGAAAGGGATGGATAGAAAGGCTGGAGAATTGATGTAAAAACAAATAAGCTGGCTATACTAGAAATTTCCAGGCTGAAAAAGTAAGAAAATCTTAATGCGTTTTTTTTTGTTGTTGTTGTTGTTGTTTGTTTGTTTTTTGAGAATTTAATTCTGCAAATGACTTAAATATATGTCTGAATTGAAGCACCTGCCTGGTCCAGTAGTTCCTCAGAATAGATGGTGACCCATATAGTTTATAGCCTTATGCAAAGCCTGCTGAAGGCGGTCTAGCAGTGTCCGTTGTATACAGCGGGCTTTGGATCAGGCTTCTGAACCTCTGAGCACGCATTTAAGGAAGCACCTGAAAGATAATGCATGGAGAACATTCCTGACATCAGTAAGGAAATGGCGTAGCTGGTTTAATAGCTTTTTCTCAGTCTGTGATTCTAACAGCCAGGTTTGTGATATTTATTTTAGTATTCATGTTCTTGCAGTCCTTTTTACATTTCCCTGTTTTTCTCTGGCAGACATCCCGCAGCTCCATAAGTCTGGGGGAAGAGGATGGTTAGCACGTTGTTGCTGTGGGGATTTGAGTCTTAGTGCTTTGTGTTGGTAATGCTGGGCATATAAGTTTTAAATCTTGCATGCTAGAGATGCAGATAATTATTTCCCCGCTACATTTTATACTCTGGTCTAGGCAAGAAAGAAATTTCAGAATATTAAAAGAAGAGAAAGTTATGATTGTGGGGACCATTGGAAATGGAAACAGCAAGAGGGGTGTAATGGGTGTAAGTCTAGTTATCAGTCAAGCTAGAAAAAGACAGCTTGTTCTGTCGAACACCAAGAATGTTTGTAGTCAGCCAACCACTTATGCAGGAAAGCAGCCCTAGACTGAAAGGTAAGGTTCAAAGACATCTGTGTATGTTTCTGAAATGAGCTTGAATGAAGCTTGCTATTGAATTATGCTTACTGATTATGCGTGTTACAGTATTTGATTTTTGTTTAGCATAAGCTATTCATGTGATTGCTAGTTATCTTATTTTTATTGCAGTATCTGTCTCTTTTTTTTTTTTCTCCCCACGCCCCTTGTCTTGGATGCTTTTTATGTGTCCAGAGTTGACACTGGGTAACTGTCATTTGGCAGAAGACTTAGCAATGCTGTGGTCTCTCTCTTTTTTTTTTTCTTTTCCCCTTAAGTGAGACATGCTGCCTTCCAATTTCCTACATGTTCATGTGGTGAACTTCTTGCTGAATGTCTGTGGCTAGCATCCTTACAGGCTTGCCTAATGGTGTGATTCACATGCTCTCCCATGTGCAAGGATTGATTCCCTGCTTAAAGGAACTCTTCAGCACTAAGTGGTGTATTGGTGGTGCACTTGCCGTGCTTAGTTTTTGTTTGCAAACAAAGTGGAAAAAAACATTATTTTGAATTAGTTTGTGTTGATAAGCACTGATTTCCCTTCACTTGGAAAGAGAAAGCAGAGCTTAAGAGTTGACATTGGGGTGCCAGAATCCATCTGCTTCTCCTTTCCTTTGATGTATCACTTGAGAGCAATCGTAGAAGACAGGACTAAACAGAAGGGTAACAAAAACATGTCTCAGCTGCTTTGGGCACTGAGAGTTTCCTAAGGCCAATGGGAGATTCTAGGTCCCATCGGGCAGTGCCTTAATGCCTTTGCAGCTTCAATTCAGCTATGTGTAAGGTGGGCGTGAGCCTTGAATTATAAAACACAGGGTGTTTTTTAAGGTAATCTGAAATCCTCACATGGAGCTGTGGGCTCATATATTATTAATCATACTGGAGAATATTTCTAGAAGTCTCCAGTCCTAATGTTTTCTCTCAAACACAAGTAGGTTCACTAGGAGCAGTTTACCCCCTATAAAATGCCTGACCGTGCCCATTCAAACTTCTTTACAAATGCTTCATTTGTTACAGGAAGCTCCTCAGGGAGGATTCTTCACATCTGCCATCATAATTTCTTATTTCCTAAGCGCTGCAATTTGTACTTGATTATTCTTACAAGAATCGTGCCTCCCTTCCCTCCCCCTGCTCTGGCACATTCCATTGTGCTGCTGCTTGTTCGTCTAGCCTGCACAGAGCATCTGAGAGTGTTTAAATCCAAATTTTTCTTTGCTGTTATTCTATCATTTCTTTACCCCACTCACTTCTGGGGGGGGGGAGGTGGATTAGGGGCAGCTGCTTTTTTATTCTCTGACAGTTTTCCTGCGGGTTGTTAGCGACAGCAAGTTGTCATCATTTTGTAGCCATTCAGCAAGTAACAAAAACGAGCTGAATCTCTCATTCCAGTTTTCTAAGGACAAAGTTTCCCAAAACAAAAATACACCACCACTTCTTGGAGCACTTAACATCTCCAATAGATAGAAGGACTGAGGCCCAGGTTTTTGAAGATACTTCGGTGAAGGTACTTCGGTACTTTGGATACTTCCCACTAGAACTGAATTAGTCCTAAGTACCTATAAATAGCTTTAAAACTTTGAGTGACTATGAAGGCCTTCCTCATCCATCACTTGGCAATAGTCCCATCAGAATGGAAGTAATTCATATCAGCAAGGTCACATAAAAAACCTGTAGTTCTGCTTTTCAGAAACTGCTCATATCAGACGGATGGCTGCATTCTACCATAGCTTTTCTTGAAATACAGCTTCTGAAGCAGATTACTTATATTTGCTAGAGGAAAAAAGCCCTTGCTTGCATGAAAGTAAATATTTAAGGCAGACAACTTTTAAAAAAGACACAACATTATGCGGCAAAAATACCCGCCTGTATTCCTTATAATCCATTTTTTATTAAAACTGAGAAATAAAAGTAAAATTCACTATTTAATTGCTTTCTGCTGTTTCTAGGGGATACTCTTTACATTCCATTTGGTTTCACTTTGCAGTTCCTCTTCCCCATTTTCAGTGCTGTTGTTATAGACATATGTAACCTTCAGAGAACATTTATTCCCAAACATAAAACCTCTATGGATTTTACTTTTTGATATTTAATAACATTTACCTGTGTATTAGCCTTCAAATCACTTTTTTTTTTTTTTTTTTTTTCCTCCCTATTGAATCCAGATTTTGGGGCTAGTGCTAAGAAGAGAATGTATTTGAAATGGGGAGGTTGTCGTATATATATCAGGAGGTCCTCCAGGGTCTGCAGAGCCAGGATCATGTGTGTGGAAGGTTGAGTTTGTTTTATTTCTTGGGATTTGAAGAACAACCATTTGTGTTGCATCCCATTATTAAATGGCATAGACTTTCTTAAGAATTGGTAGATCTCATTCTTTTTGATTAGATCTCATTGTAGTCACTCACGGATGTGTATTCAGTTTTAGGTTTGGGGATTTCTTGGAGGAAGATGGGATATAAGCATTCAATCAGGAAAAAAAAAAGTAGATGTGTTGATGAGACATTAATATTTGACGCACCATTCTGTTTTAGATCTGTATTAAATGTCTGAAATATTTGAGCAAGTTGTCTCCTGTATTCTGTTGCAAGCTTACTTCCCCCACCCACTTTCCGCCCTCAACTGAAGTATGTTCATCAGATTGCCGAATTGGAAGGGTTTGTAATGAATTCTTTGAGCTCTGCCTCTTCCTTCTTACTCCCTCCTTGATTTTCATCTCATAATAAAGCAAATCTTAAAACAGATTAACTGTCAAGCAGTTATGCTCCATCTCTTCCATCTACTTTTAGGTTTGCAAAGAGAGGTGTGCTGATTAGATAAGATGCCATGGTCTTCTCCCGTCGATGTAGGAAGATAGCAGATATGATCGCCTGAGAAAGCAGAGCTACCCAGTGCAAGCATGGCTTTCGCCCAGTCACACATTATGGCAGCTAGAAGGCATCAGCACAGTAGACTCATAATTGAAGTGGATGAGTACAGCTCCAACCCCACACAGGCTTTCACGTTCTACAACATTAACCAGGGACGTTTTCAGCCCCCACATGTGCAAATGTAAGTATTATAGTTTTGTTATTGCTTTAGCACAGCCTTCTGAATTGTTATTGCCTTGTCAATGTGGTATTTGATGGACCAGTCAAAAAGAATGCAAAGAAAACTGTTTTGCTGCCTTTCTAATAATAATTACTATAATGATACAAAGTCAGTCTGTTTGGGAAGTATAAGTACTTTGATAGAAAGATCACTCCACCAGCATAACTTTAATACATAATAATATTAAAAAAATGAATAAACATCAAGCCATGGTAATAAAACAAGAAATTCTACAAGGCTGATACTTTCTGCAGTCTTAATAGTTGTTTGTTTGCATTGTGAGCTTGCCTATTGATGGAAATAGCTGTTGAAATACCAAGCTCGTATCTGTACAACAGATATTGTTTGGTTAGTTATATTGCAGACACATAGAAGGAAAAAATGACATCAATAAGTAAAATGGTGTGGGCATCCATCCGACAACTTACTTTCATACCAATGTGCTGAAGATGCCAAGTGCTTAAAGAGTAATTAAAATAATGTGTTTGTTTCTGACTTCTTATATAATGACAGCATCAGTAAAATTAACTGCTCTAAATGATTTACTTGTAATGTAAAGTGGAGAATTATAATTACGAAATGAAACCTGCCATAAAATTTAAAGCCAGAAGGAAGAGCAAAACAGTAAAGCTATTACAAATAAATTAAGTATAAAATTCTACTGTAAAATATTTTTATAGGGAATAAAAATGTCTGCACCGTTTTATTGTGTTTATTAAAGGAAAAAGCAGCCTTATCTGTAGATGAGAAGACTGGTGTTCACTTTTTTTTTTTTTTTTTTAAGGAAAGTTTTTTTCTTTTACGAAGTCTGAATAAATTATCCCCTCATTCACATTTTTGGTATTTAATATGAATTTATAATTTCCAGACGTAGACCACGATTTCTGCAGTTGAAAATGTCAGCAGTTATGAGTGGTTGAATGTTGTGTGTCTGTTTAGTGAATGCTTATGTATATTTTTTGGCATAAATAGATACTGTGTAAAAAAAAAATAATCTGGAGACTGACATAGAGCAGGGTGATGAGCAAACACTTGCTTTTTGGGGGCAGTGTGTTAGCTTGTAATCTGTGTTGGGGTTTTTAGGTACTATTGAAATGCAAACAGTAGAATGAGTTGAGTGTCAGCAGTGGGAAACATCTTTTGTTTATAGAGTTGGCAAATGTTAGTAAAAGCACAAACAAACAAGTGTGGGTTCAGAAGTACTTTTATAAATGAAAATACTAAATGCAGGTTGCTTTATTTGTTGAAGCTTAGCCATTCTTCATGTACATTCAGGCAGTTCCTGGGCACTTGTCAACTTGTTCTCCAGATTTAAAAGCTGTGTTTCGTTGTGCTGAAAATGGGTTATTTATTAGAATCACAGAATCACCAAGATTGGAAAAGACCTCCAAGATCATCCAGTCCAACTGTCCACCTACCACCAGTATTTCTCACTAAACCATGTCCCTCAGAACCACATCTAAATAATTCTTGAACACCTCCAAGGATGGTGACTCACCACCTCCCTGGGCAGCCCGTTAAAGCATCTGACCATCCTTTCAGAGAAAAATTTTTTCCTAAAATCCAACCTGAACTTCCCATGGTACAACTTGTGACCTCTCGTCCTATCATGAGTTACGCAGGAGAAGATTCTGACCCTCATGTTGCCACAATCTCCTTTCATGTTGTTACAGGAAGCAAAAAGGTCTCCCCTGAGCCTCCGCTTCTCCAGACTAAACAAGTACCCAGTTGGTACTTAACAATCCACAGCTTGAATTTCTAACAAGTGAAGAACAAATCATAGTACCAGAGAGCTGAGAAAATCAACTGCATGATACAAGTTCAGCACCTAAACAAATAGTTGAAAATAAGCTATTCTTAGAAAATTGTTCCTTAGAAGAATTTAGCACTCTCTTACAAATGATTAACACCCTTGAAGAAGCCTGTGCATATAGGTTAAATAAATTAAAATGTATACCACAATCCCACCTGCTCTTTTCTTGGTACAGAAATCGTAAAGAATGTTTTTGACTACCAGCAGCATTGCTTTTGCTTCCAATCAGTGAATAGAACAGTGACAAAGAAGGGGCGGGTATATACAAAATATATATACAAAGGTCAAAACACCTAGGTTGCAGCCAATCGTAAACACTCTCCAGATAGATCCATTAACATTTGAACTTGTGGTAAAATACTTGTACTGCAGTTATTTCTGGTACTCATCTACTGAATCCAGTTCTGGAGCTCATCTTTGGTCCTTGGTGCAGTTCTACTTAACTTTTTGGCATACTGACAGCACTCTCCTAACCCCATCTTAGTCTGTCATTCCCATGTTTGTGAGATGACTGGATTGCCACTGACAAGAGGAGTGGCAAATTCTGACAGTGTTTTCAGGTTTATCAGTCACTCCTAAGAAGTTCCCTTATTCTGTTTTTTGGGAACCTCCTCTAAAGTCTGGTCTAAAAACTCACTCTTATTGTTCTTATCTGTTGATTTTTTTTTTTTTTTTTTTTTTTTCTATGAGGTTTTAACTTTGCTTTTCAGTTTCTTTGCAAGTTTACACGTTGTTTTATAGAAAAATAGCATTTTGGCAAAAATAATCAGATCTTTCTTCCTCTGCTTGTGCTGCAAGCAGTGCATTGGGTGTTGGTGTGACAGCTGCTGTGGCAATGTGTTACCCAAAAATATTGGGATCCAGCCTTCAGAAATCATTTCTAATACAACTTAGATGCATTTGTGAAATTTGACACGTTTTTACCTATATATGGCCTCAGTGTGTGCATATCACTTCAACATGAAAATGTGCATCTCATTTATTTGTGGTTTTTTTTTTTTAGTATTGGTGTCTTTTCTCCATGAACATTATCTGTCCCACTGCACGGGCTCTGAAAGTTAAGTGTACCTTAGCAACCAGGAAAATGCTGTCACACCTCCCCCCTCCCAAACTATAAGAAACAGCAAATGTATTGCACACTTGGTTTGCTGTGATAAGTCCCTTGTTTTTCCATTCGGTTCTGATGCAGGGAAATACACGCTACCCCTGAGGAGGAACTCTGTGAACTAAATGCAGTACCCTTCATGCAGATTGCACCTTAAGACAGCCCTCACTCAGTAGTCCAAAACCCACCATTCTCCATCTTTTGGTACCTCCCCTCACAGTCCATAGAGCTCCCTCTGTGGCAGCTCTCATACCTGGGAAAACAGAGGCATTTTTAATACCTAGTTGCAGTCATCTAACTGCACTGTTTGAGGTTGTGACCTCTCATACTCCTTAACCCCCATCTAACTCTTTTCTGTGGCCCTCACGCAGCCTACATACTCCCTCAGCCGTGCACATCATGTTTGCAGCTTCTGTGTCTCGGGGTCCAAATGTTTCACTTTTTCAGCTGAGTTTTCCAGTTTCTATTATGCGTTGCTTAGATGTACCACTGACATGCACATAATACTAGGGGCTCATTGGGTAGGATCTGATTGTGGCTGGCTTTTCTCCTTACTCACATTTCATTATTTTCTGCTCAGAAACGGGAAGTTTGGAGAGTTGAAAGGTACTCATAATGGTTTCTCCAGTATTCCTGTAAAAAAAAAAAGTAACAAAACCACCTCACAAGTAGCTGATTGTGCTGGATTCAAAACAAAACAAAGCCACTCCACTTCTTCCTAAAACATGTAAGAAAGATGAATACAATGTAATTTATTCAAACTGGATTTTTTAATTACAAAAAATAGAATATTTTACATATATTTGATATATGTGAAGTCTTAGATTTTATCCATTTATCATGTGAAGTTGTCAAAAATACCTCAGTTTATCCATCCATAAATTTAATAGAATTCTTCTTTCACTTAGGGAAAAGATTAGAAATGATTATCTTATGTCTCTCAAGTAATAATATGTCTTTGGGAAATTTACCCAGTAAACCCAGGGGCAGTATCATTAGTAACAAAGATCTCTAACTTTTTTCTGTGTTTCTTTATATAACAGTAAGATCCTGAATTGAAGCACAACCATCAAGGAATATATTATATATGGCAGTAGTGAACAAAACTAATTTTGATTTTCCTTTCAGGATAACTGTTTTAAAAGTAAAATAATTCAGAATATTTCTGTATACCTTTCTGGTTCCTGGTGACATAAATATAACTCTTGCATCTCTGACTTTTTGATTTTATTCCACCAGAATTCCCAAACTGGAATAGCAGATATGGTATAGCTGTATACGATACATTTGCTTTTGTATATTCTAACAAGCTATAGCTTGAGGGTAAAAAGACTGAATGAGCTGGAAATAAGTATGCCTCCCATAGCAGAGAGGTGTTCTCTGCTTTCCTCTTCTATTCATAAGTTGTAAGTCTCACCAAACTTGGTCAGATTGTTTCTTTTTCTCAGTTCCAAATACTGAGATTGGGTTCTGAACAATGCATCCTCACCCCTCACAGCATCTGATTTCTTTTAGTATAATTAAGCCCAGAAAGTTACCACATTTATCCTGACAATAGTCAGACTTGAACATACATTTACAGCTGTTGTCGGGAGGATTCTTATCTTGCTTTGCATTAACAGACTGAAACATATCTCCAAAATGTGTTAATTAAATTTGCTGGAATTATATAACTTGCAGAAAAAAAAAGTTATAATTAAAAAAATGCATTTAAAATGTATTTATGTATCTGAAATAAATCTTTTTCCCATGTACCATGTAATCATATTTAAACAGTGAAACAGAATAGCACCGTTCCTTTGAATCTCTCGATGCCTTTGATTTATTTGTAAGTATTTGTTTTAGAGTTGCTGCCACAGTTCAGTCTCTCTTGCTTAATCTCTTTAAATTAATCCAACAAATACTGAGAATGTTGTGATGCGAACATCAAGAATTTTTACACCTCCCATTAGCGTTAGATTTGTTTTAATAAATCCCTTCCATCAGACAGATCTATAAGACTGTGTAATCTTTTGTAAAGGTAAAAATTAGTATTAGAATTACCAAGTAGATGCTGGAAGTTCATAAGTACTTTATAACCTTGTTGTGATGCATTTCCTGCAGGGTTGATCCAGTGCCCCATGATGCTCCCAAACCTCCAGGGTATACTCGATTTGTCTGCATTTCTGATACTCACTCGAGAACTGATCCCATCCAAATGCCATATGGAGATGTGTTAATACATGCTGGTGATTTCACTGAGCTGGGACTTCCTAGTGAAGTAAAAAAATTCAACGAGTGGCTAGGTAGGTATTGAAATCTGTGTGGATTTGAAAGTAAATTTGTTTACTGAATGTATCTGCCCCTTCTGCCTCCCAGTAAAAACCACCACGCAGTCAGGAATGATGAATATTAATTTGTCTTAAATTTGAATGGCAATGAGCAAGAATCAGATATTTATTTTTCTTTTTTTTTTTTACATGGTTTTTTTTTTTTTTTTTGCTTTTTTTTTTTTTGCATTTTTCCAACGGAGCAAATAAGATTTGTGAGACTATTCATCTGTTCTGCCTTCACACTCTCAAGTGTACATTAAGCAACTTCGTGGTGTTAGCAACAATTTCAGTCAGTAGGCCTTTAATGATTTACATAAAACCTCCTACATACATTGTTATGGCTTTGCTTCCCTGCAAAAAAAAAAAAAAAGTTGTTGTGACTGAAAACATTTGTCTGTTTAACCCTGGAGGCTTATAGTTTTTTTATCTGGGGCTCAGCTGCACCACAGCAATGAATTCCAAACAAAGCAAAACGTGTGCCCGTGGTTGCTGTCTTGGATGTAGCAGACCAGATGTAGATGCCTTCTGTAGGCAACTGTTGGCATTGTAACTGAAATTCTGTTCCACTGGGCAAGAGAGTGGTGATTTACATGCGCTTCTGCAGTGTTCTGTATATTCTAAAAAAAAATATGTCCGTGAAAACTGGAAAGCATTTCACTGTATCCAGACAAAAAACCCAATCGGTATTGTTCAGGCTGCAGTGTAGATACCTTAATTTAGAATAAAAACAAATTCTTGCTTCTGATACTTCATTATCCAAAAAAAGGGTCAGAGTCTCTGTCTCTGTCCCCAAATGGCATGGGTCTGTTGTGCAACCAAAAGCAAATTTGAATCTTATTTTGTAGATCTCTATCGTATAGTGTAACAATGCACTGAAAACAGCATATGAAGATGATGCCTACCATATGGTTAACTATTCTAAATAATACTTATTTTATTTGTCTGCTAGTGTGGAAAAAAAATGCCTTGGGACATCACTAGTGAGCAAAGACAGGGCTACACACATTGCTTGCTGCACAGTTTTTGTGTCCTTAGTTCTCCATCTGCCTCTCTGCTGGTCATAGCTGTACAGTGTTCTGAAGAAGTCCTTAAGCTAAAATCCTCTCAGTTTGGTTGGGAAATTTCCCAAGGCATTTCTGTGATGGTCCCTTCATCATTTTTGTTCCAAAAGAAGGCCTAATTATTTGACTTTTCCAAAGTCTGATTTCATGGTAGTGTATGGTTTGGGAAAAGGTGATCTTTGCATTTTGAGGTGTACTGTTGACAGAGCCTCTCTGGGACTGTCACGGAATTAACTAGATCAATCTATGCCCGTGACAGGGAGGCAGTAGGCCCTTGGGCCCCCCTCCGCCTCTACAAGATGGGAAGGAAAAGGGAAAAGGATAGGAGATGGGAGCTGGGCTCGAGGAAGGAAAAAAACAGTGGCAACGATCTATGGAGGAAAGCTTATTTTACTATGATATCGGAATGCAAGATAACACAATTTAATACAATCAAATTGAAATTGAGTCAAACAAATCAAATAAAATAGGAGAGTTCCTGAGACCAAGTCGAACCTGAAAAGCTTGGTATTGTTGGAAAGCACCCACTGCAAGGCAGTAAGAGACCACCCAGCCAGGACGGGCCAGATCCCATGACTTCTGCAACATACAGGGACTGGTACCTGGAATTGGAGCATTAACACTTTAACTCCCAGTGCACTACATGATGTTATGATGTAGAATACTGAAAACGAGAAACCACAAAACCATGACAGGGACATGCATATTTAACAAGTAAAAAACCATATATATATATATATATGTATATATATATATATATATAGGCTTATTGACGATTTGCAGAAAAAAAAAAAATATTTTTTGAATTAATTCTAAAATATCCAGTAGAATAATAGCTTGGAGTTGGTATGCAGGTTTCATTTGACTAGCATTAAAGGCTTTGTTTCAGTTAAAAGGTGTAAATTTTAATAATTATGCTCAATCTGATTTCAAAATGAAAGCATTAGCTTTTATTTTGAAAGGTTATTTTGTTTTAAATGGACAACTTATGAATTAATAATGCACTGAATGTTTACAAAATCTGTAGTAAATGATAAAATGGTTGAAAGCCTTCTCTTTGAAAGGAAGATTTTTCCAGACTTTTTGCTGGTAGCCCGTGTTGTTGGGAAAGGTTCTAGTCTGTGACAGTTTAGATTTTTCTAGATGGTTTTGCAACTATAATGCTCACAGCCTGCCCAGCCTTATCCTTCTTCCTTGTCTGAACATTTCACTGGTGTCTTGAGAAAACAACTGATGCATTGACCAGGACTTTTGCTTACAGCCTCATTCTTAACTGTCACCACCAAATTTCCCTGTCTGTTGCTTCTTCCCATACCAGAGGACTGGCTTTCCCATTTGGTTATTTTGTTTTGTTTCAGTAACGTGTCTTCTGCAATCAGTAGATCATAACCTATTTATTAATGCCTCGAAATAAAGAGTAGAATATTTGTTTGTTATGCCTTCCCTCTGCTTCCTCCAGGCAGTAGGTACACACCCTACTTCTGCTGTTATGTGAGCATTTATTCCTCCCTTATGGCATTCAGTTCTGTCGCACCCCCTTGGGTCTCTGCCACTCTGGTCTGTCAGCCTGTTTCATCTTATCAGGAGGCCCTTAAGCAAGTTCAGATTTTATCTTTCTTCTCTACATAAAATTTCTGTGCCTTTTTGATGCAAAATATATTTTACATTAACATCGTTAACTTCCGTGGAGCTTATGCTTCTATCAAGCACATGCTCAAGTGTTATGCTGATAGAGGCACATTGGGTTGCTGAGTCATATCCTAAAATATGTTCTTTCTTTTTTAGGCTAACTGTATGTGGGTACACAGGAAGGCCAGATGATATATCTCTGCAGCCCGTCACTGCATTTGTCTGCCCCTCAGTCTCCTACTTTAAACTTTCAATCCTCTCACTCCTGTAGCCCTTTTCTGCATTTCATTTCAGTTCTTTTTGGTGATCAGTTGTTTACTTTCCCTGGTTTTGTTTTCTGAAGACTCCTCCATTTTTCTCAGGAAGGGATTTGAGGTTTTACCAGTAATAGGTTGATGCTGAGCTCCGAGGGAGAGAAAAAAGGCTGGTGATAGCTGGGCATGCATATTTTCCCATCTTTCTCTGATAGGCAGTCCAAGGACTTCCTGGACCACACCATTAAATACACATATAGTGTATTTAATAGACATATATAGTATGTGACTGTGTGAAGAACTTTGCATATTTTGAACTTACCATTGACTAGTTTCATTTGGTATTTCCTAATACTAAATGAGGCAAGTGAACAATTCCACTCTTCATTCTGCTCCAGAATTTATAGGCTCTTCCCATATTTACCCTTTCAATATTTTTCAGGCTGAAAGCTGTTTAGAAGTCCTTAGATGCCTTTGATCATCTTTGTCTTTCTTTGTACCTCTGCTTGTTCTTTATTATTTTAAAAGGTGGAGAGACTGGAATTGCACGTGCTCTGAACACATCACAGATTTATACCCCAGCATAACGAAATTTCCTATTTTGTTCTCCTTTTCTTTCTAATATTGTGGATTATTGTTTTTATTTTTGTTGATGACTGAACAATGAGATTTCATAAAATTGCCTACTCCATAAACTATTTCCTGAGCAGCAACATCTAGTTCAGAATCCATCACTTACGAATAGTTGGGATACTTTTTCCAGCAGTTACATTATTCTGCATAAATTTCTGTTCTGTTTCATCTTTCCTGTTATTGCCCAGTCGTGCAGTACCGTGATGTACTTTTGTAAGTCAGATTTCCATTTTGTACTCTTATTCAGGGTAGCTTAGAAAAAGAAGGGGAAAGGCTATGAATAGTCAAGTTTATAGAGTGGTGCTAATGAGGTCATTTCCCTTCCCTCTTTTTTGCTGAACTGACCTTTCTCCTATTTTTATGATTCTCTTTTCCCTTTTGCTGCTGAGTTTCTTTTCTGACTGTATTTTTCTTCCAATTTGTAAATGCAGGTATTGTGAATCAGAAAAAAAAAAGGAAGAGCAAAGCATGTATTACAGTAGATGCAGTTGGAAGGCCATGAAGGCAACAAAACTTTGTAGTGACATTTTAAGGACGGATCGTGTGACAGCTTTGGACATACACTGGTTTTCCAGTATGTCCAGGGGATTTTAGTGGCATCACTTTAAACAGCTAAAAATTATTCAGGGGAATTGTAATAAATACAGATTAGTATGTAATCACGGCTAGATAAGGTGGATTATATTGTAAGGTGTGTCATGCTTCGTATGCACTGCAGCTATCCGTGTAGTCAGATATTTCATTATTTTTGTTACTTAATCTCAACCTGCATATAAATCAAATGTGCTGTGGGATGAACACAAAGACAAGCTTTCCTGCACTCATCAGATAATGAGTCTAAAACCATCTCTATTTTGTGCATCCCATAGTGTTGGCACTGGAAATTGCTTGCTTGGTTCAGTTGCTCTTGCAATTCACTTTGCTAGAGTCTGTAATATCATTTCCAAATTTTGTATGCTCCAGGACCCGCTGTCACTTTCAGCTTGTGAGTAACTTTCCTGGAAACGTAACTGAATAGCCAATCTGCAGTATACGCTGCAAGCATACTTTCATATTCTCTTTGAGAACTGTTTTTTGTATGTGGATTGAAAAGCTTACTTAAACCAGCACATTTTATAGTACTCATTGTTTCAGCGTGTTTGCTTGGGATTTTCCAATGTCAAAAACACTCTTATTGAAATTCAAATGTAAGCTAAACTTGAAATAAATAAAAAAAAGAGAAGGTGGCTTTACATTGTAGTGGAAAACAGTAATTAGCTCTTCAGACTATTTTCCTGACAATATTAATCTTACTTGTGTATCATACACACAGACCCACAAAAATAAATTAAATTATTTGACATGCACTTCAGAAACGGACCTGGGCAGACTCAGTTCAAAAGATATAATTTTTCTTTTAGACCGAAAAAAAAAATGTTGTAGAGTGAAAATGTCTGCCCAGATTTAGTAACTAGCAGCAGTGGAATTACTTGTTTCTGATATTACACCAAAGAACAAAGTCAGCTAATTTTGGTCAATAAACATCATCCCTCTTTTTAAATTCTTAGTAAAAGATCTTCAAAAAAGCTTAAAACATGAGGCTTAGTTTTACTTTTGCTCATGTTAAATCTTGTGAAATGGTGGCAATTATTTATGTTCCTCTCTTAACAGGTATTTTGTATTTTTAAGTTCAATAATACTCACATTTTAAACAGATTAAAATTGTGTTGAAGAAAGAAAATCAGCTTCAGAGCAGGAAAAGAAATTAGAATTTATAAATTGTAGTCATGCCATTTTGACCATCGGTAATTACACTATTTTTATGTTAATGTAGAAACCTCTTGAAAGAAGTATTTAAGCACAAATTATCTATTTACAAAAGAATGGCTTTGGAAATGCAGTGAAAAACATTGAGCTGTGTAGGGATTTAGAACAGATGTCATTTTTAAAAGACTGGGCATACTAAAAAAAAATCATTTCTTAAATGTATAATGTCTCAGATGCGTTGTACATCTAAGCTTCAGACAGTGTGGCACAGAAAAGTCTACTGCAACACTCCCTTCCAGGATTTCTCCAGTTCTGGGGGTTTCATATATCCTCAAGACTTCTGAACGTTAGACTGGGAACTAGGAGTCTCAAGGAATATTTAAGCTACACTCCTTTATAGGGAAGATGTGCCAGAGCAGCTGTTTTCCAGATCTGCTCCTCATGCTAGTGATGAGAAGCTGTAGGAACCCTAGGAATGGTAGATGCTGAAGGAGTTTTCCTGCATTCCCTCTTTCCAAACACACAAATGCTTTGGGGTTTCTTTTGCACTTTGTTCTTAGATTGAGTGTGCTGCTTTCCACTGATGGAGTGGAAAGTAGTCAACCTTCAAGATTCTGAGCCCTGCGGATGGCTCATGTAAAAATGTCCTATGAACTTCGTAAATAGTGAGATGCCTGACTCCCAGTTTAAGTAAGTGAGTAAAATTACTCAATGTTATTCTGGACTAGCAGACAAGCATCCCTTCAGGAGGGCAGCGAGACCCAGAAGTACATAGAGCAACCAGGGAAGTGAAAAATCTGGAATATATTTCTTCAAACCCTGATTGCCCCTGACTGGGATATTTGAAGGAGCCTGTGGAAGGCGGGCAACCAAATTCGACTTAGTCCTCTTTTAGGTTTGACAGCCTCTTCATCGTTCCCCCTTGTAAAATTGTGAGAATGATGCTTGATGCACCTACTACATGAATGTGTTGGAGGATTAATTATTCTCAGTTCAGCACTTGGAACACCTATTGCAAAGCACTGTGCACAAACATTAAATGTTGCTATTAGCGCTGTGCACCTCATCCAGTGACGCAACACGCAGCTCCACGTAGTCTTCCCTTGCAGAAGGTGACAGCTGGGAAATAGCAAAAGCACCTCTATGGGATCTGAAGATCTGAGCAGGAATCTGTATCAGTGTGCAGAGACATCTATGCAGGAAGTTTGAAGTATTTTTATTGTTATTTTTCAACGTAGTTCTCTATCTCCTTTGCATTTGTTGTCTCCAGATACATTTTGTATACCAAAACTACAATATTCTGAAAGGCTTAAAACCTCAGAAAGGTATATTGTTTAAACTAAAACTTTTCCAGGAGATAGGAAAAAAAAAAAAAAAAAAACAACAAACAATTTATGAAAATGGATGCCATGATTTGTATAGGTGTGAATTGGGGTCCATCAATCACCATAAAGTCAGGGAGCATATCAAGGAAAGATTCAGTTTGGGCAAACCTTGCAGTTGGGCAATTTTCTCTGCATCTGTTACTGACCACTAGTGGACAGAAGGTACAGAGCGACAATGTTTTGACCTGACTCCACTACAGCTGCTCTCAGCGCCTAGTTTACAGCATGCATGGGTTTGGTTCCACATAATTACTATGCTAAAACAAAGCCACGTTTCCTTTAGAAGTAATTTGGGCCGATTATTATTATGTGCGTGTGTATAAAACACAATTTATCAAAGAATATAAGTTGGAGAATTATCCAATTTTGAATTTTTTTTTAAATAATTTTTTAGTTCTATTGCCTTTATCTACTATTTAAAGAAATCCTGGTTTGCAAATGTGAGCATTATTGTATGTGTTTGTTGTTCAAATGCTTGATATAATTACTGGCTTTTACAATGCAAGAATGTCTTGATCTAGCAGGTTACAGATGACTTAGGAAGGAGTGTTCATTTACAATGTTATTCCAGATTACACACCATACAATAAGTATGTTAATGTGAATTTCCCAGACATCAGCCCCAGTGTTTAAACACAGAACTGTCAAAGAGATGCTAAAAAGCAATCTGAGACAGTTATGCAGTCTTTTTACTATATCACTCACTGCTGTGTTCTAAAAGGTTGAAATGAGAGAGAGAAAGCATTAAGTGGGCACTTACATGATTGTCACTGCTTTTAATGAATACTAAAAATTCTGCTTGGTACAATACTGGGAGAGAAGCAAAGCACATCTGCTCTTCAAGTTTGCTTTTTATCTCTTGAAGTTCCGAATTGGTAACAATTGTAAGCAACAAAGGAAGTCACACTGGTAAAGATGCCTAACCTCTTAGTGCAAGAGGAGCCTGGAGTATAAACATCCTGCGTTTGCTTTTGACGTATTTGCATTGTTTATCTAATATAAGAAGAGGAAGGCTTGCTGATAGAATGGAATGAACCTCTAAGTACACAAAATTCTACTTCCAACGAACTCAGATGCGGGGAAATGGCAAAGGCACATTGTTCAGTGCTTTGCATTACGCAGTTTGTAGTTCAAGTGACAGTCCCCCAGCATTTCAAATTATTTGGTAGAAATTATGTTCACCATAAAAAGGACCTGCTGTAGTTTACAAGTTAAGAATTGCTGTAATGATTTTGTAACTGGTGCATAAAAACACAAAAAATTAGATGTTCAGTTGATTTTCTTAATTAGTAATCTGCAGTAATGAAAGAAATAAACCAAGATGTTACTAGCTAAACAAATATATATGTACATTCTCATTCACATTGTATTACCAGAGCTATTATCAGATTCTTGTAGTTAGCGAACAAAGGCTAAGAAACTTTCTGAGGAGGGCTTGCCACAACTGACAAAATCCCCACATATCTAGTTAAGAAGCTGCCAAGGTGAAGACACCTTTTGCTACACGTAAGTTAAGTATGATATCCCAGGCTTTTCAATAGTTAAAAAAAAATCTCAAAGAATAATAAATTAGGGCTGCTCCAAAAGTAATGCTTGCTATTTTATTAAGTTGGCCCACGATGTGAGAGGCAGATATTGGTGGTATGGCAGTAGAAGTTGAAGCTTTCTACCTATATTTCATTACATTTTGTTGTTGTGCGACAAATGGGAGCAGAAAGACGGTCTCACAGAATGAAGTCTGACATGGAAGTGCACATGAAACAAAGAGGCGTCACTGAATTTCTCTGTGCAGAAAAATGGTGCCCATTGATATTCATCAGCACTTCCTGAACGTTTCTGGAGACGAAGCAGTGGCTGTGAGCACAGTGAGGCAGTGGGTAGTGCATTTCAGCAGTGGCAACAGCGATATGGAAGTGAAGCCATGTTCCAGAAGACCATGCAGATCTTTGTGAGCATGGCATGCCAGCTCTTTTTCATCGCTGGTGAAAAAGTGTAGTTAATGGTGGTAGCCACTACTGAAAAATAGTGCTTTGGAGTTGAGATTTTCCTCTATCAAGTAGTGTTATTGTGCTCTTTGTATTTGATGTAGTTTCCATGGAAATAAATAGGAAGCATTGCTTTCGGAGCAACATACATATGTTTATTCAGGAGATTTGGGACAGATTTTTTTGTGTGATGAGTTGCTCTGGGAGTAGAACCACTGCTGCCTGGCTTCTTAGATTTTGTCTTGAAGATTTTCTGCGGGATCTTAGGGCATCTCATAAGAGTTGTCATCCTTCGGAAGCCTCTCTTCCAGATTGTACATGAGTCTTATTAGGTACTTACTTCCAGGAAACTCAAAGGAACGCAATTATTTTTGAGGCCTCCACTCCTCTGCCTGTTGTAGTAAATGACTTTTAAATCTGGTGGGCATTTTCAGAGGGATGCTGAGAAACAAAGGTACAGAATTGTAAGGTGCAATGGTTTTGTATTTGTAAAAGAAAGAAAAATATACCCTTTTCTGAAACTACTAAATCAAGTGCAAGAAAATGTGATTCTGGCATTTTTCTGCATACAAAAGAGAATTGTAAAAAAAAAAAAAAAAAAACAGAAGGAAAAATGAGGAAAAAAAGATAAAGAATCATGTAGCAGAGAAGGGAAAGGAAAGAAAAATAATCTGTTAACCCATATTTAGATAGTGGCTGAAAGAGTGGGTCATTGCTTGGAGCTCCATCCCAAATTGGCAGAAAGCAAATACTGGATGTGTCCTAAAAGAGGAAGCCCTGAAACCCAGGACTGAATTGGAGCCAGTGTGTTTCTGACAGAATTTTGATGTCTAAGCATTTCTGCTGATTCCAAATCCAAATAGGATGAAAAGATTGATTATGGAGAAAAATACTCTTTTATTTCTCGCAAGTTAGGCATTCCAGGAGAGGGAAAAATTATTTTGAAGAAAAAAAAAAAAAGTGAAGTTTTGCTTAGAAGTGTAATTTTTATTCACCCCAAAATATTTTTAAATGACATTTTGTTTCATTTTGTTTCCTTGGTAATGTCAGAACCATAAAATGAATTTCCAAATATATCTCATTTCATCCAAGTGGTATTTTAATGATTTTAATACAGAAAACTATTTAGGCGAAATTCTCCAACCAGTCTAGTTGTATTTCCTCTCCAGGCTATGCAGCTATTTTAGCAGAAGCTTTTCAGGTGTGAAGAACTCAGTAATCCCATGTCTTTGGCAAAATCACTTGTCTTGATTTGACTAATCAAAATAAGAAATCATGAAAAAAATACATATTTTCCCCAAATTCATAACTTTTTTTTTTTTAAATCATCTTTGACTCCCATAGCATATGTTCTTGCATGTGTTTTTTGGCACTCCTGAAGGGCAGATCTATTTCTTACATGCTTGCTGACTTATTTCACAGGGGAATGAATTTTGTCCTGGATATGTGTGCAGAACTCCTGTGACAACCATAAGTTTTCTTTAATATCTTTGCATGCATAGAGTTCCTGTACTAAAATGAAGTTTGCTACCTGCCCACCAGCAAAGCCATATGCTAGCATCAAATGTTAATTGGCTATCAGTCGAGTATTTAGTCCTTCTCACCTGCTAAATGGATAATGCGAGAAACTTATACAGAAGTTAACGGAATATACTTTCTAGTCCTTGTTAAATTGCTTGTTTACTATAGATTTGTTTCATTAGAATCACATGGAATGAGTATCTAATTTCTTACAGCATTGCAGGCTCTTTGAAATTCTCATTCGTTTGCCAGTGTAGACTTACAGACACCCAGGATGGAAGGGACCTCAGATCATCCTGCACAGCAGCCCTTATTCTTCAGAAAGGGTCCCTTGGCAATAAAAGTGGGAGCTCTGCTTTCAGCTTCTGCCATACTCAGACTGATGATGGGATGCACCACTCCCACCTGAGCTCCTAGCCCCCTCACTGGAAGGATTGAGGAGATGCCCCTGGGGTCCCATCTCCAACCATTACCCCAGAGCTCTTGGTCAGCCCTATATGCATTCAAAGCCACTCAGATAGTATCACTGGTGGCTACGTGGCTGAGTGGTAGGAACTTGCTTTTTAGTGTATTACTGTTTTTGAAATAAAAGGGAAAAACAAAAGGAAAAAAAAAAGGAAAACAGCAAATCAAAATGCTAGCCATTGCCTTTAGTAAGGCTTATTTTCATGGAATCTGTAAAAGGAAGACAAAGGCTGCATTGGCTAGTTTGTAGCTACTGCTGTCTTAGGTAGGAATCATTCTTGCCAAGCCATGAAAGCTTTCATGACTGTGAATTCAACATTCTTAGCTCAGCTTATTCAACAAGGGACAGAAAGTGTGCCTGAAGTTATTTATACCCAGCTTGCCATTAGTACCCACTACAAGGTGCAGGATCAAGCAGTCAGCCTGGAAGAATCTGAATTCAAAACTGGTGACACAAAAAATAATAGATGAAAAAGTGGTTGTTCTCAAACTATGGGCATGTATGAAAATTCCAGGTTACTGTGCTGTGTACTCTTGGAGAGGTCTTGGTCCAGCCATAGTCCAAGCCAGAGCTATAGAGTGTGCCATAGTCTGTGCCTAGGATTGGAAAACCATGTGTTTGCGTTGGAAGGATGTACTAGAATAAGAAAATACAAAACTATTTAAATAACAAAATATAACAAGAAGAAGTATTATGCTGTAGGTCAGGAGAAGGAAAGAAAGTTGCTATTCTAAGGTAGTTTTCAGGTAAATATCAGATATTGATAGTATTTGGTGGATCTTAAGGCCGTAGAAGGCACTCAGAACATTAAAAATTTTTCAGGAATGCATTCACACACCACATTGGATTGTGTTTCTACTACAGTAAGGTAGTGGCGCCTTTGAGGTTAATGGTAGGGGGATTGTACCTTTAATGCACATATGTATAGTATTCAGTGCTGACTTCTGCATGTGGACTGTGAGTACTGGTAAATATTCGTCATACTAGAAAGGCAGGAAATGTATATAATCAGTACTGTGATCTGAGAGCTGAGGGTCTTATACATCTTCTACGTATAGTTCATGACAGCAGTGCCCAGCCAAGAGCAAGGTTTCAAAGATTTCCTTCTAAGGTTAAGTTTGTACTGTAAGAGCGCTTGGTGTGAAGCATGTTTGTAAGTCTTCTAAGGACAAAATTGAAACAAAATACTGTTAAATTTATGTGCAAGCAGAAAGAATTACCTCAGTGTGTTAGACAGAGGTAGAGAGAGCTAGTGGAGACAAAGGAGAGAAATTGGTTTAGCAAGTTGCTGCCTGGTATGGAATGAAAGGAAAAGGAAGAGGAAAAAAAAAAAACCTGAGCTGCAAACTCATCAAAAACAGAATTGTTAATTGAAAAGCTGACAGACCTGTAACTACAGCAGTGCTGCTGGCCGCCACTATAATAAATGTAACTGTACATTTAGAGTAATTTGCTAATTTGCCTATGTAACACCCACAGACAGCAACATGACATAAATACATTAGTGGAAGCAACAACTATAACCAGCTCATACAGGTTCTTGGCTGCTAGATGGATGGATCAGATGAGCTGGAAAAGATTTACAAAACAGAATAGAAATGGAATTGTTAACAATGTTGTGGCATGCTGGATTTCTTTTTTTTTTTTTTTCTCTCCTTATTTTCCTCAGAATACTTTAAGTCCTGTAGATGACCTTACATTATGCAGCACGTAAAAAACATTTAAAACTTGTGTATGTGTGCACACAGAAATGTGGAAATGGAGCATACATCTGCAAAAAGTGAAGCATGAAGCATTTCAGAAACAAAAATTGCAGTATTTACATTTCAAGAAGTCTTTCACATGAATAATTGAGTCTGTGTGTAATAATTAATACCCGAACAGAGTTTCCCTTAATACATTTTCTAAAAGCACAGATGTATTGGGTCCACAAGCGGGATGGTAAGATCAATTTTCCTAATAATAAAGTCAGAAATGTCTGAAATGAATACGAAGGAGTCATGCAGATATTTTCATTCAGAAGACACTGGGTTCAGCCATTTATATACGTCTCTGGGCTAGTGTTTCCGTTCTCTCCTCTTTCTGGAGCTCTGAATCCCACTGTTGGATTTTATCTTTTATCCTACTGATGCCAACTCCTACCACACGTATGGACTGGTGACATAAAAACCCTGTAGGTTTTCTCTCAAATGCACATAAAGCACTCAGCAGAAGTCTTCTAGGACAGGTGATCCCTGCTTTATGGGCAGAGTCCAGCTGATAACCAAAGTGGAGTCAGGTGGAAGGGTTCTCTTGCAGTATTGCTTTCAGGAGAAAACACGTGTGGGGGGATATGTACTCTTGCCTTAGGCAGGAGGTTGCTGTTAGGTTTTTCACTAACTGTGAGTTGTAAAATATTCTTAAACATGAGTCACTTTAAATTATAGACCATGGATCCAAGGAAGTCAGTGAGAAAATAGAGCTGTGAAAAGCTAGGAATCTCTGGGGGATGTGGAGTTCTGACAGTGAAGCTCAAGGCCTGTCTTGTTTGAAGTCTTGGTCTTCATACTGGGGCAGGGAGGGCAGCAGACCCATGGGTGACCCAAGTCTTTAGTCAGTGAGACTTTGTCAGTGCAAGCTGGCAATGACCGCAGGGCTAGGGAATGAGAACTGGGATAATTTATTGAGCATTGTGGCTGGTTTCCTTTGAACCCTAATTTCTGTCACTGAGTTGTCATGGCTGTCACAGTAAGTGATACTTGCAACGCAAATGGCAATTAAAGGGAAGTAAATACTAGAGCAGAAGTCTGCAGACTGTTATTTAAGGATGATGAGTTGAAAGTAGTTTCAACACAATAATGCTAAGCAAGCTAAATCGTACTGTGCCCTGAAGAAGACAGCAATGTCATTTACCCGAAATCACCAGGAATTATAGTAACACTGAGAAGGAATGTGCTCAATTGTTTTGACTATGTGAGCCTATTACAGGAATCGATAATAGTTTGTGAGTCTGCCTATTTTCTTTGATCGGATTTTCCATAAAACAAGTAATTTGTTTGTTTTTCACTGTTTTAGGTAGCCTGCCCTATGAATACAAGATTGTGATAGCAGGAAATCATGAATTGACCTTTGACCAGGAATTCATGGCTGACTTAATCAAGCAGGACTTTTACTATTTCCCCTCTGTTTCTAAGCTGAAGCCAGAGAGCTATGAAAATGTACAGTCTCTTCTAACAAACTGCATCTATCTTCAAGACTCTGAAGTGACCGTGAGGGGATTCAGAATATATGGCTCCCCTTGGTAAGCAGGTTTTATAGCATACATTAAAAAATATTGTTGATTGCTATCGCATCAGCCATTTTGTATGCATTCAGCCATATTTGGATTGCTGTGTTAGGAAGAAAAGTAGTACTCAATTTGATAAAGTTTTATATATTGTCTTGTAATGAATCACTCTTGTGACAAAATTATATGCTTGTACAGAACGGGTATTGTTAATAAAAAAATGATGGGGGAAAGATAGAGTACTCCTCTAGACTCTTACCCAGGAGCAGTTCTTTAATATAGTCCTTGCAGATCTTTTTCTGTCATAAAGTCTGTTTTCAACACTTAGTAAGTTTATATAATTACAGGTTAATTTTATTGCCAGGATAGATTCTTTTGACAGCTTCTGTCCTACAGATGATATTTAAGATTCATTAATGTATACAGTAGTCATGTAAAGCAGCAAGCTTGTTTCAGTATTTGTTCAGGTTTTTTTTTTCCCTTTGCATCCCTCAGAATCCTACTTTCCTTTATACAGTAGTAGCTTTCCTCAAGGTACAGCTGAGCTTTAAATTAATTAAAATCAGCAAATTAGTTGCAGCCTAGTATTTCATGGTATTCATAGTATTGTACTGCCTAGTATTCATGGTATTCATATTTCATAGTATTCATTTTGCTGTACTATGTGAACACTTAAAACTCCTTGAAGTATCAGAGATAGATAGGCCTTGGCTTCCTGGCCCCCACCTTTAACCTCTCATGTGCTTCTTCTGTGTCACTGACATTACATTATAATGTTATTTCTGCAAGTAAGATTATAAATTAGGTCTTTTATGAGCATTCCATACACATTTAAAATAAGTTAAAATTTATTTTAAAAGACATGTTTTTAAGAAAATATATTATTCTTCCTTTTAAAATCACATCAGGCTGGAACGTAGCAAACAAGTTGTCAAACCTGATGCATATACCCCAGTGTGAATTTTCAGTGTGAATAAACTGTGAAATCTTTTGGAATTTTTTTTTTAATGAAAACTGGCATTTTCCCATTTGGTTACATGAGATGGGCGTTCATTTTTTCCAAGCTTATTATTCTACATTTTTCTATATTAAACAGCTTCCCTCTTAACTGCACCCTTCTCTCTTCTTTTAGTCCTCCAAATCTTTCTGTTGTTGGTTGTTTTTTTGTGTGTTTTTTCAAACTTCCCACCTGCTGTGTTGTAGTTCATCTTCTTGTGTCTACCGTGTATTCAATCAATATACAATTCACTTCATTTTCCAAATTGTTAGGGAAGATACTAGATTGTATAATTCCCAATATTAACTTCTGAGAAATGCCGCTTGGCATCTCTTCCCATTTTGATGTTCAACTGTAAATACTGTAATTATGCTCTGTTTACAATATGTCTGGCAACTTCATATCTTCATTGCAGTATTCATAACCAGGCACCATATTTCTAGTGTCAGTAATAATTTTCCAGGCAGTAAAGTACCAAAGTCTCATTAAAGTCTCGATAAATTAAATTAAAGCAAAATACTATCTATAAAGTAGCACTAAGTATAGGCAAAAAGAAACATTTGAACTTTCTGGGTTTGATTAGGTCTGTAAAAATCTGTCGAAAAAACCTTTTTCCACCCACCAAACCATAAATGTTTCTGTAAAATATGATCTGTTGCTTTCCCTTTGTGCATTTATCCTGTGATTTTGCACAAATTTTCTAGGCTGTCTGGCATGACCCATTGTTCTTGAAAAAGATCACTTCTCATTTTTCATGCATTCATTTAGATTTACTGTCATACTTATTTTTTCGATTCTGTAGTGCTTTGGGTTATATCTTAGCTTCTATGGTACATGCTTCACAGTGTTGCTAACTCATTTCCCACCCTGTTATGGTCCCAGAAGGTAAGAGTTGCAGAGTTCTTTGAAGATCTTGACTTATATCATATGGGAGAGAGTCTTTGTGATGAAAACTAGGCTGGGAAAGCTTTTCTGACAAAAAGACCTAGTGCCCACAGCATTGCAAACAGGTATCTTCCAGAGACATTAAATTATCCACCATGTTATAAAGATTGAAGATGCCTCCTAGAATCTGACAAGTGTAGTGGGTATCCACTGATTCCCTTTCTGCCTGCTAATTCTACCAGAATGTCTGTGGAACTGGGATGATGCTTAAATCTGCCTTTGCATATCCCGTGTTGTCTGGTTTCCATAGGTTTGACCATCTCTGGTTTCCCCTCTGACGAGTTGTTTTTTCTTTTTGCCATTTTAAGCATTCCTGCACCAGCTTTGTTGAATTAGGCCTGACATTATGCTCCTGTTGTTCCAGCCAAACTGTTCTTTTTTTTGTCTCTTTGTTACTATGCAGTGCTGAATGAAGCAATGTCATATCTAGTGAAAACAGCAGCAATAACAATAAGAAGTAGCTCTAAATCATTCTATCAGAAGGATGCATGGAAGAAAACTTGGTAGAAGTAACCAAGTTCCATCAGCAAGGCCACTGGTCAGAAAACTTAGGAAGAGAAAAAGCTGTTGTGTGTGGGTTAAACTGCCTGTCTGCTAAACTGAAGGCTGAGTACAAGTCTGTGCCTAATGAGCACTACTGTTCTTCAGTATTTCTTTTTGTTTCTGTACCTCATTTGCCCAGAAAAGAAAGGTGTTTTCAGAGTCTCTCTGGGAAATTAATATTTCTTTATACATTGCAATAATGATAAAAACTAAAAGGTGCAGAACATTGGTGAACTTTTTGTGGTGAATCTTTTATTGCCTTTACATCGTGAAGCCAGTCCTTTACAAAAAGCTTACAAATCCAATAAAGACTTCAAAATTTAGAGTTCTTGAACCATTCAGCTCAATAAGAAAGCTAAGTTTCATGCAGTTGCTTGCTCAGTATCCTAAAATGTTTTCTTTTCCAGCCTTGAAAATATGCATATAGCTTTCTTAGAGGATTTGTTTAATTGGAGAACTCCCAATTAGAGTTTCTGTTTGTTGTACATGCATAACTCTAATTAGAAGGTGAGCTATGTAAAAACTGGGGCCCCAGGTCCTGCTTTTCTGTTTCTGATTACAGCCCTGACCCTCAGTCTTAATTTACCCTGTGTAAAAATAAATGCAAGCTACAGATATCCCTCCTTTATGAAAAAGGCTGGTCATTGTTTGTAAAGTACTTTGAGAACCCTGGAATAAGGTCTGAGTGAATGCCAACCGGTATTAACTGAGTGTGTTTACCTGTAGCCATCTGTACTTTTGTATGTGACCTGTAGAGAATTAGATTATATTTCTGGTTAAGATGTTTTAGTTGCAGAGTAAACCTTGAAAGCTTGATTGGTTTGTATAACGTGCAATTTTCTAAGGCCTTTTAAGTAGGTACCAATTGTATGTAGTTAAATATATTCTATAGCACTTGGATATTTTGACCTCTAGTATTATCTGAAACTCAGTGGTTGTTTTTAATTGCAGAGAAGAAATGGGACACTGTCTTGTCTCAGAAACCAACGCTATAACTCTCCTGGGCTTCAGAGGCAAGATTTCAGCGCCACATTGAACCTCTACTCAATAACAAAAATGTAACTGCCTTAAGCATTAATTACACTCGTAGTATAACCAGGCAGGGAGCAGCATTTTGATGCCAATACAAAAGCTTTTGTTTGAAAATATTTGCAACACAAGAGACTCTAGGACCAGGGGACTATCAGTAAATACAGTGAGGGAGAGGAGCATAAAGACATGCTTCATCAGAAACTTGAGAATATCTGGATTTTAAATATATCCAGAGAATCTTGAGTTTTAAGGGCTTTCTGTGACTATGTTTGGCCAAGGAATCTGATGCTTTTCATAGTGCACTACACACTATCGGTTCATGTGTCTGGATGAGCAAACCATGAAGCAATTTGCCAGAGAGGTTTAATTTATTTTTTAGCAGTGTTTAAAATAATAATGTATAGATACTTATGCAGCAAGCAGGAACAACAGGGAGGTGGCAGAGCACCCATGCTTAGGTGTTTCCAAGTCTTAACACAACAGTCATGGCTGACCCTGTCTAGTGACTGTTCTTGCCTTTCTTGGAGTGGTAGGTTGGGCTGAAAACTTACAGAGATCCTTTCTGAGCAATGTTGCTGTGATTGTAAATCCTGCTGTGGAGCTAGAGTGAGGTATGAGTGTTGATACCTGAAATGAACTGGTATTAAAATGTTAACGCTAGGAAGCTTTTCCCTTGACCTCTAACTGTCAACGAGCAGTGGATAGTCCAGACAAATGGTTTGAAAGTCAGGAAGCCAGAATAACACTAGAAGTATGCATTTGTGGCAGAAGTTCTTTTCTGTGTCATCAGACTGAGTGTTATCTGCATGAGGATATCATGCATGGACTCATATTAATTAATGACTAGTGAGCAGTATAGGTCTTCAGCTTTCCATTATAGTTCCTTACCTCCATAATGTACAAAAACATACTATTATTGCAAAGGTAGGAGTGTTAGCTGCATCCAGAATTAAGATAAAATCCACCTGTGCCTGTGTACTACTAGCAGTTTTAATTAGTCATACACTGAGTTTGCACAAGATTCGTTCAGTGCACAAGATGTGTTGTGCTTGCTGAATGGGCATCTATGTATTCTGTGCTCATTATTTAATTACAATCATTTATTTTTACACAGTGTTAAGGTGCACGTATGCTTTGTATTGTCATGAGAGCACCTTGCTGAGTTTCATACTTGCAGGTGTGATCCTGAGTGTTGCTACATCTGCTTCTCTGTTGCATGAGGTTCCAGTAGTACCAGGCTGAAGCACGGCTAGAGCTTAACAGGCTCTGCTGTGCTATGTTGTTTCTGTTGAGCTTTTAACAACCCAGTGAGTAAATAACATAGCCCTCTGTTCTACTCTTGCATACCGTAACTAATGAGAATACTTGAAACTGAATGAATTGACCCCTATATCTGGCAAAGGTTATACTGCTGCTGCCTTAATGTCTAATATTGCATCCCTGCCTCATTTATTGGTAAAGTATACAATTGCAGAAGTTATTTTGTGTTTATGCTCTGACCTTGTGGAAAATGGCAGGAATTTCTATTTAAAGGTGGACTATTGTGCATTAATGGCAAGGTAAGAGTATGTCTTTTACTTGATGTAGCAGGAGAAATGTAAGTGGCAGAAGGAAGGCGTCTTTTTCCTAGCCACTGAATCTCCATAATGCTTCTAAGCAGCTGTACAGAGCTGTAGGAGAAACTTCTGTCATCCTGTCCTAAAACAGGCATATAAAGTGGCAGGAGAGCATTTTATCTCTTTTTGCACTGTTTTTCATTTTCCACAATGTGGCAGAGAGAGCAGCAATCAAACTCTTTTTCCCAAACATGACCATTCTGTTATTCTGAGTGACACGTTGTCCTGGATAGCTTTAAAAAGCCCTTTTGGATGAGATTGCCTCCAGACTCATTATGCAGAGAGTGGATTTTTGTTTGGCTTTGATTATCTGGAGGAATCTATTTCTTCTGAGCAGACCCTCGTTTTTCTTTTTGCAAAATTACTTTTTTTTTTTTTTTTTTCTAGTGTCTATGTATTCATATTTCCTTCTTCATTTTTTTGTTATAGCCCATCTGGAACTTGAGAAACTTTTATTTCTATCAGGGAAAATGGAAGAACAAAGATTAGTATCAGCCTAGAAAGACATTTGTGGCCATTTGTGTTGAAGTGACAGATGCCCAGGCAGGACTCTTGTTTTTTTTTTTATTGCTTTTCTCTAACAGGACGC
Source organism: Tetrao urogallus (assembly GCF_951394365.1). NCBI lineage: Eukaryota > Metazoa > Chordata > Aves > Galliformes > Phasianidae > Tetrao > Tetrao urogallus. Next base: position 125,621,453 of record NC_136813.1, on the reverse strand, counting down.
TGATTAGATACAGTCCTCATGTGTTTACACAGAGGCCAACAGTTCTCATACAACATTTCTGTTCAGATAATGAGAACCTAATGAAGAGGGTTAGGGGTGTATGTAGGGGAAGTATTTGTTCTGTTCATTTATTGTTATTACTGAGCATCTTGGGTCAAGGATGGAAGCTCTGCCTATGTAATTGTAAGCTGTGTAAGTGTAAGGCACATTGACCTGTCAGTTGCAGCAGCCATCATCTCATCCAGAGTAACCTCAACAGGGCCTTATTCTCAATGTCATTCATCACCCCACTTTGGTGCTAAGGCTGGAAAGCTGTTCCAGCCTCTTGGCCCTTTCTTCAGTGCACTGCAGCTGTCTGTACTGTTATGGCATGCAGCCAAGTGCCCTTGTTCAAACTGTATAGTCCAGAGTCATCAGTAGTGCTTAGCTACAGGTGTGTAACATCCTTTTATTCTTTTCCTTGACCAATTTGGTTTTTTAGTTGCAAAGTAGGAGACTCTGTTATACTCATTTTCAGACTCTGTTCTCAAATGTGTGCACATGGGAATGAGCATGCTTTGGACAGGAAAATTGGTGAGCTCCATGCAATTGCAGTAGTTTCAGAGAGCATGCAAAGGGCAAAAGGAGGCAGGCTGATTTTTATTTCACATGGAGTCTAGTCCATTCATAGCCTAGTCTCTTTTTCAGTGCCTACCTCCTCCATCTTTTCAAGAGCGGCTTATAATAGTCGCTTTCATTCCTCACTGAACCCAGTTTCCATCAGTGAAATAATGTAACAAAGATTTATAGATTCATTTCATGAGAGGGACATGCTTTCATTTTGCCAGTAATGAATCATCTCATGTTTACTTTGCCAGACCTTGTACAAATCTTTACAGTCATTGAGGTGAACATCAATTAAAATGAAGCTGTAGTAAAATAAAATATTGACTTCATTTAACATAATGCACCTCCCAAGTTGGGAGCGTGGCTTACTCATGACAAAGCAGCAGCAATGCAAGATATTATGTTGCACATTTCATCCTCTGTAAAATACACAGAAAATAATCACTGTTCTTCTGCCTCAAAATGACCACTTTGATTCTTAGTTCTTATTTCCCCTTTCATATCTATGAAATAAACTATTCCGTATCTTGCTTGTGATGGAAATACATAGTGAAGCATTACTGGACAATTTTTCTAAATAAAATATCTGATCCACATTTGTTCTCTCCTTTCTGCACTTCGCTTTGTTAAAAGATAAGAATTCAAAGATCTAAAGTGCAATTGCTTACATACTGGCTTGTAAAGCAGTGAAACACTATGCAAAAATTCTTGCAGATGTCAGAGTAAGTAGATTTTTGAGCAGGCAGCTTGTTGTCATGTCTGGCTGTGTCATTGCTAAAGTTTACAGAACGCTGGGTGTGGACATACTGCAGACTGCTGGGTTTTGATTGCTCAGAAATTTAATAATGGCGGATATTCCCTGTTTTTGCAACTCAGGAGCTATTTGGAGCTCTTTCTTTATCAGTGATGAGGCAGGCAATATAAATGAATAATTTAGGTACACAGACATAGCTTGTGAGGAAGAAGAATGCTGGCTGGGAGCGGGAGTAGTAGGCTCCGCTTCTTGTTTAGAACTCGGGCATCTCAGGTTTCAGAAATTTTGGGGAAGATGTTGGCATCTAAGCCTTCCTAATGTGGCTGTGTGATTATGGTTAGAATGCTGAAGATGTTTTATTTCAGGCATTCAGTCAAAGGTAGGTAAGATGTGACAGATGGGTAAGAAATGGCAACGTGTTCAGAGGAGAGAAAGCGAAATTGATCATTCTGTTAAAATATATTAATTACAGTCTGTGGCACATAGATGCAGGTTTAATTGTATTTTAATGGAATGCTCGAGTGATATTTTTATTTCCTTTTCTGTACTTATCAGAAATTGTTTTCCATTTTGGAAAGTGCTGCTTCTAAAAACACTTAAAACTGCAATTCACTGTAGTTTAGTTTGCAACATATGGGAGATCGTAAGAATGTGTTTTTTTTTTTTCCTGCAAAATGGTTTTGATCTATTAAATTCAGCTGTTTAGGGGAGGTGGTGGGGAGAAATGTAAGATGTTGAACTCTTGAAGTGTAAAAGGTTTGCCAGTGACAGAAAGAAACTGAGACTTAAGAGTGCATTCTGGCTGTTTTATCATCAGAAATAGATCACTGAATATATATATGCATTTTTTTTTTACTAAAGGTACTTTGCTAAAATCGGTGCATTTTGTATGGTAAATGCTGTCTGGCAGGCGTTCTCTTTGCATGACTTGGAAACAAAGGAAATGTGTGAGTGCCATTCAGTAGACAAGAGGTATACAGGTGTCATTGTTTATATGAGCAATCATAGAATTGAGGAGAGGTCTTTTAATGAACACTGCAGTACAAATTAAGTGGCAGAAATGAATTAGCGACAATAATTAACACCACGGAAAAAAAATGTTTATGAAAAGAAACCAAGATTTCTCAGACTGAAAGTGAATTTTCTGTGGCATGTTGAAAGAACATGGTTGTTATTAACTAAATAAACTCTGCCTTAGGTTTTTTGAATGAATGAGAGTGTAAATCTCGTTACACCTATCATAGTTCCTAAATATTGTCAAAGGGAAACCAATGTGATGAATTCTAATTGTTATGTGCTCCTAAGAACTTTTACCTTTCCATTTCCCTTGGGATAATTTTTTTAGGCGATGGCAGTTTGAAACAGCCCTTTTTTCTTTTCCTGTTAATGAATATTCCAGAAAAAGTTTTCTGTCACTTACGATTTCTCCCATTGCCCAAGGCTAAGGGGCCTGGAACAGTTCCATCTTTGATGGTCAAAAGAGAAGAAAAAAGTAAGTCAGACACGGTTCTGTACTGCTTACTTCACATATTATGGATATGGATCAATCCTCAAACACTTTTCACCATGATCTCTTGCAGAGTGAGCTTCGTCAGTTACGAATCCAGAGGTCCTTTGCATCCACTCTACATCTGTACAGGAGTGCAGGATGTGGCTCTGTATGCTTGTGTGCATGTATGCTGAATATAGATCAGCAGTTATGTTTATTTCCCATAACATTGCTGGGGAAGTGCTGTTTCTTATATGCATTGTGTGGCTTTGTATTTCTGTCTGTGAGTGGGGATTTGCATTTGCTTGTTTTGCTGCAAATGTTTCCAGCTTTAGTTAAATCTGAGAGCAGTTGAAAAATATATTGCTTTAGTTTAATTAGCTTGGTAGAAAAAAGTCTTTTCTTGGGCAGTAATTATTAGTTGTATATTATTAGAATGAAGTAGTTCACGTTCAGTTACTTAGCAGAAATAATTGAATCTTCTGATTCAGTAAACTAGCTCACTTTGGATTCAGCTGGTTTTTAATTTAAGACCTATAGAAGAGGAGACCTGTAATCTCACTGCAGGGAATTGGCTTCACTTTCCTGCAGTTCATAAACCACGAGAGTGAATAGCAATCCCCCACAGCAGTTAGTTTTCTCTTTATTCTACACATTTGCTTACAAGTTTAATTTTATGAGACAGAGCCGATTTAAAACTTTAAAGTGCTTTTTTTGTTGTTGTTGTTTTGGCACTTTTTTTTTTTTTTTTTTTTTTTTAATTTTAATTTTTTGCTTGAACAAAAGGCCCACCAGCCCAATCTGTAGTCTGGGCTGGAGTCTCAGACAGCAGCAATTTCAGGATGTTTCAAAGATGTAAACACAGTTGGGTACTGGATGGGCCCTTTGGCGATGATCCAAGAGAAGCACAAATAACTAACTACTTTGGGGCGGATCCGTGTGGAGCTGATTCTCAGCTGGAGTAAACTGGCAGAGCTCCACCAGCTTCTGAGCCCTTTATGCGGAGTGAGAATCAGCTTCCCAAGTTCACAATCGCTTTCCATGCACGTGCTTTCCAAAGGTTTTTACACAATAGGTGTGTTGTGAAAAATTTTGCTCATATGGGGCTTGCTCAGTTATCTTTACCCCAAAAAGAGACAGGAGAGTCTTTAGCTTGCTTTATTCAAATGAAGTGTGAATCCATGGGGACAGCCCTCCTGCAGGGTCTCTCAAAGTATCAGAGGTGCAGCCCCCCTTTTTTCCCTATCTCCAGACCACATTGTTACTCTACCTTTTACTCACTGGCTGAAGTACTCGGAGGTTAGAGACTTCCCAGTATGTCAAATACATCTTCCCCCTTGTATGTGCCCTCCCAGTGTATCATACATCGCATGTGTAACTCTAATTCTAACTCTACATCGCATGTATAACTCTAATTAACTCTTTATGTTGCCCAGGGTGGGGATGTTAATATTAATTAGCCTATTAAACCTATGCAATAAGTCCAAAGTTCGTATGTTCAAGTTCTTGGTTGAGCATTGTAGCTTCTTGTTTCAACTGGTTCTTCTTGATGAGCCTTGTTTGTAAGCACAGCAATCGAGCACAGAGAAATTTGCAAGCCTCTGCGCAACTTGTTTGCAAGGACACTTTGTTCAGAAGCTTCTTTCATCTCAGGTGCATTGCTGCACTGAGAAGTAGATGCTGACTTTACATTGTGCTCTAAGGAGGTGTGGTATGCAGAGCTACTACTCTAACTGTAACATGGTTATCTCAGTTCTTTCTATTATTCATGACCAGAATTTAAGAGATAAAGCAGTCCTCTGCCATTTGTTGTGGATCTGTTTAACATTATAGTTCTTCCTTTTGATTTGATGTTCAATAATTAATTTTATTTAATAAATTAGCATTGTTTAATATGAACAGTTTTCTTCTCCAGTAAGAAGGTAGAATAAATAGGAACCAGTGTTAAAATGGAGAGCTGTACGTGTGCGTGCCTCATATTTCCAATTATGTAATTGACATCAGATAAGTGTATGATTTTTTTGTAAGGATACCTCAGAATTCCTAACTAGATGAATGAACATGAAGGTGTTGAAGCTGTACATTTTTGGCATAGGAAGTTCTATTGCAGCAGTTGTTTTCCCCTACAGTAGTGTAGAGAATTTAGGACTGCAAGAAAGCATTAGCTTGGAAATTTAGGATTACTTGAACGTTTTTCGCTTCAGGTAAGAATAAGGCATGTGAAGCATCGTTATGTGCTTTTTAAAACAAGGAATAAGTTCATCTGTTGCAAAATTGAAAATGTTAAAAAGAATGCACTTTGTGCATATGTACGCATATGCTGTATTAGTGTATTAGGTTTGAAAGCATTTTCATGCTTGTTTAACTCAAAATGGTTTTCAATTTTTTTTTTTTTTTTAACATGAAAAAAAGAAAAAGGAAGAAAAGAGGGAAGAACTGGCAGACAGTTAGTCCATATGGCCTAATTACTCCTAGTATTTTGAGAAAAGAATGCAGACCTGGTGAGTTACTAAACTGAGAAGTGGCTACTGTGAGGGCCTTTTTTAACAATTCTCAGTGCACCTATTACCCATCCTATGTATTTGAGTCATACTTCATGTAAGAGAGTCCCTCCAGGAGCTACACCGTAAAAAAGCCAGAGTATAGTGTCTCCTTTTGGAGGGATGTTCCATCTTTTTATCTAGTTGAGTTCTGTAAAGCCAGAGAACTTCAGTGAAATCCAACTAGCCAAAAGTGTGGAGAAAGAACATGTTTCTTTAGCTGTCTAGTCATTAGATAGTGGAAAAACTGTAGGGATGCCATGCATAGGTGAGGCTTCAATTCCTTCTGTTCTGACTGGTGCATTGGTGGCAAGTTTTGTATGTAAAAAGAGATCATGACTGTACTGTGGACAGAGGGTCTGTTCACTCTTCCTCCCTCTTAGCCACTGTGATTCTCAGTTGCCAATATTGGAAGTACAGACAGAGTAACCTACCTGTACCTATATTTTCAACGTTGGGAGTCAGACTGCGGGAACAGACTCAAAGATATCAGAAGTTAAACAGCGTTGTTCTGCTGTAAGTCCATAATACCATGCTGATTGTCCAGTTAGTTCTACATCTGTACCTCTAGCATTGAATCTCTTAGCTAATTATTCCAAATGAACTTTTAAGTTTGTTTACGGGGTTTATTTTATTATTTAAAAAATGTATCAGATGGGATATTATCTTTTGGCTCCTAGAAGAATGAAATAAGCAATTTGTGTTTGGTGCTGGCGTGTTTTAAATTCAGTCTTTCATTAATTTTTCTCTTTACCTGTTATCTTCTGTGTTCTCGTTATGAAGATAAAGTGGATTTCATTTTATTTTTCATTGTTTTGTAACAGATTAATGTTTAGAAATGATCAGTTCCTATTAGTCACAGCTCATTCTTTCTTCTTTCCAGTCAGAGATGTATGAAATCCTTTGCTAAACAAAAGATGAATGATTTTATATGTAACTCAAATCGCAAAAGAAATAATTACTGACAAAGGGCCACATTCTGATTTTACACTTCTTTCCTTTTGTGAAAAAAGTAATATAATTTGATTGAGTTTTGAGATTTACAATCTTGGATGCAAAGCAAGTAAGGCAAAAAACCAAGAACGCAGCAGTCTTTCCAATAGAAGAAATATACTGGAAATATACTTGTGGCCAGCAGGCTGATGGAGGATGCAAATTCAGTTTGCTGCAGAGCCCTAAGTAACACTGTGCAAGGCATTTAGTGCCTCAGCTGAAGTTCTTAGCTTATTTCCCCTCCCTGCCGCTTTTGACTTTCCACCTGTAAGCTGTACTTGGTGGCCATGTGTTCCAAAGGATAATCATCTATGAGATTAATTGTCATTTGCATTTAATAGATGTAAGTATGGAGGCCTTGGCTTTCACTAAAATACTGTGGTTCTGCTGTTAAGAATAGGTGAATCTTAAGTTTCTTTTTCTTTTTTTTTTTGCATAATTTAATCCTTTCCATACACTGCTCTCATCTCTCATTCCTCTCCTCTGAAAATATACCATCCTTGTCACTTGCACATGAAAGCTGGTCTTTATATGAGTTACCTCATAACTTCTGAAATCCACTTTTTTTTCACATCTCAGTTATACTGTTAATGTAGCAGATGCCATAATAATGAGCGCTTGATGAGAGCCTACAAACAAACATGCCTTGCTTGTCCCTGTAAGCACCAGTGGTCCAATTGCTCCTTTGGTTCCTGTCTGATTTAAATGGTCCTCTTTTGTCTAAGAGGGAAAAAAAAAAAAAAGAACAATGCTAATTCACAACTCCTTTAAATGTAGAAACTGGTGCCAAACACATGCACATATTCACACACACAAAAAAAAGGTGACCTTTTTTGAATTCTGGATGGAGAGAAAACAGTGAAAAGCCACCAAAATAATGAACTGGATAGTTACTGAGGGAAGGCTAAATATACATTTAAAGAGATTGATTAAATTCAACTAATGCAGTGATGGTGAGTGTGGAAATATGAAGGATGTGAACTACAAACAGATAAGGAAGGTATATGGTATAGACATTACTGTATATCCCTGTTCTCAGATCTGTCGTGAGCAATAACAGGTTAAATCAAGAGCAGGAAAGATTCGGTTTATGTGTGGCTCTACAGTTGCAATGAGGGAGCAGAGATGAGAGGATTTGGTTCATTCTTTTCCCACTCAGCTTCTTTACAGGCACTGGCCGCTATCTGCTTGTTTTCCTACGAGAGGAACAGCCGTTGTGGAGAAATGACTGAAACAAGTTGCAAGTGTTCATGCTGAACCACTGAAATTTATTTTGTAAGTGAAGGAAGTCTAGTTAGAGATTTTGCCTTTCAGCTGCAAAAAGGCTGTCTGTAGGAAGCTTTATAAAAATGAGAATGTGTAATGATTGTATTCTAGTTATGTATTTTTTGCTATTCAGGTGTACACAAGATGTTACCCACTGCTCCCTTTGATATGCTAATAGCTATTGAGTCTGTTGCCACCCATAGTTCTCTGTGGATTTTGGACTCTGTAAGGGAGTTTTCCCTTGAAGTCAACAAGAGTAATTGCGTGCCTACTGGTGGCAGGATTTGTCTTAAGCAACCGGACAGCCTAGCTGGAGCTGCTGCTGTAAATCTTGCGGCCCTGAAGTTCTTTTTGTGGCTTGCACTCTGCAGGCACTAAGGATGATGCTGTGCTTTGCGTATTTTTTCTAACTGCCCACTGGCTGCTTTCCATGGTCATTTGTAGTTTATGACTGAGTACCATGTAGAGAAAGGAAAAAAATCTGTTAAGTTAAAACATTTAAATAGAATCAAGGTAATGGAGATTTACCACCTTGTTGCATGCAGTAGAAAAACGCGTGTACGTAGATAGTTTTTTGCCAGTCAAGTATCCTGTTCTGTATTCCCTTGTATGTCTGATGAGCAGATTGAGATGTATACCAGTGGTTTGAAAATTGAAAACCTTCAGTGTTCACATAAATTACAGGTCAAGTCTTTGTAGTGCATCACTGCCCTTTACAGTAAATCACATGTAAAACTAAGTTATGCCCCATTTAAATGACAAAGGAATTCTTGGACTACACAGTAGCTCTTTCCAGTAGTAGCTGAATAAAAGAAGGAAAAGTAATAAATAATTAAGATGGTAATATGTTTGACCACTCTTTTTTTTTATATGACTTTTTTCAGTTATTATTGTAACAGAATTGCTCCTTTCAAAGACAACTAAAGTGCTAATGATAGCTAAGAAGGTCATTCATAAGAGGTTAAATTGGTTTAATTAGTATTTATGAGAAGGTTACTATAAGAGTGCAGGAAGATGTTAAGGGGTTAACCTATAAGAGATTACATTGTAGTCAGTGTTCTGTTAAAGTTTGAATTAATTTTTCCCATGGGTTTTTCACATTCTAATTTTCAACTAAATGAGACATCTGTTTCAGAAAAGGAAAATTTGCTATGGTTGTCATAGCAACTATCATTCTGTAAGAAAATTATTCCAATGGTTACTTTAGAACAGAAAGATAGAAATTCAGTACATAAAGCAACATCCGACTGCTAGCACAAATTCTGATAATTCAGCCCTTTTTGTATGGTGGATTATTTGACCTGTAAAACTTGTTCATATGTTTTTAACAAAGGTTAATTGTGCTGTAAACAAATTTACTTCCAATATATTTTCCCCCGAGAGTCTTATGTGTAGACAATTATTATTTTTATCATAATAATAATGCTGTTGAATTTCAGTAGGAAATGGAGAGACTGCAACTGTTCCATTTAAGAAGATAAGACCTAAATCAAAGTGCATTTCTACACATGAGCATTTCACTTCAGAGGTGAATTATATTCATGATGTATGTCTTTAATTGCCAAAAATGGTTTTTTTGGTTGTTGTTTTTGAGAATAGGAGGTTTTCTCTTTGATAACATACAGCAGATCCTTTTCTTTATAAAATGTGAACCAATACTGAAAAATAATTATAAAAACATTATGCTTTTCATCAGCAAGTACTAATAAGGGGATCTGGAAATTTTGTGCTTGATACTAAGACTTCAGCTTTGCTTTCAGGTACCATCATAAATGGAAATCTTAGACCAAGTTATCTGTGCATGACATCCAGGTCACAGGCTTGTTAGTAGGTATTTGAGGAGATTTTTTGTTCCTACTCTGAAACTTTGATAGCTGTTCTGCAATAAATTGTCAGAAGAGGGGACTTGGGGGTTTATAAAATCCTTGTGTGCGTATAAAGATGGTTTGGCTTTGGGGGCGGGGGCACTGAAGTGCGTGATTTTTCTTCCTTCTCTTGAATAAAGCACTCTACTATCCTCCACTTGAATCCTTCCTGGGACTCCCGATTTTTGCCTGAAACACTTGGGCCATTTCTTTCGATCTTGGGATTGTCACAAAAGACAGCCTAATGGCAAATCAGGCAAGTTCGAACATTTTCCCTTCACAAAAGAACAGCTCCAGCATGCATAACTTACAGCCCCGCAGCTCGGGTGGGCGCGCTGCCGGCACAAAGGGAGGCAGGGACAGGGAAAGTGCTGCGGATCTTAATAAGCAGATCATGCCTATTCATAAGGGGAAAAGGGCTCTTAACAAGCCGCGATGTACGGGCTGGGCCTAGGAGGGACAGGTTGAGGCCCTCGCGTCTGCATGGTGCCATTTGTAGTCATTTGGATTTCAGCGGGATTAAATTGCGTTGTCGCGACCTGTGATGGTCACGATTATTTCTCTTTATAAATGCTTCATTGTGTGCTTAAAATAACGATTCTGGAGGTTGTTGACCTTCTCTTCGGCATATATTGATCTTTCTCCTTGGGTTCTTTACAAGGGAGCAGTCAGTTCCTCTGTGCCCAGCAGGCCGCAGGCTGTGGGACGCATCCTGACCCCGCATCCCTTGGGGACACGGGGACTGCGTTGTTCTGGGCCACTGGTGGGAGCAGGGGGCTGCAGTCACAGCGTCTCAGCTGTGACTGAAGGCTGAAGAAGGATCGACTGACTGACGCCTCGCTTGCCTCTTGATTGCCCTGTGACTGGAAAACTTGCTCTGGGCCTGAATACAGTTTGCCAAATAGTTGAGTATGTTCATCTTAGTGAAGGAAGCTGCTTGTCAGTAAAGGCTTGAAGTGTGATTCCAAGGCAGGGATGGGGAGTTTGGAAATAACCTAACCTCTGTGTATTTTTATAAAGCCTTCCACTTCTGGAACATTGAGCACCTTGCAGGCTCTGGTTTCTTTATTTTAACAGCATTTCTGTGAAACAAAAACACTCCCATTCTCTTAGTAATGAGCTGAGCATAAGGATCAGTCTTCCCAGGCCTGGATTTGGTTTGTGCGACAGTGTTGCACATCAAAGTTAGTTACTGCAAAATAAGGCACCGAATAGACTGTGAGTGATCACCACAGCAGTAGGAAGGGAGAAGTCATGTTCTGTGGGCCAGTTTGTGTTCTTGCTAGGAGGAAACCGTGCTGGAAGCTGAACAGCTAACCAGAAACGTGGGGTTTGAATTGTATGGGTATCTGCAGAAGGCAGCTACCCTGGTCTGAGCCACCTGGCTCAGAACAATGTTTCTGCTCCATTGGTGCTGCTCTTAGCATCTCTTCTTCACACAGCTTCACCTCCCTCATTACAACTTCCAATGGCTGAGATATGCTTCTGGTTTCAGTGGCAGATGTACCAAGTTTTTTTTTCTTTTTTTTTCTTTTCCTTTGTTTTTTTTCTCCTTGGGACACCTGGCTATCCAGAATGCTGTGTGATGAGGAGCTGAAAGGTGAGCTCTCTCTTAGCTGGGGGCCTTTGGTCACCTCTCTAGAAAAGCTGGGGCTTTTTTTGTCTCTAGAAGAAAGAATGGAAAAGCCCCCTTCTGCTTTTCCTTTTACCAGAATTTTCTTTTCTTCCTGTTGGTAAACCACATTGCTATATATTTTATCCAGCTCTAGATTTTAAGCTGTTTTCAATAGACATGTGCTTTGCAGCTTTCCGAAAGGAAAAGAGGAAAATATATCATCATGAAGATTGCAGACGTGCTAATTTTTGAAATGTTAGTCAAGCATCAGTAATGGGACAGGATGAATAATAGCTTCATGGGCATTTTCTTTTGTCTTTGCCATACATGATGTAAAATATAGTTCAGAGAATTTGTTTAAAAGATTTCTTTCTGTCTTTTGATGCAGCAAGGGAGTGTAAAGCTTTCTTCAACAAAGTAACATCTCAAAGGGAGCTCTGGTTTATGTGTATGTATTTATAAACACCAAGGCTGCAATTACCATAAACCTTATTAAATCACAGCAGTCTGTTTGTTGTTCTCCAAATATGGATATGGCCAGAACATGTCAGTCAAAAAATTATTTAAAAACTCCAACCTAAAACTAACCCTTCAATTTTATGGCCTAGAATTAGAATATAGTCAGCAAGACATAATTTACCACTGTGATATAATTGCCATGAAATACAGTTTTTTAATCAATGGGACTCCAAGGTACGGATAAATTGTGTTCTGACTGGAAGTGTTACAGTCCCACTGCTCCATGATGAGCCGCTCTATGACTACATTTTAAAAAGAGTAAATGCCCATATGTTAAGAAATCCTAAATAGATAGCATCTTAAAAGCCACTCCACACACCAAAAAAAAAAAAAAAAAAAAACCCAGAAAAAAAAGAAGTATATAAGAAAAGTAGCAGTGTTGTTCTGATGGGATGCTTCCAACTGGAGAAACGAAACAGCATAGGTGATGTCTCCTTCTCTCTTCTGAGTGGGATTTGTGGTTGTGCCGGGTTCTGACCCTGCTCAAATGATGGTGGGCTACAACTCAAACATGATGAGAGTGAGTGCAGAACACTTACCGTACCTAGCTGTCTGAGGCAGGTGTGCTTCTAGATACCATGAGAATCTGGCATGCTAATCTGTAGGTGGGGGTCTTGGTACTCAGCTGTTGTAAGAATTACTGTATACCTGGTTAGAACAATGTGAACTGTGAACACTGTACTGTGTACTGCCACCAAATCTGTTAAGGGCTACGTGGATATTCCACACAAGTTATATAACATTGGTTGTACAGAAAGAGAGTTTCACTGTACACACACACACAAAAAAAAAGAATGCTATTTGTGTCTCCAGATTCCATGCTAATAGAAAGTTAATCACCATATTTTACTTAGGTAACCATACATGGAAGTAGCACTGAAGACATTCTCCTCCTCTCTTGGCAGGCAACCTTGGTTTTATGGCTGGGGCTTTAATCTTCCACGAGGCCAAGCATTATTAGAGAAGTGGAACCTTATTCCAGATGGGATAGATATTCTTATAACACATGGACCACCTCTCGGTAAGAAAATATTAGTGCTGTTAGCTGTGAATTTCAAATGATTATACAGTAACTGTTGGCTGTCCTTAGACAAAGAGTGGAAACCTGACTTAACGAAAGTCAAAAGTAACATCCTTACCGATGTCAGCAGCACCAGAACTTCAGGTTTATGTTTTGTGATTACTGACCACTTATGGTAGGGAATTAAATAACGGCTACAAAAATAAAGTCTTAATAAATTGGGTCTTAATGAGCTTTATAAATAAGTGAGGTTCAGTCTTCCTGCGCATTTGCCCACGGTGCCACTGGTTGGTGAAATCAGTTGGCTTGAAGCATGGAGCAGTTTTGGAGAGCAATGCAGGATTACTTTGTAGCACCATCATTCTTCCTCACCTGCACCAGCATCCCCCCTATCTACTATGGATTTGCATGCTGACTTGATTTATCTCCTGCCTCACAAACCCCAACACTATGGTAGTTGGCCTATCTTTGGATAGGGTTAATTGCCTATTTTAAATACAATACAGTAACACTAGCAGGCCTGCAAGAAACAGTTTTGCATTTGTGTTTTCCAAGTAATAAGCATACTGATGATACAAAGCAAGATGGGAGAAATTTTTTACCTTCTCGGATAACAGTGAAATGATCTGTGTTATTGAAATGAAATTATCACAGAAACTTGTCCTGATACAGTAAAGGCTTTGTTTTTTAACACATTTGTCAACAAATCTAACAGATAGCAAGCTGTGTCTAATGCTTATGTGTATTTAACTCTCACTAATAACTAGACATGGATGTGTAGCATGTATTAAAATGTTTTGCTGCCTCTTACTGCAGAATAGTATTTTGTGTAAGATGAAGGCAGTTGGTTCCTTTAAACCTTTAGATTCTCTTCATTCTTCAATTTCCTGAAGCTAAAATCCTCTTGTCTTTCACCCTTTCTCCTTCTCTTTCAAAATCTGGAGCAGAAAGTGTCCAAAGGGTTTGTGTTTTGTTGTTTCCTATAGAAAGACACGCTTGCATTCCACTGCTCACTAATCCTGGTGAAAGGGCTGCTTTGCAAGCTCGGTTTCTCACAGAGCAGGCCTGTGTGCTGCTGCTCCACCAAACTGGAGTCTCATGCCGTGTCACAGACTGCTCGTAACCTGGACCTGCCTCATAAAAGTGGATGGCAGAAATGAGTCATATAGACCTTGATATATCTTCTCTAAATGATTAGCAGAGATAATCGCTATGTAGATCCAAGGCTTGCATTGTAACAGTGGATCTTTGACATTGTCTTGTTCATAACTCTCCTGTTTCTAAAATTTCTTCAGGAATGTCAGCACTTTAAAAGCCATTTTTAAAGAGCCTTCAGCTCTTCCTACTATCCCTGTATCCCTGTTTGAAATCCAATGATTGAAGGAAGAGAGCAAGTTTCACACCACTCAGTTTCAGGCACTGTGCTAATTTAGTCACTTGCTTTTCTTATTATTAATATTATTATTGTTAATAATAAAAATAAGCCTGAGCTGTCCTCCAAGGATTTTCCTTTTTTCAAGTTCACATATCTATGTCTTTTTCGTATTGATACATTCATAGCACAGAATGCTCTGCCTGAGAACATCAGCTGTTGGCATCCCTAACACTCACGGCAACAAATACATGACACTTCAAAAGAAATTAGCACTGTGCCCAACCTACAGAGCCTCCTTAATGTGTAGCTTTATCCACAGGCAGTATGGAAGACAGGATTTTCCTTGACCCTCCAAGCTAATTATTTTAACCAGAAAGCTGATTACTGTTGTTCTGATCTCAGATAGCAAGATCAGAGCTGTTCCTAATGATCAAGTAAAGCAATCAGTTCTCTTGCAAATTCAATTTTTTTTTTTTTTCCCAGCACGGCTCCCTAAATTCTGTCATTCATTTTCTCTGCTGCTTTCTTATTCCTTCACTTCCAAAAAGCATGCATCCTCCTAAACTAATTAATACTACATTATTATATAGATTTAAATTTGCTCACGATTTAGATGCAGAAGCAACGTTAAGAGTTTATGGACTTCTTTGTTTCTAACGAAGATATAATCTTTTTTTTCCCAGAGCTTATAAAATATGGTGCTTTACAAGCACTAATGCTGATTTCTGAATCAGCATATTTTTGTTAGTTTTATGTGTAGTGTAACTTTGAAAGTCCTTTCCCAAAGATCTTCAATTATGAATCTTTCCTCCTCAGAAGTTGACTTCTTTTTTTTTGTTTGTTTGTTTTTAATTTAATTTCACCCTTAAGTCTTCATTTCTAGCTGTCTGCTTGATTGTCTGTGACAAAGATTTATACTTTCCTGACAGCTGCAGAAACCTGTTTAAAGTAACCAAACATTAAAAAAAAACCTAAAATGATCTCTAATTGTTAGCTAGGTGTAATCAATTATTCTTAGTTTGTGTAGTCAGGTGTACATAATAAGCTGCTAACATATGGGAAAGCTTCAGAAGGGTGATAATGCATGTAAACAAAAACATGTTCAACATAAATAATGCTTAATTTAATGGAGAAGTTAATTTTATGGATTTTTGTTTGTGAAGTTTTTGAAGTGGAAATACTTCTCCCTTTATGTTCACCACAGACTTTCTGACAATTAACTGTTTCAAATCGTTGAAGTAACAAAGCCCAAAGTTATAACGTGTTTCCTCTGGAAAAAAAAAAGTGAACTGAATCCCTGAAAAACTGCTGGTTTCACTGCGACATCTTAAACAGTTGTTATTTCCTACAGTGAATTTTGAAGTGTGTTGGGTGCATTGATGTGCTCTGTCTGTAATTCAGCTGGCTTTCTCTTTGTACATCCCATCATTGGCTGCCAAGCACCATCTTCAAAGATATCTGAATAAATTAGGAGCCAGCGTCCACTATATGACACCTAGTTCACAACTGATAGCAGGGCAAATTTCTATCATTTAGATAAAACGCACTGAGCTCAGTTTCTGGGCACTGGCATCTGAAGAGGTATTTTTCAATGTGTGAACCTACTCTGAAGCTCCAGTAAAGCTGAAAGCTTTTCCAAGAGCTTGAATACTACACTTCTGGCCTTTTAAGCCAGCTGGTTAGATACTACTTAGCCATGCTTGATTGCACCTCAAAAGTAAACATATGAAAACGAGGTCCAGACTCTGCACCTCCCTGACTGACAACAGTTTTCTCAAAAGCACAATATATTCCTGCTGTTGCAGCAGTCTAAGTCAGAGATGCAGAACTATGACGGGCATGCAGTGAGAGCACCAGAACAAATACAGAAAAACAGAACAGTGGTATTTTTCACATTTCCAAATTTGAGCCTGATCAAAAATGATCAAACAATGGAAAGGAAGCAAGAGGGGTTTCTTCCAAAGCCTCTAACGCAATAACATTCTTATTCAGCTGTGAAAGAAGCAACACACTTCAGCTGGCAGCAAGTTTATGGACATAGAAGCAAGTTGGTGTACATTTTTTGTCTCATTTTGTTTCATAAAAACTGTGTTTTTATACACATCTGTGGGAGTAAATACAGCATTTCCAAATGTATCTGCTGCACAATGGCTAAGCTTCTTCTGCTATCTGAAGCCCTTAAATTGATTTGACTTGAGGATGCTCTTAGACATGGTCTGGGTTCCTCACCTCGTTGCGCTAACGTAAGAATCAGTGTGAAAACAATGTCGTTTTATCATTAGTCACACAAATTCATTATATTGGTTGAAGTGTTTCGTTTTAATAACTACATCCCAGGGCTGGATTTAAACAGCTAAGTGTTGATTTAGGTGTTTAACTTTAGAGACTCACTTTGGATATGCAGCTGTTTAATGATAATCGGTCTCTTAAAGGAAGAAGAATGGATGAAGCATTGAGATTTCCTGCTAACGGCAGTGCAAAAAAAAATGTTTTAATTGCAGTGATTTTTTCCCTTGAAAAATTATTGGCAAGAGTTATCGTAGTCCTGTTTCTTCAGATGAGCTTTTATGTTTCCTTCTTTCCTCTTCTACTTACCAAAGCAAACACCATTTTTTGCCACGTCAGTTCTTCTGACTGCTTATGAGAGGCCATGAGACGTTAAATCTCAGAAATGTTTTTGAATACTACAGCAGTGCAGCTTTGCAAATAATCTGTCTTCTTTTAAAGCTTTCCTTTCTTTTCCAAAGGTTTTCTAGACTGGGTACCTAAGAAAATGCAACGGGTAGGATGTGTAGAGCTGCTGAACACAGTCCAGAGACGAATACAGCCAAGGCTTCATGTGTTTGGACATATCCATGAAGGTCAGAAAACATTTCTTTCTGTATGTACTCGAAACCCACAAGCACAGAACTTGTCTGTTTTAACCAGTATTTTTCAACTTGAATGTCTGAAGTAGCACTTTTGGAATTCAGATACTTATTTAGCTGCAAATATGCAGATGAAGTTGGCTGATACTCACATTTCAATATTTGTACTTCAATTTCTCTTTTAGTTTCTTCATCTATAAAATAGAGTGGTGCCTTCTTCACAGTGAGGCTTACTGTGAGTTTTAAAATGACACCAATGCAGTAGTCGCAGAAAGGGACTAAATATTAAGATTGATAGATTGTATTTTCCTCTGCTGAAACTCTGTGACTTAAGGTAATTCATGCAAGTTCTTTGTGTCTCTGTTTCTGTGTTTTTAAAATGGGTGAGAGTTCTTTAGGGGATACTTCTGAAGCCTATTCTTTAAGATTGGACAATAAAAGTTGTCTCTCCCTCTCTCTCTCTATGAATTTAAAATGAAGAGCAATATCACCACTTACTTGTGTAGAACTACAAGATGCTTATTCATGTATTTATGTGCTTTGGCAGGGGAAATGTTTTGTAGCCAGACAAAACACAACATTTCTCTTGACTGATTTTTAACTGGAAAAAATAAGTTCTCTTCACAAAGTCAGTAAATGTTAGCAAATGTGTGCTGCTGAATTCAGGAACAGCAGGAGTTTGTCTCCAGGCAAAGGGTATGGTAGATGCCCTCTGCTCCAGAGGAGTCTGTTCCAGTACACGTACAATGGCAGTAAGTCTTCAAGCATGCCCCCACCAAAAGAAACCACTGGGCTGTGCAGAAACGTGCCCATCGGCATGTCAGCATGTATTATTAGCTACTTAGCTCTTGGCAGTGTTAACTGATTGGCAGGAAAAGGTGCTCCACAACTGCCAGTTTTTGCTTCTGAGATTGCTCCGGACTTCAGTGTAGGATATCTGTGGGTTTCAGCAATGCAGGAATGAACTAATGGAAAAACTGGAGTAACTGGCACCCTGATACTTCTGCTTTTGTGAAGAATTATTGCCTTTCACAAAAAATCCCACTTGGACTTTCTGCTTGGAGTCTTGACCCTGCTAGGTTAAGAGTGGTTAGAGGTGTGCTGCTTTAAAATTGACAGAGAAATCACTGAGATCATTATTTTAGAGGGCAGGAATGAAGTTCATTCTCTTTTCTCATCTGTGATGACCTGTTAATGTCCAAATTGTTGTTAAAAGTACAGAGCAAACAAGCAGTGCATAGGCAATATTTTTTCCTAATATCTTGCTGTTACAGCAGGCTTTGAGAATCTGTACAAGAGAGCTGGTGACGACAATTCAAACTCATTGTCTTTTCAGAAATAGGCCAAGTGAGTTGCAGGGGAGGTAGGCAAACAGTTAGTGAGCCAAGAAGCTTCAGGCAGGTAAACAAAATCACATCTGCTAAGACCAAGCCCAACTTTGGCTCCAAAGTGAAATGAGTGGCACCTCCACAGTAATGGTATATCATGTGAATTAATAAGTTGGCACAGCAGGTATCAGAACACACAAACAAGGTACTCTTCCCATCAACTACCATAATTTAGAGAAAACAAATGGGGAGCTGCATAGCCTGTTTTGCAGTGGGATGGCAACTCTCTGCAGAGGAGAATTCCCACTGCAGACAGGCTGTGCAAACGAAGCTGCTCTTTGTAGAGAGAATGCATGATTTGAACAGATGAGTTCCTCCCTTGACTGGCATAGCTACATCTGCAGCAGTCATTTACTGAATATCCAGGAGGAAGAGATGCTTAGAAGAAATGTTTCTTCCCTATTCCCCCTCTGCACAGCTGTCTCTGCCAAAAAATACCTCTACACATGGCCTTGCTGCTGATTGACGTGGTGGTGATGAGATGCCTGGCAGGGGCTCCAGCTGAAATACTGCTTTGCCAATTACAGCCAGTGCTTGGTGGAGGTCAAGCCCAAGGAAACTCTGCTGGCAGTAAGGAAAGAGTGAAGACTGTAGTGTGATGAATCTTCCAGCAAAAAGAATGTGTTAGCAAGCTTATTTTGTTCTCTCCAAATGTGTAGCTGAGGAGACAGAAACTCCCAGCAGCAATGCAGACTGTCCTTGGTGCAGCCTGTGTTTTACACAGGACGATTGTTCTGTGGCAAACAGCACATGATGTAAAGAAATGTCTGTGACAGGAACCTGACAGAGTTCTCTTCCCTCCCTACGCCCTAATTATAATGTGGCTTTTCCATGGGGAGTCCAGGAGGCCCTGCATTTTTCAGGGTATTTTAAGGATCTTTGTTTATAAGTGCTACAATTAACAGTGCTTCTGTAAGACATGGAATTGCTTTCAGAAAAAACTAGGATCCTATGTACCCAGGAGAGCAATAGTTTAACTCAGTGCACATAGGTCGCTCCGAAAGTAATGCTTCCTTTTTTATTTCCACGGAAACTAAAACTGCTACAAAGAGCACAATAACATTATGTGATAGAGCAAATTCTCAGCTACAAGGCTCTATTTTCTAACACAGTCACCACCATTAACTATTCATTTTTGCCAGCAGTGAACAAGAGCCTGCATGCCACACTCATAAAAATCTTCATGGCCATCTGGAACGTGGTTTGTCTTTCACATCACTGTCACCACTGCTGAAATGCACCACCCACCACCTCACTGTGCTCACATCTACTGTTTGGTTTCCATAAACGTCCAGGAAGTGTTAATGATTGTCAGTGGGTACCATTTTTTCCACTTTGAGGAATTCAGTGACACACCTTTCCTACATCTGCACTTTCATATCAGGTGCCATTTTGTCAGACTGCCCCTCTGCTGCCATGTCACACAGTGTAATGGAATATTGTTGGGAAAGTTCAACCTTTACTGCCATACCACCATCACCTGCCTCTGACGTTGTGCACCAGCATAATAAAATAGGAGCAACCCTTGTAGCAGTGAATATGTTTCACTATTAACTTTATTAACAGTAAGATTGGTTGTTAGTACAAAAGCCTTCCACTAGGTGATTTTCCCAAAATCATGTGTTTCAGACTGTGAATGCATTTCATTATGTTGATCATAATACTTGCATTTAGTTCAATGGAAGTTTTCAACATGAAGCTTTAGTGTTATCAATTCATGCTTTCATGCTTTCTCCTAGACGTACATGAAAATATTTTTGACAGTGGACAATGTGTTTAATTTTCAGTACAGGAGCTTTTTCTTCAGCTTTTCAAACAGCATTTCACTGCATTTCTACAAGCTTAAGAACTGGAAGTTTGATTTCCTGCAGATTTAGCTCTGAGAGTGTCTTGAATGTCTAGTCAGACATGAGATGTAGTTAAAACTTTTTCCCTACTGGTAAGACATTCTGGAGGTGTTTTCTCCTATGGAAATGTTACAGTGTCTGGGGGGGAATTCACCTTGTCTGTCAAAGAATGTATTAATGAAGTCATTTTTCTCTTCCTGGGCTGACATTTTACAGTCTTTCCATCACATTTTATTGGAATTAGTCATCAAGATCAAACACATGGGAAGAGGTTCCTACAGAGACCAAGCCCAACCATGTGTATATGCATACATCCTCCCCTTGGTCACATCATCCTTTTTCTCCATCAGTTGCTTAAAATATTTACAAAACAGCATGGAAAAAAAAGTAGAAGAAGAAAAATTGCCCAAATTTTTTTTGCATGGATGTCTGCAAATCTAAATGAAGTATTTTTTTTTTTTAGTGCTGAAACTGTCTCAGCTCTATCTTCCAATCCCTTCTAAAACTGGGGAGGTTTGAAGAAAACAGCTTTTCAAAGAGAAATACCAATGTTTATAAGGAGGTTTGGGGGCAGGTTGCCAGAGATGATAGCCTCTATCTAGTGAGGGTCAGTTTTTGTTTTCTTATGCTATAAGGCAGAATGTTCTACTGTAACACAAAGATGGTATTCATCCAAGAGACTTTCACATTTTGCATTAAGGTAAATTTTAAACACCTTCTGAATAGTAAACGTGCCAGTCATCATTGTTATGTGATAAAGATAAATAATAAAAATGATTTAAAGATGAATAATAAGAGTAATTAGAGCTCTTCTTTTTTCGTAGGTTATGGTGTCATGGCTGATGGAACTACTACCTACGTGAATGCTTCTGTGTGCACTGTGAATTACCAGCCACTAAATCCACCTATAATTATTGACTTACCTACTCCGAGGAATACATGATTATAATAAAGGATTTCATGTTGTGCCCAACACATTAGCAACTTTATATTGCTGGCTGAGAATCCCAATAGGGAACTGTTCAACAAGAAAAGTCCTTCTTCTCTTTTTCCTGCTAGCTCTCCACAGATAAATCTGAGTGACAAAAACGGATGATGAACAAAGACTTTTTGGTGCCAGAAACAGATTAAAGACATATCACCATTAAAATGTTTGTGAACACAGAAAAGTGAATGCATTCCACATCTATATACATATACATCTCTCTCTCTCTCAAGTAGGGACTTTTGTATATACCGTACATTATATTGGACTAACTAAAAGAACAGTGTCTTTCAGGGGAATGTTTCTTCAAGAAAGTTTGCAGTTTAAACAGAGTTTAGACTAGGATTTCCTCATTTCAGATGTTTCCCATTGAGCTTTTGATAAAAGTGATGTTAAAGATGTTTTCCCTTAACACAGGATACATAAAAGATGCTTCATAAATGACCAGCCACAAGAGGAAAGCTATTATTTCAAGCCTTCCAGGTCTTGAGTCCTTGCATCTATTCCAAACCAATGCAATAGAGGTCTTAATTCACTGTACTGAAATGAAGTTTGCTACATCTGACATTAAGGGAAAGGATGCATATTGCCAGCATGTTCTAAACAGCTTAAAATCTAAGAAGGGAGAAGGGAGACTGTGCTAAGTGCAGTATAAACTCAGGAATTTGAAAGCTGGTTTTGCCTGTGGGGGAAAAAAAAAAAAAAAGACATTTCCCTTAAAAAAAATGAAGGAGTATAACTGTGTTTTCATATGGTAAGGCAATGCGTGATTGTCTGTAAAAAGAAAAAAAAACAAAAACAAAAACAACACCCAACAACCCATTGCTCAGTATTGAAATTTTAAATGAAACCCACTGGGACTATTTGTTTAAAACTTGTTGCTGGTATATGCAGCCAATAGTGAGATTTCTGTTTTGAATTTGGCCCATGTCAGCTGTGACTGAATGTCATTGTGATCATTTTGTCCTTTGGGAAACTGTATGGACCTCAAGGGGGAGGGGGAGGGGTCATCCAAAGGTGGGGTTTGGGCATTCAATTTTTGGATAGCTGTGTAGTAGCATAAGTGCAGTGAGTGATGAGTACATGCCAGTGGGTACAGAGCAGAGCTTGCCTCACAAGGAGCTTGCCTATCATGGCCATGTACCCATTCATGGGCACTGTTGAGGGAGGCCCAAGACAAAACCATAAACCCAGCTGAAATCTGTCTCTTGTGCTGCGTGTAGATGCATCCAGGCAAAGCAGGGGGTGTCAGGAGCTGCTGGGGATGGCTAGCACCAATCCTAACTGTGCAGCTTTCCTGCAGGTTAGCAGAGGTGTTGAGTCTGCTGGGATTTCCACACAGTCCTGGGCAGAAGCTAGAGAACTGTCTACAAACTTGCAAAAATACTTGCTTCATATGTGTCCCGCAAGAAATGGGTTTCTGCCTTGAACTAACACCTCCATGCTCAAAGCAGCTTTTCTGCCTGGATGGAGATCATTTAACTGCTGGAATCTGAATGCTGACTTTCAGTGTTTGGGGCTGACTGCATTTACATATTAATCTTGTTTACACAAATTAGGCAACTCATCTCACTATCAATACTGGATTGTTTTCAGCTCTGCACACAGCTCCTATGTGCACACACACAGTGGGTAGTAGTATCGGTTACTTTTTGCCTGATGTATGGATGTGAAGGCGAGCTTGGTGTAGCGGCTGCATCTATATCAAAATTCCTGCTCTGCCAAGCCAGGCTAGCAGCCACAACTCTAAGGGAGGCAGGCAGAAATACTGCATTTTGGGGGTTTCCTGAATCCTCATCCAGTGGATGTTGGAAGCTGTGCAATTCGAAGCCAGCAACTGATGTGCTGTGGGTCCACAGACAGCAAGAAACATGGCAAGCCGTAGAGCTGTCACTTCCTGGAGCAGCTGTGTGACTTAGGATCTAAACTGATTTGCTGCTTTTTCCTGAAACAGGCAAACAAACAAAAAACAAACATAAAAATGAGCAGGGGTTTCCTGGAGCGAACAGTTCACAGCACAAGAACAGTCCGCCACTGAATTCAGCTGGGTCTACTTTTTGTAAAATCCATTGGTGTAGAAATTGCAAGATCAGCTCCTAACTCAGCAAAGACTAAAATTCAAAGCTTAATGTGAACTCCCACCATCGTTGGGAAGATGAACAATAGCATGCAGTTAAAGTGTCTAATCTAGTCACAATTTGAGCGTTTTGAAACAAATGTGGCAGGAAATTGGCTGTATGTTAAAGAAGTCTGAAATGTTTACATTCACTCATGGCACTTAAGATGCTAAAATGCTGAAAGTGGAGGGAAGAGGTCCTTTTATTGGCCTCAACAAAATTTCTATGTCGACCATAAACTATTCTCTTAAAAATAATTTTTCCTAAGGTATCTTCAAAATACTGTGTATTTTTATGTGAAAAAGATATGAAAGCAGCTGTTACTTCAAAATATCATTTAAACTACTTGAGGTATGAAAGCTTAAAGGTTATTTAATCATTTTGGCATAACTTGATTGTTGTTGTAATTTTTGGTCAAGCATGTTAGACAAATAAAGTCTTAAAAGAAACAACAAAACACAAGGCTTCTTTATATCCCCCTGGTGCACTCAATCCCAGGTAATAGAGCATCTGCTCTGCAGCTGTGGGAGCCAGCCTGAGGGTACTGAGTTGGGGTATTGAAGCTGCCATCATGAATGGCTGGGGGCAGCTGGCACAGAGGGTGGGGTGTCCCATGGGTCATGCAGCCGACACAGTGGTGGTCACTATGATATGACCAGCAGGGCATGGACTTTGTCCTGCTCTGTCCTGGTAAGTCTTGGTTTTCACTGTCACTTGCTCAAGCTGCATGCTGCCCTTTGGGAATGTTTAGTGAACTGGGGGACGGACAGTTTGAGTGCTGGCTTATGTCTGTACAGACACAAACTATACAGGTTTGTGAGATAGAGCAAGGGAACATTTTTATTTTAGCATTGTGAACACCATCAAAAGCCTGGATTTCTTGCCCCAGCTCCAATCTACCCCAGGTGAACAAGGCCATGAAAGGGAAGGTTTTGCAGTTTTGGAACTGTCAGCTCTGTTTAAATTCAGGGATGAGCTGTCAAGATGTTTCCCACCCCCGTCCCCAGGGCTGACCTTCACCGCTATTTATCCAGGTAGGATCACTCCCAGAGGGGTGCTGGTGTGTATCAGTAATAACGTGCATTCCCATCATTAGGCAGAATTGTTACAGAGATAAATTTCAGTTCATTTCAGTGAGGACTAGGAGATATTGCTGCATGTCGGTGAAAAAAGGCGAGATTATTTTTACCTCTCTCAGGCACATACGGCTGGGGATGTGAAATGTTCCTTGGCTATGAGGAGCGAGCAAGCAGGGATGCGGCACCCACCAGAGCAGCTGCCTTTTCCACTACCCACCACAGTGCACCCCAATCTGGGGAGCTGGATTTGGGAAGTCAGATGCTGCTGCTTGTGATAATCTGAAGCTAGAGAACCCCAGAACTTCTCTGCCCTTCAAGGAGAGTTCTTCAGGGATACAGCAAGCCACCTTCCTGGAAGAAAGGTGGAAATCCCTGTCTTGCTCAGCAGGACCATGTATGGAGACTGGAGGCCGTGCTGGGCAGAAGGTAGTGCCAGCATTCAAGCATTGCTGCAGCAGGCAGCTAGAAGGGATAGGGAGAAGCAGTTCATCTTCTGCAGACTCTGAGCATGCTGACAGCCAACAAAAGTGTTCCAGAGGAAGGAGGAACAAGATACTCCTTTGAAGGCAATTTTTGGAATAGTCTGCCCATGGGGATCTCTGCCCCTCTTCACTTATTCTTGTTTGTATGTGAATTTCTCTCTTAAAAACTATTATTGCTCACTGCTAATGTAACTCACATTTAGCAAAGATAACTGCAAATGTCCTGTCAGGTACATTGCTGTCCCTCTCAGGAAACTCTCTGCATCTGAGATTTCAGAGATATTTTAGAACAGCAAGTTCCCTGGGTGATGATGCACTGTGCATTAGAACAACAGCATTTCGTTTATCCCTGCAAGAGTGCCGCCACTCGACTTTGTTGACTGTCCCTTTGTTCTCTTTTTATGTGAAAAGTGTGAATAGGAGTGCTTATATGTACCTGCTTTGGACCATTTGTTATTTTGTATATTTCCAATACGTTACTTTTTCCTCACTTTGTCAGAAAACTTAAACAATTTCAAATATTTCTAAACCTCTTTCTGTCCTATCCCAGAAAGGCTCTCTCCCTTCCCATGTGTCCTGTGGGAGCTGGGGAAAGCCAGGGACTCCAGAGGACCTCCTGTCCCTTCCCAACAGAGCTTCTGGGAACAACGATCTGCCACTTTCTTCTGTCCTGATCTTCATCTAACACTGTTCATTTGTTTAGGGCTTTTTGATAACAGCAGGTATTTGCAGCCCAAAGTGAAGGACTGTGGTGAGCTGCCTATGGTCCCAGATGGAGTTTTCCTTTAAAGAGATGGCAGCCTATCTAGGCTCCCCTGGTTTGCACAAGCACCATCTATTCAAGGACACGTCCATGTGGGAATCCTTTTGTGTCTCTGTGGGAATCCCTTTGAGTCCATGTCAGAATGCTTCTGCGGCCATTCCCCTCTGGGCCCCTCCCCTGGCCCTGGTGGTGCACCCTGCAGCCCTCCTCTCCTCAGGCCTGCCAGTGGTGCTCCTGGCTGTGGGGCCGGGCACGCTGCTGTGAGGGGCTGGCAGCAGAGGGATGCCTCATGGCTCCCATCCCATGGTGTGGTGCTTCCCAGCATGTCCCTTGCTCATGACCCTTTGCAGCCTCTCAGGAACTGCTCTTTGACAAAGGTCTACATCAGGACCTTTGCAAGTGTCCACACCAATTATATCAAGGTACCTCTTCTTGACAGGATTTTGATGTACCAAAGCTTTCAAATAGATTAAAGGAACAAGCTTTTATTTTCCAGAAACTGACCATGTTTTATTTCTACACACAGCAAAGTTCATTCTCTTCTAGAGCATGACAAGCCAATGCTGAGCAGAGCAATTAACCTCACTGTCAGCCATTGGGCCTGTGCCCAACATGCCCTTGTGCTCCCGCCATTTGCTCAGCCTCAACACCACCCAGGTCTGGTCAGACAGCAGATGGCTTCTGGCACTGGAACACTGTGTGTTGAAGGCCCCGTTCCCAGCTTGAAGCCAGCCTCATGCCATGGGCCTCACTGGGGAATGGTGATCGGATGGGCTTGCTGTTTTCATTCAGTGCTTTCTGCTCTGGGGATGTCATGAGCCTTCAGTGCACTGATGGAGTTGTGCTGCAGAAACAATTCCGGCTGCCTTGCATGGCAGCCCATCCAGCAGCTGCTGCTCCTGCGAGGGAAACATTCATAGGCTAACAGAGACCTTCACCCCTGCCTAACAGCTTGGGACAAAGTTTCCAGAAATAATAAAGTTATGCAGGATAACACAATTTAAATTGATTGGGCAATTAAACCTCCATTTGTATTTCTTTTAGCTATTTTATAAGGCCTTTGCATGGTGCAGCTGCTCTGACTGCATCTGTTACCTGATGTTTTACAAGGAAGGGAAAGCTGCTTTGCATGGACACGTGTTGGCTGCCAGTCACCTTTCTTTTGTCACCAACCCTTCTGCCTCTGTCCTCACCACTGTGTGCCACTCACTGGGGGGCTTCATGAGCAGCCCCCAACATGGGTATCCCCACTCCAGACATATCTGTCTCTCCAGGGGCTGGAGTGCATCCTTATATGCAAAGAAGAGGAGGTCCAGCTGGCAGGATGGCTGGTTTGCCCAGCAGAGATGAGACTGGATAAGGGAGGTTCCAGGCATTCCTTTATGTCCCACAACAAAGGTTGTGCCCCTGGGGCTGTGACACCCCATGTTTGCCACATTACTGTGTGATTTAGATCCCATGTTTGGATTTCTTGAAAGAGTACATATTTATTTTAATGGCACCAGAGGCATTGAGCATCATCATTTAAATATACTGTACTTCTTCATTTCATTCATTTAAAAAGTCAGGATTTACATCAGGCTGCACTTAGGGAAAGAGCTGGGTTGGCTTAACAGGGCGCTTCCAGATGCATTGCTGAGGGCAACTCCTCTTCAAAATGAGCTGGTAATGCTGATCACATTACCCTGAGAATGTCAGCTTGTGGAGGGATGGACCATGTAACAGTGGCCAAATCACCATCATTACCATCATTCAAGTCATGTATTTGCTTTCAAAGTTAGCAATGACTGAACACGGCTATGGCATGAATAGTGAAGAGATCTGTGAGGAGCAGCACGTTAGTTTTATCCGATGGACAGATGGTCTTGCCTTTGAGCCCACAGTCAAACAACAACGCCTTCTCCATCAGCTCCAGACAGAACCGAGAAGCCCAGAAGGGCCGAGAGGGGCAGGTCCTTCCACTAAGGGTGAAAGTAGGTGCTCCACAAGTTCACCTTAAGCTGAAAGACATAGACATGGAATCGTGTGGAATCACAGCATGGCTATGGTTTAAAGGAACCTTAAAGACCATCTACTTTCAACCCCCCCCTGCCATGGGCAGGGACGTCATCCACCAGCTCAGATTGCTCAGGGCTCCATCCAACCTGGCCTTGAACGCCTCCAGGGATGGAGCATCCACAATTTCTCTGTGCAGCCAGTGGCAGTGCATCACCACACTCTGAGTAAATAATTTTTTCCTAACATCCAATCTAAATTTCCCGTCTTTTAGTTTGAAGCATTACCCCCGGTCACTACAATCTCCATTAAGGAGTCCCTCCTCGTCTTTCCTGTAGGTCCCTTTTAAATACAGAAAGGCCTCAGTGATGTCTCCCTGGAACCTTCTCCAAGATGAACCAGATCCCACAGCTTTTCCTCATAGGAAAGGCGTTCCAGTCCTCTGACCATCTTCATGGCCCTCCTCTTGAACCACTCCAACGGCCTGTATCTTTTCTTGCACTGGGGACCGCAGACTTGAGCATAGTACTCCAGATGGGTCCTTACAAGGGCAGAGTAGAAGGGGACAATTACTTCCCTTCCCCTGTTGGCCAGGTCTGTTTTTACTCAGTCCAGGATGCAGTTGAGCTGCAAGTGCACAGTCTTGGCTCTTGTTGAGCTTTTTGCCCACCACAACCCACAATTCCTCTCATCTTATGTGTCTCACCTGTTTGTGAAGTGGTGATGGCTTCTGACACCTGGATGATCTAACAGCATGCTTGATGTTCATGCTTATCCTGTAACAGAACAAGCAGTGCCTCTGGCTTGCTGTCCATCGTCCCCACCAGAGACCTTAGGGATTCGTGCTGGGATTGTTGGGAAGCAATTTTTTCCCACATACATCCAGCAGCACCTTCTTTCCTCACCCATTATTCTTGCAGAGTGTACATAACTGTGTTTATTGTTTGTTCAGAAAGAAATAATAGCTCTGAAGTGCTACCTATCCAGTTCGTTTCTGTGAATGCCCATAACAATAATTAATCATACATATTATTAACATGCGGTCAAGAGACTTGTCAAAACTGGAGCTCTCGAGCAGTAAATAGAGTTCAAACAATTAGCAGCCACTGCTTGAATTGAGTCAGTGTTTCTCCCAACACAAAAGAAAGTCAAGGAAGTAATAAATAATGGAAACATAGACAATACACTCAACAAACTATGATGAAGACAATCAACTGCCTGTAGGACTGTGTCAGTGTATTGCACGAGTCTGCAACGGTTGAGCCTGTTGCATTTTAGGTGTGTTGACTACATCATTAATGCTGCCCTAAACTTGGAAATACTGTGCTCATGCTCTCTTCTGTGTTAGAAGCAGTTTTATTTCTTAATTACTTTCAATTCACCCGCTGCTGAGCATTTGCTGTTCCTCAGTACAGAGAACTTCTATGGTGCAGATTTTAATCTGAAGTGCAGGATCTCAGCTGGGCCCTGGGGCCAAGCATAGTAATGGGGCAGGGGGACCTGGCTGGTTAGGATAGGTCCTCACATCGGGTACAGACACCCTGCTCACTGCAGCTCTGCTCTGTTAAAGCAATGCCTTTCCGCTTACAAGAAACCAACACTTGCTAAATGAATCAAAGGAAAAAGGACAACAGCAACAGATAGGGTATGGTTCTTCCTAATTTTGAAGCTAGTTTTATCTATTAAAACAACCGAAAACTCAAAACACAGAGATTGGAAGAAAAAAAAATTTGAAAGCATATGACTGACCAATGCTCCCAGATGCAGTTGTAATGTTCTGTGCTCCCTATTGGCTTCATTTCTGTTTCTGGGCTAAAAAAGGATAGTGTTCTCTCAAGAATGTTGTCCTGTTGACCCCACGCTTGCATTATTGGCAGTGGTTGTGTTCTGTGACTGCATAGTGTTGGTCTAAAAATACGTCACTTGAATTATCAGGAAGTCACAGCTCACAAGTAGATTCAAAATAGAAAGCTAGGGTGTGTATGTTTTAATAAAGACAAAATAAGTTTTTATTCATTGAAAGTTCCCTATAAATGTAAAAGGCAATTGCTTCTCTTGAGTCTTCAGAGGCTTCACAGCACCTTCCACACTCTTGCTGGCTTTTCCTTTCCTGTGCACAAGGCTGCAGAGCTCTTCCCACAAGAACAGGGAAGAGCTATTCCTGCTCACAATAGCAGGATTGAAAAACTGAGATGAACCAGTGGTAGTCTAGGTCAATAGCCATTTTTCCAAACACAGATCCCTCATCCTGCACTGAGATGCCAGGTGCCCTGGACCCTTCCCCACACTATGGCCCTGAGCTGGGCCCTCACCCCATATGGCAATGTCTTTCCTGTACTGGGAAGACTAGAAGAGGAGGCAAGAATCCACTCACAGACTCTCAAGTTCAAAATAAACAGAGGAACATTTATTGTTTTGGTTATTTTGTGACTTTAGGGTTTTGTTTTGTTTTGTTTTGTTTTGTTTTTGTTTAGTTTTGTTGTCTGTTGGTTTGTTTCTCAATTGTACTTTTTTTTTTTCTATTTTTTTAAATCTTCTGCTCTTCAAGCTTGAAAAAGTTCTTCATGCTGAACATCAGCCTTCCTCCTGTCACAACCAAAGTCTTCTGCTTCTCCACAGAAACAGTGGCTGTTCCTGCTGCCCTTGGTCCCTTGGTGACACCTTTGACACCTCCTCACGTCCCCGGTAACTCAGGTCCCTCCACAGGACTCCTCCTGTTGCCCCGCAGCAGTGTCTCAGAGGCTGCCAGTCCCTGGCCTTCCTTCTTCCTCTCGGTGAAGAAGAGATGAGAGGACTTGGGGAGGGACGGGAGGTGGGGACGGGAAGGGTGGGTTCACAGGAACCTTGGCTGTCAAAAGAAGAATTCACAGGAGATGAATGTCTCATGTGAGCCTGCAGAGAGGTCTGACAGCTGGGGCTGTATCAGATAATGATAAACTTACAGGATGGGAGGATCAGGGTCGGCATCAAGGCGGCTACCTGCCGGGAGGTGGACCGGACCTCAGGCCACTCCAGTAGTAGGGGTGGGCTCTGGGTCTGGCTCTCCTCTGCCACTTCCCGAGAGCGATGGGCTGATGGTGACTCTGCCCTGATGGAGGTGGATCCACCTCCATCGGCTCCTCATCGCTCTCGGGAGGGTCCACCTCCATGGGCTCGATGGTGTTGAGCCTCTCCATTAGCCGCCTCTTCTTTGGAGGAAGAGAATCCATTCTTCCTCCTCGGAAAACAAAAACACCACTCAGCTCTTCAGCTCAGTGCAGCCACTGGCGTCTCTCGCTCAGCAACTGGGGTTCTGGGCCCAGGGTTCCCCGTTTCCAAGGGCTTGGAACACTGGGCAGTGGGACGATCTGTGACATCAGGAGGCCATGGTGATGCCGTTCTTCTCCATCACGGTGCCATGGTGACCAAATGTCAACGCTTTACAGGCCGGTTTGGGCCGGTTCCATGACTAATGGGGCACGGACTGAGTTTTGAAGAAGAGAGGAAAGATGTTTGTGTATAGGAAATAAAAATACAAGAGACCGAGATATTCACAGGCTGCTCTGCATTGAATGACTCCTATTTGCTTCCATAGACACTGCAGCAGATACAAAGAGGACAATAGCACTATTTGAGAGCAAGTTGTCAGTACAAAACACTGTTGTCCAACACAGTCACCACCATTAGCTGATTTGTGTGTGATCTGATCAAGATGCTCTTCATTTTGTAATGCGACAACTGTGCATGGCCACGCAGAATGTGGTTGTTTTTCACATCACTGTTGCCACTGCTGAAATGCATCGCCCGCCATCTCACTGTGCTCACATGCACAGTTTGGTCTCCATTAACATTCAACAAGTGTTAATGTATGTCAATTGGTTCCATTTTTCCACTTGAAGGAACTCAGTGACACACCTTTGCTTCCTGAGCGCTTCCATGTCAGACACCATTTTGTCAGACTGCCTGTCTGCTGCCATCTGTCACACAGCAGCAACACGCAATGGAATATTGCAGGGAATGTTCAGCGTTTACTGCCATCAGCTTAAAAATACACATATGTATGTATTCAAATGTATGTATGCAGTGTTTTCCTTACAAATATTGTAATTACTTCCAAAACAACCTTCAAGTGATTGTGCTGTTTCATTGCAACTGGCAATTTTAAAATCAAGATCTGATGTATATCTACAAACAAAAATTAATTATGGAAGCCCCATTCATTAGGAACAAACTAACATACACTCACACGGGCACTTTTGGCTTAACTTTGAATCAGGCCTTGGCTGAACAGACAATTTTGTAGAATGGTCACTGCCCAGGGTGCTTCCACACTGCTGCCTTGCTAGTGCTGAGCAAACCCATGGCACTGAGGAAAATGTTCCTTTGTGCAGACATTTCACACTCTAGCAGGCAATTAAAATGCAAATTACAAATGTTTATTAGAACTGTTTCAGCATCTATTCTAATGCATAAGATGGGAATTATGCACAGTACATGGAGAAAGATGCATTGCTCCTCAAGTAGAATCTGAGTTCCACTCTAGGCCTGGAAATAGCTGGAAAAGCTGATTCTGGTCTGATTCTGATCTGATGTGGTGGAATAAACACCCTGAACTCAGTTTAGCTACAAAGCTTTGTTTAGTGAACTGAACTCAGTGTAGCTACAAAGCTTTGTTTAGTGAAATGAGAATTTAGCTCCATAAAAGTACTTCCATTGAAAGCAGGTGCAGAAGGGGTATCCGTAGCGCAGTGAAACTTCTGCGTTACACTGTTTTTCACTTTACCCTTATTTTTAACCACAATTCAGGGATGAAGACAGACATAGCTAAAGTAAGGCCCAAACACACTGGCTGTGCAGCCTGGGGTTAACCTTGTGGCTATGGGGCCAGTTATAGAATTTCTAGTTGAGCAACACCTGCACAGGTTTGGAGGAGCCACCAGCAACTGGGCATAGCACCAAGTCTTCAGATGCTTTGTTAAATCAAATTCCAGAGCTCAACAAATGCAGTTAAAACTCTTTTGCAACTTTTGACTTTCCTGCTTGGTAGGGCCAGGGAAAGAAAATGGCTGAGCACAGTGCTTCTGTAGCCCCATGCAGCACCCATGCATATCAGGAGCCCACAGTACCTCCCAAAGAACTGCTCTTCTTTGGCTGTGCAGTGCCTGAACTCCCCAGACAAGCAGTCTGGGAGCTGCTCTGTGCACTTAGGTGTCACCTCCCCCAAAATGAACCATCAGCCCTTAATGGGCAGGACCAGAGCCAGGTTTTTTAAGGTGTCGAGTCTGGGTATGTATGCTGGCACTTCTCCTTCCTATGTCAAATTCATAGTTGCCCCATTAACATTCAACCCAGTGCAAGCTACTGTTTAAGACAACTTGCTTACCTTTCCTACTTAAAATCTAACTACATCAAAGACAAAATCTGGATAGTCCCAGAGCTGTGATGAGGTTGTTTTTACAGGTATTTGAGCAGCGTGTTAAACCTGCTTATTTGAAGATGATGATATTTGTATTGTTGCTAAGAATTCATGCCAAGCATAATTTTGGGGCGTTGGGAAGGTATCATATTTGCATATTTTAAGTATTGATATAATACAAAATTCTTTTTATGTCTCCTTTCACAGCATAATAATGCTCTTTCCACTGCATGACAGCTTTTAGTATAGAAAAATTCAAAAACAGAAGAAAATCATTTTTTAGAAAATGGATTTTTTTAAATCTGATTTTCATTTTGCCATGTTTGGAGCATCCTTTACTGCACATGACCTGCTGTATATCATCCACATAAAAACAGTAATTGCACAGAGATATAGGTACTTCACATGGTAATGCCTTAATCAAACAAATCAAATGACTGCATTCTGGAGGAGTTTGATTTTTTTCTAAAGCATGCTCTATTTCTAGTCTTGTGTGCCTGTAGAAGATGGGCTCTATGAAGCTCTTCCTTGTTCCTTTTCTTTTCAGTCCCTCTGATTACCTTAACCCCCTCTCTACTCTATTTGTTCATCCTCTAAGCACAGAGAGACTTTGTTTCTGGTCCTGCAAGCTCCATAGAATCATAGAACACAGAATTATTGAATGGCTTGGGTCGGAAGAGACCTTAAAGACCATTGAGATTTAACCCCTGACATGGACAGTATTACCACCCACTAGCTCAGGCTGCTCTGGGCCCCATCCAACCTGGTCTTGAGCACGCCCAGGGATGAAGCATCCACAGCTTCTCTAGGCAGCCAGTGTCAGAGCCTCCCTGCCCTCTGGGTAAAGAATTTCTTCCTAACATCTAACCAAAATTTCCCCTCTTTTAATTTGAAGCCATTCCCCATTGTCCTACCACTGTTAGGCCATGTAAAGAGTTACTCTGCTTCCTGTTAAGAAGCTGCCCTCAAGTACTGGAAGATAGCAGTGAAGTCACTCTGGAGCCTTCTCTTCTCCCAGACAAACAAGCCCAACTCCCTCAGCCTTTCTTCATGGCAGAGGTACTCCAGCCCTCTGAGCATTTTTGTGACCTCCTCTGGACCTGCTCCAGCAGCCTCAGAACCCACTCCAGCAGCTCTAGAATAGAAATAGCTGCCACAAAGTCTATAAACTTCCCTCTGCTAACTGTTTTCCATCTCGTTTTCCTTTCCCTATTTGCTCATGCTACCAACAAGTAACTCCTGTGCCTTGTGATTCTGCCCTGCCCAGGAAGGGCCCTCTTGAGCTGCTGCCTGCCCCAGGTCGGGCCCCAGTGCTTGGCAATGGTGGCCAGCGGGCCTGGGACAGGGCTCAGGTATGTGCTAACAAGACAATGCTGCTGGTGTCACAGGAGCTTCAAAGTGAGAGATATCCAAGAGGAAGAGAATGCAGTGAAGGATATTCCTCCTTCATAGTCTAATTAGATACAAAATTCATTTTTGTTTTAACTTTAATTGTCTGGAAACCCTACGGGGTTTGGCTGGCACGAGTTCTTCTGTTGTGCAGGCTCTGGTGGTGCTGGCAGTTAGTGGGTGCTCTGGGTTGGATGCTACTCGAGGGAGGCTTCCACCACAGCACACATCTCTGAAGGTTTCCTTCTGTCAGTGGGTTTTCTGAGCAGGTTGATGGGTGATCTGGGAGGAACACGAGGCCTCTGAGGTGGCGGATTGACCAGCAACTTCAATCTCCTTCGGTTAGTTTATTTTGTTCAGAAGTGGTTTAAATGGAACTTAAAGTGCTGTTAAAGCACTGTTGAAGTAGTAGATCTTCTCTACCCTTGGCGAATCTCATGCCTCTGGTACAGAGCAGGTCCCCAGCAGTAATGACACCATTCTGGGGATAGAATAGCAAGCAACATGAGGTTGGGCAGAAGGGCTGTGGCAGGAGGCAGATTGTGATGCCCAGCCGAACCACCCCCACGGACCCTTGACTTTAGTCCTACAGCCTTTCATGAGGAGGAGATGCTGCTCCAAACTCCGTTGTCACCCTACCTGTGTTTCCCTCCCTTGAAGGCTGCTCCTGGGATGGCAGAAAACAGGAATCAGTGTCCTCTGCTCAGCAGTGATATTTCCTCCCTTTGCACTGACGTTTTTTATTTTCATAACTGCCTCAGTGATTACGTGTAGCAGCAGGGGACTGTTACCAAGGGATAATACTCAATCCCACTGACATTATCTACCTCTTAGTGGAAACAAATGGGATGCCTGCCAGCCTGCCGATGCTGGATGACTGGCCATTGTTTCTGGGGAAGGGCTGCTTAAAAATCTCTCTTCCATTATAAAGTTGATCCATCCAGCAGTTTGTGATTTTAATATGAAAAATTACCTTGCTTATTTTGAAATGCTGGTAGTTGAAATTCACTTTGTTTTTTTGAGGCTGGATAAACAGTTGACAAATGCCATCTCTGCCTTTAAAAACTCACTAAAAAAACCAGCATGATTTGATTTGTTCGCACAGCGAAAAGATTGTTCTTTAATCCCTTTGGAGTTGTTGTATTTGATACTCCTGCCAGTGGAACTAATGAAAAATCCTCTGGCACGATGTGTCAAGAAGCCCAGGAATGTCCCTGGCCACAGCATGTCTTCTGAAGATGGCAGGTACCTTGAAGGTGGCAGAGCCAGGACACAATGCCCTTATCCTTTCACAACATTCTTCCTTGCCCAGTAACAGCATGGGGATGGAGACTTTATTATATTTGGTACAAAACTGGATCCAATTGTCAGATAGAAGGTGTTGGTGTATTTGAAAAAAAAATACACAAAAACATAACCACCCAATAATTACTTAAATAGTTTTGTTGTTTGGTTTTGTTTTTGTTTTTGTTTTTTGTTTTTTTTTTTGGCCATCATTATAACAGTTCAGTGAAATCCACTATTTAAAAACTAATCATTGTAGTATTTGTGTTACAATTTTAGGTGTTCCGAACAGCAATTAATTCTTTAATGAGTATGAATGATTAATTCAGGACATAAACTGCATGAAATAATAACAGAAATTAAATCAGGCATGCTGCACCTGATTAGGGTTGGGGGAAAAAGTTGCTATTAAAGAAGAGAGCAGTTTGTGGATTCACAACAGTTACAAAAATAAAACTAAAAGGCCAGACTAATTGGTTCTTGTACAGGGCTAAACTGAACTCCTCGTGGGATCAAATCAGGTGCTGAAACACGATTTCCTGCTGCAGCCTGAGATGACCTCAGACACTGGGACATTCCTGTGGGGGCTGGCCGATGTCAATGCAGGACCACCTGGAGATGCCCGGTGGGAACGTCCAACATGCCACAACAGCTATGCACCGAGGCCTGCCCTTTTCAGTCACTTACAGGTATGTGTATCCCTAAGATGCACTCTTTTCCAGGTAGGAATTTTTGTATTAGCTTAGTATGGGAGGACAGCCTTTAATAACCGTAGTCACAATCTCTTCTGTTAATCATCTAAGTATCAATTACAGGGATTTACAGATAGCCATCAGTTTTGAGGAAAAAATCTAGCAAGTATTCTTTATGTTACCATTTCAAACACATCCAATGCCAAATGTATTTATTTTATGTTGGAGTATCCTAGAAGCTATATGAAAACCAATACAGAACATACACCTCACTCACTCACTTACTCACTCAACTACACCTCACATCCACAGGTCCAATCGGAAACATCCCCAGTGCTTTCTTTTTCTGTGGAAGCTCCAAATGCAATGAACCGTTTTTTCATAAAAACAGACATTCATAGAATCATAGAATGGCCTGGGTTGAAAAGGACCACAATGATCATGTAGTTTCAACCCCCCTGCTATGTGCAGGGTCGCCAACCACCAGACCAGGCTGCTCAGAGCCACATCCAGCCTGGCCTTGAATGCCTCCACAACCTCCTTGGACAACCTGTTCCAGTGCATCACCCTCTGAATGACAGCATTAAAGTGGTGGGCGTTGGGAATCTTTCAGATTCCTACCAATGGCTCACATGTTCACTAGAAACAATAAGAAAAAGAGGATTATGTTCTTCCATTTCCTTT
Source organism: Tetrao urogallus (assembly GCF_951394365.1). Lineage (NCBI taxonomy): Eukaryota > Metazoa > Chordata > Aves > Galliformes > Phasianidae > Tetrao > Tetrao urogallus. The sequence goes on along the minus strand of NC_136813.1, from coordinate 125,584,443 downwards.
TGACTTCCATATATTCATGTGTGTGTGTGTGTTTTGTACATGCTTCTACAACCACACAGCTTGCTCTTTCTTTTCCTTTATTAATACTGTTAAACTTTTTTCTACTTTGGAAGAAGAGTGATGCCAAATAAGTACAGGTGATAAGGACAGAACTCTTCAGTGTACCAGTGAATATTAATTCAGGAACCCAACAGTGACATATTTACCTAACAAGTCTTCAGATCAGGTAATTGTTTAGTTGTTGATACAATGCCAGGAAGCAAGCTCTGATGATCATATGTCCTTTAATTATCTCAGAAGTTCAACAATCAAAACAATTACTTTTTAATTTCCTTCCCAAGATCTGAGTATCTCACAAGATATTCAAACAGAATTTTGCTATTGGGAATAGCAAACAGTAGCTATTGGTAAATCTAACCAAACGGTTTACTTGCAATTTACTGTTTAATTTATATCTGTACTCTAAAAAATAAAACCTCATGACTAACGCTAGGAATCTATCTGCAGTTAAGAAGCCAATGCTCGTTGGTGCCTTCTTTTCTAAACTGTTGACAGATGTAGAGGAACAGTTTTAATGTAGTAAGGTGTGGTGTCGACTCACCGTTGGCATCTTAATAGCCATTCCAAATTAATGTCCTTGACAAGACAAATATGACACTAAGCACAGGAAAGAGAAGCACTGCAAAATGGGATGATTTTTTTTGAATAATGATGGCTAATATACTAAAAGTAATACATTTGGAAAATTACAATTGAGGAAATTGAATAGTATGCCTTGTAAACCTTTTTACTGAAATTAGAGTATGCCATTAATAAAATGTGTAAAATTGAAAAGAAGAGTTTTCTTAAAAGAATAGCTCTTGGAGATGTCTTAAGAAGCCTTATTTTGACAATGTTAATTGTTGCCTCTTTTTTGATAAATGGATTATGCAAAATTAATTCTCTCACTATGTAGATCTAATCCACAACACAGGACCACTCTGTCAGAATTTTAAAGTATTTTGAGTTTTCTAATGAATAGATACAAAAAGCCATTCTCAATTAATTTATTAGTTTGAAATTTGAAATTGTAAATCCATCACTGTCTTTATCTACAATTTCCTGCATTTGAACAAATCCTACTGTAAGAATGCCCGGAGAAAATCATTGTAGGATATTTTTGAAGATAGAGTTTTATCATAGTATTCCAAAATGTTAAACAGCTCTTCTTCCGATAGGTTGATTTTGTATTCATGAAGAACCTGTAAAAGACAGAAGCAACTTTAAAATTTATTGTTCCTTTGGTGAGGAAGAAATAAAAACAGTTATGCTAAAATTTCTTTACAAAACAACTTCATGATTTAGCCCTGTCCTAACTTAGGTTTCTGAGAATACCAGAAAATCAAATCCTCTTTCTTATCTTTGACTTCCATGTCAGTATTGGTTCCCTGGGATACATTTCTGAAAACCTGTGTATACAGGGGGTTTCATCCACGATCCCAAACAGCACTTGCCTTAAGGGGAGCACTGGAGATGGGGAGCCCCTATGTGTGTAGAAGCAAATTTACAAATAATGCATGTTTAGAGGGCTTTAAGTACTATTAGGAGGTGGGATGGAGAAATGGAGTGTCTTCCTTTGTATCCTTCTTGGATGATCTACAGTCTTCACATCCAGGGAAACAGAAGGAATAACACTGTCACTCAAACTGTGCAAACCCCAATGTACGTAATAATGCCCACATGTTCTCCATGTTTTTACACATTAATTTCTGGGCGTTACTTCTGGTTTCACATGAACTTGAGAATTTGGGCCCTGCCAGTGACCAGCAAAGCCATTAGTGCTGGTATGCCACGCCACTAATCACTGGCTTTCTGGAAAGATCTTATTGGTTTGCAACTCTCTCCTAACAGCTCAGCATCTGAAGTTGCTAATGGCCCTGTGCATTTAGTACAGCCGTAAATAGCAGTGTTGCTGAAGTTAGGAGGGTGCTAATTTCTCCATTTCAGTAAATTTAAGTTTCCTAGGAAATAAAGGGTTCTGTTCCTTCACAAAACACCTTACATCTTGTCAGTGGCCTATTAACACCTTTGTAGCAGTATTCTGGAACTGGGGATGGCTTCTTCATCTAAGCCTATGAGATGTTATCGTATTTATTTATTTGTTTATTTTAGCCTAGCTTAGGTCACGTTAAAGACGCTTGATTTGCAATTGTTGACAGCACTTTAACTTGGAAAGATAATCATCACAGTCCTAGAGGAATATGACAAACTAACAGGTCTGATCTTCATTCCTATTCCCCTAAGCCTGATATCCTGAGGCAGTACCCAGGCAGGCAAAAAGCTGCAGTGACAGCCAGGGAGCCTGTGGCATGAAGATTGTATAGCTACAGTGCTGCTTCTCATCCCTCAGTCTTCACGTAGGGACTTAGGTTTCAGTTACATGGCTGTGCCAGGAAATATCATGTTCCCACCAATACTAAATAAGTAAAGATTTACAGAGGAGTTCAGTGACTGGTATAATCTAAAGAGGTTTAGGCTGTTCTTTGCAGTGCCAGGCAACAAGCTGGTTTTCTGCAGCTCCTGGGAAGGTGAGCTTCAGAATTACACCTCACGATTACTTATTGCACGTAAGCATTTGGTTGCTGTGATTGAGCATCCTGTCCACCAGTTTATCAGTTCTTTAAAGCAGTAATAATACCAAGGGGTGTCTCAATGCACGCAGCATTAAATGAGTTTAGGGACCCATCATAATTTTTTCTTGCAATTGAATAGCAAATATTCACAATTCGTCTAGAACACACTGTGATTACTAATCCTAAATAAAACAATGAATAAATAAAACAAAGAATACACTGAAATTTGTGAAGATTAAGTTGAGTAAAAATCAGAATCCCCATAGATCTAGATGAAGAAGCAACTATTAATTCCAGATGCAATATACATATATAGAATACAGAGGTATTTGCTATTTGAGGGGATACAAGGTGCCAAAATATTTGCAGAGCTTTTGGATCCCTCCCCTAGTACAAAACTGTGCTCCACACAAAAGAGCAAAGAAAGAAACTAGTAATAGAGATTCTTAGATGTGGACTGCTTGGGCCCATTTCACATTCAGAAGGGAACACACCAGTTGGAAGTCCACAGGATCCTGCAGCTACTTTCCACAAAGGACTTGTTTGGTTCTGCCAATACCTCTGTTCTTATGCATTTGTGAAAGCTCTGTATTTAAAGATTGTATGGGAGCAGACTGCCCAGAGAAGCTGTGTATGCCCCAATTCTGGAGGCACTCATTGCCAGGTAGGATGAGGCCCTGAGCAGCTTGAGCTGATGGGTAGCAAACCCACTCGCAGCACGGGGTTGGAACTGGGTGGTCTTTAAGGTCCTTTCCAATCCAAATCATTCTGTGATTCTATGATAGGAACTAAGATTTTCTCTGCTTTATTTATGCTGTTATAGCAGGACCCCACTAAGACCCTCAGCCTGAGAATGTATAATCATATGTGGAGAAAGATTACCACAAGTAATAGTCAGAGCTAAATTTACAGAGGAAAGCCAGAATGACTTTATATACTATAGTTCGGTACCATTTTCCAGAAAATTTTCAATCAGGAAGCTCACATTCAAGTACTGCAATTTTCTGACTGTTAACTGCTCAACACAGCTTACTTGTCTGAAATCTGCAACATTTAACAGTCCAGTACGACTTTCGTCATAGGATTTAAAAGTGCGCTTCATTGGTCTCCAACAGTGCAAGATCTGGGGCTGAATTCTCAGCATTGTGCTGTGGAACAACACAGATTGTGGTCCAGGACTCATCTGTCAAAATTGGATGAGAAAGACAAGCATTAATACAATGGACACAACGGGGCAGAACAATAATGCAGAATGAGAAGGTATCGGAAAGTAGCGCTGGCTTAATTGGTGAACTGGCTGCCAAGCACTTGTTTACAAATTATTGCAAGATACTGTTTACATAAGATAATTTTAACCTATGACATTTTAATATTCTTGGAAAGTGCAGATGGTATATTTACTTAATCACTGTCAACGCCCTAACTGTATTATTTGAAACTGATTCTGAAGTCAGTGTTACTTCTTCTCAGATCTGTGTTTTCACTTGTGTTACGCTTGTCCTTGTTTCAACTCCCTCTTTCAGGCATTTTTAATTCCCTGCAGCGTTCATTTTCCAGAGTGAAATTTTTGCTTTAAAATGACTGAATGCATAATCCAACTATGGGGGCAGCATGTGATTTAAGAAAAGCAAAACCCCGCTCTACATTCTTCCCTATAGCTATAATATCTTGTAGTCAGTTTTTTAACACCTCTGCAGTTAAATAACTGGAACATAGACTTAATTTTCCTTAGGAAATGTCTTTCCTTGTTTTGGCCTGGCTAAGCTTGTTACATGTTGTACGCTGAACACGTGATCTGCAGAACTAGTACTGTAGTACTGCCATGAATAAGAGACTTTGGGAACCCAAAGTCAGCAGGCCACCTTCAGGATCTGAATCTGCTCTGCCATCCTTTTATTTCTTTAGGTACATGTCAGGCTTCTCCTTAACACTTGTCATTGGTTACGTCACTTATGCCACTTTTGTGCCAGGCACACGTGAGGCTACAGTCTCTACAAATGTCTCATTGTGAAGGAAACAAACAGAGGATGTTATACCTCTGTTAGTTGGACACAGGCAGACACAAGCAGACACTGTATTGCGCCTATATGTGTTGTAACAGGCATGGTGGTGAGATAACACCACTGATCTGTGCTCATGGTGCGTTCTGCCTTCAGAATATGTAGCTGAGGAATGCATGGATACATGAATAATGCAATTTCCAACCCCAAATACTGAGTACTCTTGTGGGTTGAAATAAGGGAAGGAGCTTTTTACAGCGAATGCAATTTGGGTTATTTTCATAGCGTGGAGGTTTGATGCTTCCGTGAAGCCCTAGGCCATTGATTCCCTCAGGCTTTAGAGAAAGAACTGCGCCTATGACATAAAGGAAAAGTTTATTATTACTATTATTACCATTATTAATTATTATTCCTTTTGATGTGCATCTGTCTGCTTATTAGATGGAATGGGGTGAGCAATCAATGAGGAAATTTCACTTTGAATATTACATAATACAAAGATGCTCAAAACATGGACTGAGACCTTCACTGCATTTTCTGAACAGGATAAATAAAATAAAAGTGATTTGAGACAACTACATAAGGGACTCAAAAATTCCTTCTTTATCTACTCCAGTATTCTGGGATGAAATTTTACAGCATCAAACTTGTGTATAAAGGAAACCTTATGTAAGTTAATGAGGTTTTTTGATGCAAAACTTAATAGTTCTACCTTACTGTCCCTACTGGTAGTGAATACTTGATAATTCCTAATGATACTCTCTTCATACCTTGGTAGCAATCTGTTCGTTTCACATCTGAAAACAGTTCAGTAATGTAATTTCTCTATAAAATGCTGCTACTAACCATATCTAAACTAATTAGGCACAGTCAAAAACAGCTCATTTGAATGAGCAGATTTGGATTTTGGCACTGTTCCTACTACATAATTTGATCGGGACACTATTACCAATGCCTTCCTTCTGGGCCTCTACAGCCTGTCTTCTACTCTTCTTTTCATCTTTCCTGTCTTAGATCACTACTATAGGTATTTTCACGTTCTGCCTATACGGGCAACAGCCTATGGCTAATTGTTTTGCTGGGCATGTCATTCGAGGAATAGGTACATGTTAGGAGGACAGCTGCATGGATACAATGTGCTTGACCAGTCCTGGCTACAAAATGATTTTACTGACTGGTAACAGTGGTGCCTCCATACTTTTCCTACAGGGGTGAGCATGGGGCTGGCTGCTGAATGACAGCCATCCCATGACACATCCACAGCACTTTTTATTCCTAAATTGATTTTTATTTAATTCAACAAAAGCTCTTAAAACTTCAGGTCCTGTGTTTTCTCCTGGTAGTAATTATCCAAATTTTAGCACATTTAGCCAATTTACCATCTAACTTGGGTACACGGGAGCATGATCACAAGGAGTTAGATCCTCAAACTGAAGGGGATACCAAATGAATACCAGAAATTAACATCATGGGATTAAACAAGAGAATGCTGGAATACTCTGTCACTGCAGCAAAAACTGAAAAAAGTGTAATTTTGATTTTTATAAGCATTGTATGTACCGGTTTTTGTGGCTTTGGTATAATCACTCTTTGTAGCAGTGTGCTTTTCTGTGGTTTTAACAACAAGATACAGCTCTGAAAGAAGTCAAAGTATGCAAATTTTCCATTTTTCTTGATATCGTATTTTGTTGTTATTTGGTTGATTTCTTCTTTGCTTAACTCCAAATGGAACTTCTCTGCTATATCTGAAATAATAAAGAAATGCAGAAATAACATCTACTTTGTCACTCATAAAAATAGACAATCACGTGTTGTGTTCACAAGTTTTACAGGGATATGTTGACGTGCTCACTTTCAGTGACTTCTGCATAAATATATTATACAGCCATTGCTATATGCAGGTATATACATATGCCTAAACTTCTAGAGGTAGCTGTTCATACTTCACAGGGCTTCAGCAGACTAATAACATGTTTCTTTGATTTTAAACACACAAGAAGTATGCCTTGATACTGAATGTAATTGATTTTCTGATAAGCTAACATGTTTTTTTTACCCAGGACTTTACATTTGATTACATAAGTGTACACTGTCTTATCACACGTGTGGATGGACGTCCTAACAAAAGCACAGAACAGTCTCTCAGGAAGAGAACACAACATAAGAGCAGCGTAGCTCAATTTGTCTGAGAGTATAATCCAGGGTCCTTTCAAATCAACAAGTATTCAGCTGTAGCTACCAGAGAAACCAGAAGCACATGCAAGATCACAAGGAAAAGACTGGCAAAGTTATTAAAACATCACCAGGTACAATAAGGGCAGTGTACTTGGAAGGTGAGGAAATAACTTGTCTACAAGCCAAAATTATCAACAAGCGAAGCCATGTACTCCTTTTCTAAGCGGCAACTAATTCTGAATACGAACAGGATTTTATTGCACCCAAAGCTACAGTAAGCTGTTCTGCCCTGCACTAACAGGGTGGGATCTGGAGCAACCATGCAGTGAATGCCACATGTCTGGAGGCGATAGCCAGAACACCAGAAAGAAAACAGAACACTTCTGAGAATGAATAAAGCACTTTTCAGATGGTAACAAACCTAGGAAGTCGGACAATGGGATTTCTCCTATCTTGCTGACATCCTTCTCTTGACACAGCTTCAGTATGTCTCTCCAGGAACACTGGATATTCTTTCTTATCTTATTTTCTATTTCTTCCCAGTTAGGGACAGGTGCAGAACAGTCTGCTGTTGTCTGAGGATGGCTGGATGCTGATGTCTGAAACCAAGAGATAACAGTAATTTTTCTACCAAGTCTAACTGATTTTGTAGATAACCAACTAGATGACAAATCCGGATTCTGGCCTTCCAGCATTGAAACTAATGCACCATCTGAGCCATTTCTGATTTAAATTGTTTTTGCAAAACTGTAGGTAGAAATATTAGAAAACTCTTAGTGTTGAAATGACACTATTTGCTTACTCAGCCTTGATCACTTTTTTAAAAAATTCATCTTACTTGTAAATCATTTACAGTTTCTCCAAACTTTTTTTTTTTTAAATAAAGAACAGATTCTGTATTTAGAAAAGCTGTGTAATATCATCTTAGAACAAAATAATCACTGAATAATGCAATAACAGTGCTTTGATTTCTTACTGAGAAAACTCAGTTCTGTGGTCTCACATGCAGAGCCCACAGAAAGAACAGTGTGAGAAGATGCCAGTGCTTAGTGTCTTTTTGACTGCTGCCTCAGCAGTACTTTGGGTGAGCTGGATGTATAGCCTCAGCCTACTTCTGTATGCTGGGTGCACAAGCCATAGTTATGCTCCTAGGTCCAACAAATATTCTCATATTTTCTGAGATTTCCCAGTGTTCCTACAGGAGTCTCACTGGTGCAGGACTGATGAGGACTCACACATTTCCATGCAACGAATGCTACAGAGAAGAATCTTAATAGGAGTTCAGGCTGGCTGGGTCTTCCCAACAGCCATACATTCTGGGAGACTTACATTCCTTTCCTACGGTCTTGCACCATCCAATCTAGCATTCACAGACAGTAATGAGAAATTTTCCAGTGCTTTCTCTGAGAACTGGATTGAAGCATGAAGGACGCATGCTAATAGCCTGGCTTTTCACAAAAGAATCTACAGTTAATGCACTAATTGAGCTAGCAATGGGCCTATGTTTAGATTTACCAGCTGTGACAAGTTGTTTGCATCTTTAATTTGCTCAATCTGTTATTTCTTTTTCAGTAGTTAAACATCTCTATGTAGAAATAGTCAGAAAACTCAAGCATTTTATAGGACCTTAATAATTTTAATATTTTATTTTTCTTTTGTAGGTTTGGTCATAGTCAAAGAACATGGTACAAGCACGTGAAGCTCCACAAGTGGATATCAAATATTTTTGCCAGTGGAGGGGACCAAAGCGCAGTACTAACATAGTAAGTATAGCCAGGGATGTCAAAGTGGAACAAGACTACTCCCTTTCTCATGAAATTCTCTCATCTGTCTTGGATCAGTGGTCTTCATAGCAAGTCTACCAATCTGACTCCCAGCCATCAACAACTATAATTTGGCATTTGCCAGAAAGCAGAGCAAAACCACAAGAATGTTTTGCACAGGCCAGCAAACTGCAACTACCACTCCTGCCTGGCTTTGTCAGGCAACCACTTACCTTTTTTTATGTTGCTTTGTTGCTTTTGCAGCTGTTGGGCTGTTGAGGTTTGGGCAGTTCACTTTGTTCTCAGAAATGGGACTGTACTTAAACAACAAAAGAATTCTTGCCATCTGATGTTTTGCCGTCTGTTGGAGATGTCCAAGGTAATAGCAGGGAATGCTATTGGTATAAATTGATATGTATGATTTGACTTTAGGGGAGTTACTGATTAGTAACACCATTATTTTGCAAGTAACCCCATTTGTTTATTAACAGGCTTTGTGCCAGATCTCAGGGGCAATCAATAGAAACACTGGCACTAACTTCCAAAACTATTATTTTCAGTCTATGCACAAGAAAGGAAAATTGATAAAATTCATAAAACAACCATACTTACACTCTTCTGCCCCACTAGAGAAGATGATGTCTTGGGATGCTCTGGCTGAGAAGAGGCACAGGTAACTGGCTTGGTAGAAGTCTCAGGACAGGTCGCACTGGGAGTGGTTGATGACATTGCTACATGTTCTGAGCTGAATTTCTTAAAAAATTCCTGATATTTCAATCATCCACCAACACTGACATCCACAGTGTTCCAAAGATTTTCAAACTGATGAAGAAAGATAACTGCTGTAAATGCTAGCTTTAAAAACCGGAATCCTCTAAGGTACTAAGGATATGACAAAGCATATTGAAAAGAAAGGGAGAGGATGATTTGGAACAGAAGGAATCCTAGGGTCCATCTTATTACAAAAAACATTAAAAATCACAGCTTCTCTACAGAAGCCTGAGCAAGGCTGGGAAAACAATGAAAAAGGGATTTCTGCGGGACATTTTTTAATTGAATTTGGCCCTCGGTGTACGTTTAGACTACTAAGTCTTGTGATTAGACACAGAGATTAAGCTGCCATATAGAAGAATAATGTTTTATCGTGAGATGTAAATCAAATCCACAGTGCACATGTATCCTAGCTAAGTACCATTGCGGCAAATTTCTCATGCTATCAGCTACACCTAAGTTCTACAACCATCTCAGTAGGCCACTAAGGTTCTTCAGTTATTGTATTTGCATCAACAAATTATTTCACCCTGAGGGCATAAAGGAATCGGCAGGAAAGAATATAGCAGAAAATCTTTACAGCCTTTAGAATCACATATAGTTATGATAAACTGCTGAGAACCGTATCTGTACAATACAGACAGCCTACAGAGGTTCTGGGAGCAGCTGCTGGACTAAAAGCGTATGTGGAGATAGGGTGTTTGCTTGGCACAAAGCAGGGCAGGGCAGCCCTGCTCTCTGAGTGATGCATGGCTCTGTAAGGACAAGGCCGGGCTGTTTTCCATTGAACAGCCCTTCATTCCATAAGTAGCTGCACTGAATTTAATGGGACTACTCATGATATAAGCTACTAATCAAAGCAGGGATTATCACAGTCTGCCCTTAAATGAGCTGCACTCATTTTGCAAGTGTTTCAAGAGTCATCAGTATGCCTTTATAGGGTCTTCGTTATTGATTTTTAATATAAATCTAATTGGGAACCCCAGATTGCTTTTGATTTGATCTGTTTCGGCAGAGACTTAAACCCTAAAGGAAACTAGTCACCTCTTTGATGCATGAGCCAAGTTGCAGTCAAACTTCAAAGGGCAAAGGATACATTTTGAATTTCCTTTCAACTTTCCCCCATTGGCCTGGCTGCTACCACATTATGAATTATAAACAATTCTATTTTGCACTTGTGATTACACTTCGCACTTCATATGAGGATCTCAAAGTGTATTACAAACTTCAATTAAATACAACAATACCCTGATGAGTTGGGTTAGCTATAGATAGAAACTATTGCAACACTCAACAAAATTTGGGGGATTTGGGGGATTGCAAGTAGCTCAAGCACATCAAGGTAGTTCAAGCAGAGAGGAGAAAAGTGCCTGTAATAAAAAGGGGGGTGTCAGTTGGGAAGATATTAATCAACACCCCATTTGCCCCATAGTACTTTTTACGAGAAAGGTCACAAAAATTCAGAAGACCAAGAAGCTAAATTTTAGGAAGAAAGTCTTCACCTGTGACTTGATATAGATTTCAGCTTAGCCTTGCTAGCAGCAAACAATAAGTGGCTGTCATCCAAAAAAGGATAAAAGATGACGTTTTCTCTGAAGTCACCTAGAATATGATTGCTAGTAACACTGTTGTAACAACTCTGAGCAGCTATTACAGCCTGAACAGCAGGGGTTTGGTTTAGCAGTGGCAAATCCTGCACCCAGATTGGAAGGCTCTCTTGGGGCATCTTCATATAGCTATACGTAGGCATATCCTAGGGAGGCCTGTCAAAATCAAAATATTTCTGAACATACAGGGCTTGAGTCTCACAGAGAGGCTGCTGCTTATATAATTGAGGCTCTTCAGGCCTGCTTTTCATTGCTATTATGGATGACAGTTTCTATCAGGAAGTTTTTTCTTAACTTGTCTGAGGTTCTTTCAAAGTGAAAAATAGCTCCTCTGTCCCTTTGCTTTCTCTTGACTGTAAAGTAGACAGGATCTTGTCTGGAGGACTTTTCAGCAGGAGATGCCTGCCTTACTGCTTCCAAAAAGGAAAGAAACAAGATTTTTTGCAGCATGGTTGGTATATGTTTGCTCTCCTGTCTTGGCCTGGTCTCAGCCATATGTCAACACTGGCTCTTCTGCTCAGTGCTTTACAGAGATGAGGAAACAATACCACTAAGTTTTCTCTTCTGCTTTTGTCTGGTTTGGAAGCTCAGGATTCACAAAGCCTTAGCAGTTGTGCTTGGTGCCTCACCAGCAGTATGACTATTAGGGCTGAAGCACACAGATCATTTGTTCTTTTATATTATTTATATTATTTTCAAGGGTGAAGCAGAAAATATTTAGATATTTTTTCACTGCTTTAATTTGCTAATTTACACATGCATAGCAGTGCCCAATAATACAGAAGACTGTACAATCTCTCTGATGTAATTATAAGCAGGCCCCACTCCTATCTTCTATTTGTAGTCAGAAGTGTTGGTGAGAAATACAGAGCCAAAAAATTAGAGCACGTATCTGCAATGAGCAAAGTACCAAAATAATATTCTGGCTTGTAGACATGCACAAGACTTTGGAGACTGTGTCTTGTCTTTAAGTTTGCTGCCAAAAAACACTGACACAGTCAGGCATGAAGGCTGGAGTGCTGTTAAGTAAAACCTTGTAGTCAAGGTTCACTCTCCTTCATTATTCACCTTGGACCAGCAAAATTCAAAATGAAACAGCATTAGCAAAGATAAAAAATGACTGTTTTCACTGTAAGCTCAGTAGAAGCAGAATGTTAGGAAAGACAAAAATATCAGGTTCCCTGAGATTAGCACGGGATTAATCAGGTGTTTTGTAGTGCCAGATTCATGTCATGATTCCAGTCACTGGAGCTAAATTCAAGGTTACGTAAACCCTGCTGGTGTTAAACTAGGGGAATCTTTAATTCAGAAAAGTAGCTGAGAGATGGCTGGGCAATGTCAAATACTTGCCCCTTTCTTTGTCCAAGGAGGGCAGAACAAAATATCTACTGAGAAAAAGGAATTTGCATTAGATCCCCAGGGAAGTATTCTCTGTTCTCTGCTGACAATGCCTTTTCCCTCCCATCAACCCTGGAAGTGAATTAACTTAAAACTGTAAAAAGAAACTTTTAAAATAGCAAATACACAGATCAGGAGCTGGGCAAAGAAAGCTGCTGCACTCTCCATTCACACCTTCATTATTAGCAATAGCATCTCCATGACCTTGCTTTTGAAAGCCTCTGATTATTACAGTTCACAGCCACAGTCAGAGATAAGGAAAAAAATAATCTCATATGAGTGTAGCAAGAAATGTTCATGGGATAAGTCTTAAAACATTTTCATTTCTTCCAAACTGTTAAAACTCTATCCTATACACAACAGCATTCAAACACACATCTATAGCCATAGCCAATTTACCTAGCTATACACTTAAACTAACAATAAAAAATAAAACAGTTGTCTTACTTGCTCTTCTGTCAGATGCTGAAAATGTTGGTTACAAGTATTCCAGAACTCCTCTTTTGATATTGTGCTATCTTTTGAAGAGTCAATATCTTTAAAATCTCATGCAATCATGTCCAAGCGAGCGGTTGCTACTTCTGGTATCCGTGAGAGGATGCCTCTCTCTGACAGCTCCCAAGAAAATTTAGGCAGAATGACTTTTTGCCCTTCCTCAGTCTAGACAAAACATACACACAGAATCAGTAATGGATCTACTGAATAAATTATAAATCATGGTGTGGCACTCAGCCAGCCGCAGAGAGAGAAGTCCACAGAGAAGGCGGCCTTGGAGATCCCGCAGGCAGTAAAACCTGCTTCCAGGAATTCTGGCTTATACCACAAAAGAGAAAAGGGGCTATGCAAGTAGTTAAGGGGAAAAATAGACTCACTATAAACGTGATCCAACTGGTGACAGGCCAACAAAAGCACAGAATTCCAAGACTGATCTAAACTTCTACAAAGGTCTAAAAAATTGGGTGATCTTACAAAGAGAGCTATTCTGCTAATGCAGAAAAAAGGAAGTGGGCGCTAACTAGCCCAAATATCCCAAAAGTATTCTTCTCATCTGAATAGTTCTTAGCACACAGTGAAAATCTCTTTGATTTACAGGGCACTTCAGTCCTGAAATGAAAGAGAGGGCAATTATTTCCCTTTCATTTCTAAGTCCCAGGTATATTCACTGCGGCCCTTTTTAATCTGGTCATCCACAGTAGGAGTATGGCAGCTAAACATTGCAGCTGAAGACTGCAAAGGTACACAATGTGTAAGGGAAGAGCAGAGAAGTGTGTAAAAGCTTGCACAAGGTGTGCACCGATCCTATTTTCCGTGTGTTGCTTTCAAACGTAATGTCAGTGTGCTGCCTTTAAAAACATAGCACCAAAGCTTATTCCTAGTAAGTAAACTCCCATTATGCATTCTGCAGTGAGAAAGTCCACATCATGAGTAAATGTAGTAAAAGGTCATAAGGCAAACAGAGACAGAAGCTACAAAATACAGTTGGTTAGAATAAAGTGCAGAACAAAGAACTGCTATGCTTTTCTACAGACATACCTGAAAACACCAGAAGTTTCACTGTGCATGTGAAAAACTGCATTTCATAAAACTAAGCTAAATCAGTGAAGCCTATTCAACATTTGCATTCTGCCTACAATAAGCCTCAGTTTTTAAAATGGAATGAAGATTTACTCATAAAATTAGTCTCAGGAACGGCACAATAATGGTAATTAAAAAGCAGTATCAGAATTTTGAAAAAGCAACTACTTATTTTCAGGAACGGAAGCCAACCTCCCACCCACCAGCACTGTCTAAACTAAATATGTAAAATATCTTGGAAGTAAAGTTTTCCTAAACACAAGTGGTAGCCATTTTTACTGCATGGTGGTAAGAGGTTCTGGTTTTAGAAATGTACTAGTCTGCTTTTGGTTCAAAGACACAGGGACATTTCTTTACAGCACGCTGAATGTTGCTACTGTATTTTATACCTCCGTATTTAAGCGTATAAGCTTTGCCACCTTCTTGCTCTATGCAAAGCCAAATTCCAAAAGAAGAAACAGATGGCTTTTTGGTCCTGAGCTCCTGTTCCCTTGTCACGCCTCACATGATCGTTATAACTGAATGGAAAAGAAAATATGTTTCCTACAGAACCGCAAGAAGCCTGCCTCTCATCTGAAAAGACTCCCTTATTTTCAGATGCAAATAACACTTTTCACAATTAACCACGCTTTACATAAAACACATCTGCAGGATAGGTATTACAGCTGCACTGCTCAGAGAATAAATGCAAGAAGTGGAACTGTGCATGCAGAGCCAGGCCCTTTCTGTCGTCAGGAAACGAAGACTGCCAGGCTCGGTCCAGCACTAGGTGCACCTTCTGCCTGCGGACTACCTCTGCTTTTAATTATTCTAACAAAGCCAAAGACTTAGGGAAAATATTACTGCTGAGCAGCCCTTTAAAAAAAATACAGTTGGAAAGTGGGAGCTTTCCTAATTTATTTAGTTTCAAGAGCTTTCTGTTTATTTCATAAGACCTGGTACTCTTTGATCTTAAAATGGTTAGAGAGCCAATTAAAAAAAAACCACTTATACTTCTTGGAAAGCATAGCTCAAAAACTAGAAAACCTTTTATATTAATTCATTGCCTTACATTCATCTACTACATTCAGATAATGCATTCAGTGTATGCCATCAACAGCTAAAATAATCATCTTTGGCAGAAGTAGAGGTGCTGGAACCTAGGATTTCAGACTCTGGCCTGGGCATCTAAGTATTTAAATGCCATTTCTGCATCTGAAGCAAAGCTTACACGCAGCACATTCCTTAGCTTCTGTCTCACTTTAACCTCACGACTGTGATGGAGTAACAGAATTTGGGGTGCCTTCAGAGGATCATGTAAATCCACTTTCTCCTCCTGCTTTCAGTGAGAGAGACGAGGCTTTTCTCATGGGTGGCTCTATGTAGATCACTAGCTGTTCAAAGCAGGACTGCATTTTTCTTCTTTAGAAAGTTCCCTGCACAGTCTCATGTCCTTTTCTATAAATGGCATAACTATGCTGATTAGTAATAAAAGAAGGCTCCACCACCCACACCTGCTCAGCGAAGCTCCATCCCTGCAGCTCCTTCTTGTTTCTGGGAAATTTTTCTATTAAGAAAATTTTAGATTATAAAGTAAATCAGAACACCAGGATAAATTACAATTTCTCTGGTCCTGTCACGTCTGACCTCTCCCCTTTCTGGGAAGGTTCAGAAAACAAAGGTCTTGGGAAACTGCTTGTGTAAGAAGCCTCTTGTATCTCCCCCGAAAAAGGATGCATTTTCCTCTTTGTAAGTGAGAATGACCTTTGCCAGAAGTAATCATCCTTTTGACAGTTTACATAGTTGTTGGGGTTTCTGTGCTTAGCCCACGGGCCTGTCCCTTACCCTCACAACAAGTATCTCCAGGCTGATCTCCATGAACGATGCTCCTGCCTGGTATGCGGCAGCCACAGTTAGTTGCCTGAGTGGGGTTGGTGTGGAAATGCATTTTGTTTGTATACTCAACATAATCAGTAACTCACCAGCCAGCCAGTTCTAGCTCTCAGATTCTGATCAAAAAGCTCCAGTATTACAGTTTTTTATCAGTGGCATGTAAGTGGAGTTGTATTCTCATCTGGCAATGATCAACCTAGCTCCATTAACCTGAGTGCTGATTTAAGCCGGCTGATGATTCGATATCTAGTGTGCAACAAGAGCTTGCAATAATAAATGCAATTATAAATAAAAGATGAAAACTCCATTGGGGGTCATTTTGTAATGCACTATTTTCCTTTTGACCAACAGTTTGCAACAGACATACGCAAGTTTTGAGGTCACATTTATGGGGTAAAACACTCTCTGTAGTGTTTAGCATTTGTAATGGCACATGATGATTTGACAAAGTGATTTAAGACAGTGCTTCTGATTACTTGCAAACTTGATTTTGTCTTGAAAAATGCCACTATCCTTTACATGTAATTAAAATATTATCTGCTGTATTAAATAACCCTAGGTAGAACTGGATAGAGAACTAGGAGTCACAGTGAGAATTCCCTACTCCTCACCAGTGTCTAGCCCATCAGTAGTACATCTGGTGGCCCAATACTGTGTTCCCAAAATCATTACCCCTCCTTTCTCTTTTTCCACTTCTCACAGTAAATACAGAGTGAAAGAAAGGCTTTCATTGCAAAGAACAGTTCATCATTTTAAAATCCTGCTTTCCAGCCTGAAGTGGGTGCATAAGCATCATGAGGGACAAGGGGGAAAACAGGGATGAAATTAAAATTCCAAAATATGCTGGCTCTAGAGTGCCAGGGTAGTTTGTCTGGGATTTTATTTCAAGAAATAAATTTTCTGAGCTGCTTTGGTTGTGGTATCCTCTAAGTATATTGTTAGACCTTTTGGTTTATTATTTAGAGTGGAGAAGGAGAGGAAGGTACAGCTTCGGGGAATCTCAGCTTGACCTGGCCTCTTCCTTCTCACTGCTGGACTTGACACTTACAGGTTTACTAAGTGCTTGGCAAATCCCTTGGCAGCCCCAACTCCAGGAAAGCCATTCGACAAAAAGCAATTGATCCCATTCCCTCCTCCCTCATACGCAGGTGTGCTGGTTTGCTGATTTTGTGGAAATCCTCGCTGTTGTAGACCTGACCAGTACTCCCTCTACTATTGCTTTTAATACACTCTTTAATTTTTTCCCTTCCTTAACTGAAATAGCTCACAGTGGGGAAGGATGTGTGAGTACATTCTCTTTTACCGGGAGGATGTCTGATTCCCAACTGTAGTTTGTTTTAGACCAGATTGCCTTTTATTATTTTAATACAGAAGAGCTCCACTCAGGTCTCAGGTCTTATTAGTCATTAGACTGGCAGGTGAGCTTATTCCCAGCTCCAGAATCTGGACTTCTACAAATGTCCTCCAAAAGCTCACTGGTGGTTAATAGCATCCCACCCAAGACAATGTCCTCTCTGTCTCCTTCCTACTTTTTCAGCTCTTCTTCTTCATATCTTCTGCATGGTTAGCAGTATCAGGGCTAAGTGACATAACCACAGTTCTTCCTTGCCTGAATATTAAGCTGCAGTCATACGGCATAAAGAATTCACATTTCTATTATTTCTTTTATTTGCAGTTCTATTTTCATGTTGTGTAGCCCTAAAAGCTCTACAGAGCTGTAATTCAGTGGGCATCCTCATATAAACCAGATTAGACATACAGATGCCATAGACTGTATTGTAGAGAGTTAATCAGAATGTAAAGCTTATTAGCATATGTCAAAGCCATCAAAAGATCCATGTGATGCATATAATATTTAGAAACAATTTCCACAAGATTTTAGCATCTCCTCTTATCCAGCTATTTTCTATGCAAAAAATGAAAAACCATTCTAAACCTGTATGGTATTCGGGTTTGTGAATGTTTGCCTTTGTGGTTGTGGGCTTTATTTATGAGGTGCCATGTGAGACAAAAGTCATCCCAGGCTCATACTTTACTAGTTCAGTAAATTTTCCGTACTTTAATGATCAAGCTGCATACTTTACTTGTTACTTTTTAATATACTTCACTGATCAAATTGTATAGCATAATGATCAGTTTTCCTAATGTGCCTCAATGAGTTGCATATCTCATTAATTTACATACATACTTTATGGGCCCGAACTGTAGCCTGTTTGGATGAAGTGAATAATTTAACAACCAGACTTCTCCCTGAGCCTGCACAGGAGCCCTGGAATACATGTGAACCTGAGGTGGGATGAAATTGCAAAGGCATGGGAGATGTGGGGTTGAACCCAAATGGTTAACATGAGATTTGAGAGCATATGGAAGCTGAACCAGTGCTGTGAATCTGGTTCATATTTGTTTTGTCTTTCCGAAAATGTTCCCTTGTGGATTAATTTGGGGTTTTAATGATGGATTTATCCCTTCTACACCAACACAGCATTCAAGAAGAATGTTTGATTTTGAAAAAAGCCACACAGGCTCCAGTCCTGCCATGGACCAAAATGCTTCCTGAAAGATGTGGAGGTAGCTTATTTTTTGGTAAGTTGAGGTGGGAAGTACTCAGGGTCTTGGAGGAGTGACTGCTGAAGAGATTTCATATTAAAATGTGTCTTTTCACAGTTTGAACCTGGCTTGTCAAGTTGTTACGGGAGCTTAGCATGTACGTGGAGGATGAGAATGCATCACAGCAAAACCTTCCCTAGCAAAAGCAGAAATCCCTTCTAAAGTCAGGATGAAAGCTTGCTTGTAAATCAATATTACAACACAAAAACATTCTGAAAATAATCATATGGGTGTATTTAATGCAATTGGTCCTTGGGCTGGTACGACTTGGTTGAAAGCAACTGAAATTATATGAGCAGAAAGCAGGATAATGGGGAAATGCAGCCCTTTCTGACCTGTAAAAAGTATTCCAATGTTTTTCATTTGAGAGCCATGTGATCTGTTATATCTGCTAAGGCTGCATTTTAATTTCAACAAGCTGAAAACATAAATATTTAAAAATTCCCAACTACTTTAAAAATAACTATAATTAAATGTAGTCCTGCCACCAAGGACAAAGTAACAGTTGCACTACTATAAATATTAATGCTAAATTTACAGAGAATAAAATACATTTAAGTAACCTTATAAAATTTTGAATAAAGCTGCACTTATAATAAGCGCTATTGTAAATCTGTGCCTATTGGTAACTGACTTGCAAAAAGTCTCTAACGTGCTAAAAAAGTCTGTAACACAGGACAAACTTTTGGAGCTGTTTGTGGGTCCTCCCGCATGGAAGAAGTCTGATCCCTCCTTTTCTTGTGAAGCGCTCAAACCCTGGCAGACTTCTGACTCAAATATGAGGAGGCTAAAACAGAGATCTCACCAGTTTTCCAGCTTCTGCTTTGTGACACAAAATGCAACCACCATGTAGCTCTACACGGATTTGTTTAGCACAACGTTCTATTATTGCCATGGCAATGAAGTGTTAGGCTTTTTATATGGTTTTCCACTGGGTGATGATTATTATTTTCCACATTTTATTTGTGCTTGGAGCATACATTTTTGTAAAGGAAACACAGTTACTTCTTAGACTGTAAGATTAGAGTTAGTACTTGCATATTTAATTTTCTTTAGAACTGCCATCTACTTAGTAACAGGCCTTCAGCCCAATTAGAAAGCGAACTGCAAGGTAATGTGATTTGGACACCTGTATATTCATTGTTATACCCGATTCCCACTGGAAAAGGTAGAAGATAGATGGAAGAAACTAAAGGGAAGGGAAAAACTTTGAAATTAAAATAGGATAAAAACTTCTTTTACTTACATATTTTGACACACTTCCGTAATTTACAAGTGCAGTAAGAATTTCTGCCTGACAGAAGGATGATGTGAGTATGAACTGAAGGATCTGTTCCTGCAGTCTGCCTCAAGTAAACTGAGACACTGTAGATACAAACCTCTGCCAGAGAGAACAGCAACTCTAATTTGAATTATTCCAGCATACATATTCAGAGCACCAGAAAACACTGTCTGTGGCTGCAGTTGAGATTTTCTCTTTATTTGGCTGATCACCATGTCTGACCTTCTTGCTGCATCCATACTGCTTTTACTACTTGGTGCCAAGAACCCAGTGGGCTTCCACTGCACTCGCTTTTCTCCCCATCCTTCACTCCATATAGACAGGTCAGGCATATTTGGGTATCCCACATCCCACGTCATCCTGCTGGGGTGATCTGTCAGCATCTGTGGCCATGCTCTCAGCTTGCTGTGTGTAACCCTAAATCTACAGAAGTGCCAGACTTCAGAGAGCAGTTCATAAGGAGATTAGGGTTTTGTGGACCTCAATAGAGATCAACTGAAAGATGCATGAATTTTGGATGCTTAGATAGTCAGTCACTTTTAATACATCTTATCTGTTAAAAAAAATAATAGCTTGGTGGCTACTGTTACCTCTGAAGGGAGGTTTTATGTTTTTTAAGAAAGCTCTCCAGTCTACTGTCGGCTCCTTGCAAAGGTTAAGGTTCCTGAGAAGGTTCCTGATCTGCTTGTGTGATAATTTAAAGCAGAAATGGTCAAGCACTTGCTGAAATTCTAGTGTTTTAATTGCTCTGGTGTCTCCTTTATCAACTAGAGAAAATGCCTGAGAAGGAAGAATTCAAAGTATTTAAGCAAATGTAGACAGTTCACAAGAGAAGTCTGTTTTCATATCCATTTAGCAGTTCCTATGGAAATGAGATCCACATGCCTTTCCTTACGGGTGTTTTAGACATGAAGAAACAAAAAACATTTTCCAGAACCTTACTTTGTTTGAAGTTTTCCATTCTTCCAAAAATGAAAAGCAATTGTTGAAATAATCCAAAAATAGCCTGCATTTCTGTGCCACAAGTATAAATATGCAAATAAACAACAACCTGCAGTAAAAACAACAAGGAACCATACAAAGCATCCAGACATTCCAGAACAGGCAGTGCTGAAGACAAGAGAGAAAGCGAACAAAAATATTTGAGGTCTACCTAATATATTTTTAATTAGAAATACTTCTAATGAAATCCGCCTGAGCATATTTGATCTGCCTTTTGTTCCCAAAAAGAGTTCCTAGTACAGCAAATTTATTTTCCTCTGCCTACTCCCTAAAGGACTTAGCAGTCCTTGCTTCTCATTAGTGTCAGCTCATCCTGAAGACTTGTTTGCTCATTTTTCCTTACATGCAGTGCCCAGCCTGTTCCTTGTGGAATATTTCCCCATGTTTCCCTGGGCAAGTAGGCTAGATCCAGCACATCTGCAGCAGGTGACATACAAGAGAGCAGTACAGATGAGAGGCCAAAGTGTTGAGGTCTGGACAAGTTGTGGGTCATACCCGCTCCCAGGCTGCCTGGATACTACCAACGTAACCATGCCCCTTCATTCTGTTCTGTCCCTCATTAGTGTTACTGCAAGTGTGCACCACTCATTCAAAAAAGTGTAGATGATAGCACCTTTTAAAACTTCGTATTAATGTCATACTACTCGGCTAACAAGGTCTTGTTAGTGTAATATAGCAAGTTTTGGTTTAGCATTAGAACTGTTCTAAATAATGTGTTTAAAACTGTATATTTTAATGTACATGAAGCGTGCCTAGCAGTAAAGCAAACATCGCTATATCCAAAGGACATTGGATCCAAAGGAATCCTTTGAACACTAGAAAACCTTAAACTACTTGTTATAAGACTTCAGAGACGTATTCAGGTGTAGAAATGTCATGGATGGGATGTTCTCTCTTCTCAACTAGCTGGACTCCAGGAATCGTGCTTTCAGATCTGCTCTTTCTAACAGAATACTTTCTTCTACTCTTCTGTTGTTAGAGACCCCCATCATGTAAGAGGGAGGGACTTTTACTCAAAAAAAACGGCTCAGAAACAAAGGCATAATTTACTTATTCTTTCATATAAAGGGAATGAGAAAAAGTTTTGCTTTTCTACAACAGTCTGGCTCTCCATGGAGAAAATGAGTCAATCTTTGCAGTCAGGATAACACCAAATGATATCCTGAAAAATCGAATGAATTGTTTGTACTAAAAAACAATTTTCATCTCATACCTTCAGTAGACAAAACTGTGACTTTCCCTATTCCCAAAGCACCTAGGGCTGACAGTACAAATACTACTGTCCATTTTGAAGCCAGGTGTGTCCCATTAATATATAACAAACACCAACTTGTGCTATTATATTTATCTGCTTCCTATTTTAATAATGCAGAGCACAGCAAGGATTTTTTTTCCCTGACTGTGAAAAATGCAAAATAATCATGAATACTTCAGTGTCCTGTCCAGTGGTTAGTGGCCAAAAATGGCAAGACAGCCCCAGGAAGTTTACAGCATGATAGGTGTCTCCAAACATCGTGAAAAGAGATTTCTGTAAAGAACTAGCATCTCCCATGGCTCCATGTTCTTTTCCGCTTGTAGCAGTGACATCATTAGTGATGTCTTTATTGCAAGCCTGTGTTGTGCTATCTGCAGGACAGAGCCCAGAGATTGAGATTTCAAAGATGCAACGATTGATGAAAAGAAACTTCAACCCCCATCACGTTCCCAGCCACTGTTTCCTTCCCCTCCCTTGTGCTGGCAGCAGCTTTCCTGTAGCCACACACAACTGCTCAGGCTTTTGTCAGGCTGAAGCTCTTGACCTGCATCACTGGGCAGGAACACAAGCACTGGCTTTGACACAAGGCCGGCTGGAGGACCATATTGCTGGGGATATAGGAGCAGTGAGACAGAAGCCTGCCCCTAAGACCATGAGCTTAAACTGGACCTGCAGCTGCAGATGAGATGTCATGGCTTTACATTTCTTTGTGATAGGAATGCTTCCTTCAAGGTCTTTTTGATTATTCTGTTCCATGCTTGTAAACAATCTAACTGTGGCATCAAGAACTATTTACTCTCGAGGCTGCTGCATTTCAGTAGACTCCAACACAACAGTCTAAGTCTACTTAATAGCATTTTCTCATTCGGGGCTTTCAAAATTCTATAGAAAATGGGTTATTTTTATCATCCTCATTTTACAGATGGGAAAACCAGGAAGCTTGCTGCTTGACAGCTAATGTGCCTTATCTGTCTGTGTCAGAGCCAGGAGAGGCCAAGTGCATAAATGCAGATAGCTGCAGAAGCCCGGGTGACAGGTGCTAACTTCTGCAGCCACTATAATGTCTTCTCATCTGATCATATGTCTGCAGCTTCTGTTGCTACACGCTCTTTCATCTCACACTGATAAAGCCATAATGCCTGCCTGCAGTAGCACATTATATGTACCTACAGTAAGTTTCAGCTTAGGAAAATCAACAGAGATATTCAAAAGACTAGACATTCACAGGCCTCCATGCAGTTTACAAAAAACCAGAGGAGGCAAAGGGGGTTTGGGGAAGAGGGAGCTTCAGATAATTTGCTGTTTTTTTCTTTTTCCTTTCCAATACTTATCTTCACAAAACCTTGAGGCTCCATTTGATTTGTTTGTTCTGTGGAGTTACCAGAATGCAATCATCAATTAAAAAGTCTGCAGTTGTCTGAAGATGCTGCTCCTACAAAGGCCAAGGTTTTTGGTAACACTCAATTAATAGTAGAATAGTTCTGAAGCCTTTGGACTAGTCTCCAGCCAGGCAGAAAAAAGAGAATTAAAAAAATGCAATGACCACGTGAAACTTACCTTGTACAACAAATCACAAGATGATGCAACTATTTCTTTTATCTTAATTAGGGTCTGCTCTAAGCTGTGCGCTGCAAAGCTTGCAGGTGGTGTGGCTTGCTTTTGTCTCTGTTGGTATTTAGATACTCTGCCATCATCAATTGCTCTCAGGAAATCAAAATAAGAGAGCTTGCTGTCATGAATGCTGATTCCTAGGCTAAGGGAAAAACACAGAATGAGATATCAATGATTTTAAGTAATTATCTCACTGTTGTCTGCACTGATTAATTATTATGATGTATTATGTGTACTGCAGCAGTGCTTCAGGATATGTCTGCGCTGTCAGTGTATGAATCCTGTTAGCTCCAGCTCAACCTCTTTCTCGAGTCTAAGCCACCAATCCTATCAATTAAACGCAACTGTGCTCCCAGTGAAGATTCCAACCTGTCTCCAGATGCTCGCGACCTGCTTTAGCCTGGGCCCAAGCACACGACCTTCCAGTCCATCAGCATTAATGAAGTGCTTCTGAAGCACAGCAGAGTATTTTGATCACAGTCTGTGACTGAGCTTGTCATCGCCGATGTGGCCAGAGGATGCAGGTCCTCAGCTGCAGCCTTGCAAAGCCTCATGATCAGTAAGGGATCCTGAGCAGACCACTTGTGGTCAGACAGTACCTAGGAGACCAGCCTAAGGGCTGTGCGGACTGCATGCACGACTTGCTGGATTTATGTCTGCTGAAACATCTGCTAGATCAGGGACACTGGGGATTTTCCTGTTCTGTCACATCAGAAACTGAGTGGGTTACACAGCTGACTACAGATAGCTCCAGGTAACAACACTGAATATATTTTTGCATCAAATATCACCATGGGAAAAGATGAGCTCTTGCATATGATTTTGGCATTTTTTTTTAAATTTTTTTTTGTTTGTTTTGTGTGTGTGCAGAGAACTTGAGTTACCAAACTAAATTAATTTGTATTCAACGGTGGATAGTTTCCTGTAAAAAGTCTAGATTTAAGGCAAGTTTCACACATGCAGATAGTATGTGAGAATAAGGGTTATTTAGCACAGAAGATTAAGATGAAATGAGTAGCATTAACCATAACATGAAAAGCTACTTCCCTGCAATGTCCTGTGACTCATGACCACTTAATGAAAAGACACCTGGTGTATTTGAAGCAAGTACTTCAAACCTGCCTAATGAGCCTGTAGAATTCATTACCACAAGGGATACAATAGCAGCAGCTTGCTTTACCCTTACCCAGTCCAAATCCAGTGTAGTCAGCTTACAGAATTTTCTATCATTCAAAGACAACTAAAGTCTTCAGATTACAGTATACTTTGGGACTTTTTCATGCAGGTTCACTCGCTTCCATGAAATGGTTCCAGACTGACTTTAGAATAGAGAGGTCTTTTTTTAACAGACTTAAATCAAAACTGAAGATTATTTTCACACACGCATTAAGTAAGCAGCTCCTATGCTGCAAGGGAAAGGCTGGGAGATTTTAGTTTTGCATTATGCTTTTTTTTGGTCAGAATAATGGTCAAGGCAGGTCCTAGAGAGCCAAGCCTTGACAGAGAAGATATCTCCACTAAGCAAGCCTGATTTTCTTGTGTAAAAATGAATTACTCTAACGTACTTTCATCATCTGCTTCCACAGTAAATCACCAGGGACCAATGCCTCAGCTACCAATCACCAGAATATCCAGTTACAAGAATGTCTAATTAATGGGGAGAGCCAGTAAAACAAAGAGGAAGCTTTATGAAACAGGCTGGAAAAGAAATTAACTATAGACCCCATATCTGCTACCAAGAAAAAAAAATATTCAAGAGCCCTGATTTTGCATCTTGCAGCTGCACAGCACTCCCACATAGTACCCATGTCAAGCTGGCTCCAATATTGGAGACAGTGTGTGGAAAAGGAAATAATCAACACCATTTCAGCTGAGAAATAAATTGCCAAGTGGGCATTAAAATTTTAGTAATAAAACTAAATGCATATGCTAATCTACTCTGTATTATTTAGAAAAGACTATTTTGGATCAAGAAAGGAATAATCTGCACAAAATTACAATGAATGGAGGTGTTTATCATCAAGAGGTCTTTGAGAAAGAAACAAGCAGCAGATTCCTATTAAGGTTTCAATTCATAAAAAGTTGATCACCCAATTAAAGGTGAACTGTAAAAAGACTTTGCTAACATTGTTTCAAAAAAAGAGTCTCATTTGACAGGCTGTAGACAAAACTCAGTGCTGCCAGGCCTCTGACCTCTGGGGGGCTGTTTGGGGCAGAGAAGCCCAACTATCCAATGATGGAACAGGTCCTTTGTGTTCCTCAGCCTCTACCAAGAGAATTTTCCACTCGTTTTAATATGCAGAATTAAAAGCTGCATGGCAGCAGTATTGGATCTTTTGAAAGTTACTGCTATTTTATAACCTGACTTATTTCTGGTTTTGTTTTGAACAGGGTCCCTTTCACCTGTTTGCTCTGTTACAGTGAAATAAATACATAAAACCAGCAAATAAATACGCAGATTCAAAGCACACCATCTTTCTGTAAGCAGCCCTTTCACTCTCGTTACCTGCAGAGCCAGTACCCAACCTAAAAACACTTTTCACCAATATGCAGTTTTAAGCATGGGGCCCTCTCCATTAGCTTTGTCAGAGCTTCTAATATGCTTAACGCTAAATACAAGCTTATGGGTGTGACCAAAGAGGTGTTCAGGAGATAATCATACAAACCTATTTAGAACACTGCTGAACTGATCATGATCAGGGTGATGGTTGAATTCTTGTAGAAATCTCTGTGGGGCACATGCTGTTACATAGCCATCATTATTTTTATCCATTTCATGAAAGGCCTTCTTGAAATCTTGGAAGTAATCCCTAAATTTATCCCAGAAAAGGAACAGATGTTTAGTTTAGCTCATTTGTTGAATCAGATGGAAAGGATACAAAGAAATACACAAAATAGGGGTGAAGGGGCAGAAAAAGATCTTGATCTTATTCTTGGGTGGTAAGTTCATATAATTTATTCAAAGAGTGCGAAATTGTTCACAAATAAACCTCATCCCGCCCTCATCCCCATTTAACTTGTATGTGGAACCGTGTGGCTAAAGCCTGCCCCCTGCAAACAAATGCTACTTCAGAGATTAACGGGCTCTTCTCCTTATCCAGAACTGCAAATAGAAAATACACTCTTCTCTTTTAGAATTATAGAATGGTCTGGATTGAGAAGGTCCTCAAAGATCACCTAGCTTCAACCCCCAGCTGTGGGCAGGGTTGCCAACCAATAGACCAGGCTGCCCAGAGCCACATCCAGCCTGGCCGTTAGAGCCTGTCCTGATCACTTACAAAACACTTGGTACAGCTGATAAAATTAGGTTGAGCAGCATACTTTCAGTAATTTGAAGCCCCTGGAACTTTGAAATAGTAGGAAGAATGATTTTAACAGAGTCAGACCTGAGCAACACCTGCAGAAGTGCAGGGCCTGATTCATGACCAAGGGAAGAAGTGTAGAGCTTCTGCTGACTCATGGAGACTTTGGATCAGCACCTTAACATTTCTCTGACATATTTACAGCTTCTTACAAATGACTGAATCCAGACCTGAAAATCTTGACTCTTCCTCTCACTTTATTTTTTCTCTTATATTTCACTGACATCAGGGACCTTTCGATCAAAGTTTGGAAACCCGAGTAATATCCCTCTCTGTCTTTTGATTCAACAGAAACCTCTCCACATTTGGGCTCAGGAGGATAAGGCAGGCGCAAATATCTTTCCTTTTTGCATGTTTTCAGCAGGTGCAGTCACTTAAGATTAATGAAAGATCAAAATAATTGCAAACTATAGCTTGATGTAGATTACCAAGTATACATAAATTAGCTACATATAATTCAGCATTTCGAAGCAGATACCCTTATGGTAAAAATGATACGTTTTTATCTGGGTAAATAACTACAGCTGTACTCCATTTGCTTTGGGATTGCTGTGACAGCCCCAGGGTACAGAGAGCATGGAGCCTGGGTTCTTGAGAGAATCAGGATTTAGAGTATAAAAGGTGTATGACAGTGATAACAAAGTACAGCTGTGTAGCACATGCAATCAAGCACAACTGCCTCTGTCTCTCAGTGAGCTGGTCTGTGGATCTAGCAGCTCAGACCAGCTCATTCTGCTCCTCAGTAAGCTACCATTAATCATTGAGCATCCAAACCTTTACATCTTCTTTCTGTGAACAAGGGTAACCTGGAACATGCTAGATCTCATCTACTTTTTAACAGCACCCAGCAAGTCTTTCCTCCTCAGAGGCGTCTGCTCTCAGCTCCCATTGCTGGTGCTGTATTTCTTCTCACAGCATCACGGGATCCTTGATTTTCCATTTGTTTTCAAGTAGTTGTAATTTTTGTACAATCCATGCAATAATATTTTCCTTGCCAATTATTTCTCCTCTGAATCCATCCTTTTGAAGTTTACATTTGATATGAACAAAGAATAATTTCCTCAGGGTCCAGGAAGCACCATTGTGTATGCAAACAGCATACAGTGTAAAAAATCTGAATTATTGTATGGCTTCGGCAGGCTGTTAGCAATTTATTTTGTGTTTCAGACCCATCGCACCCTCCTCTGTTATATGGACTAAATTGGGAATACTGGGTCTCTCTGCTTAACAAAGTTTCAGCTGTCAATAAACCATTTTAAATACATTCCTCTCAAGTTTTGTGAAAGTATGGATCACTTCTCACCTTCACAAATTACTGAAACTGTTTTTCAATAGTTTTAACTCAGCTTGTAATTCAGGATATTTGAATTGTATGTCACGTCAAAATCCTTCATTCCATACAAATATTTTCTGGTCTGGGATGCTGAACAGTGCACCACTGCCAGACACAATTTCTGGGAATCCATACTCTAACAGATTCAGCATGAGTATATGAAATAACACACTCTGATGTTAAATTCAATCCAAATGCAATTTCAGGTTAATGCCCAAGTCGATTACTTACAACAGGTGCAGATGTACCGACATATGATGTTTTCTTTCACATTTTTAAAAGGTCTCATGAGCCTCCTGTACTCTGTGAGGCATATCAGGTCATAACATATTGACATCACTCTACTGTTTACCTCTAAACTGTAATGCCACTGAACGCAGAGAGCTGATCTGAGTTGGCTATGTGGGCTTGATGTGTAATGCCTTTGCTACCCAGCAGATGGTAACCTTCATGACGTTCTGTGTTGTGTCACCTTCTCCACAGCTTCTCCCAATCCAGCCCACCTTCTGAAATAGAGCAATCATTGTTTTTAAAATGTATTTCCAGGTGTTAGGTCATTTTCAGTGCTGTTTTCAAGAATAGATGCATTTAATGCTCTATAAAGTATGTTTTTGATTAGTAATCATCTTTCCAACCTAAACTTTATTTTAAAATGGAATGATTTTAACTAAGGAAAAACACTAAATAGTCACACAATTTTGATACTTCAGAAGCTAGTTTGTGTGTGTTTTGTTGCTTGTTTGTTTTTGCCGTGGCTAAAAAGTGATTTGTGTCAGCTCTGATCATAGCAGATCAATAAATGAATGTGTGACATTTCTTAAAAACCCACAGCAGAGCCAGAGATCTGATCTCTCAGTCAGTACCTATAATAATGGTGTTTAGCAGCACTTCAGAAACACAGGGCACACATTTCCACTGATTGATTATTTTTTCAGTGATACTGCCCATAAACCATTAGCTGAAGACTGTATCTATCTTCTACTGCCAATGTATTTTTTCAGTTCTAATTCACTTCTTAATGATAGCTTTGAAGAGTGTCTTCAAAATTTTCTCCTCATTTTCTTTCAGGATACACAGAATGTCCTGCTGCACTTCTGATATTTTCCTACTGTCTCTTATGAGTGTCCTAACTTGACTAAACAGATTGTCTTATTTTTAACATCTTACTTTCCTACGTTTTTCCCGTATCTTTGAATCTTTGATTCCAGACAGTGCATTATTCCAAAACTACTTGGCTGATTCATTATTTGAAGATCCAGCAAAATGCTTCAGAAGATTCCTCCTTCTGCATTCTCATATGAAACCTTTGTCTTTCAAAAGTTCAATTTCCTGGAGGATGCACTATTAAGCATACTTTTTTGGCTGCATGCATTGCTCTCATACCCTGGCTAGCCATTAAAAACACCAATAGATTCTACTCCTGTAATATTCCAGAAGATAGTCTGAGCTTTTCTACAATGAATTCAGCCACTGCATATTGGTTTCAAAGCATGATGTGAATCTTTCCATGGAAACTACAATATTGCTGGTGTTTTTTAGAGCCTCTAAAGGCCCCTAAAGAGTTATCACCTTTTTGCTCACTTTCAAGTATCTTTTTTTCCAGTTCTTTGCTTTCTCTTTTTCACATTCTGCTCCTGTTACCATGCAAGACTCAGTGCAAAACTTATACTGCAAGGAACATAGAAGGATCCTACGTGCACGTTAGATGGTGCCATTGCATTCAAGTTGGTTTTACTGTTTTGAATCTCCAAGTACCTAATTACTGCCTAATCAGCTTAGGCTTCTTCACCCTCAGATTTAAGACCCTATAGATCCAATATCTCCTAATTAGATCTATAGCTTTCAAGTTTCATTATGTTCAGAAGCCTGTAAATTTTCTAGCAGAGACAAAAATCTAAAATCTACTGGTAGGGTTTCCTATTTTTGAGTAATTGCAATGTGCCACAGCTTAAGAACTGTGGCTTCTGTGATTTCACTGAGATACTGATCTCCTCCATCACTGGATGACTGTTTAGCACTGCTCCTCCCATCTTGAAAGGGTGTACTTTTAGGATATAATATCTACATCGTACCTTCATTCCAGAAAAAGATGCTGGACTCCTGTTTCCTTCTGTGCCATACAGCTAAGTGATAGCCTCTCATCATCACTGCTACCTTCCACTTAAATCTTCCTGATGAAAGGAAAGGCTGGGGTAAAATCAAAACAGTTTTTGAAAATCATATTTTTGGAAAACTGAAGCATTCATCATTTTTGAACTGATTTAAAATTTCCAAGCAGTGATTATTCCACTCACAGCAGTAAATACGTATGTGGACCAAATGAGGATTGAAATCATAGAGTAAGTTACGTTGCCAAAAAAGGAATATTTTCTTGCAAATGTTTTGTATTTTTCTTGAAGAGCTGGAGAGCCACTGTTCAATGTCTGTTTCTAATTTTGGCAGCTTGTTCTTGTGAGTTACAACAAAAGAAAAAGAAAAAAAGTGCACAGCAGTATGTTTTGAACTGCAAGAGTCCAGAGCTTTTGTCTGCCTCACTGTGCACAGCACAGGGCACTGAAACGTCTCCAAAGCAATGAGGGTGAGGTTTGCAGCCAGAAGAAAGGGTATGGATGAAATGCAGTCACTGTGCAAAGAGCAGAGAGACAGCTTAAGCAAGATCACAGAAGAGTCAGTGGGTGCTGTTCCCAGTGGTACCAAAGTGGGTCCTTTAAAAGTAAATTCATTGACACCTCATGCAACAGTCTCCTCCTAGTCAGAACTGGACAGGAATCAGTGAAATAAACTTGTTTTTCAACTGGTTTAGAATGAAGTGGGGGCTGAGGCCCACTTGCATCACCAAGGTTAGGTTTTGCAACTATTGTTTCCATTATTCTGACCAAGAACAGATCTCCTTGTGCTGATTAATATAGTAGAAAGGCACAGTGCCCACCTCCATTTTCTGTATTTCAGCTGTCTTATTTGGTCTTGGAGGCTGACACTTGCTGGATTCCTGCCTTCATGGCCACTGTGCAGCTGGATTTCATTCACCAGACAATGACTCCAGCTTGAGTCAGGCTTTCTCAGGTCTAATGTGAAATCTGAGGAGTTCAGAGGCCTGGACTCAAATTCTCTTGCCCTTTCAGTTTTCCAAGAGAGAAAATCAGACAGAAACCACTATGACTTCTCCCACTGGATGTGAAGTGGATGGGAAAGCGCAGGCAGACAAGGAGAATATTCAAGAGAACGGAAAGGTGACAAGAATAAGTAACGAGACTTACTTTTGCAGACTGCAAGTGAATCCATTCCCAGAGGAAGGCACAGATGCCAGAAATTTGAAAAGATTAAGAAGAGAATTGGATATTTTATACATACAAATCAAGGAAAGCCAGAATCTACCAAATAATTATAACATAATTTTTGAAAGTGATATGAAAGTCCTATCTGACAGGCTTAACCCAAACTTCATCAACCCAGCATGAGAGAGCCCCAGCACAGGGGCAAAGTATTCCACATCCACCTACTAGTAGACTGCTTCACCTCCAGCAGAAACATCTGGTTCTGGTTACTGCCAAGTAACTGAATCCAGTTACCCTTGGCCCAGTCTGCCAATTTCTGTTTAGTTTCATATTATGATAAAGCAACCGCCACGTGTACTTGTGTGTATTGTTGTCACATAAATAGTTACGTACACAACTGCTGTTATGGTGAGTTCTCAAAACTTCATAATTCTAAATTATATGGACCAGCCAGGATTTCACATCACTACTATTTATATCAACCCTCCATGTCTTCCCCATTGGATTAATTACTCTCCAGCTGCTTCAGAGTGAGTATTTGCATCTTTGTGACATGCTGCACATTTTCTGCTTGCAGTACAGCAACTTCTTTCTTTACTTTCTATTTATAGCACTAAAGGTAGTGCCACTTTGTAGTTGGCATTGCATTAACGGGTCAAAAGTTGGAGCTTTCTGACCAAAGCTGCTCTTCATCAAAGTGTAAGTCTGAAGGCAATCAGCTGCTACAACAAAAGGAGCAGGAGCTCAGTATGAGACACTTCAGGTCTAAGTTTCACATCAGATAGTTACATCTACAGTAATAGGCAAAGGCTGTGATAGTAGCTGCTTAACCATCTCTGTTGTATATTATGCAATTTTTTACAGGTGGAAGGTATCTGTGGGTGTCACGAGTACAGTTTACAATGCTGGGGACTGCAGTGCAAGTAAGAGAGCTGTGATGCTGAGAAGGAAGAAAAGTTTTGCCCACGGTTCCTTCGGTCTAGCTGGGACACTGGCAAACAATATTAAAAAAAGCAGGGTAGAAAGTGAAGATCCTCGGCTAATCTAACAGGACTTCTCTATGGTGTTCTCTCTCCTTTTTTTATTTTTTTATTTTTTTGTCTGATAATTTCCCAAGCTGCCACTTTATCTGTCAGACAAGGCTGCTGTTCTTTTTTTTTTTATGAGTATATCACCCTACCAACAATGTCATGGGGAATTATCATTATTATCGATAACTTATTAGTTCCTACAACATCTAGGCACTTTCCAAGCACAAAAGAAAGCAAATTTGGGTTCTTGGAAGTATATTTTTAAATGTGTATTGCTCCTGAAGGTTTACGGTCCTAAATAAAAATATAAAAAATAGTTCAGGAGAACAATGAAAGCATGAGCAGAAAACATTATATTCATTCAGGTGCTATCTGTCTACAGCTTGGAAATACAAGGTTTTAATTGTGTTGTGGTGGGGCAGAGGATTCTTCTGCTGCCCCATTCTGGCAGCAGGAGTAGGAATCCCATAGCAGCAGCAGGCTAATCACTGCCTAATCATCAGGGCAAGTATGGATCATTAGACTCCACTCAGAGTAGGGTATCATTTTGTTGTTTGTTTGTGAAATGCTCTTCTCAAGAGCAATCGTCTATTAACTCTGAATGTTGATTTTCTTTGAGGCAGAGACTCCTCTAGCTTAGAGATGTTTATTTCTCTCATATGGAGCCAGGCTCTACCCTTGTCATGGCTGTCTTTTGCTGCTTCTACGCAGTCATTTACTGATGATTTAAGTAGCTGCTAGAGGGTTGTGAAACTAACTGTGATTGTACTTGGCCCTCATCCAAGGGACAGGGCAGGATATGGGACCAAAGCATGCTACATCCTCAAGCCTTCCAGCTGCAAGAAAAGCACCCAATGATCATGATCAGATTGGTTTAAGTCTACATTGCTTGGTCTCAGACGAGACCTGCAGGGTGACAAGACTGCATTTGTTCTTTTCCCTCAACTCGTGCTGATAGAAGTGTTTGGACTGGAACCACAAGATTAGACTATCAACAAACCAGTCCAGGAGTGCTCTGGACACAGAAGCCAGCTGGCACTTCTCTGCTTACTGAAGCTTCTCAGCCACTGCAAGAGAGCAACTGCTTGCAAACAGCCTATTAGGAATAGTCCTTGGGGCATTCTTGCTCCCGAACTGTGCTGGGAGAGATCAGAGAAAGCATGAACAGACCAAAGCATTGGAGGGGATTGTTTTGGCAGGTTAGCATCACAGGCAGTGGTGTCTGCGACTTTCTGGACACGGATTTCTCAGAAGACATGCAGCCATGAAGTCTGTAAAATAAGAGACATACATTCATGGAGAATATTTTAAAAATGAGACACTGAGCTAGGCTTATCTCTAGTGAGTCAAGGGAATACCAGTGTGCATAATTCTGGTCTCGTACCTACTGAAATTCCTTTTCAGAGACTTTTTTTTTTAATTATCTTTGTTACATTTGTATTGTACGCAATGCCATCTTAAACTAAACACAAGCATAGAAAGTTACATACAAAACTCAAAAATATCTTACTTGATCTGTTCCCTAACTTTTGTTACATGCAGAATTTTAGTTTGCTCTTGGTGCTGCTCTTCCAGCTTTGAATGCTTCTTTTGTTGATTATTACAGATTGTTTTTGCATATGCATTGATGCCTTCTGTGATGAGTCTGCTGAGCCCTGTGTCAGTGGATGCAAACTCCATCCCCAGTTTCTGTAAAAATTCTTGCTAAGATATTCTGTTGCATCTTTATCATACCATGAAAAAGAAATGCTCTTTTAAAATATTCATGTGTTCCTCATAGAATGGCATTACAGATGTCCTTAAGTGCTATAGCAGCTTAAATCTCATTGACTTCCCTCTCTTACAGAGGTGCCATACCACACAGAGAATAAGTGACTTTCTATGAGACTTGAAAGATAGGATTTAGCTTTGTAATCACAGAATCAATTCTGAAAGCACTACCCCAAGGACCAAATAGTCAGGAGTGCTCTCCAGCTCTCAGAACTGCTGCCTTTTAGTGTCTCACTTGAGACACGGAGACAGGTGTCTCAAATGGGTCACACAAGTCTGAGATGCTCAGAATTGTAATCATCCTTTAGAAATATGAGTTTAGATTCATAAACACTCTTCATATTTTCTTAGGCATAAACCCTTCCATAGATTTTTCCCCTGCAGTTCCTTCCCACCCCCCACCCGTTAGTGCTCCAATGCATGGTAATGCCTAATTTAGCTTCAGCTTCACTCTAATTCCTTTATTCAAGTTACAGACATAACGGCACGGAAGAGATTTGAGCTATTCTATAAAAGGAGTGGCTGATGGGAGTGAAGTTGTGCAGCAAATAACTGCATGAAAAGGATACTCTTCACTGTGCCGTGGCATCCATAAGGAGTAAGAATAGAAAGTAAAATCTAATGGAGTTGAAAAAGATGCAGAGATGAATCAGCTTTAAGAAAAAAACATGCAGTTAATGCAGTTTGAAACCAAGAAGCAATACACTCAGGTTCTACACGTTAGAGAAGGTTATTATTTTTTTAAATAGACCTGTAACGAAGGCAAATTTTAATATAATGTCACATACAGCTGACATCTATGCCATCTCAAACAGTCTGTAGCACAGCTCCTCTTTGTTGAAGGCAGACAAGTATTTCTAGCCACTTCACAACAAATTGCTTGTCTATAAAAACGTTTCAGGATATTATTTGCCATCTTTACACAGCATGAAATTACTTTACCCTCTTTTGTTATGTACTTGGTATGTAGCATTTTTCTTCTGAGTGAATCATTTTTGTTTACGTTGAAAATACTGTAAGCAAATTTAGCGCTTTGAAAATGAGAGGCTGGTGGCACAAACACCGTCTCTTACAGGTTTGTAATAGACTCTCTAGGACCTCCTTGATAGAAGCTATTTCCCAGCTGACCAGAGACACCTGGGACTGACTTTCACTCCACACAAACTAAGGTAGGCATTTTGTGTGTATAAAACAAAACTGATGAAAAGCAAGCTGGTGGTAGCTGGTGACCTAAGGTGCCGTTCAAGGAAAGAAGATGTGTATTGCATTAAAGGGATCAGTAAAACTGAAGTCAAGATAAAGTCTTGTCCTTGAATTCATGGGAAACTTATGGATCTAATTGTATTCCTGAGCTCAGTGTGATAAGACGTAGCCTCCTGTTAGACTGTCATGATCTAAGGTCCCAGTCATAACAAAATGAAAGATTTCTTGTGCAATGCAATCTATTGTCATTCACTGCACTACCGAAGGCTCTGTAATCCTATAAAAGATGCATTATTGCAAGACCTAATCATTTAGAGTTGTCATACCTTGCCCAAAGCTTCTTAAATTCCTCTGGGGTGATTGCAATGCCAATCTGAACAAGACTTTTTTCATGCTACCTGGCTGTATAGTGCCATTTCTTTCACTGTCAAATTACTGAACATTCTGGAACGTAAAAGAAATCATCTCTAACAAGAACCAACAAGTTTGACAAAATGCTTGATCTCCCTGTAAATCTAATGAATAATGGGAATTGAAAGAAAAATGGAAAATCATGCATGTCTGATTTTCATTTAAAAACATTTTTTTAATCTGCTTTTTTACTCCTTCCTTCATGAAAGATGCGCAACTCCCAAAAGATCTAACCAAGATTAACATCACAGGTGTTTAGGTGATATTCCCTGTGTTGAAGATTTCTTCCTGATGGCAGAGAGAGGGATATGAAGGTAAGAACTGCAATTGCAGATGTGGTTACACCCAGTGCTGAAGCATGCCAGCAGGAGATGAAGACATTGGAAAAAAGGCAGACCTGCAGATTTTCTCACCGATGTGTTCTGTACTTAATATAAATGAAATTTTGCCTTTTTATTTTAAACCATTCATTTTACAAACTGAGTTTATTGTCCAGTTTAAACAAACATTGCTCCAAAAAATTACATTCATTTTACCTAGTTCTACCTTATTGTCCAAGCATTGCAACTATTCAAAAAAAGCTCCAAAAATGTTGAAAAAGTTTTTGTGGGACAGTTTTATGAGAGCCTCTTTGGATAGTGTAAACATCCCAATCAGTGCTTCATTGTGCAGGGCAACACTGGGCATCAGCATGGCAGTAGGTGTGTGGCTAGGCCGTAATCACATGGGCCTCAGACAAAGCCTGTGACTATGCTTATAACAGAAATATTACATAAAAGCAACAGAAGTGAAATACAAAGAATGTTTCAGAGATAACTAATAGCATCTACTATATAATTAACAGTACAGAAATTGAGCATTATTGAAATTGTTCTTTTTTTTTTACTCTCATAGTAAGTTTTTATCATTAACGAGCTGTTTTGCACGGGTCTTTTTGAATATTTATAGAATCTGAAGATCAACATTGCAAAATGTTCTGAAATCTATTAGTGCTGCTTATTTATTTAAAGAAAACATTCTTCTTACCCTTGCTAGGTCATGCCATCTGGTTCTTGCTTTGATAACAAGGTAGTAATGAGCCTGATCACAAGCTAGCTCTGCATCCGTTACCATGTTGTTTTTCTCAGAAAAGAAAAAAATAACATAACAACTACGTTCTGTGCTAGTGGAATCTTTAATCTCCACAAGTTTCCTTTCCTTTTGTTGTTCTTCACGGTAGCAGTGGCTTTATTTCATAGTTTCTAAGATACCCATTAAAGACTGTTACTTCACATCTGCGTAAACTTAATTCTTTAAATACTGCTTTATTTCCCTAGCTGCAGGTTAGCAAAGATGTTTTAAATTTTGTAATT
The DNA here is from genome assembly GCF_951394365.1 of Tetrao urogallus. NCBI lineage: Eukaryota > Metazoa > Chordata > Aves > Galliformes > Phasianidae > Tetrao > Tetrao urogallus. The sequence continues at coordinate 125,547,176 of NC_136813.1, read as the reverse complement.
CCCTATTTATTTTCAAATCAATGTTGTTCATTCTCCCTCAAACTCAAGAGCCAGCATGGATCATCTGTACGCATACAAAGAAATGTTAATTATCTCAGAAACAATTATATCCTGGAGTGACTCCAGGAAGATTATCCTTGATTTACATCAATAGCATAGATCAAAAACATCTTTGTGAATCACCAAGGCATGGCTAGTGAGTTTAGGGAGTAAGACCCACACTTGCAATCAAATTCAATCACCATTACAAGTGGCTGATTTCTGGGCCCTGGTGCTTCTGGTGGAGTCCATGCATTCAGGGGCAAATGGATGCCTCGATTAGCATCCAGCACAGCTGCTACACTATGCAGAGGTGACCAAATCCACATGCTGTGCAAGGACACTTTTAGAATTGAGGAGATCTTAACATTTCACCATTCTTTGAAATGTTGCTTCAACCATTGAAATGTTTCAACCATTTCAACCCTTTTGGCAACCAACTCCTTTCTAAGCACTTCCAGTTAGAAAATTGAGAAAAGCGTGTTCATTTAACACACAGATGCCTATCTCATGCTATTTCCTAGCATCAGTTTCTCTCTCATGTGTTTCTTTATAAACACATACTTCAAGCACAAGGTTTCAGAGCCTGGTTTAGCTGTACTCTTGGATGTGGTCTCAAATAAGACATAGAGGAATACTGAATCTGAAGACCTGGCAAGATAAGATAACTACACGTGGACTACCTGCTGAGTTCAATGGCACGTGCAGAACCAGAATCAGGTCCTGGAGAACCACCATCCTGCAAAATCAGCCCCTTTTGAGCTCCCAGAGCTCTGGACATCAGCCTTGGCTGAGGGCTCCATCCGGCTTTGGAAAAATGAATGCCACAGTAACCCGATTTAGGTGTGTGGGAATCTGTTGACTTTTCCCTGCTCCCACTGTTTAAGATAAGATTCCATAAACCTTAAATACTGACCAGCAGAAACGATCTAAAACTTAGCTGGGAAAATGCAAAGTGTTCTCAATGCTTTCAGTCACTGTTTTTTAATTATTGGGCTTCTAAACCAGTAACAGTATTTGAAAAAAGAAAATTTTGGAGATAAATCCCAACTGTTTCAATTTCTAGCTAAGTCCAAACTGAAACAGAAACGGGAGCAAGACATTAATTGGTCTCATGCTCCAACTGTTAGCAAGGCCCAATCACCATCAGTTTCCTTTCTTGTTTTGTAGTGATGTCCTTGATTCACGCAGTTGTCCAATTCAGGAAATAAGAAAAACAAACCAAGCAGATAAATATTACTAACATCAGAGCCAACAGTAATGCTGTAAGAGACAAATAGAAACTGGGAAATAAGCCTATGTGTGTATATCACATCTTCATTGCCACAGCAGAGATGAGTTGCTGATCAGGATTTTTTTCAGTCTCACTGTACTGCTGTACAGTATCTTGTCATTATGACTTTCTCTCTGTTTGCATAGTTAAACAGAATTTCAGTGAGTTTTTAGAATTAATTTTTAGGGCCCAAATGCTATTCGTTATTCAAGTTGAGCTTTAACATTCGGAACATTTTAGGCAGCATCACTTCCCAAAGTCAAAGGGGCTGTTGCAGTGTTCTCCCAGTCCTTGTCCTACAGCACCTCAGCATTTTTGTGCACAGCACCTGATCTTGTCTACACTTAGTAACCTGATGGCATAAAGGTCTGGAGCGTAGGGCCTTGGGCTAAGGCAAGAGACACAAACAATGACATTAGAATATATTTAACATATTGACTACATATTAAAAACAAAACAAAACAACAACAATGGCAAAAAACAGATCTTTGCTCTAAACTTGTTTTGACAACAGGCAAATATTTTAATGCAGTTATCAATACCATATTGAGAGGTGAGTCATATCTACCCTTTGTCCTGCGCATTCTTAGAAAATCTGTCACAAAAAGAAACTTTGTAGCAATTAATCTACAGCTGAGCATTCTCCCGTTAAAACAGGCATAAAATACTCCAACACCTTTCAAATGATGCAGATCTACAGGAACCTGAAGTAATGTCAGTCAATACAATCAGCTTTGCTAGGGGTGCCCAAGCTGCTCTGAAGAGAGGGCCCCTTTCCTGATTGCTGATCTTTCCACTTCCCCCAGGGAGTGGAGATAGAATGAACCGAGCAAAAGGCTGTAACAACTGTGGGTTCTCTCCTGTAAAATGAGATTTCTCTTATTCTGTGCATATCCATGGTGGGATTTCAAGGAGTACATTCTAATGCTAATTACAGAAAATAATAAGCAAATGTAAAAAAGATGGAAAACAAGTCTTGACTAAAATCCCTACATTGTAGGCTCTAGGGACTAAGAACCTCTTCTTTAAAGCTCACTCTCGTGAATAGATGGACTGCTCCATGAATGAGTAGTACAGAGTTATTTTCTTCTAATTGCAGAATCTTTAATAGCTTTGCTCACAAGAAGGATCTTTTTTTTTCCTAGCACAGACTGCAGAGAAGACAATTAGGGAAAAAGGAGTTTTTGATTGTATTTGAACTGGAAGTTTCTGAAGACACAAAACAAGTTACTCAAATATATTTTTCAGACTCATTTTTCTCACAGCTCCTCCAAACCACTGGTTAAAACAAATGTTTGTATCAGAAATAACAACCAGCTTCACTGTCAAAAGCAAACCATGGCTTGATGTGTTTACCCCGTAGACTTATGTCATCATTAAGCTGACTGAGAAATTTCTCAGCAGTAATGCAGTGATATTCAGCATTATTTACTCTGTGGTTTGGGCTGTTTCTAATGTAGCTCCTGGCCTATTTGGAGTCTAGAATAGCAAAATCAAAATATAGCAGATTTTGAAAAGGACATATTAAACATAATCTGATAAATAGTACTTTAATATAATGAAAATAAAACAAGAAACTCTTCATTCGTGTTCTTTACAGACCAAATATGACAAATTACAATAACTGTGTTAGTGGTGTCCAGCCAATTTTCAGCCACTGCCACAACTGCTACAGTTCTCCCAGTATGAAGTGAAGAAAGTTCCTAGTGGATAATCTCAATTAAAGAAACCGGAGCCTAGACAAGGCCTTCTTCTTTTGCCTCACCCTTCTCTGGAGCCTGGATGTTTTGAGGAAGGGAAGAATGATACTGGAGAAGGGGGAAAGGAATACTGTGAAAGCCGCTTCTTGTAGTCATATTGCCTCTCTCCATGAGGGAGTGCGTGGATAGAGGTGATATATATGGTATAGGTATGCAATTGCTGCAGAAAATTAGTTTGTCACGTCCTTAACAGTGCATCACAACTACTGCATGCTAGACCGTTCCCCCTGGAGTAATTTTATCATGGCTAAGTCTTCCTCTGCTCAGAAATCAGCATGAGCTATTTCAGGAGATCTGTCATCAAAACTCACCTAATTTCCAGCTCTTAGTGTCGCCTCAAACTATTCTGCCTGATGTTTCTTTGCAGAATAATTCAGTCCTGCACAAATGGCAGCTTCATAATTTCGCAATCTGAAGTTTTGTTATAGCACAGCCCAGCAGGATCAGGAAGAGGAGACAGCCAGCTTCACAACAGGGCACAGGTGTACTTCTAGTCCTGAAGGGCTAGAGTATTTTTAGGCCATAGAAAAGCTATTTTGGTCACTGTTCCCCATCTTTGTGATTCTGTCTGTACATTGCACTGTGATACTCCAGGAATCATTATGGTTTTGGAGAGACTAAGTAACATACTTTGAATTTTCTTGAGAATTTTAGAATTTTTCTGCAATACAGAATATATATATATATATATTGTTATATAGGAGATAGCAAAAACTGAAGTGTCATGGGACAAAAGGTGAGGAGAATTTGTTGGGAATGAGCTATGAAACCTTCACAGTACATTCCAGTGTTCCATATCACTTGGATATACACACTGTTCATCAGTATGTTTGTATTGCTGAAAGGGTATTTTTACCCTAAATCTTTTCATACGTTAATAAGAGACAGTAGTTCATTAAGACTAAACTAACTTAACCCCTAAAACATAACAAGCCATCTCCTTGCAGCAAAGTGGTTTATGTAGAAAGATCACATTGTACAGCACATGGCCTCTCAAACCTTTGGATGAGAGAAATATATCATCACCAGCACATCTTCCCATTGAATAAATACTGTTACCAGCTCGTAGGTACGGCTTCCTTCACGTTCAGCAAACTTCTATTATGTTTTATAGTAACTTCAAAGTAGTTCACACTGGATTTTAAAATGCGAAAGCTTGCCAAAAAAATGTACATGTTGACATTTCACTAAACCGTGCTCCTGACTGATAAGAAAAATCCTAAGCTAACGGTCTGATCTAAAGGAGTGTTTTCTTTCTTTCCAAATGATTTACATACACATCCACACAAAGAAATCCTGTATACACACCTACTCTGAAGAGGTCACTAAATTGCATTCACTGCACTGCTTTTTCATTTCTCCAAATTTGATTCTGTAAAACCCACTTCTCCATACTGACATGCACTATCCCTCCCTTTTTACAGTTCCACTCTCTACTGAAGCCTAGTAAAGGAAACTTATATTTCTGTTTTATTCCTACTAAAGCTTATGAGAACAAAATCAGGTCTCTTTATCACTAGTGTAAATACAAGCCAAGGGAACAGATTTCCCCTTACCCTGAAGAATTATTAAAAAAATAAAAGTTAAGGGTTCTTTTTCTTCTTTTTCTAATTTTTGAGACTTAATTTATATCAAATACTTGTTACTTTTCTTTTTACAGTGATCAGAGGTAGTACCATCCTGAAAGAAAATCTTTGAGCCTCATAGCTGATAAAAGCAAAAGCTCAAATACAGGCAAAATACTGTTGATTCTTGACTTAAACCAAAGAGCTGGCATACTTGCTTTCACCCAAGCTTACCTGTTTCAAACATCATTTATTAGGCTAGTGAGTAAAGGTGCACATCTTTTGATGGACAGATGTTCAGCCAGCTGTAGACACAAACTGCTAAACTTACAGGTCTGAATGAAGAAAAACTTGAATATTGTGTCAGCCAGCCAAAAGTCAGCTTTACCCTTTGTCTTGTTTATAAAAAGGAAATAATGACAGTAGAAAATAATAGTTACATTATGTAAAAATGCACATCTGAGAAAAAATAATAGATGAATAATACAGAATTTAAAACAGAACTTGAAGCCAGTGGTAAAATTCCCATTGAATTCAGTGGAATCAAAATTGTATGCAGAAAATCTATATTTGAAGCACTAAAGGCAGATTACAAAAGAAATGAGAAATGAATAATTACTGACTAGCTTTGGCCAGAGTTCCATCCTAAGAAAATGAATTCAGATTCAATCAGATTCATTCTTAAGAGTCGAAAATTGAAACTCTTACTCACATTGCCTTGGAATCAGTGAAATTACTGATGGGGCAAGGCAAGTAGTGGAAATTATGGATATATTCTTCTGGTCTGCTTTCCTCAGCAACAGTAAATCAATGGAGACCACATGCTCATTATGGGTGGACTATATATCTACATCTATAAAAACAGTAAACCTAGAATCTCACTGGAATTCTTGATAATCCAATAAAACTATCAATTACTCTAGTAGAAAAGTCCCTTAACAGCTTTAACATTCAAAAGCACTACTTTAAATTAAAACCATAAACCAATAAGTAACCAGATCACACCACAGAGCTCCAGTTGTACATACTGCCATTAAAACTCATCACTAATGGCTTACTAACAGGTTTTTCATTCTTGAAAGAAGCAGTTACTGTCTTCTCTCTTTTTCATACAGAATAAAAAATGGTTCTGGACATCATATTACAAAATCATCCATTGTAATTTAGGACGCAATATAATCCCTGTGAAGACTGTGAAGAAGACTGTGAAGAAGAGTAAGAAATTCTGGGGACAAGCAGAGAGGCAGAGAGATCAGTCAGTCACTTTTTGCAGTCTGTTAGTGACAATTCAATCACACATCACTGTGGACTGTCAGCTTACATCCCATATGTTCCAGTTTCCCTCCAAACATGGGTTAGAAGTTTAACTTCATCAGAAATCAAAGATCTACAGATATAAAGGTCATCCATGTGCTAAAAGTCACGTCTCTAGTCTCTTTCTTTCTAATTTCACCAATAAGTACTTCCTAGAAAGAGAAAAATTCTGGATCTTCAACAAAGTCTTGTTTAATGTTGTATTGGTGCAAAAATTCCTTTACCTTCCAATATTGCTAGAAAAATGAGGTAACTCAGTCCTCCATCAACTACCCCTAGCTTTTCTGTTAGTAAATCGAACTGACAGTCATCCATGAACTGACAGGCATGCCATGATCTTCCAACCCTGTTAGAAGAAAAATAAATTAGCTATACAATGGCCTATTTTGTTGCTTAATATACCATTTTGAATAGTAGATGTCTAGGTGTTTTATCCTATGGCTTAACTTGAAATTACTCTGAAAATTGATCTCTCTTTCTTACTTTCACAGTAAGCCATTTGAATATAAATCTATTCTGTACAATTTCAATTCTATGTAGAAAGAAAGAACAAAATTTCCCTGCTATTGAGGCTGGTATTTTTAGCAAAAGCAACAAGTAACAGGCAATGACATGGATTCCAAACTTATGGCCTGCCTGGGCCACAATGAATGAATAGGTGGGCTGCATATATGTAAGTTGCTCTGAAAATAATGTCTTCTATTTATTTCTATGAAAACAGAACTGATGCAAAAAACACAATAATATTATCTAATAGAGATAATTCTCGGCTACAAAACACTATTTTTCAACATAGTCACCACCATTAGCCATGCATTTTTACCAACAACAAACAGGTGCCTACATGCCATGCTTATAAAAATCTGCATGGCCACCCAGAACATGGCTTGTCTTCTGTGTCACTGTCATCAGCCCTGAAATCCACCACCCTCTGTTCTCTTAGTCCTACGGGGCTCATCCTTAGGGGAAAGGAGCACAGCCACATATGTGGCTGTCCCCTATCACTTGACTTCTATATACCTGTAGCAGCATAAAAGCATTCCTAAAATCAAGATAAGAGCAAACAGGGAGTGTTTCTGTTTCCTGTGCAGTGACTAAATTGCAAACAGTCTGGCAAGAAATTGAGCAGACTGTTGTGGAATAACAACTAAGCTAGTTGTGTTGGTGTTTCTGCTGAGGGGTTGTTGTGCCTGTACTACCATGGTGTGTGTCAGGGAGACCCAAGATACTTCCTTTTCCAGGATGATTCCAATGTTTTGCTTTCATGCACTGTATAGATGGAAGAGGTAACACAGACTATTAAGCTGTCCACTGGACAAACGGACACAGGTGTCTCCTCTCAGCTACTTCATAGTAGTACTTCATCGTCTTTTCACCCTTTGCCTCCTGTTGCTATTTGTAAGGACACCAAGAAGACCCAATCTCAAGAGGACTGCTTGTTGGTTCTGTGGGTTAGATTCAACGCACCACCCAGAACTTTTTTTGTTGTCTGCTTCTAAAATGATCTAATCCCCTCCTGCCACATGCAGGGACATCTTTCACACAATGAGGTTGCCCCAGAGCTCTGCCCAACCTTGAGCGGCTGAGGAAGCTGGGCTTGTTCAGGCCAGAGAAGAGAAGGCTGTGGGGTGACCTCATTGCAGCCTTCCAGTGTCTAACGGGAGCCTACGAACAGGAGGGGAGTCAACTCCTTACAAGGGTAGATAACAGCGGGACAAGGGGAAATGGTTTCAAGTTGATGGAAGAAAGATTTAGGTTAGGTATCAGGGGGAAGTTCTTTAGCAAGAGAGTGGTGAGATGCTGGAACAGGCTGCTCAGAGAGGCTGTGTGCCTTGGCCCCTTCCCCCCTCTTTGGCCCTGGGCCCCAGCCCACATGGCAATGTCTTTCCTGTACTGGGAAGACTAGAAGAGGAGGCAAGAATCCACTCACAGACTCTCAAGTTCAAAAAACCCAGAAGAAAATTTATTGTTTTCATTATTTTTGAGGCTTTAGGTGTGGTTGTTTTTTTTCTGCTTGTTTTTTAGTTTGTTTTTAATTGTTTATATTAAATTTTCTATTTTTTAAAATCTTCTGTTGTCCAAGCTTGAACAAGTCCTTCATGCTGAACGGCAGCCTTCCTCCTGTCACAACCAACGTCTTCTGCTTCTCCACAGGAGCAGCCACTCTTGGTGACACCTTTGATACCTCCTCACGTCCCCGGGCAGCTCAGGTCCCTCCGCTGGACTCCTCCTGTTGCCCCGCAGCAGTGTCTCAGAGGCTGCCAGTCCCTGGCCTTCCTTCTTCCTCTCGGTGAAGAAGAGATGAGAGGACTTGGGAAGGGATGGGAGGTGGGGATGGGAAGGATGGGTTCACAGGAACCTTGGCTGTCAAAAGAAGAATTCACAGGAGATGAATGTCTCATGTGAGCCTGCAGAGAGGTCTGACAGCTGGGGCTGTATCAGATAATGATAAACTTACAGGATGGGAGGATCAGGGTCGGCATCGAGGCGGCTACCTGCCGGGAGGTGGACCGGACCTCAGGCCACTCCAGTAGTAGGGGTGGGCTCTGGGTCTGGCTCTCCTCTGCCACTTCCCGAGAGCGATGGGCTGATGGTGACTCTGCCCTGATGGAGGCGGATCCACCTCCATGGGCTCCTCATCGCTCTCAGGAGGGTCCACCTCCATGGGCTCGATGGTGGGGAGCCTCTCCATTAGCCGCCTCTTCTTTGGAGGAAGAGAATCCATTCTGCCTCCTTGGAAAACAAAAACAACCACTCGGCTCACGAGCTCACTGCAGCCACTGGCGTCTCTCGCTCAGCAACTGGGGTTCTGGGCCCAGGGTTCCCCGTTTCCAAGGGCTTGGAACACTGGGCAGTGGGACGGTCTGTGACATCAGGAGGTCATGGTGATGCCGTTCTTCTCCATCACGGTGCCATGGTGACCAAATGTCAACGCTTTACAGGCCGGTTTGGACCGGTTCCGTGAATAATGGGGCACAGACTGAGTTTTGTAGAAGAGAGGAAAGATGTTTTTGTATAGGAAATAAAAATACAAGAGACCGAGATATTCACAGGCTGCTCTGCATTGAATGACTCCTATTTGCTTCCATAGACACTGCAGCAGATACAAAGAGGACAATAGCACTATCTGAGAGCAAATTGTCAGTACAAAACACTGTTGTCCAACACAGTCACCACCATTAGCTGATCCCCCTTCATGTAGTTAGAGAGAGTGACAAGGTCTCCCCTGAGCCTCCTCTCGTCCAGACTAAACAATCCCAGCTCCCTCAGCTGCTCCCATGAGACCCCTCACCAGCTTTGTTGCCCTTCTCTGGACATGCTCCAGGGCTTCAATGTTGTTCTTGTTGTGAGGGGCCCAAAACTAAATACAATACTTGAGGTACGGCCTCACCATTGCTGAGTACAAAGGTACAATTACTTCCCTGCTCCTGACAGTAACAGATTGCATTCCTAATATGAAACAGCATGCCACCTGGGCACACTGCTGGCTCATGTTCAGCCATGCACTGATCGATACCCCCAGGTCCATTTCCCCTACACTGTCTTCCAGCCACTCTGCCCCAGACCTGTAGTGTCACTTGGGGTTGCTGTGGCCAAAGTACAGGCCCCAGCACTTGGTTTTCTTGAACCTCAATCCTGTTGGCCTCAGCCCATAAATCCAGCCTGTCCAGATCCCTGTGTAGGGTCTTCCTACCCTCAGGCAGATGGACACTTCCTGCCAACTTGGTGTCATCTGCAGACTTACTGAGGGCTCTGAATGCCCTCATCCAGGTCATCGGTAAAGATGTTGAACAGGACAGACCTCAACACTGACTGTTCCCCCAGTACTGGTCACCAGCTGCATTTCACTCCATTCACCACCACTCTCTGGGCCCAGCTTTCCAGCCAGTTCCTTACCCAGCAGAGCGTACCTGTCCAAGCCATGGGCTCACAGCTTCTCCAGGAGAATGCTGTGGGAGACAGTGTCAAAGGCTTTGCTGAAGTCTGGGTAGACCACATCAACAGCCTTTCCCTCCTCCACCAGCCAGGTCACTGCATCACAGAAGGAGATCAGGTTGGTCAAGCAGGACCTGCCCTTCATGAACCTGTGCTGGCTAGGCCTAAGCCCCCAGCTGTCCCACACATGCCATGTGATCTCCCTCAGGACAGCCTGCTCCACAACCTTACCTGGCACCGAGATCAGACTGACAGGCCTGTAGTTCCCCAGATCTTCTTTAAGATCCTTCTTGTAGATGGCAGTTACATTGCCAATGTCCAGTCTTCTGGACCTTTCCAGTTGATCAAGAACACTGATAGACGATGGAAAGCAGCTTGGCTATCACCTCCAGTTCCCTCAGCACTCTCAGATAGATTTAATCTGGCTCCAAGGACTTGTGACAGTCCAGGTGGAGTAGTAAAGAATGGAGATTCTCTTTGGCCTTCCTCTTTCTGTTAATATATTTGTAAAAGTTTCTTGTTCTCTTTTACTTCAGTGGCCAAGCTGCGTTCAAGCTGGACTTTTGCCTTTCTGATTTTCTCCCTGCACATCCTAACAACTTCTTTGTACTCTCCCCACGTTGTCTGTCCCTTGCTCCACAGGAAGTAGATCCTCTTTTTCTCCTAGAGCTTCAGGAAGAGCTCCCCATTCCTCCCCAACCGTTCATCTTGCTGCTCAGGGGGATATCCTGCTCCTGTGCCTTTAAGACTTCCTTCTTGAGGAGTGTCCAATCTTTCTAGACCCTTTTACCCTCCAAGACTGAGTCCCCAGGGATCCTCCCTAATAGTCTCCTAATGTTACCTGGTAGTTAACTGTGGAGAGGAGTCTCCTCCTTTTCTCAACTTCTGATTTCCTGAAAAGTTAGAGTTTCAGCCCATGGTGCTGCTGAGGGCTTTCTACAAAGCCTCTCATTTCTTTCAGTTGCTTTGTAAGTCTTGATTTAGTTGTTTTCCATTACAACTATGGCACAACTCTGTCCTGATGCTCCAGGTGTTCCTACAGTGATTTCTCTTATTATATTTTAGTTAATTGTACAGATTTAAACAAAAAAAAATTATTTAGTGTCTTAACATGTAAGGAGCATTAAAATAGTAAGAATAATTAACAAATTGTCATTCTTTTCTATGAATGTAAAGCTTCTGGATAAATAAATATATTTCATGTTCAGTTGAAGAATTATCTAGCATTAGATCAAATGTTTAATAGTAGTGATAAGAAAATCTGGCCATACAAATCCAATCAAAGCTGGAGAGAATCAGTCACAATAGTAATGTTGGCAACCATGAGCACGTTCTTCTAGAGAAAAAAAAAGTGATAAAATTCTCCCCCGAACTGCATACAAGATTAAGCTATATTAAATTCCAATATTATGTCATAGCCCTGTGCGGAATGGATCACAAAATGCATGGTTTCTAAGTTTTGTTTAAAGGAAGATGATTGATGACAACCTCACAGTGAGGAAATACTGTAATCCTTCACAAAAACGAACACACACACACACACACACACACACACAAATTGTGGATATTATCCCAGGACACCTGATAAAATTTCAGTCGCCATCTTCCTCATTTTGAAATCTATGAATAATCATCCAAGTCCCAAAGCATAAAGGCAAGGTTTGTGTCTATTGCCTCTTCCCCAGGACAGCCAGGCCAGTAAAGCCAGAGGTGCTATATGCCCTTCGGTAAGGGGGGTGGGAATTCTGCTTCCCCCCTTCACAAACCTCATACAGATGATAACCAGCCAAAAGGTGTCCGTATGTTGTAAGCTGTAAAGGAAAACATGGAGTACTGGCTGCGTTGGTATAACCCTACAAAGGTTAACTCAGAGTTGATTTTATGTCTGCAGTTGTTAGGTGTTCAGGCATACAATGAACTATTATCTTTCAGAGGAATATAAGGATGTATTCTGCCCTCCCCTAAGTGCTGCTCTAACAGCACATTATCTACATAAACAGAGCTTATCGACCTCTAAGTTGGAAAAACCACTTTTGCCCACTTCTATTGCTTGTCCAAATAAAAAACTAAGGGTCCTTGTGGTTTTCCCCTAACACACTATATTGTTTACTGTTTGAGCAACCTGCTCCACCTCTGAGGACAAGCAACTCTGTCCTGCTGTACTTGACCACTCCGGATGAGTCTGTAGATCAGAGCAACACTTTTCAAAGTTGACATTAACGTAGGAAATGGTGTTGGAACAGCTGCCCAGCTACAGAGTCAGGATTTGAAGAACAGCATACAATCATTTAACTTCATAGATCATTTAACTTCAATGGCACCTTAAAATGCTTCACGACTAACCCACCTAGACACAGCTGGGATGGGTTACATTGCATGAAAACTGATTCCTAATGCCATTGTGATGATGTGATATATCCAAAACGTTTATATGCAGATAGCAGATGCAGATAATAGGAGTCCCACATTCTCCTCAGACAGCAATTGGAGGCCAGGGTAGATTTCCCACAAAGGTGGTATTTCTAGATGCTCTTTATCTACTGCTGAAATTCCACTAGCTCAGGGATGAAAGCAGCTGTGTTCCTAGACAAGTAAAGAAAGCAGCTGATGAACATCTTGGTAGAAATGTCAGGGAAGTTAAGGCAGGAGCAATGTAAAAACTGCCAGTTGGAATTCTAGCTAGACAACGTTAAGTTAAAACCACTTTCTTTTGCAGCAGATGCAGGAATCTTTAAGGACAAGTGATTGTGAATCAGTTTCAGTTTGCATGTCACCTGAAAACACATATGCCCAGGCAGTTTCCAGAAACATAAGGTATTCAGTGGCTTCAGTTCTAACAACAAATTCCTTTTAATTACCCTTATTCATACAGAACTTTCATCCTCATTTATTCCAGAGTAGGCTTATTTCACTCAGCATAAGAAGGGTAGAACAAGATTTGCAGGGAAACATGTCCTTTTCGAATGATTAAAAGCCAAAGCAGAGCAGAGTTCCTGGGCAATATTCCATCCAACTGGACTGTGCTGAGCTTGCAGGGTCCAAGAATACCACAGTACAGTGATGCACATACCTAGCTACAGGTATATGATGATTTTTTATCCTTTGTGTATTGTCAAAACTTCAGAAATGTGTCATCTCTAGTGTAATAAAAGAACAATGAAATCACAAAGACTGACTGTTCAATGGCTTCTGGTGTGATACAAATATCTTAAATGCGAGTTGTACACAGACAGTCAACGGAGAAGAAAAGCAGCGGGTAGAACAAGTTTGTTCTGCCTAATAGTGACAAAATGCACATTGCTGCATTAGCTGCAGGCAACATATAAGTCTCTTAGGTATCACATTGTAGTGTAAATTGCAGCAACCAAACCCAGTATCCCAAAGGTATGTGCCACAGATATCAGATTTTATTGGTAGGAATGGGTTGAAGCTTTACACATTCTTAATAAGTGTACTATTAACAAGAAAATTTTAAGATAAGTGAAAAATGTTTTATGTGTTTTGCCCTCTCTCTTTCCCTCCCCTCTCATTTCAAAGCAATTTTGCTTCCTATGCACAATTGCAGAAAGATATCCACCTGAGGGTAAGAAGATGTGCAGCTGGGTGTAGGTAGTGTTGATGGGGAAAGGCTCTGTAGTAACAAAGCATTCATCTTATCATATGATGGGGAGCATATGTCTCATGTGTCTATGCTGAGAAGTGGGGAAAGCAATGCAACAACTCTGCCAGCTCATTACAGCTTGCACATTCTGCCCTTCAATGGTAGTTGATAAAAACAAGCATAGTCCACAGTACATGGATGGGAAGACTGCTGAATCATAGTAAAAACAGACTGGGACAACCTTTCCTACAGAGCTATGCGGACTGTTTTCAAAGGTGCGGTTCTGTTTTGATGCTTGCTGAGTTTTATTTACCTCAACATCTGGAAATAGGGCAAAGTGAGAATTACCGACATAACACTGCTTAGCGGGAGCTCTTGCCTAAATGTAAGTAAACTGGGGAAATATTACTGCCCTCGTGTTTCTTTTTCTGATCATTGTCAACTTTCAGCAAGGTATTTTGCTTTGAAAAGTGGAAAAAAAGAAACGTACAGCCTGGCGCCATCAGCATCACAGCTACAATCCCAAATCCATGACCTCACCCATCTGTCTGAAGAACAGCATGCAGAGAGAGATAAACAGTCAAGGCTGTGATAGGCCCTGGGAGCACCGCATAAAAAGATACCTTGGGAAGATATGTACAAAATCCAATTGGAAGTCTTGGCAAGTAGAAACTAAACAATTTTAATGTATTCATATTGTGGGTTTTTATTTATTTATTTATTTATTTAACACTGAGATGCTGTGTCCAAATCAGCTAACCCAGTTTCAGAAGCTATCCAACATCAAGTAATTACCGTGGAAAATTACAACATGCTCAAATTAACTGAATTCAGGGGTTACAGAAGGGTTTTTCTTTCTTGCTGTGGGCCAGTCAAGACCCTGAAATGCTACTAGATGTCTGGAGATTTCTCTGACAGAGCCACTGCAGGCTCCTTTGAAATAAGTGCAAGAGCGTGCAAGAAAGAGAGCCAGAGAGCCCAGCGAGCTCCTCCCATCTCCAGTTAGATTACAAGCCACACTGCAGTCCACAAGTAGTTCAGAGGAGGCTGAAGAAATCTGAAAGATGACACAAGAGCAGTTTAGGTCATTCTTCCTAAAGTTTCTGTTAAGAGACTTATTTTTCACCTAATCAAATACTGCTCCTAACAACTAGCACTGTAGAGCCATTAGAGGGCTTAAAGACTCTGAGTTAAGGCTAAGTGATTCATCAGGAAATCTCCACCCATTTTGTGTAAGAGGTGTACTGTGTGTTGACATTACATCTCCAAGTTCCAACAGTGTCTCATCGTTCCCAGGTCATACAAGTTCATTTTGGCACCTTGGAGCAATGGAAGCTTTTAAGGTAAGATGCTGCTACAGGATGACAATTTTATGTTTTTAAACACAAGCTGAGATTCCCTTTTATACAGTAACCTGCATGAGGCCTGTTTAGCTTGTCAGTGACTGAAACAATCCTAGAGGATTTAACTCTAGCTGTGTGAGGCAAAATGAGACAATAACCACCCTTCTGGGAGAAGCACAGGAGAAGGAAAAATAGCTAACATTTTTCCTACCTTCTGCAAGCCAGCTTTACTGATTTTCCCATGTGACTACTTGTAGGAAAAAAAAAAACAAAACCATCTTGAAAAGTTACTGCTATCTGAATAATAATATCTGATACTGCTGTATCACTCTGTCCCTCAGCCTTTTAATTATTTCATCAACTGTTCTATTCTTGGAAAGTTTGTTAGCTTGATCTTCAATCTGCTTCTTTCTAAAATTGAAAGACTGTGCAGACAATTTACTTATTTTTTGGAGTTTCAAACATTTGATTCGGCAATAATGAACAAGACTTTAACAACAAATAAGACAAGGACATGGAAGAAGCTTTTTGATGCAGAAGTAAATGATAGGTTGATCAAGTAATAGCACACATTAATTTCAAGGCCTATATTGTGCCACTATTTTAAAATGTATAGCTGGTTCTTAATAAAAGCTTGCTTTTTGATACTACTATGCAAAATTTATCTTGCAAATGGAGATCTTAGACCTTCAGATCATAGGCTTAGATTATAATGAGTCTGGGTTTTTACATCAGCTACAGAGCCATCTTTATCCTTTAATACATACTCAGTTAATGTGAGTGGGCTAAGCCAACATAAAAGAAGTTAATGACTGTTTTCCACTGATTTTAAAAGAAGAAAATGTCTCTTAGGACATATTCTTTCCTCCTGTGAAGGTGAAATTTTCTCTTTCTGGATCACAAGTAAGATACTTCCATGTTTTTTCCTTTGTGAGCAGTAATTAGAATACCTTTTTTTTCTATAAGAAAATCTACATGGACATTATAGTCTTTCTGCTGAAATACCACAACCTTAATAAATAAGTCACTAATGTAAATAATGGTTAAATATTTAATAACTTTAAAAGACAGAAAAGAAATTAAATTAAAAGGTATGTAACATGTTCCACTTGAACCTATTTCACATCTGCTATGGATTTACTATAGCTCATGAAATGGAAAGTTAGAACAATTACTTTTGTTAAATCTGTGCGCATGTATTTCCATATAAGCAAAATGCAGAATTATTCAGCAGTCTTATTTTTATAGATTTATTAAGTATGTTTTATAGTATTCCCTCAGCTTGAAGATAATATTAAAATTTTAACTCTCTTTCTAAAAATACACCCATAAAAAGAGTTCTTCTTTGATCTGGTCGGCACAGAGAATATTAACTCTAAGCATTCCAAGAGGGATCAAAAGATGACAGTGATTGGTGGCTCATTATTAGGATGTCAGATGGAGTCATCTGCTGAAGTGACTTTGTCTTCTGAGATGTCTGCTATCTTGCCTGGATACAAGAGATTGCTAAAATATTACCAATTTTATCTGCCACATCCCACTGACTATTATATTTTCCTGTTAGTCCTGCATTAGCACACAGAGGACGGACAATGTAGTTGAACTCAAATTTTCTTTACACTATTCCCTGTTTATGAAGCTTAAGACTGATGCAGAGGCAGTATATGTCCTGAAAATAAATGAATTATTACTTGCAGGATCATCTGGAAGACTATCTTCCTTATCAGTGTTTCTTTTTTTTTTTTTTAAAAAGCTTCATAACCTGGTAAAGAAACCTTGGATTGGGATTGAAGAAGGGAGCTGTCATAGAAGCTCATGGGAAAGTATTAATCACAGCCATCTAGTAGAAAGCCTAAAACTACTTGGAATAGGGTTATACGTATCTGGATCATACAATAGACAAAAACAGAATGGATTAAGCATGCTTTTTGTCCATGCATGTGTTAGCAAATTAAACCTTATTTAGAATTCCACAGATAAAAGACTAAAAAAATATGACTGTTAAATTATGGGATGTCTACTGTGTCTATCACCAATAAGGAAAACGAGATTTAGATTCAAAGCTTTGGGAGATCTGGAGTTTTTTTTTTTTTCTGAGCAAAAGAGGAAGGGGTAAAATCACAGGGTAAAAGAGTAGGTTGTCATCGGTTGGGTAATGATAACTAGCAGAAAATAGGTTGTTGAGTAGATTATCAGAATGTGTCAGCAATATCCTGTTGATGCTGCAAAATGTAGTGAAGGGAAATTTTTTCTAAATTTTATCCTAATTAACCCAGCGAAAGTGTTTGGAAAGGCAAAATACAGCTTAGGTGGGACTGTTGATAGAATGACAGAGTCTACAGTTCTTTTGAAAGAAAGGCAGGAGAACAGTGGGAAAATAATGGAGATTTCTACATTGTCAAGGAATTAAGGCCCCATGGGAAATGTGTCCATAGGAAAAATACCTTGAAGTAGTGCATCAGTGAAACACATCATTATAGTATAAAAGAGAAGCATGAATACATATAGAACTAAATTTTAAGAGTAGTTAGAATGCATCCCATAAATACTTCAGTAATATAAATGTGATCAAGAAATGTTTGGAGTTTTATTTAACGGGAAAGAGAACTACCAACAAATTACATTAAGGGGAATGAAGATGTAAAGCCTGTTTCTGTATCAGTAGTTGAAAAAAATCAAATACAAGAAGGTGTCTTGAACAATGAAAACTAGTAAAAAATAAGACAAGAATGAACTATAAAATATTACTAGGTATTCAAATTGGTACTTAACTAACTAAAATGGTGTCCCAAATTTATGCAGAAAAGCAAACACACCACCTAGCTTTAAAAAGAGGGAAGGAGAACTGTAGAGTTGCAAGAAATTTATTCCTGCTTTCAGGCAGTAATTACAGAGTCACAAAGAGTTCAAAGCCTGTTAAAAGACACAAGAGCCACTAGGGATCCTTGCAATCTACCCAGATTTCAGGCAAGCTTATATTTAAAATTACACTACCCTCCAACCAGTGCCACTTTCAACTTGGTTTCCTAAAGAAATAAGCATAATGCAATCAACCTTATAATCCAAATCTTTGTCAGCCTTTCTCCCAGATTTGGAATCCATCTACCAATTTTATTTAAACTGGAGATTGGTAGGGGTCTTACGAAAAAAGGGTTACAAGTTTTGCCAAACTGACAGTCATGAAAGGAGAGAAACTGTTCATTCTCCTAGTTGGAAAGACAGGGCTGTTATCTCTTCCATTTGTCAGCAGCTAGACAAGCAATCAGCACGTTTCTCTGGGCTAGGCCCATGTTGTTTCTTGTCCAGTTTCCAGCTTGAAGTACTCAGTGAAAACCTCAAGCACAGGATAGACAAACTCATCTTAAAAAAACAGGCTGATATCTTGACTGAAATGCAACTTATATTCTGCTTTGGGGAAAACTTGGAATGCACCTGCAGGAACATTCTTTCCCTAGAAAATATGATAGAGAAAGAGCCAGTCAAAAGGTCTCAGATAATTCTTAGTGTCTCACAAAAGCAAATTAAGAAAGACTTCCAGACTGCAGACTGCAGAGACAGTCTGCTAAAAGTCCTGAGGACTAAGCTATAACTAAGGCTATTGTGGAACAAGACCTCTTTCACAGATACGGACACCTTAACCATCGTAATCTGCTAAAGAATGTACAGGTAGAGAGTTGCGAAAATGTAAAAGGTTTCATCACTGGCAGACTGTTCGACCAAAATCAGCACTTCAAAAAGCAAGGGACTGGGCTTAATTCTCTGGAAACTTCAGGTAATATTCCATTTCCATTGAATGAATTCTTGCTCAGGAATGAAATCTTAATCAAGAGAAGAGCAAGTGTAACGTGGTACATGACAGTCAAACGCATCCATTATATGACAAGCAGAGAGATAACAGTTAATAAATATTCCGAAGTTTCATTTTAGTAGTTGCAGGATGAGAGACAGAAGTCTTAAAACAAGGCTGAGAGGCACAGGAAGCATTGACACCAGAGCTTATTTGGCCAAATGGAGTGAACAAAGTTATCAATGCTGCAACAGAACATCATCAGGACAAAATGAACTGAAGAAATGATGTAAACCACTGTGTATACATACGGGAGCAACAAATCTGCCATGGATTCAAAACTGTGACCAGTTCCAGAGCTGAGCATCCAAAGGTGCTGTTTTAACTTCATCAGAACACCGAAACCAGCAGTTGTTAATGTAATTGTAAAAAGATCAGACTTGGTGCATTCCCAGTATAGTCCCAGCTTTCTGCACATGAAATTGACTCACCTCTGTGCTGGCCTGACATAGTAAAATGACTCAAGACATATGCTTGAGAACTTGCCACATGTGAACTGCTGGCAGGTAGTCAGATGACAACTGAAACAGTTTACCTCCTCCCAATAGCTAGTGACTGTGCTATACAAAGAGGTCCAAAAGCTGCAGAGCCAACAGATGTGTTGTTAAGAAGGTAAAGGAGATGGCGGTCTACTTAAAAATATCCCAGAGGGCTTGCAAAGATTCCATGACATCATTAGTAGAGAAAGAAGGATGCCCCAGTGCCTGTGAGGCCTGCAGCAGACAAATAGCATGCTTTTCCTCTACTTTGCTTTCTTTACAGCAGAGCTTGGCAAAGGGTGATAAGCAAATTCTAGAGACTGGAAGCTGTCCTTCTGCAGGCTCTTCAGAGTCCTGTTGCAACATGAATCCTCATCTTGCTGATACAAATACAAAATATTCATCTCCAAATATTTTTATCTTAATGGCAGAAACTTGAAGGTCCTGGTGGGCCTACAATCCACTATGTGAGAGCATTGTTGAAGGATGCATTAAGCACGGCTCTGAAACTGGTATTCAGGGTCAGAGTTCAGAGCTATAGTTAAATGTATGTTTGATAGCCCTACAACATTTGGCCTCTTTTGCAAAGTGTGTGGAGGTCCTGTGACAAGGCTCTGAGACAAAAGAACAGACTACAGAAATGAGCTTTTGGAGCTGTAGGAATAAGCTGCCAGTTTTGAGGGTGTGTGACAGCAAAGACAAGGCAACCCAAAGTGCTGCTTTAAAAGATATGTAGGTGGGGACTTAAGAAGAACAGAAAGATCAATTAGTTGGAGAGGAAACAAAAGTTTCAGGATGATATGGGATAATATGCATCATTAACAAAACTGCTGACTTCAGATATTCCTGTCTTATGAACTGCAGTCAGAAATGTGAGCTTTGTTCAGGATATCTTCTCCCTTATGAAATAGCACCCTTAAATATGAGAGAAGATAGGCAGTGGATATACCTCCAAGGATGTACTAGGTTAATGTATTACTGGGGCTAAAGCAAGAGGAAATATGTGTCTAGAGCTGGAGTATACATCTTGCAAATATAAAAAATATATATATATTTTTAAGGGAAACAAAGCGCATCCCACTCTGATAGGTGATGTTTTGTTTGTTTGTGTGTTTTCCTCTGGATTATGTACACATTTCCATGTATTCAAAAGTAAGAAGTGAGGAGAATCAGTGGTACATGCACCTTTGAAACCAGGGTGCCAATATCAATGACACTGGCTGGTTCAGACAGATAAAGGCCATAGATCAAGGCCCGCAGTAGTCACAATCATCGGATGCACCACTATCCCTGATCCCCTAAGAATGTTCAAATACAGTTCTTGAGTAATAAGCCACACTGATTTGATAGAGAATCACAAGCTTACTCATCAGATGTTATCTAGAGGGCAAAACCCCAATTGTTGAATGATGCAGTGAGACATAGTCCTTATGAATTCTGTGAAGTGAGCTCAATCACTTTTTTACCTGAATCCTAGAGTCTTTGATGAATGATCCATATGTGTTTGCTCTCCTGATGCAATGCTTTGAGTGTCGTACAGTTCTGAATATATCTCTGAGAAATGAGAGATCAGCCTAGGACGGTACTTAGCATTACAAAACCAGTATGTACCCTCAGTCTTTCTGAAGGCCTCCTTTCTATACATATTTTTTTTCTTTACATTAAATAGAACATTGTCTGTATTAATAACAGCACCTTTTGAAAGCTGTTTGCCTTTTTTCTTCTCTTTGTTGGCTTCTCTTTGATATATGTGAGCTGATACCATTTAAGTCACTAAGAAGAACAGCAACTTTTAAGTTATCCCAAAGCATCTTATAAAAAATCTCATCAGACGAATTATCCTGACATTTATAGCATAACTTGGATAAAAAGAGAATTTAAAAATAATTTGTGAGGTTAAGAACAACGCATATTACTATGTCTTAGGGCAAAGATGATCAAAGTAGCACACGTCCTTTCCATATACAGTTAAGGTCATTATTCAGAAGGCTATCTTTAGGTATTGGAAACCTGCCTTCCCAGGCTCCTTCTGAAGCCTACAGAGAAAGGAGAAACCTAATTCAAACAGTACATGGAAGAGCAACTTTTACTCAAATAAGCCTAGGGAGAAAAGACTCTCCTACCTGCAGTAAGCCTTTGTGAATATCTTGTGTAGTTAAGACTTGAATTATACAATAAACTCTTGAAAGAAACTTGGCTTACTCAAGATCAGCCTGTCAAACTTAGATGCACTGGTGGAAAAGGCAGCTAAGATCATAGTGATCGCACCACTAAACCTGACATAAATCATGAATGAAAGCCCTTGTTTATCATAACTTGACATCTGGCATAGGAATGTAAAATAAAATCTTTAGTGGCTTAAATTAATACTCCTAGCTGTGAATGCTGACAGCCTGGAAGCAGACACCCTGTTCAGCCTCCTCCATTATATTGCAGGCATAACAGGACATCAGGTGGGTAGCTCCTCAGACCTACTGAACCACCCTCTCAAATCATTCCTATATAAATGAGCAGAGGTCATGAATTAAAGCCCACGCCATCAAGCCCTCACTGCTGCCTTGAGGTCTGAACCCTGTTCAGAATTCCAGGGTTTCATTCATCTTCACAGAGCTTTGGGGTATTCCTGGATGAAAGCAGAAGGCTCCTGTCCTTGTGCTGAGGAAGCATGGCATTCTCTGCACTCCGCTTAGTGCAAGGACTGGACTGACAGTAGAAAAACAGCTGTGGTAAACGACACTGGTAACTTAACATGCCACATGCCTCAGTGCTATATACATCACAGGGGGAGAAAGTATCAGAAAGGCAGTGAGAGGGAGAGAAAAATCTCCATTTTCTAGAATTTGTTAAGCCCTGCTCAGTTAAAAGAATACTTCTTTTCTAAGCCTTCACTTAGAAAATGGCTGTGAGCACTGCAGAGCAACATCTGTTTTGTGAGTGCAATCCATAAAAGGCTTCCAAATGCCCTTAAAAATTGTTCCCTCTTTTCTCCAGTCTGAATGTCATCTCACAGGAAGCCATCTGGGACAAGCATGCTAGCTATTCTGCTCCAGTGATAGCGGTATTGTCCTCAAGTGCCTCAGGATGAGTCACATCAATGCAAAAGTCCAATTATAGTAGAAGCCCCCCAAAGCAGAAGTATCATTTCAAATAAATAAGACTGATGTAGCTGAACCACTGGATTCAGAATGTAATTCAGTCACTTCATCACCTTTTGCTCAAAAACTCTGCATCCCTTAAAGCACCTGTGCTAAATCCCCAATCTGGTTATGACATTCCCAGCACAGATGTGGTAGTCTTAAGCCCAGTATGTATGCATGTGGAGGAGCCAATAACAAGGGGTTTTGATTATTATTTAAAAAAAACAGCATTTTCAAACTTAGCATTTCTTATCACTTTAGAGCAGCGAATGAACAGTGCCATCCACTGTTCCTCTTCATGATTCACTATACTTTCTTAGGATAGTCTTAAATTCCAACATTAAAAGAAAAAAAAAAAGCCACATTTACAACAAAGAAATAGACAGTGGTTAAAAGATGCAAATAAAAAAATATTTTTAAGGATAAATCATACAATTGCAATTCTAAAAGCAGATTACAACAAAGTAGATTTTCAAAATACCTCTCAAATGTGGACAAGCCATTCTAATTTAATTAGTTAGCTTTTACTCATTTGTCTTAAAACTAAATATTTCTCCTATCAATTAGGCCATCTACTGCAGTGTTAAATATAAATTCTCTCTTCATCTTACTATAAGAACTACATTTCTTCCTCAGTGTGATCATCAGCTGTCTGATGGAACATGATCCTCATGAATGATACTGCTAAAAACAATACTTTTAGAGCGGCTTACTAGGGAAAAATAAATAATACAGTGTTAATGAAACTCTGTATTCACGGATTAATATGATCAAAACAAGACTACATGTTCCTGAATGTCTTTGACAACAGAATTCAACCTTTGCCTTTTTGATATATATTTTAGAAGCCATTCCTATGAAAAGATTCCAAATTCATCCAATCTGTGGTGATGCATGTCTTGTTTGCCACGCTCTGTAACAGTGATGCAGTTCATTAATGCAAATATGGTCTATGTTCTCCAACCCAGAAATCCTAAAAGTATCATACCCATTTTTCCTGTTTGCTATAACACAACTTCAGTGTCTAGCATTCTGCTAGACAGATTTCACAATGCTTATCTTGCATCTGTTTAAAACAAGGTTATAATATTCATTGACCACAGTGATGGATGAAGTAAACCGTACCAGTTTGCCTTTCACCGCTTTACTCTATATTATTTTCTTGCAGAGTATGTCTAGACTATCAAGTAAAGACCACTTTACAATTCAAAGTGACTATAATTCCTGATTTTTCTTGCATTACAGATCTCTCATTGACACAAATAATGGTAGAAATACTATTTAGAAAACTGTATAACTGCTGAGTCCTAGGTAATTCAAAGGATAATTACTTGTGCATGATCAATGACCACTGATTATATGCTGCATAGTGCAGAGCTATAAAACTGCCAAATTATAAATGCATATACTTACAACAAGCTGTACTGGCAACATGACTTTTATGAACCCAACGCATAGCACCCAAAGTTTTTACCAAGACATTTATAGAGAGGAGAAAACATACAGTAGAATTGCTTTTACTGATCAGGCTTATGCTCATTCATATTTCAGGATCAAAGATTATTTTCCAAAAGCCTTTTCCTATTGATGCTGTTGTGTTTGCTGCTCACTCACAACGATCAGCAGGACACCAGGTTGTAAGGGTCAGACTGGAACTGATTTATTTGATTTTCCTATGAAGTTTTCAAAGGTGGGAGAGAATTTCACGTCTTTCTGAAAGTCACTGGCTGCACACAGAGGAAGCTAGAGCTCCTGCAAGAGTAGATTAGTCCTGATTATAACTTCAGTGAAATGTTATTGCAATAAAATATCTAATACAGTTCCCTCTACTTTGGACGTAGATA
Organism: Tetrao urogallus; assembly: GCF_951394365.1. Classification (NCBI taxonomy): domain Eukaryota; kingdom Metazoa; phylum Chordata; class Aves; order Galliformes; family Phasianidae; genus Tetrao; species Tetrao urogallus. The sequence continues at coordinate 125,523,038 of NC_136813.1, read as the reverse complement.
TTCTGATCCATTCTCCCCATACTTGTAGTTGTTTAGATTCCCCCAACTTTGGCAGCCTACTCATATTGAAAATGAGATTTAATGTTAACAATATTAAATTTCAATTTCATGTTGTTTACCACAGTAGTCTACTGAGGAAAAACATAACATAAATTGAATTAATTTTTTATTACATTATGTTTGGAATTACTAAATAATGGCTATTGACAAGTGATAATGGCTTGGATCTCCAGCACATTCATAGAAGAGGCTTCTTTCCTACTGAAATGGTGAAATAATGCCAAACTCTCAAGTTTCCAAGATGCAATTCTCATAGAAATAAATAAGAGATTTACAAGTTGCTCATATAAGGAATGGGCCATCTCTTCCACAAACTTCTTCTTTTCCACGTGCTTAAAATAAACCAAAATCCTTAATGCCTCCAGGTACAGCTATCATATTAAAAGACAGGAAAAAAATTGTGGTAGGAAAAAGAAATTATATTGTGTATTGAAATTCACACATCTGTGAATTGTTGATATGTCAAAGAAGGACAACACAGGTGCAAGATTTTTCTGAGATAATTTCTGTTAATAGTGCCAGTACACTTAAGGTCATATGATTGCAAAGCCTTATGAAACTCTTTCCAATTTTCTGTGATTTTATCCGAAAGGATCTTCTCCACCTAACAACTGAATAAATCAGAAATGCAGGAAAGAACAAAAGCACCCATGAGATTAGGCATTGATAATGTTACCACAACAAAAAATGTACTACAGTGACAAACCTAGTGCTGGAAGACCACATTTGCTAAAAATGCATCACGTTATTACTTAGAACATAGAACAAGAGGAACAGACTTCTTAAATCTTTTTTCTACTACGCCATTTATGAACTAAGTTAACAGAAGGTTTTTTTCAACTAAAAACTAAATTTTAGTTATTGATCCCAAAGCATGATACAGCATCAGGCCCCAAGTTTACTTTTGGAAAGGTTTGTTCTGCAAACTGACTAAAATGTGACTGTGCAGGAAACTGAGTATCTCACTTTGTTGATGTGCTCCCTTAAGTGACTGAAGAGTCACATCTGCTGACTGACAATGATGAGTTTTTACTATTTCCCCACAGTCCTATAAAACACATTTCACTAAGACTGAATGACTTGCAAGAGGCACTCAACTTACTCAAGGCATAATTTGAAGACAACAGGCTTCCACAGGAGAAAAATCTAGTTGTAGATGTCCCTGTTTAATGCAGGGGAATTGGACTAGATGACCTGTAAAGATCCCTTCCAACTCAAACAATTTGATGATTCAATGAAAGTAATGAGAACAACTGTTTTACTGAAGTTCCTTTAGGATCTGCCTGCAGCATTAGCAGTTAGTAGTAGTTTTTCACTTGTAAATTGACTACATTCAAAACAGAAAATTCTGAGAAGAAATAAAAACAGAATCACAATTTTGACAGTAAATCTGAGATCTAACAGTAAAACTGCACCAAGCCCTGTACCATGCACTTTCAGGTGAAAGGAAGGAGGTGGAGAAGCTTTTAGGATTGCCTTATTTTCTGGAAGCATAGATTGGTTTCAGGTTCTGCCCATTATTTCTTTTAAGATTCCTCTGACTGAATATCTTCCTAAAGGAATGATGAAAGTGTTTTCTTGAAAGAGCTGTCCTCTTGTACAACCTTTAATCTGCCTTTTATATAAGAGGAGCCAGAATGATGACACAAAGGATACCACTCAGGACATAAAAAGTAAGGACTCCCAGATACTCAGGCTTACTTACAGTTGTTTTCATCAAAACCTAGGAACAAATCAGCCATGTAGTCCAGAACAGATCAACTCCTTGGAGCAGAATCACTCACCAGGTTTGAAATTAGGGCTGACATGGTAATTATGTGGCTACTGTGTTATCCCATGTTGTATTTCATCCCAAGCTGACAATGATCCATGATGTTTAACATTTGCTCTGCCTGCCTTCTACTCAAAACCAGCTAGAATGGACCTGAGCCGATGCATGAAATATTGCTATTTTGAAGCCATCAGAGTGGAATTCAGCTCCTCTAACATCAAAGATTTTCAAAGCAATGCACAACATTCGGAGCTGTTTAATGCAACCTTCTTTTTATGCATCTATACCTCTTGACACTACTATGCTCCTTTGATACCTCTCCAAAACACTGTCCAGACTACTCAACACAAAGCTACATGTGGAGTTACTCAGCTGATGCCCTAATGCAAACCTACGAGATGTGATACTGAAAATTATGAACAGCTTCTTAATATGAAGAAGTAGACAAACCACAAACTGCAGCTTAGGTTATGTCTTAGAATAATTTGCTAACCAAAAATGTATTGACATCTCTGTCAAAGGAACCTGGCCCAGTGAACTGAAGTTTTGACTGCAGGATTCAGTATGTAGTCTCTGTGTATGCATAGTGAATGGTTCTAAAGGAAAACATTAGGAGGCTGCAAATTCAGAAGATGTCAGTGCTGTTCTCAGGAAAATATACAAACTCTGCATAGCATATAGCACACATTTTTAACACACACATATATATATTACAAAGAATAATAGATTAAACAAGTAACAGCAAAATCTCAGTGAAACGCATCTGACACCTCAAAGCTAAGAACTATTCCTGTCCCTTGTCTGCAGTATACACATACATAAGCTAGTGATTCTGAGTGAGATTTCAAAACCTTTCAGTAAGCATGAGTCTGCTTCCCAACTCAAAAGAAAGTAGAAGTACTGATTATGAAGAGGATTTATGTTGTAGGAAAGTATGTGAACATACCAACGCAGACAAAGACTGTATGCAGAGTGTGAATTTTCATAAAATATAATCTGGCCTCAGTCATTATAGAAAAGGTTATTAAAGAAATGACCCTTACCACAGATTCTTTTTCTTCAAACAAACTGAAAAATTCATGATATCTAAGGTGTCCAGTCTGATCTGGATTAGCTCTTGCAAGTCTTTATCTTTGACTTGAAACACAGTGTCATGCAAAACATGATTAATGGCATTTCTTGTGATCATTTCATCTTCTTTAAAAAAAAAGGAGAAAAAAAAAGAAAACATGCATTAAAAAGAGTAAATCTTTACCATTTATTAAACCAATGCTGATACTAACACATTATTCTACATGTCTAAAACTATGGAATGAATTATAATGACCTTTCCGTTACCTTGATATAGCAAACATTTAGTTTGCTGATAAACTGTGCCACCAGTGAATGAATACATGAACTTGATTTGCACAGACCAGCTCAAATTCAGTTCAGCTTATCAGCTGCATTTCATTCCTTATCTGATCTGGAATCAGTAAGTACTTGGTGAACCTTGAGAAACTCGAAATCTTAACAGTAGTGTGTTAATTCAGAACATTTGAGACCTACTCCATGGACTTTGCCTTTCTTCTCTCATGTTCCTCTTGCATCTTAAGATGCAGTTTTTAAATCAGTTGTGCCACTAGGTTGGGTCTATTGGCATTCTTGACCTGGCAACCAAGGGTGCACCAGCTTTCAGGGAGGATCTTTGGCTAGAGCTTAATGCCCTGTCACGTTGTCATGCCAATGCATATGTATTTAGACTTCAAGGTAACAGGCAATGGATGTATTCATGCAAGAGAATCCAGATATTTTTATTTTGCTGCACTTAAAACACAGGTTTTCTTTCAGTTCCCATGGCAAGTAATATCTATAATTTATGTAGGAGAGTTTTAAATAAAGGTTTGTACCAACACTTATCTATGATCGTCTACCGCATTTTATAAATGTGTCCTTGAACTTCTACTTTTTTTTTTTTTTTATTGTTAAATTGTTTGTTTATTTTCTCTGAAGAAACCTAAGGAAGGATAATGGAGGGAAAGAAAAAAAAAAAAAGGGTGGAATAAAGTCTCTGGAACAATAACAGAAACATTAGAAGTAAATAGTTCCTTCAGTGATTCAGCTCCTGGCTAAGCACTAGACAAATATCTTTTTGTTCATAAAATTCACCCTAAGAAAATTCCATTTCCCTTTAGTCCCCCACAGAGATCCTGGGTGGCAGTAATAATATAGAGGATAAGCAATTATTTACTTCATCAGTTGGTCTGGGAAATACTTTAAAGTTTTGCAATCAAAAGATAATGGTCTTCTGAAACTACTTTTTGCTATTTGAATTTTCTTCAGAGACTGTTGTCAGTGCATTAAATCATATGGAAACAAAACTTGATAATATACCTACCTCCCCCGGTAAATAAGTTAGGGAATCTGGTACTGGAGCTGGAAAGATAGCTTGTGCTTCATAAGAAACAATTATACAGTATATCTTATCCGTGAAGATGAAATATCTGTTATGATACAAATATTTTGTTTAAACCTTAGACAATACAGGAAAGCCAAGGTATACTGCATCAGTATTTATTGAGTTGCTCACATTTGTTGGTTTTTTTTTAACCAACTTGAAGTTTAATTGTATTTATCTAAAATAGTTTAATTTTATGTCCCAGGTCATTATCTAATTCAGTTCCAGCATCAGCAGTGTGAATGGAGATGCACTAGTTCATTCCAACCACAAAAAAACATTACATTATGTAGAAATATAAGCAATTCTTACAGGTCTTTCTTTCAGTGTAGGAGCCTCCAGACGCTGGTGATCAAATGGTTGTTTCATCAGCTTGTCTTTCCTTTCTACAGTCTCAAACACCTTTCCCTTTGTTAACAATTCCATTCAATAAAGCCCCAATTCAGTAAATGACTCAATATCATGTAGTAAGTAGCCTTACTGAATGATGACCTGAATGCCTCAGTTGTGATTATTATCTACTGCAATCTATGACACTGATTTCTTTTCTTATAAATTGCTAGGTGAATTCTTTCATTCTGTGGTCATATATATATGTGTACAGATGATATACTGCAGAGCTAAGGAGAATAGTTTTTATGTAATTATATTAGAAAGGAATTGTGATATATCATCTATATAAAACTATCTAATAAAAAATGCCAACAGTCCTTCTGAAGATATGCCCAGTGCTCATTTTGCTTGTGTCAACCAGACTGAAAGCTTTAATTTTTTTCAGTCTATTATTTGCTCATTGGATTCAGAAATAGAGTCTTCAATTTAAGGAGTGCAATATGTAGCAAATCAAAGTAACAAAAAAAATCCAGCTGTGCACTTCAGGGACGATCACACCATCCACTGCATGAGACATGCATATCATGACATTCCATCAAAGCTGACAGAAAGGCATTTTAGCATAGTTCTGTACATTGTGAAGGCCACAGAACTGGTGAAAATAGACTGTTCCTTATCAAAAGTTCACGTTCTAAAGATAGGCATAAAAAGGCAATTCAGATTACAGAAAGTCAGATTCAGTTATTTTTGAAAATGAACTATTGAGCAATAGGCTCGATACCGTGTCCGTGTCAGACGTACGTTACAACCTGTCAGATGACAAACTGCAAACGCACATATGTATACATATATTGTATATTATAGAAATGTGAGCTTGTAGTAACTACTGCACAGTTATAATTCTAATTAACTACACGTAGCATACTAATGTTATCCTCTCATCAAAACAGGTTCCCTATGTCTGTCATTTCTCCTGTGTGCACAAGAACCATGGGGATATACATTCATTGCTACACGGCGTGTTTGGATGTGCATGCTTATGGCATCACCCTTCTTTTCCAAAATGCTGCATCTCAAATGAAGTTGTAATGTTATCCTGCATATATTTATGCCTGTCTTTGTTTTAAACATCAATTGCAACTAGTTGCATTAAGATACAACACTAAAACTAGTAACTAAGTACCTATAAACCTTTTACAGTTCTAGGAACACACTAAAGTTTACCTGATGCCAGGCTTCAGCACAAGGCAGAAAACAATTTATCTTCTGTTATGAATCTCATGCATCTAAGAACTTTGAGTTAGGAGACTTTACAATAACAGCAGTCTTCCTTGCCCTGAGATAAACAATCTCTTTTAGTGAAAAAAATATATTTTTAAAAGAGTTTAAAGTAATGAAATTTTGCAGATGAAAGATGACAACCCAGCACCGCAGTTCTAAATTTCTTACGCACAAAGGGGATGACAATGAGTCTGAAAGAAGAACAACAGTGTCACATTTTCAAATGACACAAATGAGAATGCCTTAGATAGCTGGAACACCACATGCAATCAAGAACAAGAACGATCAAGCAATGCACTCCTTATGGTGGGATGTATAAAAATAAGAATATTGTAACAATGACTAGAAAAAAAAGCACAAAAAGAAGCTCAGAGTTCAACTAATGTATACTGAATATTGCCCACTCAAATTATTTTCGATGTTTTTCTTTCTGTGCTTCAGAATATACGGATGAACGTTTTCAAAACACTCTAGAAGCTAGACAGTTTGCTTTACTGTTAATTCCTTGGTGTTGAAACACTTGCATAACTGTTTTTGGTGGGTTTTTTTTTTTGGTTTTTTGTTTTTTTTTTTAAGTGAGAATGTCTGTTTTAAAGTAGATCACAAATTATTGCAAAACTTGAAGAACATCAAAGGGAAGTCACTCATCTTTTATAAAACATCCATCTGATTCAACATTTTAAAGTCAAATTTGTAGCTATAGTTACAGGAAATGCTGTAATTCTAGACTGTACATTAGAAAGTGCTAGTAGTAGGTTAGGATTTAGAATATGGATTAACAGCAAGGAACTAGTGGCATGTTTTTATTCCAACATGACAAGAATAGCTCAGGAAAAAAAAAAAAGAATTGGAAGAAAAAGGCTGCAGGCAGTTGCCCATGAGCTGGGCAGTGATACGAAGAATCCAAAGCGTGCTGAATAAAGCTATTAAAACCTTTTAGATAAGAATTTGAATTCATTTTAAGTCCTGGAACAGAAGAAACTGAAGTTTAAATCTATTTCTATCTTTTGAAATAAAAAGAGAAAGAAACATACTTCTGTTAACTCAAGGACATGATAAAATTTCTTTACTTGGTTTATTTTTTTTTTACAGAAGCTGAAAACCTGCTCACAGAGCTGCGTAAATATTTAAGAAAACTACAGATTCACACACATTTAGACATAAAATGATGAGTTCACAGGTGAGATCAGTTAGACTACTGCAAACAGGTGCTGAGCAGAATAATAGTATTTGCTAAATGTTACTGTGGACCTTATGTTATGCTAAATGTTATACGGACCTTAGCATGAAAAGAAAATACGACATCCAAAAAGACTAAGCCAGTAGCTATCACATTTCTTTTTACCAAAATGGAAATCTTCTAGCAGTCAGCATTTCTAGGAACTACCACACTTGATGAGAGGCGGTGGTCACCACACTTGATGGTGGGCAGAAAGAGGCAGTGATCCACTTGGTCCCAGGGACAGCCCTGAGCAGGGAGAAGACTGAGGAGAGAGGAAACACAGAGACAGGCTTGGTGATGAATACTGCATAAACAGGAGATAATGCCCAACGCAGAGAAAATTAATTGTACCAGTCAACAGAGGGGTAGCAATAGCTGCAGACTAACACTCCCTTGGTGGCAGTAGCCAACAAATACGTCTGGTCTCTATCTGAGCCACTCTCCCAGGGCAGTCTGCTGTCCTGGAACTGTATACCTTGCATATGTCTTGTGGCATGCTTTTTGGTTAAGAAATGAGAGCAGTATAGAATAAAATAGAAGATATTAAACAAACGTGATAGATAAACCAGATAACAGAAACTTGCACATGGAAATGTAGATGATAATCTATTCTGAAGCAGTTCTGTTTTCAATGAGGTCTCACAGCCACTGATCTGCATCTTTCTTATGCATACATATGCACATACTTGTTTCTGTGTGTGACTGTGTATAAACAGAGAAAACACAGCATTCACACCTCCTCGCACCCTCTCCATATGTATTTGTACAAATAACCTAAAAAAATAAAACTTTTAAACATGAGAGGACCATAGATAACTGAAAAACAAATAGTAAAATGACAAATGAAACAAACCAGGGATACAGCATGCTTAGGAAAAATAAACACAAAGAACAAGATTTCTAATAAAACTCTACATTGAGAAATTGAGTAAATATGCCAGAATCAAAGAGGAATCTTAATTATAAGCAGCAGTAACTCAGAAAGATTTGCAGGTCATAACATACAATCAAAGCATAAATAAATTGCCAGCATGATGTTAGGCCTCAGGGACTCAGGCAATCCTTAAGTGTAGAAACAAGGGAACACTTAGCAGTATCTGAAAAGTTATTTTATTTACTTTTCTGGTACCAGTAAAACTTCTATGAAAGCACCAATTCTCATTTCTATCATAACATTTCATGAAATATACAGAAAAACTAGGAAGGGTTCAAAGGGAGCCACAGAGATGATTAAAAAACCAGCCAATGTGACTTCCAGAGAAATTCTAGGAGGTCAATAATTTCTGTTTATCAGAGAGGTTGTTACAGATTATTTAGTCCCAGGATGCACATAGCTATGTCAAAGAAACTTGGACAGCCGACTCTGCAAGCTACTGTAAAACAAAACAAAGACTGGCAACCACTAGATTGTTTTAAAGCTGATACAGACACAGGTGGTTAGCTGTAAGAGTGGTTAACCAAGGCAGCACCTAAAAATAATTGCTCTTACTTCACCAGGGATTAAGAATACCTGCTTTAAAGAGGGATGAGCATCTGGGATGTATCCACACAGCTTCTGTAGAACAGTGTCACTGGGAAAATCTTCATCTCATCTAGCTGGATTTTCTCTGCAATAGGAAAAAGTCTTAGCAGTGCTTTCATGCCTTACTCTCTTCCTCAACATGTTCTTCCTGGACCTCATTAGGGCTCAGGGTTTGACAGGACTCAAAATAAGACTTTGCACTTGGACAAAGCACTGCCAAAAAATTATTTAACTGAATTTAATCTAGAGTGATCACCAAATGGATATGCTTTCCTCGTTTTCGATAACCGTGTATGCCACACATTATTCTGAACTCATACCAAAAAAGGAAGAACTTCCTACTTTTTTTCCTGTCTGTTTTCAAAGGCACTTCCATTACCTCTGAGTTTTTCTAAAAATTGTTGCCAAGCTATTTTACCCATGGCTTTCAGTCCAAACCTGAGAAAAAGAAAACATTTTTAAAAGGTTTTCTTGTAAAAACACTGTGTTCCAAGAAGAATTTTGAAGTAGAAACATTACAACGTCATTACAATATCAGCATGTGCAACATTCACATTTAGAATAAACTTCCATAGCTTTTCTTTGTTACTAAAAACATAAACTGAGCCAACTTATTTTCTCAGTTCCAAATGTCTAGCTGTGGAAGAACTAGACCCCAAGCGAGAATTCATCTAACCATATGTACATGCCTGCACCTGAGCAAGTCACACTGTCCCTTTATAGTCATTGGGAAGAACAGACACTTTCAGGACAGAATTAATCTCATTCTAAAGTATATAACCAAAACCAGTTAGATGAATCCTGCCCGTTGTTTCTCTCCAGTGACTATAAAATGGAGTCTAGGAGGAGCAGTTCAGATGTAGATGTTCACATTACGGATGTCTAGAATGTATCCCTTCTCATTATTTACACATAACAGTGGAGGAACTAACTAAAGGGAATGTATGTTTGTTTTTTCTTTAATCTTATGGTGTTGACTGCATCCATGCTTGAAAACTCCAAAAGTATTGGAAGTGTTAAACTGTGTTAAAAATCGTAGGAGTTTAACTAGAATCATATTCAGTGAATAATTACTTGAAAATTAATAAGGAACTGATCCCATGACCATCCAAATTATTGGCATATTTCCTGTTCAGTTCCAACGGTACTGTAGAAAGGCCCAAGTGAGCATGGCTAAAAGCACTCCTACTTCATAAAGTTCTTGATAGGCAATTACATCCCTCATATATTATCAGAAATGTGCTGACTTGCTACTCTAATAATCTCAGAAAAGCTTTTAAAACTTCTATTGCTCCTTAGAATGGTGGCAGATGGTGTTTAAAGCATTTGCTAATCCAAAGTGCCAAGGACAAAGCTAAAAAATATTCAGACAAAATCAGAGGTATACAAGACTTTCTGGGTCTTTTACAAAATAAACGAACAAAGAAGCAAACAATACCCACAAAACAAAACAACCTCCAGTTTCAGGACTACATGGCACTTTCTCAAGCTCAGTCAAGAAGGCAAAACACACAAGTTACTGGAAGCACAGAATTCACTCTGGCTGTCTGAAACTAAAGACAACACAGAGTATTTAAGGGGAGGGAAAGGAATTGGTCAGTATGAAATGTTCCTGCACAAGAACGGAGTGCATACACCATGTTCAGCAGCTCAAGGGACAAGCACCTTAGAGTGCACAAGCAGCACAGTTGCACCAGAGCCCAGAACAGGGGCTGGGAAGGGCCAAGCACCAAAGTATTGAGGTAAACGAAGGAAGGGGCAGAGCTGGCATTTACATTTGACCACATCATTCCTTCTTTGTCAACATTATTACTGAAGGGTTGGGTTATTTAAAAAAAAGCTGTAGAAAGAATATTTCATCTCTGATTATTGTCTAGGATAAATGAATATGAAACAAACAGTATGAAATAGCAGATGATCTTCAAAATTAAGGCCAAGATAACAACTGTTATTTTGAACCCCCAGCTGAGATCCCATCCCACTCAAATGTCTGTGGTCTACTAAATCACTCAAATTATGCTGTAGAGGGTAATTCTGCATGAAAATGAGCAACCAGCCAATGCTGCATCTATCAGAGCAACAGATCTCTCCACTTCCACCTCCTTTCCGAGAAGTCCTACACTCACCTGTTGGACTTTGGCAATTGCAGTTGCCAAAATCTTGGGAGCTGACATAAACTTAGGAAGAAATGCTAATGTTGTTGTAAGGTCTGGCACGATTAACCATAATTTATGGTGCCACTGATTGTTCCACAGGGTATGGTGTTTTCCCCCATTCTGCAGGTGGTTCATAGAATCATAGAATCACAAGGTTGGAAACGACCTATAAGATCATCCAGTCCAACCGTCTCCTCATCACCATTGCCACTACTAGCACTAAACCATATCACGCAGCACGTCATCCAGATGCCTCTTGAGCACTGCCAGGGACGGCGGTTCCACCACCTCCCTGGGCAGCCATTCCAGTGCCTTACCACTCTCTGAGAGAAAAAGTTCTTCCTTATGTCCAACCTAAACCTCCTCTGATACAACTTGTGGCCATTGCCCCGTGTCCTGCTTGTTGCCTGGGAGAAGAGGCCAAATCCCTCTTCACCACAGCCTCCCTTCAGGAGGTTGTACAGTGCAATGAGGTCTCCCCTGAGCCTCCTATTCTCCAGACTGAACAATGTTGAAAAATAGTGTTTTGTAGCAGAGAATTTTTTCTATTAAATAGCGTTATTGTCCTCTTTGCATCTGTTATAGTTTCCATGGAAATAAATAGGAGGCATTATTTTTGGAGCGATGTATGTATATTGGGCTCAGGACAATTCCTCTTCACTCAGTGCAGCCCAGGCAAGCTGAAAGGCTGGAAACCTATTATTTAGATGCTATAGGTGGAATAACTGACACACATAAAGATCATTCAGCTGTAGAGTTAGAAAAAGCGCAAGCATTTTTAGAGTGGCAATCCAGCATTTTATCTATTATAATGTGCCAACTTACTTGTTAAAATAATTAGAAAAAAAAAAACAGCACTGCCTGCCTTTTTGGAAGTATACTTATGATTATATCCAAATGAAAAGAAATAAACTTCCAAAAAAAAAAAAAAATACAGATTAGAGCTGTAGCAACATGGATATATAACAAAATCATTGGATAAATCATGTCATAGTGATTTTTTACAAAACGTTTCCCACTGAAAAATTCTCAGTCATCACTGCCCTAACATCTGGTACTTTCATACAATCTGAAATCAAAGAAATAAAACATGAGGGTAACAGAAAAAGTTTTTTAAAATCCTGACAAAGTGAGAAGAGTGAAGTTTCTTTATATTGTAGATGAAATTCACCAACTTAAAACCTGGGTAGAATCAAGAAAATTAAGTCTTAGCAGACTCGGCTCTTCATTTAGACTGCCTTCATACTGGTTGTGTATGATTTGTCAACAAGATCACCATCCTAACCCTCCACCTGTGAAGTGATATAATGCACAGCAAACTCTAAAACACAATAAAAAATACTTCTCATGTGGCAATACTAAAATACCGTGAAATGAAATCCTTCTGTTTATACCACTTTGTAGAATTGCAAGTTCACAATGTTTTATTTCTGACTCAGTTTTCGAGAGGAAAAAATACAGAATTCAGGGAATCTGGGAATCACTTTAGAGATGCCCTTCAAGTAGAGTACACCTCAGTGACCTGCCTCCAATGTATTTGATCTTGCTGCAGTGGGGACATGCGCTGAGAGAGAAGTGTGTAGGTAATCTGATCCTAAATGAATCAAGGATGACATCCTTGCTGAAGTCCAAGGCAAAATTGCGTCAACTTCAATGGGCCTGAATTTTTTAACAGGAGCCCATGAGATGTAAATACCTCCAACATCCATAAAATGCTATAATGTATTATTTCTTATAAACAGCTCCCTGACACATCTCATGTCGTGTCATTTAAATATAATCCTAAAATCCTTGAAATCATGTCCCTTGCCCATCAATTACTATTACACTTATTATCAACTATAATGAAGTTACTTTGTTGTAAGAATTAGGTAACTATGAAGAACTTCTGTCATTCCCTTCCACTGGTAGATCTTTTGAATAACCTTTTCGGAGAAGTACCACCTGGGAGATACAGCATACACAGGCTTGAACATTTCTGTTTACAGCATCATTAAAATGTCACCATATTTTTCATATGCTAGAGAAGGTTCCAGTGCACATGCAGAAATCTTTCCATTATGTAGCTGCTTTTAAGAGCAAGATTTACGTGAAGATTTAAACAGGAAAGTGACATGAATTGAAAGAACTATAATAGCCATTTTTTGACAAAGCAATAGTTGATCACTGTTATATCATACTGTGAATGACTAGAAGCAAATACGATTTATCTGACAAACACACAGAGCAATATGGTTACTGCAGATGATACTCTCCAACAGCACCTGCTGCTGTAAAACATATCTGCACTGGGGTCCTTACAGCTAACTGTTTCATATAAAGAAAAAATAATTCAGCCCTCTATTTATGTGGATGATTCCATTATTCAAACAATTTCCATATAAATTATGAACTGTGGAAACACTGAATAGCAATGCATGATCTAATTATTAGCCTCCTCACACTCTGTGGTTTGGGTGCCTTGTCCTATTGCTGTAAGTTCAAGCAGTATCTTGTAGTAAAAATAATGTGTGAGAGTTAAGCCATTCTTCCCTTCTCTTTGGCCATATGCCCTTGGCAATGTTGCCAAGGAGTACAGAGTGTATCCTGGAAGTTTCCTTCTCACAGTTTTTGCTTTCTGAGTATAAAGGATTAATCATGAGAGATCGTGGTCTAGATTTAGCCAAGAGCCACAAAAACATCCATTCCTGTGATATTTTGGCTTTATAAAGGAAATATGAGTTTAGGAAGCTAGTCCACATAAACAAACTGAAATAATGTTCAGGAAATCAGATTCTGGAAAGTGTCCCATGGCCTAAACTCATATCTGCTCAGATTCTCTAGGCAAGGCAGGAAAATGTTTTCAATTCATTTATCTTCTGTATGCTACACTCCCCACAGGATCATTTGAGTTTTGGTAGTAATACTGAGAAGATGCCTGGTTAAAGTAAAACAGCATACTGTCTTGAATCCAGCAGCTGGCATTATTTCTCAATTGTCACAGCAAATGTATAAAAATATTTACCTCATTTAGTTTGCATTCAAATTTCCAGGTATGAAATTTATTCACTATGCTGCACAGGAGGGTCCTTTTGGTTCTCTTTCTCAGTGACAAACAATGAAAAGGGCAGAGTGAAAGCTTTCAGCGTTAGCTCATTCATTGTCCTTCGTTGTTGTTGTCCTTGTTTCTCCCTGTTGTTTGTTTCTTTTCCTTGCCACACTACTATACTTTGAAGTGAGAAGCTTGTAGAGTCACACAATCACTGTGCAATTATGATACTAACAGTTGTGAAGCTGTTCTTCAAGCAAATTCACACCATCCCACATCACTAGTCTTTGGAATGCAAGACAGTAATGCTCCCTTTAGGATATTAAATACAAATTTGTGAGCATATAGAAGTAAGAAAGCAGTAACTTAAAGCTTCTACTCCATTAAATCTGTATACATTACTGAAGAAAACTACCAATGACAACAAAAAACAACTTAGGCTTTATATTCAGTTTTACCAGCATTGCACACTGTGCCATATGCACTGCATCACAGGTGCAAGTAAGATGAAGATTAGTGATGGTGGTCACAATAAGCAATAACAAAGTTATGAAATGGTGCCACTGAAAAATGCCCCCTAAGAAAATATAGTTCTTACCTATTCATTAGCTCTTGAAAAGTTTCATTTAGTAAAGGAAATACAAAGCTATTTCTGACTGACTTCAAGTAATGCAAAGACACAAATCCACTCCAACTGACATCAACTGCTCTGAAGGCTTTTTCACTGTCCTGGTAGGCTGAACACAACTGTAATGTATACAGTTTACAGTGTTTTGTTCAGAAAAATCATGCTCATGAAGCTTTTAAAACAATAATGCATTTTTTACAAGACCTTTTTAAATGTTTCTCTTTGTGAACTGATCAAATAGGTTACCCTGGCATGCTCTGACCGTCAGATGTTTAATTAATAAGCTCACTGCAAAAGAGTATTCCCAATCACACACTCTCAAATGACAAGTCAGACAACTTTCTCAAATAATAAATATGCCTCAAAATTCCAACCTAAAAATACTTGGTGGATCAGCCTGCTTGATAACATCTTTCTTAAGTAACTTTAAAGGCATCCATTGCATAACCAAGTATCAAAGTTTCCCTTATTAAATTGGTCCTTAGCACAATGAATACTGGAAAATTTTAGGAAAAACGTAATAGTTAGCATAGCTTCTACAAAAATATTACACATTTCTTTGGTTATTTCTTCTTAATTCTCATGCTGTTGCAACAGAGCTATGTGGATGTGTTTTTACTTGTGGGACATGTAAAACGCCTGAAAGTTGACTTACTGCAGATTTTGATAAGGCTCATGAAACAATAGAAGTCTGGTTTGTTTTCCTGAAACGTTAGCTCACACTGGGTTGTTGAATACTGCAAGCATCCCTGAGGCTTTTCTCCCCCCACCATTTTTTGACAAGTACCCCATCTGCTTCTAAGCTGATTATTGTTTATTCAGAACTGCCAAAATCACAGAGTGAAGATAATGTATGGAGAGATTTTAGAAAGCCCAAAATAAACACGGAACACTGGGAGTGCTTGTAAGGTGAGATGTACCATACTTCCAATCCAGGCCTTGACCTCCATATCAAAGACAGAAAAGACAAAAAAAGGTCAAGAAGTTGAATGTCCCTGAGGCTTGTTCGTCCCTCTTGTCTTTTCAAGGTTAAGAAAGCACAGCTACAGGTCTGTGTAACCTAGTTCGTAGTAAGACATTCAGTTCTTACACACAGCCTGACTTCTGAGTCAGGATTTCCATGGCATGAAGACACATGAGTGAGTACTGGAAAGCTTTTTTCTTTTCACCTTCCCATAAAGCAGGCAAAACACAGTAATACAGTGACAGATATGTACATCCATCATACTCCACAGCTTTCTTCAGTTAAGATCACATCTAAAATCAAAAGAGGTCATTGGTCATATCTATTCCATCTTCAATCTCGGTTCTAAGCTTGCTACCACATATAAAAAAATATGTGTTTCTGCAGCACCACCTATTCACTAACAATTTATTTCATGTAAGTCAGAAAATAATTGTCAAATAGTGGTAACTAGTCATTACTTGAAGAAGTCATTACTTACTTTATCTGACAGAGCAATCTAGCAATTCACATTATGAAATACTTTAGCCATCTAGCTCAGTGCACATTTTGTTTTAGCCCAAGGAATCTGGCGTTCTAATATTGTTTTTAATACTGTAAATCTAAAAAGCAAAATTGGAGCACACAAAATAAAACAGAAGTTGTGCTTCTGCTATCTGGCTTTAGAAGCAAACAAGAAACCCTGTGAATGAAACACATTCATTCCCGTGATGTCTTGCTCATCTTCTCCACTTATCAAAGTATTCTGAATTATTAATAGTACTCCCTTAACTTTTCTCTAAATGACCTCTCAGCGCTCTCCAGACCACACTCTGTTACAGAGCACTCAGCTGGTAAATGCTGTCAAAAACTTTTTCCTAGTGAAGGTTATAGAAAAAGTTTTTCCTGCTTGTGCATCTTCTCTTTTACCTGCTGGCAGATTAGAACTGATTTAGCAGAGCTTGTGTCAGTCTCATCTTCAAAGAAATAAAGCTACCTAAAATTCTTAAGGCTGTTTTTATTTTTGCATAAATCATTATATACAGAAAGAATAAAAACAGAAACAAAACATTTGTATTTTCTTGTATTTCAAACTTGATCAGTATTTAAAAACTATGCTAACTTACCTGCATTTATTGTAGTAGCTTTTAATTCAATATTTCTTTAAAAACATTTACTCAAATTCCTTACAATCTTAATAGGTAACGTTAATACATTTAGTTTTATAAAAACGTATCAGAAGGTGCTTCTAGAAACTCTCTCTCTTTGTCAATATGAATCATAGAATCGTTTCTGTTGGCCATCATAGAGAGCTACTAAGCAGCGCAGGACTTGCCCTTGGTGAATACTTCCCTGGCAGACATGAAGCCGACAGGTCACCAGTTCCCTGAGTCATCACCTTGACATCCCTGCCCTGCCCAAGTTCACCATCTTGGCATCATCTCAGAGTAAAAGTTATTTTTTAAAAAAGATCACCTACCAAACTTGGTATTATTGAGTACTGAGCAAAAAACGAGGTTCCCACATGGTACAAGATTCCGAACTGCAGGAACAAAGTCAATATCTGGGATTCATGAGCTTGTCGTGATGATTTAATTTTTTGTCACATGTAAAGGATCGTCTTTTGATTTTAAAGGCAGATTTAACACACAGTTGGTAGAATTTTCCAGGCCAAGGGAGATTGTTTTTCTTCTCATCCCTGTACTAGTTAGAACTGCTGAGAATCTAAACTATATCCATCCAGACCAACAGAAATTCTTCTATTGATATGAATGGAAAGAGGAAAAAGTATGCAATAATTCCACTCTTTTTCTCAGACACATCTGGAATTTGGTTCCCTGTAGTGCTTTTTGTTTGTTTGTTTCTTGCTTAACTGTATCTGTACTTATGCCAAAATGCTTTGGAAATTCTTTATAGTACATCATATCTAGCATAATTGTGGTTCCACTTTGAAGCGAAAAGACCCAGCTTTTAGAGAACGCTGCTATTCTATATCGCACTTGCAGTGAATTGAATAAATATTTATGAAATCTTGAGAAAAGAATACATACATAAAGAATGTGAAAAACAAGCAAATAATGACTTTTTTTCTAAGTCCCTGCAACATTTTTTTTTCTGGTCTCTTAACTCCCCATTAGATTCTTTTCTGGTCTCTTTTCTCTGCACAAGATTATGTCTGTAGTATGTGAGCTGTCTGCATAATATGATTCAAATCCAAGATACAGTGCCATTTGGTTGGTCATCTACATGAACATGAATTTTAATATAGCTGCACAAAGACATCCCTCTTCCAACAATATAAGAATATTATGGTATTCTTAAACAAAGTCTAGCATAACTTATGATAAATCATGCCTAAACTCTGTAGCAAGTTGTCTAGATGTCATAGTAGGCTAAAATTTTTGCAGCAGCTTCATTCGGATTAAATGTGAATGGCATTTCGCAATTACAACTCATTTTCACATGGTATTAATTTCCACTGCTTTGAAATTAACCTTTGATTGCAAGCGGTTATTTTCCAGATATTTCCCCTGATCAGCAGTGAAACTGTTAATGTTGTATACACTTCTCATTATTAAATTGTATCCAATTGCTTGGAATGAATGAGCAGTTTTCATCTTTCAGAATGACAGTTTGCTGGAGAACCCATAACCAGTTTATCACATTTTACCGTGGGATTTACCTCCAATCTCCATCAGACAACGGGGTTGTGACTCGTGTTCATATTTTATCTTCCTTATAATGAATTCCAGAAATACGTAGGTCTTAAAATTAAAATTCTGTTGCATAAACTCTGAAGTTGAAATGGTTTACCATTAGAACATCTTGTATATCACAGGCAATCAAGATTATCTTAACTTCCTTTGCATTTAGCTCCATAATTATTATTTAAATAAAATTAAACTCATGGTCAAATTAAGATTTTCTGACAACTGCATCCAGCTAATCCTGATCAATTTGTTCTAAAAGCTAATAGCAGGAGAATTGCCTTTTTTTTTTTTTTGAATGTATCTATTTAGTGAAGATACAACACCAGATGATGTGGTCACCTCTTAAACTCCTTTTTCAAAGTCTGAATGGATTGTCTGCTAACATTAAGCTGTAAAGCATTTGCATCATCCCTTGAATCGTGATGCTGACTTCTTTGCACAATTTTCCAGCATCCTGGGAATGAGAGTACCCGATGTGGAAGTGGTCAGGTTTTGACTGTCAATATGTGAAAATAAAACGCCTCTTTGGGACATTAACGTTTTCACAGCCTCATAGTGGAAGCCAAGATCTCATAAAAAAGATAAGAGACATACCCTGCTATTTGCATCAGCAAGGGAAGCCAAGATCTGGTGATATATGGGAACGTCGATGTGATAAAGAAGAACCAGGTTGGCCATTTTTCAAATTCCATTTGCAACAAGTAGAGAGAAAGCTGCACAGTAACATTCCCTGCTTACCTCTCTATTAACAAACTGGGAAGGAATAATTAGCTGCTAAGATCACCATAAACTAATCAGTTTTGAGGGGTACTGAAAGAAAGGAATTTCTGATCCCAGTATTAGATTTTCTTAAACAGTTTGGAAGTCTTTGGCTTGTCTCTTGCCTCAGTTTCCCATCTATAAAACTAGAACAATAATGCCATCCTAGCCATGGGTCGATGTTGCTTATCACAGTAAACCATGCACCTTTGTTTTGATGAAATAAGTTATGATTATATATTCATGGAGGTCTTCAATTCTTCTCCTTAGCAAGAGGGATTCCTTCGCATCCTATTTCCCCTCTTTCTTAGTGTCCTATTAAAGGATGAGGATTATCTGTGAATTTATTTTCAAGGAAATTTTAAAGGAATTAAGGTTAGCTGTGAACTGTATATATGGAAATACAGAATAAACATATAGACTGATGTCTGTGAAGTGCAGTAAAAGCATATGTGATAAAATGGATAGATTTGCTTCCAATTTGAACAACCTTTTCACACATACATTCAAAATAAAAGGAATACTTCAAAAACATTTGTGTGATAAGACTATTTGAAGACTAATAGCTCTATCTCATAAAAATGCCATGAGAAATACCAGGTTAATAGCATACTTCAGTGTCAGGAATGATACTGGGGAATATTTAAGGAGTTCCTGAAATTCTGCCTTGTTTGTAGTTCCATTATTGATCTAAAAAAAAAATCAACTTACAACTTACAACAAAAAACAGACATGTATACAGATTACCATGGCCTTACTACAAAACAGGAACACTCTCCAGTCATTATCCTACATTACTGACATTTTGCAGTAACCCATGGGGTACTCTGTACTCTGTCACATGAAAACTGTCACATTCTTTCTCAAACTTTCTCAAGCAATTTCTGTTGTGTTGAGCAAAATGGCTTATTGTAGATTTGCATATATCAAGGCTGGATAGTTGATTCCATTTAGTAAATAGAAATACAGAACTAATTATTGGTACAAAATTGTACTTTTGCCAGTGTAAAAGTTCTTCATATTCCAGCCCCTAATACAAGAGCACAGATCTCCAAGAATAGACAAGGATCTCACCACCATGCAGTGGTGATGACACATCGTTATCGAAGCAGTGGGATACAATCTGGACGTGCAGTGCGTGGAGACTGAGTTGGTCTGAGCAGTAGATCCCAAAATTGACCAGAGCTTGCTTGATGATAAGAATCAATAGATTGCTATTGCCATCATACGGGCATTTAAGGAGAAAACACATTATGAAACTTCATTCTTGATTAGTCTATGTTACTGTGCATTAAAAGATCAATTATCAGCCCTTACCATCACAATGATTAGCTTACTTGCATAAATTTTCTGACCAGAATATATTCCCAGTGACTACCTTTAAACACTGACAGAAGTCTTTTTTCTCCTTCTCTGTAGAGCAAAGGAGGAAAACAAGCACTAACACAGGGTGTCTCCGAAATCCAAGTAATGATCCTGATATGGAGATGTTATTTTCCCATTTATGAGAATTAGTAACAAGGTGGCATGTTTTAAGTTAGCCTTTGGATTCCTTTGTCCTGCTTGTTGTTAAACAATTTTACTATTTATTTCTATTCTCATTGTGTTCATTCCTGCTTTTATATAACTTAAAGCAATTCGTAAGTTATTATCAGAAAAAAATATTCCAGTAATTCCTAATGTCCAACACATGTTTACATTTGATCACTGTTTCCTCTGTACAACCAAGATGGGAGGACTGAATTGAATCAAGACACAAACAATGAAAACAATGGATCAGATACTCTCTTAAGCACTGTTCTTGAAAATACAGTCTTTCAGAGTACGCAGATGACAGCTACATTTAACTTCAACGCTAAGCAGGTCACTCTGAAAGTAATGCCTCCTATTTATTTCCAGGGAAATCACAACTGGCACAAAGAGCACAATAACACTACATGACAGAACAAATGCTCAGCTACAAAACACTATTTTTCAACATAGTCACCACCATTAGCTATGCATTTTTGCCAGCAATGAACAAGAAGTCTGCATGTCATGCTTGTAAAAATTTGCATAGCCATCTGGAGCATGGCTTGTCATTCATATCACTGTCATCACTGCTGAAATGCATCACCCACCACCTCACTGTGCTCACAGCCACTGTTTGGTCTCCATAAATGTTCAGCAAGCATCAATGAATGGTGGGTGCCACTTTTTTCCATTTTTTCAACCTCTACTGACATACCACCATCATCTGCCTCTGATGTCATGGGCCAACGTAATAAGACAGGAGGCATTCATTTTGGAGCAGCTATTATAGTTCTGGCTCTAAGCTGAACCACCCACTCACACGCAGCCATAATATTCAGGAATCAGTGCCATGAATACAGCTGGACTACACAGACCCACAGTGGGAGATCTTTGTGCAAGTTCTTAAAAATCAGAAAGCTAGCACATATCTCAGTGCTGACACAGTCAGGCAGAAGAAAGCTAAATATTGTCCTATACACTTCAAAGTTTGAGCTTGCTTTTCGTTTTAGTATATATTCCTTAAGCAACTCTCCACCTGATTTTAATTATTTTTTTACCTTAATTATTTTTTAGTTAGTAATATTCAAAAAATTGAAGCTGACAGTGCAAATCTAATAAATGTAGAAATAGGTTCTGGTTTCCTAAATATTAAAACAAGCTCATTGTAAACATAACTATTAATTATTTTCCTAGTTGCTATTTTTACACGTACACAAATATCCCTCTAATTGTTGAAATTGAAAAACAAACAAATGTACCCATTGTACTTTTTATGAATCCAGCCAATTGTTCAAGGAAAAGAAATCATTCTTTACACAAAGATTTGCTCTGAAATTGCTGCCAAAGCAAATAACCTTGAGTTATTTGCTGCATAACTGCCACATGAGCACATTAAAGGTTTCTGGAGAGAGTTTTGTCTTGAGCACGTGATTTTTAAGAAAAAACTTTTAAGTTCAATAGTTAAAAATTGCTGCTACATCCCTTTTCTTTTCCTGATTTTTAAATTAACTCCAATTATCACATATAGGAAGAAATCAGATGTTTGTTCCTATGCTTTCAGTCATCTAAAAATGAAGGCTCATATTACTTGGCTGCAGTGAATTCACAATATTACTGGGATGTTAAGGAAATGGCATATATATATCATAAGTGCTGTTTCCCACAAATGAGTAATGCAGCACTGGTATGAAACCTTATGAAGTTTCCAGACCGTTGGGACTAGCTGATCAAGACTGCCTAAATGTGAAAGCCTAAAAGCTTCAGGATCTGGACCTTGGATCTGCTCTTCAGGAGAGTTATATATTTCACATAACAAAGCAAATCCTTAGATGGGAGGTCCATATAAAGAGGCTTATGTCTAGCTAACAGAGACTTGGTTTCACAACTGTCGAACTTCTGGGCGTTTGGTTTTTATTTTTGTTTTTGTTTTTTTGGTAAAAAATTAATATATTTTCAGTGAGACAAAACGATTGTTCTGTCACTCCAGGTTTGGGTTGACCTATTGAAAAGAAATGCTATGAACACAAATAGAGCTCTCTGGCAGGGTTTGTGGATCCAAAATACATCTCTGAAAATGAATATTTTCCCCAGATTGTACCATAAGCATCCCCAGCCCCAAAGATATGATCCTTATATCAGGATCTTGACAGAAAAAGCTCTCTGAATAATTACAGGACGAGTCCAAAGTCCATTAGAGCTAATTGAGAGACTTGACACTATATCCCAGAACAACAATAGCAGGATTATGGGAAAAAATAACTGTTAATCAATCCAAGTCAAATATTCATCAGGCTCTGGCTTGAATCAGAAACAGCTGCAGAGTCCAAAAGCAGGAATAAGTTCAAGAGACCACACTTCAGTACGAAGAAAAGTGGCAGCAGAACTTGGTCCAGGGAACAATATTATTTTCTTTTTCTTTCAGATCTGTGCAGAAAGAAGTATTTGAAGTGGATTCTATGATCATTTCATTCAACACTAGAAAACTGAAGGACAGGAGCGTCCCAGGCCCTATCACGTCAGATGCATTTTCTCTAAAAACCATATTCACAGGCCTATGTTATGAAAACTGTATTGTCCAGAGAAACAAGATCGACAAATATATGGAATAAACATGGGGTAGCAGCTAGTTGAAAATACAGAACCCTGAAGTATTAGTGGAACCACAGTTTTGAAGCAGGGTCCTTTAGATTTTCTGAAACAACAGTGGGAGCCTCTAAAATAGAAAATATTTTTTTTCTGATTAAATCAATTTTTTAGGCTATTGGCTTTAATATATGGCATTCTGCTTGTCTGAGGGAGAGAGTAGGAAGAAGAGGGCACAGAAACATCTAAACAAACTAGAAAGACTGTTAGCATTTAGTTTCACCTACCAGCTTATCTGCCTCCTGTGTACTAAAAATTAAAGAGAAACAGAGACCCTCAGGTGTTTTTGCTACAGGGAATTTCCTGGATGGTGATTTGGAGAATCCAGGTATTCCATGGGTGACCCAGAAATCTGGTTTACTGTTTGCTTTGGGTTTCTGCCATTTCTCAGCTATTATCACTACTGTCAACAGTGCACATCTATGGAGTGGTCAAATGAAACAATGAGGTTCCCAGTATGAGGAAAGAAAGTTATTGTTCTTGCTCAGTTGATCAGGATATACTCAAAAGAGAGCTGAGTACATTTAGATTCAAATTTCTTGGGCTGCCCGTGCCTTCCTAACCAAATAGGATACACACTAAACAAACAGAGTCAGCCTGATCTAAGTTGCTCTCTTGGACAATATTCTTTTAAGGCATAATGATTACAGGAAATACAACTTTCTTATATTAATAAATGTGCAGACAGAAGGGTAGATTTGCTGGTACTTATACCTGCTTTATGTTTTCCTTGAGGTTTAACTGTATCAGTGCAAAACTACCAGCACAGAAATGAATTTGACTTACGATTTTAACTGCACTTTCAAAAGAAAATCATTTTATTCCTTCCTTAAATGTACTATTAAAATTAATGAACTTGAACTTTAGGAAAAAAAACACACTTTCGGTTGTTTTAAGATTTATCCATAGTAAGAAATTCAGAGATATTTATTTACTCTCAATTTCCATTGGCTTCTTCAACAGAATGTTTCAGTTAGTTTGTGTTAGTGGTGTGATAAATGTTACAATTCAACTGTGTTATTTCTGATATTCTGTTGTTTCCTATACAGGTAGCATTCTTTTTATTTGAGAAGCTTCAGAAGTTCTTCTGATAAAATTTCATCATTTTAGAGCTTTAAAACTCCCAAAATAAAAATTTGATATCGCTTTTATTATTCAGTACTTACGAAATGTAGTAACACTTTTATAGATTTATTACCTTTCAGATTGCAATGCCAAATACAAGGTTTATTGTCAAATAAAGCTTCATTTTGGCTTTTTTGATTGCCTGCTTTACAACAGTATTGCTTCTGTCCTGTAATTGCCTGTACCAAATTATTTAATTGGTTTTGTTGATTTCTAATTATGGAAAGAATCTCAACCAGAAAATAAACAGAAAGTGTAATAGCATGGCCAAGCGATATGAACTCACAAAAATTATTTTGGAATTTGCTCATAATGAAAAAAAAAAATCCAAATAAAAAAGCAACGAAGTACCATCCTAAATTGCTTAATTTTCTTTCAGATCCATTCTCAGTAAACGTTCCAACTGTATTTGATGATTGAATTTCATAGACACCACAGAAGGCCATTCAAAATTATAAGACACTACACATTCTTTGAAAATAGAGTATGGAGATTCACTTTCTTGTTGGTTTAATGCAGCTTGTAGATGATATCCATGCATGTTATCAGCATCAATTCACAGACATTGTCACCACTCAGTCTCTTTCAACGTTTCCATCATATTGGTTAATAAGCACAATTTCACAAAGATGTTAGCAAAGATATGAAGGAAACACTCCACATGCTCCTTCCTCATCATGCCTGGGCTGGTTTTTTTCCTGCAAGCTCTATTACAGGCAAATCTTGGGCTCTATCTCTTTCTCACACCTCTGCTCTGAGAGAGCAAGCTCTGCTACAGCTCCTGCCTGTGCAAACTAGAAGAGGAATGTCTGAAGTATCC
Source organism: Tetrao urogallus (assembly GCF_951394365.1). Lineage (NCBI taxonomy): Eukaryota > Metazoa > Chordata > Aves > Galliformes > Phasianidae > Tetrao > Tetrao urogallus. The sequence goes on along the minus strand of NC_136813.1, from coordinate 125,498,087 downwards.
ATCATGTCTGAAGTATCGTATACACTCTCAAGATTAATACCTGTCCATTGCTCTGACACCAGGATCTTCTTGGGAGATCATCTCTTGGGACTCATCTTGGGAGTCCATATGATTGAAGATGACAGAGTGATCCTGTTTCCAAATGCTTAAAAACATTAATTAAGGTTCACATTCTTCTGAGGTAAGCAAGTAATATTCTCTCATGCAGCTGTGCAAACTACAATCCTAAAAGTTTAAGTGTGTTTTTTCTGAAGTTCCCAGTGAATCAACTGCAGCACTGAATCAAGCCTCTCCTGGCTTTCTGGCTTCCATTCCAAGTTTCCATTTCACTATATCATTTTACATCAAAACCATGCTAAGGGGAGAGGAAGCAAATCAAAGTACCCATGATAAAATGTTTCCCTGTTTACTGCCTCAAGTCGCACAGGATGTGGAGATGTGCCATGGTAGCATCCTATTTCAAACAACTGCATTCTTCTACTCTGTGGTAAAAAAAAAAAAAACCAAAACAGTCATATTCACAATACCTGCTGGAATTGAGCAAAAGCATGAAACAGGGTGAGAACTGTTTCATCCAAATGCAGGAGTTCACTAGTCACCTGGTTATCAGAAGATTTTTTTCCGGAGAAAGGAAAGGATTCACAGCTTCCACCAGTCTGATCTCAGCAGGAGTGGGACTCTACTTTTTAGTTCAGAAGCCAACAATTTCAAGTCACCTGTAAAAGGGAGGAGGCCTGGCCCCAGCAGGTTATATTTACATAAACATTTCATCCTCTTCATGTGGTAAGCTGAATATTTCCAAAAGGTTTTATGTATATCCTACATCAGCCAAAGAAGATGAAATGGTCAAACGACAGACTGTCCTAACACCTCTTATAAGCAGAGTAAGGAAATCCTCTCCTCTGTTTACCATACCTTCCTCTGAAAACAGCCAGTGTGATTCTCACTATCTATTCAGTTCAGCTTTCAGAATAGAATGAAGAGGCACCAGCATCTCCATTCAAACTCCTCACCCTGCCATGATTCTGAGGCCAAGAAAGTCCACCCCAAATGAGACTGCAGGCAAGCTGATTTAATCTGGGACAAATTCTGATGCTATTCTATTATATATGCATATAGAAAGGCTGAAGGATGCAACTTGCATAAAGATGATGAACGGGCAAATTAGCCTGCTGCATTCAGCCACTGTCACTCAGAACATCAAAAAAAGCCCATCATTTACTATTATTATAACTACTATCAAAGAAAAAAAAAAAAAGCTGTTATTTTAGGGTCCTTTGCCCTAAAACAGGTGATATCAAGAATTTTCCTTAGTGCAGGTATGCCCAACTCATGACTCATGGGCAAGATGCGTCGCTCCTCAGCCTGTCCTGTAACCACCTGGCACAATTGTTTTATAAAAACTTGTGATTCTATTTCCAACTGACATAAATAAATTACCTGCAAATTTTCAAATGGAATGTACAGAGTTGCAATCAGATATTCAACTCAAAATTCTGATCATGTCTCCTTACCAGACTTTCATAAGACCTCTCTTACCAGAGAAAAAATATCACTTGTTTTTCCATCACACCTTATTGAATGTCATTGCTCTCTGGCACTATGTACGTTTATGAATAACTATTTTCAAGAATGAAGCACAGAAAGAATAAAATTTCATAAAAATTCTCATACGAGCACCTTGAGGACTCACTAAGAATTGCAACCACTGCTATCGAACCAGACTGATGCAATAGTTTCACAAAAGCAAGGCCACATGTCACACCAGTTTGACAGTTTTGTTGCCCTCTTTTTTGGGTTTTAATAAAAAGTACTAAAAAATAAAATAATTTTTCTTACTTATACACATAAACTATACTGTATATTTCAAAAAAGCTGCTGCAGAATGCCTCCTATTTTATGATGTTGGTCCAGGACATCACAGACAAATGTTGGTTGTATGGCAGTAGAGGTTGAACCTTCCTGCCCTTACATTTTGTTGCCATGAGACGGCAGCAGAGAGGCAGTCTGACAAAATGGTGTCTGACATGGAAGTGTCGATGAAGCAAAGGTGTGTCATTAAATTCTTCCATGCAGAAAAAAAGACACATGCTGTCATTCAACAATGCCTGCTGAATGTTTATGGAGACCAACAGTGACTGTGAGCACAGTGAGGCAGTGAGTGATAGTAGATCATCTCCACTGATGCAGATTTTGACGAGTGGCATGCACTCTTATTCATCAGTGGTGAAAATACATAGCTAATGATGATGATTATGTTGAAAAATACTGTTTTGTAGTTGAGAATGTGCTCTATCGAATAGTGTTATTGTGCTGTTTGTATCTGTTTTAGTTACCATGGAAATAAATAGAAGGCATTGATTTTGGAGCAACGTAATATGTATATGCGAAACAAGGCAATTCCTCTTCACTCAGTGCAGCCCAGGCAAACCAAAAGGTTGGACATCCAGACCTTAGTGCATATCTATGAATCTGTCCTGCACAGCTACAGTCAAAAAGTCTGCAGCACTAGATAATGTTTTTCACACTCATTGCAATCTACAAATTACAGGTGATTTCAATAAACAAGAAGCTAACACTGACACACCTGACACAAATGCAAGCACTGGAAAACTGCTAACATATAATACAAAATGCTATTTTATAGCTATTTTGATCACACAGTATTACCTTTCCTGGTACAGCAGGAAATGTTATGATAACACTCCTTAAGAAATGAATATTTTGCATTTAGTGTTGTTCTAAGGCAATTTCCTCCTCACATGGCACTAGTAAGCTTCAAAACTCTTTTAGGCAAGGCAATGAATTTCAGATACAATTCATATTTTTTAAACAGTATGCTGAGGATGATCTTCCTTCAATGACTAAGCCTAGAGATTTGCTAGAAACCAAATACAAAGATGAAGGTAGGTATACACTTCATAAGTATCAACGCATTTCATAATACAAATGAATTCTTTGTGCTTACATATATTGAGGCTTTATTTTTTTTCCTTTTCACTTCAAAAATTGCGAGAAATCAAGATTTAGGGCATTGGAAGAAAGAGTTTACATGAGAAAAACTAATAACTAAAACTTTAAGCAACTGCAACTCTCTTTACCAAGTCTGTTAAAAATTTTAGCAAGCTGGATTTCAGAGTAAGTGTAAACACTGAAAACTGACAATAAAAATAATATCAAAGGTCTCAGTGCTTACTTTGTCCTATGTTGAATTTTCTCAGCCCACAACTATAAAGCCTTGTTTAAAAATATCACTCTTTGTAACTGCTGTTTCTGCAAATACAGCCAGGGAATGGAAAGTCAGGCTGTGGCTGTGTTCCTTCTGGCCCACATAATGGCAGCAATCATCAAGATTCTGCCACTGCTCCTTTCTCATTCATTCGAGCACAGCTGCCTGAGACAGAATTAAAGCTAGCTCAGTTGCATTTGTTCTGCAGAGCTACCAGGAGTAAGGAGGAAGAAAGTCCTTGGAGGAAATCCTGATCATAGTGAAGTCAGGATTTCAACAGAGCCAAGATTTTATGCCTCAGTTTAATTGAAACAGTTGAGATTCTAAGTCCAGTACTCCCACTACTAAGCATCTAAACAGAGTGAATAGGCCTATTTGTGGCACTAGCTATCTGCTGATGTAAGCAAAGGCTGCCCAAAGGTGGGAAGCTATGAATAAGCCAGATGTTACTGCTCCTAGGCAGCTCTGCCTGGTGAAAAAGGATGAAAGAGGAGAAAGCTTTTTATCTTTCTGAAGACACAAAGAATGAAAAAAGCAGCTTTTATTCACAAAAAAAGTCATTTCCTTGCAGTGACAGATAGAAGACGAGGGAAAGTCAAATAAAAAAGGAATAGACTTCCTCAGAGTAGGCTACAATATTTTGCCTTGCTGTGATTGGCAAAATATTTTCACCACAACTCCGAGTTTCTCATGGAGAAAAAGTACAGCAGTCTTGATTCATTTCTCCCTGTAAACAGACTTAATTAAAATGTTTTCTTTAATGGATGAAACAAAGGTTTGGACTCTGTGGTTCCTGGCATTGGTGGTGTATTCTTCTGCCAGTTTGACAGGAATGCTTGTCCTTACAGGTTAGATAAGCTAAGAACCAAGTAGTTTATGCTATCCATATCTTTCAGCAGAGAAAGGCAATGTTCCTGTTTGTTCTCCAGAGAATTAGTGATATCGCAGCACTTTTAGCAACCACAAGGCTTTGCCACAGTGTCTTTGGCATCATGTTCTCTGTTGTCACTGACACATGCCAGCTGGCTGCTGCTCCCCACCCCAGCAGTGACTGTATTTCAGTGGCGTTTATGCATATGAAGCACTCAGGGATCCCTTGGGAAGAAAGAATACAATTAATATTTAAAATATTTTCTTATACTTCAGGAGAAATATTTTCTTAGAATTCAGGAGCACAAAAGATATCCATTGAAAATCCATTCTCTGCAGACATTGTAGCAGAAAGAAGTTTAAAACATAACTTTATGCAGATTTTCTGTCACAAATTACAAAGTTCATTTTGCTTGTAATGCAAGTATTGCCAACCACTGTATATCAAAGCATTTTCCTCAGCAACCACACGTCCCATGGATCTGGGCTTAGAAGGTGTCACCTGCATCACATGCTGCGTCACTCACACAGCCTTAAGGAAACACTTTGGTGTCTTAGGGTATATGTCAAGGGCAGGAAGGAGATCTGGAAAGGAGCTTTCCTGAATTCCCATTACCTCAAGATCTTGAATTCTGCCTACAGTAACACATACAAACATTCTTTTGGGTGCTGATGGGTCTGAGAAGTGTTTCAGGGCATCCCTGAGACAAGCAGGCCCCTAACATTAAAGTTAGGAGAAGAATTGCACTTTGCAGAGAAGGCAGAAGGCTGAATGGGAGGACAGAGAAGATCTGCACAGATGTGCTTCAATCCTTGTCTCTTTAGGGGGATATGCATGGAGGAGCCTAGGGCAGACCCAGCGTTTCCTCTGCAGGAGACAAAAGATGCTTGCCCTTAATACAAGGATCAGAATCAAAAATCTGTGTTCAAACTTGTGACTGCTGCTCCTCATAGGAGCTGCACAGTCACCCTAATAAACAACATATGGGAAATCTGGGGTTATTAGTTGCCAAAAAAGCAAAAATAGCAAAAATTTAATGGCAGCAACGGCATATTCTACAGAAACATGCTGCAAGGAATAATTTGGGGACAGAGCAGTAAAACATGCTGCTTTCTTCCTTTTTTTTTTTTTTTTGTGAAAATGTGTCAAAAATGCATAAATTAGTAAAGTAAAACCCATAGTATAACACCTGGCGCTCTCTCTGGCAAAGGCACTAGAGCTCAGATGTGCTTTCAAGGCAAACCCTGCAATGTAAAACAGCTTGGAAGCTTACCACCCTTCCAACCACTCCTGAAGGGACTGTGCATGAGATCCAATCTCCAAAATGCCTTTTTAAAGACCAGAAGAGGTGCAGTCCTCCATGTTAGGGAAAATGGACAGAGCAGGAAAAGGAAGGGCCTCAGTCATGCTGCTTGCAGTCTTCTACCTCAGGATAATCTGACAGTTGTTTGTAGCAGCCTTTGTCTGTCCCCTTCCATTCAGCCCACACAGAGATCTAAACTTGGATTTCTAGCCCTTCATGTCATCTTGCTGTAACAGGAACGAGAGGAAGAAAAGGGATGAGGGAGAAGCTTTTAGAGTTATGGTTGTGTGCCTTATTGCCAAGTGGAAGATTTCAATGTGCAAAGATCTATCAATCTTACATATTATGCGCAGAGGGAGACATCAGATTTTGTGTGTTTAAAAGAAAAAAAAAAAAGGAAAGAAAATAAATGCCTGAAAAATTTTCTTCTCTTGCTACAAACACATCAGTGCTCATTTTCCCTATATTCTACTTTAGGCCATTTTGTGTAAAATCTTTAATTAAAGTTTTTCTTTGAAATTGTCATCATCAAACCAGAAGAAAGAAAGTGAAAAACGGAAGGACACAGCTGTGCATATATGAAGTGCTATTCAGTACCAAATGAATTGGAACAAAATAAGTATCGTGACTGTTATGCTCTTAGTTTTGGCTCTGTATTCTCAGTAGCACAGTCTAACTTGTCACTTTATATTGATTCCATCTGTTTACACTCTGCGGAGTATTGGCTTCCTACAGTGAACATTTCCTATTTACCAGCTGGTAAAGATAGGCCCAAACCAGATAGAAAAGAATTAGACTATTTTCAGACCCTCATAAACATAAAATCAAAAATTAGTGGGTGAGGGGAGAGAAGGGTAGAGGGAGTGAGGAAAATATATAGGCCTGATGCTTGTTCATATGGATAGCTTTTTATAAGCCACTGGCAATTTTTAGAGACCTTGAATTTGTGCAAAGAATATACAAAATAAATCAATTCCCTCATTTACACTGCAATTTGCATGCAGTGCTCTGTTGTAAATGTGCATCAATCCCAATATTTTACTAATCTTTAAAGAGAAATACTCAGGGTCTGAACTTAGCTAACATAAGATTCCCATTCACTCAAGCCAACCATGGGCAAAAGATCTCAATATAAAATGGATACGCAAGTACAGCAGAGAGCCAACTTCACACTCTAACAATTTGAGTTTTCATATTTCTTCTTCCAACTTGCTGGATTCTTTCTTAAGGAAACACTATGATCTGGGGAGACTGACTCCCTTCAGGAGACCCCCTTCACTGTCATTAAGCAAGCAAACAAGCAAACAAATAAACAAACAAAAAAAGAGAAAAAAACCCTAGAACAACAACAACAAACAACAGAACAAAACAACAACCCAATGGGTGCAGGTTGCACGCCTTTCCTGAAAGCTTTATTTTTTAACATTCAGAAACACCATCTCCTTGAAGTCCAGGCTTCTTTTTGTGCTGACATGTTCTTTTTCAAGTGTTATTGGGAAAGAGTAATACTTGGCCCCTATATCTGATGTCCCAGCAGTCAAATCAGCACTCTATAAAGAAAAAGAAGGTAAACTTGGATGCTTAGAAGATAAGCTGTCCTTTATTGAAAAGGTTTCAGACAGGCCACCAGCCATCCAGAAGCATGGAAAATAAGGGTCTGGACTTCTGGTATTATGTGTATATTCTGTTTCTTGTTATCCATAGCACATAAAGAAACACATAACTACCCAACTACACTGCTGCCCTATCTTCGTGAACACTCACTGAGTCACTGGGAAAAGAGCTCATTCATGCATCATCATTTACTGTCTCAGGCTCATATCTGTTCAGCATTTGGCCCTCCTTCCCAGGCTTAGTTCTTAGCTTAGTATGCAGCATGGGGGATCCTAAACATTGTGGTCATTTTTCTACAGTTTGCTATTACTTCTCTTTCCTGATCATTTTTTTCCACTCCTTTCTCTATTTAAATCTGCCCTTCCCAAGACTGTGATCTTCAGCAGCTGCGTGTGACTAGAGACGATGAGAGAACTCCTATAGTCAAAACTGAACTTAGAGCTTTGCTCTGGCATTTGAAATATTTGAAGTCTTCCTGGCTTATCATTGCTTTACTGAGCAGGTAAGAATAACTACAGAGGCAGTAAGGCTTGCTTCCTGCAGATACAATGAATAGCTTTGATGCCATAAAAACATGCAAGGACAGCCTTGGATCATTTGATTAAATGAACTGTCGTCATGGCTTGAATTTCTGAGTTTAGGACAGTGATGAGAAACCCAAGGTTGTCTGTCAGGTCTTGGCTCCCCCATCTCTTTTCACTAGCTAGAAGATGCTCTCTATCACTGCTGCTTTCTTGATCTCTTCATCATCATTAGTTACAATGTCTAAATACAAATAACATACATGGTAAGTGGCCCTAACGTAGCTTTCTGCCTATACAAGGAGATCATTACTAATCCTTATTTTACTGAGGACATTAGTTACTTTAAAATTAAACAAACGAACAAACAAACAAACAAACCATGATTGCAGATACAAATTCAGAACCAACCACAATCACCAGTATGCACGTACCCTTGGCTGATGACAGGGATCAATAGAAGCAGAGAAAGGTTTAGCTTAGAAAGAAGATGTGTAATGTGTTAAGGACGAATATCTAAAGGATTGTATGAACTCTTAGTGTCTGAATAATTGCATGTATGCAGTTCCTTTACACATCTTGCAGTACTTAGTTAACTGAATTGTTCCTAGAAAATACAAGTAGCAGCAACCTTGCCTTAAGTTAATGATGTTTTCTGTTAATGTAGTAAAATATATATAACTGCTGTATTTCACAAAGCTGTTAATATATATATATAAACCCTGTAAATTTAATGTAGCAGACCTCTAATTAGGACTTTGGAGGATATTTTCAATACATAAATTCTGTAATAAGAATATATTTCAGCTGTTTCTTTTCTGATATGAAATACTTAACATGAAAACGTAAATGTTAATCTTCAGTTAGCTGCATATAGCCAAATGAATAAAAGCTATGACATTAATAACAACTATACCCAGTCATGATTGATAGGCCTTTCTACAGTGAGAAAAGATTGTCTTGGATACAATCTGTCCTAACAGCCTTGCGATATGTTAATATTTTATTCAGGCTAGAGTGAGGATATATTCAGATGTCCTACCCAGTGGAAGGGAAGCAAATGGGTTGCAAATACTACTGCAGCCCTGAGGTGCAATAACAGCTGTGAAATCAGAAAGATTTTATTTCTCCCTCCCAAATTACAGGCCAAGTCCATGCCAAGCTCAGCAGGAGGTTGAATTTTCCTTGAATTTTACATCAGGTTATGTTTAATGTATTTCTTCTTCTACAAAGTGTCTTACAGTAGAGGCAGTAAGACTGCCGCACAGTTCTCTAGAAGGGACAGAATACTTCTCGGTGTGTTTGCAAATAGCAACTCTTACCATGATATGTGACAGCAAGTTAATCTGTAAATGTCCAAATGCAGTAGGTTGTGACGCTAATGGACAGGTTTGCATGGCTCAGTTTCTTACATAAATTAGTAAATTTATGTTTCTCATAGCCATATCCCCACCTCTTCTCCAATTCAAAACAGTGTTTTCATGCTGTTCAGCAGTGCGTCTGAGATGTAAGAAGCCTGAGCTCTTAGGCAGCTGAATACTTTCAAGAATACAAAATGGTTAAAATGCAATTCTTCCAATGCGACTGAATGCTTTACTTCAGTCTTGCACAGCACTAAACAATTACAGAAGTTGTACTGGTATGAAGAATCTCGTTTCATAGCTAAGTCAAGCATTGTAATTCAAGCCATAAGCATCTAGTAACTAAGAAATAAAATCACAGTGGGAATATGCTAGTCCTATGCCAGAGGTTCATTGCAAGACTTGAAGAGTGCTTCAGCTTTTGATGCTAAAAAGGGATTCACAGCATAGATTAGAAACAAGAAGCTTTTAAAACACTTATTACTTTAGCATAATAAAAAACCCAGTACAACCAAACCTTAAGCATACCTATATGATAAGATCTTCATAATGCAACAAGTCAAAATCCTCTTAGGTACATTGCTAAATTGATAGCAATACGTTGAGAACACTACCTACTTATTATCTGAAATGAACAACTATTGCAGTAGCATGAGGTTTCTGTTGTTACCCTGGTCAACATACTTTCTTGGTGAGCAGGAATTCCAGCTGACTTAATGTCATTCTTTGGTAACCTTGGTTTAATAAACCAAAAATGGTAAACAAAAAAGTGAACATGAACCACAAGTGCATCGCAGCACTGTTGAAGACCATTGCAGGGACATCACTGTGAGAGTTTTGTCTTACCATGCAAACACATAAAAAAGCAAGAAAGCAGCTTGATCCTGCCTTCGTTCTGTCTGCTCTTCACCATTCTGCGCCTCTTATGGACAAAATCACAAAATCTGTACCCCTGAGCAGGACAGATGTGGCAACTGTCTCTCATGCACAAACTTGATGACTGTTAGAGTGGATTTTTTTTTTTTTTTTTTTTTTTTTTTTTTTTGTTCAAGGATGCTTATTTTTATTTTTTGCTGCTGTACGGGACACAAGCAGCTGGATCTCACCCTTGGGATGATACAGGAATCGCGTGGTCAAGAAGTAGCAGTGACAGTTCTCCCCTCTTTGTCTCATCAAGTGTTCCTTAGAAAACTTTAAGTAATCCTCCTCCCCCCTCCCCTGCACAACTCTGAGATCTACCATCACCAGAAACATTTTAAATTAAAAATCTTTTTCAAAATAAAAGATGTATTGCCTTCCCTTTACCTTTCTTTCCATAATCCATTGACTTGCACCAAGCAACAGGCCAGGTCATTTTCTGAGTCAAATACTACCCAAGTGTACTTTTCTAGTCGTTTTAGCAGGTGCCAAATCCTACTCTTTCCATGCTTGTCTCGTGTCTCAGCCTTAAGTAACTGCTTCTGAAAAGCTTTGCACAATTTTATTCATATTGGTATCTGTGGGATGAAGTCCTCAAAGCAAACTTCTGCCATAATTTTAGCCTGTGATTTCAGTGGAATTGGCAGATTTTTTAACAAGGGGACAGACTCGTTCTCATAACCCCTCTTAGAAAAACTTTCGGAAAACAGCACCTGTACTGCCCTCCAGTGGTGGATGTGCAGATATCTATTTCTAACAGCACTCAATTCCACCATCACCTTCCCCACGCTGCACTGTTTCAGAAAAGATCCCTAATCAACGAACTGGTCAAAAGACAAGAGCTTCAAAGGACGGTCCCTATTTTCCACGTTTTAGCGAGTTTAAAAGGAAATTGAGAGTAACATTCCCCTTGAACGTTGGAGGAAAATCCAACCCCGAGTGTATAAAAAGCTTTACCGTTTTACTATATTCCATGTAATAAAGAAAAGATTATCCTTTTATTCCAGGAAAGATCCTTCATTTGTTATTTAATTAGTTTTCACTAATTAATTAGAATTTTTAAGCTCTCCTGTCTCTCTGGGAGAGAGTCCCTCTCTTTTTCTGCTTTTCTTTTGCTGCTCCTCTTCTTCCTCCTGCCTCCTTTCAAAGTCCTAATCCCATTTTTGTATCCCCAGTATTACACTCCTTCATTCTCTCTTTGTCTGAGAGTTTTCTTAGCTTTGCACTTGCTGGGAACAAAGTTGGACTGGAATGTACAGCATATTTTTTGAGGCCCAGATCATACAAACCCACAGTACAAAATGAAGGAAAAAGAACTTCCCAGCAGATCCCCTTTCAAAATTACAACCTTTATATTTCACTGGGAAGAACAGGGAGGGGTAGAAATTGTGGTGGTGAAAAAATATTTAGTGCTTCACTAAGAATGCTGCTGTGAGAGCACAACTTTGTTTTTTATAATTATTATTTCTATGTAAAGTGCAGATCTATTTTCCATTTTACTTCTCTAGTATCATCTTCCATTAGAAGGGAAGAACCCAGACTTAATTCTGGTTCACAGAGAGTTGGCATCTTAATTTTACTGTTGAAAAATTAATTGCACTGAAAACAAAGAAAAACGTGAGCTATTTAATCCTAAAGAACTGAATTCTAAAACATTTCAACATTCTGACTCCCTTATCTTGGCTTCTGTGTTTCCCTTAAAGACATCAACTTTAGCAGCGTGCTTTTGAATCCTTATGAAACTGCATTGGTTATAATTTCTTTCATATAGAGTAATGTGCAGCGTTAATTCAGTGAAGAGATAGTCTTAAAGATTCGTATTTTTTCCAATAGCAGATCTGTAGCTTAAGAGGCTTGTCCCTTCCCTTTGGCAATTAGTATTCCTACAGCAATTACATCAATTAAATATGTAGGAGAAGCATTTTTGGAAAAGAATTTATTGTATGACTATCTTACTAGAAGCTCCTATCAGCAGCTAGATTCTGCTTTGAGAGTTAGATTCATGACTACAATTTAGTAGTAATTTGGCTGCATACTATAGAAAGTTTAGTTTTTTTAGCATGCTGCTACCTCCAACAACTTTAGTGAACTCTGACAGGAAATCAAGATATTAGCTCTGCCTATATTTGAGATCTGTATTTCAATGTACGTAGATAAATGCATGCATAAGTACATAAATGTGTCCTTCATGTGCATAAACACATACATAACATGCACATAACATGCATTTACATGAATATATCCTACAATGCTCAAGTATTGGAGCAGGCTGCCCAGGGAAACAGGGGAGTCCTCATCCTTGGAGGTGCTGAAGAAAGGGTAGATGTGGCACTGAGGGACGTGGTTAGTGATTATGTGTGGTGTTAGATCGACGGTTGGACTGGATGATCTTAGAGGTCTTTCCCAAGCTTAATGATTCTATGATTCTTCAGTGATAATAGATAATTTAAATATTTCATTTGTATTACTTATTATTTTCTTAATAAAACTAAACCCATCTTATTGTTTACTTTGTTCTGTGTATTATGCATCATTGCTTCTCAGCAACTTGTCTATAAATAAGCAGAATATAAACGTAATGCCTCATGAATCCTCCAGCAAGAAAGTGCAACCTACAAGACTTTCCGTCAAGTAAGACAAATATTTCTCAACTCTGTGATCTTTCACATGTACATATGAAAGCGGATTCATTCCTTTCAGCTCCTTCTCTTACTCAAAAAGAGTGTTTAAAGTGTTTCAGGTGTGTCCTCCTAAGGGCAATTTATTGTTAGCAAGGAATTTTATAATAATCTTAGCTGAAATGGGCTTAACCCATTAAAGACTAATTAGTTTAAAATGCAAATATTATTATATTTAGTTCAGGTATGTTAGGGGAAGGAAAAAAAAAAGATATAAAACAATTGCCTACATTTACAGGACAAAAAATAAAATGTATAATAATACTGGTACCAATTGTGCAATAGAATCCACCCTGTTTATGACCAATGTCTCAGTTACAATACCATATTAATGCCCAACATTCCTTCAAGTTCAGTCCAACTTTGGTTCATAAGTTAACAAATTGTAAAGTGTGCTGACAAACTCCCCATCCAGACAGAAAGCATCTGGTCTCCATCTCAGAGTTCACAACCTAATCCATGTACATTTGTAACATGGCATGTATATGAATTTAAGCTTTGAGTGGTGTCTCAAAGTCTGGTAGTAAATTGCAAATCTTTCAAAGGCCACAGTCAAATCTTTCACAAATCTTTCAACATGCCACAAACAAAATCTTCTTATACATAGGTCACTTTGAAAGCAATGTCTGCTATTTATTTCAGTGGAAAATACAACAAATACAAAAAGCACAATAGCTCTATTTGATAGAGCAAATTCTCAGCTACAAAACACTATTTTTCAACATAATCACCACCACTAGCCAATTTGCATGGATTAGCTATTTATTCACAATGCTTTTGCAGGTTCTCTATTACTTTCACTTGAACTACTCTTACAAGTAGTTTCAACCGTGTCTATTTGTCTTGAACCTGCTCCCCTTGGAACATGGAAATTTTGATTCTGACAGATAGGAATAGCCTTTAAATGGTTATAAACAGCAATGACTTAGCATGCCTCTGCCAGTACAGCATCTGATTCAGATTCTGTTAGATGGATAACAAGGGTTTCAGTCACTCTCCTGAATTCATCCTTTGTGACTGTCAGGGTCTGAGCAACATCAAGCATCTGAAATGCTTTTTTTCAGTTCATCTTCTTTTTCAGTTGTCTTTTGAAGATCTGTCCAATGTCCTGGGAGAGGAACACAAGATCTAGGACAGAGCTCACAGATGTAGCTGTAAAATATATTAGAGAGTCATCAGATACTCATAGCTGAAGTCATATACTTTTTCTGAGAACTCAACAGAAACTAGTTGATTTGCAGACACTACTTGCTACTGCTTGTCCAATGATTCAGATAACTTACGGATCTTTCCTTCCTGAAAAGAATAGTTACTATTTTCTCCATTTTATGCACAATTAAAAAAAAAAAAAAAGGCTTCTGCACATCATTACTATAAAATCATCATATTCTAATAAAATATTCCAATGCCTGCCTTTCTAAAACTACAGTCAAAACACTGAAGTTTTAGAACTTGAAAACAACGAAGTACAGTGCATAAGTGTGTTCTATGACAGTATCACATTACAAATCTCTTTGCCCTGTTTTATTTTAGTTACCGAGTTTTCTGTAGAGGCATCACATAGTAGAGTGTTCAGCATTCGTTGTTTGTATGTTGAGCTTACAGGTAGCAGTATTTTAGTCCATGTCAGCCTCTTTCCCTGAAAAAACTTGCCCAGCAATGGAAAAAGAGCGGATGTCCCTGACAGTGCAGTGTAGTGTGCAGAGATGCCTTGTGTTACTTTAGACACTTCCAGCTCTCACTGGACCTGAAAAAGAACTAGAAAAGGACCAGAAGTTTTTGCCTGATGTTTCTTTTGGATTCATAGTGAGTGAAATTCAACTACAGCAAAAGCATTTAATTACCTGCAGAAATCTGGAAACAGAGATGAGCTCACCTGCATGTTTGCTCCAAATTTAATCTAGGATCTGCTCTCAAAGAAAAGATAACTGCCTTCAGAAGAAATTTCATTTACAAAAAGGAAAACGGCAAAATACTTGTTATTTTGGTTCTTGTTATTGACATCCTTGCTGCAGTCGTATGGGAATCCTCTAGTAGCATTCTTATGATCATCTCTTTCTTGCCCAGAAAAGATACAGTCATGGATGCCGTGTATATCTAATTTCAACTCTTACCTTTCTACCTTTCTGATAAAGGAAAGAATTCAGAAAGCATGGCTGGATACAGCTTCAGTGAAATCAGAAATGCTATCACTGCTTACTCCTACTTGTACTCCCTATATCTGAAGCTACACGGCAGGAGAGGAGGACATGACATGTGCCATGATGGAGGAAGCCTTGCATGATAATAATTACAAATTACTTGCAAAAGGAATGTCCACGTGGGGATTAACAGCAAATTCATACTTGATTGGAACAAACTATTAATCTTACTGCTTCAGAAAATGAACTGTAAAGGGAGCAGTCATTTCAAGTGAGTACCAAGGGACAAGAGGTGTGTCATATCTGGTAATGTGTTATAACTGGCAACAGTGATCTTGTAAGTGATTTAAGAATATAAATGAGACAGTAGTCCAAAGAACAAATGGACTTCAGAGTAGGGAATAAAATACATTTTATACTGCTTACCTACAAATACAGAAGCAAATCTAACAAGAATTAGATTAGAAGGGCCATGGTTTCCTCTTCCTCCATCTTTCCACCAGTAGATCTAGATTGATGTTGTTAGGTCTACAGCAGGAACGTACAACCTACAGCCTGGCCCAGACCATCCTGAGACCTCCTCCGACCCCGCACCATCATGGTGGTGGTTCTGTCTTGCCACGCAGCCCAGTCCAGCCCCAGGCACACACACATCGTTCAGCAACAGCCAAACATCAGTAGGCTATTAACACTATCTTGGATGAATCCAGGACATCCAGTGTTCAGTGCAGTGCCAACTCAAGTCATGGCAAATAAGTGCACACGTTTTGATACACTGTTCTGTGGGCAGAGAAAAATACACAGCCGTGCTTTCCATTTTGATAAAGGAATTTGAGAACAGGTTTCAAGATTCCAGAAAAAAATCATCAATTTTTTTCACATATTTGAAACTTCATTTTCATTCATCATAAATACAGTTTTCAAACTTAATGTATAGAGAATATAGAGAAACTGTGATATTCAACTCAAAATTTTGAACGTGCCTCTTTACCAGACTTTTGTAAGACCTCTCTTACCACATAATATCCCTTGCTTCACAATCGCACCTTATTCATGTCAACACTTTTGGCAGTATTTGGCATTTGTGAACAACTATTGTCATGGATGGAGCACAGGAAGAGCAACATTTAATTAAAAAGACTCTCTGATGAGTGCCTTGAGAGCTCACTAAGAATTACAACCACTGCCATTGAACTGATGCATTTGTTTCACAAAAATCAAAGACAAATGTCAGACCAGTTCTTTGTTTTTGTTGTTCTTGTTTGTTTTTTTTTAACTGTTTTAATAGAAATATTAAAAAATAAAATGTGCTTTCTTATTTATGATGTACATTAATTATATTACATATTTCAAAAGGGGTGCTCCAAAAGTAGTGCCTCCTATTTTATTATTTTGGCTCACAATGTCAGAGGCTGATGTCGGTGGTATGGCAGCAGAAGTTGAACCTTTCCACCAATATTCCATTATGTTTTATTGCTGTGTGACAGATGGCAGCAGAGGGACAGTCTGACAAAAAAGTGTCTGACATGGAAGTGTTGATGAAGCAAAGGCGTGTCACTGAATTCCTCCATGAGGAAAAAAAGGCAGTTGCTGACATTCATTGATGCTTGCTGAACATTTATGGAGATCACACAGTGGATGTCAGCATTGTGAGATGGTGGGTGGTGTGTTTCAGCAGTGGCAACTGTGGATCACCTTCACTGGTGCAGGTTTTGACAAGCACAGCACACAGGCTCTTGTTCATTACTAGCGAAAATGGTGGTGGCTATTCTGAAAAATAGTGTTATGTAGCTGAGAATTTGCTCCATCAAGAAGAGTTGCTGTGCTGTTTGCATCTGCTATAGTTTTCATGGAAATAAAGAGGGGGCATTACTTTTGGAGCAACTTCAGTCCGGGCAAGTAAAAAGGTTGGAAACCCGTGGTCTACAGGATCCTATAACCATAGTTTATCTACATGAGAGGACTTCTCTCAAAGTGCTGAAGGAAATGTGCCCCAAACTCCAAATGACAGAAGGGTTCTTTGTCCATCACAATTTGCTACACTGAAAGATAGCACTGAACAAATCGCGCAGAAAGGACTGAAAGGACAAGGCTATTTGAAAGTTACAATTTGTCCTCTAAATAAAAATCCTTCAATCACTCAGTGTCCCAGTGCTGTGAAAGCTTAGATTTGAGTACAAACACGTGGCTGATTTGAGTGCTGCCTATTGCCATGCAATGATGCTTTGCTTAGCTTAAAGTGAGGTCCTGGAGAAAATATGACTCCTTCAGACGACGAGTGTAAGGCACTTCAGTCTTCCATGTTTGTCTCTCTGGCCATGGTCTCCTCTGTGTTTCTACCAGGATTATCAGAATATACAAGAATATAGGACATGAAAGGAAGTGGTGTGTCTGGAAACAGCAATGAGAGAAAAAAATCATTTCTTGAAATGAGCAAATCTTGTAATTTGCTGATTTTGACGATCGCAGCATCCAGTACAAGCACTGATACTTTGAACTCCATCTGGTTGCTTCTAGTCATCAAGAGCTATCTCCTACATGAGCACTTTTATACAGTTTAGAGCAGGAAACTAGCAGTAAACTAACATCTTTACCAAACAACAAAGAATTATCAGTAAAAATGCTTATAGCCACTACCTTTAAGGCTATGCACATTAATGCACTCAAAATCATTAAAAAAAACAACATTTTTCATTAGGAAAAAAAACCAAAACACCTGCTGTTTTATTGAACAGTGAAGTTGCTTAAATGTTTAGACTTCTAAGCTTTTGCAGGAGAAAAACACATGTACAAGACATCAGTTTATTACACTAATTCTGAGTTTTATAATGTGTTTTATGAAGAGCTGTTATTAATTTTTCTCACCAGGAAATCTAAAGCAAACTATATTGTAAGTATAAACAGAAAAGCCAGCTGGGAAAATAACAATCAGATAGGGACAGTATTGCACGGTATATACAACAGTTTCGTAACTGTGGCTCACTGTTGACCTGTGGGGCAATGTTAAGCAATGTTAAAGGGTCTGCATCTGTTCCATGCAACCATACAGCTTCAACAGGCATTACAATTGCAAGCACTGTTATGTGAGCTTCTGGCAGAAATTCTTAGAGATGACAATGTTCTATAGCTCAGAGCTTTGGGAGCTGTTGCTCTTTGGCATATTCAGATACGATGAGGCATAGTTTACACACTACTGTGCCCAGTTCTGAGCTCCACCATACAAGAGAGGTAGGGGGTCACTGGAAAGAATACATCATAATGCAACCAAGTGATTAGGTGATTAGGCTGGAGAGCAACTTTGTGGAAAGGGATCTAGGGGCTCTGTGCCTTAGCAGACAAAAGAGTCATTCATACTCTGGGGAGCATCAGGCACATCACTGCTAGCCAATTTATGCTGGTAGTGGGACAGTTTCTGCACAGTGCTTCTCCAGAAGAGAAAAAAAGGGGCAGGCACTGATCTCTGCTCTCTGGTGACAGCAGTGGTGTTCGAGGGAATGGCATGGAGCTGTGTCAAGAGGGTCAGGCTGGGTGTTAGGAAAAAGTTCTTCACCATGGGGTGGTTGAGCACCAGAGCAGGCTCCCCAGGGTAGCGGGCACAGTTACAAGTACCAGAGTTCAAGGAGCATTTGGACAGTGCTCTCAGACACAGGATTTTATTTTGGAGTGGTTCTGTATGGAGACAAGCATTGGATTCAATTATCATTGCAGGTCATTTCCAACTCAGGATATTCTATGATTCTGAGGGACAGGAGCATATCTCCTGTGAGTAAAGGCTTAGACAGCCGAGCCTGTTTAGCCTAGAAAAAAAGGAGGCTCACCAGTATGTACAGTTACTTGAAGGGAGGGTACAAAGAGGACAGAGCCAGCCTCTTTACAGTGGCACACAGTAACAAGAGCTGAGGCAATCATAAAACAAATCATAGAAAGGCTGGGTTGGAAGGGACCTTCGAGACCTAGAAAGAATTCCCCTGCCATGCACATGGTTGCCATGCAGTAGATCAGGCTGCCCAGGGCCCCATCCAGTCTGGCCTGGAAACCTGCAGGGATGGAGCTTCCCAGCTTCTTAGGCAGCCAGTGCCAAGTCACTAAACACTGTCCAGTAGAAATTTTCCTTCCAAAATCTAATCTAGATCTCCCCTCTTTCAGTTCAAAACCATTCCCCCTTGTCCTATCACTATTAGACCAGGTAAAAAGTCAGTCTTCATCTTGTCTAAAAACTTCCTTTAGTACTGAAACACTGCAGTGAGACCTCCCTGGAACCTTCTGTTTTTCAGGCTGAACAAGCCCAGTTCCCTCAGCCTTTCTTTGTAGGAGAGGTACTCCAGTCCTAAGAGCTTCTTCATGGCCCTCCTCTGGACCTGCTCCAACAACTCCATGTCTTTCTTGCGCTTGGAGCCTCAGGCCCCCTCAGGCCTCAGGCCATCTGCTGCAGACGGTGCTTCAGACAGAGCAGAGAGGGACAATCACATCCCTCATTCTGCTGGCCACTGCTCTTTTGGTGCAGCCCACGACACAGTTGACTTCCTAGGCTGCAGCTGCCTACTGCCAGCTCATATCAGGTTTTCATCCACAAGAATCCCTATGTACTTCTCTGCAGGCTGCTCTCAATATGTTGCGAGATACTCATGCCTGGGATTGCCCTCATGCAGGTGCAGCACCTTGCACTTGTTGAACCTCATTATATCTATGTGACTTCACTTCTCAAGCTTGTCCAGGTCCCTTTGGATGACATCCCTTCCTTCTGTTGTATCAACTCCACCACTCAGCTTAGTGTCATCTGCAAACTTGCTGAGACTTTGCTCAATCCCACTGTCTTGGTCATTGATAAAAGATGTTGAGCACTGGTTTCAAGACAGACTTAAGGAAGGGACGATCTGTCACCACATCCTGTGGTTACAACCATCTAACCAATTCTTTATCTGCTGAGTAGTCCACCCTTCAAATCCAACTTAGAGATAAGGATGTGGTGTGGAACCATGTCACAGACTTTGCAGATGTCCAGGTAGGCAAGATTAATTGCTCTTCCTTTGCCCACTGATGATGTTACTCCATTGCTGAAGGCCTCCAGACCGGTCAGACACAGTCTGCCTTTGGTGAAGTCATGCTGACTGTCTCATCTTACCTAAGTCTTAACATAGCTCCCAAGAGGATCTGCTCCATGATCTTCCCAGGCACTGAGGTGAGACTCACCGAACTGTAATTCCCAGGTCTTCCTTTCTACCCTTCTTAAAAATGGGAGTGATGCTTCCTTTTTTCCAGTTACCAGTCAGCCATGACTTTTTAAGTATGATGGAGAGTGACTTGGCAACTACACCATTCAGCTCCTTTAGGACCCTGAGATAGGTTATCAAGCCCCATAGCCTTGCACTTTTTCAGTTCTTTCAGGTGGTCTCAGACTTGCTCTTTGCTTACAGCGGGAGGAATTTTGCTCCCTAAACCTCTGCTTAGATGTTCAGGGATGTGAGAGACGTGGGAAGACCAACTGCCCAGTGAAGACTGAAGAAAAGAACTCACTGAGTACCTCAGCTTTCTCCATGTTCGTTGATACCACTTCTCCTTTTATCAGAGAGGATACACTCACCTTGGCCTTTCTCTCCTGACCAATGCACCTACAGAATCTCCTTTTGTTATTTTTCAAATCCCTTGCCAGGTTCAGTTCCATCTGCACCTCGGCCTTCTGATTACATCTCTACACCTCCAGAGGCCATCCCTGTACTCTTTCCAGGCCATGCACCCTTGCTTACACCGCCTGTGCATTTACTTCTTAGCCAATAAAATGGAAGTCGGTCACCTTCTAAGATAACCTTTTTATTCGCCTTCCCATCGGACGACACGGGGCCTTTCTGTCACTCCACTCAGAGCGGATCCTGCTGCTCCCAAACGAATCTCCTTGCGGGCTCTGGGTCCGGCACGTGCAGACGTTACATGCCGCCCAGCGGAGGCGGGAAGCAGACTCACCAGTGATGGCAACACCCCGCTCTACTTCCGCCTTCTGCAGTTGCCGGGACGCTGTTGCCATAGTAACGACGCTCCTCGCTCCTGATTGGGCAGAGGGGCCCGCCGTTGGCATGGCAGCAGTAAGGCGGGCCCCTTTTGGATGCGGGGCTCAGCTTGGGCTCACATTGCTTTTGTAAAGCGAGGGATGGAGATTCGTAGTATCTTAGAAACATAGAATGGCTTGAGTTGAAAAGGACAACAATGATCATGTAGTTTCGACCCCCTGCTATGTGCAGGGTCACCAACCACTACACCAGACTGCCCAAAGCCACATCCAGCCTGGCCTTGAATGCCTCCAGGGATGGGGCATCCACAACCTTTCTGTTTTCCACAAGCAGGTTCAGTATGTCCTGACAGATAACCTGCAGGATGAACACTTCAGGAATTTGAGTAATAGAATCATGGAATGATTCTTGATTTGGAAGAGACTTTAAAAGATCATCTAGATCCAATGGAGTGGCCAAAGGAGGGATGAGTGTGCCCTAGGGGGCCTGCCATGCACGGAAACCCCGATTTCTGGGCTCTGGAAGCCTACTATGGGCCTTCCTTTGTGGGTATGGGTCCTACCTTTTGGCAGGGAGTAGTCAGCATCATCCTTCCTTTCTCTGATACGTTTTCCTGTATTCACTAAGCCCTGTTCTTTTGATGAGGCATAAATAAAATACCATGGGGCTTGAAATCCAGATGTTTTCTTTGGTTCTGTTGTTGTTCTGACCAGAGTGCTCATGCCTAGTGCTTTGCGCTCATGTGTCTACGGCAGCCTTCTTCCAGCTGTATGGAAGCAGAGGTAAAGCTTGTGAAGGCAGTGGTCACAGCACACAGTTACACTAGCTGCATTGCCACTGTGTGTGAGGATTACGTTATTATATTATGTTCAGTGTTGGCACAGGCTGGATTATGGGACCAAAGCTAGTGACCATGGGTTTAACATCTGTGCGGTGGGTTCTTTGTAGCTCATAGAAGAAGATTTATGATGATTTGAGGAGACTACTACTGTGTGAGGTGCAGGACTGCAGGACATGCTCTGTCTCCTTGCAACTGCAGCCCACAGATCAGCCTACACTGAAACCACCGCCTGTATCAGTTTCAGTTAATATGTCAGACTGCATTACAGCATCTGAGGAGGCAGCTCACATTTACATCTGCTGTCTCCCCTCCACAGTGGCTATTTCTGACAGTGAGGCAGAGAGGACAGCTGCAAGTGATGGCTTTTAAAACTGTTCTAGCATGTATTCCCAGAGCTTGTCATCTGTGCACAGGGAGAATTCCAACAAAAGTTGTTTTGTGGCATTATGATTTACTAGCAGATGAAGTTGCAAAATCCAGAAAAATTATAGTAGTGATTTGTTGCAGGAACCTCAATTAGGTCCCTGCATTAACAGGAAGTACAAAGGCTTCTTCTTGTCTCTTGGTATTAACAGCTTCACTGTTTATAAAATTAGCTCATGGTAAGGAATCCTACCGGGCTAACAGAGAATGACTCTCACATAAAGTCATAAAGAACAGAAAATTACCCTGCATTTTTGTAAACTTTTCTTGCATTCGTGCATTCTTGCAAGTCCACGCAGCTCAGATGTTTCCAAGATGCTGGGTGTTATATGCAGCTGTATATAAGTTAAGCATGAGGTCTGAAAAGAGGTTTTGTTTGGTTTACTTGCAGAATCTGCTGTAGCTCTGCCATATTTGTGAGAGGTTATCTATATAGAGAGAACCCAAGATGGACTGGAATTGCTGCTGATTTCTTTGCTGCTCCCTGAAGACAGAACAGCAATTTCATTAAAGTGTGACTCAGCACTTGAGGTCTAAACCTCATTATGCTGAGATCTGTTTAAGTTTTATTTTTAAAAGAAGGTGTTTGTTTTGCAGACCCCCTTTCCATTTCATAATAAAGTCGATGGCTGGTTGCAATTATTTCTGTCTTCTCTTTGTGAAATACAGCATTACAAGCAGCAGAAAATACACATCTGCACACGTTTTGTGATTCAGACACTAGAGGACAGCAGTCTGCAGATCCTGTGGCTAAAGGAAATCAGTGAGTGAGCACACAAACAGCTGAGAAGGATGCAGTGAGATTACACACAGTTGTTTCTGTACTATGTCCTTTCTGTGGGTCACTGAGTCTGTGGTAGTTTTGTTAATATTATTTGATTCAGCTGTTGAATCTATTTTGCCTTTGTATTTTGATGGGAGAGGCAAATGATGTGACTCCCTCTAAACCTTTGCTTTTAACTACTAAGTGGCATTACTTAGAATCCAAGCAAGTCTGAATGGCTTATGATAATGGTGATTTGGGCCTATGAATCTTTATTATTATTGTCAGAACTGTTTATGTGATGTTGTATATACGAATTTATATAAAAACACTGAGAATCTTTAATGATCACTCATATACTTTGTCTTTACTACCCAAATTCATTGCAAAGAATACTTAAATCTCTTATATTCCAAACTGCACAAACATTTTTTATCTAGATCAGTTCCCATTTTGGTTCTTCATGCCAGCACTTAGGCGAGCCACTTAAGGCTGCCAATATTTTAGGCACCCCTGGCTGAAGCTTCAAGTGTAGATAGCCAGTGCTGACAAAGAACAGGTTAGAGGTTTTGGCCCTATTTCTTTGCTTCCATTTCTTTAAGAAGTAGCAGCTAGAGAATTTTGGCTAGCACTTTTGAGTGCTGCTTAATGTGCACCTGCTAAGTGAAGGACTGAGCCTGGGAGGTGTTGTATTGGGTGTGTCCATGAAGGCACACAACAAATGAAGGCCAATTTGTACCAATTAATAGTAAGAGTACTCAGTGCTTTACAGGTCAACTGCTGGCCATTTGAAGTACCACTGCAATGAAACCATCCAAACCTTCCCCCTGTATCTTGCTGATTTGTACCACTAAATGTGTTACCAGCTACATAACAATGATAAATCGCACTAACAGTGACTTCTAATTTTGTAGCAGCTAGCAGAAGAGAATTAGCAAATTTGAATGTTGAGGGGGGGAAAAATAACAGTTAATTTTATGGTGTTTTTCATTTACACTCAGTTTATATCAGTAAGGCATTCTCTGCAGATACATCTTGGGGCACTTGATCAAGGGACTTGTATAGGGAGTCATGCTGACATTGGTTGAGCCCTGAAGGTTCACATTGTCAAAACATGGAGTTCACCACCTATTGCTTTTAATAGATTGAAATGCTTGGAAAGACCTGATATCCAAAAGTAAAATTTCAGCATGGCTTCTATGGGAACGGGCTTTGGGCAGGCTTCTGGTTTGAATGAATTTCACCGAATGGCTCAGGGCAATGAGGTCAAGGGACTGGAGAGATGAACTCTGGCGGAGGAGAGCCTTTCTGGAAAGCAGATTCTTAGCACACAGTAACTTTGTTGTCCAATATATGGAGTTCCAGAATAGTTGTAGATACACAGTGGATTATCATAGAGGCTCTTGCTGTCTGTAGTATGTAGTTTTTTTGGAGCGAACTAGCCGTTCCTCCTCTAGCTTGTTAGCTGGTGACTGCATATACTAAATTTGGCATTAGCAGACATAGACATAAGTGTTAAAATGTGCGTTTAGAAGCCACCAGCTTTTGATTGAGGGCTGAGGGTGGTTGTCTTCTGCAGCAAAGGACATGGGCTGTACTTGAGAATGGGGATATGATCTACTAGTGTCTTCAGAAACACAAGAAGCCTTTTATGTGACTGGTAAGGATAAATTACTTGTATGTCCTTAGGTTAAAGCAACTTCAGTGGATTTTTTGTGCTAATGAAATCTTTCCTCCGACTCAAACTGACATTAAGTGTGGGGAAATTTTGTCCTCTCAGTAGCAAGACACAGGAGACAACTTATTCCTTCTGCTCCTGCCTTCTTGAAGACTTACTAGTTTGTGGGTTTTGGCCTTCTGTACGACAGACTAGGACTCCAGAATAGAGCTGCCTGGGAGACAGAAGTAAGATAAGATAGAAGTGTAAAATCCTGAGTGGATGGCACAGTGACTGTATCAGCCACCACAATTCAAGAACAAAGGAACATCAAATCATACTGCGTGATGGCAGCCCCTAAGCAAACAAAGGAAGTCCTTTTTCTGCACTGTGTGTGGAGTCTATTACCACAGAGTGCTATCAATTCCAGAACAGAGGAAGAAAAACTCCACTAAGAGCTACTAAACACAAAGATGCTCAGAGAATGCTATGCTCTCTACTACATTTTTGCATAGGCATTTGTTACTAGCAGTGTCAGAAACAGCTCCCAGGGTCAGTGGTCTGATCTGATATTGTGTTTCTGCAGTTGTTCTGTCTTAAGTCTGGAGGTGTTGGTAGTGAAGAGGATCCATCTCCCAAGATGAATAGGAGGGCTACAAAATGAGCAAACCACAACGCATGGAACACATCTTTTATTCAATAAGCGAGCAAGCACAGAAGTATAATGTGTAGTGCTTAATATTCATACAGTACTAAAAATATAAAAATAGAAATAAAATTTCACAGAAAGCATTTTCACTCACAAATATACAAGGAAAAGTGCTGTCAAGCCACATCATGCTACACCACTTGCCAGCTGAACTGACAGTTTGTTTCCCAACAGAACTGAAACACTAAAAATCTGCTAGTCCTTCCTCACAGCTTTTGGTGAGATTGAATATTTGACTAGCAAAAATGGGCCTCCTGCAGCTGAGAACCTGAAAGGCATTGATGTCATTATCTAACAGAATAAAATCATTCTAAAGAGCTTTACAGCGATAGTAGCCTACTTCAGGCTGTTTGCATACCTGTCATAGAAAATAAAAAAGATAAAGTAATAAACTTGAATTCTGATTATAATCCAGACAAGTCATAGCTTACAATTACTGAAACTATCATGCATACACTACTCCCACCTGGTGATGTATTTTTGAACTCTCTTTCTTCAGTGCTGCTGTTTCCTCTCCCTACTTAGTGTGTCACACACAACCAGCCTTAAGTTAGGTGTGATGGAGTCCAGTAGCGCAAAGAATAGTATTGCGTGCTTTTAACTTTTGGTGGAACTTGAGGATATCCAGCACCTTATCTTCTCTTCCTGTATCTAACAGGTGAAATTCAGATCTACACAGGAAACCAACATTAGTCAGCCTGATTCCTGGAGAAAAACCTCTGCATCAGATGTTATGCTTGTTAGCCCAGTTTTGAGGGACCGAGTGAGAGCTGGGGACATAAAAAGCTTCTGTTCTCTGACCTTCTGCATGGAGCTGAACTTCACAGAATCACAGAATTGTAGGGGTTGGAAGGGACCTCTAGAGATCATCGAGACCAACCCCCCTGCCAAACCAGGTTCCCTAAACCAGGTCACACAGGTTCATCCATCAGGAAGACATCCATCTGAAACGTGGGTGGGTTTTGTGATTAGAGTGACAATCACAGCTGTATTTCATAACAAGGCCTGTCTTGCAGAGTATGCCAGTACACAGAACCTACTCAGAAATTACACAGATATGGGTGCGCAGAACTTAGTGTGAACCCCACTTTAATCAGCTACTATTTTGGAATGGGATTTATTTATACTTGATTTACCAGCTATAAAAATAAATATGATGATTAACCCCTGAGATCATTCTAGCATACAGTTTTGGCCTGTTACTTGATTCCCTCTGAAATAATTTATTTGGTTTATGGACAGTTATTTAGGTTCTAGTGAAAAGCTTTTATAAAATATTAAATAATCAATGTGGGGCTGAAAAGGTGTACATTCTAGTTGCATATATGATACATACCTTATACTGATATAATACATTCCATAGCAGCTGAATATTCTAGTTTGTCTAGGAAGTTCTTGTGTGTGGATGAAGAATTAAAATACCAGAAAATAAACAACTGTTTAGGATCAAAGATAACTGTATCTGTTATGGTTTACTTAGATTGATTTTCTTTCTTTAAATCTTGTTACACATAATAGCTACAGTAGTTTGTCCAGCAGGTAATAAATGAATGCATAAAGCACTTCTAGCTATATCTGGATATCATATGCATGCATTTTTTATAAATAAAAATCAAATGTGAGGTCACATTTTCCCATCTTCTGTTTATATACTAAATCAAATTTCTCATTCATTGAAACAGTGAAGATGTCTTTCCACAGCCCAACTCGACCTGAAACATAGAGAGGGAACACAAGTCAGAGAGCAGACAGGATACCACATTTCTACAGTCTTGTTATGCAGGGCACAAAGTATTATTTGTGAGAAGCTGATCAGTATTAGCTTTCGCTGAAACCTCAGTCAGACCTGAGACTACTTTGTGTCTTCCCCATTTGTCCACTGCTACAACTCTTGCAAAACCCTAAAGGGAGTACCCTACTGCGGTCTGGATTTGGAGAGTATTATTCGAGAAAAAAATCAGATTACAAGATTTTGCTCTAGCCTTAATGAGCATTAAATACAGATTTTGTTTCGGATGTTAATTCAGAAGTTGATTTCTGGTGTCAGTGCAAAGTAAGGATGTTTAATAATCCCATCACCTAACAATGCATTTCAAAATGACTGTGCCTTTACCACACGAGTTGGGAGACTATCCAAAAGGTGCATGGAATACAGAGCATTAAATAGATTATTGAATATCGATGAAATTTTAGCATAGCAAAATTCTATTATTTTACACTTAAAGATTAATTCTACAGATGACTTTTCGAAACTGAGGGTGACAGTTTGTTAAATACAAATACTTAAATAATATTGTATTATATATATTGAATATATAATATTCAATATAACTATAATATATATAATATTCAATATAATATTATAATATCAATATAATATAATATATAATATTCAGTATAACTACAATATTGAAAAGAATGTGTACTATACACCCAGTTTGTGCCATTTAATTTTGTACATAAGGAGCAGAAAGCTTTCAATGGATGTGCTATGGACACATTACTTTTTCAGTGTATGGAGTATTGCCTACTGAGGCCAGCTAGTAACATAACTTGCTGACACTGCTGAAATCACCAGCCAAAAGCTAGAGCTCCCTTAGGCGCTGATTCTTTGCAACAGATTTTGTTTATGTCATAGTCAGTCAGGATTATTTGTTGGTGTCTCACTGATATTGGGTATAAATAAAGACAAAATCCAGGCTTGTTCAGCTGGAATAAATGAAAGGAAAACGGAGACTGTGGTACCACTGAGTTTAATCATAACAGCAAGAGCAAAACTACATGCAGGGAACTTAATTATGCATTTGATGCATACAAAGAATACCCATTTAATTTAATTACCATTGCTTTTATGCAGCAACTCTATAATTGAGCCGTAAGACAGAACTGTTTGAAACCTCAATAAATTACACATTTGCATGATGATGCAGTATGTGTGGCAAGGACCATTTCACGAAAAGTACTGCCCCAAAATGCCTACAGGTCTGACAGTGTTGCAGTTTGCTTTCAGGATCCAAAGGTCAAAAGAACATGAAAGTTACAGAAAATACATCACATATATTTCTTCTGCAAAATGTCTCCTTTATCAAAGAGACAGTTAAAACATTTCCTGCAACCATACATATCTGATAATAAAAATTAGTTGTATTCTCGCAACTATAATTGCATAAAAGCCCGTATTTCCATTTCAACAATGTTAATAAAACATTTTCTTCCTCTGCTTGGGAAAGATAAACTTTTAATTTCTGAATCTCCCTAACAACACATACAAACAAATCATAGGTATTATAAAGGGCATATGCAGTAGATTATTTGAAACATGTTTTTTGTTACCATATGAATGGATAGGTTGTCAAAAAAAGTCACCCACCTGGTTTATGATTTGAATCATGCAACTGTGTAAACTATGACTCAAATATAAGTAATATATCTAATCATTTTTCTGCTTTCACAGAAGCTCAGGGTTATCTTCAGAGTAAAGATCAATGTGCTAAAAGAAAAAAAAATGAAGAACTAAAATAAAGCAAAATAAAGTAAATGTAACTAATGACAAATTAAAAATATTTGAAACAAATTACAATAAGCTGTCATGTTATTGCCAGAATTCTTTGTCACACAAATGAACAGAAGAACAAAGCTCCGTTAATGAAGCTACATTCTGAAGTAACAAAATGTTGTAAAAGTCAAAGACAGTGAACAAAAGAAATTCAAAATAAGAATATTTTTAATAAAAAGCACATAGAGAGCAAATGACAAAATATCAAATTTGCTGCAGTAGCTGCCTTTCTTGCATATTAAAAAACAGAGGGATCTTTTTGAAAGATTTGTAGAAGAATAATAGGCTCAGAACTTTGGGGGTTTGCAGGCTCCACTACAAAACAGTGAACACTAATACTGCATATGGAAGTGTGCACGCAGCAAAAGCAGGCACTGCCCCATTTGTGTGGGTGAACTGGGCAGTGGGGACAAAAGCTGACCTTTCTGCCTGCTGAAGGCCTCAGCAGCAGCTCTATTCTCTTTTCTCTGGTTTTTCTGATATTACAGCCTCACCTTCCTTTCACAACTGCCTTTCTGGCTTTCACTAGACAAGGAGGAGGGATTTTAGCTGTGCACAGAAAGCCGCTGATGCTGCTCCACAGATCTCTAAGATAGCAGAGGCTAGGTACAAAGCTAGGTTTCCGTGTAACTTCACACAATTGAACAGAGGAGAATATGGCTCTGTTGATTGCAAAACCTTGCCTGAAACTCCAAGGTGCTCAGGAATGCCTTACCAGACTCATTTTTTGATGTTGTTTTCACAGCCAAGAAGTGGGCTGGTAATCAGTCAGGTAACCTGCTGTAAAATTCTACTGTAAATGAGATGGTTTGTGGTTTTCACACAAAATGCACGCTGTGTTACATGTTGAATTTTCAGTTTGAAGAAGTGGGGTGAGAGTAGGATGAGAGTTAAGATATCTAACAGCAGAAAAACACACTACACTGTGGATAC
Source organism: Tetrao urogallus (assembly GCF_951394365.1). Taxonomy (NCBI): domain Eukaryota; kingdom Metazoa; phylum Chordata; class Aves; order Galliformes; family Phasianidae; genus Tetrao; species Tetrao urogallus. The sequence goes on along the minus strand of NC_136813.1, from coordinate 125,468,567 downwards.
CTGGCTGAAAACTAGAGGTCTTTCAGTAAAACTCCAGTCTTTCATCCTTACCAGAATTTTAATTCAAGCTAGCAATCTTGAGATATTTATTTCAAGAACTCATCATTTACCAGAACATAACTGCACTGGAGCAAAAGAGGTGCCATATCACAGTTACAGAACTGCTCATAGAAGTTCATCTTCCAGATCCTTCTGTAACAACTAGAGTGTACAGCTTCTACGTAATAATAACAACCTTTCAGTGCCAGGTTCACAAATTCACAGATAAAAGCAAGGATGTTTGAGCAACGCCTTTTTCAAAGTACGACATTCTGAAAAGTACTGGCAACATGCACAGAATACAAATTAGTGAGGGTCAGTTACTCTGACCGTAGTCTGGGCAGGGGAATGAAAACTGCCATGAAGCTCTGCCAAAAAAAAGACAAAGGCAGTATAGAATATCAGTAAACCTGCTTTCATGGGAAACAGATCCTCTCACACAAACCTGACCGAATGTTCGTATGATTACAGTCTGACTGATTAAAGGTGACTGCAAAGATACAATGGACTTTTTTAAGGCATGTGATTTTAGTGTTTTTTTAGTATATTATGTATTATTTAGCATATTATAAAACGTTCTTTAGAGTTTAGACAGAAAGGTTTGAGGAAGCTACAAAGGTGGCTTCTGTGAGAAGAGCGCAGGAGCTGCTCCACACACTAGACAGAATCAGTTCCAGATGGCTCCAAAGCAGACTCACTACTGGCTGACAGTGCCTCTATGATAATGAATTTAAGGAGTAAACAGCTGTAAGAGAGGAGGTAAAAAAAAATATGAGAGAAACAACACAAAGTGAGGAAAAAAGGAGTGGGAGGAAGTGTTGTTCCAAATGCCAGAGTGGATATTTTCCTGCAAGTACGTGGACAAGACTGTGGTGGTGCAGGTTGTCCCCTGCAGCCTAGAGGACCACGATGAAACAGATTTCCATGCTGAAGCTTGTTATGGGTCACCCACGCTATAGCAGTTTTTTCCTGAAGTACTGTACCCCATGATGAGGCCCATGGTGGAATGATTCTTTGAGAATTGCAGCCTGTTGGAAACTCCTGTAGTATAACAATTCGTGAAAGGCTGTGTCCTGTGGGAGGGACTCTCACACTGGAGCAGGGGAAAAGTCTGAAGAGAAAACAGCAGCAGAAAGTAACTGTTGTTAACGGGTTCCCCATTCCTCCTGTGCCACTCAGCGTTGGAAAGATGTGGGAGAACGAGGACTGAAGTCAAGACTTGAAGGAAAAGGGCATGAGAAAAAGGTGTTTTTTGTTTTGTTTCACACTATCGTACTCAATTTTTAATTGGAAATCAATTAATCTTCCCCAAGTTTGCCCATGATGCAATCTCTCTTTCTTTATCTTGACCAATTAGCTTTTTCATTCTTTTTGCTCCACCAATATTGCTGAAGGGAACTGAGAAAGCAGCTTGGTGGATATCTGTCAGCCAGCCCCACACTAATAAATAAAATGTATGATAAATATATGATAAACTACTTAAAAGAAGTAGTCAAGAAGGACTGATGATATTTGATGTTTTTATCAGACATTTGAAAATACGTGTAAAAATTACAGTTAAGAAAACTTGCAGATAACAACAAGATTGGCTGAGAGAAGTCATGTGGAAAGGGCTCCTACACAGAAACCTAAGAACAAAGTATTCAGGTCACACTGCCTGCGTAAGGGACAATAACCTTTAAACCACAACCACTGAAAAGACTCAGCAGCCATGATAAGCATGAGCTTTATGCATGATGCTGTAACAAAAAGTGGTAACATGGCTACAGACAGATAAACGAGGGGAACCAAAAGTTCCAGTTAAAGTCGAATTGTATGAGTGGCTAAAGTGATCTCTTTAGTTTGATTTCACTTTGGAAAAGGCACTTGCGAAGCTGACACAGGAACTCTCCATCGCTTTCTTAAGCCCTCATTTTCAGAAAGAGTTAAGTGCTATGTTAAGTAAGTTGAAGGGCTTCTTGAGTTTATTCTTCTATGCTTATCAGAAAGAAGAATTAGAAAAGAATTGATTTTTTGACACTAACGAAGGACTAGACTAGATCAAAGAGCACTTTGGATTCCTGCAGAAAGGCCTCAAAAGAACAAACATCTATAAGCTGCACACATTTTAGACAGCCAAGGCAGACAATGAAAAAAGCACATGAGAAGAACGACATGTTCTTGCCATTTGATGACTTCAAATTAGAATTACCTGCTATTCCAGAGAATCTCATACAAGAACACAAAGGTTTTTAAGCCAGGACAAACTGCGAGTAATTGTACGTGCTTTGATATTCCAAATGTCAGAAGGAGCTAAGTGGTCTTCTCGACATCAACAGCATATTCAGTTGAATTAAGCCAAAGACATCTTGTCTGCTTAAACAGAGCAGTTTGGATGGTGTTGCATATAAGCTGTTGAGCTTGAATGTTTCTGTTTTTTTTTAGTCATTTCTATCGTTGTTACAAAACAGCTCCCAAAATTACACCAAAAATCAGTTTTCCTCTCATCATTTATATATCAACATTTTGCCAACACCTTAACATATCTTGAAGGTTTCTAAGCTGTCAGTTGCTTTTTTCAACTTCCACTCTTAAGATTTTTACTGTGGGTTTTAAACATACCCCTGCCAACAGGAAGTGCTTCTGCATTACAGCACTGATCAATGAGTTGATGGCAGTGTTCCACCATGGATTCCAGCTGTGCTTTGTCATAAGAAACTCCTAAGAATCTCACCAATTGCTCAACCATTGTTGCCAAGTCCTGTAAGAGAGCATTTAAAGATGAGTTTATTTTGCAGTATTTCAAGTGAATTTATAAAATGATTTTCAATATTTCAAAACAATTTCATCATGATGAATGTGAAAAATACCAATGAAGAAGTTCCAGAAGCATCACTGTCTTAAAATGCTGCCACCTTCTGATTTGCTGAGAATAAGCCCTCACATTCCAAGTAATTGGAGGAGGACAAGCAGGAAGGTACACAGATGCTGTGATGCTACCAGCTTTCAGCAGCATCCCTCAATGTGCGGATGAGAATGAAAACGTTATTCAAAATCGTGGGTTTTAAATCACTGCTACTAAATTAGCATCATTATTCTGCTTCACCACATCTTCTGTCAGAAAGTACAAGAAAAATATAAGCTGAAATTGTATATTTATTCAGCTTTATTGAGTTCTACCTTGCTCTTGCCTTTTTGGAGGTTTAGATATAGGAGCTGGGTTCATCCTATGTCTGCATTAATTTTCCAGTCAAATATCATAGAAATCATAGAATGCTTTAGGTTGGAAGGGAACTCAAGGATCATCAACTTCCAACTTCCCTTGCCACAGGCAGATCAAGTACTAGATCAGATTGCCCAGGTCCCCTTAAACACTTCTGGCCAGCCTGTGCCACCACCTCACCACTCCCTCAGTAAAAAACTTCCTCCTGACATAAAATCTAAACCTCTCCTCCTTTAGTTTAAAACCATCCCCCTTTGTCCTATTGCTATTTACCCTTGTAAAAAGTTGATTTTCCTCATGTTTATAAACTCCCTTTAAATATTAAAAGGCTGCAATGAAGTTTCCCTGCAGCCTTCTCTTTTCCAAGATGAATAAGCCCAGTTCCTTCAGCCAGTCTTCATAGGAAAGGTTCTCCAGCCCTATGATCATCTTTGTGGCCTTCATCTATATGCTCTCCAGAAGCTCCACACCATTCCCATGTTAGGGGCCCCAGTCTTGGACACAGTACACCAGCTGGAACCTCATGAGGGCAGAGTAGAGGGGGACAATCACCTCCCTCACTCACCTTATTGGCCACTCCTCTTCTGACAGAATCCAGGACACCACAGGCCTTCTGGGCTACAAGAGCACACTACTGGCTCATGTTAGTTTTTCATCAACCAGGATCCCCAAGTACTTCTCAGCAGGGCTGTCTCAAGGTGTTCTTCTTCCAGGTTGTATACATATCTGGGATTACCTCGACCCAAGTGCAAAACCTTGCACTTTGCTTTGTTGAACCTCATTAGGTACACGTGGGCCCACCTTTTGAGTTTATCAAGCTCCCTCTGCATGGCATCCCTCCCTTCAGCTGTACCAACCACACCACTCAGCTTGGTGTCATCAGAAAACTTGCCAAGGGTGCACTCAATCACATCATCTATGTGATTGACAAAGATGTTAAAGAGTACCAGTCCCAAGATGAACCCTTGGGAACAGTGCTCACTTTGAAAACTTTTATTAATCCTCAAAAATATATTACTGCTATATAGGAAATGGGAAATAATGTTCAATGTAGTACTTTCATTACATTTCTGATTAAAAATAAAGTGGATTTATCAGCCAGCATGCTGTAACAACCCTAGAAGTTCACCTCATGCTACATCATCACCTCAAATTGTTTTTAAGGCAGATTCACAGCAGACAGTAAGGACAACCAAATAATCAGAATAATTGTGAGATATGTGAGACAAACCCCTAATGAGAGAGACTTCAGTTCTCACTGATACAGAACACACAATAAGACATTTATTTTAAATGAAAGTCAAGGGATGTGTAGCAAGAGCACCTGCTCTGTGTGAACTGTTGACCATCTATGCAAGCAGGTAGATTCCTGAATAAATTACTAGGTTTACAACAGTGCTTATGGAAGCTATGAATGCCACTGCTTTAAAAATGGTATCAGAGATTAGAAAGCCCAAACACGGGCAACAAGAAACAATTTTTAAACTTCATATATTTTACATGTTATGACATTTAAAGTGTTTAAAATACCTCTTTGTTACATCTAACCTACCTTGTGCATATCTTCATACTTGAGGAAAAGTACATTGGCATCCATATGATGTTCCCAAAACTCTTGGACATGTTCAAACCACGAACCATATCCTACTATAGATACAGAAGATATTACGATTGGCATGAGGAAATATTAATACTGTTGTTATTAATTCCCCTTCAAAAATGTAAAAATGAAAACTAAAATAATTAGGGTGATTAACAGCCTTAAGAGAGTTGTCTGGTTTTGCTCCATTGCCATGCACAGTGACTTACTTAATTGGAAAAGAACATTTCTACCAGTTTGGAATATTCAAAAGAGCTAACCTAACCTAAAGAAAAAATGCTCAACTGAAAGTGCAACCATATTTCACTATGGGCCTCTCGTGAGCTCAGTATTAGTAATGCCTGACTACTGCACCAAAGTTGAGCCAATATAAAAATTACAGAGATATATTCGCAAAAAGTAAATTTTCAGTGGCTCTGACCTGTGCGAATTCCTGCAGTTGGTGTTATCAGACTGCACCTTCCATTACTCAAAGCACAGACAACATACGTAATGGAAATCCATATATAGTGGAAAATTCCATAAAGCATCTGCTGTGACGGACAAAGAACTGCTAACAGCCATTATCTTCTCTTTATTACACAAGTATTGAAGAAACACACATATTAATATGCTTCACTGTCATTCTCAGAATACTAAAGCTGTACCAATAGAATATTCTATTTATCTTTTGCTTCCTCTAAAATCTAAGACTTATTCTCTTCTGTCACTTTCTCAGCATTTCCATGCAACCTAGGTAGGTACGCCAGAACATGGTCTCAGATATAATGCAGCTAAGTTGGTACACCAGGAGGGCCCATGTTCCCAGCACTGCTGAGGCAGTGGTTAATAGAAGCTCCAATCCCCTCAATTTTTTTCCTGCTTTATTTTCCACTTCTCCGACAAAATCCACATTTGACTGATTTTTGTCTATCTTTGTGTGTAGCAGAGGTACAGACACTGGCATTTATTATCTAAAGAGTATGTTTTGCTGCCAAAAGTATCAGAAAGGAAAGCAAAGGAGAAATGCATTACAGAATCACAGAATTGCATAGGTTAGAAGGAACCTCAAAAGATCATCAAGTCCAACCGTCCTGCTGAAGCAGGTACCCTACAATAGGCTGTATAGGTAGATGTCCAGATGGGTCTTGAATTCATCTCCATAGCAGGCTCCACAACCTCTCTGGATAACCCATTCCAGTGCTCCATCACTAAAGAAGATCTTCCAAATATCTGTATGGAACTTTCAACATTCAAGTTCTAGGCCCTACTCCTTCTCCTATTGCTACAGACCACCAAGAAGAGTCTGGCCTCATCCATTTGCCCCCCACCTCCCTTTAGCTATTTATAAAAATTTATCAGATCCGCCTCTCAGTCTTCTTTTCTCCAGGCTGAACAGACCCAGGTTACTCAGCCTTGCCTCATATGGGAGATGCTCCAGGAGTTTTATCATCTTTGTGGCTCGCCACTGAGCTCCTTCTATGAGATCCCTCCCTGTTTTGAACTGGGGAGCCCAGAACTGGCATTCTAAATGTGGCCACAGCAGAACAGAGTAGAGGAAGTGGATCACCTGACCTGTTGGCCATGTTCTTTCTAACGTATCTCAGGATACCTTCTTGGCCACAATGGCACTTCCTCAAAGTATCTCAGATAATCAAGGTAGAAGCTAAGCAAATACAGTGAGCAGTTCTTCACATTTTCTCAGTATTGATATTTTTATCCTTACAACAAAACAACTTCAGAAAAGTATTAAACATCATTTCTATTCTTTATAATTTTAAAGAAATTCATGCATGGAGCTTACACATCAGTCAAGCAAAAAACCCTTTTGCTAGCTGCTCCTAACTGCACACGGCAAGAATCCGTTAACATTATGATAATAGAGTTTACCTGCATTTTATGTAAGAAATTCCCTTACGTTCCAGAGGGTAGTGACAAAGAATTAGCATATTTAAGATCAGTTCCCCATTAGCATAAGAGCTAGCATGTGCTAAATCTGTTTCCAGATGGACAGATATAAGATAAGGGGTTAAAAAAATGGGATTGTGTCATTTGGATTTAATGCTTCTCCTTCTTGCACTACTTTGAATGCTTAATTTTTTTTGCTTCTATATTGCTTCCATGAGATGGAATCACTTAAATAAGTGCCATATTTACTGTATTACAAAACACTCACTTTGCATAATTACGGACACAGAACACGCTGCATTGTTTTACTGACTCTAGAAGGTAATGACAAATCACATAGCTGCTATAAGATGAAGACCTAAATAACTCCTGGGATATTTACATGAAAGAGAATGAAGAACCTTCTTCCCATCTTAGAAGAACCTATCTTTAATATGTCTCCAATGTAGAAGCTCCTGCTCATGGGTTGCAGACAAGATTCCCATTCTAGGGGAATGCAGAAAAAAAAGTTGAAGGTGGGTTGGGAATGGAAGGATATTTACCCTCCTGCACAAAAGAAAGTGGCAAGCCTTATAAAGCCTGTTAACTAACCTCCATTGGCAGGCTTTTACCTTTTTCCTTTCCTTTAGTATTATGCAGCTTCTTTAGCATCAAGTCCCCCAAATTCCAGATGGAAATAACATTTTCTGGATCTAGAGGAGATCCTTGTCTCAGAGCAGACCAAAGTGTCTGGAGACTTCTTAACATCACATTAGGGTGCATAAAGAAGATTTTATAGAGAAAGAGAACGCAGTAAAAAAAACCTGCATTGTTCTGTTTTTTGATCTTGCTAGCTACAAAGCATGGCAATCCATTGGCAAAAAGCTCAGTGACAGCTACTTACATGAGAACAAGCCTTCACTCCCTGTAATGTTACTAAGTTCGTGCAATGGAGCTACTTAAGGTAGTGCAGCCTGAAGGGAACACAGTGGGTTGGTATGTAATGAAACAGCCTTCACTCACGGAAGTTACTGAGCAAGCAGCTGATGAGCTGTTGTAACACAAGTTACATTACAGTAGTAAATTTTCAGCCTACAATTACCTTCTTACAGGTAACTTACTACTGTATTCCTACTGATGCATGAGCTCAGTCTCACGCAAACTAGAATTTACCTGAGTGAAGTCGAACACAATTGATCCCACAGGGTCAAATATTGTAAGACAGTTATTTACAAGATATGACCACAGTTTGCACAGACAAATCTAAGCTCATGCAGCACTGTATCTCTGGTACCCTCCTTGCAGTATAAACAAAATAAATGCATCTTTATCTACTTCATTTTTGTACTTGCAGAGATGAACATAAATGTGTAACATGTGCACAGACAGTCGCTCCTTACACTTGTCATTCATAAACCTTCTACAGAACTCCTGAAATGTTCCTCTGTAGCTCATGGTCCTTAGGGAGCGGTGAAACTGGTAATAAGACACCACCAGGTCTTTGGGGTTGCGAGCCATGTATATTACCTACGACAAAGGAGGGAAATCATCTTAACGAAAGTTTGTTTTTTCCGTTTCCCTAAGCACATAAATAATTGTTGCCGGTTCAGTTAGACAAGCATGAATTAATTCTTACCTTTGAATTGCCATTATGGAGGTCTGAAGGCAAAAAACGATATGGTAGGTGGCTTTTTATGAGGCGAGGAGATGTCAGTTCCTAAAATAAAGCAAAGAAACTATTTATTAGTTTTTGGCACATCCTGAGTTCTCCTGAACTGATGTCCTTTACTTTACTGAGCCACATGCAGAAATTCACTTCTTAAATTAACAGGGGTCTGGACTAGAAATCAGGTCAGAGAATTTAATCTGTTTTAAACCAAAAGGATGGATCTTGGAAACTACTCCAATTTGTAGGATCCTCTTAGGAAGACTAGAAGGGTTGAAGATTCTTAGCATAAAACTGACCTTGTTTTCACTGACACTCCCACTAAAATTCAGTGAAAAACATTAGAAGGACTGAATGAACAGCTTCAAAAAACCCTATCCTTAATTTTTCAACTTCAAAATTATAATCCAAAGCTTATTTTAGCCTCAGAATTGGACTCAGACAATTCAAAGGTTTACCTGAGCACATAAACACTTTTAAAGGTATTTTTCAATCATAATTTGGAAAAAATAATAAAAAAAAAAGTCTTATGACAAGATCATCTTCCAGTAGTTAAAAGCTGCATAAACTACTACTGGATTGAGTTGTTAGCAGAGTATCCACAATGCGTGATCTCAAACTAAACCTCTCACTATTGCTCCTGCTTATTTGCATTGACATATCACTGAGGTCTCACTAGACTAGGGTCACAAAGCAAAAAAGGGAAGTAATCTCTGGCCCCTGAATAATCATCCTAAAGAGGGCCAAATGCTGCAGTAGTAAGTGACTGGAACCAGCTTTGATCTATCCATACTAGCCTTAGCTAGCTCAAATCAGCAAGCACTGCAGCAGTCTTCAGATGGAGCCTGGTATTTTGCATATCTTGGAATGATTAGACCTGTATCTAAAGTAGTTAGAGCAATAACAAGATCACACTTAACATGCCATGCCACTAATCTGAGTAACTCTTAACAATGCCAAAGTCATTTCATGCAAAATAGTCCAAACTCCTCTAACTCCACTACAGAGTTCATAGATCCACAGATCCTGAGTCTCTTGGGAGCTGTATGTTCAAATTCAGAGTAGAGTGCCTACAGATTCACAGATCTCTGCATTTGTAGTTCTTCTGCAAATTCAGGGAAAGGATCAGAGCAAATCAGTCTCATTTGGAGAGCTTCCACTTACATAATTCTTTTCTTCAAGAAATCTGTTGTCAATATGTTTAGGACATTGACAAATATGTTTTAAAGCACTGGAATATAATCAAGATTAATAAAATCAACTTCAAAATAACGTAATAATACTCTGAATCATTCCAACAAACTGAACAAGGACAAGGGCACAGGATGAGATGAAGTGATAAACATGGAGCCTACAAAAAGATATCCAAATGCTGAGTGAGTTTCTTTGTAATAAATTGTACCTTGATGATGTCCAGACCAGGCTGAGGGTACTCTAGGACTGGAAGTTGTTCATCTATATTCATTAGTCCAATCTCATCTGGATCAGCTCCCTGACTCACTAGATAAACCACTTCCTGTAGCAAGCCTGTGCCTGCATAAACCAAACAATGAAAGAGAACAGATTGTATTACAGTCCTTATCTAAACAGAAGCATACGAAAGCAGACCCAGACAAAGAAATAATAGCTTTTTCCTCAACAGTTTGCTCTGATCTCAGTCTACAGCTACTGCTTTAACATAGTATGTCTGCTCTCTTATTTTAAATACAGGAAAATCTCCTACCACATCAAATATCTGAGATTTTCCTTTAGCAGTAACTTAAATATAAATGTTTCTGTATCCCAATCCTTTTAACCTGTGAATTGGAAAGCATTTTACATATACTGAGCCTTTCACTATGAATGTTAGTTAGGCAAATCCCACTATTTCAATTCTAGAAATGAAAAAACTGAAGCAGAGAGAGGTCATCCAAGTTCACAAAAGGCATTAGAGGCTGTACAGGGGAACAACCAGTGTCTTCTATATAAATGGTAGGCAATTCTACTGTTACGTAATGATTTGAAAGTCTATTTATACTTCCATTTTATAGATTGGATAAACCAATGAACACATCAATGCACAGTGAATTAGAAACAATCTTTAGAGGCCTCCATTATGTACCACTCTCCAGTCTGAAGACACTTAAAAAGCAACCAAGAGATAATATAGCCTTAATGACTGTGCTTTGGAAAGTTAAAAGGTATTCTAAATAGCATTTTGAGCAGGGAAACTATGAGAGTTGCTCCAAAAGTAATGCCTCCTATTTTGTTCTTTTAGTCCATGATACCGGAAGCATGTCATGATAGTGACATGGCTGTAGAGGTTGAACCTTCCCATCAATATTCCCTTACTTTATTTTTTTTTTGCTGTGTGACAGATAGCAGCAGAGGAGCAGTCTGATAAAATGATGCCTGATAAGGAAGTGCAAAGGTGTGTCACTGAAATCCTTCATGTGGAAATAATTGCACCCATTGACATTCATCAATGCTTGCTGAACATTTATGGATACCAAACAGCAGCTGTGAACACAACGAGGCAGTGGGTGGTGAATTTCAGCAGTGTACAGCAGTATGAAAGTCCAGCCATGTTCCAGATGGCTGTGCACTGCTGTCACACCATGAAATTAAGAGTCTCTCTCAGCTTATCTGCTCAAATCAGCTAATGGTGGCAACTACATCAAAAAGCAGTGTTTTGTAGCCAAGAATTTGCTCTGTCAAATAGTGTCATTGTGCTTTTTGTATCTGTTTGTTCTTTCCATGGAAATAAATAGAAGGCATTACTTTTGGAGCAGCCTATATATTTTAATTGATTTTACCTTCAGGCAGATAGATCGAGAGAGCAGGAAATTCTCTAAGCAGGCAAACAAAAATTTAGAGATATCTGATATTAAAAAGGGAAAGGCACAGGCTTTTGGTAAGACGGAAGAATAGTAAGAGCCAAGATCAGTGAAGTAATAAGCAAGAGACCCCATGGTTTAACAGACAAGTTGTGCAGACATGGAAAATCCTGGATGCTGCAACAGACTGACCAATTATTTAAGAATTGTAAGTGGTAAGGAAAAAAGAACAGGATTTTTTTTTTTTTTTTTTTGCTATCTGAAGTACTGAATAATGCAATCATGCAAGCCTGTCTATTTCATATCCTTGGAAAGATAACCTAAAAATCCATAAATCATGCCTTTTGGTCCTATTTATGTTTGCAAAGAACTTGCAAGTTGCAGTTAACTTGTCACAGTCACCAGGTAACTCATGTTAGCCAGTATGATCATACACTGCAACACAGACACACTTTGCTCTAATTCCTACATGCTGTTCAAACAAAAGAAAAATTTGAGTATCACTATTCGGATTTTTTCTTTTTAATTTAAATTAGCAGGAAGGAAAAAAAAAAAAGAAAAAAATTCATGTACTGTAGGTACTGTTTAGAGGGAACAGGGTCTGGATGCAATATGAAAAAATATACCTCTCCAAGAACAGATTGGAAGAACACTTCTGTGTTTCCTGACTGATTGTTGGGTGAATTAAAATGGCTTGGAAAAAAAGAAACTTTCACATTATCATCACCTTCAGAGAGGGCTGTCAGAGGCTTAATACACACTTGCCCTTGAGGCTGTTCACTCTGCATTTTTAAGTTCAAGCATGTATTTTATATATTAAAATTAGCATACACACAGTACATCAGTATCAGTCCTTGTGACTCCGAATGAGCACAACCTTGTTCTCATTAAACATTTATCCTGACAGAAGACATCCTGGTTCTCTGTAATTTATTTCTGTATTTCCAATTCTGCTTGTAAAGAAAAATGCTATCACAGCAACCCTCTTGCATGAAAGGAAAAAGACTAACTGTAAGGATAAACACCAACACCAGTGCTTTCTCAGTCTCAGTCTTTGCCTGCTCAGCTGAACCTTGACAAAATCTCTGTGGTGCCTCTGAATACAGGATGGATGCTGAGGCAGGACTGCTGAAATTTCAGGAGACCAGCATGCTCCCTACCAGCTCTACAGCAGGTCAACAAGAGAACTAAGAGGTAAAGTCTGGGGAGCAAAGCTTCTGGGGTCTTACCTAGTTCTCCTCAGATCTGTGGACATGAACTAGGCCCATGGATGTGAATTAGGTCCATGCCAATGAAAACTTGGAAAACTTTAACTTTTGAGGGAATTCTGATTTTTTGTTTTATTTGTCATCCTTGTATTATCATTTATCTCTACCACACACACACACACACACACACACACACACACACACACACACACCCCAAAAGCCATCATGTAAAAAATGATCAACTTGATTCCCTGTGTTTAGAAAACAAACACTCAACACATTAATTTGATTAAAAACAATAACAAACAAAAAAAGCTAAAAGCCTTTATAAAGAAATAAATATATTTAACTTCCTCACATCCTTACTAGGATTAAGAACTCAAACCTAAACTACAAATACTAACAGAGTTGGATGCCCATACAGCTTAGAAATGTTGGCTTATCCTAAAAATAGTCAAATGGCAGCCCAAATCCCAGCCCAAGCTCCTAGGGCCGGGTTTTATAGTCCCCGGGAACACAAGCTGGCTGGAAAGCCAACCAACTGGGGTACTGTACACATGCACATGATGAGCCACCCAAACCTAGACTGAGGCTTGCAGAATTTATTGAAATTGCCACTGTGGAAGGTGAATGAGTCTTCTGGCATAGCCTCCGATTTCCCAGCTGGATGTAAAGCATCCAGAAATTGGCCATTTAAACCAAATGAAAGACCTTCTCCTTCTGTTTCTGAATGCATGAGCATGTACATGCATGCCTCACCTGGCACTGCACAGAAAGAGTTAAAAGTCACAGACAGATTAATCTGTCAGCCTTTGGGCATGAGGCACCAGATGCAACACTGATAAGTACCCATCAATTCCACCCTTCCTTCTTGCAGCTGCTGCAAATTCACATTTCATGCCGGAGGAAGAATACTGTCCCTGCTAGCTCCAAGGTCATACTGCCAAAACAGATATCAAAGCCATTTACGTCTATCCAGCTTCAACAATGAACCCAGCCAGCACCAGGGGAACTTCAGTGCACTGTACCTGAGAAACACTCTTCCCTGATAAGCTCTTCTGTTACGTTTATACAATGTCTGTGGAGAAACAGTGTCCCAGTTTATCACACAGTATCTGAAAGAGATGGGATGGGAAATGGTAGTGATAAACTACTGTCAGAATTGGTAGGCTTTTAGAGAGCCTTCTACATTATCTGTGAACCTGCACTTCTACTCTTTGTAAGAGCATCTACAAAAGAAGCCCAGGCACAGCAGTTTGAAACTTTGCTAGCTGGGCTGCACTGTCCTTTGCAGTGCTGCCTAATGGTACACAGAAATAAGGACTTAGGAGTCCTTCCAAACTATTATCTTCTCCATGGGAATCCCTGCAATAAATAGGAACTCATCATTTCTACCATTTTTCACGGTCGATGCCTCAGCAACACTAGTCAAGTTAGCTCATAGACATAATGCCTCTGCTTATCAGTAAGGCTAACTGCTCCAGCAGCAACTAGGCAGCATAGCAAGGCAGACAAAACTGTGAAACATCTCACAGTTATTTCTTCATTTCTACGGAGGGAGAAATACTCTGTAGTGCAGCTGTTCTCTGCCTCCTCTCACTGCTTTCTGGCCACTGATACATTCACATGCAGTTACTAAGCTTCACAAATGTGGTCAAAATGAATGTGGTCAAATGTGGTCTGGGATGTCTTTCGAATGTGTATCACCAGAGGCTGTAAACAGCAAGTTATGAAAATGGTATTCTATTTAGAACTAAAATGTACTTTCTGTTTGGTAAAACTAACAAAATAAATAAATGCACTGTCTCTGATACACATATATTAGAAATATTGCTACTATATATAACAGTATCCTAAAGGAATACCTTAATAAACTGGTTACAAAACAGTGTTATTTTCAGTTCATGCATTAGTACTGTTTTTAAAAAATGGTCTGAATCCCAATTCTGCCTTACATTAGCACAATAACTACTCAACAGAATAAAGGATGAGAAGTGCAGAAAAAAACATAATGCATCTCTGTCCAGACAATGACTGTAAAGACTTCATCACTGTTGTAGTGGAAGGCAGGTAATATGGTGTGCTTCATTCTCAACACTAGCAGAAGCAGCTCCAAAGAAGGACTACTGACACCTTTTAGGAGGATGGATCCTAAAGCAACAGCAGTAAATAAAACACGTCAGGCCCTGTTCTTTGGAAGGACAAGAGGGGCAGGCTGGACCCATATCCATGGAGATTCAAGTGCTAGACTTGATAAAACCAGAAAAAAAAATAGCTTGAGTCACACATGCTCCCTAAACAATACATCCTAACCATGCCTAGGCCAATCTGCCCCAGTAAGCACAAGACCAGGCCTCCTGTTGAGGACAGCTGGCACAAAAAGCAGCTCTCTTCCATCCCTCTCAACCAGCCACAACATCCTCACAGTCAAGGGAACTGCAGCAAGGAGTAGGTACAGGCTAACAGCACTAAGAACTATGGGTCAGGTCCACAGACTGCTTTCAATCCCTAGATTTTGAACAAGATAATACTGCTTTGTCTATTTGCCTTCTGACTGATGAGTCATGATTTGAGTTTTCAAGCTTGTCCCCACATCCATGATTCTACCATAACTAGGTCTTACAGATTTTGTTACAGGTCTTTCACTGATACTATTTGGCAGCTGATATCCAGAGGGGAGAAGTATTTTAATTGTGGACATTCTCTTTAAGCTTTAGCTATGTTGGTAAAATATTTCCATGTCTGTAGATGCTCCTCACACCTGTACTGTATGTCACCACCAATGGAACAGTTTCTGTGAAGTTGCCCCAGTTCACTTGAAACTGTGTCAGACAAATTAGCTTAAGGAGTTTATCTCTTAGGCATAAACTCATCTACCTAATTTTGCTGAAGACAAACTAGAATGCATTCACACATAATGCTCTGCAGGCAGTGCTTTAAGAAGTGACAGCAAGCTAAGGACACTAAAATTTTGTGCCACTGCAGATGGTTGTAAAAGAGGACATCTATCTGCATCCTTAGATTAATTCTCTCTCTTTTTGCTCACCAAATTAAACACGCTGCCATGGTATAAAGTAGCACAAAGAAGAAGTGTGCAGTATAACCTCTCTGAAAGGAACGTGAAAATAAAAGATAAATGAGTTAAAGCTCCATTCTTGCTTCCTGCCTTACCACACTGTAGCAGATGGAATTACACCCCTCTTTTTACCCTTTTCCAACTTACTCAAGGTTGATCAGGTCAAAAGTCAACCCAGTACATTCAGTTGTTACTCTCTTTCCCTGGGCTTCACTCTTTGAAATTCCCCACGATCCAGAGACACATCTCCTTTCATAGCAGCATAGGAGCACATTGGCTCATACAGGCATACCAAAGGGTAGGTTCACTATGACAGTAATTCACGGAGAAAAGAATGCTTTCAATTGGCTAACATATGCTACAGGGCAGATCCTACCTCAAACATGAAGAAATAATCTAGTAAATGGTGGCCATGTAAACTTGTAAACTGGCGGTGGCATTTCCTCAGGGTATTACTAGATTTTTCAAATCCTACCTTTTCTCTGGATAGTCAAGAAGGTGCAGGTCCTTACCCCAATCTTACCTCAGCTGTATCCTGCTTCTTCCTCTAGTAGTCTCATTCCATATAACAAAAACATGCCCAAACTACTTAAGACATTACCCCAGCAGGAGCTCCAGTAATGTGTCCCCCACACTGGGTCTCATTTCCCTCCATTTTCACACAGGTGACAACACTGTTCCAAAGCATAGAGCAGAAGAGAACACTGCTGTAATGACAAGGCATTGTTTTTAAAATTCACCCTCAAGGACTTCATTAAGTTACAGGGAAGTGCTTAGTTATCCTTAGAGTCACCAATTTCCTAGGACAACTATAGCACTATATCCTGTTCTACACTGTTGGAATATGGTCCATGACTAAACGCAGAGCAGCACAGTGAGCTCTGCTGATTGAAAGAGGATCCAAAGGCAGGAGGCAATGGGCCATCCATAATAGAAACTTGTATTGAGGTTGTCCTTGTAACCTTTTGTTGTGAACCCGTTTCCTTCTCCTACGATAAGCATATTCTGGAGGATGTCTGTCACCTCCTGAAGTGCCTTGGTCCATATTCAGAGTCGCATAGTGAACCAAAATGCAATTCCATGCCTTGGTTTCAATCTCACAGTTTCCCAGGAAAATTGTTAGACAAAACATGCCTACACATTTATCTGTGTTTGCATATATTAGGCAGTTAAATTACAAGAAGGCAGTGCACCAGTAGTATCATGTGAAAGCACTGCAGATATGAGATTTGAAAAAAAAAAAAAAAAAAAATGGAAAAGAAGCTGTTTTGGAATTTCAATAAACATTTTTAATCTATGCATGATACTACATAGCCTCTTCAGTCAGCTAGTGTAACACCAAGGAGGAAGCCATTTGATATCTGACAGCATCCCCCTCATTGCCCATCATAAAAGCTGCCCTGAGCAAAACCATTGCTTGCATGGTAGCCACGCCCCCAATCATATTTAACACACTGTTATTCCTTCTGTATGCTGAATTACAGAATTGCAGCTCTAGACAAGCTACAGTCATTTCTGTTCTATTTCTGTTATCGCTCTTCATAGAAACACAGAATTGCTCAGGTTGGAAAAGACTTAAAGATCACTGAGTCCAGAGTCACAAACAGAAATAAACAGATCTAATTGAGAGTACAAATGGGCATCTGCCAATCTGTGTCATCATGGTTAACTCAGTACTGCTGCAAAATCCTTGAAAAGAGCACGCTATGTCTCATAAATACTCACATTAATCATTATTAACGTGCACTTCAACTACATATGCGTAAGGAAATCCAATTTCAACAATGCCTGTAGCTGCTCTGTGCTACTCTGGCAGTAGCAGTAAACAGGCTTTTAACTGAATGGTTAACCTTAGTTTATGATTGCCTTACATCAACAAGACACTGCAAAGCAGCCAATGTACTGATCAATCTTGACTGCTTCATATACATCCAGTGTTTATCTTCTGAATGTGTCTCATCTCAATTGCTTCACACTTGTCTCATTTTGTTGGCTTGGATGAATTTATTACTCGTGCACTTGGACACAGTAAAGGGCTAATTCCACACCATTGTCTATACCCCATATGGTCACCTAATGTAGAATCATAGAATCATAGAATCACCAAGGTTGGAAAAGACCTAAAAGATTATCCAGTCCAACCGTTCACCTATTCCCAATAGCTCCCACTAAACCACGTCCCTCAACACAACATCCAGCCTTTCCTTGAACACCCCCAGGCTCGGTGACTCCACCACCTCCCTGTAATTACACATCACCCAGAACTTGCAGCCTTCCATTGGATGACAGCCTTCACATCCTGCACCATAAATGGTGCCGGGTAACAGCACATGAAATTAGCTTGCATTTTTTAAATTACAAATGTGTTTTGATATCTAGCAACAAAAATCTCTGCTTAGCTGGTTCTCCAGTGGTGTTCCTTTTCCTTTTTATCTTTTACCGTTCCAGGCCCTGCCTCCACTAGCTAAACTTCCCTTCCCCCCTTTCAGTCCCCAATACGCCTCCTTTCCTGACATTCCTCAGTACACCCCATCCTCCTCACAGTAGGTCTCATGAGAGTGCACTTTCATTTGAAATGGTATTAACACAGTGCTTCTTCTGCTGTCCTATCTTGTCTGCATGTACAGCCATATTTTTTCTTGCTGCTGAATGTGCAATATGTTACAGGATTAACATATGACATAAATGGTCTATTTATTCTGTAGTAGTTTGTAAAAGACTTAGATGTACAGAATCACGATTCTTTCAGCTCTTAAGCTCCATCTCTCTGGATTCCCTAAAGTGTTGCAGAAAATCTGAATGGGGTAAAAGTGATGACACCTGGGTGCTTCACTAATGTTTTGCTTGTTACCCCATCCCATCAAAAAACAAACAAAAAACACAAAAAACCCCACCACCACCAAAAAAAACCCACACAATAAAACATTTTCCAACATAGTGGCATTCTTATGTGTTCAGCTTTACTAACTAGATGCTTACTGCTAGATTATCTATAAAAATACTGAGAGTAGATGACATTTTTTGTCCAAGATAGTTTTTTCTTGCTATGTGTGAATTCGGGCAGAGACTAAATTCATCCATACACCTCAAATGAAAAATGCAAATGAAAAGATTAAATGACTTCTGCAAAGTCACAGAATCTCTGGAGAAGTCGTAACAAATGTCCAATATGCCAAACTCTACATCACTTCTGATGGGACAAAACTGGAGGTAGTTTCTTCACTTCAGTATAAGGTGTTCGTTTTAGCAGAATTAGTAGGAATAAAAGAAAAGTCATTAAATAAAAGTCTGAATAACAAGAAGGAAGAGTCTTGTGTGCTTAATCCAATTAAGTCCTACATTCAAGCATTTTGCTTCCTTTCATTAACATCTTCACTATGGAAGATGAATATTAACACAAAATGAGAATAACCATTTGTTTGGTTTCACTGATTTACATAGTTTCCTAATTCTTTAGTTTTTGAGGTCATTTTCATCTAATTCACTCAACACTGATTTCACTTATGTCCAGAATACATACTTTACACAGGGTAAAATCTTTTTTCCATTTTCTTTTCCTGAGACAGCTTTCACAAAGCAAATTGGTTGAGTTTTGCACTACTTCACAGCAGGGAGGCAATTATGCTACATTTGCAGGAGACCTGCAATACCTATTAGGTAACAAGAGAATTCTTCCTCTTCTGAACCATTTGTTCCGTCTCCAGCAACACATCTTCACTGTCTTGATATATGGCTCATGAGAGAAACACTTATAGCTAGATAACCAAAACAACTTTTCCATAATGACACATTTTTCCTCTCAACCTTTATTTCCTGCTGTAGGCACTTAAGAAGGTATTCAATTCCACTCCCACTGAAATCAAGTCAAACACGTCAGTGACAAACTTTCAGTTGTCCTCAATTACTTGTTATATGAAGTTTTTATTTATCATTTCTTTGCCTAGTGACATTTGGGACTGAGTCAAAAGCGGCTGCTATTTTGAGCTACACATACAAACAAAAGATAATCCCATTTCAAAAGAGCTTTCAATCAAAGCCCAAGAATCCAAAGGCCCTGACCCCTACAAACACTGGTGTACAAATCTAACTTTCTGCACCTGGGTGGTCCTCAATGGAGTGCATTTGAGAAGCAGAATATTTACTCTTCCAGTAGTTGAAAAGAATGAGATTTGCATCACCAAAACCAAGAGCATGAAATCAAATTCAAATATGAACCCTATACATCAGCCTTGAACAAGACATCTCACAGGAAATATCTCTATCACCCAACACAGTTTGCTGATCCTTTTCAGTTTGCACAATTTCATTCTTTTCTGTCAATTGGCATGAGAAATGAAGCACCTTCACATTGTATTAAAGAGGTACATGATACCTGAGCTTTACATATTACTCAAGATGGAGAAACTGAATAACCCCGATTTCCTGTTACTGGAAAAGAGAAGTACCAACATTCTGATTTCCAAGACATGAAATTGTTCATTCACATTCACAAAACTAACAGAGGCCAGGCATCTTTTCAAGTTCTTCCCCGTGACCTGTAAGCACACATAATGTTGCCTCAGAAACCAGAGGGCAAAGGTAAAGAATCCGAAGTGTATTCTGTTTAAAAATCTCTTGATTTTTAAGTCAATTTTGTGACTTTTTAAGGCACGCCTCCAGGCCAGTAACATTTGAATTCATTCTTTAGATGAAAACTGATAAAACTCAAGGCACCAAAATCCTGCATAGAGACTGTTCTATAACTATAAAAACAGAATTGCATAGTCTGGCTATTCTGCAAGAGAATAAACTTGTTAAAATATATGTATGCTGCTCCAAAAGTGATGCCTCCTATTTATTTCCACAGAAATTACAACAGGTACAAAGACCACAATAATACTATTTGATAGCGCAAATTCTCAGCTACAAAACACTATTCTTCAACATAATCACCACTATTAGCTATGCATTTTTGCCAGCAAACAAGAATCTGCATGTTGTGCTTGTCAAAATCTGCACCAGTGGAGGTGACCCACCGCTGCTGTCACCACTGCTGAAATGCACCACCCACCATCTCACTGTGCTCACATTGACTGTTCGGCCTCCATAAACGTTCAGCAAGCATTCATGAGTGCCAGTGGGTGCCATTTTTTCTGCATGGAGGAATTCAGTGACAAACCTTTGCTTTGTTGGCACTTCCATATGCCATTTTGTCAGACTGCCCTCCTGCTGCCATCTGTCAAATGACAATAAAATGTAACAGAATACTGGCAGGAAGGCTCAACATTTACTGCTATACCACCATCATGTACCTCTGATATCATGGGCCAACGTAAAACAGGAGGCATTTCTTTTGGAGTAGTCCTCATATAACAACAAAATTCTTGGGAAGAATTCATTGTAAGAAGACTGGAAACCAAGGCAAATCAACTAATTTAGCACATTCACGTGGAGGGTCCCTGCTCCCTGAGAATCTTCAGCTACATGGCATAAGGCCTTCTCAGCCCTGCCATTAACCAGGGTAAGAAAACTCTGCAACCCACTGCAGCTAACTCACTTCCCTGTGTCTGACAGCTCTCAGTCCATAAACTCCTATAGACAGGGCATAACCACAGGGAACCTTTCACCCTATTTCCTCTCCTTTATGTCTGCACAAATCAGGACTGACTGTCAGCACTGTTGGGCCTGCGCATGTCTGGCTAGGTGGGAAGAATCGTGTTCCTCATGTTCACATTTGTCAGTTTGCCACATTCTGGGGTAGCAACTGGAATACGTTTGCCAGTTAGGCAGTAAGCCAGGACTCTTCAGAAGTACAGCATACTGTGCCACAGCTGGGTGTGCTCATGGGTAGGCAGGACAGGTGCTGTGAGTCCCTGAAATTGCATGTAATCATTGCAGCTCTGCACAGATCTGTCACCTACTCACTGTCTGCTATGGTAGGTAACTGCAGATACATTAGCGAGTGAGTTTGATGAACACAAAGTGTAGGATGCACCTGCAAGCACAGTTTATGTGGAACCATGTAATCCTAGTTAAGAAATAATACTCTCCATGTTGAATAAGGGTGTTTTTGTGCAGTACAATAACACTCAACCAGCAGGACTGGTTTCTGCTTCAGGTATGTGCCTAACAATCCTGTCAATAAATTGTATCATCTGAGGACAACAAGCAGGGTGGGATTGCACAAGACAAAGATTTCCACACAAAGTATAGTCACTTGGTACACTTTCTTTATAGTATATTAAATTGAGACATTTTTCTAATCCGTTTTTGTAACATAGTCTCACAGATAGTTAAATAGAAAGTGAAGGGGAAGAAACAAGCAACCAGAGATAAGAAATCCCTGAACAAATTTCATAGCTAGAGGAAAAGTATATGCAGACACATCCCTCCTTTTGTCTCAAGTATAATAGCTTGAGCACTGAGTCCGACAAAGACAATATTCTAGATGCTTATGAGCATAAATCTGCTAATTTTACATGGAGAATCAGACAGGTGAGAAAAATGGGGCTTACATCGAACGCTCTATATCTAGTTCACAGTCTAGAGGTTTCCTCTACTGTTGTAACTGCCAATGGATCAAAGAGCTTCCCCCTATAAATTAAAAAAAAAAAACCATGGGATGCATAGCAACCCTAGCATGGAATGAATAATAGAGATTATGGTAATAGAGATTATGGTATGAGGAAAATAGGCTCTTGAAAAAAGTACTCAGAGCACCAATATTTGACAAGGGAAAGGGAACAGACAGTATGATAAACCTGAGTTCCTCCTGGTCAGAGACGGCAATGTCCCAGCAAGAGAAGGTGCTGCATTCAGGAGCACTGGAAATAGAAGAGGTTAAGCAAGTGAGTGGTATGCATGCAGTGGGAGAGGCATGGGCAATTGGAGCAGGCAGAAAATCAGTGATGTGTGCAACACAGTTATCAACAGATACCTAGATAGAGAAGCTACCTTCTTCTGTACATACAGATTTAA
This sequence comes from Tetrao urogallus, assembly GCF_951394365.1. Taxonomy (NCBI): domain Eukaryota; kingdom Metazoa; phylum Chordata; class Aves; order Galliformes; family Phasianidae; genus Tetrao; species Tetrao urogallus. The sequence continues at coordinate 125,446,137 of NC_136813.1, read as the reverse complement.
TTTAAGAGAATAAAATAGTGAACTTTTGAACAAATGAACTTTTCCTGGTTGACTTCATACAAGACTGAAGGTAAACGCTAAGCAAGAATTTGAAAGATAAGAACATACGCATAGGAAGGTCATTCTTGAACTGATTTGCAAATTCACTGTTGGCACTTTATAAAACCTAAGGCTTATAGTGAGCCATCGTATGCCCTCAAGTCAGTGGGTAGTGATATAAACACGGCTTGGCAAGGAAAATTCAAAATGCTATCTACAAAACGACAGACCTCCAGACAGGCGAAGACAATACCCACCGCCTGCATTCCATAACAGACAATGAGTCAGAAGAGAAAGAGTCCTCATGAACTGGCTGGACTTAAAGATGATGTCTGCCACAAGATTCCAGAAAATTATTTGGCAAAATAATCAACACTGGAGAGACAGCTTTGTTAATAATGTAAATAGTTCACTTTAACAAATTGCCAATTTTGCAAAAGGCATTAATCTCTGGGCTTTGACCCAAGAACACACAATGCACATTCCCTCAGAACAAATGCAATATTAAGGAAGCTAGCCACTGCATACCACTTAGGAGTGAAGCAAGCGGACAGATCACGTACAGTCAGAATTTGGCATCATAAGGCATGGCAAAAAAAACCCTAAGTGAACATGGAGTCAACACTCTATTTTAGGCATGGATATTCCACTGAAATCACTGACTTTAGCCAGCAGACAGACTAACTCTCAGCCATAGGTCACTGAGGAAATACCATGAAAGAACTTGCTTCATCATTAATTTTATACTTTATTAAGTTTACAGAGAAGAATTTTAATTCTCAAGCAAGGTACGAAAACCCCACAAGATGAGAGAGTTCAAGGATGTAAAGTGTACTTCCTTTGGAACACTGCATCTCATCTGAGAAGCAGTCTGTTGTGTGAGCTCCAGTTATTTAGTGCTATATAGAACAATACTACTATACACTTGCAGCTACCATAAATCTCAATGAATACTGTTCAGCTCTGCCTATACTATACTACAAAGTGGCATGAAATATAAAGTTTGACTTAAGCTTTTCACTGATTTTAAACTGTTTACCATGACAAAAAAGTTTCTCTATAATTACTGTTCTAACATATACATATGTAAAAGCATATATGCACACTGACATTTACATACATCTGTATGTAAACAAGCCTCGAGGTTTTATGTACAAGTTTCTCCTAGTCCAGCAGCTACCAAAAGTTGTTACCATCGATTGGGGGCAGGTGTTAGGATTAATTAATGATACAAGGAGTATCATTATTCAGGCCTCCATCAGTGAAAATTACATTAAAGCAAAGTAATTTTCCATTAAGCTTATCATATTGCTCCCAGTAAGGCCACTGGAACATTCAATTTTCTGTCATTAATGGATCACCCAGCTTCTTCCTGGGTCACCCCCAGTGTACCAGTGTAATTATTTCCAAGCACTATTTCCATCTCTCATTTAGGGCAGACTCATCCAGTCTTCCAGATTATGCCTGCAAAATGGTACACGTGTTTCTTCATCAGTCAGATAAACCAGCATGCGGTCACAGCTACTGATGGAGCCTTTTGATTTTACACTGGAGTATTACACAGGGCTCAGTAAGAGGTAGGAATTCTGGCCTCCCACATTTAGCAGAAGGGCTTGTTAGCATATTCTTTCCACAACTTGAGCAGATGAAAAGCTGGTGGAACAATAAAGAAAATTCATTTTCATAACAAACGTTTTACATTCAACTGATTTGAAATAGGCGCATTTTTCTTTTCTTAAAATCCTGTTGTTCTGCTTTACATTTAAAGATTCCCCAAGAATGCCAAAGTATCTCACGCCAAATTCATGGCATTATTATACTTTGTGCTCAAAGTATGTTTTGTAAAACTACTTTTTGATTACAAAAATTCTCATCACCTCCAGTTAACAGAAAAATCTTTCTCAGCGCTTCTGAGAGACAGGAGGATGGAGCTGCAGTTAAGGTAATAGAGAAGCATATGGAGTTCTGGATGTAATATTTGGCTTTGCTGTAATTTTTTTGCATGACCTTGGGTAAATCAATGAGAAATGACATCAGGACTGTCTAACTTCTAGTGATAGTCCTGTCCGTAGTCATCAGACCCTCTCACAGTTGACTCAGAAAGCCTAAATAAGGCACTGAGCTGTATGCCATGTCGGATCAGCAGACAACGCAAGCTCCAAGAGTTCCAAAAGCACTCAGGCCACTTGAAGGTGAACTGTTTCCTCTCAGAGACTGCAGACATCATGGCTGTGTTTGAGAGCCTATTTCCATGACAAGAACGCCAGACTCCTCAAGACCCACTCTAAATACTCTCCTTCCTGACAAGAAAAATACTCTGGCATCCATTTTCATTCTGAGGCCGCTCTCTATCTCCTCCCCACACCACTGTAGCTCCAGCTTGGGTATCCAGCCCTCAGTCTTTCTATCTCCTTTGCTTTGAGGCCGCCTATTAGTTACTCTCTTGTCATCCTCTAGCTCTGTAAGTAAGCAGGTGCCTGTCACTGACCTCAGGGCTGCCCTGAGAAACCTGCTATATTCATAAAGTAACAGTAAATCACATCTGACTCTGCAAGCTGGCCTCCCATGGCCAATTGCACAGCCATCAGAGCTAATCTATTGCCAGGTGCTGTATCAGAGCTATTTTGTGCCTGAAAACCAAGGTTAGCTGAGGATATGTAGCAATGTGCCAAGCTGGGTGCTATACTAGCACAGGAATCCAGCTTCCCAAAACAGAAATTTTAAAAGTAAAAGAACTGTGTTCTTTCTGCACTCTGCATGCTAAATATGTCTTTAAAAGAACAGTATGTCTGTGGCTCTCTCTTCCTAATCACAGCATTTTGGGGACCACCCACCAGCCCATAACTTGTCCCTGTGCTGTACTGATGGATGCTTGATGCATCCATCAAGCTTCAGAGCATCGTTAGTAATGAATTACAAAAAATAAAAGTGAAGACAAACATTTCAAACTCCTTGAGAAATGGTAATGTAGTAGATGCTGCATTTTTGCAAAAGTGCATCCTTCTGAAGCGGCACACCAAGGGGAAACAGAAAAGAACCATTTTTACAATGAACAGCAAAATGATCACACCTGGTCAGTAACCTGCGATACAAACGTATTTACAGAGCTAAAATCAGTCACCTCCAGCAGACTTTGAATTTTTTAGGAAGAGATCGTCCCACTGCCGGGCAGTCACTCAGGAGAGGGCTTTGTAAAGAACCTGCTCGCTGCTGCTGGCGTTACCAGCTTACAGAGCTACCATATTGCTGCCTCTCTGCAGAAAGCACCGTACCCACGTTAACTCTACTTCAGCATCTCTGCGCGTTAATGGGGAGGATAAGAAGAGAAGAAACACGACACGCGAAGCAGGAAGCGCTCAGAGGAGGAACGCACACTGGTGGATCCGGCGGGGCTATGTGCGGCCAGCCGGCGCAGCCACAATGCGCTCGGGGCACATGTTCGCAGCCGCCTCCGGGAGGCGGCACGGCGGGGCTGCGGAACAGACGACAGGTACAGCTGCTCGCGTCAGGAATAACGCGTGCCGTATCTGTCCCTGCCGGGCGGCCCTCCTCGCCTCCGGCGGCGCCTTTACCCGGCGGCGGACGCCCTTCCCTCGGCCCCGGCCCCACCCGGGGGCCGCCCCGGGCGCGGCGTTCCTTCCCGACCCTCAGCGGACGGCCCCCGCCCAGAGGGCTCCCGCTCGCCGCCCGCCCGCCTACCTGACTTGGGGTAGGTGACGATCCAGACGTCGCTGTCCCTCACCGGGAAATTAGCGATCTCCTCCATCTTCCCCCTGCAGAAGGGCGGCAGCCGCACCCCATTGTACTCGAAGTACTTGCTCTCGAACTCCCCGGGAGTACTGGGGGTCTCGGCCTCGCTTTCCGCCATCCTCTTCCCTGCCGGCCGCGGCGGGGCGAGATGCGGCGGCCCCAGGCGCTCCGGCGGGAGGGCGGGCTGGCGGCAGCGGGCGCGGCAGCCGCGGCCCCGGCACGCCTCCACGCCCAGCGGCGCATGGGCTCCGCGTGCGGTGACGTCATGCGCGGCAGCCGCAGCGGCGCCGGCGAGGGCCGCGGGGGCGCTGCCGTCTGTCCGCCCGGTAGGGGCACGGCGGCGGCCGGCGGTAGGGCGCGGAGCGGGGACTCGCTCACAGCCCCTCACAAGGCGGGTGAGGTCTGCCCATAGCTGCAGTAGCGGCCCTAGCGAGGCCTGTGGGCTGGCGGCTCGGGTGCTGCTGCGCAGCGTGCGTAAGGCCTCCTGATGCCTAACCGGAGAGTAGAAGAGGTTCGGTCTCTGCTCGGCTGTTTTTATACTAAAGAAATCGCGATCGTTGTAGCTTTTTTGGTCTGCTATGGATAAAAGCCAGCAGTTCAGCAAGCGCCTCTGCTGGACCTCTCTTAATTCCAGAGGGGTCAGTAAGGAGTTTAGGTTTTATTTGCTTTTTATTAGCTTCTAATGACTGCTTTATTTTGTTTAATGGTGTATGTTTAGCTAGTGATGTTAAACTGTGATGTTCTTCGAAAGCTTTAGATGTGAACTGTCTATAATAAGCATACAGCTTTAAAAAAAAAAAAAAGTAAAAACAACAAAGTAGTACACAGAGATAGAGTGAAATTGAAAATATTTTCAAGTACTAAGAGAGCAAGCAGTAGCTAACTTCAGTTTAGCATACTGAGTTGTGACAAGCAGCCAGCCTTGTCAAGCTGTCCCTAATGTAGGAGCTCCCTCAAGGAAAACAACTGTGCTGATGGCTGAGAGCAGGAACTGATCCCAGCCTTTACACTTTCTTCCCCCATGGTGCATAAGTCAGTGCTTTGACTGTAGTTCATTTGTTCTTAACAGTAATAAACAGCAGATGTTAAAGCTGTAGTTACAGCAGCTACGAGAAGTTCATCAAAAACTACTATAAAAAATACTTATTCGTTCAATGAAAATCATTTGCAGCCTTGCACCCATTTGAAAAATATATGTGTTTAGAGTGGGCGATTCACCCCAAAGCAGTAATTGGCTTGCTGTAGAACCTGATGCTATATGTTCAAGTCTCTGCCGTGCCAGGTATGGTTATCAGTCTATTTCTGCAATGTACCAAAAGTAGAATTCTGGAGATGTCAAAAATAACTTCTCCAGTTTCTTGTTGGTTGTTTTTTTTTTAAATACATTATTCATTAAAAGAGGATTGGAGCTATTATCCAAGGAGCTGGTTGGTATTCTGTACTCAGGATAATATTGTGAACTCAAAAGTGGTTGGAATTCTGGAACTGGTGCTTCTTTTTCTCTTCCATATGATGTTTCGAGTGGTCAAATTTCTTCTTTTCGTTCCTTGCTTAAAAAAAAGTTCAAAACTGCTATTTTCTACAGAAAGCTGAGTTGTAGGATTTTCTAGCTAATCTTCAAGTCAGAATGTACTTAATAATGTTTTCTGATGATTGAAGGAATTGTCATATTGCTAATGATTTCAAAGCCCAACAAAATAGGAAAAGACTTGGATTTTAGTCTCTATTGCTATTTATTTAATTTTGTTTCTGGAACTCCTAACTTGAGCCTCAAGTGTGCATGTTTTGCTCTATATATCACATCAAAAATGCTTCATTGACAGTGGAAAAACTTTTTCTGTTTTCTCCTCAACAGTATTTGTTCCAACGTATCTCAGAGTAGAATCTCTTTTGGCAGAGCAAAAAGCCAGGCAGGTATTGTCAAAATGGATACAGCAATAACTGGAGCATCTTTTTAGCAGTGGATGTTTCCAAATGAGAGGGCAATTGAAGCTCAAAGTGGCTGAGAAACCAGGTGCCCTGTATTAACTGCACCTGGCAAGATCAGGTACAGTGATTCCTAATATAGGCATTTTGGACCTACAGTGTGCTACTTGCACAGCTGATGTATGCATGTGGATTTCTATGTGGATTTATACATGCTGGAATTACTGCAAGTGTATGGCTCATCTGCCCAGTGCTTACCCAGATCTGACATATGAGATGCATGAGACTTGCTGAAAATTCAGACTACTGAGCTACAAAATGCATGAAAGCATGCCAGTGGATCACCTTCTGTATAATTTGGACTTGGAAAAGGAGATTTTAGAATAATAATGAAATGTTTCATTATTATTTTGTTAGGGAAAAGATTTCATTTTAAGATCAGAAAGAAGTATTTGATCCTGGAAACAGACTGGCTGTTCCCGTGCTGTTTAGATACATCTGTGTTTTTCTGGTCTGTACCTACAGAAAGTACTCCTTTAGACTCCTGAAGAGTCAGGAGATATGTCCTTGTCTTTGCTATCAAATTTGTCTTTTTATCACATGAAGCTGTTGTGGAGAACATCCTTATCCTGAGGGGTGTATGTGTACTGTTAGAAACAAAAATAGTCTTGGTTTTCAAAGTCTATCAGATGAAAAGATAAATTTGGCAGTATTCTGTCCTACCTTTTTATTAAACCCTCATAACAGCAACCTGCATCTAATTTGGAGATATGAGGGTATTCAGAATGGAAAAGTTCAGAGGAACCTAGACTGTTGGTACCTGTTGGAGTGCCAACTGTAGTTTAGATTTTGACATCAAACCTATAAACGCTATCACAGGTATTAGAAGAGGCAGATTTAGTGAAATATTCATAGTGGTACATAATACTGTATTAATGCAGCAAAAAGCTGTGCAGCAGATAGATGTTTATATGTTTGTAAAACATTGCTTTCTGCTAGATACTTATTAACGTTCAGTGTAGACGTGAGTGAGAGTCACGTGGGATTTGTGCACATGATCTTAGTACAGCATCTTCATTATTCCAGGGAATGTGGCTGATCATCAGTCTTGGTTTTTGTCTCTGGTATCCATCATGATATGAGGAGCGAGTGTGCTGGCTGCATAGCCAGGACAATAAGAAATTGGATCTCTTCTTAGATCCCTGTGTAATGGTAACTCAGTCTCCCCGTCCTTCATTTCCCACCTCTAAAACAGTGGAAGTACTTACAAGGCTATGTGAAGAGAAATCTCTCATTATTTAAGTGCAAGATTCAAGGTCTTTTTAGGAGGCAAAGATTGATGCAAAGCATATATTTCTGATGCGATCCTGATCAATACAACCAGAATGCAAAGGTTTTTACTTCTCCAGTGTGTTCATAAGTAATACTTGACAGAGCCAGTTGCTCAGTGTCCCAGGTTGCAGAAGACCAGTCAGTGTTACATTTAGAAGCAATGTAAGTCACCTGGTGTTCCACTGAGGGCAGGTTCTTACAATATACCATATTTCACAAATATGAAGTGCTTGTGAGATGATAATGTGCTGAGTTTCAAATTTAGCAGACTTAGATCATGAATACACATAGACTTCATGCACAGTCTTCATTCTTAGTACTGTGCTTCCCAGCAGGCCACGCAGGAGGATGTGTAGATAAGATGAGCCTGTCAGTCTAATCAATGTGAGGAAGCATGTGATCACTTTGCTGATGAGTCATATGCATGAATCTTGAAATGAGGGCAGGGACGTAAAAGGCATGTGAGTAAAAACAATCAGCATGCTGTGGTATCACCTCAAAAGTACAAAGGCAAGAGGCGCACAAATAGTAATTTTAAGTGAGTCAAAGCAAATCGTCTTCACATGAGAAGATGATCAGGAAACAAGTTAACACTGCAGATTAATGGCTTTGCTTTTCTAAAAGATCAGGATTGCAGTTTTTTAAATTACATCCCAACCTCTCCCCAGATTATGTAATGATAATTCCACCAGGTAAGAGAATGGGAATATCATGCATATGTGAACTAGCCACGCTTTCACTACTTCCCCAGAGGGCTATAGATTGCTTTTGTGCTCAGCATATTTCCAGCTCTGTTTCATCCGCCCAGAATTTTGAACTTGGTGCTATTTTTAACACAGTTTTTATTCAAAAGAGTGCTGGGTAGATAACTCAAGGCACAACTTTGCTTGGGACTGAGCCATAAGAAAAAAAACAGTTTTTTACTTAATCTGTTTTGTGTTCCAGTGAAAACCTTCATAGAAGCCATGTGGCCTGGTATGCACAGTGCTGGGACTTAAGCTATCTAAACTCTGTTGCAAACTCTTGATCAGGCATGTCTGGCCCATAGGCAGCATGCAGCCCAGAACACCTCAGAATGCAGCCCACCCCCTGCCCTGCACCATCCCAGCAGCGCTGCCCCGGGTGTGCAGCAGTCTGCAGCAGTCAAACCATCAGTGAGTGGACTGGAACTAGGAGAAGGGGTGGGCACAGAGTAGTGCTGTCTTTTCCTCGGATGCTGTTTGCACACAGTCCCAGTGAACCCCGTGCAAACTACACGTGGCATGTGCTTGTGCTGCTTGTTGAGAACAATGCAATGATTGCCAGTGCTAATATTTAAATCCACCTCGTGGCATTTCAGAAGAAGTCAGAACCCAGAAAAATTCTGGATGAAGGAAGAGTGTTTAACAAAAAATGGGCAGATGAGTACTTTCTTTTCTTTTTTTGGTCAAGGCAAATAATATGGCACTATGCTTAATTTGTAGGGAAACACTGTCAGTTTTCAAAGATTACAATTAAGACATTGTCTGCAAAAATATGCTGCCAAATTTGCTGCATATTGAGGAATGCTTTGTAAAGACAAAAAAGTAGAACTGACAAGTCTGTCATCTTAGCAAAATTGTTTTTAAAAAGTTTAAACTCAGACAGACTCTGTTATTAAAGCCAGTAAAGTGGTAGCAAAACTGACTGCGAAAAAAAAAATCAAAACCATTTACTATGGTGAGTTTAGAAAGCAATGTTTGGAAAGTGTGGCAGATGCAATGTGTCCTAATATCTGATATAGCTAATGATAGTGCTCCAGTGATGGTCAGTGAAATAGAGGAACTTATGAAATTGATAGAAGGAGATGCAGTTGCCACTGGCAACTCATGTTTGATGAAATATCACCGCATCATACATCCAAGAAAATGTATGCAAAATGGACGTTGTCATGCAAATCATTATAAATCATTGGAACAGGTTGCCCAAGGAGGCTGTGGATGCCCCATCCCTGGAGGCATTCAAGGCCAGGCTGGATGTGGCTCTGGGCAGCCTGGTCTGGTGGTTGGTGACCCTGCACATAGCAGGGGGGTTGAAACTAGATGATCTTTGTGGTCCTTTTCAACCCAGGCCATTCTATGATTCTAAGACTACCTGAGAATTGCGTAAACTCCAATGGTTTGAATCATCATCTGTTCCAGGAGTTCCTTAAGAGTATGGATTATAAGGATATCATTTACTTTTCTGAAGGAAGGTGGATAAGTCAAATTCTAAAAAGATCTTATTTATGAAAACAAGTCTTTTATGAAATCAAAAGGAAAATTTGTGGCAGAACTTGAACATGAAAAATGGCTCAGTTTTAGCATTTTTGGTGGATTTGAATGCTCATTTACATTAATTAAACATGTGTTTTCAAGGTGAAAATGAACCTACCTACCTATTCTATGTTTCAAACCATAACAGCGTTTGAAGTGAAATTTAAATTATAGCGAGCTCAAGTTGTTGCAAATAATTCCATGCATTTTGATGTGTTGGCTAAGCACAGGCTTGTGAACAGTGAAAAATATGCAGCGTTGCTTTCAGTATTGATAAAGGGATTTGAGAATAGATTTCAAAATTTTCAAAAAACTCATCCATTTTTTGGTATATTTGTGACTCCATATTCAATTAATATAAATGTATTACCTGCACATTTTCAAATGGAATGTATAGAGTTGCAATCAGACATTAAATTCAAAGAAAATTTTGATCATGTCTCTTTACCAGAGTTTTATAAGACCTACCTTAACAGGGAAAAATATCGCTCACTTCAGAATCACACGTCATTCATGTCATTGCTTTTTGGCAGTATGCACATTTGTGAACAACTGCTTTCAAGGATGAACCACAGGAAGAGTAAAATTTCATCAAAAATCTTTGAGGAACACCTTGAGAACTCGCTAAGAATTGCAGCCACTTCCATTGAATCAGACGTAGATGCATTAGTTTCACAAAAACAAGGTCAAATATCCCACTAATTTCATGTTTTTTGCTTCTCTTTTTTAATTTTTTTTTTTTAAATACATATATATACATAAGTTTTATTCCTTCCACACATTAACTCTATTGTATATGTTACATGGAGACCAAGACAATTCTTCTTTACTTGGTTTGGTCCATGCAAGCCAAGGGTTGCACACTCCTGCTCTTGATACTTCCATAGGTGAACTTGGATGACTTAGTTCAGCCTCCTTTGTATAGATTTGAACAGATTCAGTTTGTCATCAAGTATAATTTGATATCAGTATATAACAATGCTATTGATTATGATTATTATTTGTGTTAAAGTTGAAGGCAAATGGGTTGGGGACAACTTAAATGGTCTCTTAAGCGAGATCAGGGCTCTGGATATGGATGGCCTTTTCGAGGCAACAGTTAACATGACTTTCACTGCATTCGTATGGTAACTAATTTCAATTCTCACTGTATTAGGAGAGGCAGATTACTGAGTAGCTTTTGGGTGTACAGGTTTCACTATCCCTGCATAAGAGTTGTCTTGTATAATTTCTGTTTACTTCAGTGGAACCTGGTTTGAACATCTCTAGTGGTTAAGTATCACAAAACCAAACCAGTTCTACAGGAATTTTAGTAATTACAATTGTAACACCATGGCAGCTGAGCAAATAGAAGGTGAACTGGTAGTGGCTGTTTTTTGAGTTAGGGGCTCCGTTTCCCAATGCTTCTGAATTTAGCTGAAGATGTTGTTTCTCAAAGCAAACTGCTCTAGAAATGGGACAGATGCTGTTGTCTCTGAGAATTAGTGAGAAAATTATCAAGTATTTTATGTTTCTGAAAGTCTAATAGAATTGGTTCCTATGTAAAAATTGGTTTAGTGGTGTGATGATGGATTTTCTTCAAATCACAGGATTTAAACCACGTGAAACCCTACCTGTTCCTGAATAGACTTTATAGTGCTTTTGTATCAGTTCTCTGCTGTTGAAACTATTGCAGAATATCATGTCCAGTTAGCTGGGTGCATGTATACCTGAAAAGGCAATGTAGCTGACTCCCCACAAGCCAGGCTGTGGCATAGCCAGGTTTGTGTTATGATACAGGGAAGATTGACTGCTTCCAGACAGCAGCTCAGCCTTCCATTTACAACTAATTAACTGTGTGGATTTAAAAGCTTGAGATGGTATTGGACAAGGAACTCTGCATTGTATCTACCCTTTAGGCATTTCTGTAAAGCCACTCAGAGACCTGATGAGTGACTTAGCAACTAGAGCTTTATAAATCTGGCCTCTAGACTTGAAAGCTGAAAAGATGTGTTAAAGGGAATTAGCTGCTCCTGCTGTGCAGTCATTTTCACAATGAGGACATAGATATCAACAAGAGGCCATAGAAAAGAAGGGAGTTGCTCAGCTGGGCTTCTCAGGAGTGTCCAGAGATACTTTAATTATCAAAACAGGTGTTGATCATAGTTTAGACTTCTTACCCCAGAAAACAGTAAATATGTCATCTTCCACAATCTCTTATGCGAATGCAGAGATGCACAGAACAGTCTCCCCTGCAGGTTAATTACAAACATTGCCTCAAACCAACACAGAAAACAAAATGGATATGCACAGCAGTGAGTCAGCTTTCTGCCTCATTTATTAATGAATTTGTGGGACAGGAAAGGGCAAAAGGAATGGATTGACGGGAAGGCATTAAAAATAGATAATCAGACCTCTGCTACTGAGGTGAGCATGTGAAGATGACAGGGAAGGAACGGGATGAGAGAGACAATATGAAGGTAGTGTGTGTAGGAAGAATAGAAGTGTTCAACAGATAGAGATGGAAGGATCTGAATGCTGCAATGAATGTGCCAAGTGCTTTCAAGTCTGGGTGGTGAAGGCGCTGCATGGCACTCAGCCTATTGTAGTCAGGAGTATTAAAGATCTCAAAAATAAAACAAATTGAGGGTGATAGAAGATGAAAGACCACACAAGGGGCATGGAGGAAGTTAAAAGATTTATATAGTAATCTCAAAATAAGCTAGTCTAGTGTTGACTAGCACTTAAAATGCTGACATTGAACTGTATGCAACCTGAATTATGTAATCCTTGTCATCAAAAACTTGGCTATCTACACACTTAAAATGACTATGGGCATCATTACTTTATTACATTGAGTTAAAGACATTAATATACGAAAACTTAAGTGGAAACTGGTAGTCTTGGCACAACTGTGAGCATTCTGTGTGGCACATGCGTACTTAATTAGTTATTTACTACTTCAGAGCAGATTTGTCAAGCTAATTGATGAATAGTTGCTACTGGTTTAATTCCCAAGAGCCCCAGTGTCAAGTTAGTATTTTGTTTCTCTATTTTATGTTCTGTAAGCATGTGAGCACATACCTACGACAGTTGTCAAATTTAGACTAATTCAGCCTGTTTGTGGTGCAGTAGAAGACTGAATGTAACTTTTACAGACTGCAATCAATGAAAAATCTTCCTTTCTTCTCTTCGATTGGAGCCTTTGGGCAGGTTGGGCCTGATTCATGTTATCTGTGAACTTTAGATATAACAGTGCTTCCATTACAGGACTACCTTCAGCTGCATATCTTGCATTGTGAATAAGAAACAGGTAACACCATGTATGATTTAATCAATTTAGCTTACTTCTTTCTTATCCTTAGAGGAAGCTTTATTTTTTTTGGTTGCCTAAGGCAAAATTTTGCCACCTCTGCTGTGTCCTTGTTACTCATTGAGTTCATAGATGTGTGGAATGCATACAGAGGAATTGTAAAAGACTCTTTTTCGTTCCTCACCTCTAATTTTAGGCAGTCCAGGGTGACAGATTCTACAGAGCTAAATGTAATAGAGACCTACCAACTTCTGCTGCAGCTAGTCTGAGGAAGAGGGGATGCTAGACTCTAACAGAAAACTCAGAAGTAGGAAAACAGTGGTTGGAAAGAACTTAAAGATGCTGAAGGAAGTGTGGTGACAGATACCTTGAGTAAGGTACTTACTTGAAGTATCAAAATGTCATTCCTGCAGCTCACACTAGAGAGCACAAGTCATAAGTGTGGACTGTTACCTTACTGCCTGGTGAATGCAGGGCAAAGTAAATCTCCCTCTCAGTTATTCCAGACGTTTGTGCTGTAGCAAGCAAATACTGCTGAAAAAAAAGGGAGATTTTCTCATACAATTTTTGAACTACACTTCTTATCTGTGTAAATAACAGCGGACAGAACAGCTGCTAGCACTGGAGAAATTATGTGCCAGACTTCTCCTATGCCTTGCTAAGGCTTATTGTGTAAGTGGCAGCAGCCACTTTATGGCATCTCGCTAATACCATCTGTTGTCTTGTGCAAAGTGCACTCCCCGAAGGCCTGTGTGGAGCAGGAAGGAGAAGATGGGCTCTCTCTTTTTTCCTAATACAAGGAATCTGTTCCCCAGGGAGCAGGACAAGATTTGAACAATGTCTGCACCGGTGCCTGCATGGATTGCTTAATGACTGATGAATGACTACACAAAACTGACAGAACTTCCCTGTGTAAGAAATGCCACAGGGAATTGGTTCTGTGACACTACCAGTATTAATTTGTAGTGGCCAGACATATTTAATGGAAATTAGCAAACCATGTTATTAGTCTACATGCTACATGACAGGCTTCAACACCACTCTGCCCTGCAAATTCTGAAGTGATACACAAGCGGAAGAGCTTGGCTGAATATCATCCAGTGGTACTGTTTGAATCACTGGTAGGTTTTGGAAATGAAACAGCTCATCTTTCAGTTGCCAAATCCACATGTTGACAATTGCAAAGTTCAGGGATTTGGTTGCAGGCCATCTTCAGCTACATCCTGATCTAGTACTTACAGATAGCAATACAGATCTTCAGACAAACAGTCACAAGGACTAAAGCACGGTATTGGTTGGCAGGCTGGTGGTTTCATGATAATACTGGATGTATCATCAGTTGCATCAGGAAATCGCCTGTGAGTAGTTCGGATGTCATGTGTCTCCTGCAAATGGTTGCAGTCATTTCCGGCGGGTAGATCTGTAATGAGGATAGAGTTCACAGTGTTTCAAGGGCATGTCACATGTCCAGATGTAATTCAATAATTTGACTGGCCAATAGCCTTATATATATATTTTTTTAACACTCTGCATTATACCTTCAGTAGCAAGCCTACCTGCTAAATATAACTTGAAACCTTTGCAATGTAGCAACCTGATTCCTAACTACCTTTATTACTATTGTTTAGGTACCAAATGCTAAGAAAACATAAGTGCTAGATTTAAATAAATAAATAAATAAATGCTTAATCCTCTTTTGACTCTCTTTCTCACTAATTCCTGTGTAAGTTATCATATGAATTAGGAATGTAGACTTATCTGATTTGTATTGTTTCCCTTTTTAGCGGTTATATTCCAGGAAAGTTGATATTGTTTTACCAGCATGTGGCTGGTAAAAAGAATTCTTAATTTCTTATCCCTGATTTGCTTTTATTAACCTTTCCACTCATGCTTTTCACTACTTACGAAATGTATGGAATACTTTTGTTTCAGGAATTTTTGTGATGGATTTACCAAAGCCTCTTCACTTATAGCAACCTCTTCAAAGGTAAACGTAGGAGTGTTTACCACATGTCCAATATTATGTTCTTTCTGCCACAAACTGACTCATGATACTTCATGGTTGTTTAATCTTCAGCTACACGGCAGGGCAACAGACTTCATAAGAATATGATAAATTCTTTCTTGTATGTGTCTTTCGTTGTAAAGCTTAGTTTTGCACCTCCCTCTAAAATTATTGTAACTGTACCAGCAGGACATGTATGCATGCCCATTTAGAACATATCAACTCAGGGAACACCAGATGCCCACACATAGTTTACATAAGACAGGAATGATGTATTGGATTAATTGGAGAAATTAGGCTTCAGGGGAGCTACTTCTGAAGCTAAGCTGAGCAAAAATGCCATTTTAGCAGAGGTTGCTGTAATAAGCTTATAATTAAAGCCTTCTCGGAATGATTTAGACAAAATGACATTTGTTTGTATAAAGTACTACCACAGAAAAGACAGTGGCTGGTGAAAGAGACTGTTGAAGCTCTTGACCAGAAGTTCTGCATTGGGAGATTTGAGTTTGGCCTCATATTGCAAGCTGTTCTGGTTATGTCCAGTAGCTTGTGTGATAGGTGCAGGAAGCTGTTTCAGGAGCAGATGGCAAGGACTATGTCTGCCTGTATTCCGATGACATCTAAACCTACTATACTAAGCCTAAGAAACACATCTGGTTTTCTTGCAGATGAACCTTTATGTTTACACCAAAGGAATCTGGATGGAGGTCTTGTTAAACAAAGTGCAAAACACATGTGAGAGATTCAAGTCCCTATCATCCATCTTTCTTGGACTGTAGCCCGGTCATTAGATTGTACACTGAGTAAGAATGAAGTGACATCCTATATATCCTAGGGATGCTGTGGACTAGAAAATTCTTGTGGTCAGGAGGAAGAAAAGCTTCAGGAGTGTCTCCCAGGAGTCTCTGGCTAATTTCTTTTGATACTGGACAAACAGAATGCTGGGGACCTTGTTTGTTTTAGCAACCTAATTCTCAGCAGGCTAGGAATTAGTTCACAGCTCTAGAGCTCTGCAAGTAATGCTTCTTACCATGTTAATTATTTTTTTAGTTCTATTTATTCTTAAAAAATCATATAGAGTTCCCCAAACTGAGTGTCTTGAATTTTTCTAAAGAGAGTTCTAATGAACGCAACTCAGACTTTCTATGCATAACTGCAGATATTATCACACAATCACAGAATTGTAGGGGTTGAAAAGGACCTCTCGAGATCATCACATCCAACCCCTTGCTGAAGCAGGTTCCCTACAGCAGGTTGCACAGGTAGGCGTCCAGACAGGTCTTGAATATCTCCAAAGAAGAAGACTCCACAACCTCTCTAGGTACCCTAGTGCTCCATCTGTCTCACAGTAAAGAAGATTCTCTTCTGAAAATATTAAATAGCAGATGGAAATCAGGTCAAATTCAGCCATCACTGAACCTTTCTCACTACTTTGAGATTGATAGTAAAGGAGATTTCTTTGAATGTGTAGGAAAAATCAACATGCCTGAAAACACTAGGAACACTTATTGAGTATAAAGTGCATTGCTTTTCACCTCTCCTATCACAGGGATGAAGCAGTCTTGGATTTAAATATATATTTTAGTGCTTTTTCTTTAAAAAAGGATACCTCAACCTAAGTAATAAGTGCAAAGGGAAAGTGAACAGAAGTTCAGCTACAATATTCTGTTTTCCTCAGCAGTTCTAAGTACTGCATGACCTAACTCTTCTAGCATTTGTTCAAACTACTCTTTAATTATACTGTTGCATTTGCAAAAGCTGGGCACATGTTCAATGGGGCTGTCAGAGCATCTTCATGCAATCATTTATTAAGAAATTCAGCTTGATGGATTTTGAACATCTGACCTTTAAGGGAGTCTTCTCTCTTGTGTGACAAACATAATTCATTTTTAGTTCTCTTGCTCATGTTTTTCTCACTTGCCTAAACCAGCATTGCATTCTGTCCTGTTACATGCAGATGAAACAAGAAAAAATAATAAAAAATAAAAAATTGGCTTAATAGATCTATCTTTGGATTTTAGAAACCAGAACTACCATTGCTTATATATATGTATTTTAGCTGCTGAGATTGTAAACCAAGCTTTCAGAACAAGACTGTGTTAATCTGTGCTGTACTTGCTTTTTAGATTATTGTATTTATAGGAAAAACTGAAGAATTAATCAATGATGGTTTAGTGGAATGTTTGTTCTATACTTACTTGTAAATACTATACCATCATTCACTTTTTTGGTCTATGACATTACAGCTCAGCTAAATATTTGAGCACTGGTTTCTAGTGAGATCCATGGCTCATCAGATTATAACAAATCTTTGTTACAAGTACCAGCAAAGGTCTGTGTATGATTCCTTGTGCCTTGCAAGAACTGGCTGATTGGTTATATCTTAGATCTGCCCTTTCGTTCCTCTTCTGCAAAGAAAGCTAACAGTTAGAATGAGAAAAAATACTGATTTCCTATGCGCGTAACAAATACAGAGAACATTCTGTGATGTTTTGAACCCTGAAAATGTGACTGGATCTTATGATCTGCAGCAAGAATGCTTTATTACTATATGTATTGTACTTGCAGATTCATATACCCTTGATGTATGCTTCAACTTGTGAAAATGACTGCTGCAGTGCAGTGTTTTCTTGAATGCAGCATTCTCTGTTCTATCATCTCTTTCCTGATATTTTTGTTTTAAGGGTCACGTAAGAATTATAGGTTACTCAGTCCTTCTTCATATGGCACTCTTATGTATTTGAGAATTGAAAATTGGCAGACTTGTTTGCATTGTCAATCTTTGCAGTGTTCTGAGAATCAAACTCATTTTGCTGCTCCTGGGAATTGCACACTAAGGTTGACACAGGACATTTTTAAAGCAAAAGATAAAATCTATAAATAGAATTAGGATGGTCACTTGAACTCAGTTAAAGCAGCTGTTTTGTGTGCATTACACTTAACCATTCATATTCTGAAGCAATGACAGCACATGTCCCAGATCCCACTAAGATTAGCTTATGAAACAGCAGTTTTCGGACATCCACTTCACCATACTTTCTCTTGAACAGCTACTTCTCTATGCCCTCCCTTTATCCAACCTCAGCTGTTCATTCTCACTTTTTTTTCTTGCTTCTGTGCCAGCTTCTCAGTGGTGGTGTTTTGATCTGCTTCTGGAGAGGATTAGCTGCAGTCTTCTGTAAGTGCAGAGTTTATTGGGAGGAGGAAATAAAAGGTGCAAGGATATTGATAGTAAGTACTTCAGTGAGAATTATTTTCAATTAGGGAATCAGGCTTGTTGATAGAATGTCAGGAAACTAATTATTTATATGGAACATGAGATTTTTCTTTACAATAAAAAACAGTAATATGCATGTTAGGAACACAATGCACCATAGAAGTAATTCCTATTGGAACTGCAGGACACTGTTTCTTAAATTTAGAGCATGTGCATTACTGACATGCCATAGTACAAGAAAACAAACTGAAAATCTTGGAAGAACTGAAAGCAATCTCATGTGATTTGTGTTCTGGGAAAATTAAAACATTTTGTAGTCTAATATGGTGACTGTGATTGGAATACTGCACAGATTTTCTTAAGCTCACTTTGTGAATGTGTAAGTATTCATCCACTTGGGTTTTTTTGGCATTTTTAAAGGTGATGGAACCTGGCCACCTAGCTGCAATTGGAAATCACAGGGAGATCCAGGGATGGTTTCATTTCACCTTTTCCTTATTTTTATCTTAGCTGAATCTGAAGTGTGCACACATTCTTCAGAATGAGGAATACATTAATGCTTCATTTGGAAGACCTGGTTTATTTTGAGGATAGGTTTGATCTGGTTTGACTCAGGAAAGAAAAAATAATAATGGCGTTGCATTAAGCAGAGAAGTAGAACTGAAGTTCTGGGTTCACTAAAGTTAAGAATAGATAATAAGGGAGGGAATGGATGCATCCCCTCAGTGGACACATCACAAGAGCTCACAATCAGGAGCAGTGGGAATATTTTTTTAGGTACTGATTGAATTTTGAGAGGTTTGTTAAGATCTTGGGCTGAGAGCTGATAGAGTGCTCTATAGCTCAGTGTAAATAAACTGCTTGAGTAATTTGGAAAGTACACTAGGCAAGATGTATACAATAGGTCTCCCACATGTGACCTTCTTGAATTGGACCTTCTTGTGCTTTATCAGAGAGGGATTAATAGCTGGACAGTCAAGAGCTTCCAGTAGAACTTTCCCATCAAACTATGAGGTAAAAAAGCAGCATACACTTTCTGTGAGACATAGCATTTGGAATGTAAATTATGTGAAGTTGTGTTTTTTGAAATGAACAGTGACTTGCAGCTAGTTTGAAATGGTCTTTAGACATCTCCTCACCTGCCTGATTTAAAAGCACAAGCGTGGCTTGTCTTAACATGCCCCTCGTCAGAATTATAGCATTATAACTAAGCTGAGTTGACCCATCAGTGGTGACCTCCATTCAAATACTTTCAGCTGTAGACTTCATAAACCTCTTAAGGCCTCTTAAAGACAGCATCGATGTGAAGGTTTGTTGGATTATTTTTTCCATGGAGTGGACAGTTCTTGGAGGATGGGTTAAGGGCTAGCTTTCATAGCTTACACACTGTTAACAGGTAAGAAGAGCTTGCTTGTACTTGACAACAGTAGCAAGTCCCATATTTAATACTTCCTCTTTGAAAAAGTCCTTTGGCCAGATTAATAGGAACAGAATTGTAGCACATGCTGGAGGAAGGTTGGAGGGCTGCCTGTTGTTAAGGCAACAGAGCAAGTAGTCTGCTACCTACGACGTCTAAAAGGTGAAGGAAAATATTTACCCGTGATATGAGATGCATAAAATACCACATACAACATATTCAGTGACATGCTACGACACATGAAAAAAAGGGGACATTCAAGGACAGGCAGGAATATAGACATTAGCAGTCCTAATACCTGAAAGATAGTAGTCCTGGTAAGTCCAGCTGGTGTCACCTTCTTCTAAGAGTTGCTCTAATGAGTCACCATAAGACAGCAGCTGTTGAGTCTTGAGCAGGTGCTTCAGCTTGTACAGCCATCTGAGGTCATGGGGAGTCACCTGGCTTGCCACATCAAGCTTCATAAGCTAGCTGAGTGTCCACAAAGCAGTGTTCTGTAGATTGATCAGTTTGTTTCCACGCTTCTCTGTCTTGCCTTCTGACCTTCATCCTGTCCCATGTATAGCTTTGTCTAGCTAGACTTGTCATTATCTCAGCTTCCTGGCTTTTTATATGCACCTGTACGCCTTTTCTTTGTGAAAAAGCACGTGGATGTCAAGTACCTCTTTAAAAATAACCTCTCATGTTGGTATTACAATTAGAAGTGGGAACTTTAACTTCAGCTGTTCCCTCTTATGTTGTTTATAATGTTAATGACCATTTCAATCTCAGTAACTACTTTGTGTGAAATGCAACCATAAAATAGATGCTTATGGAGCTCTGGATACACTGAATACACTTGCTTTAGGATTCAGTATGATTTCCTTTCTGCTTGTATGGCTATGGTCAGAGAGATCTGCCAAAACTGAATTAAATGCTCAGTAACAGCTAGTGGACACGGACTGAGACAAATTGTAGTCATCTCTGTGGCAGCTGATCATGAGTGAATCTTGATATTTCCTGATGTTGCATCTTGCTGTTTGAGACCAGGCTTTCTATGGTAGGAACATTCTCTTGATACTCAAAAGGCTGAAAAATGTAAGCAGACACCAAGGTTAGGATGTGTCTGAGCATATATGTGCCTATTTTGGCAAAACATTTATGTGAATAATCCCAGCTACTCAAATACATGGGTATTTGAATACCCAGAAGGAATTAATCTGTGATTGAGTAACATCTCAGTCTATAACACTGAAGCAGTGAAGAACCTAAAAATGTATCTCAGTACTTATGTTGTTAGTTCTCCTATAGATGTATTAGTTTCTGTGGCATGATGGCAATAGGCAAAGCTATATGGAAGTCTTCTCTGCATGAGGAGAATAACAGCTTATCCTGACAATAAACTGAAACGTCCTGTACATGAAGCATGATTATCTAACTGAACTTTGAAATGCACCCATAAAATTATGCAAAGCTTCTAGTTTTTCTTGGCAAATTTGATACAGCATAAAGATGAAAACTACCCAGTGTGGTGTTTTTGTTTCCTAAATTTGCAGAACTTGTGTTTATGTTGATCTTGGAAACAAATGAGGTTAGAAGAGGTAAAGATAAGATTGCTTAACTACCTGAACTTTTTCTTTCTTCTAGTATTCCAGTTAATCTTCACTTGTACTACTGAGTAGCTGGGGGGAAGAAAAGTAATGATGCTTTTTCTTACCTGGTTTAAAATTAGCTTCCCCTTTCCACGAACATGGAGAGATTTTGCTGAGGCAAGGAATAGCTGTTATTGTGCTAGCAGGATAAAAAGTGTAAGAATTTGCTGCAGGAGAGGGAGTGCATTTCCTGGTATATGTTGCTGTCTTTACAAGCTTCCTTTGGCCTTGCTGTGTTTCTTAGGAGTAATCAGTATCATCTTAATCTAGTGTGCAGAGATGCATAGCCACTTTGAGAGCTAACAAAGAAGGGTTAATCTAGGTACCAGGACTGTGGTCTGAGTGTTATCTTTGGTTGAAATCACAGTTCAGCTGTTGATGTAAAGGGGTTTGGTCTGTGTCATGTATTCCATGTGACAAGTCAGGGGCAGATCTATCAATGGGGTAAAGTTGAACTTAGGAATTTATCTGAATATACTAGTTGGAAATTAAGATCACAGTCCAGTTGTTTCACAATATAACTGACATATCAATCCACAGCCAAATTTCCTTCAGCAAGTTGACATTTGGCAGCTAGAGAGGGATGGAGGAGAAACACAGTGACCTAGATTAGTCAACAAGAATGGATTATGGGAGAGAAGAGAGACCGTGACTTTTTGGAAAAGAATTTAAGGCATGAGACAATGGTGAAACTTACTGTTGTGTATGACTTAAGATCACTAAATTTTAAGCAGCGTGGTCTACAGTAGAAGTATATAGAAATGTATCTGAACACGTGTGGGTTAAACAGCAGATTTGTGAGTAGAAGGGAGGAACAGATGAAAAAAAATCCAATTTTTTTTTCCTTAACTTTTTTTTGTTGTGCCATAGGTTTCCAAAAGAATGAAGGTATATAGCCGTCTGGTTTCAATGGTGTGTTTTTAGGAGTGAAAGAGGGCAGAAGAAGTAAATGTTAATCAATTCTCATGCCAGGCACAGCTGAATGACCCACTAACCAACTTTGAATGGTACCGTGTTGTGTCTTCTCCTTTGCACACTGAAGGGAGGGGAAGGAAGGCTGCCCACAAATCACAAGATGATAAATGTGCATCAGCGTCCACAGCCTCACTGCACTGACCCCAATCTTAAGGTGAAGTTGTGTTAGACACAGCCAAGCAAACAGCTGGCTCCTGCCAAGAAGGGAAAAGACTGTCCCTGGTACTTGCTTTCTAGTTTTCATTAAGCCAGTTCAGCTTTTTAAACCAACAGTCTATTCACTCTTGTTGTTCTGAGTCTAGCTAACTGAATTGGGTAAGCCTAAGATCAGAGAAATATCAGAACAGTGACAGGAGAATGAGGAAAGGATATTAGGCACATGAATGTGAAAGCAGATGAGGAAAGCATGCAGAGATTGGAAGGATAAGAGGCAAAGGGATGAAATGTGGAAGGATCAGAAAGTTGAGGATCCTTAGTCTTGTACTAGAGTAGAAGTGGAAGGATGTCAGTACTGCAGTCCAAAGGAACACCTGACAACAAACTGCATAATTACTTACTTCAGAATAAGAAATCTGTAAGAATGAAAAGCTGTTAAGGGGTTTTGTGCAGTTCTGGCTGAGAGAATGGACAAAGTGACTATTAACAAAAAAGTGACAGAGAAGAGATGATAAACAGCCACTGGTATGTCATAGGAATACATTCACGTATTTTTGTTAGAAGAACTACTGCTACCCATGGATGCCAATGACTCCAATAGCATTATTGCTTCCAATAATGTAAAATATTTCATTTAAACCCATTTTAGTTGCATATTACTATTATTTTTCAGTTAACATGATTAACTTGGACATGGAAAAATAGCAAATCACAATGGCAGTGTACATGCATTTTTCTCTTGAGGAACAGCAACAAAAATATCTGTAGCAGGCAGTTTTTGTTTTGTTTTGTTTAAAAAAATGTCTCTAAAATGAATTTTCTGCATATACAAAATCAAATGCCTGGATCAGCTACATGTATTAGTTTCAAAACGATTCATTTAACAGGGAAATGAAATGCTTATATTTTAGCAGATGTATCTTAGGGTGGTCTGTAAATTACAAAGCTTTGGTCTCCATACTGTGTTAAATGAGGCCTTTAGCATTCTCCTGTGGAGGCCAATAGAAGTCTCTCTGATAGTACAGGCTCTGCTACATTGTTTATGCAATTTTTTTCTATCCAAAGAAGTGGCCTCAACTATAACTATGATACTAAATACTTAAGTCACTCTGACAGTAATGCCTCCTATTTACTTCCTTGGAAACAACAACAGATACAAAGAGCACAATAACACTATTTGATAGAGTACATTCTCAGCTACAAAACACTATTTTTCAACAGTCACCACCAGTAGCTGTGCATTTTCGTCAGTGATGAACAACAGCCTGCATGCTGTGCTCATAAAAAATCTGCACCTGTGAAGGTGACCCACTGTTTCACAGCTGCTACCAATGGTGTTGTTGCTAGGAAAATGTTGCCCATGCAGTCCATTTTTCATCAGGCTGAACAGATGGAAGGCACCAAATCCAGACTGTGCAGTGAACGTGGTAGAACAGTCCAGCCAGCATTGGCAATGTGCTCTATGGTCTTCAGAGTGGTATGGGACCTGGCTCTGTCTTGTTGCAAGACAGCTTCTCTTCTTCTCTGGCCTGACTCTGGAAGTTGGAGCATTCAGCTTAGACAGCATCATGATGTAGCAGTCAGATTTTACGGTTTGTTCAGGTTCCAGGAAATCTAAAAATATAACCCCTTTTCTTTCTCAAAAGATTGTGTACATTGCTTTGTCTGCTAAGGGCTGCATCTTGAACTTTTTCTTTAATGCAGAATTCACATTGCAACTCCACTGACTGCAATTTTGACTCCAGCTTGTAGTGGTGACACTACGTCTCATCAACAGTAACGATGCTGTTCAATATGCCTTGACAAACTTGCATATGATGTTCTTTCTGTTCTTGTGTGAATATTCGTGAGACCCACTTGGTACAAACTTTGCAGTATTCCACCATCATTTTCAAAACATTGAAGTTGATATTCAAATCTGCGCACAGTTCTGTGCTTGACTGCCTAGAATGTGCCTTCTCTTTCACCTCACTGTTGTCACTTCTGAAATGGAAATGTACCACCCAGATGTGTTATGTGCTCACATCTACTGTTTGATATTTGTAAATGCTAAGCAAGTGTTGATGAATGTCAATGGGTGCCATTTTTTATGTGTGGAGGAGTTCAGTGACACACCTTTGCTTCTTCCACACTTCCATGTCAGACAGCATTTTGTCAGACTGCCCCTTTACTTCCATCTGTCACGTGGCAACAAAATATACTGGGGTACTGGCTGGAAGATTCAACCTCAACTGCCATAGAGCCAACATAATAAAATAGGAGGCATTACTTTTGGAGCAGCCTTTGTATTAATGGCTAAAGGGGGCAAAAGTCCATCTTCCAGTTCTCAATCCTACATGCTCTGAAATCCTTCTTCAATTTCTTCAGCTGTGTTACCTACAAGATTGTTGCACAACAGTGTAAGAAGTAGCAAGCCCAGACAAATGCTTGCTTTGTCCAAAGATTAGTTGTTTAACTCTCTCTTCACCATCACATTCTACATTCTTGTCATGTGACACCCATCTTCCAAAGCCTTATGCCTGTACTTAAAGGATATGTTCCAGAATCCTTCGTCAAAGGAAAGACTTCCACTGACTTATTATAGGATTACAGAGAGAGTTTGAGTACAATGAGGAATTCCTCCTCATACAACTGCTTCAGAATTGATAAGGGGGTTACAGTGGTCCAAGCACACTAACCATGTACAGGGGACATTGGGTGACTTTGCCTTGTACATGTTAGAGAGAACTGATGTTGTCAAGCATTTCTACTCTCACAGTCTGCCCCTCCTGTTTATTCTTTCTGGCTGTTCTTCTTCCGGGACAGATGGAGCTACAGCCCCTTTCTCTTAAGTTTCAGTGACAAAAGAGAGGTGGTAGTTCCTGTCACAGCTCTGCTCCTCTTAAGCCGTAAAACTACACACAGTCCATTTTCTAGTTATCCCTGGTCCTCAAATGAAGTTCTAGAAGACTTATCATGTAGGTGTAAGTCACCGGTCAGCTAATTGTTGCTGTCAAATTTTATGGGTATAGAACAACATTTTATCTTTCTAGTACAAATTTTATATACTACTTTTCTCAGAGAAAAAAATCACTGCAACAAATTAAGACCTATTCAAAGTAAAGGTTTCACTCCAGTAGAGTGATTTGCTGTTTTTCAAAACTACATGCAAGTTCACTAGCATGCAAGTTCTAGATTTGAAGAATAGGTTGATTTACAGTGCAAGATTTGGACCTGGTATTCATTTTAATTGTAGTAACAACAGATAGGTAATTGATTTACGATGGCACTCAAACACCTAATGATATTGGAAGTCCAGAGTAAAATTCTTGCTGATTGTGAACTTCTGTAGGATTCCTGGATAAGCTGGGAACATGGAAGTTTCTCAGTTTCTGCTGTGCATATAATCTGCCTACTGAACAGCTAAACAATTAGATATTATCTAATGTCAGCTATATTAAAATGAAATAATTACATCTGCAAGAGGAGTGAGGTGTACTGCCTGTTTCAACGGCTACCCTGAAAAGCTTGATCCCCTGGGATAAAATTTACAGCCCTGAATTTAGGCTATGCTTAAATTTCCTGTGCAACAAATGGGAAGAATCGTGAATTCCTCAAAAAGGGATTTGCAATAACCAGGGCTCAGCACAGTTAGTAGCCTAAAATAACCAATAACAGAAAGTGAGGATGGATGTTTACTTTAAGCCAATGAGTGATGCATAGCTTAGATGCATTCCTCACTGAGTTTAAATAACATCTTCCCTCTGTAAACAAATAGAAAAAGCTCTCTATTCCTGACAAGCAAAGTTATAGGATGCTATAGCTATAGGCTCTTGCCTTGCCCATCACTCTCTTTATATTAATTCAGTAATTAAAACAGAGGCTGAGGCTGAAGAAAGTAATTTAGGACCACTTCTGTAACGTCTCTTTGGCCCACAGATGGAGCTGTAGCCAGCTCTGATATTTTCAGCTACTTTCTCTAGTGGTATTCTCCACTGGTTGCTTCAAACTTCCAGCTCTTCAGCTTACTTCAGGATACTCTGAGACCTTTTGGGAAAAGGCAGACTCTACCAGTTGCCTTTTTCATCCTCACATGTAGGAAAACAAGCAACTAACGAGCTACAGTATTAAACTAGGTCATGACACATGATCATCTAGCTTCTCTGCAACACCAGGATAACTTACAATCCTACCCTATGTATACAGTACAGCTGTTCTGCTCAGAAAGGTTGCTAAACACTGCGTTGCATGCATTGTGCATTGCAGGCATTGTACATCACATGCACCTTGGCTGTCTCCAGCCTCAGCTTCTCTCCCCCCAGTATCTGCAAGGAATGTTCCTTCCTTCTGCTATTTCTTGTACAGCCCTTTTCCTGAAGTCACCTAGCTTGCAAAAACAGCAAGAAAACTTGACCACAGTGAGGCTGTGAGTTCACTGTCAAGGAGTAGAATTGCTTAAGTTGAGAAACACCCCAGAGGAGAACCAGTTATTTCTTGGTGCAGTAGTTCTTCCAGTCAGTCAACTGTACACAGATGTTTGTATGAGCACAGCAAAGAGTATTGACTTCTCAGGTTAGTACTGCTTTCCAAAAGCTCAGTATTTAATGTACTGAAAGACTAAAATTGTCTGAACTCCTTTGGGTAACCTTCTGCGGCACTTTGCAATCCCTGCTCTCATTATGCTCTCATTATATGGTTCTGTCATCCAGTCATTTGCAAAGTACAACTGTTTGGTATCCATTTCTTCCCTTCTCCAACTGGAAGAAATAGAGAAATTTCAAATCTGTGATATTTAAAGAATCAAGAGAGCTAGGACTACTATAATAAACACCTGCATTTGTACATAGTGTTTACTGTTTACACCCACATACTCTGTTGACAGCATCTTCACTATGCTCATCTCCTTAATCCTCTCTCCAGAATTTCTTACCACATTTTCAAATGTTAAGAAAGGGGCTAATGCACAATAAGCAGCTTACTGGTTACTAATTATACTGGTTCCTATTTACACAAGCAATAATTTCCTTTTATTACAAATGCTAGTTCCACAATTTTCTATTTTCATCTCTCAGTGCTGTGTGAAGGATCAGCTGTTTCTGTAGCAAATTTCTGTACAGAATGGAAACCTCTGTAAGTAGGTGAATGCAAAATAATACAGAATAATCTTAATGGATTATCTTGAAATGTATCATAACTCTTGAGAAGTTTTCGGCTGGATAAATGATTCATTATCTACATATCTATCTCTAGAGCAATTTCCTGAATACCACTGGTACTAGAGATGGGAAGACAAGTACCTAATCTTTAGAGCAATAACAGGTTTGCTTCTCAGGTCAAGACCATAGAGGAGGCTGTGACACTGTCTCAGCAGTTGTAAAATGTTGATTACTAGGCCTTTTTATGACAAGATAATCAGGTTTCTACATCACAAAATTATTTACCACACAGCAGTTAACATATATAGTAATAGCTAGAATTATTATTTAAAAATATTGTCAATGTAAAAATGACACAGCTTAAAGAGAGAAAACATAATTCCAATAACTTCGTTACAAGCAGAAAAAGGAACTTGTGCTTTGTAAGACAAGATCTGAACAATCTAACACCAGTGGAGGTCTCAATTTTCCCTTGAGTTTGTTAGCCATACCCAATTTTATTAGTTTTCCACCTCAAAAATTCCTAGTCCTTTAAAAATAACTAATGAGAAAAGCAAAGGTTGCAAATCAGCAGTGGGTACAGGCATTTTAATATATGTAGGATATATAAAGCAGCAAGTGGTCTTTTGCAATAGACTATTGCCACATAGAAATCGGGCCACAAGGTTAGGAAACAAAAATGCCTTGAAAATACAGCAGACCAATTTTTGACCATATTAATGTGAAATAGCATTAAGCCATTTGTTCTGTGTAATAATTATGAAATTATGAAGAATAAAGGCAACAGCTGTGGTATCAAGCGTGAGAAACAAATTGCTACTCTCAAGATTTATTTAACCCGGAGGATGAAAAACAGATCACACCAAGGAATTCAAGATATGAAAACTCAATGTTTCTTCTATCAGAACTAGTTATACGGGTTCCAGCCACTCTCCAAATATGAAAATATGGACAATTTTAACTGATTTTTATTCAGTCACTGTTATAATTCCTTCAGCATGAGGTGGATACTCGTACTTTTGATTATAATGAGCACTTGATTAGTGGTGAGTGGGTTACATGTGCTGCAAATTAACTAGACTCTTGCTAGCAGCACCATGATCCAGAGTGCATGATAGCATGTGTCACTTGCATCATACCTAAAATCTGTTCTGTTCTTTACAGAGACCTGCTGACAAACAAGCTAGTCAAAGGCAAATGCGCTGAATGTTTTGTTACTTAGCACATGTTTTGAAAACTGAATTAAAAAAAGAACGCTACATTTTCTCTTCCCATATCACTTTCAGTGAAGGCTGGTGGTAGAAGGAGCATTTCAACAGATAGTGTATTTAGATGAACGTCGCTCAGAAGATCTCCTGTTTGGAGATTCAGCAATACTTATAAAATAGCTTCCTTGTTACCAGGATCCAAATAAAGTTCTTCTAATATAGCTTCCAGTATTAGTCTTCAATTTTCCAAGAGCATACAGCGTAATGCACTGCACTGAAGTTTTCAAAAGCTGGCTCTACTCTCCTCAGGCATCAGTCACTACTGGGAAAACAGGAGTTCATCTTTACAGAATGGCTTAGTGCTGGATCTTAGCAAAAGGTACATGAAATTGCTGTTTTATTTTCTAAACTGAATTGCATGCTTGTTTGTTTTAGGTTTTGCTTGTTTGTTTCTTCCTTAAAAAAGATTATGACAGAAACCCACAGAAAACTCCAGAGATAGCTTTACCTGCTTATAGATTTTTGTATTGCTCCTGTCCTATACATCTTAATGATTGCTTTCCCATTGCCTAAAACAGTGTCTGTTAGTCCACTGCCAAATAAAACTCAGAACAGGCCTCTCATTTTAGTTCAAAGCATACATTAGAACTATGAAGTGAAGCTTGGAAGCTGTATTGAAACTGCTTAGAAACTGTCAGCATCTACCATTAGCTGTGTACAAACCAATTTTTAGAATATATGCTGAAATTTGTGTAGGTTTATTACTCCTTACTAAAATAGCTTAGGAATATATTCACCAAAACATTAATCCAAACCCTAATAATTTTCTCAGAGACTAGCAAGGTCAGACCCAAGGAAAAAGCAGGTCAGTGTCTTTCACTAAAATGACCTACTTTCAATCTCTTGGCAATGAAACCTGAGGCCTCTGAAAGCCTAATGGACTGTGTGAACAGAAAAATAGTGCCATAAACTATCTGTCTGTTGGTCAGTACAACTTTTAGGAAGATCTGGAATCCAGTTGTTGGCCAAGATTTATGTAAAGGCTAATAGAGTAGAGGGTAATTTAGCTGGTGCTGCTAATAGATGAAAAACTATAACAGACTATTTTCAGGAAAATGTAAATAACATTCTCAGTCCTTGCTCTCCAGAAATAAATCTTGTGGCAGAAGTCAGTGAGCAGAGCAGCAGTGTGCATGTGGAGCCTTGGCACAAAGAATATAATGGGACTCCCTTCCAGGTTATGATTAGTATTTGTCCTTAGCTCACCTCCCTCTGTAAAGCAGCATTTCCTTGCCCTGGCCCTGTGGTTCCTCATGCACTTTTTGGACTTCTGACCTTCAATTTAGAAGATAGCACCCAAACAGTAGTAGGATGTGCCCAAACAACACAGGTTGACTATAGGATATTAAATCCATCTTTTATTGATTATAATTAATTCCTCTGACGAATTGGCATATTCAGGGTACATAAATGAGAATTATGGAATAACAAAAAGACCAGAGCTCATACTCTTTCTCCCCCCGAGATCTCAGACCTGATTACTTGTCACCTGTCCAGCAGTGCTCCTTTGTTGCCTCCTACTTATGCTTTGTCCTATGTGGTTCCTCTATCTATAAATGATAAGCCTTCAGTAAAACTTAGTACTTCAGTGGTATCTTTCTTCTAAGTAGTGGTAAGTACTGTAGAAATACCTTTTTTTTTTTTTTTTTTTTTTTTTTACAATGGTTTAATCAGTCTCTTAGGAAAATGGCACACCTAAATCATAATTCGCATTGTAGCTAAGAGGAAAGGATTAAGGGAGAAGCTTACAGTGGCTACATAATGGACAGATGGCACGCCTGTTGAATTTACATGCTAAGCACTGGGCTTGGTTGGCATCTGTAAGCAGATGTTTAAGCTGCATGCACATTTCCTGCTACTCCATCAAACAACACTAAATTTCTATTACTTTGCCAGAGGCCTTACTTCATTTCCCTGTGCTTACTGAAAAAATGACTATGGAGTGCATTCAGTAAAGGATTTAGGATGCCTGCAACACTGATTGCAGCACAGTATATGTGAGATAAAATAAGACAATTTTGAAATTGCATATTGTACAACAGTAAGGTTAGTTGGCAGGGCTTGTGAAGAGGTTGCATCAGTTTTCTCAAATGGCCCAGTTTTCAGAGCTAGCTTATAGGATTTTTATACTAAAAAGCTATGAGATTCAGAACAGATAAACCTGTACCTGGGATTAAATGAATAAATTTAATGTGAACAACAATAACAACAACAACAAAAGATTTGAACAGGTTTTGAGAGGAAGAACAATTATCTTTATAGGCCTGAAGATAAAAAGGAGATGAGATAGGCAAGCGATTAGCCAAAGGCTCAGTGTTTTAAACAAATTTACCCTTTTGATGAGACAGCTGGTTTTCCAAGCAAGGGAAGTAGGATCCATCCTGTCTACATGTACTACTGGTGATATTTTGCATGAGAAGCTGTTTAAAAAGCTAGAGATGATATAGTAGAGAAATTATAAGATCTGTTGCAAAGCAGTCAAAAGAGATAAAAACTGGTATTAAAAAAAGAATAGGCATGTGCAGGAGGGAGGAGTACAGTATAGAGAAAACTTGGTGTTGTGTAAGGAGGAAAATATTTCCAAAAAAATAATAGAATAAATATAACCACCCCAAAAATAGCAGCAGCAACAACAAAAAATTACCAAACCAAAACATTTAAGCTGAGATGAGGAAGGACTTGGATGTATTAGTTAATCATATAACTAATCACAATTAGATTCAGCTTCCCCAGTAAAGACTATAACTATATGGCTTTAGTGGTGCCCTGTCCAAAGGACTGGTTACAGGACTGGTCAGGGCACATTTGCAGCACGTGTCTCATGACAGAGGGCTGGAGGAGCCCAGCTACCTGAGTGTTCACAGCTGAGGGCTGGCAGAGAACGAGGCTCATTACTCCGTGCATTGTCAGTGAAAGAAAGAGTTACTAAAGTAAAAGAACAGAGTGTAAGAATAAATCATAATGAATGGCTGTGTATCACTGTACGGTAGAAATGCAAAGACTCCTAACTATTAAAGAAATGAGGTTCAGGAACAGACTTGTAGTGACAGCTTAGGGCTAAAAATAATTTGTAAAATGGAGTTGATCTCTGCCTGCAAAATTGAGATTAGCACTGGAAAATCTCTTGATGGAATAATGCCCTGAGGATCCCTTGCTCCCCTGCTATTTAACTGGCTCTCCCTGTCCAGTTTCTGCAGCAGGTCAGAGCTGTCCCTCTCTGAGCACTTCACTGCCTCTTTTTCAAAAGCGTGGATTAAGAAATGGTAATTTCTTGTATGTAAGCTCTGAGTAGTGTGAGAGCAAGAGTGGATAGAATATAACAAACAAACAAATAAACAAGAAGCCACAAAAATAGAAGAGATGGCTCTTTCTTTTAGAAGAAAACGGGGAGGAAAAAGAGGTCATTCACTTTTAAATTTAGGAAGTGTAGGATGTGACTCCCTCTCCATTTTCAGCTCCTTCCTTCTCTGTGAGCTGAATGAAGAGAAGCACCAGAAGGACAGGTAGGATTGGGTTGAGGACATTCTCTGCTCTGCCTATGGAACTGGTGAGATGAACGAATGAAGATGCATGGGCCAAGCAGATGCAGGTGGCTGGGGAGCTGTTAGAGACAGGGAAACTGAAAATATGGTCCAGTGCTTATGGTGTTCATTTAGAGACAAAATTCAGACTTCCTCATGATAGCACATATTTTGTCCAAGGATTATTCAAGATCTTGCTGGTAAAACTACCTTGTGACTTTTCAGAATTGGCTTCCAGCCACTCAGGTTGAAAAACAGCTTGACTCTTGCTCTTCCTGGCAGTGTTCCCTGCAAATAAATTGCACAACACAACCTCCCCTAGGCGTGTTTTTGAAAGTGTGTGCTCCTCTCTGTCTCTTTTAAGGTGTTAGGATACGATGGTGCATGCAGGCGGCTGAATAGGTTTCCAGCAGCCCTGACAGGCAATTAAATCTGAAAGGGTTTCAGATGCTGTTCTGTTTTTCTTACAGCACAGCTTTGGGGAGCACATTGTGAATTCCCTTCTGAGCCACTCGCTTTCTACCAGCATTACAGCAGGATCCTGATGGAAACTCTGAGATTTGTGGAGTGGGATGGGAGTCACATACAACTACTAGTTCCCCTTATACTACGAGAGGAAACTGGTGCCTCTTTTCATAATCATAAATCCTGCCCTAAATGTTTTTGAGATTTCCAGAGCACTTGAGCACAGAATCATTTAAAGGCCTGCAGAGCAACTCTCCACAGAAATATCTGAGCTAGCGGTGAAGAAAACACCCTGCAGACCTGAAAGTTTGATGGTATTGCTACACCAGTCTGGGTGTGCTGACTCAAGGATGGCACCTTTTAATCTGGGCCATGAGACAGCTCTTCCATAGCGCTGCACTGGCAAATGGGTCTGCTCCCTGGTGAGTTAGCGGGGTGACACAGCAGCACACCACACAGCGCTATGCAGACCACTGCACGTGGTTATGGGAGGGCGTGGGTTGGTGGTGGGTCTTAGTAGGTCAGGTGGTCGGTTGGACTTCGTGATCTTGAAGACCCTTTCCAACTCAATGATTCTATGGTGCTGTATTAATCATCTGCTGTCAAGCAGTGCTGCTGTGCTACAGAACTTCTGGAGGTGTTTGGGCACATGGAGGTGCCTGGCTGCTGCTGGTTGCTGGGGCTTTAGATGAATCGAGCTGCTCTCCTTGTACTTGTTTGTAGTGTCACGGGATGCTGTTTTAAATGCATCACACGTACACTATGATCTTCTGAGCGTCGGATAATGGGAAAATTGCTAAATCTGCACTTTCTACCCCATGCTGAGAAACGCAGAGCCGAGAGCTTCCCATCGAGCTATACACTGTACTGACCTGGACCTCCCCTACAGACTAAAAGGCGCGGGGCCTCGAGCGGCCTCCCGGCCTCGGCGTGCCGCAGCCGCGCCCCGGGGCGGGGCCTCCTCTGAGGCCGCCCGCGGATTGGCTGTGCCGCCTTGTGCCATCGCGACGCGGCGAGGGGCGGCGGGCGATTGGCGGGCGGGCGGTGCTGGGCGAGGCCGCCATGTAAAGGCGCAGAAGGGCCGCCGCCAGCTGACCGGCGGGGCGACGGCGGGAGCGGCGCCGGCCCGGTGCGGCGGCGCCCTGCCTTGCTGCTGGCCATGCTGGACCGCGAGCGCGGCTGGAGCGTTTCTTTTGCCGGCTGCGGCTTCCTGGGCGTTTACCACATCGGTGCGGCCACCTGCCTGCAGGAGCACGCCCCGCACATCATCCGCGATGCCCGGCACATCTACGGCGCCTCGGCCGGGGCGCTGGCCGGCGCCGTGCTCGTCGGAGGCGGCTCTCTGGGTCGGAGCTGAGTGGAGTGGAGCGGAGCGGAGCGGGGCGGGCGGGGGCGGCAGGCTGGGTGCGGGGCGGCGGTGGTGGGCCGCGTTCCTGCTTGGCCGACCTTGTCCGTCCGGCAGTCCGCCGAACCGAGCGGTGCCGGCTGCCCGCGGTTGTGCAGGGGTCGGGGCGGCGCTGCCGGCTGTGCGGGAGACGCCCCTCACGGCCCGGCCCGCGGCTGGAGGCAGCGCAGGGCTCCTTGCTGGGAAACGAGCGCGTCCCTGCTCCGGTTTGCTTTGCGCTAGAGCTTCAGTTAGCTTTGCCCTGCTGCCCCTATAGCTTCCCTTCCTTCCATTGGGGTGAGGCTGAGTGAGGTACGATCAGCGCTGATGCTGGCTTCAGCGCGCTTCCCTTCTCTGGCCTCGGTATTGCCAGCTAGACGGTGGGTTGGTTAAGGTGGTAGGTGTTGATTTAAGGTGGCTGATGTCAATAAGTTGTTAGGAATAACTCCGGAGGGAACTTGGGCACCGGAAAAGGCTCCCCAGGGTCGTGGTACTGAGCTGCTGCTGTTCAAGCAGTGTTTGGTCACAGCTCTCGGGAGTGGGTTAGGTTTTGGGTGGTTCTGTGTACAGTGCAGTGCAGTGGGTTGGACACCATGACCACCGTGAGTCCCTTCCAGCTCAGGGTAACTAGGTGTTCTACCGGTCTGGCTGTGATTTAAGTAATCGAGTTAGTGCTGTTTTGTGTCTGTACCAGGTATTTCTTGATGACAGATACTAGTTTGCAAGTAAATGCACTCTGTTGTGAAATATTGCTTGCCTGACAGTGCGAGAAGTGTACCACGCTATTGAGGGCTTGTGAGAGCCCCAAAATATTGGCCTAATAAACTTGACATGTTGAATTGTTAAAGCAGCTTGATACAATAAAATATTAAGCTGTTTTAAATAGTGGCTAGAATGTGTTTTGAGAAGTGTGTGAAATTTCTGTGAATCCGGTAATGATTTTCCTTTTAGAACAAAAAGATCTGTTGCATAAAGGCTTGTGACTCAAAAGTGGCAGTCTTTGTTCATGGTACCCCTAACAGGCTTAGAACTGTAAGACTGTATATTTATATTTCAGAGGGAGAGGAGGAAACAATGAGAACATGTTTTGAACTGAGAGAGGGTTTGGTTTTTCTCTTCAAAATTTTGGGGAGCTCTTCAATAAAATGGCAAAAGTTTTAGTCCATGTCTAGTATTAAGTTCTAATTAGTTGTAGATTGCTTAAAAGGTCTAGAAAGCTGCACTGAATATTAGAAGTGCTTATAAGCTCAAAAACAGTTCATATTGCTTACCTGAAAATATTTGATATCCGCAGCTTTTAAGAATTTTAGTGTTTTAAGAACTAAGACTTGCAAACTTCATTTTATTCCAGTGTCATCTCTTTCTTATGTGCCAAGTGGAATTATCTGTAAATAATAGAATAACTAGTGTGTTTGTGAGCACTATCCCTGGTAATAAGTTTTATGGGTGAGAGTGTCTCTCCTAGAAACTATCTTTTCTAAAGACACTTGAGGTTATTAGAAGACATATCAAAAGCAGCCACATTCTAAGATCTTTGAATTATTACAATAAGAGGGAATGCCCGTGTTAATTCTGCATCCTTATAGCTGCTAATTTTGTATGGTTCTTTGAAAGCAGAGGATCACCATTAAGGTCTTAAGAAGAATTATAATAATTTCATATACTTCATTAGTTTGTACTGTGCGGCTCTTTTACACTGATATTGTGTGTAATACACAGTATTTATTTCTGCAGTTGTGGCTGTACGTCCCACATGTTTTCACAGTTGCCATTCACTGTAGGAAAAAAAGATGAGTCAGCTTTCCTGAGAGATGTGTGGTGGAAGGGGCACAGCTGGAGCATGGGGAATTCTGAGCAGATACTGGGAAACATTGGTGATGTGCAGACAGTTGAACTGATGATCTGAGAGGTCTTTTCCAACCTATGATACAAAGAAAAGAAAATCTCCATGGGATGGGGAAAATGTAGGGATAGGTGCCCATAGACGCAGTGGGATCTTTGTCCTTGGAGATGTTCAAAACTTGACTGAACTCAGCCCAGAATTCATGTCCTTGTCTCTGCGCATAAAACTACGGTTGTGTTTGTATACAGGATTTCTGACTTAATTTGACTTGCATAGTTCGCTTCTTGGAGGTTTGTACCTGGATGTTTTAAGTAAAGGCTTTCTTCATGCTTTTTGTAGTCTGTTGGCTAGAGTATGTAGTTTGAGTTAATGTAAGCAGCCACAGAACATGGGGGGGGTGGGGGGGTGGGAAGAGTTCTTTGCTGGATGTAGGGGGAAACTTTCTGCCGTGAGATCAGGGAAAGATGAAGGGAGGAGGTTGGAGGTGGCTGTACTTGAGAGGATGATGTGCATTTTAGATTGATCCAAACAGGAGGCATTGAGGTGCTCACAGTTTAGATCTTCTCCATAGGTGTCTTGGATACTTGATGTTTTTGTGATGATGTGGTCACCCACACAGATGGCCATGCTTAGAAGAAAACTGTGTGACTTAGTATGCTAAGAAAGGTTGAAGTATTATTACATGAGAGGAGAAAATAATACTGTAGAAAAACAATATTTTAAAAAAATTGAACTCAAAAGCTTAAGCGAAGTTCTTTCTAGTGCAGTGTTGATGATTAGTTTGGTAAGTCGAATCCTATCTGTTCTAGAAATGAGCTATGCAAGTTAAAATTTGCAGGTTCTGAACATATTTGTGGGTGACCTTGTAATGTATCACTCAGGTTAATGACCTGTTACTTTGACCTTCCTTCCCCTTCTCCCCTTCCGCTTCCAAGCTGACTGGCTTATCAGGCAATATCCCCAAAGTATGCCCTGGAGGAGCATAATATTCAGTGTTTAAACAAAACTTAGTCAGGTGGATGAGCTGTTCTGTTAGTCTTGTTAAACATGGCTGTGTGTGATTGTTAGAGCAGTGTAGGTGTCCTGTAGGAACAATGGTTCTCTGTAGTGGTTTGCTCTAGTTTCTAAATGCTGATTTAATTGGAGAAAATTTAAGCCGATAGGTAACAGACATCTTATTTAAAATAATAATAATAATAATAATAATAAAGCCTATTTAAGTGGAGACCTGTGTTGCAAATCACCACTGTGTTCCTTACCTACTGCTTTAAAAACTTAACCTGCAGAGGTTCCCTATCTGGTTTCCTCTAAATGTTTCCTTTGCTGTGTCTTGTAACAGTATGTGTTGTTAATGTCAAACAAATTTTACTAGCTGTGATGAACCAAGGCTTCTTCAGCAGAGATAGTGTGGAGCTTAAATCTGTGTGTTAT
This sequence comes from Tetrao urogallus, assembly GCF_951394365.1. Taxonomy (NCBI): domain Eukaryota; kingdom Metazoa; phylum Chordata; class Aves; order Galliformes; family Phasianidae; genus Tetrao; species Tetrao urogallus. Next base: position 125,409,077 of record NC_136813.1, on the reverse strand, counting down.
GTAATTTTTGTAGATGTTGCATATGGAATACGTCTGTGCTGCTGGAAGGTTACTCATCTTTGTTTCTTTTTAAAGAACGTGTTTCCAGAATGAATAATTTTTAATTAGAGTATTTCAAATGGGTGTTTTACATCTACAATCTATATGGAAATAACGAATATAAATAACTTAGTGGCTGGGTCCTCACCAGAACACAACTATTTGAATGTCTTAGTGACTCCTTTTTTTTTTTTTTTTTTTTTTTTTTTTTTCTTCCTCAGAAAACTCAGACTCAGCTAAACACTGATGGGCTGTTAGTTTCTGTGTTAAAAATCTCTTGATGTCTTTTTTTTTTTTTTTCATGCTGACAGCCAGTTGGAGCTCTAGACATGCTTTAGTAATGGAAGCGTGGGGTTTGTTTGTATTTTACTTCCATTTGTAAATGAACTGTGTTTTATTTGCAGCTGAAGCATGTGCGGATGTTCTAGCGTTAGCCAAAGAAGCTAGAAAGCGGAATCTTGGTCCTCTTCATCCTTCATTTAATGTGATAAAGATAATAAGAGATGGCTTGATGAGAAATCTGCCAGAAAACACTCACCTGTTGTCATCGGGCAGATTGTGCATTTCGCTAACTAGAGTCTCAGATGGTAAAAACACACTGATATCTAATTTTAATTCTAAAGAAGAAGTAGTCCAGGTATGTTTGTTTTTGGCAACTTTTTGAGGTTTTGGTAGCCTTGAGTCCATTTAACGTCTTCTGTTGCGTTTTTGATTTTAAACATCTTAAGTCACTGTTACTTTGACTGCACTTTAAAAATTAATTCAAACTTTATTAGGATACTCATTTACAAGTTTTTCCAGTTAATGTAACTGTGAATGAGGTGAGTAGGTGTGCAAGAGATCAGTCTTAAAAACAGATATGCCTTTAAAGTGCTTTGCATCTAAAGCAACTGTATCTGTCATGAAGAATATTTTGCAAAGTTATTCTTATAAAAGCAGTGATCAGGAAGCATTAAAAAGTAGCTTTTTAAAATTATTTCTTAATATCAGTGTAAAAGTTAGTACAATATCATTCCTCTGGAATCGTGTGGGTGTCCTGTAGTGGTTACATGGCTTTCTCAGAGAATGTGTACCTTAAGGGAATTAAAGTAAACTTTTTCTTTCTAATTAATATTTCTACAGATGGTCGTCTTGTAAATTTTTTTTTTTTTTTTTTTTAGATGAAATATGATTACATTAATAACAAAATTGAATGTCCTCATCCTTTGTATGAAATAATACTTGATTATAACTTCTTTTTTTTTAGTAATTATGTAAGAGGACTTCCTAGTTTGTTTTTTTTGTTGTTACTTGTTCAGTTGGCTTTGCTAGCATCTGAAGAGATGAATGTAAATGATAACTTCAGTAACAGAGCAGTTACTGTTTTTAATTTATATAATCTCGTTTTCCTACAGGCATTGATCTGTAGCTCATTTGTCCCAATTTATTGTGGCCTAATTCCGCCATCATTTAGAGGTGTGGTAAGTCTCTGTTAACAGCTGGAGTTATTTTTAGATCTTCTGAAAATAAAAGAAAACAGTGTATATTCTTTTGTATTATAATAGTACAAAAGAAATACACTCATCAAAGCTCCTAGTACTGAACCTATATGTTTGTTACAAGTTGCTTGTCTGTTTCCATTAATGCACATAATCTCATGGTTACACGATCTCTTGATACTTCATGGCTATGCTGAGTTTTTTTTACTAAGTTGTATTTTCTGTACTTCCAAATCTCATTTCCTTTGAACAAGGAGAGGGGAGGAATGCAGGAAAAAAAAAGAACATTTAAAAAAATAATAATAATAATTCCTTAAAAGTGATTGGTTACAGTCTGTTCTCGAGGCTATCTGTAAGTACTAAAAGGTCAAGGATAGCCAGGAAATGCTTAAATTAAAGCAAAAGTGATTAGAACTGTATGGGGACTTTTCTTTATCTGTACTTCTGAACCTTGTATGTCTTTTTAAACTCCTCCAGATTAAAGGTGTTATGAAAACAGGACGTTGGACTGAATCCAAGGTTTAGGTGGATCCAGGATTATCTGGCTCTTCAGTCCTTGTCACCAGACAACAATGTTATTTTAAAAGACCTCATTCAGAGTACAAACATGCACAAGTGATGCTTTATTTGGCCCTATTTTGAGGAAAGGGAAGGAGGAGGGACCTTATCCTTTTGTTATTTGCAATAACTTTGGTATCATTTTAATGCTTAGGAGGCATGTTGTAACTTAGTAAGAATACTACGTTTGCATACGCTTGATATGACTCCTGTAGGGCTTAAATACTGTAGAATGTCCAATATTTAAACTTTGTAGATTCTTGCCGTTTAGTGGCTTGGTGCTTCCTGCACGTAACACAGAGACTTGTGGGAAATGTTTAATAACTGTGCAATACTAGCAATGTGCAACAGCTCTTTACCTGTGTGCATCTGCTCCAACAACTGAAGTTTGAAGTATTTTCAGAGCATTACCTTCCAGACTGTGTTGCATTCCCTCTGAAAGCATGGCCAGTGTTAGTAGAAAAAGCAGGTTTGCTGAAGGACTTCATGGTATAAAACAACGTCAGTTCTAAGCTAGCTATTCTCAGGTGGTAGAACTGCCAGTGGCTGGTCTCTGTTGGATTTGAGGTCATTCCCCAATGTGAAGTTTCCTTCTGCCACCTTTTCTCCCTCCTGTCTTTAGTAAGAGACAGTTACGTTGTGACAAGGCACAAGCTATGTGCCTCACCAGGCTAGTGTGTGCTTAGCAAAATGAATGACTGAGATTTACCTGTCTTTCACTTGCTGGGGAAAAAAAGGGATCTAAATAGAGGTCATCTTTTTACCTAACTGCTGGTTGTGAAGTGTGTTGGGTTGATGATTGTTGTTGTACTTTGTTTGGTTTTTGTTTTACACCTTTCAATCATATCCATGGGTTTAGATTCCAAACATGTTAAGGGGATCAGATAGGCAGAAACTGTAAACAGAAAGCAAAAAAAAAAAAGCAAAAGCAAAACAACCAACAAAAACAATGACAACAGCAGTCCCCATTGCCCCCTTCCCCCCCAAACAAACAAACAAACAAAAAAACCCAGTGAAAACCAACCAACATAATTCAGGCATGTGCTTCTACTTCTGAGTAATTTAATGAGAAGATTGCATTCTGTGGCTGTGCGTTTCCTTCTTGGTCAGACATCTTATGATGATTCCACATAGCGTTTGGTGATGGCATTATATGCCTGTGGGAAGTTTGTCAGCAGCTGCTTACTGCTGGGTATAAAGAGTGTCCAAGAAAGCTGACAGGTAGGAACAGGCTTTTCTAGAAGAGTATGTTGAATAAATTGCTTTGAGCTGTCCTTTTCCTCATTCCTAGTTTGTTTCTCACAGTGCTTGGGGAGCAAGTATCAATCCATATTAAACTGCTTTGAGCAGATTGCTCCTGCTTAAAGCTGCCTTGCCTTTCCATTTTATGAAAGGATGCACAGATTCTGTCTGATGCCTAGTTAGGAAGGAGGAAAATGGAGCCACTAAAACAGCAAAGTTGGTAAGGAGGTGATCTTTTGATGCTGTTAGAATATCTGTCAAAAAATGGCCTTACTGGAGAGAAGGCTATTGTGAGTGACTGGTTAAGTTTTGTAGCTGCTGCATTACAGATCTGTTACCTCATATAGCACTTTTCAGTTCTTGGATCCTAGAACATTTGAGATGATGATGCATTAAAACTCTGGTCGTGGGCAGCTGAAAACACACAAAAAAGTACAACTTGGGAAACTTCTAAACTTGTGTGCAAAGCTTTGTTTCACTTTTATTAGCAATTTCTTAATGTCTGAATATTTATCATCCTTTGATTGCAAATTCTAATTGCAAGAGCACATAAAAGCAACTCTTTTTAAACAGAATGTTTTAGTAGTGAGGAACCTAAAACTTGGAAGTGTAGAGCTATTCTCTTTTCTTCTTTCTACAGAAGCACCATAGTACCTCTTAGGTTAGTGCTGTCCTTTGAGGAAGAGGAGACAATTGTGCCAGTTATTTTAGGGCACGTTGTGTGGGATTATCATCCTTAAAATGGACTTGCTGTTTCTTAAACACAGGAAGAAATCCCAAATAGAACACTCTTAGATTTTCTGTGGAACTACAGGACAAAGCATGCTATTCAAAATGCTTAGTCTGGGAGCATAGCAGAGACCATTCTGTTAGTTGTAAATGCTGCTTAATTCCTACGTGGGAAATTTGCTAGCTAGAAAATGTCAGTGTTCTTTTTACTTTTAATCTTTGCAGCGCTATGTGGATGGAGGAATCAGTGACAACTTGCCTCAGTATGAATCTAAGAATACCATTACTGTTTCACCTTTTGCTGGGGAGTGTGATATCTGTCCAAAGGGGAATTCTGCCAACTTTCATGAAATGAATGTGACTAACACCAGCATTCAGCTCAGTTTGGGGAACCTTTATCGTCTAACACAAGCACTCTTTCCACCAGAACCTAAGGTAACTCCCTGCCTTCATGTATTTTTAGTGAAACATTTTTCTGTATAAAAACTTTGCTTTTGCACGAAGCTCCAGGAGTCTCAGCGCTTTATCTGGTCATATAAAGTTTTCTTGTGACAATTCTTATTTGCATTATTCATAGTCTGTGCTAGTGGGTTGTTTGTTTTTTAGTTTCTCTGATGTAAATTGGTATTGTCTTGCTCTGTTTCTTTAGGAATTACCACAGGATTCTATCATAAAATCCACACTGGTGAATTAATAACTGTCAGGTTAGAGTCTCTTCATGTTTACCTGCTAACCAGGTTCTTCAGAACTTTGCAAAAGTTCTAAACCATTTACATCAGATATTAGTCTTGCTAAGCATTTAATTGCAGACTTGATGAGGGAAATAACTAGAATTGCAGTTGCTGAAACTGGGAAAAAAAAATAAAAAAATAAGTCTGCCAGTTTACCTGGGATACATTACAGAGAAGTAATGTTTTGATTGCTGTAGATTTTTTTTTTTTTTTTTTTTAGCCACTTTGCGAAAGAAAAACATTAAATTCTACTTATGTGTATGTTAATCTTTTTCTTTTGTCCAGGACTACTGTGCACATTAGTAGATGAGCTGGTGTTGCATCTGCTGAATGTGGAAGGCTGAGTTTGAGCTGGAACATGAGAATTCACAGCTGACCTCTTGTAGTTTTGGGAATTGGGAAGCATGGGGAGGGAAGAGGGGAATTGACATATTCCATCAAGCCACCCTGTTGCTTTGTTACTTGCTTCTGACATTATGCTAAAGACATGAAATGGGAGAGGAAGTTCTTCTAAGCCATTAGAATGCTGTCCTTTTTACTGAATGATTCAGTACATCTGTGAGAGATGACAGAAAAGCAGTCGTATGCGTGACTGTGTGTCACACAGTAGGCTTATTAACCTGAATCTATAGGATTATAGCAACTGTAAGAAAATTTTACACTAACAAGGTTGAAAGATAGTTGTAAGTGGCTTTTTATTTTATAAACTCTTGATCTGAATTTTGATTTGCTGACTTGTTTACCCTCTGCTTGCAGGTACTAGGAGAGATCTGTGAGCAAGGATATTCAGATGCTTTTAAATTCTTGAAAGAGAATGGTATGTTACTCTTGTGGATGATTATAGGTGATATGTTGTTAACCTGTGTGTTTTTAGTTGGTGCTTTTTTTTTAATAAAGGGTTGAGGGGAGCAGGAGGTTTTGTAAGTTATATTCTCATTCTGAATTTCATCTGGTAGAAATCATAGTTTTAACTACTTGCATGAGGCAGTTGTCACACAAAAACTGCACTTCAGGGTTTTCAACGTTCTTGTGTTAAGTCAGTACTAGTATCATTTAGTGAAACTACCAATGAATTCTACTCATAATTCCAGAAAGATTATGTCAGTTTCTTTTGCCTTAATACCAAAGGATAGGAGTAGACTATGCTCTTGTGCAATCTTATTTCCTCTCTTGTACTGTCCAAGTAAACTTGTAGGAAGACCATTATAATCCAGAACTGGGAACTGTCTAGCAATAGTATTAAGTAATGGATAAATCCTTTGTCTATATCGTGAAAGACTTTATGAGTAGTCTTAAAATGTAGCAGTTACTGGGATCCAGATCAGTTTAGGAATAACTGAAAGATCTTCTCTTTCTCCTGAATCACAATAAAATATTTATGAATCTAATTCCTTGTTCAATTTTGAGACAGACAAGTTAAAAGCAATCATTTACTATTTAGCATGAAGGTAACTGTTTGTATGAATGTATGAGATGCTATCCCCATACTCTTCAGGTGCAGAAGCAAATAGTGCTGGCTCAGATTATAGGAATGGAAATTATGGTGTTTGTACTATTAGAGTTAGTGCCAGCTAATGTGCTGTAACGTAGTTGTAGCTTGATGTGCTTGTACTCTAAGCACATGTTATTCCTGCTTCCTTGAAACAATTTCTTCATGTTCAAGAACATCCCAGTTCTGCTTAAGAGCTTAATTTCTAGGAATGTTGTTAAATAATTTTTAAGAGAGTCCCACTTTAGATCCTTTGCAAGGTAATTAAAAGCACAACTTTTTGCAGACACAAACGTGCCTATAGCTTGGGGCTGCTGTGCTAAGATAGGTGCAGTACATGAACACAGCCTATGAGTTTCCTGTGTGCACACTTCCATCTGATGCTGTATCTGAGATTGCTTGCAGGTTTTTCTTGGAGTCTTCCCCTCATATCCCCTATGCATTGCTCTATTTGTCCTAATTTTCATACTATTGATGTGATACTTTTTTCTTACTGTAGCCTTTCTGAACTCTTTAGTTATGCATCTACTTTCTTGTTAAGCTGTTTCAACTATAGGAGCTCCTACTTTTTTTTTCCCCATCCAGAATACTTAGATATGGATAACTTCTCTACTAAAGTCTTTTGTATATACTTTTGACAGTTATCAGCAACAAATGCTAATTTAGTTTCATACTTTGAATGTATCTTAATATTTACCTCTTTCCTTCTGCACCTTGTGACAGCACCTCAAAGTATTCTTATGATACCTTCTGTGTCAGATTTCCCATTCTAGTCTGATGCATTGCAGATGTTTTCTTTCAAATGAAAATGTCAGTTTTCCTCATCTCCTTTAAGCTATTTGCTTTGCTGCTGGAAAACTACTTTGGCAAATGACTGTGTTTCAGATTCACTTCCAATTAATTGTTCCCTTTTTTCATTTGCTTCAGAATTTGTTCTAAAGTAAGATCTAAATTTGTACAAGAGTAGTCGTAATGATGAATAAATCTTTGTCTGCTTGTGTATTTGAACAAGTGAACAAGAACAAGTGTATTTGACATTAGGTAGATAATGTTCCTTCAGGATAAGATCTCCTGTAATGATAAACAAAGTACAGATACTCTGAAGACCTGTGGATTGAGCCTAAGTGGAAGCTCTTAACTCTTCCAGGTATTCTGAATGACTCAATTTATGTCAGCTTGTCCTTCACAAAAACAAATCCTCATGAAGCTGCACAACACATTGACTATATGAAGAAAAATATGTCTGAAAACAATAGAATAGAAACTTCTCAAGTGGAAGTACTTGGTGACCAGCTGAAGCAAAATCCGTGGCCTCTGGAGAAGAGCATATTTGAGAGTTTACCTCCTAGGCTTCGTAAAGGTACATTCTTCAGACTGTGTTCTGTAACTTTAAATGGCAAATAGTGATTTCCCATCTTACCCCACCACCTTACTCTAATCTTATAACTTGCAAAAGCTATTTTATTTAATTGTATTACTCTCTATGACATCAGAGGTTAGCTGAAATCAGAAATGTTCTCAAAGTACGTAGAAAATGGAAACGTGTATCTTGATTTAGCTACAAGAATAAGACTGACACAGGGCAAAAGAGTCACTTTGTGGAGACATGAATTAAATTCTCAAGTAGTTTTGAATTTAGTTTGTAAGTCTGCAGTATCTTTGTAAATGTATATTTAACAATAAAGTTGAACTTCAAATTCAAACACTGGTTACCCCTGTCTTATTTTTATATCATACTTCAGTAGATTTCTAATTGCCTGGTTTTCCTGTTGTCTTAACAAGGTGTTAATAGACCAGGAGCACTTCTCATATTTCTTAGTCTATAATTCTTACCAAAATTTTCTTGTTGATGCTGATCGGTATTTCCAAGATCTGAAATTTGTAGTCCTAGTGACCCAGGAGAATAAAATATGAAGTGTGAAACTTCTGAAAGCTGTATATGAAAACTGGAATATGTGGAACTCTAGAATTTAAACTTCTAAAGTTCCACAGTTTCAGACAAGGCAAGGATGCTGTCTGAAATACATAAGGTTTACATCTCCAAAAATACTTAAATCTCATCAGAAGTTAATATTTAAATTTACTGCTTAACAGTTCTGAGTAATGTCTTTTTATTTCTGCGTTATTAGCCAGTGCTTCCCATATTTTAAAATAGCATTGAGAGTACTCACGATAAGTGCCTTGAGATTGCCTGACATCCAGTTTCTGTCTGAGCCTTATTCAGTAACACTTGATCGTACTGACTGAAGATTACCAAAACTTGAGTGAATTAATCAAATGGTCTAACATCTTTCTCAAACACAATTACTCTTAAGCGCTTCAGGAAGCTTGTAAAGAACCAAATGGATTCTATGCTCAGTTCTCTAAACTCTTCCCTATGCGGGTGATATCCTATCTGATGCTACCGTATACATTACCTGTGGAGTCTGCTTATTCTGCTGCTTTACGGTAAGAAAGTTTTCGTGAACCACTTTGTAATTGCACTTGAGTATAACTGAATGCTTATTCAGATTTATAGGTGCTCTGATACTCTATAATTCAAATGTTAACTGTCCAAAGAGAGTTATTTCTACCTACATAAGGTGCATCCTCCTAAAGCCTCTACAATCTATATAAATAATCCTACTAAGAAAACGTTATAAATAATAAATTTACTGCTAAAAGCTGCTTTTTAATTCCTCAAAAGAAGCACCCTTAATCCTGTGATTGTGCAGATTATTCACTACTATTTCTGTATTCTGCAGTGGTATTTGAACTCCATCTGGAGTTCTGTGCTTTTGATTCTTCCTGAAGTCAGGAATGAAATCTAAGAGCTTATTTGCCAAACAAACTTTCTTATTGGGTTTGCTTAGGTTTACTGAGGTTTGTTCTCTTGAAACAGTGCTGATTTTAAAGGTTTTCTGACTCTTGCAAAGGAGGAACTATACGCTGTGAACCCTAAACTGTTGAGTTCTGAATTCTAGTATGTGCATTGCACATGCTTTTACTTTATTTAGAAAATACTAGAAGAAATCAAATGTTCTGTAAGTAGATTCAGGTAGAACTCCAGTAAAATATTTCCCTGCGCCACTTAAAATGATGCAGAAGTGCCATGTTCCTCAAATGAGAGGCAATCAACAGAATTATGTGGGTTTTTCCCCACTTGTATTATTCTTTGTCTGCCTTCACTGTACTTCCATTGTGCTTCTGTTCTTGTTTCCCATGTAACATTTAAACTCACCAGGAAGTTCCTACTACACAGTGGACTCAAAGACAGGAATTTTTTGTAGTCTACCTAGAATTTGGTAGAATGCGCATACTGGTCAGATGCTCAGCATAGATCAGAGATGTTGTGATATGTGCTGCTCTTTTCTTTAGACTGTAGAGAAGAGATGAGTGAATTAGATGGAAATCTAGAGAGGTTGAGAAGATCTGGAGATATTGGTGAGGGAATTAACACAGCTGTTGTTCTCCCCAAGCTGCTTTGTTGGATGCATTATGTAGGAATACAACATGAGCTCTGTTTACAAACTAACTTGTGTATTTTGATTGTAGGTTAGTAAACTGGTTTCCTGACATGCCTGCTGATGTTCGATGGATGCAAGAGCAACTTCTTCAGATTGCTGGTACGGTTTATTCCCAGGCAAAAAAGAGGCTGTTCTGTACATCCAGGTAAACTGGCGTGCTGCTGCATGCTAATTATGTATTTTTAAAAGTTCTCTCTTAACAGAGCTTCAAGTAGTAATAAGTTTCCCTCTTAAAAGGATTTGATAATTTTCTCAAGAGTAGCATTAAATGGTTCTTATTGCTTCTGACTCTTATTTGTTAAGTATACTGTATGGAGTTCTTTGTAGTTCATCAGTGACTGCTGTGTATTGCAGATGAAGGGGTGTTACCTATTGGTAGAGTTATATTAATTCTCTGTTTCCATATAGAGAAATAAAAACCCTCTGTTTCCATGGAAGAGAGCTCTTCTGTAACCCACTTGTAACTAGACTCATTATGCTTCTCCTATCAAACTGGTATGGGATTTAACCTTCCAGACTTAATGCTTCTGTTACTCTTCTCAGTGCTGTGTATATGCAGGAATCAGTGACAACTTGCCCTGGTATGAATCTAAGACTGCCATTTGTTTCACCTTTTGCTGAGGAGCTTAGTGTTCAAGATCCCTGGGCAAACTACTTCTACAAAATAATTGCAGCCCACATTTTCCATTTAAAATAGACTTGTTGCTGTAACAGTGAGTTGTGCAGCCTTATCAGAGTAGAGCTGGTGTTTGCAGGCTGTCTCCAAAGTCCAAGTGGCTATAAAAATGAACTCTCCTAAGATTTGGTTTGAGAAGGCAGAAATCCAGACTTAACAGATCAGGATGTGTGATGTGCTACAAATAGCTGAACATCTGCCTGCTGATGGAAAGTAGTGAATGAATCCTTTGTTTTGGTTGGCTTGTAGCTTTTGCTTGACCTGGTAAACTGTGTTTATCTCAATACATAAACTCTCATGCATTTATCTCCCCATTTTCTTTCAACCACCCACGGCTAGTGACTGTGTAGTACTTGTCTGCCTACTGGGGTTAAAGCACAGCAATGATCCCTACCCACAGAATCATTTACACTGTTAAACTTTGAAGTTTTCTGAAGCCTGTCTTTAAATGGATTTCCCCTTCAGATGGCTAGGTCCCAAGGCTGTGTATGTAGAAACCTGCACTATATTCTATAGGTGATTCTTTGTGGGCTTGTACTGTGTTTCATTATCCATCAAGAACTTACTGCTGCTTTTCTGAAAAGAAACAATCCCTCTGTTTTTTCCCTTCTTCCTCCTATATCTTCAGACCTACCTTCTCTTTTGCAATGAGACTTAAATTTCATGAAAACTTGAGCTGTTTAGGCATTCTTCTGGGAGCTTCACCAGCTGGGATGGTATCTTCTAGTGCATCTGAAATTCAAGTATAGAAACTGATGTTGAAGCATGTATATGGGGAGTTTGTTTAGAAGGGAGTGAATGATGGTATTCTGTGTGTTGTGTTTTGTTTTTTTTTTTTGTTTCCCTAAAGGCACTGCAAGGGATGAGAAAGAACTTTTAAGGAAAAAAAAAACCTATCTTTCCTGCTGAATGTTGAGACCATGCTTGTAAATGTCCAGTAATTGCTGTGATTCATGAGTGGGTAGCTAGGGGAGATCAGAACTATTCAAGTGGTAAAGCACCAATTGGGTCTCCCCTTCTATACATATTAGAACAGTGTGGTGACTTGTAACTTAACAATTTTATATATACTTCTCAGGACATCGCATAATGGTAGGATGCTTTTCTTCTAAATAAGGTTGTTCTAAGATCTTTTTCCTGTTGTTGTGTCCTAACTCATTAAATACATTTAGAATTAACCTTTTTCCTATAGTGTTGTCATGAAGATATGAAGATTCCGTATAAGAAATCTGAGTAGTAATAGAGACATTGAAATGCTACTGATATTTTTTTTTTTTTTTTTTTTTTTTTTTTTTTTTTTTGTTCTTAAACAGGAAAGACGATTACACACCACTAAGAAAATGTCAGACTGCCCCATCTACTGTGGAATTTCATTCTTCATACTGTCATCTTAAAATGCCTCATTCTTCTGCGGATATTGAAACCTGGCTCTGGGAATCTTCATGCTACATGGACTCGGTCATGAAACGTGCTTCTCCTAAGACAAAGGAGCAGTCAGACTTAAACTCCTATCCTAATTTTCTTCCAAATTCTGATGAGTCTGGTTTGGAAATAGATTTTGACTCCTCTTCAGAGACAAGTTTCCAAACTGCTCCAGAATATTAATTTGGAAATAGATTCCACAGCTTCCAAAATTCCAATTTGGCGGAGAAATTTAAATCCTGAAGGACTAAAGTTCACTTTGTTTATTGCCAATAAGTCTTGGAAAAATGTTTACAGCTTCCTGAGAAATCTGCCTTTGGAATTCTGCTGTTTTATGGATCATTAAAACAGTGGCTCCTTTGGGAAGAGATGGACTACGTGTCTGTCAAAGCACCAGCTCAGTAAACTATAGTAAAGTTTGTAGTAAACAGTGTCTCTCTGGAAATGAGATTTTTGTTTTTTAAATCTACTTTCAGGACAAAAAATGTAAATTCTGTAAACATCTTGGTAAAGAAGCATTGGTAACAAAAGCTTTTTAAAAACATAATTCCCAATAACACGTTTTAGGATCACTTTTATAGCACTTAATGAAGTTGGATTTGTACTTCATAAAGGGAAATACACATTTGTGCTTTTTAGTGGCCTCCTATGTCTGTATGCCTTATGTTAAACATACTGTTCTAATTACGGAATAGTTGTCTGCATGAGATAATGTAGGAACAGTGTTAGTTTAGGTTATTGTCCATATTGCACAGCTGATAATGACTGCTCAGGTTCCTCTGTGGCTCTTTCCCTTCTTAAATACTTCAGTGGAAAAAGTCATGAGAACTGGGCTGCTTTCACCTGAGATGCGATCAGGTAGTTTCAGTGACTTCATAGGACTTCTTTGTACTCAGTAGGAGCTTAATACTTGACTAAGTATTGAAAGGCAGGTAAAATAGTGGCTGTGATTAGTAATTTCAGGTGTTAAACTTTATGGCTGATGTTAACGTACCTCAGTATATTGAGTGGTGGCTAATGTTTTGGTCTTCTCTCCAATTGCTGCGCAATCATTCTTGATCCATTTATTTCACTTCTAGCTCAGGACGTTTTTCTGCTCTTCCTTCACTTTCCTCTTGCTGCAGGCGAGTTGGGGGGGAGGAAAAAAGGGTCCTTTCTGGCTCTGGAAGGCCTGACAGCCCCAGGAGAGCTTTCCAGGAACAATTGTTGGACAAAGCAAACATGGACATGGTGGAAGCAGCAGTATCCAGGGGCTGTGCAAATAGGTCTCAAATAATGGGTTGAAAGTGGACTGGATCACATCTGTATTGAGTGATAAGTGTTGTAAATGCTTCCTTCAACGAAGGTTCTGTGTAAATGTAATCAAGACAATGTATCAGTGTGTGAATACTTCAGGAAAAGTAGTACCTGTTGAGATTAACTACCAATTTTGCTGTTTTAGTACCATGTCTTAGATGTGTTTTCTTCCTTTTCAATGGAAGGAAGCAGCTCTGTCTTTGGAGGTCAGGTTGCTGTATGTTTGCAGCAGGCGTGTGATGTTTGCAGGCTTCCTGTGTGTGGATATGAATTCTGGGCAACCCTGCAGTGGCCCAGGGAAGAGTTGGAGGGGTGCTCAGGGGGAGCACTGGGGTGAGGGAGGAGCAGGGCTGAGTAACAGTATGTAAGGGAGAGAGATGGGAGTGTTTCCTTCAGGAGTTTAAGTGTGGGTACATAGAGGTTTTCCAGGAGCAAGTGTTTCTGCATTGGACCAGCCTTTAAGCAGTTTTTCAGCTGCCATTCCCCTAAGCTTGAAGTACTAAATGGTACAGCATGAAAATGATATTTTGTTGGGGGCCAACCAGCTCCACTGTCACATTCTTGTTACGGACACCTGGTGCTATTCTACTTCACCTGTTTTGTTCCTGTCTGGTGTGTATGTATCCTCAAATGGAATGTTATTGAAACCACAATTAAAAGATGAAATGTCCGGGTTTGGTGTCTATGCGTTACTTTACGCCCCTCCGCAGCACGCAGTCCCACCAGCGCCACTCCAACTTCCGGTCGAGCTGTCCCGGTTCCAAGCACTGCCCCATTCGCCCCGCCCCTTCCTCCCCCGTCGTCCAATGGGCGCTGGGGCGGGGTCTCCTGTCATGGCCGCCCCCGTGCTGCGGCCTTGAGCGCAGCGGTCCCGAGCCTGCCGCCGCCGAGCGCCCGTCAGCTCGCGCCGCCATGGGCACCGTGCACGCCCGGGTAGGGGAGCGCCGCGATGGAGGGGAGGGGAGGGGATGAGAGGAAGGGCCTGCGGGAGAACGGCCTTGGGGCCGCGCTATCCCGGCGACCTTCGAGCGGGTCGGGGCCGCGGCTCCTGTCTGGCGGCGGGGATCGCCTGTGGGTGCTGCCTTCCTTGCTGGCCGTGGTGCTTGCCGTGTGGGAGCGGCAAGGGATGAGCGGGCGGCTCTGTTCCTGCTTTGGCGCGTCGCTGTGTGAAAGGGAGGCGGGCCGCGAAGGAGTCGGGCCCTGGGGTATCGGAGGACAAGGTGGGAGAGGCTGGCGGTGCTGCTGGCTGTAGCGTAAGGAAGTCAGAGCAGATCTGCACCCTGCTTGGTAAAATGTAAAGTGCTTTTTGCTTAAGCTGCTTTCCCCTTAAAGCAGACATGGGGAGTCAACCTTGAGGCCAAAACAGCATGGCATTATAGTGACCCAAGTTGGAAGGGACCCTCAGGAATCATCGAGTTCAACTCCTGTCTCCAGACAGGGTCATCCTAATCCAAACCCTATATCTCAGAGCATTGTCCAAATGCTTCTTGAACTCTGGCAGCCACTGCCCTGCTGAGCCTGTACCATTCTCCAACTTGGGACCAGGCTCAGTTCATTCCAGGGTCTGACAGCCCTGTGGGAAACAACATTGCTAACCAAGTGTGGTCATTGAGCAGCCAGCCTATCTGGGGCACAGATCTGGGGCGGTTTCTCCAGACCCCAGGCCCATCTCTCTTCTCCACACCTGTTGAATACAAGAAGGCTTTTATATGGCACTTAGTCAACTAAGGGACACATTGCTGCAGGGGACTGTCATGGTTCCGGAGCATCTAATTGCCATGACTAACTTCTCATATTCTTAGTTTTGTATTTATAGAATCAAAGAATGGTTTGGGTTGGAAGGAACCTTCAAGCTCACCCAGTTCCAACCCCATGCTATGGGCAGGGCTGCCAACCAGCTCAGGCTGCCCAGGGCCACATCCAACCTGGCCTTGATTTCCTTCAGGGATGGGGCACCCACAGCTTCTGTGCCAGGGCCTCACCATTTGATTTTCTTCATCTGCAGTATGTATTGCTATACAGCATTGTGTGGTTGCAGAGCACTTCATGTTTGCCTGAAAACTTGCGAGCTAGAGAGGACGCATTGCTTGTGTAACTTAATTCTGATGTGTAATAGCAGTTTATTACCCCAGTGCTCCTTAAATAATTCAGCATGGACTGTATTAGTAACTTAAGACTAAAAGTGGATTTACTGAGTTACCCAACCCTGACCTCTGCTTCTGCAGGTAACCCTGCCTTCACTCATGCTTGAATCTGTCATCTTGTGATAAGAGTCTTACTTTAGGACTTCCTCAGGTGTAGTAAATAAAGCCATATTCTTTAGAAACAGTTCTAATTAAAACATTCACCTTGAAAGCTCTGATGGCTGGGACTTGAATGTCACATGGAGGGATACTTTTAAATGACATTAAAATATAAAAGCATAGAGATACGTGTAAAGCAAAATAGTGCACTGAAAACACCTTTTTTTCTTCATTGTTCATCGTTTGCGCTCCTCCCAAAAACCCAAACTTAGTGGCTCCCTGATAAAAAAAAAAAAAGTGGAGTTCTTGTTTAACACAGGAAGCGTGCTTTAAAAATAAGGTTTTTCTTGGAAGAGCTGAGGATGTTGTTTGTGAGAGATTATTTGACATAGAAGCTATTTAGCTTTTACTAAAACTGACAACGGACACATAGGTAACAAATGTGCTGGTAACTCCCCCCATTTCATGGTTCTTTTCAGCTTTTTTCCCCTGTGACCAGATGAGCACAGGGTCAGAAACAGTCACCTTTCTCCTTTGCAGAAGATAAGTTGCAAATCTCACACTTCATTAAATGCCATTTCCTTGTATCCTTCCAGAGTTTGGAGCCCCTTCCAGCAAGCGGGCCAGACTTTGGGGCCTTGGGAGAAGAAGCTGAATTGGTTGAAGTCGAGCCTGAAGCCAAGCAGGAAATTCTTGAAAACAAAGATGTGAGTACCCAGGCAACATCCTGGGTTTTTTCTTAACAGGTGCTGCTCTTCACCCTCCCTCATAAGAAGTAACCTCATCCACAGTGCTGTTTAGTAGTGAGCCGTGCAACTGCCCTTAATCTGCAGGGCACAGCATTGGCCACGTTTGAGTAAACTGCCATCACATGAATTGTGTTACCATGGTAAATGCTAACTTCAGCAAAAGATGCTGATTTATTTTTTTTTAATTATTTCACGTGGAAGGAGATCCCTGCTTTGGCCCATACTGTGTTTAACCTTGCTAGACGGAAGAGGTATCGTGCATTATCTTTGTTTCTATATAATTTATTTCTCCTTTATTCTATAGCCTACTCTATACAGTCTTAATAGAGTTTGAATATTAATAATTTGTGGCATTGTGTTGCTTGGTTGTTTTTGTTGTTTTAACTCTTTCCATACAGGGAAAGAATTAAGTATCTGCTACTCTTTCCGTAGCAGATAAAACACATGGCTAGCTACAGCTACCTACATATTCTGTCTTAAATGTCTGAGTATCTTGATGTGGTTTCTGCGGTGACTGATTTGTTCATATAACACCAAAGAAATCCCAGCAACAATTGTCCACTATCTCTTCAGCTTGAAACAGTATTAGATTTGGTATTAGAGCCTTCTTCTCTTCCCTTGATAGAGGAACAATTTTCCAGAATTGTAGGCAGCACTGATTTCTTATAATGTAGGTTAGCAGGAATTGATGTAGGAATCTTTGAGTTTTTCACTTGGACAATAGTATGGGTGATTTTATGTCAATTTTTTTTTTGTGCATTTGTTTATTTTATGTGTAGATGGTTTTGATACTCACTGTTAGATGCAAATTCAGTGTTTGTGCTTAAACATGGGTTGCCTTTAGGTGGTCGTTCAGCATGTGCATTTTGATGGACTTGGAAGGACCAAAGATGACATTATCATGTATGAAATCGCAGATGTTTTCAAGGCTAAAAATCTCATTGATGTAAGTACTGTGATGAATAACAGACTTACTGTTTGAAAATTCAGGTCATGATTTTCTCTCTCTCTTTTCCTGCATTGGGCTGCTCTTCTCAGACATGAGGCAACTTTGCCAGTTTTTGTAATGATTTTAAACTTGTCAAATGGAAGCCAAACTGAAACAGACAGTACTGGCAGATACTGTATTTTCTGATGCATTCAGCTCAAAGGTTTTGAGAGATGGCAGACAGCACTCCGAGATATTTTCAGATTCACCATTCCTGTTTGAGAATTGCTAATTCCACAGGTGACACTTTCAGTTAATTTGCTTAAGAAAAGTAGTCAGAACAGACGACCAGCACCCGTAGTGTGGCTGCCAGGAATTGTCGTCTTCTGGCTGTACAGGGCAGTTGCCATGTAGTCCATATTCTTCTTTTGTATGCAATTTCTTTGCATATGTCCCCTCATAGTCCTTGGTTACACTGCTGAATTTGTCATGAAATTCACTGAGTTTTATCTCCAGACGGGGTAGAAAAAGAGTGTGTGTGTGAAATTAACATGCAAAGTGTGCATGCTACCTTTTTATTTAGGGCATGCCTGCTTTCTGAACTTTAAGAAGTGCAGAAAGGAATCAAGGCTTTACCTGTAAACTAGAGTAGATTTAAGTGGATTAATGTGTGTGTGTGTTTGTTTTTTATCAAAAGCATGGGCCTAGTAAACAGGTGTGTAAGTTCTAAGTACTGAAACCAATTTGAATAATAGGTTTAAGCATCTGAACAGTTAGGTTGCAGGCTGGGTAGGAAATCTGGCCAGATGCTCTTGGTTTAATTTCTTTATGGGTTTGAGTGTTAAAGCAGTTGCGATCTGTTTTGAAAGCACATATATGTGTTTGTATACATAGTCTGTGAATATTGTGTGATTTAGCAGCACCTTAACTATTTCATCCTGGTTATTTTCAGTAAGCTGAAGTACTGAGCTACCTATCTCATCCTATAGGTAATGAGAAAATCGCATGAAGCTCGTGAAAAGTTGCTTCGTCTAGGAATCTTTAGACAGGTAGAGGTTCTGATTGATACCTGTCAAGGTATGTATTGTTTCAGTAATACTCACCTGTTTTACATAAACTCCTATAGTGTACATTTCCTTGTGTCACAGGTCAGATTGTTTTTGTTTATATAATTTCCAAAGCTCTCTCATATGCCTTTATATATTTCATATATATTTTATTTGAAAACATAGGTGTTCTATATATGAGAATATGTTTGTCTATATCCACTATCTGTATGAAAGCGATGTATTTACATCCAAGCACACATACAGATTAGGCAGCAGAGGGGAGCAGCCCTGAGGAGGATTTGGGGGTGTCCGTTGATGAAAGATTCATCATGAGCTGGCACTGTGCGCTTGCAGCCCAGAAGGCCAACTGTATCCTGGGTTGCATGAGAAAGGTGACCAGCAGGTTGAGGGACATGAAGAAATTTTTTACTGTGAGGGTGGTGAGACACTGCAACAGGTTGCCCAGTGAGGTTGTGAATGTCCACTCCCTGGAAGCATTGAAAGCCAGGCTGGATGGGGCTCTGAGCAACCTGGTCTAGAGGGAGGTGTTCCTGCCTGTAGCAGGCTGCTGTAGTTAGATGATCTTAAAGCTCCCTTCCAACCCAAACCATTCTATGATTCTGTGATTCAGTGTGACTGCATATATGTGTATGTGTGTAACTATTAGTTAATATATGCAAAAATGAGTTAACCACCACAGCTGAAATAATTACGGTACCTGTGCCTTAATCCACATTTTCAGAGGAAGAATAAACACTTGAGGAAAAGCTTGAAAATACCTTCTGTACTTTCATTTTACGGGTGGCTTATTAATCAACTTGTGCTTAGAGGAATTACTAGTAATTGTATCAGTGCTTCTAATTAAAAATGACCTTACAAGATATATGGGGCAGCTGAGTGTGCGCAGGTTCCTCATTAAGGCATTAATTGCATTTTCTGTCTTGTGGTTGCTTTGCAAACTTGTCAGTATTCTTTCCAGCAAGAGAAAGTCACGCTATTGAAAAGCAAGAGCACTGCAGTCCCACACACTGTTAGCAATGGGCTGCTGTCCCAGCTGCTTCAAGCAGAATTAGGTACCCTTGACATCTGTGTTTTGGAACAGCTGCCGCATCCAGAGCCTGAAGGGAAACCAGACAATTTCTGTTGTTTGGCATTTAGCTGTAAAGTGCTGGGAGCTCTGCTCTAATGACAGCATTCCTTTTGCTATGTCTGGACCACTGTACAAAATTCTGTATGCACGCATAAATAACACAGAATCATAGAATATCCTGAGTTGGAAAGTACCCACATGAGTCACTGAGTCCAACTCCTGTCTTATCACTCAAAAACCAAACCCTATGTCTGAAAATGACCAAACACTTTAACTCCTCTCACCCTGGGGCCATGCCCACTGCCCTGGGCAGCCTGTTCCAAGGCCCGACCACTTACCCTGTGGTGCAGCCCCTGTCCCTGACCCCCAGCTGCCCTCCCCTGACAGCTCCATGCCGTTCCCTCGGGCCCTGTCGCTGTCACACAGCAGAGCTCAGCACTGCCCCTCCGCTCCCTGTGAGGAGCTGCAGCAGCCATCAGGCCTCCCCTCATCTCCTCTGCTCTGGGCCCAACACAGCAAGGGGCCTGAGTCGCTCCTCATACATCTTGCCCTCCAGACCCTTGCTCATCTTTTTACCAAACTGTTTTTCTTTGTGTTAATAGTTTCTTTATAATCATTCAGTTTGATTAGCTTTCAAAAAACTGAAGTTGTCTTCTGTCTGTGTTTATTTGTTTTCTAAATAGCTCTTTAGAGATACTGTTTTTTCTTTATTTAGGAGATGATGCCCTTCCAAATGGTTTAGATGTAACCTTTGAGGTGACAGAATTGAGAAGGCTAACTGGAAGCTATAACACTATGGTTGGCAACAATGAAGGCAGTATGGTATGGATCATTTCAAATAATTATTAATGCCTTTGATAGCCCTCTAACTTCCATGTTTCAAGCATAGCAAGGAATTTAGTGATTAAATAAGTGAGGACTTGATCCAGGCCAAATTATTTTCTTGATCCTGCTTTACTAAAGCTTTGTTGGACTTTTGTCTTTAAAGAGCCTTTGTATTAGTCAGGCTTTCGTTCAGCAAAAGCTTGTTTTGTGCGGGCAGGGTTGTACAAATGCAACTCAGTTATGCTATCTCAGTATGTTGGATTTTTTTTAATTCTTAAAATTATTTCAATTATTTTTTATAATATTTAAGATACTGGTTTCTTTAGTAGATAAAGTAGTTTGGCATTTACTTTGTATGAGATCTATTTAAATGTGTTTTTTTTTTCTTCTCAGTCAGAATGCTTTACATTTGACTTAGAAGTTGTTTTGGTTCTTCACTGATTTGAGCCCAGTACCAGTTATTTTGGGCTGCAGAGTACTGGGTTTTTCACAACCACATAAACTGTGGAACTTATTTCTACTTGATTCACTTCAGAATGCATCTGATTAAAATCTTGTGTGGAGAATATTTACTAACTGAAAGAAGTAAATGCTGTGCTGTTCTGTTACCTTGATGTTAACAGTAGTGCTAGTTTAAGTACATCCTGCTTTCTTATGCTTAGTCCTGCTCCCATTCTACCTTTGCATGTGCACAGCATGACTCTTCCTGGGTCTGGTCCATAAGCCAGATCAAGGGACTCATCCTTTTCTTCTTAGAAGTATTTTTAACCTGGATAAGTTACTGCACGAGTCAGGTAATGGTGTTATGTAAGTGCAGGGAGAATTGGAACCAAGCGAGTTGAGAAATGCTTGTCCATCTATGCTGCTGGGAGCAGTGTCCAGGATGTTGCAGTCCAAAAGAAACCAGTAGGGAATGCTACTGGAACTGGCTTCTGTCTGATCTCAAGCAGCTTCTGGACTCTTCTCACTGAGACTAATCCTGCAGCCCCCAGCCATGAAAACTTTGCCACATAAATCCAATGCATGGTTGTAGTGCATTTGAAAACTGTCTTAGAGCTGCCTTGGTTTCTCTTTTTGTACTCAGCTTCCCTTTCTACTTGATGTTATTTTGTTACTGAGAAGTAAAATGTTTGGGTGATAAGAGCATGGCACAAGCATACACTGGTCTTGACAGCGGCTATGTTTCTTCAAGAGTTGAACTGATTTGACATTTATCCTAATCCCTAAATTCATCTCAAACCTGGAAAGTTGTAATGGTGTGTTGTATTGCCATTAATATCTTGTTCTTCAGAACAGTAATATCAGTGTGGCACTGTACTGATAATCTTCCATTGGCTTATTGCTATGGTTCTGACGGTCCCTACCTGGCAGGTAGCTCTCGTAGCTCTCCCAGTGATCTGCTGAAAAGTCTGCAGTTGCCAAAGATTTATCCGGCCTTTTAGATTGGCTGGGAGATCTTGCTGGAAATAATAGCAGTACTAATTATACAGTGAGAACACACAGTGTCAGCAGGCACTGCACAGCATTAAAAGTTGGGTGATGATTCTAACCATAATGTGTGGTATCATGATGGCTGTTGCTGCCACTGCAAAGGAAAACCTGTCTTATAAGAAAAAAATTGTTCAATTACTAGTATATTTAATGCCTATATTTCTCATTCTCAGGTTAGAGGTACCTATCTTCAGCATGTGATTAAGATGCAACTTAGCAAACTATGAAATGGTGGTTTTTTTCCTAATTTATATAGGTACTTGGGCTCAAGTTCCCCAATCTCCTTGGACGTGCAGAAAAGGTAACCTTCCAGTTCTCCTATGGAACAAAAGAAACTTCCTATGGCCTGTCATTCTTCAAGCCACAGCCTGGAAACTTCGAAAGAAAGTAGGAAATACATTTCTGAGTATCTCTTTTTTTATGAAGAAATATGGAACAGTTAGCAAGATGTTTCACTGAGTAGTAATCCAGTCTGTTCCTTTACTGAGGATCTATTAGTCTTAAAGTATCAGAGCTGGTTTCCTAATTTTTTGTGATAATGTAAAACTCCACCTACTTAAATAGTTTCCCTTTCAAACCTACCAGTAACGTTTTGGTTCAGTTTTTCAGTTAACCTGTATAAAGTAACTGGACAGTTCCCTTGGAGTTCTCTTCGTGAAACTGATAGAGGAATATCAACAGAATTTAATGTAAGTGTAGCACAAGTGTTTGTGGAGCACATGCTTCATTTGCGTATAATTCAGGTCACAGCTGGCTTTCACAAATATCTGCTTTACTTTCTTAATGACTGAAACACTTTTACTTGTGCAAATTTGTCATTGTTTGAAAGAGACCTTGGAATGTAATCTTTATTTTCGCCATGTGAAAATGCCACTGCATTTTTCTGCAAGTTTTTAATGCTTAAAGCACTGTTTTAGAAAGACAGATAGTTGTTTTGCTCACCATATTAACCCAGTTCAGGATATTTTTCATCTGGGCTAAATGGAGTTGTGTGCACCTATTTGGAGAAACTCTCTTGGCTGGAGCAGAATTACTCCAGAGTGAAAAATTATTTCTTTCTGATCAAAGAATTGTGGAAAGAAAAAGCAGAGCCTCATGTGTGAATAAGCTTGAGAGAGAGAGAGAGTTCTTTTCAGGGAAGTGTTTGTTTTAATTTTGTAGCAAAACGGTCTTACTGTCTCAATTCTTTTCTTTTTCCTTCTTTTCTTTTTCTTTTTTTTTCTTTTGTAGTTTCCAATCTGGAAGACCAATCACACACTGAAGTGGGAGGGTGTGTGGAGAGAGCTTGGCTGTCTTGCTAGAACAGCATCCTTTTCTGTTCGAGAAGAAAGTGGACACTCTCTTAAATCTTCTGTATCTGTAAGGCTTTTTTCCTGTCTTATATGGGGCATATGTTGTTTTGAGTAATGGTAGTCTTACAATGATTCCAAAGGAGCTTTTTGTCTGACTTTCTAAGTAGGTATTGTGTTTTTCTTCAGATATGTCTTCTGCTGTGCTTGGTCATTCACACAGTCATCCAGGAGATCCAAAGAGAAAATATTTTTTCAGAGTTGGCTGTTGCATTTTGACTATAATGTATGCTTGCCTGTTCTATCTTCAGAACTGTATAAAAGACCCTCCTTGTCATCTAGCATCTATTGCTGCAGCATTGGTTACTTATGTGTCAGCACTGTTAACCTCTGCAAATAAAGTTGAATGGTTGCAGAGTAATGAATAGAGCACATCCAACAAGTTGTTGCTGGGGATCTTGCAAGGCCAGATTTCATTGTCTTTCTGAGCACTGCCATCTTACCTCTCCCATGCTGCACCCCCTTCTTTGTGCTGAAGAAAATAGGTTCAACAACCTTTTTCATCTTACCGTTGCTGTGCCGTTTCTAAATACTGTTTCCTATAGCTTTTTTTTTTGCTGATTTTTAATTTGTAGGTCAAATTGTGGGTTATAAACTATTCGCAGGCTAATGTCACAAAATTGGGGATACACAGTGGGGCATTGTTGCTGCTATGTGTGTATCACAGCCGAAAGTTATTGCTAATCAAATAAACAAATAAATGTATTTATGTGATGTGGCCTCCTCTGAAGTTAAAACTAAGTTAGACTTTCAGCAGTTTTTCTCAAATCCATTTTTCTCAAATCATTTTTCTCAAATCCATGGAGCTGTGCAAGCCTGGAGCTGTGGTTGTCTCCCTCTGTGTGCACAGGTTGTGTTGGAAAATAATGGTGTCACTTTGTGATATTGAGTGGGTATGAGAACTGAAAAATAATTGTTTGATTCTTTCCAGCATGCCATGGTCATTGATTCCCGGAACTCTTCAATCTTGCCCAAACGAGGTGCTTTGCTGAAAATTAATCAGGTAGGATTAAATCACTTCTATTGTTACTGGATATTATCCGTATATGTAATCTCATAAACTGACAAGGATAGAGTGATGATGAATAGTGTGCCATTTAAAGAACATGATTTTTTTTCTTAACTGAGGCACATTTTCATTTCTGTATCATGCTCAAACTGTGCAGTCAGTTTCTTGCCATTAGCACTGACGTATTTATTAGCAGAGGTGCTTCATCACAAGACAGTATCTCTTCTCCACTCAATAGGCAGTAGTGGCCCCTTGTTTTCACTTGATTCCAGAAGTTTCCTGCCATTATACTGCAAAGCTGCCAGACTCTGGTCATGTTGCTACTTGAAAAGTAAGAAAGATGGGATAGAAATAACGCTGAGTGGTGTACACGTGGTTTTTACTCTTGTTGCACTTAGAGCTTTTAGAAAACCTGTCTCTTGTGCTATAGGGTTTAGTACTTCAGAAGCATTAACTTCTGCAGGGCTGCAGAAGCAGATTGCTTTGAAATGCCATTGAAACTAGAAGCGCTGCTGCAGCAGAGAATTCCTCTGAGTGAGAATGGCAGTTATAATTCAGGGTTTAGTCAACATACCATTTCTTAGATGCTGTGTGTAACACCAATTCAGTCATTTGTTATATTCAACTACAGTTTGTGTAATACTACTGTTTGTATTCGGTTCTTCAGCTCCAGTTTAGCACCTGAGAAGATTTCATAGGTACTAAATAAACATCAGAGATTTGATTTTGGTTGCTTGATTTTCAAGTTTTTTTATTTTGTGTTCTCGCTTACAAGAGGGCTTAGAAAGCAACAGATTTATTATTTAGGAGACAGATAAGTTATGAGAGTCAGGTCTGCTTTTTCATTCGTCCAGAATTCATTTGTCTCAATATCTGATGTGCTTCGTACACAGAAAACACTGCTTATGTGGATGCACACATGATGACTTTCGCATGGGAAGAAACATGTAATACCCAGCACAACTCTAAATTTTGTTGTCTTTGCAGGAGCTGGCTGGATATACAGGTGGAGATGTGAGCTTCCTAAAAGAAGATTTTGAATTGCAATTGAATAAGCAACTTCTCTGGGACTCGGTAATTTTTTTAAAAGATATTTTAGTCATTGAAATAATGGATGAAGTGACTGAACCTATGTCTTATGATGAGTGTGGACTGAAAAAAAGATGACTGAAGTGAAAGATGGATGGTAGAGATCTGATTGTGGGTTTATTTTTTGGAAGTGAAATACTCTTATTTCTAAACTGATGTTTCTGCCATATATATTCACTTGAGAATTGGACAGTTTGGAAAGAAGGAATTGTCCTACAGATCCCCGTAGGAACTATTTTCCTTTCAGAAGGAATGTTGGGCACGTCTTTTTTTTGTAATTTCTCTAAGATTGGCTTTTGAAAATGTTTTTCACCTGACTGTGAATAGTCTGGCTTCTCTTCAGTTCAGGTTTAGTTAGCTTTCACCATTTGCAATTAGGAACGTGTGCTACTGATTCTGGAATCATAGCATGTATTATATGATGATAATATGATGATGATATATGATTATATTATCTCTGATATGTAAAACTGCTGGGAAAGAAAGGAAAAGTGGTTTCACTACAACACTCAGAGCAACCTCCATTATGGAGATGTAAAAACTGAGGTGGCAATAATTTCCACCCCAACATACTAAATTTAAATAAATAATGTTTAAAAAGTTGGGACAGTCTCTGTCACTTAATAGTTTTCTAAAAAAGATTGGTATAATGAAGAGATTGGAAATATGTTATGCCAATGCTATAGCTGGAAAAACTCAAAGCTACTTTCATAGTGCAGATATTAATAAAGTGGTGGTTCTGTAAGGTTCTGTCTGCTGTTTCATGCTTTTATTCCGAGGAGACTCAGCTCAGTGAAGTTTTGAGGCCAACATAGAAAGGCATTTTAAAGCACTTTGGTTATAGCCCTTTCTCATTACATCGTGTGGTGGAAGAACGGGCGTAGCATGATGAGCTTTTAGTCATCTTACATGTATTTGCTGTCTTTCCATTGAACAAAAGAGCATGTTTCCCTATGAAGTAATTTAATAACTTCTTGGCTGTGCAAAAAGGTCTTCCTTCTTTCTCAGTCATGACTAACTAGTATGGCTTCATCATGAATAAAAGTGAAGCAAATCTCATCCTAAGATATAGATAATTTTATGAGGTCTATTGCTTTTGAGCACGGACTGGCATGCACCTGGCCTTTGCATATGCTGTGTACTACTTAATGAGATGTGTATGCACTTGATGATGGGCTCATCTCTAATCGTGACAGAGGGATGTGTTGGGCCTCTGGGGAAGGAAGGTAACAGGAACAGGCTGCACACCAAGAAATTGCCCAGCACCTCTAGCCTAAGTGTTGACAGTAGAGCTCACCACTTGGTACTTGTGCTTTGCACACAGACTGCAAGCAGATGATTAAATGTGTTTAGTACTGTGATTTGACTTCCAGAAGTTACTGTATAGATAAGCAGTGATTATATGTATGTATTTGATGCCAATATAGTGATTTGTGGAAAATGGTTTCATTTGTGAGGCTAATTTACAGTCAGGTGATAAAGTAAAATTATTTCTGTTTTCTGAATGTAACCTCCTACTGGTTTAAAATTGCATGGAGTAATTTATGTCAGCAGGGTTTGTCTTATTTCAAGGCATGAAAAATTGTAGGAAAGTCAGAGCTGGACAAGTGCTCTCTTTAGCTATAGTGGAAGCAGCGCTTGGTTTAAAATTTCCTACTTTAAACTTCAAGGTGCAGCACTGCATAGCATTGAAAGAGGGCAGCAATGATCAAGAGTTTCCTAAAACTACAGTTACTGAAGATCCATGCATGCACTGTGAACGCCTGAAACTTTTGGTCAGACTAAAGGGAGCTGTGCCTTTATTAAGCAATGGCGTTTTTTTTTAGGGAAATAGAATACTACATATTAGTAAAAAGGAAAAAAGAGAAATAACAACTTTTCTTCTCTAAAGGTTTTTTCAGCATCGCTTTGGGGTGGAATGCTCGTACCCATTGGAGACAGGCCATCCAGTATAGCTGATAGGTGAGGTTTCTTTTTAATGTCTCTTAATTTCTTTCAGTCAACCCAGGTAATGTATGAGAAACAAACTGTGCAGCAGAATAGAGAAGCAGAAGTAGCTCTGACTTAGGGAATAATAAAAATAAACTAATTAGCTGTATGTGCATGTTAATAATCAAGACATGCTTTCTGGTTTTTATTTCCATATTGGGGAGGGATAATTCAATAATAGTAGCTCTGCCTACCAATATTTGCTATTTCTAAGAGGTATTTACCATCTTCAACATTTCCTACTGGGCATAAATAACACCGCAGGTATTTTTAGAAGTAAAGTCATGTAATAACTCAGCTTTTTAGGCAATTTTGCCCTCCAGTGCCTGTGTTTAAAGATCATCAACAGAAATCATTTAGACTTCAGACTTATTTATAGTAAGTAATTATTGTCAACTGTGTTGGCTTCATGTGTAATAGACCTTAACTAGAGTATTTCTATCAAAATTCTTATAGCAGACTTCACTAGACTTGTTATGAAGTCACGTGGAATTTTGAAAAACGAAGTTAAAAGTGTGAGTAGTTTCAAGTGAAGCACTGAACTAGATTTGTTTGTACTTACTAGGTTTTACCTTGGTGGACCAACAAGTGTGCGAGGATTCAGTATGTACAGCATTGGACCCCAGAGTGACGGTCTGAAACTTTTAATTCCTGCTCTTCTGTCAATACTGAAAATATTAGTTTGTAACAAATCCTCAAATTCTGTCTGTAAGCTTTCTGTAGCTTTAAGATAGTTGCTCCCTTTAAGTTCTTTGATTCTGAGAGGAGTTATGTCTCTGATCTGTCATTAGATATTAGTTCACAGTGGAACAAAACCCAGTAGTTCTTAGTGAAGCCGTAAGTACTTCTGCAAACCAAGCCTGCCTTCAGACTTCTGTAGGTTACTGTTATGTTTGTTCTTTTTGTTTTAACCTCAGACCTTTAATGTATATAAAATACAGGCAGTTTTCCAATGCTTCTTAACGTGAATTTCACCAGTGCATGGCTTTACCTAAAATAAATCAAGGATATGCCAGAACTCTTTTTTCTTTTTTTCTTTTTTTCTTTTTTTCTTTTTTTCTTTTTTTCTTTTTTTCTTTTTTTCTTTTTTTCTTTTTTTCTTTTTTTCTTTTTTTTTTCTGGCACCTGTTTCTTTTACTTTTGAGGTTCAGAACTTCTAAAACCATATTTTTATTTCCAGGTTTACCTGTGGTCCTTAGCAGGGATGAATAAGTTTCAAACTTCCAGTGTGTCTCTTTAATTAGTAAGCCTTTGAGCTTAAATAAGTCCTGAAAGATAATAATAGTGGCATTGAATCTGTTTTTGATTCAGCGTATGTTCAGGTAGCTTAGGGGAAAGGCAATCTGATCATCAGAGGTGTTCTGAGAGACAGGAATTTCCTCAGTTCTGTTCCTTACTCTTCTGACTTGCTGTTATTATAGACTATTTGCTTAGCTGTATCAATTTCCCATTTTTACAACTGACGTAAATATGTGGAAGAGCTTCAGAAGGTAACCTCTGATGAACTGCAAGTAGGTGCATGCCACAGGTGAGGGTGTGAAGAAAAAGATTGGTTCACTTGGAAAGTGTAAAAAATGGTGTAAATCCTAATTTCTACTTGATAGTTGTGAGGTTGGGGGGAGCTAGAAGCAATTGGCAAGAGCTGTGAAAGGGGTAGCAGTGCAGTGTAGAGCAACTTAAAGGATGTGTTCTTGTCTCTTTAAGACCTGATTCTTTTAAGATATTCCACAGTAAATGCTTTCATTTATCATTATTCATTTTCGAATTTGAATAATTCATTTTTGAATGAATCATTATTCATTTCAACATTTTCTGTAACTAGGTGATTACTTGGGAGGAGAAGCCTACTGGGCTGGAGGTTTGCATCTCTACACTCCTCTACCTTTCCGACCAGGCCGAGGAGGGTTTGGAGACCTTTTCCGAACACATTTCTTCCTCAATGCCGGAAACCTCTGCAATCTTAACTATGGTAAGCCTCAGAAGAATTGTACATAACAAAATCTGCTTCTCTCTCTCTCTCTCTCTCTAAATATATGTGTATACTCTATATACAAAAGCGAAAAGGAGAGAACTGCTAAGGGCCTATTGGCTCAAAAGCATTTTGTTTGCTACATATATTTCAGTGGCTGTCAAAAAGCTGTTGCTAAGAACTTGTGTATTTGACATATTGCCAGTAGTTTTCTTAACTCTTCACATAGATTATAGCACAACTATAGGAGAGCTGGCATGGTAGCAGTAGTATCTTTGTCATGGTGGTGTTCACAAATCAGTGTAGTAATTGATTAATTGACGTTATAGTGATATTATAATGGCTTTTGGAATTGACTAAGTAAAAAGTGGTGGCATAAATGGTATAGATGTGTGTAATATAGATGAGGGTGTGGTGGCTGATGAGAATTTTTTTTCTCCCATAGCCAACTTTTTTCAAGATGTATTGCAGTGCATTAGTAAATGCTTTTTCAGTATCTGTTTAATCAGTTTTGGGAGGTGATCTCAGAGATCCCTTCCAACCTCAAGCATTCTGTAGTAAGTAAAAGAGGAGGGGAAAAAAAAAAAAAAAAAGCAAGTGATATAAAAAGCAATTGTTGGCTACCAGCTGACTGATGCCCAGCCAGGTACTGAGGAACAGCAACCCATGGCAAAATCCCAGGCAGTTTTATTGCTGAGCATGGTATTGCATGGTATGGGCTATGCCTTTCATCAGCATGCTGCTGCTCTCTTGTGTGTGTTCCCTTCCAGCCTCATGTCCATCACCAGCCTGCTATCTACTGGGGATAGAGTGGATTATAGAGAAAGCCTTTGTGATGTGCATGTACTGCTTAGCAATAGTTGAAATATCAGTGTGTTATTAACATTCTTTTAGGCACAAAACTAAAACACAGCACCTGTGTGGATTGCTATGAGGAAAATTAACTATCCCAGTGAAAGTCAGTACAGGGATATAGTGATATTTGATATAGAATATCTTGCTTGATGAAGAGGGATGGCATCTGTATGGGAGTGAAAATCAGATAAATCCTCTATAAAACCAGTAGAGGTTTGCTACAAGATTTGGTTAAGGCTTTACTACTCATTTCATGCAAGTAGGTACCCTATGCTGGGAAATGAAATTCAGCCAGAGTCTTAGAAATGGGTAGTTTGAGTCCAGTGTCCTTGGCTTTTGTGAGAACTGTGGGTAATACACTTTTAGTCTACAGGAGGTGCTCCTAAGTAGTCTGGCTTCTAGCTGTTAAAATCCAGCTAGCCTTTGAACACCTCAGCAATCTCCTCTGATTCTTTGTTGTCCTTGTCTTTTGCATTCAGGTGATGGTCCCAAAGCTCACCTGCAGAAGCTGGCAGAGTACATCCGATGGTCTTACGGTGCTGGAATAGTGCTCCGACTTGGAAACATTGCTAGATTAGAACTTAATTACTGTTTCCCCATGGGAGTACAGTCGGGTGACAGGTTTGTTTCTTACACTGACTCCTTTAGTAGTAACTAGTGTTAAAAGTAACTGCACTTCTGTCTGGTTTTGGAAGAGAAAATTGTTGTCTTTTGTTTATTCCATGCCAGTTTTGAGATTATTTTTTTTAACATTTTATGCTCTTTTCTCTCAGCTGGCTGTGTCCACATTTCTTTCACAGTACTTCTTAGTTTAAGACTGTTTATATCTCAGGTTTCATAGTTCATTGAACTTGAGATCAGCTGTTGAAATGTGTGAATAGCTGTGTAGCAGATTTCATTTCTTTAGTAGAAATGATCACTCAAACAGCTCAGGGGATTTTCCTAAGCCTTCCAAAAACAAATGATTGGATAAATCACAAGTTGAATGTCTTTGCTTGAAAAATGGATGCAAGTGTAATTACAGAAAAAAAGAAAGGGAGAACAAATAATTTGTTAGCAACCAATTATTCTACACTAAGAAAATATTATAATACATAATAAAAAAGCTTAAGGGAGCTCTTCATGCCTGTGTAGTAGCTAAAATACTGTGTGAGATACTGTTTCATATAGGACTCATTTATGTTTCTACTTGCCATTCATGTGAATTGTGAACAAATAGCAGCAATTTGAAAATTATGGACTTTATTTTGAAAATGTAAGCGCTCCATATGGGTGACACATTGACAAAGCATTTAGTTAAAAGAGCCTTTGTCAGCTAAAGTTTGAACTGTAACCCTCCAGACATGAGAAACCTTGGAAATTGAGGCACAGGGAAAATTGATTTTATCAGTACCTTATTTTTCATTTATGCTGTTTATTATTTGTTTTTTCTCAGGATATGTGATGGTGTTCAGTTTGGAGCAGGAATCAGATTCCTCTAACGTGGAAACAATTCACATTAATAATATGAAGATAAGCTCTCTAATGGACATCGAGAGTTCAGAATAGCTTGATACGGTCTAATTTTTTCTTGAAATACTGGTAGACATCTGAATGATTTGCCTCCAACTCCACGAGAAACTACATTAAAAAATTATGCTTTAAAAGTTCTTTGTACCTCTGATTCTTGTCAAAGATGGGAGAATATTTGTGGGATACTAGCTATTTTAGTTTACAGCTTTTACTTATTTTTTGCTTCTTAAAATACCAGAACTTCATTGGAAACTGGTTCTTGGATTCTTTCCATGTGGTTGTAGTTGTCATTGGCCTGCGCAGCCTTCAGACTTCTAATTGCAAGTCTCACGAGTGTTGGGATGACCAAGCATGTGTATGGTCAGTTTTTTTACCATCATCAAAGTGCATAAAAATGATTTGATGCAAAATTAGTGGTTATAGGTAAAATAAAATGTGCTGTTTCTAATGTGTTTCACTTCTGTAAAATGACCTATATTTAAGTGCCTCATACAATCTGAATTGCATACTGTAAATGTTCAACTCCAGCTATCTAGCATAGTAAGTACTAAAATCCAAGAATATGACGTGCTAGAGGGAAGGGATGCAATCCAGAAGCACCTGGACAGGCTTGAGAGGAAGTTCATGAAGTTCAACAAGGCCAAGTACAAGGTCCTGTACCTGGGTTGGGGTAATCACAAGCACAGATACAGGTTGGGCAGAGAATGGCCTGAGAATGTTGGTTGATGAAAGATTCAACATGAGCAGGCAATGTGTGCTTGCAGTCCAGAAAGCCAAATGTATCCTGGGTTGCATCAAGAGAAGTGTGACCAGCAGGTCGAGGGAGGGGATTCTGCCCCTCTACTGTGCTCTCATGAGACCCCACCTGGAGTACTGCGTCCAGTTCTTGGTCCCCTACATAAGAAAGACATTGAGCTATTGGAGCAGGTCTAGAGGAGGGCCGTGAAGGTGATAAGAAGGCTGGTGTACCTCCCCTACGAGAACAGGCTAAGCAAGCTGGGGCTTTTCAGCCTGGAGAAGAGAAGACTGCAAGGAGACCTGATAGTAGCCTTCTGGTACCTGAAGAGGGCCTGAAGGAGAGCCAGGGAGGGACTTTTTATAAGGACATGCAGTGACAGGACAAGGGGAAACGGCTTTAAACTGGAAGAGGGTAGATTTGGACTACATATGAGAAAGAAATTCTTTACTGTGAGGGTTGTGAGACACTGCAACAGGTTGCCCAGAGAGGTTGTGAATGTCTCCTCCCTGTAAACATCGAAGGCCAGACTGGATGGAAGTTTCAGCAACCTGGTCTAGAGGGAGGTGTCCCTGCCTATAGCAGGGGGTTGGAAGTAGGTGATCTTAAAGGTCCCTTCCAACCCAAACCATTCTATGATTCTAATTTAGCACTGACATTGCACTCTCTTTAAAGAGACTACAATTGTATGCATTACTATTACCGCTGGTATGTATGGCTTTTGCAATAATACAGTGGCTAAATCTGGTCCTGTTGCTAGCTCACTTTCTAAAATACAAAGCTTAGGATATGTCTGTGCAGAGCTCCAGTTAACATCCTTCCCCTTTTTATAAAGTTTTATTAATTTACATAAACAGGATCACAGATGTTCAAAACAAAAATTTGTGTGAATGACAGAAGTCTATTTCAAATAACATTTAAACATATAAAGAACGTCTTTTCAGTGTGTGTATCTGACAGCCTTTATAGCAAATATGTTTAACAAAGCATTTCTGAGTTTTTGTTATTGTAAGATAAAAGATGACACTATGTTAAGAATGTCAACAAATGTTAGTTTTTTTCCTCCGACACCATCCACATTTTGACATAGAGAAATATTTTTAGTGGGAAGAATGGAAATGTTTAGATACCACAATTCTGTTAGGATTTTCTCCCAGGAGTTCGAAGTTCATTTTGCTCATATTGATAAAATTAGATGTATTTTATTGCCTTTGGAACTTGGGCTTGTGGATGTTGCTATTAAGGTCTGCTCAAGTTCAGTCCTTTAGATTCCTAAGCTATCATCACTTGGCCATTTAAATGGCAAGGCAGCCTTCCTGAGTAGAAATTGTCTCAGCTTCAGTCTCTGCACACTAGTGAGCTGGTCCAGAGTTGAGAAAACTGTGA
The DNA here is from genome assembly GCF_951394365.1 of Tetrao urogallus. NCBI lineage: Eukaryota > Metazoa > Chordata > Aves > Galliformes > Phasianidae > Tetrao > Tetrao urogallus. The sequence goes on along the minus strand of NC_136813.1, from coordinate 125,375,642 downwards.
TTTCTGCAGTAGAAGAAGGAACGGTCAGGGGAACTTTGTTAAAGGCTGAACAGATGTTTTAAGCACATCCACTGACAGCCTGTGCTTTACCACACACTATAGGATTACCAGTGATAATAAACTGAGGAAAAATCACAAGCCTTTACCTGAGTCACTGTTTCCCTGCCTGTATTGCATTATGTTGAAAGACCACATTTTCCTATGGCATTTAAAAATGCACAAAATATAGAGGAATGCATTCCCATATTCCTTTGGAAGCAACAGCCAAATCGTGCTATTACTTGAGTATAATATAGATAAGAATAATTTAATCCTTAGTCTTATTTGAAATTTGTTGCAGATTTTTGTAGTCGGGATGGATAAGATAGAAAGCAGAATCCTTGCAGAACTGGCTGTAATGCTAAACAAAACCAGTTAGTGCATTTCTGGTCATAGAGTGAATGACTGGAAAAGGATAAATGGTGTAAGGAACGCCTGCAGTAATAACTGCAATTCAGAAGCATGATGTTTGCTTAAATGGACAGTCTTGGATACCACAGTACTTACAGAGAAGTTGAGCTGTTACTGCTTTTACAGCCACGGTCCCAGTTTGTGACAGCGAGATGGTGATAAATATCTGCAACTGCTGGACCTCATGGCTGCAGGCCCTTAATGTTGTGTGAACAGTGCTGAGGTGGCAGGTACCATCTGAGGCAGTTTCTTCATCTGTGTAGTTACTTCAGTGCTTATAGTTCCTCCTAGGGGCTGCAGATGCATGATGGAGCTGCATCCCCAAAGCTGTTCTGCACACAGCATACACTTTGCAGATGGAGGGCCACTCAGCAGCTGTGTCTGTTGGCTGTTTGCATGGCTGTTGGCCAGCTAGATTGTTAAAGACTAACAAACACTTGATGAAGTCCTGACATAAGTTCTTCATTTCCTATTTAGAAGATCACTGTTTGTTTGAACTCCACATTTTGCTTTGATTTTTGAAGTGTGATCTTGCTTTCTTTTGCCATAGAGGTTCTTTTTTTTTTTTTTGGTCTCAATCCAGCTTCCTTTCATTTTGCAATAGGTTGATATGCTTTTTATTTATGCAGCAAATTGAAAAGTTTCTTTTATAAACAAACAAGATACCAAAGCGGGAGGTGAATGGATGTATCTCTGTAGTTTTCTTTCAATTATTGACAGATATTTGCATATAAGTCTTTACATTTCAAGTGCTTTACTTCAGTCAGTTCAGTTTCATGTGTCATTGGACTGTGCATAGCTTGTGAACCAGCCCCTGCTTTCTTGGTTGGAGTTTGTATTCAGCTTTTCTGATTACAGTTTCATAAAAAACAATTCTGCCATGAGAAGCAATTGACTTTTATTTTCTCTAGAGGTTGGACAGCAACAATGCCTTAAAGCTAAGTGTAAGCTAAGACTACAGTGTTAATGTTATGACATGAAACATCCACCGTGCAGTCCGCTGCAGATCAACATCTGTGTGCCTCGGTGTGACCTGTAATTGTTGTACACATTCGGGTTATTTTGGATGCACTGGAAATTACCTCTGTAAATGGTCTAACCTGGCAATAGAATGCAAATGACTTCTTTTCTAATTGTTTAATTTTGCATGATTTTTTTTTCTTCAAAAAGATGTGTAATAAATGAAATGGGCAATTAAGCAATGAACATCATTCTTTGGCATAAGTAAAGCTACTGTTCATTCCCACTCCCCTAACCCCTACCACTGATTTGTTTTATTGTGTGTATTTTTTTTCTGTTTACCCAAAATATCAATCTTAATGTTAACTTAAAGAGTGGAAATTACAGCAGAAACTATTGCTGTCTGTGGAGACGATGCATGCTTGGCCTTGAGCTCTTTGCTGCACTTTCACAAGTGCTTGTTCTGTACACACAAGTCCTATAGATCGTGGGTGCCACTCAGTGAAGATTTTTAGAGCATTCCAAAATCTGCAGGAGCTGTGTTAGAATGAACTTATTTAACAAATTTTGCAACACTTAACACTCTCAGCATTGACACAGCCACTGTACATGATGCAGGCACGCTTTGCTGGCCAGCCTGGCGCCGTGGGTTTGGGGTATGGACACTCTCTGTGTGAAGGATGCCTGTATTCGTACCACATGTTAATCTGGGTGGCAACCTTGCATCTCATTAACAGCTCCAATGGTTGAGATGTTCACTGGAAAAAATGTGTTCTAGTTGAAGCGCATGTATTTGAACACAGGCGAATATTTGAAGTTTTTGGTAGGAGAACCCAACCCACTTTTTACACTAGCAAATGCATGGCATAAAACTCCCCTGCCATGAGCAACATGCCTGTTTGAGGAAACAGAACATATTTGTTCTTCCAAAGAAGGAGTATCAATAAAAAGTATTCATCAAAAGGTCCTCCATGTGCAAACACAAGGCAGTTTTACTCTTACTCGCTGTGAGGTATTTGCAGGAAAGAAGGTGTTTGAGGAAGGCAAGGGTTGTCTAATCCAGAAAAAACTGCCTCATTTTTAGTTCAGGTTTACCATACATGACAAAATCAAGTGTAGCACAACATAAAGCCTACAAATTGTTAAAGGCAGTGTTACTTGTTAGTTTCTGTACCAAAGCAAGGTATGAGTGTCTGGTGCAGCAGTAAAGACAATCTGTAAAGACAACCTGAGCAGGGCTGGGGAGGGAGATGTGCATGTGAAGGTAGTGTCTCATTAGATAAGGAGCCAGAGTGATGAAAGTGAGACCATGAAGACTGCTGTTTGCATCAGCTCCACGTTAAACACTGCATGCAGATGGATCCTGATAGCACCCCCTCTTGTATGCCCCATGCAACACAGATCACAGGACCTTGCAACACAAAAGATCAGAACTGAAGGCTGCTGGCAGGCCTGGGACACTCTGAGGAAACAGGAAGAGAAGCTGAACTTATAACCAATGTCTTAAGCAGGATTTCCACTTATTGAAATTAATTTCTGAAATCATGAGTAAGAAATTCTGGAAATGAATGAGAAAAGAGATTTTGTGTAACTAGGACTGATCAGTACTTAAAGCAACAAATGAATTAAACATGCCCTGACTTTACTCTGTGTCTGAACACCAGTTACTCACATCACTAGTATCTCTTTTCGGTTATGCTGCTCAGCTTGTGCAGCTCTTAAATCTGGCAAAGTGGTTCTTGTTATTCCAGGGGGTGCAACTCATCCTACAGAACTGCATACTGCTCAATACCACTGTGAAAGTGCTTTGCATGGGGGATATGGGAGAGCAGGGCAGCTGGCAGAGCAGGCTGGGTGCCTTACCTGTGTGCACTCTGTAGTGAATGGCTATCACAAAACCAGTGCATTGTGTCCATGATGGAGATCGAGCAATCAGGGAAATGCACTCAGGTTTCACAGGTTGCCCTGATATACTTGCTTGCTGTGAGCTTGCTGTGCTCCCCTACAGTCTCAAGCATAGAGTCACAGAATCACAGAACAGCTTGGGCTGGAAGGAAATTAAAGCCCACCCAGTTCCAATCCCCTGCCACGGGTAGGGCTGCTACCCACTACATCAGGCTGCCCAGGGCAACTTCCAGCCTGGCCTTGATTTCCTCCCGGGATGGGGCATCCACAGCTGTTGTGGGCAGCCTGTGCCACTGCCTCATTGCCCTCTGAGTAAATAATGAAGTCTCCCTGGAGTCTTCTCTTCTTCTAGCTTAACAAGCCCAATCCCTTCAACCTTTCTTCACAGGAGAAGTGCTCCAGATCTTTGATCTTTGTGGACACTTTGGGCCACTGTGGACATCCTATGAACCTATGGACCATAGGATGGTCACAATTTGGTTTTTGTCTCGCTTGTTTTTAGAAGAGTCAGATTCCGTCAGAGAGGCTTTGCCTAGGTTTTCCCAAGCTGTTAATCTGACACCAGTCCATTTTTAAGCCTGTGTGTCTGGGGCTCCTGGTGGGAAGCCTAGCAGGGCAGGATCACTGCTCACCAGCCCATCTAGAGGAGCCTGATGCAAATCTGGCCCACAGCTGCTGATGTGAAGATCTGAAATAGACATTATTTAGTAAAATATTTTACTTAAGCTGTGTGGAAACACACACTGTAATGGTAGCGCAGGGCTGGAGGAAATTCCAGATGGGGCAGCACTGCTCAGAGAACCTCATTCATCTGAGGAGAAGCCCCGGTCCAAAAGCCTGCGATGCAGGACAGCACATGGCCAGTGCTCCTGTTCCTTGGCTGCTTTGGGTGCTGGAACAGAGGCATATGATAACCTCTAACCTAATCCGTTAAAAGAAGAACATTAATAGCAGCTGCAGGTGCTGCTCCAGACTGGCAAGTACAGCTCGGATCCAGGCTTTGCATAGTCTCAGTCGCTCTCCTGTTGATTGGCAGAATGAAGCAGGAGGTGTGAAGCCCCTCAAGGAACCCTGTAGTTCCAGTACAGATAGAAAACCTATTAGAGGCACACTGAGGTGAGAAAGCATTGTTTTCTTGAATGCCATTAGTCATTGTGTAAAATAATACTTTCAACAAGGAAAAATCAGAGCAATTACATGCAGATGAAATAGTAAGTAACGGTGTCCTTGTGCCGCAGGGGACTGGCCGAGGTCATGGGCACAACTTTAGATATTGCTTCAGGAGTTAAGTATGCGCACGAGAGCTTGCAGGGTCCAGCCTGACGCTAGGGACTCTCGTGGATCTGCTTTCAGTTCATTTCACACAGCCCCCGTCAGGCTGCCCCTCGCTGTAACGAAAACTCTCCGGGATCTCCCGTTTCCGTGCCCGCCCGCTCCGCCAGGAGCGCAGGGGCTCTCCTCAGCCCTGATTTCCTCGCCGCCAGCAGCACAGCTGGCTGAAACTTCACTTTTCTACGCTATTTTAATTGCGTTCCTTAAGGCGCTCTGTCTGCCGGCGCCGTGAGGAAGCAGCCCGGATCTCCCCGCGCCGTGCCGGCTCGCCATGCGGGCCCGCCTCCCGCCGTGGCAGGGCGCTGCGGACGGCGGCTCCCAGCCCGCCCCCTGCCCTCCGCCCGCCCGCCGCTCGCACGCCCACCGCCACCCGTTCCCGCTCCCCGCCGGCTCTTCGCCTTCGCTCGCGGATCGCCGGGCGCTTCCACCGCTGCCGGGCTTTGTTCGGCTCCGCGAGCCGCTTTAGCGCCCTTCGGGCAGGGCAGAGATCGGGCGGGCTGCCCCGGGCGGAGCCCCATGTCCTCCGTTCCTATCCGCTCCCCGACGCTGCGGCCGCACAGGATGAAGAAGGACGAGTCGTTCCTGGGCAAGCTCGGCGGGACGCTGGCGAGGAAGAAGAAAGCCAAGGAGGGTGAGTTCGCCCGCGCGAGGGAAGGGAGAGGGGAGAGCGCATCCGAGTCCCCGTCCCTCCCGGGCAACCCGCGGCGGGAGCGGCGGGGCTGAACCCCCTTTGTTCTCCGGGCGCGGGAGGGCCCCTGCCGCCGCGGGTGGGCGTGGAGGCGGTTGGGGCGCTTCGGTGGCCGCTGAGCGGCGCCGGTCCCGGAGGGGAACCCCGGCCCCTGCTTCTGTAAAATAAACTTCTGGGAATAAAGGTGATTGTGGGCGTCTTTATTTCTCTGTAGAGGCGCGAGACTGGTAAAGCTGCGAGGGAATGATTAAATCCACCTGTGTTTTGTTCCCGGTCTATCCGTGGCTTTTACAGCTGTCTCGCCCGGTGCTCTTCCATAGAGGCGCAGTCCCAGTGCGCCAGCGTGGGTCATAGAGGGCACGAGGGTGCTGGCGTTCCCCTTCTGTGGAGGAGGTCCTGACAGTGGGGCTGCGCCCATCCCCGGGCACACAGCCTGGCGGGGCACCCCTGCCATGGCCTCCTGGCCGGGTGCTGCCGCCGCCGCCGCGTGTTTTCCAGATCGCCTATTCGCACCAAAGGCTGTGCGGAGATAGGACTGCGTGCTCTGAAGCGGCGCGGCTCCCTATCTGCAAAAAAGTTGTCGTCTTGCCAGCGGACTTGATAAAGATGGCCTGGCCCTGCGTGTGTGCAAACTTTTCCCCTAAGTGTCTGCTGCTCCAGGACCGCGCTCTTGTCGCCCTCTGATTCCCTTACTGACCCAGTGCCCGCTTCTGTGGTGGAACTCATCTCCTTGTTCCAAACCGTGGCCATCTGCACATGTGAAATCTGGATGTTGGTTCCATATGCCTCAGTGCAGTTGGGCTTTCTGGTGGGCTAACATCAGCCTTGGCTTGTTCTGGTGCCTGATGGATGTGGAGCAGGGAGGTAATTCCAGTGTCAGTCTTTCTGAGTGTGCTTTGCCCTTCTCTGCTCACTGCCCCTGATATTAAGAAGGCATTTTGGTAATATTGGGGATATTTGCCCTCAAAAATGCAGCTTTGGGAAATTGCTTCTCTTCTCATGGCTGTTTTGGTGTGGCTTTCTGGTATTTCCCCTGTTATCTACTTTTAATCAAGTTTCTCCGTTGTGGTTGTGCTGAAGAGCTGCTGAAGCAGCTACGCCTTTTTGGTGATGTCACTTACTGATGAAGGAAGGTGATAGAGAAAGCCCATCCCCAGGAGCGGATGGTGGCACGTGCTTGGAAAACATACTTTACTTGGAACTGACTTTCAAACCTGAACAGGTTGACAGCTTCGCTTCCTCAACAAGAAGCTTCAGCGTGGCAAGGTGATGTTTATTAGGGTATGGTCTGAGGCCACTGGCTTGGTTTGCTGCTTTGGCAACCCGTGTGGCCACAGCTCCCTTTAGCTCTGGGATAGCAAGTTTTAGCAGCTGCCTTTGGTGCTCTTTGGGGACTTGTATCTTGCAGTGATAGCGTGGTCATGCTTTTGCCAGTGTGAAGGAAATGGAAGTGCGTGACTCAGCTTTTAGTCAGAGTATTCCTTCCAGTTTCACAAGGGGAACAGAGAAAAGACAGCGCCCATGCCTGCAGACCACCTCCTCTGCACAGTTTATGATGTGTTTATGCACAGCACTGTGGTGCTGCTGTTTTAAGGGGAAATAGCTTACTACTCTTCTAGATTCTCCTCTGTTGGAAGTTTTAAGGTCTGTGGAAGGCATGCTCTGCAGGTTACTGCACACCATAGTGGGGTAGCTCTGAAATGTGGGCCATGGAGAACACAGCTCTGACCAAGGGGACGAAGGGCTCAGCTGTGAAGAGGTGCTGGGCTGGGATCAGCGTTGGGGAGAGAGGCTCTTCCAAAGCTTGCACTGGGACATGGACACAGAAGCAAATTGCAGAGCTGGAAGCTCAGTCTTGGTATGTGATTGTGAAGCAGAAGTAAGTTGGAAGCTCACTGAAATGGTACTGAATTGAGTTGACTGACCACATAAGAACTGTACAGGCAACTTTCTCCTGGGCTGAGGAACCACTCCACCCGTGGGGACTTCCTTGCTTCCCTTCAGGCAGCTGCTGCTCAGCTCCCAGTGGACCAGCAGAGGTCAGTGATCTTCCAAAACTAACTACTATCCTTCCCACCAACTGCTGTCCCCAGTAGCAAGCTGAAAGCTTGGCTGCTGACTTGCCACAGGCAAACCATTCTTGCCTCTAATAGCATGAGAAGTAAGCAAACCAAAGCTCTTAATACATTTTGCTTTCACTAGTGTGTCTTTTGTATCACAGCATAAAGACAGGCCTGCTATGTGATAGAATAAGGGGGAATGGTTTTAAACTGAGACAGGGGAGGTTTAGGTTAGATATTAGGAGGAAGTTTTTCATACAGAGGTTGGTGACACACTGGAAAAGGTTGCCCAAGTAGGTTGTGGATGCCCCATCCCTGGAGGCATTCAAGGCCAGGCTGGATGTGGCTCTGGGCAGCCTGGTCCAGTGGTTGGTGACCTTGCACGTAGCAGGGAGGGTTGAAACAAGGTGATTGTTGTGGATCTTTTCAACCCAGGCCATTCTATGATTCTGCAATTTTATTGCCATCTTGACTGTATGTGTGTACAGACCTTTAAACTGGTCCATGCAGCAGTTGGAGTCCAGTTATATTATCCTTTTATTGTTTGTGCATGACTTGGCCGTGTGCTATATAGCTCACAGAATCACAGAATGGCCAGGGTTGGAAGGTACCTCAAGGATCATGAATCTCCAGCCCCCCTGCCACATGCAGGGCCACCAACCTCTCCCCGTTTAATGCTAAACCAGGCTGCCCAGGGCCCCATCCAACCTGGCCTTGAACACCTCCAAGGACGAGGCATCCACAACCTCTCTGGGCAGCCTGATCCAGTAGAATGATGCTGAAAAAAGGTTTTATTACTTAATAGGGGTTTCTTTTTTAAATTGTGATAGGCAGCCATGCCATAAACAACTGTTATATGTGGCTATCAACCCATAAGCAGTGGAGTGTAAATATTTTTTGGCAAAGTCCTTCATAACATGCTGTAATCTATTTCTAGGGAGCTTATATTCAGAGGAATGTTCACTAGGCCTATCAAGGCTGTCACTGTAAGTTTGTAACTTTTCTTTACAGTGGGATGGTAAATACCCATTCCTGGGTATGGTGATGATAGTGACTATGGTGATATTCAGGGTGTTGACTGTGGCTTGTTAGTAACTTTGCTGCTACTCCTGCTTTAGCAGCATGGCATGGTGTAGTGCTTTGTTAGCAGGTGCCTGGAGATGAGGTAAGGTTATGATTTCAGGTCCAATTCCTCAACATTTTAAGAGTAAGATTCTGTAAGTTGTTTAACTGCTTGGAATGCTTGGAATTTGTCCCTCGAACCTTTGTTTTACACCACTGCTTCTTATACTTTTGTTTCTGAATTGTTATGACTGAACCTACTTATTAGTCAACGCTGGCTTAAAAGAAACAACAACCACTGTTGTTCATTGGGAAACAATTTTTAATCCAATTTCCTACAGCCGTGGTGTGTGATCTCACTGTCTGACTCCTTCCTTCCTCTTCCTTCCTAGGAATGTTTTTAACCCATCGTTTGGCTAAAAAGGAGAGAAAACTGCCAGCCATCAGGATGATTAAATGACCACAAACTTTGTCAGAGCGAGCGACCAGTTACAACAGAAAGATCTCAGTGGAGCACCAGCGCAGGAAAAGCTATGAGTGATCTCGACCCATGTAGGATAGGAAAAAAAGCACGTGGGAGGGAAGCTATAAGGGAAAAGGAACTGTCTATGGGGAGAGTGCTGGGCGGGGTTGTGTATTTCTTGATGTTACAATAGGTTGTGACACACACTGTGAGAAAAGCAGGATGTGTTAATTCCAGTGCTCATGTCACCACTTGGATTACAGTTTTTCCCCGCATGAGGTTATATGGAAATGTGCATAAAATGTTCATTTGCCTGGTGTTACTGTGAAGTACCTTTGTCTCGGTATATCTTGGGCATTCAACGCAGATCTGTGCCAAATCAGCTTTAAGTAGCTTAGGAAACTGTTGGAGTGCTGGTAGAACCCATAGCAGATGCTGGCTGTGAGCTACTTTTCAGACCCTCTAAAATATACAGTTCTGAATAATGCTGTATTTTATCTGCATTGATAAAAGGAACTAAAAAATACACGTGTCTCCTTTTTCCTGTTGTTAAACAAGTGATGTCCTTGTACTGAAATAAAGGAGCTATTTTGCTGCCAGTTTCAATGCTGGGTTACTTCCAGTCCTTTGATTTCCTCATGACACTGTAGGAAAGACGTGGGCAGCAGGTGTTTGGCAAAATAAATTTTCTATTATTATCTGTGTGTGTATCTATACATAGGTTTTATGGAGGAATCAGCCAAAGAAATACAACATGCTTAATTTTGCTCAGTGTTGTTTCCCAGTGACACAATTGAGGGTGGATGTAGAGATTAGGAAAATGCTCCAGAAAAGAGCAATGTGTGGTGCTTGTCATCAGTGGTGGAGAGAACTGACTGCTGCAGGAGGCAGCTGCATAGTATAAAGCTTTATGCACATCAGGGCAGATTGAAGGAGTGGTTTTAGGGTCTGTGCCTCTGTGTAACAGTGAGATGCTGTATCTGGGAATATTTTCCTGCCTCTCTGGTGTTGGGGTACTTGGGCAGAGGTGCTAAATTACCACCTGTATCCAGCAGCACTATGCAAGTTGAAGCTCATCTCCAGATTGTTCAGTTAGAACTGCTTGTGCTGCCCAATCCATTTCAGCTTTCTTGAGGGAAGAACAGGAGGAAATAAGCTCACAAGCAGAATTAAATTGGAAGAAATTGTTTCTTCGTAGTTCCTTTAAAATTGATGGGGCTGCTTGTGCAGGTAATTGCTCTTTGGAGAAAGAATTGGTTCAGAAGCATGTTCCTTAGATCTACCTCATTGCCTCTTTGTATGAGTACATCTCAACTCCAAGGTGTGCCCTTGAACTCAACAGGATGGGAGAATTGGAGTTAGCTTGGAAAACAGATCTCATTATCTTTCATTTGAGCAGGACACGCTGAATGCTGTTAGAAGCTCTGTTTTCAGTGCTGTCTGTTGCATAGTCTCTAGAGGTGTGTCAGTGTGAATGCGCTGCAAAAAATTGAACTCCTCTGTCTCAGTGTGTTATAGCTTTGCTTTAGTGGCTGCTTGAGACTTCTAACAGAAGTATTTAGCTTTGAAATGATTCTGAGAGGTGCCTTTGATGTAGATACTAGAAAGATACAAGACTGTAAGGCAGTCTTAACTTAATCTTCGTTCACCTTGCAGGTGGCACTCATGCTGGCAGTGTTATTTATGTTGGGGATTTGTCCTGCTCACAAGCAGTCTTTGCCAAGTGGATGGCTTTTTGTGCTGGCTGTGCCCATGTGTCCTACCTCATAAACTGGTGCTGGAGGAGTAATTACTTGAATTGCTCTGATGTGGAACTGGCCTTTGGTGTTCAGATGATGCCCAGAACGCTCAGGATAGAGTCTGCTGCTGCTGAGTGCCTGTGCTATACTCCTGAGGGGCATCTGCGTTTCTGACAGGCAGTGAAGTGCTGAGTGACCTAAAGGTACCTGCTGCTCCTGCATTTCTCACCTGAGAGGAAACAAATCTGCCTCCCATAAATCTCTGAGATACAACGTGATATAAGCTGCTTCTGGTTGCTTTTGACTATCTGCTGACCTGATAATCACTGTGTTTTAAGGCTTTTCCTTTTAATAAACTGGTGGTAGAACTTGCTCCATCTTCTGTTACTCTCTGTGCTTGTAGTGTGTGGAATTGAGTTTGCAGCTGGATGGAGAGACAAGTACAGAGTGCGAAGGGTTGAGTTCTGTGTTCCTGGTTCACTCAAGAATGTTTGCTGCAGTCTGAGAGGATACTTGGCAGGAAGCACATTGATTTGTGCATCATCGTGGGCTGTTGCTGCTGCAGTACTTGATCAGAAGATGAGATGGATGCTGGTTAATCAGAATTATTTGCTTTTAAAGAGAAGAATTGGCATATAACGATATTGAAGCCACATACCTTTCTAGATAATGCGTGCACATCCATATGTGCAGACATAAGCAAATTCAAGTTGAACTTTCTACTGTAAATTTAAGCAGAGAGAGAGTCCTAAATTTCCAGTCAGAACCTGCAGCCTAATTGCTGAGTTTTCCTGTAGGGCTCATTTGTACCTCTGACCAGATCCGTCTTCAGTCTTGTCTTGCTGATTCAGTTCTGATGTTGTATTCTGTTCTGGCAAATGTTTTATTATAGATAGTTTATGTCAGTGTCTCCACCAAGAAAAACTTAACGTGCACAAGAATAATCTTTTTAACAGTGTCATAAAAAATCATGTTTTACTCTATGTCAAGGCGAGGATGGTTTGTCCTACACAGCTTTAGGTATCGCGTCTCACTGACACAGTAGAGTTTCCAATTACAGTTGAAAGTTTTTCTTCCACACAGGATGCAGCTAGAGCATGCAAAATAGCTCTGCTGCTCTGCGATCTGGATTGAAAAAAAAGTGACTTGCTGTTATATGACAAAACCAGACATTCTAGAATTGCTTTATCTTTGAAGTTAAAACCATTAAAATAAAATTAATTGTAAGGACGCTGGTATATTTTATCGTAAAACCTTCGCAAGGTGCTTATTTATGCTTTCAGACTCTTAAAAATACTAATGCAAGGAATTAGAGAGTGACTTCTTTTCTCCTTAAAAGCTAAGCTACCTCACTTCAAGGCAATTGTCCAGCGATATCTGTTTCTCTTCATTTCTTCTAAAGGTTTTGTTAATGTTGATATCTTGGGAGAGACTTCCTCACGCAGGCATCTGGCAGTTTCTCTTATGAGGAGCATATGGATGAGCCCTGTGAGACTCTGATGTATGGAGGGCTGCACGCGGAGCTGATGTGGAGTGGGGGAGCTGCAGGGTTGTGCGTGACCTCATGCAAAGTCTGTGCAGATGCTGTTTGCTGAACAGTGTGAACGGGGGATCCCTGATCCTGCTGGTGGGTCTGTGCAGAAGATTAGGCTGTGCTCTGCAATGCCTGTTATCGCACAGTTTAAAGTGCTTGTATTTTCTTTAAGAGTTGTGGTACTTCAGATCTCCTTATAAATACAAATATACCCTACTGATTTGCATGTCGGCAATACAGGAATCTAGAAGACTAAGTATAGCTGTGCATAGCAGTGCATATGTATTTTAAGAACTGCTACAGGCCAGCTGATCCAAAAAACACAAGAAGCTACTCAAATTTTTCAGCGCAGTGCTTGGAGCTTTAGATCATACCTTGATGTTGGAAGATCTGGGAGATTAGCTGGCAAGCTCTTTTCATTGCAGAAGCATGTCTGAACAACTTGTTGCTAAGGGATCTGAGGTTATATGGTCTGCAGTGAGGCCAGCGAGAGGCAGAATCTGCTGGTTAGAGGGTCTGGTGCTTCAACAGTTAAGAGTTTTGCGATTTCATTGGGATGAAAATTTTGTGCGTATATCTTCTGTGTACAGTTGTCATGAACACAACTGAGAAGCTTCAGCTTTGTAGGCTGTAGAAGCACAGTAGCTGGTACTTGAAAGCTGTTCATGAGGGATTTGCTTTTTGTTTTCAAAGGGAATCGTGGTCAAATCTCTGGGGCACCACTAGGAGTCTTGACTTGCCAGCGTAAACCTATGAGGGGGGTCTCTGTTGGGATTCCTGGGAAATGATATGTCAATGGGAAAATAATAGTACTGATAGATAGATATATGACATGAACAAATAAGGAGGAAGAGTCTTCTTCATGTGGCATAATCTGTTTTTGTTGTTGCCCATGCTGCTTCTGATAGCGCTGAAGGCTTCAACCTTTCCTTATAACCCTGGGCTCTCTTTCCATTTTTAACCTTTCTGTGCTCTTATGTCAGTGGTCTTCACTTGGTCTTCACTGCGCTAGCAAGCTAAAACCATCTCTCAAACTCCTCACAATTGCTTTTGGAGGCCAGAAAGCTGGTAAAAAGGAAGGAAGGGGAGATGGTGTCTTTTTTTTGCTCTGACCTCTGCTCATTGTCACAAACATCCAGGATGGATGTTTGGTTGAGGAAAGCAGCAGTTTAAAAGTCAACCACGTGGCTCCAGACCTATATCAACCCATGCTAGTCTGGACTTGATTGATGGTGTGGGTTCTGTCATGGTACAGATTATCTGTCACAGTGTTCACTGAAAGGTGCCTTACTCTGCACCATGCTCCAGTTGCACTCTTTGTTGTGGTGGCTTTTGTGTTTGCTTATCCACTCTCTTGTACATTCTCTGTCTGCGCTGTGAAATGTGCTGTGTGTGTGCACTGTTACTGATGAAGCTTAGCTTCTCCCTCAGGGCACTGCAAAATCAGGTGATGCAGTTGTCAGAGCTGTTAGCTGCAATTTGCAAAGTATGCATGTCTGCAGCAGGTTTTTCCCTCAGTATAGGGCACATACCTGCAGCGGCCCTTGCTTTATGTGCTGCCCCTGTGACTGTGGTGTACGTGCCTTTAGTAGTCCTCAGGTGTGACACTGGCTCATCCCTAGGCTGAGGATGGGAGATGGAGGGAAGTATGGCATGTGTTGTAGCTAGAGAGAAGGTGAAGGGCAGGGTAAGCACCGGGTTGGCTCTTGAGGCTTCTGCTGCATGACAGGCTGCCCAGTGACAGTACACACCAACTCCACCTCTGCACCCTCAGCTGAGGGCAAGGGAGCTAAACCAGCCTGACTGATGTGGGTGACAGTGACCCCTGTTTGCCTTTGGGAGTGGGCTGAGTGTGGAGGGGAAACAGGAACTCTGTATTGTGCAATCTGTAGATCAGTGACCAGCGGATCTCTCTGGGGTGAAGTGCATTCAGCCTGCTCAGATGTAGGCTTCCTAATTTGGGCTCTTGTTGGCGAAGTAGAAAGCCGTGAGAAGACAAAATTTTTAACTTCTCTTATTATATATGTAAAATGTATTTTTATTTTTAACTTCTCTGTGTCATACATGTATATATAATTAAAGTGGAGAAATATTTGGCTAATATGTGTGGTTTTAGTATTATGTAGTTTGAATCTGTCTAAGTCTTGCTCTGAAAGCCACATGTGGAGAGGACATACACACCTGGCAGCGTGTGCTGGCCTGGAGCTGTGGGCGCTTAAATCACTGTCACTTCCTCATGGGAGAACATACATCTGCACAGCAAAGCTTCTATTTATAAGTGCTGGACATGTAATTTGTTACTGTACGCCATCTGTGGGCTTCTCTCCAGAACCTTTAGGCTCAGAAGGGAGGCCTTACCATGTTGTTCTGGTTTTGGCTTCCTCAGGGGCAGTTGAAAGGATCTTTGGGAATTCAGGTTTACCTCTCACTGATTTTTTTTTCCTCCAACCTGGCTTCCTGACAATCCCTGAAACCTGTCTGGTGATCAGATACAGTTTGTGTTTTGTTTATAAAATAGGCAAGCTGCTCTGACTCCTGGAATTCCAGTTGCTTCTTTAGTTCTTTCTTTCAGTAGTTGAACCGTAATGAAATAGAATGAAAAAAAGAAATAGTGTTTTATCCATTATAGCTGCCATGTGGCCTTATTACTGATCTTTTTATTAGCTGAGGTGGTTGCATACACGGTCTCTTTGGAGTAGGGAAAGAAACTGTGAGAGCTGGATGAAGAGGAGAGTGATTCTGATGTCTTCATGGAGCACAGAGTCTTTTTCACTGGCTTTAAATAGAAAAATGTGTAATCCTCAGAAAGTGTCTTTCCACTAGGTCTGTTTGGCAGATGTATGTATATATGTTATTAAACAGATACAGACTTTTGTCACTTTTAAAATAGAATGGTGGTGTTTGGTCTGAGGCTTGCCTAGTCCAGCACACAGATTTAGGGACAGTGAAGCTTTGCAAATTAATAGTGTTTCCTTCAGAACTTGTAGAGTAAAAGAAAGTACCAGGGTGTACAGGCTTGTATTTCCTAATTAATATTCTTCCTCAGCATCAGGGTTGTAAAATCGTCCCTCATGGCTATTGTTGGCCTTCTTCTCCATGCATTGCTCCCAATACTTTTGTAGTGAATTGGTTCCACTGGAAAATTAGGCAGGATGCAAGAGTGCATAGCTATGTCTTGAATCTCTAATGAATTCTGTCTGTCAGAGATCTTGACTGTATAATGGAGCCTTATGTTTGGGAAAATAGATTTTAATAAGATGCGAGATGTCATGCTCAGATTGGTCCTGCTGTGCCAGATGACTGTATCTGTCAGCAAACCAGGCTGCCTCAATTGCATGTCAAGCAGTGTCTGATGCATGAACTGTTAAGGCTTTTTTTTGTATGTGAAAGTGGAGACAGTCTCAGGTAATCTCATTAACATGGCAGTAGTCCATGTTCGAGCTGGACCTCTGCAAGTCCTTGCAGCAACATTTTTCTGAATCTGTGGAGCTGAGTCCTTTGAGGGTCCCTTGACTGGGGCAGAGAGATGGTACACGAAAGATGAGAGGCACTGGCCTTTGGTACCCACTATCTACTCAGTGGTTGAAGTAGAAAGGTTTAAACTTGTTTCCATGAAGTGTCTGGGATAAGTGGGTGCTTGAGAGATTTTCCTTTTACTACTCACACAGATTCAGGCTTACAGTTTTCCCTCTTGGCCATTTACAATGTGTCAAGATTAGGCCACAGTCTTGAAAATATCTGCTTTTACTGCAGTACTGCAGGTGTAGTTGTATTAACTCAGTGAGAGGCTGTAGCTTAAATAATCATTTTGGATCCTATCATTATCATCATTATCATTTAGTTTAGCGTCATCTAGTTTAAAAAATGTGGTCACTGTGGCTGTTCTCTGCTGACATCAGTATATGAGCTGTAAGAAAGCTAAGGAATTGTGTTTGACTGAGCCATTATTTTGGCATTTGTTTGTTTTATATCCTGTCTTTTCAACTGTGTATTCCCGGTTGCTTAATTCCTGTCATTTACATGTTAACCAGACAAGTCATAGGCATCAGTATCTGCTGATGTAGTTCAGGATATGTTCTTCAACCAAAAAGAAGTGTGTATTCCTTTTCTGTAAGTATTGTGTATGTCTTTTCAGTAATTGCAATTTTTAGTGACTTTCCCTTCCATTCATGGTGTTATGCCAGAATCCTGGTAGAAGGCATCCTCACTGGGCTCCTTTATTTGATAAACGAAAGTGATGTTGATCCAGTAGTTGGTAAGAGGACTGTCAAAGAATGAAAACACCTGAGCATGTGAATTCCACTTACACGCTGAATGCACAGGCAGTGGTGAGCACTGCTGTTCCAGAGAGGCCGAACAATTTGCTGTGTTGCAGCACAGCTATCCAGGTGATTCTACAGAACAAGATTTGGAATGTGAAAGATTTCATATTTATTGGAAGAGCAGAGTAACTGATCCATGTGCAAGAAAATGGGCTTAAAGGTTGTGCTGTGACCCTACACAGTCTCTGCCTGAGGGGCGGTTCTGCTGGGCAGGCCCTCAAGTCATCTGCCATGCAACAAAGATGGGCAGCTGTCTCCTGGATTGTATTAGCAGGAGGACAGCCAGTGGGTTGAGAAGAGTGATTGTATCCCCGTGCTCAACATTTCCTAGATCCCAGTTGGAGTACTGTGTTCAGTTTTGGGCTCCTCAGTACAGACTGTACTTTGGAGCACGTTCAACAGTAGGCCACCAGGATGACTTGGGGCTGGAGCATTCCTGCTGTGAGGACAGGCTGAGTGAGTTGGGCTTGCTGAGTCTGGGGAAGAGGTGAGTTCAGGGAGATCTTCTATAAGCAGCCTTCTAGAATCTGTGAGGAGATTACTGAGAAGATGGAGCCAGATTCTTCATGGTTGTGCATAGTGGAGGAAAGAGAAAACAGGAATAAATTGAACCCGGTGAGATTCAGACCGGAAAAAGGGAAAAAACTTCTTAATGATGAGGACTATGAGGCCATGGGACAGGATGCGCAGATGCTCTGTGCAGTCTCCATTCCCACAGGTTTTAAGATGTGGGATAAAGCTCTGGACACACAGGTTTCATCTCAGAGCTGACTGTACTTTGAGGAGAAGGCTCACATAGAGACCTCCTGAGGTCCTTTCCACCCTGAGCTTTTCTTCTGATCTTCTGTGGCTTCCTAGGAAGTTAGATTCTTCAAGGGCTGCAGTAAGTGCATTTCATGAAAGGCACAACAATGACAAGTCTATGGCATAATGATTTCTGAGCATGTGGGTGTACATGGGAGCTTTGTTTTCCCATCAGGGGCCTTTGACTTTTTTTGCATAAGGTACTAGTAAGAGTACAATTTTTTTCTCTCTTTCTCTGTCTGCCTTTCCACTGGGAAGGAAGACATTGATTTTACCACTTTGCTGCACTGACTGCTTTTTATGTGAGGGAGTGTCAGAGAGGCTGTGTAGTTGTAAAACTCTTGGGAATGACCAGAGCTGAGTTCAAAGGTCTTCAAAATGTCTAGCCTCACTGGAAAACCACCTTTTCTAGCTTTGAAGATGTGATATTATCTGTGTAAAGCCTTTAAAAGAGACCACAGAAAGCTGTATGGCACACTGTATGAAACATGGGCATCCTAAACAAATAAGCAGATAATATAACTGCACTTGTTTCTGACACTTGGTGAAATGCAACGTTATCTTGTATTGGCTTTTGTTTCATGATCACATTTTCTTATTCCTTGAGGACTGTGTTTGGGAGACTGAACTCGAATGGCAATGTGAGGCCTGGCTTCTTTTTTTCGGTGTGGTGTTCGGCAGCATGGTTAGGAAATGATAATGTCTCATACTTAAACCAGGCAGAGTTAAGTGTCTGAGTAGTCTTGTTGGAGCTATTACTTTCTCTGTACTTTTCCCTTGTGGACTGACTTTTATCTGACCGTAGGCTATGAAATGTGGACTTTCTGTTACTGTGGGGTTTGTAGCTCTTATCACTGAAGTGGTTGCCTTGGCAGTGTTCCTGTAAGCAAGAAGTAAAATAATTTTCCACATATCACTGACCTGGAAACCCTGAGGAAATTTCTTTGTATTTTTTCAGTTTGCCTGTTTAGTGAGATCTTTCAGTTCTTTTTCAGTACATATGTTTACTGCCTTGGATGCAGTCAGGTAGGAGCAAAAAGTACTCAGAAAAAGTTGTGTTGGCTGTTTAGAATAAAGTTTGAAGTCTGAGGCACTGCATATCCCCTCATTAGTCCTGTATGTTCTGGTGAACTGAAATCTAATAATCATCAGAAAATCCTAAATATACGTGTTGCAAACACAAGTTTTTTTTTCAGAGTTTTCCTTGTCTTTCTGAGTGACATTTGGGCAAGTCCATCAATTAGTCATATGCAGTTTTTGTGGTTTCCAGGATCATTTATCTCAGCTTACTCTTCCTGTAGAATCAAGCTGCACTAGCAAAAAAAAGATGCTTTTTTTGAATTGCAAGTCATAGCTCTAGCTCCTTTCCATTTGTGTAGAGCTTGTTTGTTGACTTCTGTACCATCAGCTGGAGAAGACAGTGCTTTTGTGTTACGTTGTGTGTTCATCTGCCATCACTGCCTTCAAAAGTGAGTCTGTTCCTCTGTACTGCTCTTGACATATTCAGAAAAAGAAATAACATGAAATGTTTTTGTGTTTACACAGTAGACTGCTTTTGGTGGTTGTCAATCTCTTTGCCCCTTTGGAAAGGGGGTTAAGGATGTGGGGAAGGTGGTAAAAGCAGGTAAAACTACTCTTGCTGCTAGTTGGCTAAGTGGGTTTAATTCGGGTATCTACAGATGAAGTCTCAAATCGTGAGGGAAAGGCAGAAAGAAGGCAGTGGAAGGATGGAAGTAAATTCAGTCGTATAATGAATTAATTACCATGAGCAACAGTAATGACTTTTTTGATACTGAGCTTGATGAATTTTGAGCTGTTGGATTTGTATATGGGATCAGAGAAAAAGCTTGGGGGATGTGTTAAACTTCAGTGCTGTTTTTTCTGATTTTGTCATGTTGGAGAAAACAAGAATTGAATGAATGGACTGGGCATCTCTATGCCTGAATGATGGTTTCAGCTCTGCTACTGACTCTCGGTGACTGGCTTGACTAGCTCGGTGGCTACACTCATCAGACTTGCGTATTTTAATGAGTTGATTCTGTTTTTTGGAGTTGGTTTTGGTTAAAGAAGTCTTTGTGATGCTTGGCGCTCCTTGAAATCAGTCTGCTTTGGTAGGGATCTCAGACCAAGCCCCTAAACTGTGAATGTGTGGTTCCCTTATCTTTGGTTTTAGAACTTGTGACATTTGCAGTACTGTGGGATTGCTACTGTAATGTCAGTGCTGGGAGACTGAAGCAGAGCTGACTAGTTTGGCCTGTCTGCAGAGTATGCTATCGAGTGCCATTTTCCTTACTTGAAAACCTGACCTGTAGCTTTATAAATATTTTAAAACATCATTCTTTTCCTCAGTCTTATTTCTGCCACATTTTTCTATTCTGCCATTGTGTATCTGCACAGTAAAATTTATTTCTTCCCTGTCTCATCTGGTTAGTTTTCAGCCACACTGTGCCCATGCTGTGTCGTAGCATGGGTTCTGTGCATGAAGAGGAAGGGGTGTGTGGCAGCAAGGGATGGAAGCGAAGTCTGTAGTGCCCCTCTGCTGGCAGCCTGGATGCCTGCCCAGTGCAGACAGCTACGTAAGCATGGCTCAGCACAGTAATTAAGGAAACAGGAAGTAGGGACTCGCCACAGAAATGATGAGTCCCAAGGTGGAGTTTTTGTTTCAGCTCCGAAGCTCTCTATATGCTGTGTTTAAGCATGCATCTTGCTTTTCTGCCTTACGGAATCTATTTCTTTGGGTTCCTGATTAAGTGTTTACTGAGTTGGTGTTAGACTTATTGCATGAGTGAAGCAGAAATGCACTAAAATAGACAAGATAAGTTCTGGCCTTGTCCTGTGCAGCTGCAATACTGGAGGAGGGTTGATAGGTATGCTGGAAAGACCCAAAGCTGTACAGAGTGGCTCTGCATTGATATTGTGGGCTCACCTTGGCTTTTATCATTATCAATCTGTGCCCATGCAGCTGTGGGTCAGCTCCAGCTTTGTCAGGTTTTACCAGAGCCAAATTAATACCTGCATAAGGGTCATTTTTTGTTACTCAGCAGTACAGCGGCACTCGTCAATTGGCTGCTGTGTTGCCTACAGCTGATAGGCTAAGGGGAGGTTTCGCAGTGCGGTTTGTGGCTGGATGAGGGCTGGAGGTTCCTTCTGGCATGGCAGCACCTGTGTTAGCGTCCACGGGGCTGTGCGGAACATTGAGTTGAAGCAGAGAACTGGTTCAGCAGGCAGCAGCTGGCTTTATGTGGAATTCAACTTTCCTGCTGCATTAAAGTGAGCCCTGCCATTATGGCTAAAAATCTTTCTGCTTCGTAATAACAGATCCTCATTTTGTTTGGTTTGGTGTAGCGTTGCCAGTGCTGGCAGTGTTGTAAGCTGCTTGTGGTTGCTGTGGTCTGCTTGGAGCCCTTTTCTCCCAGGTTATGTCTTGCCACCCTTAAGGTTGCCTTCCTCATTCTGGGGTACTGTTACATATGAATAGCTTGCTTAGGACAGCCATAGCAATGTTGGTATTGTCTCAACACAGGTGTCACCCCCCAAAAATGCAATATTTTTTTCATCACCATAACAAAAAATAGCTCGCTAGGTAAGAATTTTCAAGGGAGAAAAACTGAAAACAGTATTTCACTGTCACAAAACTGGCACAAAACAAAGCTCCAGTTTTTTGTAAAGGTTTCTGACTGGTTGCCATTATTGCCTGCGCTAACACCACAACCAATACTGTTTTAACACTGACAAAAACAGGGGGGTGATCTTTGTTCAGGCAATCACAGAACAGGCCGCACTCATCCTTTTAAGTTTGACTTGTTCGTATCTGCAACTGTGGCTTGCTTGTTGAGACCAAAGCAAAAGGATTATTACAGCACTTTTCCAAAAACTGTCTTTAGCTTTAAGTTTCTACAAGTGGCAAAGTCTGGCTGTTGTGGGTGCCTTTTTTGCTTGCTGGGGCATACAAATAATTTCCCTTATTACTCTTCTGTTTTGAATGCAGTCTCTCAGTGCAGTGCCTTTATGTGGATTTGAAGCAGTCTTTCCCTTTGATCTGCCTGGGGATTATTAATTCGCTGTTGTAATTAACGGAGGCTTTGTCTTTCTCCTGCAGTCTTTATCAAAAGATCTCAGAGCCTTTTGTAAATGTTAAGCGATTTGAAATGCGGCAGAGGCTGGTGAATTGTGTGTGTGGTTCATCCCTAGAACAGAGACAAAGAGTCTCACTGTATTTCCTTGCACTGTGCTTGGGGACTGTTTGACATGTGCCAGTACAACAGTCTTCTTGAGAAATACCAGTTTTTGCCAAACTCTCTCTTTTTTCTTTCTTTCTTTTTTTTTAATGTTGGCTGTTCCTTAGGAGGAATTATCTGGTGTGTACGTCCCTCTGGAGGAGGGAAGGAGTGTTGTGCCACTGGTCTGCATGGGGTACCAATGGAATTTTATATCGACTTTGCAGTTTTCAGAACTCTCAGGATTTGAGTTGCAGGCAAGCAAGTAGCTGGTTGAAAAAGTACCATTGGTCCTGGTTGTATCTCTTTGAAGAGCAGTGAGACTCTGGGGGCATGAGAAGAACTTTCTGTGCAGCGCTGGTTGTACAGTCTGTGCACGTTTCCCTTTTGCATGCTGCTTGTACCAAAGAGGATGACAGTTACTTGAACAAGTCGTGAATAGTAGAGCCAAAAGTAATAAAGCAGCACAATAGCTTCCAAAGTTAGGGTTTAATCATGAGATGAAAGTATAAAATGTAAAAGCTGTGGTCCAGCAGTGCTAAGGAGACAGCTCAGCACTGGTTGAGTTAGAAGGAAAGTACTGTACTCAGAGCCCTGTGATGGTTCTGTGGCAGCTGCTGCTTTCTGTGGGGGAGACTGAGCCCTGTAGTCAGAAATAACCAGGGCTAAAATTAAGTAGCATTTGCTTTTGTAAGAGGCTGAAGCTTGTGGATGGCTTTTGAATAGCAAAGCAGAGACCAGTAAAGACTTAAGAGATGAACTCCACTATATCCTTTATTTATATATACATATATATATGTGTGTATATATATATATATATACATATGTGTGTGTGTGTGTATATATATATATATATATATATATATATATATAAGACTAGAATTATTAAGTTGAAGGGAAAAAGGATGAAATTGTTGCCATGTTTGCTCCTTCTCAAAAAGGAGAAAGGAGAAACTTCTTTCAGTGCTCCTGCTGACTTTAAAGGTCATTTCCCTACTGTGAGAGATGCTTGACAGCTGTGGTGGTGCTTCCACCATCCTGCAGCTGATTGCTGCTGTTCTTTGCAGTTTGCGTTTAATCCCTTGCATCAACACAGCCTGCCTGGCTTACAGATATAGTGCTGTTTTGCATGTGTGTGTGCAGTCTGGTTGTTATATTAATTTTTTGGAAAGGCCAGCGCAGCTCCTGCCGTGACAAAATTGTGTTGACTGCTGGCACTGCCAGGGACTGTTAAAACGTCGGAGAGCTGCCAGGAAGCCCTTGCTGCTTTCCAGGGGACTGGTGAAGAAGTGACCTTTTTCTTTTGAATTTGAATTTCTGGATGAGGGAGATACTTGGGGCTTTGGCTGAATGCCTTGGCAACTTGCCCATCCATCATTGCTTTTGGACTCTGCTAGAGCTGGTTGCCAAGGGCCCAAAGGAGTTGGGATGCCTAGCCCGCTCGTTGAGCATCAGCTCAGCGGGGGGGATCCCAAGCCAGGCATCTGGGAGGAATCCCAGCTAGTTCTGCCAGAGCTCTTTCCAAGGCACTGTCTTTCTGGACCTGTATTTACACCTGGGTTGCTCTGTGCAGGTTCACAACTCAGTCATTAGACTGTCAGCCAGTGTCACCTTAAGGCTGTAAGCATTTAGCAGAGCCTGTGCTGGGAGTCAAGGTGGGGGCATGCTGTCTGTGAGCAGGGGACCATTTCCTGGGTGCTAGGGCAGTTTGCAGGAGATCTACTAGCGTGGCTGAGTGATGCCTGCTATGGCATGCTGTGCTGGTGCAGCAAACAGACCAGTTCAGAGCAGAAACTGTGTCTGCTGGAGCCAGTCTGGGCTAAGCAGTTATAGTCTGTGTTTGTGCTCCATCTCCTGCCTCTACTGTTGTCCCCTACTGCAGCTTTCCTGGCTGCCCTGTAAAATGGAATTATTGGGCTTTGAAGAAAGATATATGATACAGATCTCATTGAGAGTGCAAATGAAGAATTACTCCAGTGCAACAGGAAAAAAAACATTTCTTGCAGGAAAGGGCAGAGGAAAAGAAGAGGGTCTGTGAATGGGCAGGTGGATAGCAGGCAAGAAGCAGCAGCCGTACCTCAAGTGGGACTTAGTGTGGCTGATGTGCAAGTCCAACTCTGATTGCACTGAAATGTGCTCTTGCATGGGCAACTCGTTTCTTTACTGTAAGTATAAACCTTACACTGAAAATACTGTTTCTGGTAAGTTGCAGAGGCTAGCATTTGCCAGTCTGGCCACAGGAAACTCTTAGCTTTTCTCTTAGGAGAAAACACCAAAAATGCTGTCTGTGAAGGACTGTTAGTGTCCTCACCCTAGCCAGCCAGCAGCCAGCCATGCCAGGTGCTCGGCCATCTCCAGAAGTGACAGGGACAAGGAGGATTCCTTGTTGGGAGCTAGTCTCAGGGAGTCTGTTCCCTTCTTCTGGCACCTGCCTCCACCAGACAGCTGAGAGCTATCTGAGTGCCTGCTCTGATATCATTGAGCCCAAATTAACGAGGCGTTGGCAGCCTCGAGGCGTCAGCCTCTTGTCCAGTTGCTGCTGCCCCTTCAGCACTCAGCCCACCCGTGCCATTTGTCTGCGGATGCGTGTGACAGACCTCTGGGTGCTGGAAAGGGCAACATGGCAGGACTTCTGTGTAAGCGTCGCAAAAAAGGAGGTATGTGAGGTTACATTTCCAGCAGGAATCTTTTCCTCAGCTAAGAAGGTGGCATAGAAGCTCCCCGTAACACAGGCTCTCTGGGCAGTGGGTTTTGGGAGGCTCGCTACTGATGCAGCAGGGGAGGATGCTCTGGTCCTGTTGTGGCAGAGCCTCACTGGGTTTGAAGGCAAGTACGAGGGCTTTATGTGGCTCTCCATGTCATGAGGGGGCGTTGAGGGTGGGGGCTTAATACACACATCTATATTAATGTTTTTTTTGTTGTTATTGTTTAGTAAATTGTTTAAGAACAAGATCTGTGTTAAGAAGGGTTCTTCTTGATATTTAAAAAAAATGAGCAAGTATGACATAATGGAACTTTTGAGGATAAAAGCAGTTCAGCTGCATTTAAAAATTTTATGTCTTGAGGTGTATGCAGTAATTTGTTTCTGTAGCACATCGCATGCATTCCTGGCCCCGAGAAGCTTAGGAAATCTCTTCTGCATTTGTAGAACACTGGTTAAACCAGTACCCTGTCCTTACTGAACGCTTGATGTTCACAGATAGAAGCAATGCTGTAAGAATCATAAGAAAGGTACATCTAGAAAGAAATGTGATTTTAAGTGGCATGTGGGCATTTGTAGTTAAAAGAAGGCTTAAAAAATATTCACCTCTGGTAGCTAGTTTCCACATAATTTTTCTTATGCCTTCTTGTGGCTGGATTCCTGTTGGCAAGTCCTGTAGGAGCTGCTTGAGGGAGAAAGCTGTAGTTGGGAGCATGCAAACAGTGCAGGGTAGAGCATGCTTTGAAAGCTCCTTGGCCTGGTGACTGAGGCCGCTTAGCTCTCTGACCTTTGGAGAGCTTTCCCAAACTAAGAATGAATGCATGAAAGGGGCAATTAAGTGTTTATTTAACAGTGACGTTTAATTAGGTGATTAAATCTCAGCCTGCAGATGCTGTGTTTGGTTTGCAGTTGTGAACTTTATTCTGCTCCCCTTGCAAAAGCTGTGCAGTGTAGAGAGCAAGCCACACACAAATGCTTTTAGCTGTTGCTTACACAGAACTGTCACTTAATGAATGAGTTATTGCTGTCTATGTTTGTATCTTCTGTTTCAGACGCGTGTATTTTTAAAGGTTCACTGTAAGTAGTTGTTTTCTGTGTTTAAGAGGAGATAAACCTCAGAGACTGTATAAATACTATAGTTCTGCTAGGACTTTCCTTACTATAAAGTCCTACAATACTAAGCAATTGGTTGTTTAGTTCCTCCCATGTGACATTATGTAAGGAGGTATTTTAATGTCCTTCTTAATGATGCAGAGTACCATACTGACTTTCCAAACTGAGAGCTGTATGTTTGGGAGTGTGAAAGATTCCAAATTTGTCTTCACCAGACCATGCAACATCTATTTTTCAGCCACTGTCAATGAAGGAATTAAATATATTTTCATTATTTGGTAGGATTCTCTGAGGCTTTTAATGAGGCCAGTAGCAAATAGTGACTCGTGTTCTGCTGTTGGAAAAAGTGGTGATGAGTGGTGGTAGTGCTATCAAAAGCGAATTAGGTTTTACAGTTAATTGTCTGCTCTGTAGCTCATACCCCTTCCTTCTGGAGAAAGAAGCACTCTGACATTACTTTTACCACAGTGTTGATTTTCTTGCAAAATATTTTTAGCTGGTAGACTGGTGACTCAACTCAATTTAATAAGAAGCTGTGGATGGATGTTCCTTGGATTTTATTTTCCACTGCAGCTGCAGTCCTTCATTCTGTAAAGTTTGGGTTCATTCTGAAATGGATCTACAAGATACCTGCTCTTATTATGTCTCTTCTACCTTTGCATATCTGCAAACTTTGTATTTATTTCAGTCTTTCTATTTTTCCCTTCTCCTCAGTGAGTGACCTGCAAGAAGAAGGTAAAAATGCTATCAATGCGCCAATGAACCCAAGCGCTGTGGACATCCATCCAGAGGATACTCTCTTAGGTACAGTATGCTACAGACCTTGACTATGCAATTACTGATTACTTGGTCAATGAATTTGCAGAGGAATTCCATTCTTCTCTGGTCATCCAGAAAACAAACAGCAAGTTGCAATTTTGCAAAGAATTAGAAGGAAAATAGTGCTGGGATTGTCTGCTTAAGAGTTGCTTCAGTTTCATTAACTCATGGTCCAAGGATATCTCACTCTATTTTTCCTAACAGACATCTTCCTTTGGTAAAGAAGTATCTTTACACGTATAGGTGGGGAACTGAAGGATCAACTCACAGAAAGTCCATAGCAAAGAGTGCGTTGTGGTTCCTATGGGACCATTAAACTGCCTTGACTCAAATGTATGTGCTTCACTGTCCTTAAGTGGTAGATGCTATTACTTTAGTTAGTTTTGCCTCTTTTAAGTGGTGGTGCAGCAAAATGGGATCTGATAACCAAAAGATCAGCATTTACTATGCTGAAATAAGTAATTAAATATGATTAGAATGAAATATGTAAAGCAAGCAATGCTTTGTAGAAAGAAGATAAGTTCCCCTCCCCACCAAGTCTCTTAAAGAGTAGCAGCATAATTTTATAGATTTGATAGATTATATTTGATTCTCAAACAGAACTTTATGGTGAATTGTGTGTACTATTATGGGTCAAATCTTGTTCAGGATTTCAGTTAGAAGCTTTCTGGGTGTGTAGTGGGTGCCACTTCCTTACAGCAAGACTTCTTGACTCATCCCAATGAATAATGGGGAAGTAAAGGAATGGGGAAAAAAAGCAACAGAAAAAAATCAGGTTTCTCTGTAGGTTTTTTTGAAATTTGTGGTGTGTCTGGATAGAAGGACCTTATTATTATTATTATTTTTAATAAAGAATAGGGACACTGCAAAATACTGAACGCAAATGTCTGGGAAAAGCCTAAGGTAACACACGCAGATGGTATAGTTTATCTGAAGTGTGAGTATTATATTTGTCATCTGAGAGTAATGAAGTCTAGCACTGTGATTAGAGTTGCTGTAAGGCTACCTGTTGGTTAGGGAAGGGACCGAAATGCTGCTGTAAGAGCAAGGCACTGTAAATGGGTCATTGTTGGATTTTAAAGAGTTATTCAATCCAAAGTAGCACTGATCTGACCTTTGGTCATACCAAACACCTATTCTCCTTTGTTGTCATGCAGGAAGGAACTGGAAAATCAAACAGAAAGTAGAATTCTATATTACTTCTCAAGATAAACTTAAGGGTTCTATAGATAAATTAGTAGGCAGTGTTTGCTGTCTGCTTGAACAGATCTAACTTAAATCACAGCTGTCAGTTTACTACCAAATGAGGGGTGCAGGGAGAGGCCTACTTCTTGAAAGCATGCAGCAAAATTTAAAATATGAGACTTGCTCCAGGTGTTTATTAAATACTAATATCCATATCTACAGGAGCATTTATACGTGCATGTGATGTATCTGTCCACACATGCTTTTGTAAAGATAATTCTGCCACAAGTTGGTTAGTTGTTAGCTTTACTGAGCGTAAGCTGATTTTGCTTCCAGTTATTCAGTATTGAGTCATCCATCCTAAATGTTAATCTTTACATTCTTGCCTCTTGTGGTTGTTTTGCTGGCCATTGGAAAGTATTTCTCAGATCTTTCCATCTCACAGTAATGGAAGAAATAGACTGTTCACATGAAAAATGTATTTTATGTTCCTCCTCCAAACATAAGTTGAACTGATGTAAATTTGGGTCATTTTCATTTCCTAGAAGTTAAGCAGTTCTTACAACCAGGGCCATGTGCATGTGACCCTTGCTATGTGCCAGGTTTCAGGGAAGCAGAATGTGGAAGCACAAACTGTCAGTTGAGGTCTTAGCAGCTGTAGTGTCATAAGCTTGCTTTGCTTTTCAGGATAGTGTAATTTAGGTAGGGTTTTTAAAAAAAGAAATTACATACAAATTGAGGAGAGAGAGGAAAGTAACCAGCTGTCCTTTTTGGCATGTTAATATTACCATGCCCTACAGAATATGGAGGATGGTCATTTTTCTGATGTGTTCTGAGCTGGAGAAGGTCAGTGGAAACAGTCTTATTTTAGGAAGTTACTATCTTTCTGTGTCTAAAAATGCTTTGATCACTGGATATTCCCCTGCCAGCTTGATGATTGTACACAGTCATTTCTATATCAGCTGACAGGCCACTTCATGAGCAGTAATTGTTGCAGTATTTCAAGTGTACATTTCTTCTAACTAGTTTCCCATTTTATTTGGACAGAGGAGAATGAGGAACGCACTATGATTGATCCTAACTCTAAAGAAGATCCTAAGTTCAAAGAACTGATCAAGGTAGGATATTAGTTCTTTGTCTTTCTTAAAATCTTGAACTACTGAGCCAAAATCATTTACAAGCTGATTACCAAGCATACAATTAAGAAGGAACAATTTGTTACTGAAGTGTGTCTGTGAAAACTAAAGACAGACAAGGCTAAAAGCAGCAATGAGAGAAACAAAAAAAGGCTGAAGGTTAAAGTGCCCGTGGTAGCTATGGAGTACAGTTCTACTGCCCATTCTTATATTCTTGTGATTATTAAAGCGAGGCTCAGAGCTTAACTTGGATCTATCTGCAGGTCAGTGCACGTAAATCTAGGTTTCTTATCTCTGTGAAAATAAGGAAAGAGCCTTGGAAAGCCTTAGAGAGATTTCAGAGAAGGCAAAAGTCAGACCAAAATGAGCAAGCGTGTGGTAGGCACGCTGCTATTTTTCTTGCCCTGTATTCTGTTGTATTAAAAGAAGAAAAAGAGAAAGAATGCTCCCACAGATTGTTAGTTAAAGCCATTAGAATTTTTCAGCTTCCATGTTGAGTAACCTGCTGGTCTCCAGGGCAAGGACAAAGACCAACAGGTGAGTGAACTAATGGACAACTTAGGCTAACTATGTACACTTTGAAGCCATTGTATATGTGAAGAAGATGGCATTAAGCTAAGCAGTGATTTGCTCTTCCATGAGAACTTGCTAACTAACAACCTAGTAATTCAGTTGCTTACAAGTTCTTAACCATCAGAGTTTGTTCTGATTATCTTTTATGTAATTCCTACTGTTTTGACTTGACATTTGTGAAAAGAGCCATCTCTCTCCTAGATCTTCAGTTTTGCTTTCAGTGGCTTCTTGGAGCAGAGGGTTACATCCATTCTGCAGTACTGCTGCCATGAATGTGGAAAGTGGCTTTGGTTCTTTGTTTTGCACGGTTCTGCCTCTTATTTTTTTCTTTTCTTGATTATCCCTGTATTTATATTTTTTGTAGCAGAGAGGTAGGAAGTAGCCAGTAATTTAACCATAGGCTAGGGCGAGGGCCACAGTGTCCTGAGTGTGTGTTGTGGCTGGAGACACCTACCCAAGATGCTAGCAAGATGATAATGTGTTCCCAGCTGTGCTGTTGTGATGTATGGCTTCTTCCCTCACAGAATCACAGAATGGCCAGGGTTGGAAGGGACCTCAAGGATCATGAATCTCCGACCCCCCTACCCCATGCAGGGCCACCAGCCTCCCCACTTAATACTAGACCAGGCTCCCCAGGGCCCCATCCAGTCTGGCCTTGAACACCTCCAGGGATGGAGCATCTACAACCTCTCTGGGCAGCCTGTTCCAGCACCTCACCACTCTCTCTGTAAAGAATTTCCCCCTGACATCCAACCTAAATCTCCCCTCCCTCAACTTAAAACCATTTCCCCTCATCCTGCGGTTATCAACCCTTTCAAAGAGTTGTTTCCCCTTCCCTCTGTAGGCTCCCTTTAGGTATTGAAAAACTGCAACAAGGTCACCCTGCAGCCTTCTTTTCTCTAGGCTGAACAATCCCAGGTCCCTCAGCCTGTCTTCATACCAGGTATTTGATCACAAGTGCTGGCAATTCTAAACAAACATGATATATTTATAAGAAGTGTTTTTGCTTGTGATTCCTGCTGCGATTTCTCTTTGTTAATTTAACATCATTAAAAAATACATATCTTTTTGTTGTTGGAAACAACCATGCAGCTGTAGCTAGGTGGGTCTGAAAACGTCGGATAGTGTGTCCATCTCCACATAGAGGACTGGTTGCAACACATTCATTTCAGGAAACCATGTTCACTCTATCTACAAGCAAATGCATCACAAAATGTCTCAGCAAACTGTTCATCTGATAAATCTTTAAAACAAGTGGAATGAACTATTATTAACATTACAAGGATGTGTTTAGGATTACAAAACCACATCAAGAGGAGTTTAGCAAGGAGTTGCCCTCAAATTTTCTTTGTTATTCTAATTTACCTGGGATGTGTTCTGTTTTTTAAATTAGGTGAATTGGC
Organism: Tetrao urogallus; assembly: GCF_951394365.1. Taxonomy (NCBI): domain Eukaryota; kingdom Metazoa; phylum Chordata; class Aves; order Galliformes; family Phasianidae; genus Tetrao; species Tetrao urogallus. The sequence goes on along the minus strand of NC_136813.1, from coordinate 125,345,176 downwards.
ACATTCTTTCTTTTTTTGGTAATTCTCAAATCCATTAATTCTTCCATAAGGTGCAGTGGCCTTGCACCACTCTTTCAAAATACACTGTGGTTTTGTTGCTAATAGAGCAGAAATACTGTAATGAATAATTCAGATGAACAAGAGTTGTTGCAGTAACGGAACCAAATGTACTCTGTGATTCAGGAGACTTGATAGTGAAATCAACATTGCTTTTAAATTGAAAATTTTCTCTCAGAGTTTTTACAGAAGCTTAGCAGAGAAACATTTAATACAGTGTTGGTGTGAATCTATTTAGGCAAGGTTTAAATTTAGGTTTAAATCATGTTGGCAAACCCTGTTTTGTGCCACAGAAGAACACACACACACACACACATACAAAACAATTTATTCTTTATTTTGTGTTCTTTGGTTAAGTTTTCTAGGAGCTCCAGTGCTAGACAAGAATTAGCCCTGTTAGGTGCTACACAGCAGCAGCCAGTAGGAGAGGCTTTGGGCCCCACAGAGCTTGAAATCAAAGATCTCCATGGAATAACAAGGAATCAAGGGGTTGAATGGATTGGGGTTTTTATAGTGCGAAGTGGTTCTCTGCCTTTTCCTCTCTAACAGGAATGTGTCAATAGCAGAAACAGGGCCTGATACCTTTTAAAATTTGGCAGTATGACTAAGCTTCGTTGGTGCCAGCCCAAATCCCTTTCAGCACCATCGTATGACATGCCAATGGTTTGCCATCACTGATTTTGAGTGTTTCTGTTCCCCTGTCAGCCACATGCCGTTAGGGTAGGTGGAACTTAGTGCAAAGAGGAAGCAGAGATATCTTTTGCTGATGCTGCTGTGATATCTCTTTGTCTCCACAAAATATTGTTTTAATTTCTGCTAGGCCTGGTGCCATAGGAATTATATGCGTAGTGGATTAATCAGTACAAGCTTTCGTGAGCATTTGGAAGTGATTTTGACGGAGCTGTTGGGAGAAAAGCTGTGTACTATTGTGGTAATGCAGAAACCAAAAGAAAAGAAAAAAAACCCAGCCAATTTCTCATTTGTACTAAAGCAGATATACAGTGAATAACCTCACAGAAGGCTGCTTAATTGGGGTTGCAAAAATACATACTTTAAATCTTCTTGCACATATGAAAATTGTCAGTAACTGAAATGATGCCTTAAAGTGTTATTTGTTATCATATCACTGTTATCATATCATCACGAGAATATCACTGTATTCTCGTTGACAGTTTGTCAGTATGAAGTGATATGTTCTGATGTGTTCAAATCAATTATCTCTGTGGCCAGCAGCCTTTTCTTCATCACTTCATGTGCCCTTTGTGTAAATACAATTTGGGGCGTGGCTGAACAGATCCAAAGCTGAAAATTCAGGTCAGGGAAAGAGAGGAGTTGTGTTTTTATTTGTATGTATAAATAATTTACACAAAAACTACTTTATTTCTAGTGTCTGAAGTGCGTGAGCTTTTCCTCGTCGCTTATTTGCCAAGTGACAAATGACCAAGGTTTCAAGTAAAACTAAATGAAACCTTGCTTCCTAAAAACTCACTAGTCTCTCTCTCCTTTCAGGCCTGGCAGTGCTTTGTGTGTAGTCAGTAGTTTCCAAGGCCGAATATGAATTTCTGATGCTCATTTCCATTTTCATCCCTAAAGTCAGTTAAGCTTTTATATTTTTGGTCTGTGCTTCCTCATTCTCCCAGAAGTCAAGGGCGAAAAGGGTCATTAAAATCAGGGTTTTCTTTTCTTGCTGTTTTGGTGAGCGGGTTTCCTGTTTTCCCATTGGGGCAGACTCATTCATGTAGTTTGCTTTGTTTTTCATGTTAATCTTTGCTGTTGGAGCAGTGGCCGTGGGGTCCTTATGCCCTTGAACTCTGCACATTAACTCTGAATGTGCCTCGTTGCTGTAGGAGTAGCCAGTCTGTAGAACAAAAACACTTCAAAAAGCTAGTGAAGTTTGAAGTGAAAGCCCATCTTGCACGAATTAAAAAGCAGATAGCCGGGCAGAAGACTCATTTTTACTTCTAGATTTCTACCACTTTTGAATTTCAACTGTCTCCATCACAACAAAGTTCAGTTTTCAGTGTTTAGTAATACACCGTGGCTGATTTAATCAGATATATGCATTTGGCCAAAAATGATGTAATAAGTGGATGTGTCAAAATTTAGAGAACCACTGGAAATTTTAGAACTATAAGCACCCGTGCCTGAGTATTTGTCACAGTTCTGAGATGCTTTCCACGAGTGTGGATCTGCATGGAAAGCAGGCATGGTTTTCAGGATGTGCGAATATTACACTGAAGTTTTAAAATCAGTGCTAATCCTGAATACATAGAAAAGCAGATTTTTTAAGGATGTGTTCTGACTAAGAGATATAAGCATCCCTGTGTATCTGTATCCTGCTTTGCGAGTCTCCAAGTACTGACCAGGATGAGCCTCAGGTACACAGAAGATTGCCAGCAATGTGTGGGATCTGCTGATTGCTTCACCAGTCATTACATGTAAGGGGAGGCGTATTGTTGGGGCTGACACTGGGACAACAAACTTGCAGTGAAGTTTTTCCTTGGTTTTGCATTTTATATTTCTTATTTAACATTTAATTTCTTTACATTTCTTATTTAACGCAGCAAACATAGCCCTAACTTAGTTGAGCATATTCTCACTCGCTGGAAAAACTCTGGCTGCTCCTTAGGTCTGCTTCCCACCAAGTACTCCATGCCTGTGTCAAGCTGTTTACATTTTTAGACATTCAGATTGCTGAAAACTTTCAGCTTCTGTCTTTGCATGAAGGAGAAACTACAAAGATCTGGAGCATTGACTTTGTGAGAGGAGAATCAGACAGTATTTTTCTGCGTTAGTCATTTCAGTAAGCAAAACAGTGCTTTATGTCCCTTGCAAAACTTAAAATAGAAATGGAAATAAGTGCAGAAAGATTTTCCAGGCTCCTAATTAAGACGTGATCAGGAAATTAGGAGGTAAAACAGCAAATTTTGGGAAGGTTGTGGATTGTGGTTTTTTTTTAATTGCAACATTTGTCAGTCTTCCAGTGCTGTAAAAATACTTGGATTATTTATTGATTTATAAATACAAATTGCAAATTCAATTTCCTACCAGAGCTGGATCTGTAGTCTGACTATTAAAAAAGCCAGAATGTTCTCTGGGATACTTTTCTTTCAGATATTACTCTATTAAAACAATAAAATAACTCTGGCTAGACCTCATACAATTTGTATCTTTGGAATGTAATTTCTGTCAAATATTTTTCAGCGTTAAGTTTCTCAGAGACATTTAAGTAGTACATAATGTAAGTATTTGTGTGTGTTTTTTTGTTTTTTTTTGTTTTTTGTTTTTTTTTTTTAAATAGCCTGTACCCATATCAAAGTATTTTCATAGCTTCTTTGTAATTCTTCTTTACCTACAGTCTTGAAAATGGGATATTCACTCCTACATTAGGAAGCGCTTCCAGATTTCTATTTTAAACTCCTTGACATTTGCAGTATTCTGACTGCAATACTATTCAGCTGAGGAAAAAATGGTCCATTAATTACAGGTTTCAGATAGCTTAGCATCCCTAGTCTTTACGAAAAACAGAAGTCTGGCATCTTCATATTAGGATTTTAAACGGATTTTGATTGTCATTTGATAGTTTCAGCTGAACCTCAGGTGATTTTTTTGAATGCCTGCTCTTTGACTCTCATGGATGACCCAAGTCTATAAATGTGATTTCTTCAGTTAGTTTTCTGTTGATGTCTGCATGTGTAAAACTTGTATCATTTCAGAACTGAGCAATCACTTTATTGAAAGGCTTCTGAAATCTCTCTTGGTGATGTCTCATTATTTAGGAGTTGCTTTTCGGTACCATTGGTGAATAGTTTGGGGCCTTATTGTCTTTCAGCTGTGGCAGTTTTTTTTATTAACTTGCCTGTCTCCGCAGCCCTTTGCCATAAATGTCCTTCTGTCCCCTGTAAAAAAAAAAAAATTGAGAGAGACAAAAATAGTTAAAAAGAGTTTTCTCTCCAAATGTGGAGATAATTTCCCACCTGCAGAGCAGAGCTCTATTGCTTTATTTGGGCTGCATCTTCTTGCACTGGCTTTTGCTGGTAATCTCCAATGAGCTAATTGTGTTAGAGGTTTTCAAAGGAAATGCAAAGTCTAGGTGCCCTGTTCCTGATGGTAGATGACATGCCATAAAGCTTTAAATCTAGAAGAGAAATGAGCAGCTGAGAGTTTACCTGATTTAGAGACAGCTGAACAGCTGCTAGAAGATGAAATGCAGGAAGAGTAATCATCAATGTTCTCCTCTATCTCCATGTGATGTCTCTATCAGGCTGTGACACCAGAGCAAGATTAACTTAAATATCCTTGTGACCTGCAGTCAGATATTCATGCCTCCATGAAAAGAGATGTTTTTCAGTGCAGTCTTTTATTTCATAATTTCTTGAATATTAAAATGGAACAAAGTTCTTAGCTATTGTAACTGCCAAGAGGCAGAGTTATAGGATCTAATCAAAAAGTGAATTTGAAGAATCCAGTTTTATATAGGTTGCTCTAAAAGTAATGCCAATTATATATCTCCATGAACACCACAACAGATACAAAGAGCACAATAACACTGTTTGATAGAGCAGATTTTCAGCTACGTAATGCTATTTTTCAGCATAATCACCACCACTAGCTATGAATTTTCACCAGCAATGAACAAGAGCCAGCATGCTGCACTCACAACAATCTGCATGGCTGTCCAGAATGTGGCTTCTCTTTCACACTGCCACTGCTGATATGCAGTATGCACCACCTCGTTGTGCTCACATGCACTATTTGTTCTCCGTAAGCATTCAGCAAGCATCAGTGAATGTCACTGGGTGCAGTTTTTTTCATGTGCAAGAATTCAGTGACACACTTTTGCCCTTTGCTTCATTTGCACTTCCATGTCAGACTGCCACTCTTCTGCCATCTGTCACACAAGCAAAATGTAAAAGAACATTGGTGGGAAGGTGTGTAATCACTGAATGTATAGATGTTATGATTAAGAAATATACAGGAAAGTTAGGCTAAACAGGCTATCACACTAAAGAAGAATGGATGAAAAGCTTACCCTAACCCTGAGCTCACTGAGAAGACTCCAAGAGGAGCAATCTCCTTCTCTAGTGGTAATCAGCTCTTAAATGGGGTCTAGGAGAGGTGGAGCCAGGTTCTGCCCCTTCTAGTAGCACAGGAGAATTGCCTTTACCTGTGCTCCCAGGACTGACTCATTGCTCGCCTCAGGTGGTCAATCAGAGGTTCAGGCTGTGATTCAGTACTTCTCTTACAGAAGGCTCAACCTCTGCTGCCGTATCACCAACATCTGCCTCTGACATCGTGGACCAACTTAATAAGATAAGAGGCATTACCTTTTGAGCAGCCCTTCTATATGAAGCAAATAAAAAACTAGAGCTTTTTAATTGAGGCTCGTTATTTTAGATGGCTCTGCTTGTATTTTGCATATCTGCAAAATATTCTTCTGCCCTTATAGTCAAGGCTTTAGCAGTACAACTTGACATCTCTTCCCACAGAACTGCATTATTTCACAAAAGGCATTTAATTTTCCAAATAATAAATTGGAGGAAAACATTACTGCCAACTTCAGTCGATGCTTTTTTTCCCATAACTGTTTGGAAGTTATTATCTTTGGCATCTTGAAAACTTAAATCAGTTCCTTTTTTTTAATTTTTAAATGTTTTTTTTTAATTTTTTTTTTTTCATATTCTTGTTTTGCAGATAGTTATGGTTGTCAGTGTATGGGGACTGTTATTTACATATGTTGCAGAATGATTATCAGGCCCAGATGACCAAAATTATAATTACAGACTTCTGTATTTTGTAATACCTGAAGTTAAAATGCCTAGTTGCTTAATGGCAACAATTTCCCTAATGAGTGTGTTTAGTTCCTCTTAGTGGGAATATTCACTTTCACCCCTCTGAAGCTTTTGTCTCTTCCCTACCACTCGTGTCTAGTCAAAGATGATAGTGGGAGTGCTGGGAGCCTTACAGGTTCAGGGGTCTGTTGTCATCTCCTGGCAGGCCTGCTGATCACTTAAAACAGGTAAGGCATGAGGCTTGAGACATGGAGAGCAGGATTGCTAGATATTGGCAAAGGTTGTTGCTACAGAGCTACTGGTTACTTCTTGCTTTAGAATTAGAGTAATAAGAAGATATAATACAAAGAAATACTAGGCATTAGAATTGCCATGTTGCTAGACCTGAAATAAAAGTAATAACAGCAAAAACATTTATTTATTCGTAACTAAGGAATACACAAATATAGTTATTCTTGTTCTGTTTTCTGTTCCTAGTTACTGCCTGAAGGAACATACTTTGGTGCTTTTTAGACATTTGCTTCCTCTTTCTGTACTCCCAGGTTCTAATTGACTGGATTAACGATGTGCTGGTGGAGGAGAGAATCATTGTGAAACAGCTTGAAGAGGATCTTTATGATGGGCAGGTACTGCAGAAGCTACTAGGTGAGTTCACAAAAGAGAAGGCGGCTCCAGAAAGTGAAAGGAAGCCCCAAATTAAACCCTTTGAAAAATGTGGACTGTAATGAAGCTATGCAGTAACTCACTGTCTCACCGAGGGTACAGTTTGTTTCACTGATAGCTACAGTGTCAGCTTCTCGTCTGTTTTTCTAGGGCACTCTTCCTTTGAAAGGGGAGGATCATTCTTAGGTAGCTCATTTGGGAACTAGTAGTAGTCCAGAGAGCTGAAATGTGGCAGAAAAAAAGGTGAAGAGGAGGTCAAGCAGAAGCCATGTAGTCCAAACTTTTGTCTTCATAGTTTTCTCCTGAAAGTTTTTTGGGCTGAGAGGTTTTTTTGAGTTCATAAAGAATTACTTTTAGGAAAAGGAAAAAAAAAAAAAAAAAAGGAGAATGCTTGACAGCAGGCACATACTCACAATGTGCTTTTAAGTGCAAATGGTACATGAGGATATATATTTAATTAAGCAGTTCTGATTTTGCAACCCTTTTGCATCTTTGCAGTGTGTGCTTTTGCAAGAATCAAAACCAAGAAAAGCTGAATGATTATGTAGTTGTTTACCAGGGTGTTTTCAGCAAAGAGACTTGAAGGTTCAGGTACTCACTGTAGATCCCCCCTGTTTCTTGGAGACAAATAAGTAAGTTGAGAGCTGTCTGCCTATGACATGTTTTCAATAGTTGAAATAGTTTTCAATAGGGTTGAGATATGGGATATAAGTGTCAGAGTAGGGGAAAGAGGATTAAGTGATGCTAATTCTATCGGTGGTAACTGAAGCTACTTACTGAATTTTGTGCACATATTCCTCAAATAAAATGCATGCAGTGTTTTCACAGAATCACAGAATCACCCGGGTTGGAAGGGACCTCAAGGATCATGTAGTTCCAACCCCCCTGCCTAGCAGGGCCACCAAACATACACATTTAGATCAGGTTGCCCAGGACCGCGTCCAACCTGGCCTTGAACACGTCCAAGGACGGGGCATCCACAACCTCCCTGGGCAAACATAAGCTTGTAAAACTTGTAAACAACAACTTGTGTGCAATATTTGTGTGAATACAAAACTGTTCCCAATTTGGGATAGTATCTGGTAGCTTATGTCACTGTCAGAGGACTTTCAGCTGACGGTTGTTCTGGTGCTCTACTCCTAAATAAAGGCATTCAGAAAAAGGAGCTGAAGTCTTTCACTGTTACTTATATCTCTCTGTGAATTACTTTGCCAGTCTTAACACCAGGGTGTGCATCTTCTTACTGCATCTTCTCTGGAAGCTCTTTGAAATAATTGGGGTAAGCTGTCACTGCTCCAAGTTCTTTCTGGGGTTTAGGGAAAAATAGTGGAAATGGATTTGCAAATTTGTCTCACTGCTGAAGGTAGTAGACAGCGTGTGACATCTGTCTGATGTCAGAGGATAACAAGAGGGCAAAATGGTACTTTGGATATATACATGCTGGTATTCTGGCAGATGGTAGTTTATTTTATTGAAGCCATTTGTATTGGGAACTTTAAGAAATCAGTGCTCTCTGTGGAGGCCATGGTTTCTGCCCTCAGGCCTGCATACATTTAGAAAGTGCTTTGTTGTCCATACATGCATGACCAGTTGGACTTATACAGGAGGAGAGGTGGGTATGTACATCTTGCAGGCCTGAGGCTTTTATTTAGACTGACTTTTCTTTATGCTCTCCCTGTTTGGCCTCTGACTGGAGAGCAAATGCTTCTTCCCTGGCCTGAAGCCATCAGTGTGGTGTTGTCTCAACATGAATTTTTCAGTGGTCTCTTGATTTATTCAGCAAGTCTTATTCCTGAAACTTTTCATTTTCATGCCCTCTCAGTGATGTGAGATGTAGCAAAGCTTGTCATGCCTGGCGGTGGTGCTCCTGATGCTTGAAGCCTCATGATTAAGACAATCCCCAGTTTTACAACAAAGTCATCTTTTCTTTTGCCTACAGGAAAGGCTAACAACAAGTAGGGTTATTAAACTTCAAGTAGCAGATACCATTCCTTGTCTGTGAGAGGTATTTCAAGAATATTAGTCTTGATGGACAAACAGAAAGATCTGCCTTGATGGGCAGATGAAAGACAACAGCTTGTCAGTGGGGTTACTTTGAAGCTGTTTGAAGTGGGAGATGAGCAAATGATTATCAGACCAATTTAGGTAGGGCTCCTTGCTTGGTTGATTTTATCAACAAAGTATGAGTAATGCCAATGAGAGAGGCTGGGGTTGTATGGTGCTTTTGGTGTCAGGGTAAAGGGAAATTAGTTTCTGCTTGCTGATTGGAAGTTCATGTGGGCTGAGAATGGATTGGATTGGATATGTCACATAACTTGTGGCAAAAAAGAATGGATCTTGTAGGATAGATTATTTTTTTAATAGAAGATCTAAGATAATTTAAAATAATGCTTACATGTTTTGGCAGCCAGCTTAAAAAAGACTCACAGACATCCAAGGAACGTTTTTCCATTAAGATTATTCAGATACTGATAACAAATTGTTAGATCGATAGAAGCCATCAAAATGGTGAAAGTGTTCATGAATTGATAACCTGCAAATCTCTTCTGTTTGGGTTATTAAAAGAAAGCTATATTTCTGACATTTAAAAATATATATACAGCTATGTAAAATGTCCAAAAGAAACACGTCCTTAAACTTGAGACCAGAAATATTTCCATTTTTGAAATAGTATGTTTTGACAACTTCAGAATGTTTGTCTAGCCCATCCTGCGTTGTGAAAAAGGTTTTGATGAAATATATTTTTTTGTTTTAAAGACTGGAATACTTAGTTGTTGTATGTTCATCCAGTCCTGACTTGCTAGTGCAGTGAGTTTGACCATTTTTTCTCCAGAGTGAGGAGAGAAAAGAGATCGGCAGTTTCCATTGCTATGGTGGATGGAAAACTCTATCCCACCTTCCTCAGCTCTCTTCTTTGAGAGAAGGACATTCGACTCCTGCCTCTTTGGCAAAGGCCACAGTGTAGAAGAAGAGAAAAGTGGCTTATCTATGATTTTTGCAACAAATAGTTTTATTATAGAAAAAAAGTTAAAATTTTAGTTATGTCATTTTAGAAAATAATGCAATGTTAATTCATTTCTGGGAGTAATCAACTAAACCAGTATAACAACACAACAATATTGTTCCAGCTTACTTATTTCTTTAAATCACTTCCAGTACATCAGTTTGAATCTATGACTCTCTCGATGGCTTAAGGAGGCACACGTTCTTTAGTTTAAATTCAGACCTTCAGCTAGTCTGAAATAGATTTCATTAAATTGAAGAAACGTCCACACCAGCCTGTCCCTTCTTTGTCCTAACTTAACTTCAGTTATCAGAAAAGTCCATTAAACTGATGGAAGTTGCTTGTGTAGGGAAGGCTGTGTTATGCCCAGTGTTTTTCAGCAATGAAAGAAAACGGGAGGCACAGTAACCATTACTGCTAACTTGTTCCCTGTCTTAAAGTTACTAAATATTTTGTCACCTGCTTGGTGAGCGTGTTCTGCCAGACCTTACTTGTTTTCTGTCACAGGGCCTATTGGAACTGACACATTTTGATAAAGATTTGCTTTTCAGTTATTTTGCTTTCTGAGGAAAATCATTTTGTTGGGAAATTTCTAGCAGAGTCCAACTCTGATCCCCAGTACTCTGCACTTGTTATTCCCACCCAGCTCCTTTATCAATCTGGTATTGCTTGTTTCATTTTGTTGTTTCTTTCTTCAAATACAGAAAAATTGGCTGACCGTAAACTCAATGTGGCAGAAGTGACTCAGTCTGAGATTGGTCAGAAACAAAAGTTGCAGACGGTCCTGGAAGCTGTCCATGATTTACTTCGACCCCATGGCTGGACAATCAAGTGGAACGTTGACTGTAAGGACGTTTCTATGGTTTCTGTCTCAGCTTCATAGACAAGGAGCGTGTGATAATAGGGTATTTATTTGCATAGAAGATATTATTACCAAATCCATGTGTGAATTATAACTGGTACCACTTTCTGTAGACTTTAAAGACAGGCATACATGGCTATGGAATAATTGGAATGCTATTCCTTTAAGCATATGCTTTTATTAGAAAGTAATTTGTTTGCTTCATGAATTCGAATCCTACAAATACGAGAAATTAAGCCATCATTCAATTACTAGAGGGTGATCTAAGCCTTCTGGCCACTACACTGTCCTGTTTAAAGATGTAGTTTCTAAGAGGCTAAGCAGAAAGTGCCCCAAGTAACAGTTTGGCCAGTTATTATCCAAAAATGAGAATGGAGTTTGAGAAGATGTTTCACTGAGGTGGTGAATGTCGTTTGTCTTTTACAGTCAGGAAAGCTTGTGTTAACACTCTGAACATCTTCTAAAAGCAGAATTCTCCAGTACAGTGGAAGAAAAGTGATTGATTCTGACTGTTTTTACTTCACTGACTACAGAGGGAGCTGAAATGATTGGACTCCTAAATTAGTTACGTAACCTGATGAGAGTTGAATCTAGGCTCTGCTGCCTTTGTTAATTTAGGAAAAAGAAGGGAGAAGGAAAAAAGAAAGAAGATAATCTTCACTGTGGACATGTTTCAGTTCTTCCACCTTTTCCCCAGAGATGTTTGTTTAAAATAAGATGCCAGTATTCTTCTGTTTGCTTGCTTTTCCCTGCAGCAATCCATGGCAAGAACTTGATTTCCATTCTTCACCTTCTGGTAGCTTTGGCAATGCATTTCCGGGCTCCCATCCGACTGCCTGAACATGTGTCTGTACAAGTGGTGGTTGTACGAGTGAGTATGAACTTTGACAAGAATTTTATCAGAACAACAACTCTCTATTATTCTGATTTCATGCTGCTGGGCTGCTTCTGTCTGTTGCCTTCCTGTCTCATTTAGAAAATTCTTATCCTAGTTTTTTAGTGAGTCCCAGTCCTGGGGATGCATTCTGTGTGATTAAATATGATTCCAAGAACATCCTCTCTCTAACATGTTTAGGAGCACTATGTGAGGAAATGGCCTAAGTTGCATGAGAGGAGGTTTAAGTGTCAGAAATAATTTCTTCATAAAAAGGGCAGTTAGGCATTGGAACAGGCTGCATGGGGAGGTGGTGGAGGCTCCATCCCTAGGAATATTTAAAAGATATGTGGATGTGGCACCTAGGGACGTGGTTTAGGGGTGGACATGTCAGTGTTAGGCAGTGGTTGAACTTGATCGTGTTGAAAATCTTTTCAAACCTATTCGATTACATGATTTTCTATTGCAGTATGAAGTTAGAAGTGTGATGTGCTTTTGTATAGAAGAGAGTTGTGTCTGTAACTTTTGGCACTTCAGAAAACGTTTTTTGCCATGCATTTGTATAGAGAAGCCACTGAAACACAAATAGCACAGAAAGAATTTCAACATGTAGAATCTCAGTCTGTGAAGCCTGTTACTGATGTTGTGTTTCCCCAGTGACTTATTATTCAGACTTAGATGTGTTGTTTTCCTTGGCACACTAGTGTAGTTTCCATCATTTCTTGCACAGCCTTGTGTTTTTGTTAGCTTTCCTTAGATGTGCAGAATAGATTTCATCCAAGGAGCGTTGACTTATTCCCTCCTGCCCTAGATATTGCTATAGTTATTCCTTTCTCTGCTTGACATCAACAGTTTCCTTTCAGTCTACAACAGCTCAACTTTCGGAGCATTTCTGCTCTTGCTTTTTGTCTTCCCTTCCATTCCAACTGAAGCTCTCATGGCAGTACAGTTTGCAGGATGTAGACCCAGCTTTCCTGAACAACAGTTGTAAAACCAGGCAGATCTGTTGCATCTGGCCATTCTCTGATCAAGCCATGACTGGTTGCTGTGGTGCTCAGCGCTGTTGTTGCGAGGCAGGTTCAGTTACTGGTAACAGGCTGTGGAAGTGCCTTCTGTACATGCCACTTCAAGAAGATAAAGTGATCTTGTACTTTGCTTTGCAAGTGTTGATACCATTACAAGATAGAGTTGCATCATCGTTGATTAGGCAACCCTCATTTTGCTTTATGTTTAAATAATAGCATTTTTCAGACTCCGTACCTGAATGCTCTAGAGGTACAGAGTAAGTGGGTAATTGACAGGTACTCCCTATCTCACAATAAATGTATACATTCTTTTCGAGACAGTTTTAAACTGCTTTCAGACTGCTGTAGTTCTTTCATTTTAGGAACAGTGAATTAGGTATGAAGTAACGTGAATGTAAATAGAGGACTAATTTATATTTTAGTTTCTTTTGATTACTTTAGAAAGGAAAGGGAAAAAAAAAATATGGTGGTCAGCGGTCCTCTGTCACCCTCATGTTAGAAATCTGCCCAGTGCAGTGAAGTGCCTTCTGTAACTGTGATGTGTCAGAAGAAAACCCTGGGGTAATGAGGGAAAACTTGCCTTTCCTTGTCATTTCACAGCTTATTTCACATCCTGTAGTGGATAGAACTCTTCGGAGCAATTGTCCACACATCCTTTTCTGCTGGAGTTACAGAGAGGACACATACAGAGAGGATCTGATTTACCAGAGTCCTCGAATCAGGAGATTAGACAGGGCTGAAATGAAGGCTGACCAGAAGTAGGAAAAGGAACGAAGGAAGAGGAAAGAAAGAAGAAAGCAAACTCCCATGCCATGTACAAGGAAGGTTTATTTACGCTTGAGAAGTTGTAAACTCCTGCTCTTGGACCTAGATTCTGGGATCCTGGAAATGGTTGTGACAACTGCTGGCTGTGAGCCTGCCTCAGCTGGGCCTATGCAGGAGGAGGCTTGTTTCGTTGCTTGCCTCATTCAGCTTTGTTTACTTAAGTGGAATGCAAGACAAGGTATGAACTGAAGTGTGTTTCTTTTGCAGTGCTCCCGCAGAAGAAATAACTTCTGCCTTATGGTTTGGAAAAATGAATTTTTGTAGTTCAGCATTTGTAATCTGGTCTAAAAATACATGCTCTTTTAGTAACATAGATCTCTTTAGATGGATTGTATGTAGCCTTTTTTATGTTGACAAAAATAAAAATGGTTATAAGGTTAGCATTATTCTCAACCTAAGTAAGAAAACTATTACAATTATCAATTTTATTGTTAAATCATTTCTTATTACAGATCCTAGTAATTGTTAGGATTCTTTCAAACTAGATCATAGTTAATGTAAGATTATTATCTGAATATACATTTAAGGAGACTAATCAATAGTCTGTAAAGTGTAGAGTGACCAAGCTTTACAGAATTGATCCCAGAGCAAGAAAACCTTGGAAGGTGTGGAAGAAGTGTGCAAGAACACAACAATACTGAAGTTTTCCGAAGTAGTTAAGTCTCACTTTCATGGGTGACTTTGGCACTTTGAATTAACCTTCTCAATTTCTGTGTTTACATGGTGAAAATAACTGTCATGCTGGCTTAGAATTTTGCTACTTAATGAACCTGTACGCATTTTTTAGCCAACCCAAGAATGGTACAGTATACTTTCTATCTTTATATAAGTGTCGTGGGCTTTCTCTTCTGTAATTTTTCCTCTGATTTTTAGTGACCTTATCTATAAAATGAAGTAGTATTATGATAACACCATGCTACATGGGAAGTGTTTATCAAGATCTACACAGACCAGCAATGATTTGGCGTTCTTTTGAATTCTGCCCTTCCTGTGGAGTCCTAAGATGGCAGACTGAGACCTTCCTCAGTTACTGTTCTAAGAAGAATCTGTACTTGGATCAGTATCTGTCAGAAACATACTGAGGTCTTTTGGTGTGTATTTTGCTCAGAAAATCCACAGTTGCTTTGGAGAGGACTTTCTGCTTTAATTTCCCCATCCGGAAAAACCTTTATCTATGTTCCTACCTGCCCAGAGCAGCAACAATACTAACCCAGCAGAAAAACACTTCTGCTTATACTGTTTTATAATGGGCACCGTGAGGCGTCTCTCAAGAGTGGAACTCCTGAAATCTAGTTAATTTCAAACCTGTCTTGAAATCCAACATCCAAAATTGATTTTTTTAGATCTTCCTTTCTTCCGAATAAAATAGAAAATGTGAGCATGGCAACATAAATCCAAATTATATATGAAGTGTCCTAGCAGAGCAAGGGTTTAGGTGAGTCTTTTAGTTAAGATTCTGTTGACAGCTCCTTGAAGTGCTGAGTTAAGAGTCTAAGATTGTACTTGTTTTAAGAATGGTGTCAGTGTTTCTCTTTTGTGCCAGCCTTTCTTAATGAGGGCAAGGAGTATTGAAACTTCGTGATTTCATTGTGAAGCTCCAGTGAGAATTGGAAATCCTGAAACTTTTCTTGCATCTGACTGTCTCCTGATAATTGAAACGTGAGCTTGCATGATGAAGAAATACTGTAATTCAGGAAAACAAAAATGTCTCAGAAGCGAGTGTAAAAATTGTTCGTAAGGCTCCCTGCCCATTGGTTATTTTTGCAAGGCTCAGTAATTGCTGTCTTTTGCACTCAGCTTTCCTATTCCTCATTTTTAAAATTGCTGTATGTCCCACCTTGGTGTTGGTGGAAGATCTGGTGGAAGATTCTTCTGTAGCCTGAGTTGCAGAAAGGTCAGAGGAAAGGCAGCATGAAGATGTGTCTGGTGGCAATTGTGCAAGCAATCCTAGTTTTATCGATGGATGACATTTGTTTTGGAATGCAAGGCCAAGGGACCTAGCACTGTGTGTGTGCTCTGAGAGGGCTGCATGGAAGTACTGCCATTTCCACCCACGGGGAAATCAGCGTATCCAGGGTATCCAGCCCTCTGTCTCATCGGCAGTTTGGAGGCATTATTCACTAGTCTTACTGAGATTTTATTCACAGGGCACATAGTGACCAAAAGATCCAGAAACTGATGTGAGTAAAACAGGGTCTCTGTGAGATGGAGTAAAGATAACATTGTTTCATACACATTTAAACACTGCCCTGTCAGATGCTTCCTCATTTTTCCACCCATGCTGTCATCCTGGCTGTCTTTCCCAAAACTTTCGCACCATTCCTGTGGCTCCCTTGGGGAAGCAAGGTTGGATGTATTCGTGATACAGAGGTAAGGTGTTGGGAAGACATGGCCAGAGGACTGGATCCAGCTCTGGGCCAGGCTCAGGAGCGAGCTGCTGCAGCACAAGGGTGGGAGACGGTGGCTCCCACTCTGCTCTCAGCAAGGCTCCCTGGGTGGCTTGGGAAAGCAGCACTGCCCTCATTTGTTGAATAGGGAGTAGAAAGGAATGAATTCTTGTTACTGATTTTTTTTTTTTTTTTTTTTAATTGCAATTCTTATTTTAGTTTGCTTCTGGGGAAGGATGTGCTTCTCTTCAAAGCTATTCTGCCTAATAAGTTCTTGTTTGGGGTTCAGCTGGTGAAAATGATTGAGATTGTGTATGTGCGAAGAGCTTGTGCCTGAGGGTGGCAGTTTCCCTGCTTACCAAAGCTAGCAGCTTTCATTATTAACTGTGTCTTCAGTCATTCTGACAGGACCTGGTTCCTAGATGACTGCTGATATTTGAGCACCTGATGTCATCTTTTTAAATGTAGAAGAAGGAGGGAAGAAAATAAAGCTGTGTGCTGTAATGTTGTAAGGGACCATAGAAAAGAGATGCTGAGAAGTTTTTCTGAATCGGATAAAAACAGTTCCAGCCTCAGAAAAGCATCTGCCACATGCCAAAACTCTGGAATGTTGGTACCTCTGTACTGAAGTGCTGTGTCTTATCAGAGCTGAGGAAACTGGATTGAAATGGTCTTAGCAAATACTCTCTGTTGGATTAAAGAGTTCTTGCTTATACAGAAAAATATTGCAAGGAAACAAAATCCAGTAACAGGGAGATGCTGTCTGTTGTGAAATCACTACTAAGGTCTCTCATGCTCTCTACATTTCTGTGGTGATTGCTGGCAGGAGTGTGACTGGTGGCTTCAGTAATGTGTCTGCTCTCAGAGAGCCTCCCTTGTGCACCGAGGGCTTTGCCAGCACAACAGAAGCTTGGCCAGGGGATGGCAGTCTGTTCTTTAGCGCTAGACCTCTGCTGAGAGCCAGGCTGCTGGTAGTATCAAAGTGTTGGTTGACCCTGACCAAAACAAATAACTCTGGGGTGTTTAAGATGAGGCTGACAAACTGTCTAATGTGCGTTCCAGGCACAGTGCTGACTGTGGTCTTAGGCAGAGAATTGTTAGTGAGTTTATTGGCTGCAAATATATATACATTTCCCAAATACTCATTTGACTGTCAGCTTGATAAATGATACTGTTGTAGGAGTGAGCCCTTTTGTGTCAGCTGTTTCACCTCTACCTGTACAAAACTTTGCCTTAGCGTACATGGTTTACTCAGTTTTCTCCTCTGGGATTCTGAAAGATGATGAATGTTGTTGAGCCTCTAATGAGCTTCTCCTGTATTAATGCAATCTCTGTTTCTAACTCCCCCTTCACTTCCAGAAACGCGAAGGCCTTCTTCAGACAACTCATGTTACAGAGGAGCTGACGACTACAACAGAGTAAGCACAGAATGCTTTAGTTTGAGTCTGTGTCTGTGAAACTTTTCACAGGGACAAAACAAAAAAATAATCTTGTCCTCACCCCTGCTAAATTAAGAAAATTCTGAATGTGTTGCTTTTTAACTGTATAAAAACAACTGCTCCTGGAAATACGTTACAAAGGAGAACAGCATTTTCTTGACAATCTTCTATCAAAAAAGCTTTTATCTGGGAGCCTCATTGGAAGTGACACTTAGGGGCCTTTCTTCCTCCTTCTGCAGGTCACCATACATAACTCATTTCTGTCCGGACATGTTGTCCCTCTTAAGGACCAGTGCAGATATTCTGGGGGTAGATTACTTTGATGAAAGGCAATGACTCAAAACTGAAGTTATACTGATAAAGTTGTAAGAAGAGATGAGATCTCTTATTTTCGTAGAGTACCTGAGGGCTAGAGCTCAATAAAAATAAATAAACGTCTTTACTCTCAGTTTTTGCAATGGGTTTACTCTGCTTTCTGTTTTTACATTTCTTTTTATAAGGAAAAGGGAAGACATGCATTTTGGCTGCAAATAAAAGCTGAGGTTCTCCTTCATGTGGCCTGAAGTCAACTTTTCTAAAAGGGGTTACGCGAGCCCTCCTTCAGTCTTTCTGCGTATTGGCTCCCTGTGGAGTTGGCTCAGCTTTCCATGACTTTGAAGATAAATGAAGTACCATGTGGCTTGCTCAGTGGGGAAGATATTTCAGATGGAAACATTCAAAAATGAGATCATTACATCTCTGTGTGGATGTTAAAGATCCATAGTTTTCTTTGTAGGATCTGAGCTCTGCTTCTGTGTTGTGGACCAGAATTCCTCCTATACTCTTGAACAGTGTAGTTAGCTTGTTCTCTCCTTCTGATGTGGTTTGTAAGATGGAATCTGTGTAGTAGGGTTTGGACTTTTTTTTATTTTTTATTTTTAGCAAGAAAGATGTTTACAGTTACTTCTGTGTGTTTATGCATGTGTTTTGCTAAGCTACTTAATGATACATAAAAAGAGGCTACTGTTTAATGTGTTGCATACCTGGACAGGTACAGAAAATGCAATAATCAGCAGACTCCAGCATTAATTGAATACTTTCAAATTTGTCTGTGCAAATCAGGGCCTGATGCTCAGTTGATAAACATCTGTGGGGTGACGTCACTGGGCTGTGTATATAGTTGATGCGTGGCAGTATTGTTTACTTTCCAGTCAAATATGATGTATGTTTTCTTTCTTCAGATAAAATAGATTAAAGTGAGCCTTACTCTTTCTGAGCCATGTGTTATGGTTTCTACTGACTATATATATGAAAACTGTCCACAGAAACGTGTTCATTCACTCTTCATCCTAAAAACAGTGATGCATAAAAAAAAATCACAATTCTGTATACATAATTTCAATTCATTTCAAATGTATCTCCTTGATATCACTGGTGATTTACTGGGGACACTGCAGCACGTTACATCAGGTCTGCAACATGCCCAGCCTCCTGACATGATAGGAACGGTTAGCCCTCGGCATCTTGCAGGAAAAGACCTGTTAAGCCCATGGTCTTGTCTTTTCAAAGTGATTATTCATGAACTAACACAATGTTTTTAATTTCTCTGACTTGCAGAATGATGATGGGAAGATTTGGTAAGTAACAAAGTTGACCCTGAATTTTTTTTTGTTTATTTGTTTATATCCAGCACATAAATCTTGTCTGCTTTGTCTCATGAGTTCAAGACACTGGATTGAGCAATGCCACAGGGTTGAAGTGTGTTTGTGGGATTAGATTTTCTTAGCCTGCACATAATGGGTAGAATCAGATCATCTAGTGCACTGCTGTTGTTTTTCAAACTAATCCTTGTTGGTCTGTTTTCACTCTATGTAATAAACAGTAAAAATGCTACACAGGCAGTATTTCCTATTACCATTATTAGTGGCCTGCAAACAAAAATCTTTGCAGCCCCCACCAGTAAGTTACACCTTCTTCAGAGTGTGACTGTTTAATTTAAATATAAATGGACACATTTCTTTTTAAACACAAATGCAACTGTTCAGATTTTTAGTTTTTCTTTCACTTGTTTCGCCTGATGATGACGACTCAATTTAAAATGTTGTCCAGACAACTCAGTGTTTAGAAAATTTGTCAGCCCTGAAATGCCCGTGTGGAATATTGCATGAATCTTTTCATGTCAGTAGATTTTAGATTGGATCCAATGCCGTTGTAGAGCAATTAGACCCCTTACCATTGTACAGTGATTTAAATATTTACACTGCTCGTAAGCTTTGCTCTTTGTTGAGTGGTAAATCACATTCTAGTTACGTGTTCAGTTTTAACCTTACCTGAAGTCAATTGTGTGACCAGTAGGAATAAAATTAACTGTATGAACATGTGATTTTGAGGCTGACCTTTGGGCGTGAATGTAGCTATGATTATGGCTCTAGTGTACCATCAGGTGATGTTTCAGTGTCTCACCAATTAAGATATGGTTGGGGAATGGTCAAAATTTGTTTCACTTTATTTTTTCTTCTACCAATTATGAAGGACAAGAATGGGCAGTCAACGTATTTGCAGTTAACCCTGAAATTTCTAGTGCGGTTTGCTCTGGTAATTAGGTAGACGCTAAAACAAAGTGATTACTTTTAGCTTGGGTCTTTGTTATGCATCTTCCTTAGGCAGGCCCTTAAGCTACAAAACATAAAATACTTCCTGTACTCGGCTTTTAGAGGTGTATTTATTTTAATATTTTTTTTTCCTGTAAAACCAGAGCGCGATGCCTTTGACACGCTTTTTGATCATGCACCGGACAAACTCAGCGTCGTCAAAAAGGTAAAAAAAAAATAAAAAAAAAAAAAAGAAATTCAGATTTTATTTTCTTCATTGCTTTCTTCTTATGTTTTTGGAAAAGGTATCCAGAGAAATCTGGCAGTGAAAGAAAAGGATTTTAAAGTAATACAAAGGATGTTTATTTCCGAAAGAGCTCTGCTTTAGAGGCAGGTGGTACCTTGATTGATCAGCTTCAGTAAGGTTCTTGTCTGGTTACTGTTGTTTATTGTTCCAGGCTTTTCTGTGTAGTGCTGATACAGGCATTGACAGTTTGCAGCCATATACATCATTTTCGACTGCCCCTAAGCTGCAAAAGATCAGTGCTGCATGTAGTTGTTTAACTATGTCAGCAGCTACTTCTTTATCTGATTCAAAGTGGTGGAGGTTAGAAAAAGCCACTCTGCGAAGTATTTGCAGTGATACAAATCATTCTCTCTGGACAGTTGTACATGCTTTTATACCCCAAGTGCTGTCCTCCAGCAAGCAGGGGAGGAACTGAAGGGTAACGAGACCAGGTGGTGACAAAAGTCTCCTGGAAGTATTTTATTAAAGCTGATAGAGCTAAGTTTGCTCTACCTGTGCTACAGAAGTATTGCCTTCAACCATTTGTCTGTCCTTTTTGAAAGCGTTCTAAGCAGGCTAGCAGATTTCTGCTTTGATATTTTAACTGGCTAAGCAGGATTTTGCATGTGTGAATAAAAATGCACAGTGCAGATTTTGGTTAAATCATGACTGCCATTTTATGTGCACATCACTCCAGAAACAGAGATGGGCACAGAGTTGTGTGCAGTTGGTCCCGTCTTAGCTGAGTGTTGCTGATGTCTTGCACTCAGTGGATATTCTTTAACAAACTGAAAAGACTGGTGGACAGTAAATGCACCTATTGCTGACCTCGTCTTCACAAAGAAACTGCAAAAGAACCAATGCCATCACAGCTTTTTCACACCGTGCTGAATTATGCTTTATGTACTGGGAAAGTTAACAAGTGTGTAATAGCACCACCTGGTGACTCCTGGTTTATGTTGCAACAAAAGTGATTATACTACTCAGTTGTTTTCATTTTTATGTACTTATTTACTTAAAAGCAAACAGCACAGTGTTGTGTTTATTAAGCTTAAAAATGTCTTAAAAGAGTATATTAACCCTTTAACATAGGCATCACCTATAGTTCTAACATTACTGGTTCTGGTGTTTTATAGTCTCTGATCACCTTTGTGAACAAACATTTGAATAAACTGAATTTGGAAGTAACGGAGTTAGAAACTCAGGTAAGTTTTTTTTTTTGTTTTTTTTTTTTTTTTTTTAATGTAGTCTAAAACTGTGTAAATGACAAATGTAGACCCTTATTCCATTAAACTGTGTTACTGTTGTGCTCAAAGAGAAGCGCTTCTCTTTGAGCACATGAATTTATAGTATCTTTTAAATAGTAATGGCTTTTACTTTTAAAAAGTAATTCAGTGATGTTAGCTTCCTTTACTCTTATTTACATATGCTTCAGACTGCTGGGGATTTGCATTTTAAAGTGAAATTCATGGGTATTCACTATGTCCATTTTAATGACTGTAGAATACCCTGGATTTCAGGGCAACTTGTCTCCTGGATCAAAGTGCTGTGCTGTGAAGCTGTTGCTATAGTTATGGATGGATGGCAGATTGTGTCTTACTGGCAGTGAGGGCTCCTAATGAGCTGGTGGGAGCTCTTAATAGCTGGCTGCCTGGGGCTCTCAGGAGGAGTCTGGCCTGCAGCATGCAGTTCATCACAGCGATATCAGTGCTAGCTTTGATCACATCAAAGAGGGACTGGAAACAATTTTGCTATTGCCACAAAGGCCTTTGTGTCCTCTTTATCCTGTGAGCACTTCTCAGCAGTGTGGATTAGCAACTCTGAGCTCATGTACTGCCTTGGCTTGACTGCTGTTGGTATCCAGGTTAGTTTGTTTAAAGCTCACTGAAGTAACTGTCTACCACCACAGTCTACTCTGCAGGAGCCCCCCCAACTGTAGCACTAAACTGGGTACAGAATATGCTTGGAAACATTAAGTAAGAGTGAATTTAAGTGTCAGTGGGGTAGTTCTAACTCTGGAGGTCAAACGAAGTGATTTTCAGGTTGACTTTTGGCTGAGTTTTAAAAGCAGAAACAAGTGTTCTTTTAGAGTTCATTGGGCTGTGGACAGGTTACCTTATTGCACTTGGGAAAAAAATAATAATAATAATAAAAAAATCATGACATCTGGGGAATTATTCCTGGAGTACTGGTAGCTGATTTGAGTGACTTGGTTTAGTACCAGTCATTTGCTGATATTTTATATCTTTGCGGAAATAAATGGGTGATTTGATCTGCTTCGTCTCTAGAAATTGTTTCTTAATGTCTTGGAAGTATCCAGCAACGTACTTTTGAAAAGGTTAGAAGATGTCACATATGCTGTACCAGGATCACAAGAGTGAGTTCTGTTTGAAATATATAGCATCTGCCCCCCTCCACCAGCCAGTAGTCTTCCTGTCTGGTAGGAATACCGAACAGTACTGCTGAGAGTATTTATTATAGTAGTATTTATGGATACTGTGAAGAGTCTATTTTGAGCTGGAACAAATTCTTTATGAAGTTAAGGTTCCTACCTGTGACAGTTTTTTTAATTTGAAGTTCTGATTAGAGGCAGAGTGTTGAATATACATGACTTGAGAGGCGGGACTGCAGTTGGAATTATTATGTACTGTAGTACTTACGTACTGTAGAAATAGGACTGTGACTATTCAGTGTGAAATCATGTTTTCCAGGAAGGCTGGTTGTTTTGTTTGTTTGTTTGTTTTTTAAACTTTCAATCAAGAAAGCTCTGTTAAACACAGTAGTAAAGTTGGCAAGGCTCTTCAAGAAAATCAAAGGAGCAAAAGATCATTTTTAAAATGAGCTTTTAAATAAAGTAATCACAACCAAGAACAAGCTTACATACTTCTACCTCATCTTGAAGTATTCAGTAGCCTAATAAATGAGGATGTTGAGTTTGGCCTCTGCTTAGACAAACTCAATACTCAGCGCCCCTAAGGAGTGGCAGTTATATGTAACTACCAGCTAAATTGTTTCTAATCTCTACTGCCTGGAAGTATTTACAGGATATAAGTGATCTAAACATTACTTGACAGATGCTCTTGAATGAATTAGTGTTATAGCTGATAGACTTGTTTTATTCAGGAAATGAAAGTAGAGGAAACAATGCTACCATATGTAGGGATAAAGCCTTGTATCATATATGTATATAGCAACACGCTTCTAAGGAAAGTGTGATTGAGTTTGCTCAGCTGTGCTGATGATTCCAGTGGTATAGGTGAATCCAGGGAGCAGATGAAACAAAGCCCTAAGTGCTAATTGCACTTGCCATCAACTTCTTGCTGTGCATGAAAGGAAAAGTCGGTGACTCCAAACTGTCTTTAGCCTCTGTGCTAGCAAACAACAGTGGCAGAAATTAATGTACATCGTTTGGACCAAGCATTAATTGTTCCACTTGTTTGTGAGTGCTTATTTGAAAACAGATGCTTCTACTTAGAAATGTCACCAATATTTCTGTTTAGTTTGCAGATGGTGTTTATTTGGTTTTGCTCATGGGTCTCCTTGAGGATTATTTTGTTCCACTTCACAACTTCTACTTAACGCCTGAAAGTTTTGATCAAAAGGTGGGTAGAAATTCCAGATTGTATTGCTTTGTTTCCACATGATATTTTCCAGTCATTGTGTCCTTTCTCTTTGTGCCCAGTAAATACGTTCTTATCTTCAGGAGCTGTGGCAAAGGTATACTGGCTGTGGCACTTGATAGTTAATATGATCAAAAGTTGCTTGTGAAATTAACAGGTAAATTCCCCATAATTGAGCAAGAAAGCATCATTTGCCACATAAAACTCATGAATATTTAGAAGAGATAAACTGATAACATGATCAACAACTCTTTGTGCTGTGTAATACTTTGCATAATTAAAGTGATTTATTAATTTGCCATACAGCTTGAAGTCTTTTTGCGCTCAAGGATTCTTGATTGTGTTAAGTAGTAGAGCTTATGCCTGGCATTGCGTAGCATTTTCTATGTAAATAGACAAGAAAGGCAAAAGTTGAGAGACGGGAAGCTCTGCTTCATCTGCATCCCTATACACTAGGATTGACATAGAGTTTCTTCCCGAAGTCACAGAGTAAGTCAGCCCTAAAAACCAACCCCTCATCTCGTTAGTGTCAGTTGCCTAATACCTAGTAGTCCTTTTTCTGTAATTTCTGTAATGGTTCTACAAATGAAATATCATTGATTGGTATGTACTTGATATGCTTGATACAGTGGAGTAGAAAAGGTGGTACCCAGGGCATGATTTTTGGTTAACCTGGGGTTAAAAACTGTGTTGAAAGCTCACTGATAACAAGTTTTGTAGCTGTATAAAGCCAGGATGGCCAAGCGGCCTGATCCTGCCAGGGAGGGGTCATGCAAAAAGTCACCAATCAGTTTCTGAGGACAGATGTGTGTTTTCATGTCCAGCTCCTGGAAGGGTCATTACCAATAGTGCCGACTTAAACTTGTGAGAGAATGTATTGGCTTGTCTTTTTTGGTGGTTTCCTTCTATCTAGTAAGGATTGAAAAAATGAGTATTGCGGAAGAAGAGTGGATTATTTGAAGTCTTACATTGTTTCAACTTGTCTAATGTAGGCTGAACTGGAGCAAGAGGTGATTAGGTCAGGAAACACTGCAAAAAGATAGAGGATTGAAACAGCTTTGTAAGATGAAGGCTCCTTATATTTTTCATGACTTCAGTGCACACTTTAGTAACAGTAATGCTCCCTGAGAGAGAGCACTTACCACTGATAGAATAACTCAGCTTTGCCTGAGTGGATCATCTCAATGTTGCAGGAGTAATTGGAAGTGTACCATGTGAGCATTGTTACAGTCTCAGCCTTATGTGCTGAGCATGCCAGTTCTATAAGTTACATAGGGCTTGTTGACAGCCTTTGTAGGTAACTGGTTGTTTGGGAGCTTAAAGGGGTTCCCTGAAGGAAGGAAACCAGGCTCTGGCAAGAGAGCTTGTTTAGGTGTTGAGTTTCTAGATAGGAGAGGAATTAAATAATTCTGAATGTTCTATAACGTACAGGAACTCAGAGCAGTGGGAAAATGTTGTTATATTACCTTCTAAACAATTTTGCTTTTATATCTTTCTCTTGCTTTTTTTATTACAGTAGCTTGAGTTTTTCGCCTTTCTAGAAATGCCGAATGCTGAGTCATAGTCAGTGCTTGTTCAGTCAAGATTTTGTTGCTAATGGTTTAAATTAGTGTTATCCATTATTCCTGAAGTAACATTTAATTCTGTGCTTTGCTTTGAGGAAAGAGGAATTGTAACTCAAAGTGCACGAGGTAAACTGTCTTTTGGGCAGGGAAAAAAATATTTTCATTTGGAAAATGATTGGCTGTGTCACAATGAATGAGGGGAAATTGGAGCAGGTAAAAAGATTAATAAAGTCCTGAGCAATAAATGCCAGTGGAAGGGGCCTTTCATCCTTGTTGCAGGGGAGCTTTGTATGCGGAACTCCCTGATTTCCAAGATGAGTAGCTTTAATTAAATATCTCCTTTTTGCTGTGCATCTCTGAAACTGTCACTTGCAGGGATAGAACTGCACAGAATTCATAATCCAAATTACTTTGTTTATGACAGAGAGAGCTGCTGTGCAGATCTCTTTAAACTATGATGTTAACTTCTCAATGAGTATCTTTTATTCTTGCCTCTTTCTTGTATTTTTACTTCTTGTCTGATTTCTTTTCTGTGACTTTACGTTCATGTGTGGTCGTTGGAGGCTTTCTCAAAGAGCTGTCTGCCTTTCTGCACAGCTGTGCCTAGCTTATTTTGCAACATCAGTCTGCTCAGGAACTGCCACCACAAAGCATTTCATTTACCTTTATTTGAGAAATCTGATTTGAATTTTATCACTTTCCAAGTAGAAGAAAGTAAAGCACCAAGATGCCTTGTTCCTTGATGATGTGATGCTGGTGTTACTTGGAATACAGCTGATAATAATGCAGAAAAGTCTGTTAATCAGAAATATTTCATTTAGTGTCCTTATTTCTCACACACCCGTGTGTATTTTGACATCTTCTTATGTCACTTCTGTTACATTCCTTTTGCCAGGATGGCAACTCATCTCTTGCCTTGTAGTTGGAAATACTGACCTTGGGTATGAGCAGGAGGAGCTTCACAAAACACAGCTTTGTTCCAGTTGTTACTGGGAGCTTCCTGGTCGCTGCTATAAAGACTGAGATCAGAGCTTAATGGACTTTACTGATTCCTGGGGTACCTGGCTGTACAGTCAATAAGTATACAGAGGTTAGGCTTGGTAAGATTATCACAGTGGAAAGATGATCAAAATAAATGAAAACCCTCACCAGTATTGTAGGCTTGCAGTAAACTCCACAAAGAGCAATCTCCAGAGAGAGATCCTTCCTCAGTGACAGTCAGCACTTCAATAGGATCTAGGAGAGGTGGAGCCACACTCCATCCCTTCCTGGTAGCACAGATGAATTCCCTCCACCTGTGTTCCTGCAGCTGACTCATTGCTTGCCTCCAGTGGTCAATCAGAGATTCAGGTCGTGATCAACAGTTCCCATACACTAGTCATCTTTTTATATTTGGAATTCTGAAATTCCTATATATAAAAAAGTCAGTATTTGACCTATGATGACACAAGCTTTCTTCTCTTAGTCCCTCACGAGTACTTTCTGTCATGTCCAAACTTGTAGATGTGTTTTACTGATTTAAATAGGATTATCATTTTGTATATCAAATAGAGTAGAGAGACTAAGACATCTTTTAAAAATTTGCTTAAAGGTTTTATAATGCCTGTGTAACTTCAGGATTCTAAATAATTCTTTTTTTCAGGTCCACAATGTTTCCTTTGCTTTTGAGCTGATGCAAGATGGAGGACTCAAGAAACCAAAAGCTCGTCCTGAAGGTAAGGGCATGACACTTGTCTTTGAACTACATATGAAGACATAAATGTCAGGTGCATTTCAAGTGCAACTCCATTCGAGACAACAGAGTAGTATTAAAAAGTGGAGCTGTAATGTGCACCTTAACAATTTGCCAAAAGATTAATTGTCTTTGTCTAGGATATATGCTAACCTGTGTTTCTTATCTGGAGTAGGCTTACTGAAATTTGCATGTCAAGTTTTAGGGAAAGTTTCAGGAGCTATGCAGTGCTATGTTATACATTTGACTGGTATTCTTGATCACAGTCCAAGCAGGAGCTTTTCATGGTCTAATTCTCATAGTTATTACAGTTAGTTTGTATTCTTGGGGTCAGATAACTGAAAGGCTTTTCTCCTTTTGGTGATCTGGTAACAAACTCTTCTTGATTTATGCAGTGCTGTCTTGGGCTCTGCTTGTCACTGTAGTTCCATCAAATCCTCTGTAGGATCGGCATCTTGACAGTACAGCCATGTAATACATATTTCTTAGAACAAGAATTTATTTTGTCATAGACTCCAGCAGTCTTTAGAAAGTGAGTATAGTATTCTCTGTTAATGCCAAAGTGATCTATTATTCTTCCCTAAATAGGCTGGAAAATGTGTTAGGTGAATTCATGCCCTTTTGTTGGAATTGTATTATGAATGCCTCTTAAATTAGTTTTAGCCCATGCTTTCTGTGGTGCTTTCATGAAAGAGGTGGTTTGATGTTTTAGTGTTCCTTTGTACCAGTGATATACAAAAAGAGGAGCATACAGAACTCCTGCTCTCTGTTCTTCCAGCCCAATTCAATAGGTTGAAGCAGAACTTGATGCTGAGTTATTGCAGCAAAACTGTGTTTTACTGGATTAATTTTTTAGCCTCAAAAGGAGTTGTTATGGGATGTGAAAGTTTTAAAATGATGGAATATTTTAAATATTTACATGATTGACAGCCACTTCCAGTTAACACTTCATTAGTTATTGTTAGGAATGTTATGACTGTGTATGCTTCATCTTAAAATAAGAAACATGGTGCTGAGGATATGCTTACTTCTGGGATTGCCTTCAAGACATCAGTAAGGAACACTGTAATAACCCACACAGGGAGGATGCATCTTAGAATATCATACTTTTTAAGGTAACAAACAAAGGCATAACAAGGTCCGGAAGATAGGAAAAAGTCAAAATAGAATTACAGTGATCTTTTGTAACAGTGAAGGTAATTAACCATCAGTCTGTATTGTCAAGGGATATAGATGGAATTTCTACCACTGGAAGATTTGAAAAGAAAAACAAAAGTCAAATGTTAACATTGTATTTTAAGTTCAGCCATCACTTGGTTAGTAAGATCAGGGCAAGATTTTGAAGGTCAAATTCACAGAGTCACATAATAGCTGGAAGATACCTCTGGAGGTCTGTCACCAGTGCCCAAGCAGGGTCAGCTAGAAACAGATATCTGGGGCCACATCCAAGCAGCTTCTGAAGATCTCCAAGGAGGAAATTGCACAGGCTTGGGCAGCTTGTGCCACTGCTTCATCACTCACACAACAAAAATTAAAAAAAAAAAGAAAAAAGAAAAAAGTATATTTCCTGATATTTAGAAAGAATCTCCTGTGTTTCAGTTTGTACCCATATGCCTGTTGCCCAGTGCCATGCCAGTCATGGCACTGGGCACCACTGAAAAGAGCCTAGCTCTGTCCTCTTGCACCCTTCAGGCATTTGTACACATTGATAGGATCTGCCCATGCCTTCTCTTCTCTGAGCTGAACAGTCAAAGCTTTCTTTCCTCATGTAACAGATGCTCCTGTCCCATAACCATCTTTGTGGCCATTTGTTGGCCTCTTTCTAATATGTCCCTGTCTTTCTTGTGCTGGAAAGCCCAGAACTGTACACAGCACTCCAGGTGAAGTTTCAGAGAGAGGAAGAGTCACCTCCCTTAACTTTCAATCAGTGATGCCCCCATTTCAGCCCAGAATACCATGATCCTTCCTTGCTGCAAGGATGTACCCTGAGGACTGTGTTGTACATGAGTTCAAATAATGTAACCACAGTCGTTTCTTCTGACTCTAAATCCACATAACATTGCACTGCCAAATAAAAGAGCTGGGTCCACTCCCTCTTTTAGCAATAAATACCCTTGCATACCTCTGATTCCTCGAGATTATCAACACAGGTGATCAGCAGCAGTCACTGTAGCTCACAGTGCTTCTGGAGATTAGTGAGTCAGCCTGAAATACCTCCAGCAACACAGTGAGGGCAGGTGGCTGGTGTCTGTCCAGCATGGTGCTGCTGGTTTGGGTCCCTTCCAGCCCTGCCTGTGTCATAGCCTGATCCTTAGCTCTTGCTTCTGCTCTTTCCTGCTGCCACTTGCTGTCAGCACATCTGAGGATGTGCCACGTTTACGCAAATGCAAAATACAAATTCATAAATGATACAGGTGAAGTAATACAGGAAAATTCTGAGAGGCTACTGAAAATCCCAGATGAAATGTGGAGGATATAAGATTGTTATCCAGTTTAGGTGGGAATGTCGGGTGGGGAGGTCCTGGCAATGATTCTTCAAAACAAGCAGTAGCTGTTTCCCCTGGACCTCGTGTTAATTGTACTTGACCTGTTAACTGTTTGCAGTCTTTCTAATTCCTTGTGTGATTTAAAAAAAAAATCTATTCTTGCTTCCTTCTCCTTCCATAAATACTGTTTCCTGTGTATCTTTTGCTTCTTCCACTGTTCCCGCTTTGCATATTTTACCCAACCTTTATTTTCTCCTCTTCAGCCTTCACTATCATGCCTGGATTACTTGTGGCATTTCCTGGCATTTTATTAACATAATAGGATGGGAGGTGCTGGTGGAAAAGCTTTTTTATTGGAATTGTTTTGTTCCCTGGTCTAGCATGGTAAGAAGGATATTAGGTAATAGAAAGCTTAGAGTCTGTTAAAAGAATTTAAGATTTATTTGTGGAGCATATCACTGCTGAGTTGTGGGTATCATAAAATCATTTGAGTTGGAAGGGACCCTTAAAGGTTATCTAGTCCAACTCCCTGAAGTGAACAGGGCCAGCTAGATCAGGTTGCTGAGAACGCCATCTAGCCTGACCTTGAATGTCTGCAAGGGCCGGGCACCCATCATCTCTCTGGGCAACCTGTTCCAGTGCCTCACCACTCTTATTCTTCCTTACATATCCAATCTAAATCTCCCCTCTTTTAGTTTGAAACTTTTTCCTCTTGTCCCATCGCAACAGACCCTGATAAGGAGTCTGTCCCCTTCTGTCTTATAGGCCCCTTTAGATACTGAAAGGCTACTATCAGATCTCCCTGGAGCTTTCTGTTCTCCAGACTGAACAGCCCCATTTCCCTCAGCCTGTCCTCATAGGAAAGGTGTTCCATCCTTTGCATCATTTCTGTGGCTTGCTTCTAGATGAGCTCCAACAGGTCCATGTCTCTCCTGTACTGAGGACTCCACATCTGCAGTACTCCAGGTGAGGTCTCACCAGCACAGTGCAGAGGGGCAGAATCACCTCCCTTGACCTGCTGGCCACACTTCTTTTGATGCAGCCCAGGATACGGTTGGCTTTCTGGACTGTGAGGGCACACTGCTGGCTCATGCCCAGCTTGCCATCCACCAGTACTCCCAAAGTCCTTTTTGGCAGGTCTGTATTTTATCCTTATATCCTCCAACTTGTACTGATAGTGGAGGTTGCCATGACCCAGGTGCAAGACTTTGCACTTGACTTTGTTTGAACCTAATGAGGTTCACCTGGGTCCACTGCTCAAGCCTGTCTAGAGTGTGTGAGGTTCAGGATCTTATATGATGTATGTGGGTATTTGTTTGCTTCTTCTATGGCTAGTAATGTAGGTGGAAACTCAGACAGCCCAATAGGAGGGATGTTGCCAGAATGTAGCATTTCCCACATCTCAGACAGAAGTAGGCTTTATCTGTAACTAATCAGATTAGAGGGAGGAGAAGGGAATTATCTTTCTTCTGTTTCCCAGGGATGTTAGCTGTTACTGTAGTGCTGTGAAGGCGTTTTGAAATGCATCTTGTATGATACTTAAATAGCTTGGTTTGTGGTGATTGGAACTTTTCTGTTGCAGTTCCTCCAGGCTCGGAGTTGTGAAGATTTGTATTCCTTTGAGGGCAAATGGTGTAGAACAAAATGCAAATTAAGGATTTTTTCCTTTTCTTCCACAGATGTTGTCAACTTGGACCTGAAGTCTACCCTGAGGGTTCTATACAATCTATTCACAAAGTACAAGAATGTGGAGTGATCCTGGAAGCTGCTGAGATCCTCATCCTACCAGTCTTCTTAGGCAAAAAATCCAATGAAAACACCCTCTGCACATTCCCTTTGTGCCTTATGCTATACTTACTGCATTCTTTCCAAAATTGCTATGATCTCTGTAGCTGTTTGTATGACAGTTCCACTAAAAGTTATGCATGTGTAATCTCTAGGTCACTTAAAAATGTGTAGATATTTTATACTTTTACCAGGAGATATTCTTGAATCTGTTTGCTATGATCAAGAAATATTCTCTTGATAAAGGAAATATACCACTAACTATTTTAATTAGCAGGGAAAACTTGAGACTTTACTCATGATTGTGGACTCTGATTCTATAATAACCTTTCTTTCACTTGATGATTTTCCAGACTTACCCATTAGCGTTAGAAACCATTAACCATTAGAAAATCAGCATTGAAATTTATTGGGAAGCTGTGCCTTTTTTATTAAATAAAGTTTAATATGTTCTATTGAGTGAATGAGGTGAAGGTTAATTACAGACAATATCTAAGCTTCAGTTTTTGCGTTAACCTCCTACTACTTTGTTATTTCCATTCAGTGTTTGCACAGAATAAGACTTGCAATGGCATAACCATCTAGTCTTTTGAGGTCTCTTTTTATTTCATCTCCTTTCTAGGAGAAATATGTTTGCTGGAACCATTGTCATCCTTTAGGTATGCAGTTTCAATCAGGTCAGTCATCAGGAGCTTGTCAAATATGCCCAGGTTGGATTAATGTTTTCTGTCCCGGTCCTTTCTGAGATGTGTGTGGAGACTAACAAGCTTAACAGTTCAAAGGCTGTCACTTCTTTTCATGTAACTAAGATAAGGGGTTGGATTCCTCTTGAAATTGCTGGCACCTGTACAGTTTTGGGGGTCAAGCATTTATAAACAGTTTTAAAGTATTTTCTTTCCTGAAGATTAAAAGTGAAATTTTATGTAAATAAGAGCTTACCTCGTTGATTACCCTGGCTTCTACTAAAGGCAAAGTGTACTTAGTGCAAGCCAGTGGTTAACTCTCAAAGTTGAAGCTTTGCAATGATGTTTAGTTGTGCTTCAAGCTGATTTCAGGTTGTCCAATGTCATCCCAAGAACTTTAGTAGAAATTTTACAATAGACTTTTTCTCCTTCTTAAACATTTTTTAATCTCAGGAAGAAGGCAAATGGGCTTCTGCTTCTTCATTTCTTATTTTGGGATTCTGAATTCTAGTAATGAATTACTCATGCCATCTCCCCTCATGCCTCCAGAATAAAAGTGAAAGGAAGCTTCTCTGTTTTTCCATGAAAAATTCAGGTCCATGTATTCTGTAGGATTCTTTGGGAGTCATTGTTTGTACTTAAGGAGCAACAGACCTCTTGCTGTTTATAATAACAGTGCCTAGTACTATAGGACTTGAATTTCTGATGAGACCATTGGACTCTACCATGGTGCTGGCAGTTATTGCAGAGGGAACTTGTAGAAGCACTGAGACCAGGTGGGTCAGCTCTCCTGGCAAATTAATTAAATTGATCTAACTTTTGTGCTATGAAGTAGGCTGGAAGATGATTGAACTGAAATATCTCTCAAACTTTCTGTTTAACGCAATGCATTTGTGGGAAATGAGTCTGTAGAATAGCCATCATTCCACTCACCCCTGGATGTGGAAATGCCAGTGCTATCTTTATTATCTGAGATGTTGGGAAAGACCTCCAGAGAATCTAGTCATGAAATTACTGGCTATATTAATATAAAAAACAAACAGAAAATAAGAAGAGAAGGTGGATGAGAGCAGTTTTGGTTTGAGAGAAGAAAAGGCTATTTCTGAGATGGGAATTTACTACATCTGATATCTTAATTGCCTGTGAGCAGATGTGGACACAACAAATTTTAAGTCTCTGTCTTTTTCAGTTAGGTATTTCTAGTTACTCTGCAGAAACTTGAATCCCTCCTTTGCAGTCTGAGGCATGGGTCTCTTTTAGCATTTCTTATGTTAACATCCGAGCTGGTCAAGACAGGATTGAAACATTGGGCAGTGTCGTATCCTGTGGGTTTAGTTATCTTTCTTCAAGATGGTACATGTTGCACAGGGAAAATGCATTTTTCATTCCTTTGCTCATTGTTGTATAACCAGGTCACTCTTCCTGAGAACATTGTCTTTACTGTTGACCAAAGAGGGAGAGGGAATGGACCTTAACTGAACTGGAGCTTAGTTGCAAGCAGAACAGTTTACAGGAAGAGCAGTGGAGGCAAAGCCTTCTCTAAGCACGTGTTTTTGTCATGACTTTGTTACGAGATACTTACTCTCAAAAAGAGAAGTCAGTGTTTAGAATGTTATTCACAAACTCTTTGCTCTACTGGAGTTTTAGATATGTTCCCCTGGGTACCAGTGGGGTAGATTTGAACCCTGTTGAGTTCACCTGGAATGCTGAATGCTCTGCAGTACTAAAGTTTCCACATTTTTAAATACTGTCTGTCTTTTCCAGTTCATACAACTTGCCTTTTAGGTGTGTCTGCTTGACGTATTGAGATGCAGTGAGCTGTATTACAACAGAAGAAGCCCAGATGTTCCTTGGCTGCATCCTATTTCTCTAGATAAATAAGCAGCAAAGCAGATTTTATTTTTTTGGTCAGTTAAAACTTACGGGCCTTCTCACGCCTCCTTCTCATACCCCAGTGCTTTCAGTATTAATGTATTTTTTTAAGAATCTTTTTTACAGTTTTTAACAGTGTTTACTCTTGATATCTTACTAAAAACTAGTCTTGCAAATAAAATTCTGGACTTGTCATTTGTGACAAGAGTTGTGTACTGTAAGCAAGTTCCAATGCAATGCTATGTTTGCTAAAGATAACAGCAGAAGTGTTGTGCATGGTTTTGTGACTGTTGTACTATTTATTCAAATAAATAAGTGATGATCCCATGATTTTCCACATCTCTTTCTTTTTTTCTCTTTTTTTTCCCTGCTAAGCAGACAAATCAGTGGGAAGAACCTTTGAAAGATAATGGGCATCAGCTATCTTCTTTATCAAGGGTCCTAGATACATGTGACCCATGTAGACGTAGCAAAGCAGTGGTCTCAGTGTGCTGGCCTTGGTGATGTGATTTTACAGTTAGATACAAACGTGTCTGACTCATTCATCAGCAGCATTTTTGTTACTGCCCTGCTTGATCATGTTGTTCATCTTCTCCCTTCCACAAGAGATAACTGAATTATGCTGTCTGATACTTTTAAAAGTCTTAGGGCCGAGTTCTGCCACAGCTGAGTAGGAGGGAAGCCAGGCATGATGGAACTGAAATTCTGTATGTCTCTGCAGAGCACCTGGGAAGCCAGGAGCCCAACAAAGTGTGGAATGACCCTGGAAATCCATATATTTGCTCCAGTGTGAAGGGCACAAAGAGCATCTCTTCTATAAAGCAAAGCCATCTGGGAAAGCAGGAAAATATATGATCAGAACTTGTTATGGGTGGGAGTACCACCAATTCCATGAATTGTTCTTCGGTGGCTATTTTTATAAGAAGTCTAGGTGTGTGTGGTTGTGTGCATGACACGTGCTTTGGGAATGGATGGAAACACTCATGGGGCAAGACGCAACTCTGGCACTGAATTTACTAGTGCAGTTCCGCAGAAGACTGGATGCTTCATGCACTGCTGATATTTTGGAAGGAAAATATGCCCATCCACTGTTCGAGACTGTTCTTTGCCCTGTCTTGCACTGCATTGTGTCTGAGACTTTTAAGAAAGAAACATGAGTTGCTAGATGAAGCACGGAAAGGCCTAATAACTACAGATAAATTCCCCAAATTTTAGTTGTTCCTACTCGCTCTGCCTGCTGATGAGAAACTGGATTTCAGAAGTGCAGCATTTCCAGCTGTCCTTTTTTTGGATTTTACTCCCTACATTTCTAGGCTGTGGCTTGCACTCCTGTGTAGGTTAGAATGTACTCTTGGTCTTTTCTGAATTGATATAATGTGCTTTTTTTCTGCTTAGAGAGTATGCTAAGTTTGTACTTCGACCCCTAGATGAAAGTTTTGGAGTTAATTTCTCAGTTACTAAGAATTCATAGCACCTGGAAGTCTGTTTTCATCTCACTTTCCTTTACCCTATTTAGCTCATGCTGAACTATTAGTTCTCATCTATAGTGTGGAGCTAAACACAGAAGTCAGTCCCTTAATAGTGTTAAAACAGACTGGCTTAATTAGTGTGGCTGTCTCCTGTCTTGTTCTGGGATTTCATGGAGGACTGCAGAGCTGTTGCTTTTTTATTCTGGAAGACTTAACAACTGTAAGTGATACCTGAAGGCGATGTCCAGGGAAAGTGATGGCTGTGGAAAGCTCTCTCTCTTTAATCTGTGGTAAAAAAAGGGCAGGCAGAGTATCAGATCTGCCTAGCAGAGGTAACTCTTGTATCAGATGAGCATCTGGGGCACTGGTGTGACTAATTAGCTGTCCAAGGACAAATGAGCTTATTTCCTTCTGCCTTTCTACTTCTGCCAGGTAGGAAGAAAAGTGCTGATCTGCCTTACAAAATGCTCTAAGGGCCATGAGTAAGAGGTGTAATGTAGCATGATGATTTTATCTGTTACTGAATCTTTTATTAAAAGCAATATATATATATGCAGCGATGTGTACTAGCAAACGATGTGGTGCTATGAAACAATGACAGTATCTTGCTTAATACCTTCTGGCATTTCAGGAGTTGTGAGGATGCATGTTTCCTGCATTTGTATTTCTGTTTATTGCAGTCTCCAGCAGGAACTGAGCACGCAGACAATGAAGTTCCGCTTATGACTCTGGTTTCATTTTCAAGTGCTGTCAGTGCTGTGTGGTGCAACTTCCACCACGCACAGTGTGCGCACTTCGTGCTGCCCTGTGCAGGGGCTGCAATGGAACCAAGCCCCTGAGCAATTGCATCGCGCTGCTGTGAGAAAAGCTTCTAGAGAAATACTGAAGAATTTAACTGTAAGTTTGGGACTCTTTCAGGGGGAGTTTTGGTGGGGTTTTTTTTCAGCTATAGGGCTTCACGCTTCTTAATGCTTTCGCATGGATTGTTCTTGCTGAGACAGTGTCTCTTCTGATGCTGGTGACTCTTGAAAAGTCTGATACTGAACAAGGAAGTAAAAATAAGTTTTAAACTGAGTGCACAGTGCGTGTTCTCTCTCTCTTTTTATTTATTCTGCTTTTTTGAAGGCAGAAGTGTTATCGCTAGCATTCAGAATTGGGTTTTGTTCCCTGTTTGTGTGATCTGTTTAGAAAACTGTTCCTAGGAAATGTGCTCGTGCTGATGCAGAGCAGGGCTTTTGTCTGGTTCAAACAGGAAGTTCAGCAGTTGAAACAATTTGGTAACGTCGGTGAGTGCCTGTGTATATCGTACAGTCAGTTCAGATGTCCTCTCACCAGTGCTTTATATCATACATCAGGGATATCTGGGAGTCAGACTGTGAGAAGACCTGCCGTGAGATGAGCTGATGCGATTCACTAAGAGAATGAGTTGGTTTATCTGTCGTTGTTGCAGCATTATGCAATAATCCAGTTCTCGGCCTACCAAAAATTCACTACGGCAGGTGGTGCAAGAGGAATACAGCAGCTGTTGCTTTTAAAGTAAACAAGGCTGTGACATCTCAGTAAAAGAGAACGAAGGACCACATAAAGACATTTCATTTGAATAGTCAATAATTAAAGCTCAATTTTATTAAAAAATCCCACTGTGAAATGCCACTACAATCAATATTCAAACAGTTGTCTCCTGGAATGATCTCTCCTCCTAATACTGATAAATAATTCATGCAGGAGGCCAGAGAAAAATAGCATGTCAGTAAGAGCTCTGGATAGTGAATTTGAGCGGTAGACTGCAGAGGTTATGGGAAGCCTGGAAGCTTGCAGGTGAGCAAATCTCCCATCCTTTCCGATTTCTCATTAAGCAATTAAACCCAAGGAGGAGTCCAAATCCCATTTTGTTCTGTTTCACGCTGTTTCTGCAGCAGGTTACCTTTTGAAAGGCCGCTACCAAGGATCAAGCCTTGCAGCAATGAAACTTGTCACAAGAGGCTACTCAAGAGCGCTAATTATTAGTAACAAGTAATGAGTCTATTAAATGCTAAGGAGCTGCAGTTCTTAGCCTCTGAAATGGCAGTTGGAAATCAGTATAGGTGAATGCAAAGTGAAACACATAGTGGGAAAACACAATACTGTTTCTACAGATAAGTGATGGGCTCAGAGCAGGGTGTTGGTATTTAGGAATAAGATCTTGGAGTTTTAATAGACAGTTCTGTTAAAGTGCCAGCTCAATCGGCTCAGCAGTGATCAGTAAAACAAATGATGTTAGGAATTAGGAGGAAAGGCATGCAGAGCAATGCAGAGGGCACCGCCCTAAACCTGTGCAGTTCTGCTTCCTAGCAATTGAAAAAGGATGTGGTAGCATTGGAGAAGGCTCTGAAAATGGGGGCTCAGATGATCAAAGTTACAGAATGGCATCTCTGCAAAGGATGTAGGGTGTGCTTCTTTGTGGAAAGAGATGACTGTTGAGGGTGTACTGTAGCAGCATAGTAACATAAAGATGTGAAGAAAATGAAGTAATGGCTCTCCACTTAGGTGTAGTGGGGAGCTTCAGAGGAAGTAGCCTAGGGTCAGAGCAAGCAGAAGGGAAGTGTTTCCTTATACCAGTTGGCGCTATGCTGTTCAGCTCCTCACTGTTGAATGGTGAGAAAGGCATGCATTCATGGGCAGGCTGGGAAGTTCATGAGAACTAAGTATTTTGACAGCATCAAATTATTAGGACTCCAGTTTTGGTTTAGAAAGGCTGAGCAGCAGGGTGTTGAAACTTGTGAGCGTGTTTTAGGGAAGTAACTTGTTAATGCTTTCTCTATTTTCTTTTTCCCTAAGCATCTGACTTTGGGTGCTGTAAAGGACCAGCAGCATTCAAATGATCTCTGATATCAGGTGACAGGACATTTTGTCTCACCCAGAATGGCCATTTTACCATTCTGGCCAAGTACAACACACAAGACCTAGTCCTTGGAGTACATTACCTTTCATTAGTGTAAATTCTTAATTTCAGACCCTTTCCTATAGGCTTCCAAATGTTAAAGGTAGCTTTCTGATGCCCGGGTTCCTTGGCCAAACAGATACCAAGGATGTGGCAGGCAATATGCCTTATTTTAATGTGTAAATATTCAAAGGAAGTGTAAGGGATGTGCAAGTTGGATATTGCAGTGAAGTTGAGTTGGTAAGTTGTGGTTTACATTGATTATTACATAGGGCTTTAGAGTAGAACTTTCCAAGACAAAACAAGTGCCAGAAATCTAATTTAAGTTGGACTTAGGTTTCTCTGTATTAATTACCTCTTTCCTCCTAGTTTCCTCCTCTAGACAGTCTCATCTCAGATAGTTCAGTTGCTCCCCAGGCACTAAGTGACTCAATTTCTCCTAAGTATCTTAATTTATTATCCACCTTTCAGGTGACAACATTCAGTTTTGCAGTCATAATGACAGTTATCGCTTTGTGACTCTTCTTCCTTGATTGTCTGTTGGGTTTGTATCTAATTTGTTTGCAAGACTGATATGCAAAAGTATTTAATTGCCACTTCCTAGCAATAATTGTGGCTTGGCAAGATCTGTGTTAAAATACACATTCATAATGGACTTTGACTGGAGTCTTTAATGAACACTGAGAGAGTCTGCAAAGGAAGATTATACATTTTTGAGTGAAAAACTACCAGAGAAATGCCACTTTGGAAACTGTCTCTGGGCAGTTGTGCAATGGCATTTGCAGCAGCTCTCTTGCTCCAGGAGCAAGGAGGGCTATGAAGATTGTGAAGGGTCTGGAGGGAAAGGAGCAGCCGAGGTCCCTTGGTGTGCTCAGCCCAGAGCAGAGGAGCTGAGGGGAGGCCTGATGGCGGCTGCAGCTCTTCACAGGGAGCGGAGGGGCAGCGCTGAGCTCTGCTGTGTGACAGCGACAGGGCCCGAGGGAACGGCATGGAGCTGTCAGGGGAGGGCAGCTGGGGGTCAGGGACAGGGGCTGCTCCACAGGGTGGTTGGGCCACGGAACAAGCTGCCCAGGGCAGTGGGCATGGCACCAAGTGCCGGACTTCAAGGAGAGTTTGGGCAAAGCTTTCAGATATAGGGTTTGGATTTTGGGTGGTCCTCTGTGGAGCCAGGAGCTGGACTCTGTGATTCTTATCAGACCCTTCCAACCAGGGATATTCCACGATTCTGTGATCTGCTGAAGTCAACTGATCTTTGGTTTAAAGAAGAGCTATCCTTTTTGTACAGACTTTTAAAAGAGACTGCTCAGGTTCTAGTACTATTCCTTGCTTTAGTCTTTGCCACGTTAAAGCATCCTAATTTTCTTAGTCTTGTGGACTTGGCCGATCAACCTTTACATAAACACACAGACTGCAAAAGCAAGCACTTGGAACTTTTCCTACCACTTAAGCATCCTGTAGAGCCTAGTTCTGTCTTTCGTGTTTTGTAGGCAACATGGAACAGATTTACATATGTGTGGTTAAAAAATCAGACTTGTCTTTGCTTGTACTGTGGTTTAATTCAAGAACACTAGGGGACATCTTTGCCAGACCCTTCTTCATAGGTCGTGGCTGGTATCAGGGTGCACTTCAATTTGGTAGGACAAATGAGTGTTATACAGCCTCCCCACCCTACTCCCACAGCTCCATTCTTTGGCTCCTGCTGTCCTCTGTGCAGCTCCTAGCCATTTTAGCTCCTAGCCTGCCTCTAGTATTGTTTGTTGACGGGGTGTTTCCATCTCTGTGTTGTGTATTGCTGTTCTGCTTTCATTCAAAGATGGCTAGGCTGCGTAGGGAAGTCATTCTCCGGTCTGTGTTTAAGGTACAAACTGTTGAGAAGCTGTGCAACTTAATTTAACATCAAGTTGAGGTTGTATACCCAGAAGGAAGCTGCTTTTTTTTACACAACTGTACCAGATGGTCTAGTAAAGGAAACTGCTTGTATCTGTAAGCTCATGTCTAATTTAACTACTGCATTCTTGATTTAATAGTTCTTAAGTATTGATCATTTTTATATGTATTGGTATCTAGAAGCCAAAAGCTTCTTTTTAATGTAAATTGAAAAATGATTTTACTAATTGATTCAGATGAAACAATTGGTTGGAATTAAGGCAAGTTTTTGTGCTTAAGGGCTTCCTTCCTTATATTCTGATTATTAACAGAAAAAATGAAGCTTCTTTATAACTTTACATTTTTTTATTATGCATTTAAATATTATTTTCAGATTGTTTTTAGAAGTAATTCACAGGTCATTAAATAATAACTAAAAAAAAAGCCCTTTCACTTGTTTTCTTCCTAACAGTTATTTTCTTCTATTCATGCCTTCTTTACTCATGTTTCCTTTTACTCTGTATCTTTTATCAGGTAACCAGGACTGAAAAAATACAATGGACGCAGACTTCTTAAATGCATTTACACAGCCTGCTGCTCTTAATAAATTCTTCGTTGAGGATGTCATCACTCCAGGTAAGTACTTCGTAAACCAAGACAGAAAAAGGTCCAAGGAGTGACCTGAAGAGACAAGCAGAAAAATTGTAGTACGAATGAATCGTGTATTTTTCAACAGTAGTCTCCTGGCTTCATCGGCAGCAAGTAAATGCTGTGATGTGCATGTAGTTTGGCCTCTGACTCTCTTGAAGCAGATAATGAAGAAGCAACACAAGTCCTAGCTGATTCTTTAACTGAAATTGAAATTTCATACATAAAGGTTTGCCTAACTTTTGTTTCCAGGATTGTCCCTCTAGATTTATTGATTTGAATTACGTTGGAATATAACTTCTGACAGCAGTCTTTATTGTTTTGATAAGTCATTTTCTTCCTTATGGGGAATCAATTGAAATAAAAAATGGCAATTTCTACATATGTCAGTTAGTGATACTGCAGATTTTTTGGAAAACTTGCACGAGTCGTATCTGATAATTGTAATTGATCTTGTTTCTTTCCTTCATAGGAGAGAAGAGGAAACTCATAAAACCCACCTCAAGCAACAATCCCAAACTGGAGGAATTAAAACTGGTACAATTTCTTTTACTACAGTGTTTAACTCTTACCTGAGATGTAAGACATCTCAGGTATGTACCCTGTATGTACCCTACCACATGGCTGCTCAGTCATGTAAATTACTCAGCTCCTCGGCCCCAGACCCTCACTCTATAAGGGCATGGGCATGTCCTGATGCTGGCATTTGGGCTTTGTCAAGTACAGTTCTAAGCTTTATGTGCTGACACCCCACAGAGTGGTCTCTGTTGTGCATAAAGTGGAGAGCGGGTTTAAAATCTGGGATTCTTCTTACATGATTTCTCACATAACTCGGGACACATGTGTGAAGTAGCCGGATGCTACTTAGCTGTAGCAATAGTGTAATGGCAATAAGAATCCATCCAGGACAGCCAGCTGTGATTGAAAGGAAATCCATGTCAACACTTGTTATGACTAACAGGAGACGTTCAAGTACATTGAAGTTGGTTCTCCTGATCCTATTATAACAGGCTGTGGAATTACTGTGGTGATGGTCAGCAGTTTTCTCTTGTCCTCTGCCTTATGTCTGCAGCTCACTGAAGGCTGCAGGCTTGACGCAAGCTAAGGTGCAGCCTGATGGGTTAATAAATAACAGAATAAGGAGGAGTGAGGATGTGCAAGTCACCAGTGAAATTGAAGAGAAAAGCCCTCAAGCTGTTGTGCAGTTCATTGTCTGCTTGAGGTGGCTGTGACAGATGAATCCTATTTCACGGGAAAGTGCTTTATTTCCAAGTAATTTTGAAAATTCCCCCTGTGCTTTCAATCACTGTGTTTTTCTAGTGGCATAGCCCAGGGGAAGGCTAGCATACTGAAATTTCCTGCAAGAAAAGTGGTGTGTCTCTTTTGAGACTGGCACTTCTTGCATTATGGAGATACTAAAAGTGTTAGAAATATTACAATAACAAGCTTAGGCTTTGTGCTGTTGTGTGTGTTATATGGCATTCATAAATTCTTAAATATGTGTGCTTCTTTATTATGTTTTCTTAAACCTTCATGCACATTTGATAAAAAATATTTAATTTCTATGTCAGGCTTTCACAATGTTTTTATATGAAAGAGGAAATCTTGAAAGGTGATGCTGCGAAATGCAATTATGTTGTCTACAGAGACATTGCATTTGTTCTTTCCAGACTGCCAAAAATGAAGAGATTCCTTATTATATGGAGATTTCTGTGAGCTTCAGTGCTTGATTCTTTTCCTCTCAGAAACTCCTGAAAGAATGTTTGTCGCTGTCTGTCTTCTCTGTGGAAGATGGTGAGGTGGAAATGCAGACCCAAAGGAGGGCATCCTCCATGTGCCATCACTGCTACTGCTTGCCCTCTTGATCTAAAGTGTTTGTGGCTCTTTCGTAGAAGAGCTTGGGATGCAGATGGGGAGCCGTGGAGATCCTTATTTAACTTGGAAAAAGACAGTCTTGCATTACGTTTTTGTTCTGAAGCTGGGAGCTAAGAAGTGTGAAATGGCTTGCTGTAGTTACTGTAAATATTGAAGAATGTGTAAAAGAGAAGATGGTTGCTTTAGAAGCCAGTAGCAAACATCTTTAGGTATTCCTTTTCTCTTTTCTCAATTTATTCATTTTTACACACTGCTCTGCAGCTGAATGGGACCCCAGTAACAGGACTTGAAAGAGTAGTCTGAGCTGCAGGCTGTGGTCGTGGTTGTGAAGAGCTGAGATACCCAACGAGGAGTCTCATAAATCTATACTTAGCAGTACTTTCTGCTTTTCTGCTTTTTGGTCTTGCCTGTACCATGACATTTGGTGTACATGTCTAGCCCTTGCCCACCTAGACATCACCAGGTCTTAGGCTGCAG
Source organism: Tetrao urogallus (assembly GCF_951394365.1). Lineage (NCBI taxonomy): Eukaryota > Metazoa > Chordata > Aves > Galliformes > Phasianidae > Tetrao > Tetrao urogallus. Next base: position 125,302,394 of record NC_136813.1, on the reverse strand, counting down.
GAGCAGAGCTTTCTGCTCTAGAAAACGCCAGTTACTTTGTTGTTGAGGAAGTGTGCTTACACATGCTTTGTCAGCTCCTCAGTTCAGGAAAGTGCCCAAGTTGGGCATTTTTTTCTCATGCAATTTCAAGCATTCCAGAGGTCATTATTTGTATTTTTATAAACTGTTTCTTATATTTTTGTTACTGCTGGCTAACTTACAGGGACCTGCTATGAATTATCTCTTATATTTACATCAAATGATAAGGAGATCACCCATACAACATACTCCAAGCACTCACTTGCAGCAGTAAAAATAGCAATATGAGCAATACAAGTCCTTTTTCAGGAGATTCTTATTGATAACCAGCTGGGACTGCTGCTTTTTAGTACTACTTCAGCCAGTCATCTTGCCTTTGTATTAGCATATGTGACTAAATAAGGAATGGAGCAATGCTGAGGAGCTCCTCTGGTGTCGTGCATGCAGGATATGACCCACAGAATGAGAGAAAGCTTTCACAAACTTTTGTCTGTGTGAATTCTCTGATGTCTAATAAAGGCAGGGTCTACTGTACTGCCTTCTCCCTAATGGAAGTGGCAATAGGATCTGCCTTCTTCCCTGTGAAGCTAATTCTACAAAATTCATGAGAATATAACTTGGGAGGTACTAGTCTCACTTAAAACTTTGCCCAGACGTGGCTAATGAGCCTTGTATTATTAGGAAGAACCAATTGATACTTAACTTCCAGTTTCTTTAAAAAATAACCAAGAAGGAAAAAGGAAGTAGAGGTTGAAAGCAAAATGAAACATGAAATAAGACTAAAGAAAGAGGTAAAGCATGGCATAGCACTGAGGACTTGTCCAGACAAAAATATAATTGTCAGCTGTTTCGTTTCCCTCCACAGCTGCTGATTGACTGGATTAACACGACTCTGAAAGAGGAGCACATAGTAGTGATAAGTTTGGAAGAAGATCTGTATGATGGGCTGGTACTTCATCATCTCTTGGGTAAGCTGCTTCTGAGTTAAGCTCGCAAATAAATAACAGAAAACCTTTACAAAGGTAGGATAAACATACTCTTGAACAGAAAGTGCTGTGGGTAAGTTGTGATAAAGGCAACTCTGAATGGATGCCTGGTGATCCACTGTTGTTTTATACAAATATTGTTTGTCTTCTCAGAAAGTCTTTAGCATCAGCCAAGAGCACAAAGGCAAATTATGATGCTACCAGAAATATAAAATGGGATCAGCACAATGATTTGTATATTTTCCAGCTTTTTTGCTTTGTTTTTTTTTTTAAGTTTCAGGTCTATAACTCTGAATTGATGAATATCAATTTATTAAAGATGTGATCTCTTGGAACAGCCTCTTGGTCCATTTGTTTCTTCATTTTCCCTGTCCCTGCTTTGTTTTTCTCTTTTTGGGCACTCCTTTCAAATCCCATCTCCTTTTCCTCAAAGTGGAAGACAGCAGAGTGAATAGGATTAGCTTATTTTCATAGATTGTTTGTCTGAGCAATGAGCTGGGATTTCTTCTTTATGTGTGAGTTGGTATGGCCTTTGTGCAGTACCTACAGGAAGGATTAATGTGTTGAATTCTTGTATGTTCCCCTAGGAAAAGGAGTGATGTGGAGTGCTGGGGATGGAGATGCTGCTGTAAGGAATGGGCTGAGACCTTCAGAGTTTTACTGTGTTTACTTGAGGCTATCAGAGAGAGTGGGAGTTTGATAAGGCATATGCTGTGGGCGGGCTGTGGGTCTGAGGTGTGGAAGCTGCTAAATGGTACTGGGCATTGAAAACAAGACTTTGTGTGCTTTGCTGAGATTTTATATTGATTTTTTTTTTTTTTCCTCTCTGTGATGGTGTTAAATGCATCCATCTTCTTTATGTGGGCTCTCTGTCAAAGAAAATCTAGGATCTCTCAAGCTGGATGTTGACAAGATAGCATTAACAGAAAAAAAACAGCGTCAGAAACTCTCTGTGATTCTGGAAGCTGTGGCTAAGTGTTTGCAACTGGAAGAAAGTCAGCTGAAATGGAGTGTGGAAGGTAGGTGCAGCTGTGAAACAGGACAAAATCAACCATCCCGAGGCTTCCTCTGCTGTAAGACTGCTGTGAAGCAGTGGAGTGCCAGAACAGTAATTAAATGACCTGTTTGCAATTATTAGTTGAACCACAAGTGAGACAAGAATATCTAGTCCCTGACTAAGTGCAGCTGTGTCCTCCAGGTATGTAGTTTAACAGCCTTTAGCATCCATGTGAATGTCTCACAAAAAGGACTTTCAAGACGTGTTATTGCTGAATTGTGATGTGATATAAACCTCAACTTGATGTCCCATCTGTGTTACTGTGACTTTGGGATGCTCTGTCCAGGAAGAACTTAGGATATTACAGTGAGGTTTAATTGTTCTGCACAATAAACTTTGTATTCTTTCTTTACATGGTATAGCGATTTTAGCAAAGGATTTACTGAGCACACTGCATCTTCTGGTCGCAATAGCAAAGCACTTCCAACCCAGTCTGGCTTTTCCTCCTAATGTTCATGTGGAAACAATCACTTTTGAGGTATTTATGGCTTTAATATTTGTCACTGAGTATCCTAAAAACGTTTCACAAGACTTAGTTTTATTTATAATTAAGGAGAAATGTGTGTGCAACAGTAAATGGGAGACTTATTTTCTGTGAACTGTATCTTTCAATTTAATGACTAGACCATAATTTTTGAGCTTAGTTCAGGTGCTGTAACTTTAAAAGGATAGAAACACTATGTTACTTTTCTCTTTGATCGAAAAAAGGAATGGTCCAATCTGAAAGCAGCTATTGGTATCAGTAAAGAAGCAGAAGAAGAAATTCTGTTCCTGCTCTCTCTAAATGTTTTAAAGTAGAAGCCTGTGCTTATTGAACATGACATTAGTTTCTTTCTGTAGGGGGAGTCTGTCCATTGGAGTCACATTTTGATATTTTTCTCTATGAGCTGAGATTTGCATGCTTTCTTTCTCCGCTGTGTTTCTTGAAGTCAGCTCTGGAACTTCAGGAGAATATTCAGAAACCCACTGTTTGAGATACAGTTGCAAAAATCAGCACCACTACATCACAGTTTCAGTTGCCATTCTGTTGTGTTTTGAGCCCTGCACCCTGTATGGCATTACCTAGAGTTTTCACTCTTCGAAGGATGGTAACTGGAACTGGGACCATACGTACACTTAAAGTACATTTTTCATGTCTGGAGGATTCAGAGTGTCAGGGAGGGACAGCCTCTTTAGGGGCCGTGTCCCAGCCTAGCACTCAGGAACAAGTAGACTCTTTGATTTCTTAGAATTACTCTAATTACTTGTCCCTTTGCAGTGCTCAGATGCTCCTGTCATGTGAATCCTTCCCACCAGTGAAAAGTCAGACTCTTTATAAAGCAGTCCTCCCACTAGTGCCCTGTGTGGCTGCAAGTACCTCAGTGCACAGAAATCAGGAGGGATTATCTATAAAACCACCGCATCAGAAATGAACATTAGCCCTGAGAGAGAGGGGGCCGTGGTAATGGAGATGGTGGGGTTTTGGTGGTGAGCTGCTTCTTCCCAAGAGAAATTAATGCTCCTGAAGGGAACAGGTCATTCTTGGTTGAAGAGAGCAGAAAGGGGCAGCAACCTCTCAAAGTGCCTGTACTAATTGTGCTGGGCTTCTTGATCAATGCTCTCTGGTAGTCATTTAAGGCAGCAGACAGTTCATGAAAGTGTCACTAATGCTTTCAGATTTTTTTTGCATAACAAAACCAAAAATACATATTTTCTGTTTAACAGAACACCTCCAAAGGATTAAAGACAGCAAATGGGGTGGAATATATCACAGGAAGCAAGTAAGAGGGGATATATTTGGTTTGTACACTGTCAATCAGAAAAGAAATATTGTGGGTGTTTTTCCCCTTAGAAACAAAAACTATCTGATATTATGATGATGACAAAAATCATAAAAGCAGGCATGCATATGCATGTTCTACTTTTTATTTAAATTTCTCTAAAATAATGTATACGAGTATTTATGGGGTTGTTATTGCCATGGAATATTGCAATAAAAATAGTAATAAACATCCAGTACTCTAAATTCACTGTAAAATAAACAGGAAATTTTATAAAGCCACAGTGGTTTATATCTACTATTCATTTATTTCTATTGTGTCCATAAATTAAGAAAATGGAGGCAGGTTTTTGCTTATTCTGGTTTGATGAAGTAAGGTTTGGGCTTACTGAGTTTGTGAGGTGCTGTGGTTATTAAAGATCTGGCAGGATATCATTTTTACACCAAGAAAATATGGCCATCATTCCAAGAACCAGATACAGACTTTCCTACTGTCATCTTTTATATGCTAGAACACCTTCAAATTCTAATTTCACGAGCAGCTTATTGCAAGAGGTTATTATGGGTTGTGTTTATAAAATAAATGTTCATTGGTCTGTGGGCCAGTTAAATTTTCATGTTTCCAAGTATCTACACGGATATACAGTGTGCTTAAAAGTGTCTCTTGAAAAGTTACTCTGACATAAAGTTAATGGCACTTTGTACTGTATCTCCTGCTTTACAAGGTGCCTGATGGCCCAGATAAGCTTTGCTTATGAATAAGATTAGTTCTGTTGAATGCTTTTTCTAATTCTTTCTTTTTTATTGCACCTCTAGAGAGAATTCAGAAGAGCAGTCAAGTAAGTACCGGCTTTGCCAAATCCAGCACTTCTCCATTAAGTATTATTATGCCCCAAAGTGGGATCGATTTTTACCGTGTGATAAAATCATTATGTTTCCACTAGAATTAGTGGAGACTCATTGATTTCTCCTAGCATTTTTCTGCAAATGTCTTCTCTTAAAGTCTGTATATTCAGCACAATATGGCTTGGAAGCTGGATAGTCCCTTTGCCTGTGGGCTGCAGGTGGGAGGTGAGACAGGGAATGATGCAGTGAACTGATGACCCAGCAGAGAAGCCCTGGCTGGGGACAAAATATGCTTTGAACTAAAAGAAATAATTAGTCTGTGCTGATCTCATTCTCTCTGTTGGAACTACTTATGAACACAGTGCCATGAGAATTGCATTTCTTCTTGCCTCAGTAGTTGCAATGTCATTTCCTTTCTGCAGTTTTCAGATAGGATTCTGAAATCTGGTGCTTAGTTATGGATAGCAGCTCACTAAAGCAAGCAGCCTCCTTGGAGATTTTACCTTTAGGGCCTTTCAGGGCTATGAAACACTTGAGATGAAAATTGTCCATGTGTGCAGAGCCCACAGAATGTCTTGGCACTGCCCAAGCTTTGGCTAGAGGCTTTTGGCTAGCACACCATGAGCTGCTCCTTGCTGCTAAGGAGCATTCTTCATCCCTGGTGAATGAGTGCAACTGTTTTAATTCTCTGCTGAGCCCTTTGTATTAGCATTTCATACTTTGCAGAGGTGCAAACTGTATCATTTAATATGTGTTTATCACTTATTCCCCTGACTGGCCTCTAGTGTGGGCTGAAATAGTGAAAAATACTATAATTGAGTATTTCTTCCAAAGGATTGATTCTGCTGGAAAAAGAAATCTGAAATTCACTCTTCAGAATGCTGTCTCCATCTATTTTTAACACGGCTTGCTTAGCAAAGGCTGAAAGGAGTCTCATAGCACAGCTCCAGAAGAGGGCTCTCTCGTTTCTGAGACTGCTGCAGGTTGCAGACTGGCTCTGAGATGTGATGGGATCCATTCACCTGCTTCCCAGCAGGGAGGGAGGGCAAACCAGCTAAGCTCCTTCACTGCAGAGGCTTCCTTGCTGCTGACTTTCTGGAGGAACCTTTCTTAAGCAGAGCTGCATTTGCCTACCTGCACCCTAGAAATCTATTCCTCATTTAGTTTTGCTGCCAGAACTGGTGCAGTATAAATCTTGAGAACATCTGCAGGTAACAATTACAGAGCTGATGAATTAAATTTGGTATAATTAGGCTAACGAGAAGCCTCTACCTCTGTCCTGTGTTAAATCCAAAAGCAGGATTTTTTCCATTCTCCCTGAAGCATTTTTCCTCCCTGGTTTATAAGGTGTGATTGCCTTTCTCCTTCTCAAGCCATCTTAAACCTGTGATCTGACAGTTTATTCCAAACAGTATCAATTAATGTTGTTTTGATACAGCGGATGATGCCTTTGATGAATTATTTAGCCGTGCTCCTGAAAGACTGGATGATGTAAAAAAGGTAATTTATTTATTTATTCCTTAACAGAATCAAAATATATTAGGTGAAACATAATTCATGACCACTGAAAAAAGTGCTCTTTTATTCCTCTCCTGTTTTCCATAGGTGTTTTTGCAGTTTGTCAACCAGCATGTTGGAAAATTGGGATTAAATGTGAAAGACATGGAATCTCAGGTAGCCTGCACTGAACTGAAACTTATCATTTCCTGTCATTTATTTGAGTGTTTCACCATTAGGATCCCTCCTTTTTGTTGTATCAGTTTTAAACTTGTCAACATAACGATTGTATTTAGCTTTGGGTTAAGATATCAGGCTTCAGTCCCTGAAATTTGAGAAACTTCTAAGAATTGGAAAAATACAGCATTGTACTGAATACTGTACGTTCCTTGTAATGCTACAGGGAGTCATTTTCAGAGTTGACTGAACTCCCATCTTTCTGAAGTAAGGCTGATTTCTGAGAATTACACTGATAGGTTGGTTGCTGGTGTTTAGTGATCTTTAATGCGGGGTTTGCTGCAGGGTAGGAAGGCTTGATTTTCTTTAAATGGCAGAACTCCATCCTTTGAACATCGAGCTTCCTTAGAGTCTGTCAAATTGCAGAAGTACTTGCTGGGCAGCCCAGGATCAACTCCCACGCACAGGAAAGAGAGGCTCCATCACACCTCCACTGTTCTTGGGGACGGAGCAAGGGATGGGGGGAGGTCTCAGGGGTGTCCCTGATCCTTTTTTCTTTGCTTCCCTGGACACATACACTATAGCAGCAGGAGAAATCAGCCTGTGAGAAGGGAAGTTCTGGGAGGCTTTTGTTGTAAATCTCAGGCACTGCGCACAAGTGTATTCATGTGTTTGTCACTTGTGGCTATCTGAAGTCTCGTCACATCTGGAACAGTTTGTTTTAATAGCAGTCCTTTCACGAGGTTGTATTTTTTTTAATATGAGCTTAGGAGCCTTATGTAAGTATGCACGAAGCGTGCTGTCTGAGAGGTCGAGGAGGATGAGTCACTGGGCTGTCTGGTTGCCAGAGTGCCGTTGCAATTCTCTTATCACTGGAGTGGTGTTTATCTTTGGAATTTACTAAAAGCCCACATAATAAATAATATTCAAATCATTCCTCTTCCAGTTTGCAGATGGAGTTATTTTACTTCTGTTAATTGGACAACTAGAAGGTTATTTTCTGAATTTAAGGGATTTCTTTCTGACTCCAGCTAGCACCACAGAGATGGTAAGTTGTTATTTAATCACTTAGAACCCAAAGCTTCAAACATCTTGTGTATTTATTGCTTCCATATGTCGGAAGAGCTCCGTGTCTTGCTGTAACTGCTGCTGCAGTATAAAACCATATACACGCACGGTGTTTGCTGATGATGCTTTGGGACAGTACAAACGCAGGTACTAGGTGGTATTCAAATACTTTGGGACATATCTTCTTCAAAAATGTATTGTCTTATGTGATGTGAGCTATTGTTAATTGCATTTATTTATGCAGATGCATTCTTCTGAAGCCTTCCAGTTAAAATCAGAGTCTCTCTGCAGCAAGGAATTGGTGTGCTATCCTCCTACTAGTCTGTCCTACAAATGACATTGTTAAACAGATGACATATCTTGCATAACAGAATTGGATTCATATAGCTTTCCTTATGTCATCCTAAAAATATACCGTAATTGAGACATGACCAGAACATTTTGAAAGCCCCTTCTGTACTTTAGAAGCTCTTGAGAATATACCTCCTTTCTTCCTGGCTCCATTCTCAACCTCTACCAGGCAGGTTTTATCAGAACTTCCAAAGAAAATAGTAGTATCAGCCAGAAGGTAGTGCATGCTGGGTTGCTGGTGTGAATGCCCCAGCCACACATCCAGGATTCTGAAATGTTTTGAGGCATCTGAGATCTTTTCAAATTGTTTCTGATGTTGCTAAGGTCATAGGTGTTTCTGATGTGGCTCAGTTGCTGACGCTGGTGGGTCATGCACGCTTTCAGGAAGCTGACCATGAAAACGGTTATTTATGTTGATGATTTTGTATACGCGCATGCCTTTGCACCATAAAAATCAAAAAAACTTTTTTCCTTTGGGTCAGCGAATGGCTCAGAAAATCACAGAATTATAGAATGGCCTAGGCTGAAAAGCACCACAATGATCATCTAGTTGAAACCCTGGATGTTTTTCCTGGGTTGTATTTGTTTAGGTCTCTGAAGATGAAATGTTTCATATCCTTTGTGCTCTAGAGATATCTGAGAAGGGAATCTCTCCTCTGATGTGATTTGCATTCAGGGTTTCCCACACGAATGTCGATTCCCAGTCTCACTGCAGCTCATCTCCCCAGGCACTATTTATCTGTGATGAAAATTCTCAGAGATCCCTTCTTCAATAATAAATACTTCTGTGGAGATCATCAAAGCATTTAAAAGTACAGCTGTCTGAGACGTAGGTTCAGATTTTTTCAAAATTGGTTGACTGTTAAAGGCATTAGGAAAATTCAGATTTTATATCTAAGATGATGGGAAACAGATTTTGAAAAGTTAAATAAAATCAAAGCTTAAAATCTTTCCCTTTCTCCTCCTCTACTCAGTTTTTGAAATTGTGTGCTCTGGTCCACTGAATTAGGAACAAACTTTCAACGTTTTCTTCCTTCAGAAGAAGTCAATGAATATTTTTTCATTTAAGATTTTGTAGATAATGTTTTTCTTTTTGTATTAGCCCTGTTCCGACTTGCACGGATCTCAAGAAATGAAATGCCTTTACTACATTTTAGGTACAAACCGAGCTTAGAATACCTAGTTCTTACCCTGCTTCCAATGGTCACTAGCACCAGATGAGGTTATAATGGGACTATACACTGGTTCAATTCAATACTATACATTCCAGCAATTTCATTTTAGCAAAATTATTTCCAAGAGCTGTATTTTCTGTTGAATACTTTGCCAAAGTGCTATTTACTGTTATTCTTGTCTGATGTTTATTACAAGAAAGAAAGCAAGATGACAGTACAACTAAAAATATTGAACTACCATGGTTCAGCTGTCATTTGAACATAAAATGTCTTTCAATCCCCATGTGCTGTCTTACTCCCTGCCATTTTAGACGTTAATTGGTACAGTAAAGTATGAAAATATAACCTTTGCTGATATTTAAAACATGTCATTCATGTAATAAAAGTGTGACAACCACACGCACCACTGAAATCAGTGCAGTGTACCAACTTGCTCTCAAGCTGGAAGCTTGTAGTTCCAAACTGATAAATGCGCCTCGTGAGTCACAAGGAGGGGAAACTGGAATGGAAGCTGTGATACCAAGAAGGAAAATAGAAACAAAAACTAAAGGAGATAGGGAGGATGGGAGTTCATGTTACAGGGGCAGGAGAGCTGAACAAAGTGGGGATGACATCCTGGAGGTGACTGGCCTGCAGGTGCAGCAAGTCTGTGCTCCAAGTGGGTTACTTTTGTTCTGGGTGTCTCTTACAAACAGCAAGGCTTATAAGCAGCTGTAAATCAGGTCTGGTTCTGGGTGCTCATGTCTATAGGAAATCATATATCATAAGACAAGGGATAGAATTATGAAATTATCAGGCTGGAATGAAGGGTGAACTTTGTGTGGCCAGGTGATAAGGCCTGGGAAGGCTCCTGTGCTTATCACAACTGTGCAGACTTGGTATTTTTTGTCAAACCAGTCCCAAAGCTGAAATATCCCAAGCATTCTGATTGCTGTCAGATTGTAAATCCTAGAGAATTTGCCATCTCTTTTGAGTGTGGAAGTGCAGCTGGAAGGAACAACTTACTTTTCTAGGTTGCCTTTCTTAGGTAATTATCAGTATTTCTGTCTGAAGATTTACATTGAAATCTGCGAGTTTCTTTTCCTTGCAAATCTCATGTGCTTTAGGGAGGAAAATGAGATCCTTTCACCTGTGCTGATTCAATAAGAAAACATTTGATTTATTCATTCTGATCAGAAAAATTGTGTAGATTGGTATGAGCTTAAGCTCCCCTGTCTGCTGAGCATGAGAGGAAGAAAACAAGCTCAAATTTTGTAAATCTCGGTTACTTGTAAATCACAGAACCGGGTAAAACATAAATCTATCACTTCTTTTCAGAGCACACGGTTTTTGCTTGGCTTATGCATGTGGGACCCCAGTGCTTTTTGTCAGAAGATAATAGGGAACAGCGTGGCAGCATTTAATGTCGTACCTCCTGAAGGATAAATTGCTCAGTAGCCTAAGGAACATACAAAGAAAATTTGAAGTTCTTATAGGCCTTGTTACATCGTTAGAGGGAGAGAGCCTGCTAATTACCATGCAAGTAAATAGCTGCCCTTAAGCTGTGAGGAGCTAGTAAATTGAATGTTATATTATGTTGAAATATCATTCATCATTACTGCACATGCCTGTGGTGCAACTTTCATGTGGGAAAGAGAGAAAAACAAGTGAGGAAAAACATGGAAAAGAAGCCCAGCCTTTATTCGTAGAGGTATGCTCAATTTCTCAGGAGTAACACTAAGGGATATCATCACTACTATTACATGCATATGCATCTTTATAAGTTAAAGCATAAACCTCACAAGTATAGCTGATCAGAAGATTTCCAATCTTGGTAATACTAAATGAAATACAGACAACTTTTGACTTGCATACTTTTTTGCTCCAAATATGGTAAACATATGGACATTGTTTAAAAAAAAAAAAAAAAGTAGAAATAAATTCAGTGCATTTGTTAGATCCAGTTGTGAATCTACTCTGCTTTCCCTGTGGAAACATCCATTAACAGAAGACTTTCTCATGCAAGATCTATTTTTAAATAAATGGATTGTTATTCCCACCCCATGGGTGGGATGCATATTGCTGGAGATGGGTTGCGCATCTGGTTTTATATGATAAATGGTAGAAATTCTGAAGAGCACTCCATCAAAAGTAAAGAGATGAATATTAGTGTGTATTTATGAATCACTATCTTATTCCAGCTACTAGAGAAATACTTCTAAAGCCATGCTGGTTGTTATGCTGTTAGATGGACAGTATTTTCCTGTTACACTAATCTCTTTCTCTTGTCAACAGCTTCACAATGTTAACCTTGCATTGGACTTGCTAACGGATGGAGGTCTTCTCAATTTTTCTGTGAACTCTGAAGGTAAGTCATGGCACACAGAATTGTCTGGAGTAGCACTACTAACATCCTGGCTAGCAAAACAGGGTAATTGAAGAAAGTAGCTTCTGCAGTGTGACACCCATGCATTTCATTATATGAATGACCCATAGTTCCTTGTTCAGAATGAATAATAATAAAGCTGAACATTGCTTTGATTTTTTTTTTAATTTATTTCTGTGGTAAAGATGTTACAGTATTACAGATATATCAATTACACTGAATTTAAACTGTTTAATAAGTCAGTGATTGTCACAGATTTAGAAGAGTGGCAGTTCTTATTGAAAGTACAGCAGCTGAGCTGGAGGGAAAGCCATCTTCCTATTTCATAAGGAGCTTAGGTGATACAAAACCAAACTTGTTTTATATGAGAAGGCACCTTTCAGAAAATGTACTGAGAATCAGAAAGAATAATTTTTTTATCCAAATCCAGAGTGGCTGGTGGGTCAATCGTCTGAATATGACATTTATAGGTCTTGGTTGTTGCTCTGCCTACTTCAGACCTCCGAGCTGAGTCTTGAGCTCCATCATTCAAGTGAATGCTTATATTGCTGAGTCAGTGCTTTGTGTCTGATTTTACTGGGATGTATATTCCTGTTCCTCTCTCACCTTGCCAAAAAAATTCCCTTGACTGAGTCCAACTTTCTAACTAAAAAATTGCCCGACAGAACATTTTTGACCAGCTGCTCATCCATGTGCAATGGGGATGTGGGATGCAGCTGCATTAATGAGTTCTCAAATAGCACAAGAGAGGGCTGTGTCTGCTCAGACTGACTTCTTGCAGAGGACAAGGCATGCAACCTCAGCCTGTCATTGCTCCCACAAGCTCAAAATCTTGTTGCTGAGTAAGAAAATCAAGTGTTTGTTAAAAATAAAAAGAATTACCTCTTCCATTGTTAGTTATTCAACAACAAGTCTATGTCTGTATTTAGTATGGAACCTAGTGCATCAAGGAGAGGGAATGACAGAATATAGGACTTCCTCTGTTTTCATTTTTGTTTTCTTTTTCCTCTAACACTTCAGTGATTCTGGAAATTTGCGTGATGAGCATGTATGAACTGTGGGCCTTTTGCCATATGGCATAGAGCTATGAGTTTAGAAAGCTATTTATATTAAATACGAAACAAGTAACTGGCATGAGCTCAGATCTCCATGCTGGGATCAACTTTTTATATGAAAAGAGTTAAAGCCTTGCTTTTTTCTTTCCTCTGACTATTCTCTACTGCCTCAAATACATATTTAATCATTAAAAAAAACATTGGTGCTAACGTCCACAGATCCTTAGCTTCATGGGGAAAATCGTCAGTTAGTAATTGATTTTAATATGATTTAGGGGTACTACAGATGTACACTTACTGTTCGAGGATCTCATCTATTGGTGTTTCATTGTTTCTTCTGATGATTTACAACAATAACAGAAAAACAGCAAACCTTCTCTATTAGCTACAATCTTCCGTTGCAATTATTAAACACGACAGAAGGTTGCATAACAAGAAAGTGGAAGCTGAGAACTAAAATCAAAAAAGGAAACAACCAACAGCAGGAAAACATGATAGAAACATGACAAAAAAATAGTATCAGGCAATTCCCAGTATGATTCATACCATAGAAAAATCAAAAACAATGAAAGGTGTATGAAAAATGAAAGGTGCAAAGTCCTATTAAATTATCTTCTTTGTTCTATCAGAGAACAAGAGATAAGAATTATTTCTTGCTATACATTATTTATCCTGTCTTCCAGCAAGATAGTGCAGCAAAGGTTCTTTTTTCTTATGTTCATTTAATGAATAAATATTTTTCTGAATTTGTGGTTCCTGTTTTGCTTCTTGTTGTAGTTAAACTATGTAAGTTTACATTATAATTGGAGAAAGTTGGAAGATTGGCTTTGGCAGTGGTGGAATCCTCTAGTCCTCCAATTAGAATTGCTAACACTTCCCATCTGGTTGTGTTCCTTCTTGTGTATCCACAGATATTGTGAAAGGAGATCTGAAGACTACAATGAGGGTTCTGTATTGCTTGTATTCCAAATACAAGGCTAAAGAAACATGAAGAGCAAGGCCAAGAGCTTAGATTGCCTCTTTTTCTTCTTTTTCCACCTCTTTCCTTTTCTTCTTTTTTTGTGCTAGCATGTCATGGCCTGGTTTTTGGATTCCCAGCTCTGTTTGCCACTGTGTATGTGCATACACTTGTGTGTGACACTTGCTGTATTAACACTGCATATGCGATTATGTATAGATGGCCTGAATAACTGGAAGTATGTGCATATCCAGGGCCAGTGAATTGTGTAATTCTTTGACTGGAGCAACAGTTTGTTCCAACTGAGATCTATGATGCTGCAAGGAAGTGTAACGTGTGCTTGTTTGAGACTCCAGATTCTTTGCTCCCGGAGATGAATGTGGAAGCTGTTATTGCAACCTCCCCGCTTTTTTGCTTCTTATTTACTCTGAAGAGGGAGAAGGCCCACCATAGCATCTCTGGGAAGGTTAAAGATACTATAGAAGTTCAGTTTACACAAGTGGTCACCTGTTGTCAGATGGAGCATTTGTTCCGGACACCAGAAGAATAAGTAGTCAAAATGAAGTTGGCATTTACCATAGAATTTGATGAAAGTTTCATCACTTGCCTTCTCTGGAAAAGGGACCAAGGATTACATGCTGCCATGAGACTGCAGTAACCAAAGGGATCTCCTGCATAGCTGTGGAAGAATGCCATGGTTTCCTTGACAAGTTAATGCCAAACTGGACAGCTCCAGCCTGTTGCAACCCTAATGTAATGTGTTACTGGTGGGAATGCTTATTGCCACACTGGGCACTTTACAGAAGAGATTGATGTGACTGCATTTCCCTCCAGACAGAGGTGGTAGATGCTGGTCAATTCTACAGCTGGTAGAAGTAGAGGCCATCATGGACGTGTGGAACAAAACTCTCAGTTTCTGCCACTTCCAACAGCATACTCGTGCTGGGAGCTTTCAAACTCCCCTGGGACCCTCTTAGCAGTGTTTGTCTGACAACAGTCCCCACGCATTCCATCAGGACCCTCTGCCTGCAGCCTGCTAACATGTCGTGTGAACTGTAACCCTTCTCTTTCTCTGGTGTTTTAAATCAGAACTCTTTCAAAACCTCTGTCTGCTCCCCTAACCTTAATGTTATGTCATGTTTGTATTGCATAAAGCTCGAGATGTAATTAAAAGAAAGTTTTGATATTATTTTGGCTTCTCTCTAAGCTGATTTAATTTCGTGCAGTCGGTGACTCTGATACTTGATCTCCGATCCAATCCTCCAACTGTGTAGTAGTGGGAAACTGAAGCGTGCTGAGTGTGAGTGGTGACATTTAAAGATGAGAATTTGTTGTGTCTCGTTCCTGATCACCCAGCCAAAGAAAGATCCTTAGATAGCAATAATGGGAAGTCTTTAAGTCCTTCCTTTGAAAGTGGTAATAATGCACAGCAGCTAAAGGAAAGCATTCTACCACGTAATCCCTTTTGTGCTAATAATAATCTCATTATGTCTTTACAGAGGAAAAATCCAGTGTGTGTTGCCAATGAACTACAAGATCAAGTTGCTTCCCTAGCAAAAGTTGTATTTGCTATTTCTAAAGATTTAAGTGAGAAATACTTGTTTTCTCATGTGCAGTTCTCTTATGTCTCTTGCTTTATTCCTTAATGGGACTCAAGTAATTGGCTTAAAGTTTTGTTCTTGCTTTGCAGACCCCTTCTGCTGAGGCTGTAACTTTGCAAGTGAATTGTGCAGTAAGTCATTGCTGGGCAAATAAACCGGGGATGTTGTTGATGGAGGGCAGGAGCAAGAGGCAGGAGTGCCTCTGGGCAGGGAAGGTGCAGCACTACCTCCTCCACCAAGGAGCTTAACCTGAATCTCCTCCCCACTGCTGGTGACCACAAGTTGTTTTTAGTGTATGGCTTTTATATAGCCTCTGGGCTGTGTTGTGGGATGAATTGGTGCTGCCCAGCTAGGTGGATGTCAGGGCTCGAGGAAATGCAGATTTTTCTTGGCATGCTTAGAGATTTATGGTCTACTCCTTTGGTATAGGTAAGTCTGGTGCTTGTGTTTCTGCAGATTCCTATTGGGGGAAGTTTGGTTCTTGGTATTTAATAGAATGGGACGTATGCTCTTCCCAACATCAGTTTGTCTAAACCCTGTTATAAACAAGTCATTCCTTTGAAAATATTCCAGGGAAAAAATGACAACTAATATGCCTGAATCAAAATACTGCAAGATTGAATATGAACATTTTAATCTTTTTTTTTTTTTTTTTTTTTTTAATGCAGCAAGCCAATTTATAACACACTTGATGTCTCTGAATGCTTTGATAAAAAGCCCGTGTTTGATTACTAAAATACACTGCAGAATATTACTAATCCATCATGCAGGCACCTGTTTCATAGTCCAGTTCAGAATACCCAAGAATACACTATTTACATTTGAGGTATAGTCACAGACTTTGCATAGTTTAAATTGTAAAAACAGATTTATGGAGATTATTCCAAAAGTATGATGCTGGAGAAAATGGGAATATGTAATATTGTTCTCCGATGTTATTTTTGCCTTACATCAAAATATCTTGTTTTTCTTTTCTGTTAGAAGTATAAGTTAATGAAAAATAAAGCTGCTTACTGTTTAATCTGGCAAATAAACTGTGATCATTTGAATGAACTAAGTTGTCTGTACAAACCATTTCATTGCTGTAATCAAGTTTACCATATTTGTGTTTAAATCCTAGACAGTAAGACACACTGAAATCCAAGACAGATGACACACTGGAACAGGTTGCCCAAGGAGGCTGTGGATGCCCCATCCCTGGAGACATTCAAGGCCAGGCTGGATGTGGCTCTGGGCAGCCTGGTCTGGTGGTTGGCAACCCTGAACATAACAGGGGGGTTAAACTAGATGATCATTGTGGTCCTTTTCAACCCAGGCCACTCTATGAGTCTACGAAGCCATTTTTGATGGAAAAGCACAGTAGACTATTAAGGTATGGCATTTCTTATTTATAGTGCCTGTGGCTAGGTGTGTGGTGATAGCTAAGTTACTGCCTGAGCCAGTGATTGAGCACCTGGTGAAGGGACACAGCCAGCCGTGGGAGCACAGGTGAAATGTCTGGTTCCACCCTTCCCTAAGCCTCATTTAAGGGCTGGCTGCCAAAGGGAGGGATCGCTATCTGGATATCCCTTCTATTGGAGTGTTTGGTGAGTTCTGATCCTTAGGATAGGTAAGTGACTCCTTTCTTTAACTGGCTTGTGACCATCACTCTTTTGGGTGATTTAGAACTGATGATGTGCTATTGCCTTTCCCTGTGCTAGGTAAGCAAGTTTACCTGCAGTGACTTCAGCTTTCTGATAGGGTTTACTGGCTGTGTCAAACTGTTTTTGGGGAAGCAAATACAGTCTGTTTCTTTTCTAAATAGCCAATGTTTTGTCTGGGTATTTCTGAGCTGGAGGAGGGTCCTGCAGGAGCTCCTGGTGCTGTCCTCATTTCAAAGGCATGTGACTTGCAGCCGTGTAACGAGGCTGAGAACTGGAAGAGGTCTGAAGTGTTTTGACTCCTGCTTGATTTCATTTTTCTGTTGTCCTGTCTTTCTCATGTACTCTGCTTAGAGTATAGGTCACCTATAAAGCAGACATGAAGTGGTGAAGGTCTGTGGAAAGAAGAGTGGGTGCAAGGGCAGAGTTACCATGATGACACAAGGGAAGTAGCAGGTGCACAACAGTTTGAGGCATGAGATCAGACTGTAGACCTGAGAGCAAGCTGGAGCTCTGTCCCTGGGGTCTGGACCTCTCCTCCTGCAGGGCTACGTGGCTGTTTCTTCATGCCCTTGGGTGGGTAGAACTCTCTGATGGGCACCTTGCTGGTGGGCCTCATTGGGAAGTGAGCAGTTACACTTCAGAGAGAAAACACTGACAGACCCTAAATGCTGCTGGTGGAAAGGAGCAGCATCTATATACTCTTGAGGGGTGCCTATTCTTCATGTCTGTTTTCTCCTGCTGCTTTTTTCCCTCCTCTTATTTTCTTACTGTGATTTCTATTGTGCTGCATCTTCCAGGGGGACATCCCCACAGTCAATTTCAAAAGGCTGTTCAGCAATTAAGCTTTCAAACCGTGAAAGCAGCTAATTCAAATTATTTTTCTCTGTGAGCTCGAAGTGTGTGTTCATGTGTGTGAAGAGATCGTGCTGCTCTTTCAGCTCCTAAAATCTCCCCAAAGAATAAAAGCCATTGTCAGTTTTCACATGCTTCATTTTTTTTTTTTTTTTCTTAGTCAATTAATGTTGTGAGAAAGGGATGAAAGTGTTACTTTGCAGGTTACAGCAAACAAGACAGTATACAGCAGGCCATCCACTTTCTGTGGAGATGGATGGGATTTCTGTGCTACTCTAAATCTGCTGGGATTGTGACAAGGTTAGCAGGACACAAAGCGTAAGATATGGAGAGGCATGTTTTGAGACTAGTGAAAGCCAGCAAAACTGTAGGCTGGAACAGCCTTTCCCCTCATCTTCTCTGCCAGTCAGTTGTACTTTCTGGATTTTTAAAATAAAAACCCTACATCTCTATTTTTTCAGCATTTCTAATCAAATAAAACAGTGCATCAGGGCACCTCTTTCCCATCTTCCCCATAGTGCTTCCAGATTTATAAGCATTTTCCTTCTGTGCCGTGATAAGAGAAGATGCCTAAGCCATTCTGGTCCAGCTTCAATTGAAGTTTTCAAACTTTGTCTACTGATCTCCTTTCTTAGGCTGTACTGACTTCACGTATCTCATCAGGAAGTCAATTAAGTAATATGAAATAGATACATGTTAGAGGAAAAGGGAGGAGCTTGGTCAAAGACTGATGAATTTCATCTGTAGAAGAATGGCTCTTTGTTTAGGGTGGGAAATGGCTCAATTTGGGTCTTAAAATCTTCCTGTCATATAATTCCTGAGGAATTGCAGTTGAGTTGCTTCATGCTTTTCACTTGTATCACAGATTCCCGCCAAGTTCTGTCTTCTCTGGAGAGCTGCAGCCTGCACTGAACTCTCCTCCTCATTGAGGGGCTCCACTGCAGTTGAATAGCCTAATTTTTCATGGGAAATGGAGCCCAACTGTAGAGTCCTGCCCTTGATGGAAAAATGTAAACTTGAAACATAAGAACTAAAATGTCTCTGGTGTGCTGCAAATACGTTTCTTTCTCCACTGTTCTTGGTTTTTGTTTGTTTGTTTGTTTGTTTGTTTTTTGCCTGTTGACTCCCTTCTCTTTTCTTCTCCTATGTTTAAGGAGTACTTTATCCATAGGGGAAGCGTTTTATTTTAATGTAAAATGCCAACCATTGCATTCCTGCCAGGAATCAGTCTCTGGATTCTAAATTGCAGCACATGCTTTCGCTTTGTCCCTGGGCTTGGATGTCCTTCTGGACCACCTGTTGCATAGCCAGTTGCCAGTCCCAGGCCAGAGAATGTGAGAAATATTTTCAGCTCTGTATGCACAGTGCTAGTCAGGCTTTTAGGGAAAAAAGCCAAGAGAAATAAAATGTATAGAGTCAAGAAGCCACAATTCTTGAAGTGTGTCTTAGCATGGATGTTTCTACTAGAAATAAAGTATTATAAGCCTATCTTAAATTCTAAAGAAATGTATTTCTCATGCAGTTTCACCTCTGCATGTAAAGGTAATGATTTTTGAACTCATTAATTTATGATACTGTCAAAGCAATGTAAGGGCATCTTAGTGAAACAAGGTCTATGTATTTTTGTCAGGTTATTCTGCAAACAGAACAACTAAAATCATGCAAAACAAACAACAAAAACTGAAATTACAGTCTCCTAGAACCTGACTTTTTTTGTGTGTTCCTCCTCCTTATTTCAGTACTTAAGCACTCTGACTCTTTATTCCCCAGTTTTCTTCTCTTGTGGTCTGTGGTGTTAATTGCCTGGGTGGTTGCACAGCTACCTTTTGGCAATGCCTGCTCCTTTCCCTCCCCCTTTTCAGCACTGTTGAGATGTCCCTAGGAAGGTATTTTCTGGAGAAGTCACATTTGCAATGCAAAAAAAAAAAAAGCCGTGGAAAAATTTCTGGAAACACTACCTGGCTGCTGTGTGTAAGAATTTAAAATGTTTCTCAGTGAAATGCAAAAATAATTATTTTATCCTTTCTCTAACATTTAAAAAAACAAACAAAATGAAATAAAAAAGCCCACAAAGGTGTAAGTCATAGCATTTTGACCCACCCAGTACATTAGGGATGTAGAAGTACGTCCAAACTTGATAACAAACTAAGTTTCCGTACGTGTTTTACTTTCTGGTGCAAGGCAGCTAGCATATGTATGTGTATATGTAGGTTCCTTTGATGTGTTCTCTTTTTGGCAGGAAGATGTTGAATAGGAAGGTTTTGAAAAATTCTGGGTGTTTGAGAACTTCAGCAGATTAGAATCCTTTGATGCAGCTGTTGTACACCAGGATTGTTTGTGATTGTGTGAGAGATTTCTGGACGCTGGTCTCCCACTTGGCACTGATGGGACTATACCTTATGCTGTATTATTATGTGTCAAAGTGTAACTTCTGGAAACGTCAGGTTTGCAATGTGCAAGTAGGATTAGACACGTGTAGAGTATGCCTCAGAGCTGAGGCACCTCTAGTTTACTGTATGCACTTTGCAGATTTTTTTTCCCATGTTTCTGTGCAAGAAGTCCTGTAATGACAAGGGCCTTTATCAATAGCAATCAGTGATAGAAGGCTGGACATCTCCATGGCACAGCTTTGAGGTTATTACTGGGACAATTACAGTGCAGACAAGGGGATTACAGTTCTCACAACAAGATTACTCCAAATTAGGGTTGTAGGTGAGAGAAATTGAAGCATGTAATTTGCTACACAACTACCTGTGAAGCTTTTGTATCCTTACAGAGTTTGAAGAGCCACAAGCTTGTTGTCAGTGATTTCATAGACCTTAAAGTTGCTCAGGAGATTACTAGTGAGATATGCTTTGAAACATGTTTTGGTTCTCCTGAGGTTACAGATTCTGTAAGGAAGGGCAAGGAAGTCTACATGGAAAGGGATTTTCTAGGACATGAAGCCAAAAGGGCAAGAATTGTTGATTAAAATTTCTTGCAGGGGATCCCCACTGTAGAAGTGTTGACTCTAGCTCTTTGCTACGTCTAGAAACCGTGTAAAACATGTACCATGCACTTTATGTAGAGCAGATGGTACAACAGGCTCTGCTGGTTGCAGTGTGTCAAATAACAGATTGTCTGGAAAAGTTTACTTGCTTTTGGCAGACAATTTAATTCAGCTCATGGTATGTTACTGAAGTTCATAGCGCCTCTATGCAAAAGTAGGCAGCTAACACATTTTGTCATCTGCTATACCAAAAGTTTCTTAAATAATAAAAGAATGTTAGAAGTTGTGTCCCTACTTGTGCTCGCGAGTGGAGGTGGGAAAAGAAGTCTTGAGAGTGTGAGTAGAAAAAGTAGTCTGGAATCCATACATTTGATTCGTGTTCCAAAGCCACAATCTCCTTCCAGTTGGTACAAAATTGTATTTTGATGATCTTTTTATATACATTTTGAAATAGTTCCTCCCTTCTATATTGAAGTGGGAGTGACATAAAAAGATCACAGACTTTGGTGAAAAAGATACTATTTCTACAACTCCTAATGTCTGTGCAGGATGGTATATTAGATTTGGCACCAAGTATGTTCGCACAGATTCAATAACCCATAAGAGCTAAGCATACATGGATGTTAAACTAAGAATAAAGAAGTGTATGTGTACAGCTTGATGACAGTGAGCATGGGTGATCATACTGCTAAGAGATCCTAGGACAGACTGGCTTATTCAAGTCCTCCTCCGTTTGTCATTGCATTGTTAATCACAGAATTGTAGGGGTTGGGACCTGCAGAGATCATCGAGTCCAACCCCCCTGCCAAAGCAGGTTCCCTACATCAGGTAGCACAGGTAGGCATCCAGGCAGGTCTTGAACATCTCCAGAGAAGGAGACTCCACCACCTCTCTGGGCAGCCTGTTCCAGTGCTCCGTCACCTCACTGTAAAGAAGTTCTTGTGCACATCTGTGCGGAACTTCCTATGCTGCAGTTTCCAGCCATTTCCCCTTGTCCTGTCTCCACTCACCACTGAAAAGAGTCCAGCGTCACCATTCTGCCCCCCACACCTCAGATATTTATAGACCTGGATCAGGTCCCCTCTCAGTCTTCTCTTCTCAAGGCTGAACAGACCCAGTTCACTCAGCCTTTCCTCATAGGAGAGATGCTCCAGGCCCCTCACCATCTTTGTGGCCCTCCGCTGGACTCTTTCCAAGAGATCCTTGTCTTTTTTGTACTGGGGAGCCCAGAACTGGATGCACTACTCCAGATGAGGCCTCACCAGGGCAGAGCAGAGGGGGAGGATCATCTCCCTCGACCTGCTGGCCACGCTCTTTTTAATGCACCCCAGGATGCCATTGGCCCTCTTGGCCACGAGGGCACACTGCTGGCTCATGGCCAACCTGTCGTCCACCAGGACACCCAGGTCCCTCTCTGCAGAGCTCCCCTCCAGCAGGTCATCCCCCAGCCTGTACTGGTGCATGGAATTATTCCTCCCCAGAAGGAGGAATGTTATCTCTTCTCTAAAACAGTTCTTGAAAACACCATAATGTAATCCAGATGGAAGTACATGGTTGAGCTGACTGTCACCTGGACTGGTCTACTGTGCCTAGCAAGCACATCGAAGCATTTCTGTCTCTTGGTGTCTTCTTTTAGTTCTGTCAGATGGGTGACAATCTGAATTTCCTATCAAATCACCTGCTTGTCCTCCTGGTGCTGAGGTCAGCTTGCAGTGTGGTGTTTGCAGATTCACTCTGAGGAGATTAAAGACTTGCAGACTGTAGTTGTATGTGATACCAAATGGTGATAACGTCTTTAAAGTGGACTTCTTTAAAAATACCATCATATATGAATTAGTGGACCTTTCACATTTCATTCCCTTGTTGCACACCTTGTACATTAAATTCATTTGGTGAGGTATCTTCTGTATATTCTTTTCTGCCAAATGTTGAGACAACAAGAAACAGTAATGCCACCTATACTTCCTCAGCATGGGCCTTAAAAGCTCATCCTTTTTGTTCTGCACACCACTTGTTCAGCTGCTAGTTGTATAAAGCAGTGGCTGTTGTGCTGTCACGTGCTGTGACGTGTCTGCAGGTGCAAGGTAAGACTTGTGTTGGAAAGGATAAGGATGGGAAAAGGAGGAGATGTGCTGGCATCCTTGCTACACCCAACTCCCACAGGACTCTGAGTTTTTCCAAGACAGACAACAGCAGGTTTCTTCCATGCAAATCCAGACAGACAGACTAGACTGTTGCCAGCTGGCATGGTTTTACCAGGCCTTTTTTATTAATCATAATACGCTTTTTTTCTTTTGTTCAGCCTGCCTGCCAGTTCTTGTTATCACCAATGGCATGAGGGGAGTGCCTTTTTCTTCAGTTCTTTACTGTGGTCGTTGCCATCTCTTAGGATTTCCAGGGATGAAGAACAGAGCCTATGCTTGTGTAGAATAGTGGAGATGATAATTATCCCTCTGAGGATTAAGTTTGTGAGGAGCAGCAGGCTCCCACTGCAGACATGAGCTGTAGTATCACAGTGAAGGCAGTGGACTTTTGGGCTGTGGGATGTCTTACCTGGAAAAGAAGAGTAGGGGGGCACAGGTGATCTGAAGGAGAAAGACACTCAGCTGTGACTGAGAGGAAGGCTGGAGACATGAGGGAGATGTAAGGAAAAGCGGGGCTAAGACCAGTGCCTTGGCTCTAACACCAAGAACCCCCTTCCATGTATCCTCGGTGCTTGAGAGGGTAAAGGAAGGAAGAAGATGGCAGGTGCAGAGTGAACCTCTATGAACCTGACAAGCAAGTGAAGCTGAACACCTTGAGGAAGCTTTCAGTTCAAAAGTTCAGTTCGTGCTCGTGTGCATGTTTTAGATGCTTTACTGGGATATAAAAAAGATCTGTATTTTCATAGCATTGTTACAGTTTTCTGCATTTTCTCCTCAAGGAGATGGTGACTGTGCAGGACACAATGATACAGGCAGGAAACCTGCCCAAATATTGACCCAGCAGAAGCAAGCTGTGTGCTTGGGAACCTTCAAGAGAGCTTTCCCTTAAAGCAATGGGTTAGTGACCAGCCGATCAAGCAATTTGCTTTAATGTCAACTTGTATCTGCTTCTACAGTCCTCATCTTGTACTGTTTCTGCTGACCCGAGCCCAAGAAAGGTGTCCCAGCTGAGCCTTTGCCACAGTCATATAAGCTAATTTTAAGCTAATTTTACAGTGTGCTTATGACAGTATAATTTGGGGAAATGACTGCAGACAGCCAGCGCTTCCAAAGGGCGTTTTAAACTTGCTTATAATAACACATGGCAAAATCCATCAGCAAGTGACCTTAATGTATCAGAAAATTCTCCATTCTCGGACTTCTCACTACCTTGCTTTGTGTCAGCTTACTCCTGCAGAAACTGGGTGTGAAATGCTGCCAGCACATAAGGGTAGTGATTCACAGTCACCTCTACACAGGAGCTGTGATCATGCAATGTTCAAGGCAGAAGAGAGGGAAGTCACTAAGGTGTGGCCATGTGCAAGAGGAGATAGAGGAACACTGAAACTTGCAACGTCTCCTGTTTTCCCTCTGTCCAGAGAAAGAACTATCATTGTCCAAAATTTGTACTTTCTGGGTCTTGGAGATGTGTGTGTGTGTGTGTGTGTGTGTGTGTGTGTGTGTGTGTGTATATATATATATATATTTTTTTTAAGACACCCACCATTGACTTAACTGTGAATTTAGTGGGAGTGAAGATAAATTAGAGCACTTTGGAATATCCTTTTCAAAATATGTAGTCTGTCATTCAGAGAGATGTTGTCTGGATGTCTTCCAGAGCAGCTCCCAGGCCAAAACAGGACCGTCACAGAATGCTTGCAAGAGTGACAGACTCCATCCGTTTGACACAAATGGAAGCAAATGTGGGATGAGTGTGGAACCTGGATGCTTACCTGTGAAGGGGGGAGCTACTGGTGTGGGTGCTGGAGGTGATCCCACCTCCTCCTCACAACTTTCCTCTGGGACAAAATCTGTTATAAATCTCACGGTTCTAGAAGATCCATTTGTTGCTGGCTTGGAGCCAGTCAAACCAAGAAACGTTCATTTGCAATCCTAGTAGCAGCACAAAACGTTCACTTTGATTTTGCTCATAAGCTACTTTTGATTAAGTGCAGACTTTTTCAGCAGCAGCCTATTCACGTGCTTAGCTACATTTGCATGTAGCAAAGGGTATTGGGCATGAACAAGGATGTTTCCTTGCTATTCTTCAGTATCTTGGACTTTCTCTTATCCGAGCACAGCAGCAAATCCAGTATTAGTGGTTTATGAATTAATTGTGTATCTGGCTGCTGAAGCAAACAGTTTATGGAAATCTTGTTTGAATTATCTTTGGAGAAATGGCTGTAGACAACTAGTGCTCCCAAAAGAAGGGGAATGGTTTTTAACTGACTGAATATCAAATATGGCAAAATCCGTCCGCAAATAGCCTTTCTTAGTGTACTGGACCCCTCCCCCCCCCCCCCTTCCTGTAGCAAAGAATGTTCCGTTGAGGACATTTGATGTCTATGGACAGGATGCTCCCTTTGCCCTGCCCAGGGGCAAGAGCAGCTGGGAGGCCAAGCAGTGTTTTTGGTTGGTATTGAGGGCTGTGAAGGTGGAGAATACCATGGAGGCATGGAGATGGTAAGCAGCCCTGAGTAGCATCCTCCAGGTTGGGTCCAGCAGTACATCCCCAATACATGCTGAATGAGAAGCAGCTCCCTAACAGTGAGCCCCTCTAAGAAGCAGTGCCTTCAATCTGCCGTTGGTATGTCCATGCAGACTTCATTTTGATATGTCTGCATGGGATGGGAGTACTCTGGGTGAGAAAGCAGCTGCAGTCTTCCACCTATGGAGTCTCGATGGGCACCCGGAGAAACGGGTCAAGTAACTTACTTTTAATGTTATTTCAAGTTCTGTTAATTTTAAAATGTTTTTTTTTTCCTCGGGTATCTGTAATATGTGACATCATGTATGGCTGTAAGTGCAATCATCTGTCTTTCTGTATGATATTTTCTTTGTGAAATCCCATTTCAAAGCATCTAACTGAAATTGAAGACTAATAATGAACAAACCAGTACATAAGACATTTCAGTAATCATTTTCAGCTATGTGAGGTGAGAATCTGAGCAAATGCATGCAAGATTAAAGAAAATTTCCTAGGGGTGGGGGAGAGATACCAAGTTTACTGTAAAGATTATACGTAGATGCAAATCCATGTACTGTAGTAATCACAAGTCAAGGCAAATACACTCTTTTATCTGGAAAGAAAAATAGTGCTAATGTAAAACAACAACAGAATTGCTTTAAAGTCATTCAGTGTCAGATGCTTAGGGGATGGCTATATTTGGGTAAAATCTCCGTCTCATCAGAGATGCGCCAGGGCGCAAGCTACTCTCCCATGAAATATCATGAATCTCTCAAAGCAAATGTTGTTTGCCTACGAAATCAACCTTCCTGTGCACAAGAAGTGAAGCCAGCCCAATTGTTGTAACAAAGACTGAGGTAGAAACTTTTGCTATCTGCTGAGATAGAGGGTTTCAAGCCTGGCAAATCAATAGGGTTGGAAATACTGCGAGGTCTAAGCAAGTCTGCTTTTACTTTTTTTGTGTGTGTAGATTATTTTTAAGGCCTTTCTCCTTTTTTTCCAGTGTCTCAGATGTGTTCCTGAAAATTACCGTGGAAGAAGTCATTGTTATGTTGTGACCCGCATATTGTCTTTTTTTTAAAAAAGCAAAAAAACCCACAACTTTGAAATAATGATTGTATTTTATTTATTTTTTTTTTTTAATAAGTATTCAAGGACTGCCTCAAGTAGATGGGGCTTACATGACAGCAAATCTCAGATCATGGATCTGGAAAAAATAATAGTGTTAGCAACCTGCTCTCAGTAATTTCTAACTGAAATTTCTATGCCTATCTGCTCATAAAAGATAGCCCAAAGGTTTGCTATTAAAAAATAAATGTATTGGAGGGAAACTTTTTCACTGTAAGTCTAATGACATTATGGTCTTGTTCAATCAGAGAAATCCCAGAGCCCTGGGTACTTGAGAATGTGACGTCTGTATGTAAGAGGGGTCATAATAAGGATCTAGCCTGAACTCTGTGCCAGGGAATATTACGGAGCAGATCACCTTGAGTGGGGGATCAGGCTTACCATGAAAGATAATTGCTTAACCAGCCTTATTTTTTTTCTATGATCAAGTGACCTGCCTGGTGGCTGAAGGAAAGGCTGTCAGCATAGTCTACTTGACTTCAGCAAAGCCTTTGACACTGTCTCCCACAGCATTCTCCTGGAGAAATTAGCAGCTTGTGACTTGGACAGGTACACTCTTTGCTGAGTAAAGAACTGGCTGGGGCACCGGGCCCAGAGAGTGGTGGTGAATAGAGTGAAGTCCAGCTGGCAACTGGTCAGAAGTGGTGTTCCCCAGAGCTTGGTATTGGGCTTGTCCTGTTTAATGTCTTTATATCTTTATTGATGACCTGAATGAGGGCATTGAGTGCACTGTCAGTAGGTTGGCAGGTGACACCAACTTGGGAGGAAGTGTCCATCTGCCTGAGGGTAGGAAGGCCGTTCAAAGGGGTGTGGACAGGCTGGATTGCTGGGCTGAGGCCAATGGGATGAAGCTTATAAGACCAAGTGCCAGGTCCTGCACTTGGATCACAACAACCCCCGGCAATGCTACACGTTTGGGACAGAGTGGCTGGAAGACTACGTGGAGGAAAATAATCTGGGGGTGTTGGTTGATGCTTGGCTGAACATAAGCCAGCAGTGTGTCCCAAGTGGCCAAGAAGGCTAATGGCATTCTGGCTTGTATCAGAAGCAGTGTAGCCAGCAGGAGCAGGGTGGTGATTGTTCTCCTGTACTCAACCCTGGTAAGGCTGCACCTTGAGTAGTATGTTCAGTTTTGAGCCTTTCACTACAAGAAAGACATCGAAGCCCTGGAGTGTGTCCAGAGAAGGGCAATAAAGCTGGTGAGGGGTTTGGAGTACAAGTCTTATGAGGAGCAGCTGAGGAAGCTGGGATTGTTTAATCTGGAGAAGAAGAGGCTCAAGGAGGACATAATTGCTCTCTACAACTATCTGAAAGCAGACTGTGAGGTTAGATTAGCCTCTTAGATACTGTGAGGTGAAGTTATCCTCTTCTCCTGGGTAGCTAGCAACAGGACAAGAGGGAATGGCATCAAGTTATGTCAGGGAAGGTTCATGTTGGATATTAGGATGAATTTCTTCTCTGAAAGAGCAGTGAGGCATTGGAACAGGCTGCCTGGGGAATTGGTGGAATCACTGTCCCTGGAGCTGTTTAAAGAAAGGGTAGATGTGATACTTAGGGACATGGTGGGGAAATATTGGTGGTGAACAGTTGGACTTCATGGAGGTCTTTTCCAACCTTAATAATTCTATGATTCTATTTGTGTGGGGTTTTTTTATAACAATTTTTTTTTCTTTCAATAAAAGCTTTGCATCTAATTTTAGATCATGTCAATACATACATTAATAAGCAGAATCTGGTTACAGTTTATTATTTTTTGCCTTTTTTTGTCTTGTCCTTCCCTCTCAGTGCTGTTTGCAGAATAGGAACAGAGAAAGAAGTGTGGATGTAACGTGAGGGGTTTGACAGGGATGCTGTAGTCCTGAGCTTCTCCTAGGGCTGATCTGGGAGCATCTTGTCTCCTTTGTACCTCTGAAAATTCTTCCTCTGTATGTACTCCAGTCCCGGGTGCTGTGCTGCCTCTAGAACAAGGGTTTATATTCCTCTGCTTTCATCCTGGCTTTCCTCACATTTATTTGCTTGGAGAAGATGGATTTGGTAATTGAAATGGCTTCATCTGAAGATAGCTAATCATCAAAAACTCATGCTTGAGAATGGACAAGATAGTAGCTTACAGCATTTCTAAGAAAGTCTGTATGGATAATAGGCTGAGGTTTTGTGCCTTGTCCCTAGATCTGAAGGAGGGAGATGACTCTGCTGGAAGAGGTTTGCACTCTTACCCAGGAAGGACACTTGTAGTTTAATGGAGTTTTGTGTTATTTAAAGACTCCTGATGATATTAATTGCCTTGGGGTAGACCATGCTTTCAGTAGCTCTCTCCAGCGACCAACTATCTCATTAAAAAAGAATTTAGCCAGGGGTTGCCCAAGCAGAAATTCCTGGCACATTTCAAATCCTGCAGGAATATTTTCACTACATTAACTGCATGGGAACAGTCTGACTATACTTCCTGACCCCTATGTCATGTGGTACAAAGACAACAGCATTGGCTTTCCTCTGCAAAACTTTAAGCAACTGAGATGTGAAGGAACTTCCTTCAACTTCAAATGGGAAGGAAGTGGATGTTAAGGTTATTTCCTCTACCCCAGCCTTGACCCTACACCAATATGTGGGCAGCAGTGAACACCCCATAGACCACACTGCAGGCCTGGCTGATTGCCACAGATTTATTTCTGGGAGGCACTTGGATCACAGTATTGTCCTGCAGGACAAAAAGCCCTGCATGACTGGAAAGAGCCAGGGTATCTCTATGTAAGGAAAGAAACAGATACTTCAAGTGCAGCAGAAGCCACATAGTAGGCATTGATCTCAGAGCCCTCTCCACGTGCCTTCAGTTTTTTTTTTAAAGGCTGGAGAAAGCCCATGAACCTCTTCATGAGCTTCTTTAGAAAGCAGTGATAAATAGAGCTGTGTGCAGCCAGCTTCAGAGGATGGCTGGCTACACAGCTATCTGTCATTGGACTTTGTATAGCTGTACTTGTTTAAAAGGAAAAGCCAGTATATCTGGAACTATCACACACATAGATCTTCTCATGATATTGTAATCAGACTGGAAAATTGTTTTTGAATCATAAAATGAGTGCTCTGCTGGAGGTCTGGATGTGGTGAAGCAAAAACATGCTGTCATGCTTCAGAAAAGCAGGAAGCCTGACCCAAAGTGTACCTTTTGTGCAGCACTGCTCAGCAACAACTAAAACATGGGTCTGCTATCAACATTGTCTCTGTGACAGGGCCAAAGCATAGTGTCATAGAAAAAATGAACTCTGACCCAGCTGCAATCAGGAAAACTTAAGTCACTATCAGTCATATTTGAAAAATTGTGAGGTCCTCAGCAACTGGAAAAGGAGAAACATCCATTTTTCAAAAAAGAGTGAAAAGAAAGATCTGGGGATTTGGATTTGATGGATTTTTTTTTTTTTTTTTTTTTTTTTTTTTGTGGATTTGATTTTCAGTGGATAAGGAATTGTCTATAAGGTCAAGACAGTACAGAGGCCACAAGAATGATCAGAGGACTGGAGCACCTCTTCTATGAAGAGAGGCTGAGAGAGCTGGGGTTATTCAGCCTGGAGTAGAGAAGGTTCTAGTGAGAGCTCATTGTGGCCTTCCAGTACTTAAAAGGAGCTTATAATAAAGATGGAGAGGGACTCTCTTTACTGAAGTGTGAAATGATAGGGCAGGGAGTAAAAGTTTTAAACTAAAAAGGGAGCAGATATAGATCAGATGTAAAGAAGTTCCTTATTCTTAAGGTAGTTAGATACTGAAATGGATTACCCAGAGAGATTATGGGTGTCCCCATCTCTGAAACTGTTCATGGTTAATGAGACTGAGAAACTTGATCTAGGGTAAGGTGTCCCTGCCCACGGCAGGGGAGTTGGAACTTGATGATCTTTAAGGACACATAGTCTAGTCTTGTTTAACATCTTCCTTGGTGACATGGATGAAGGGGTAGAATGCATCTTCAGCAAGTTTGCTGATGGTACGAAGCTGGGAGGAGTAGCTGACACACCAGAAGGCTGTGCTGCCATTCAGCGAGACCTGGACAGGCTGGAGAGTTGGGCAAAGAGGAAACTGTGGAATTGCAACAATGGCAAGTGCAGAATCCTACACCTAGGGAAGAAAAAACTGCATGCATCAGGATGGGTTAAGGACTGACCTGCTGGAGATGAGCTTTGGTGTCCTGGTTGTTAGCCAGCAGTGTGCCCTCATTGTATTTATTAGCAGCCTGCAATAGACAGAATACACTTACTGTTTCCTCTACCTTATAAGTTGCACCCATTTTATATCCTGCCCACTTTTTTTTTTAAGTAGAGATGCTCAGAACACTCACCATCCACTCAGAGCTTATTCCAGGGCTTGCTTTGTTTGTTTGTTTTTTGTTTTTTGCTGAAAATGGCCTGTGTAGAGAACTTCACAGCATAATAGATTTATACACACATGCTTCTTTCTGGAATTCTTTGCTGCTTGTCTTCAGTTATTTTACATGTGTTATGGCTTTTCTTGGGCCTACCATATACATATGCATAGATAAATTTTTCATAAGAAACAAGTCCAGTCCCTTTCTGAATTTCTTCAAAACTCGGTCACAAATTTCGTTCCTGCTTCACAGGGAGTCTTTGTAGTTCAACTGAGACTCTAAGAGGGGAGGAGATACAAAATATGTATTCTCAGAATAATGAAAGGTAATTGGAAATATTAAATGGCATAATTGGACCGGAATTGCTTTGAACACCTGAAAGAGGAAAAAATTTGTTGTAGGGGACTGTTCTCATTAAAAATGAAATTTTCTGTTTGACTGTTTAATTATGAAATTACAGCTGATTTAGTGGTCATAGCATTTTGAGGTGGATTACTACAAGATACTTGAAGGCTTTACAGTGATGTAACCCTTTATTCATATATATATATTCATTTTTTTTATATCGTGGTAACACAACAGAAAAATAGAACTGTTTTATAGAGAAAAACCTCACCTTGGGAATGAGGGTGAAATGTGCCGGGAATCATAATCACTTTCTATAGCTGAGCTAATGACATTATTTCATCAAATTTTTCATGCAAATAGATATTTTCTCTACTATCACTTTAGAATAGACTAGTACACTCATTCACTATCATATTAGCAGAGGTGAAAGTGAAAAGGATCCAGCCATAATCAAAGCCGATTATCCAAGGATTCTGTCTATCTGGTTCTTTTTTTTTTCTCCAGTGCTTATCTGCTATAGTGTGAAAGATATAATAAAAGTCTTTCCTCAAAGCCTGTGCATTTTCAAGGGCTTAGGGACAAAGTTCTGTCCAGTTTCTCTAGTAATTTGCAGTAAATTATTGAAAAAAATTGCCCACCTCAGGTACTTCAGTTTGCTTAGCTTGTAAAATGGATGAACTTCAGAATGCTGCTGGAAGTTTGAATTGCTATTTCCTACTCTTTTTTGAGATTTTCAGGTGACATCAGAAATGATTTGCATTCAGTTCACATGCATCTGTTTTCAGGTTTCTAATTTTCATATAACTCGGGTGAAAGTGAAAAGTATTGCTTGTATTCAGCATGTGAAGAGAAGTTACTATTGCTGCAGTACTATCAGTAATGATCCCTTTCCATCGCTAGGACTTCCTTTTGAGTATATTTAAGTAGGACCGTGTGCTGAAGCATAACTTTGCATACCTCAAACACTTCACTCCCATGCTATGGGAATCCATCCAACTTGTTGGCATCTACTCACTTGGTAATCCAAAGAAATCACTTCAACAGCAAAAGGGATATTTCTATGATGATGCCTTATGTCTCAATCAGAACAATCCTTTGGCGTGCTTTCAGAATCTGCAGTCTTGTGGAATTAAGTATTTATAAACATGCTGCAGAAATAGTATCTTGGCTTAGATCTCTCAGTTTTGTGTAGAAATGGCTTGAAATGAGGAATGAAAATTTTAAGTAATAACAGATACCATTGCAACATCAGAAACTCTAAACTGAGAGGCCCAAAGCATCTGAAGATAGCTTCAGGATCTTTTCTTCACCTAAATTCTCAATCTATTCTTACTGTTGTTGATGATCAGTAGAAATTTTAGGTGCTGGTGGTCAGTATGACGGTCTGTCCAGTGAAACCTGACAGTCATTCAGATGATCGCATTTCCTAATCTGCAGGTTAGACAGTG
This sequence comes from Tetrao urogallus, assembly GCF_951394365.1. Lineage (NCBI taxonomy): Eukaryota > Metazoa > Chordata > Aves > Galliformes > Phasianidae > Tetrao > Tetrao urogallus. The sequence goes on along the minus strand of NC_136813.1, from coordinate 125,270,072 downwards.
AATCTGATGCTTAACCTTTGACACACTCTTTTTGGCAATTTCTGTATAGCCAGTCATTAATTGTTGTTTATTTGCATATACATGCACATATATTTATAACCTCATATATAATGAATATTATATATATAAAATCAAACTACATATAGTTTTTGTGTGATTAAATTATTTTTTTCTGTGAAACACTGAAATTTTGGAATGGTCATGGTGAGTTAGGTTGCAGAAGTTCAAGTAAAGGCAGTGATATTTATCTTGGTAGGCATGTAAGCAATCTTTATCTTAATTTTTTTTTAACTGCATCTGCCTGTTCTTTTCCCCAGCAACTTTCACACTGACTGTGTAGTCAGCAAAGGCATTGAGAATAGTCTGAGTATCAGAAACCTGTGCTGAAGGATGTGGGTATCCATCAATATCTTTGGTGGGTACCTGGGTGTATGCAGACTTAGAATCATAGAATCACCAAGGTTGGAAAAGACCTAAAAGATCATCCAGTCCAACCGTTCACCTATTCCCAATAGCTCCCACTAAACCATGTCCCTCAACACAACACAACATCCAGCCTTCTTGAGTTACGGTTTGTTGGGAACTGTTTTTTGTCCATATTGAGTTTCATCTTTAAGCTTTACTCCTAAAATCAGAAATTGTTTCAGAATAGGATCAGTCAAGATTCCTGTTAAGAGGAGAATTCATCAGAAAGCTGCAACTAATTGAGGTAATACCAAATTGGGATTAAGAATAAAAACACTTAAAGTCCCAAAGTCAAGGAATGCCTTTGTTTAGGAAGCTTGCTGAATTAGCATGCTGGTTTCTGTGTGCAAGCTACAGAAAAGCTATCATAATCCCATGAATGTTTTTCCCCCAGTGTAGAACTTGAGCAAAAGAAGTAGTCGTGCGTGTGACCCTTGTCCATTTGTTGGTTAGTGAGCGAAGCAGATGACTGTCTAATTGTGGTAGTATACTTACACCCTCAATTCTGTCCTTTCCCATGGCAAAACACTGAAGGACCTTGGTTGTTTCCATGATTTTGAGATAAAATGTATTAGCTTCTTAATGTGAAATGGCACTTTTGTTTAAAAATTGATGTATAATGAATAAAATTAAAAAGATTTTCAAAATACTTCCCCTGAAATAATTAAGCAGATTACTTCTCCCTGAAAGAAATAGTGCAAGGTGACCAGAAGAAGCTGTTTGAAAATACTGGTGTAAATTTTTCATGTATACCAAGAAATACTGATTTTACATATGCAACTCTTAGCTCTAGATACAAAAATATAATAATAAACATAATAATCATCATTATCATCATCACCATCAAACAACTGTTCCTTGCCCAGGTCTCTTTATATCCGATCTTTTGATCAGACCTTTGATCTTTTAAAGCCAGATTTTCAGAGATGGTCAATGTGTCCTCATTTGAGGCCCTCCAGACTGGATTTGCAGAGATGCTGAGCACAGCTGGAGTCAAGCTACTCTGTGTGATTATTCATTTTTTAATTCATTCACTGAGTGGAGGCTATTTATTTAAAAATTGATACGGAATCACTGACAGTAATGTGCCAAAGAACCTGTGTGGGAAGGAATTGCTCTGGGTTCAGCCCAAGCTGAACCACTGTACCGATGGGTGTGCACAGAGCCTACAGGTAATGGTGGAGAAGCAGGATGGCTCTTGTGCAGGCAGCCTTCGAAGGTGATTTGTGGGAAAACTGTCTGGGATCAGATATTTAGAGACATCAACCTCATCTGTATGCACAAGGGAGATGAATTCAGATTGCCCTCTCTGCCTTCAATTTCACACATCCTGAATTTTGACTGCCTGCTTCTTTGACTCATAATATCCTTTTTAGTCTGTTTTTGTGTATTTTCTGCAGTAATGAAAATCAAAATGTACACTTCCACCCCTTATAGTGGAGAGAAACACAGACTATTACAGGTGCTTTGGCCTTCCCTAGTTTCAACATGGGATGAATAAGAGTCCCACTGCTGCCATAAAGCAAGAAGCAGACATTTGTAAAAAAAAAAAAAAAATATATCACTAGAGACAAAGAATTTTCCATTCACAAGTCCATGTTTTCAGGAACAAGTAAATCATCTTGTCTCAAGCTTTAAAAACATACAAATCTCCTTAAGGAAAATGCCCAACATCTGTCTAGATGGCTAAAGTGAGGCACAGCTCTATGAGCAACAATAAGCGTGGCTCTATGCAGGCAGTGCTATGTAATTTCTGTAATAGTTGGTATTATCAACCCTGCCTCCATACTCAATTTGGGATTACAGTGCAGCGCTATTCAGCTGTTGCTGAGAGAGAGAGAGAGAGAGAGAGACTGCTGTTATTGTGCATTTGAATTACGAGGCATGAAGATTAATGATATGAAAACTAGCAGCACTCTGCTACAAGTAATTTTTGCTTTCATTCTGCACTCTCATCCCCGAATGCCAACATTCGCTTACATTTATAACGTTCCAATGGAATATTAAATACCAAATTAAGTACTGACTCATCTAATTCTCGGTACTGGAATGCGTCTAAAACAGAGAAAGTTTTTGCTTCTGTGAACCTCTGCTGCCCCTTTGTCTACAATTTGTATCAGTAAACATTCACAACAACGCGCAGCTTTATTCAAATTGCAAGGATTCATGACTATCTGGTGTTCCTGAGCTTCTCCATCAGAGACAATATTAGCTCCGTCTGCAGGTCATTCTGTCTTCTCTTCATTATCTCATCATAATTTTCCGTGTTTGCAGCATACCTTAGATCAAATGACCTTTCTTCCTGGGGAAAATATAAAGAGAATATTGATTTGACTGTCACTACAGACCGCTGCCAGGTGTTTTTTACCTTGCAGTGCAGCTGGGAAGAATCAGGAGTTACCCCCTTCCCTCTCCTCTGATTGCGTTGTCTCTGGCGAAGGAACACATTTTCTCATCAATCACTTTGTTAACCCTTTTTTGTTTGTTTAGTTATTTACTTATTTTTTCTTCCTTTCTTTTCATTCCAGAGCAGGTGGTGTGTGTCCTCATACAGTGTTTGAAAATTACTGAGGTTTTGATTCTGTCTTTCCTAAGTAAAGAAACATTTTGATTTCTGGAAAGAATAATTACTTTCACTGGGACTGCATAGGCGTAACTATTTGACCTAGTTGAAGGTAGCAGGTAGTGAAGCTGCTTCCTTATGCTACTAGTTTCAAAACAAATATTTGTTAGCTGCTGCTCAACGTGCCTCCTGTGAGAAAAGATATGTGTTGGATGTCAGTGCATGTTCCTTAGCTCTGGAATTTTCCCTTGAAAACATTCCTATTGTGTTCTGCTGTCCAAAGGGGCCAAGTTTACTTGTGGTGCCAGAGTTTGGCAGCTCTTAAGGATTGCCCTCCAGCCCTCTGCCAGCGGCATTTTGTTTGAGCAGCGTCTCTTTCGTTTTCTTTGCTCCCACTCTCCCTGGTCTTGGTGCCAACACTTCTCTTGACAACCTGTTCCTCACTCCCTGCCCAACCTTTCCTCTTAGGTTTGACCAGAGCCAGACCTCAGAGGTGGGCTGATCTGCCCTAATAAACCAGAGCCCTGACAGGTGTGCTGCCAAGGATGCTCCTGAGGCTGGTTTGATGGGCTTTAAAATACCAGATGTGCAGTAGGTTTACCGTGGATTGGCAGAAGTCAGGGCCTTATGATGCTGACCTCTAATGTGCCTTGGTCAACAATTTATAAAGAAACAATGACTTTTAAAAGGCTCTGACCTAATATCTCCTGATATTTCCATTATGTGCTAGACATAAGACTGTCATTAAGACAAGAAAATGCTAGTCTGGAAAAATATGGACAATGTATATATTTTTAAATGAAAATGCACTTAGACTTTGCATTATCAGTAAGGATGTAGCTGGGACACTGCATCTGAATTTTAAAAACAAACTGCATCAGATTATAACTTATATTCAGGTATTCATATACACAGAATCTTGGTTATTGGGCAAGGCTAGACAGAAAACAGATTGTGATGGTCTAAGATATAATTTATGTAAATTTATTTTTAAAACGAGTTTTAAAATGTGTCCAAGAAACAAAAATCCAGGGAAAACTTGGGCAACCAAGCCAGACAATTTCCTAAAAGAAAGTGATAATCTCTTCAACAAGACATGCACGTTTCTGAGTGTGAGGCAACTAAGAGCACCTAATATCAGTCAGATCTTAGGATCTAAAGTGGAAATCAGGAGACTTCAGCAACCTTTGGAGAAGCCAAGCACCTCAGGAGGGGGACAGGGCGTGTAACCGGGATACTATTTTTCTCTAATGTCTGAATTAACATTGAGCATGCATGCCAACATTTCCGCTGGCTTCAAAAGGAGGTGTGCTGGTAGTTTCTTTGTCGTGTTATGATTTTTCTCTTCTAATCTCTGATCTTATTTTTAATTAAATCACTGGAGTTGTGCATTACTTGCATGACTAAAGATGACAGAGTGTATTCCTAGCAGAGAAGACACCTGCTGAGTCAATAAATCAAGGAGGGAAAGATAGCCAAAACAAGTATGTGAGCAATCCTGTAGGAAAAAGCAGCACTGTTACGAGACTTATCATGTCTTACAGCAGTAACATCACCACACTTGGGTAGTGATTTAGACTGATGGTTAAAAACATACACTAATAAGTCTGTAATTTACTGCCCAGGCTGCTGTATAAATAAACTTGAAAAGGAAAGAACACTGTTTTATTTTCATACCTGAGTCTGAATGTGCAGAGTTGATAATTAGAAAAAAATACGCTTACTTTTGTGAAATGATGTGAGCATTGCTGCAGAAGCAGGTGAAAGGGCCGTGTCTTTGGAGCAGAGCCTCCCGTTCAGTTTTAGCTCCTTTTATTGAGCTGTAGGTGCTGTCAGGGGTTTTCCTTACCAGATGCCTGTTTGTATGTGGCTACACCAACGTGAGCTTATGTAAGTCCAGGTGCAGCTGGAGTTGTTTTCAGTCAGTGCCTTCTTAATACATGTAATATTTAGTTAATCTGAATGAATTAAAATTCAGCCTAGCAAGAAGATTCTAAGCTGTATTTCATGGCTTCTGGGCAACCAATACTTTAATATAATGCAAATTAGCACTAATTAACATACACCCTCTAGGCCCCCCCCCTTAAGTTCAGCCATCCTGCAGGATAAACAAGCCAAACATGGTTATTACCATTTTAATTTGATCATATTGTAGAAATGTCAAAATATTAGCTGGGAAAATTAACTCCTACAATTCAACGTATGTTATCCTGGAATTAAATCAAGGGTAGAAGGGAATCAACTCGCGTCCAGTTCTCCCACAACATTGCAGGAGTTCTGCGCCAAAAAATGTAACCAAAAAGCCCTCATACATTTACCTGGCAGGAAATCAGAAGATACTGATTTTGATATATGCCTTTCCCAACTCCTTATCTATTGGAAGCACAAAGAGACAGCAGGCTGCCTGAGTTGGTGGTGGGCTAGGTGGCTACCAGGCAGCCTTTCCTGTGATCTTCTGCAGTGCCTTTTTGTTGCATGGGGCTTACAGACACTTACAACCCAATTTTAGTTTACTAGCTGAAAGAAAAGTTGGATATTTTAATACTTGGGAAGATGGGTGTTTTTCCCTTGCAGCAAGCAGTGTGAGGGGGCAATCTGAGTGTGATGTGCCTTAACCTCCTGTCTGCACACAGCAGTGCATGCTGCCTCTACCTATGGCATGAGAGCAGCCCCTGCCACTGAGCAGCTGCTTTGCTTGCCTACGTGTCTAAAGGAAGATTTGGTGCCTCATTATTTTTCCATACACAAACATTTACAAGTGGGAGATTTAGCATGTGTTTCTCTCAGAGTGCATAATTTCTTTCTGAGTCAAGTGACAGACTCTCTTGACCACATAAACCCTTGCTCATTCCTCCGCAGATATCACAGCTGCTTCAGAGTCCAGTGTACTTTGCTCCTAGAGGTGTCATAAATGTGGGCTTCTTTGTATGCGTTCATTATTTATTGGAGAAGCCAGTACTTGGAGCCAAGCAAGAAATATTAACGTTTAAAAAACCAAGAATACCACATTAGAATGTCAATTCAAAGAATTCAAAGAATTCAAAGTGCTTATAGAGTTACATGTCACTTAGGGAATATTTGTTGCAGAGACAGTGCATAAACCTTACTACACACGGCACAGCTGAACACAGTGTGTGGCAGGAGCACAGTCATGCTTCTGATCAGGAGCAAGCAGGAGAGAGTCAGAATGCCCCTGTGGAGCTGACCATGTGTTGTTTACATTATATTGACATGTGCTTGTCTGAGCAGTCAGTGCAGGCAGAGATCTTGCTGCTGATAGAAGGGTTTTTTTGCCCTGATCAAACAGGAATGAATCCTCTGTTTTCAGAAGTGTGCGTATATTCCCAAGGGTCTGCTGAGGGCATATAAGCAGTGGTCTTTCTGTGTTTTAGGTACATATACATTAGTAACTCAGGCATATATGTTGTGCCATGAACTTGTGTGTTGAGTCATTAAAAATAATGTTATTTGTGGAATCTGTTCAAAGAAACATTACCTCCTCAATTATTTTTACTTGCATCTGTATGTATGCATAACATCTTTTGCAGCGTATTTACTTTCTTGTGAGATGTTTTAATTATCTGTTAGGTCTCTGCACCGGGCAGGGAAAGCAGAATATTGAAGTCATCATGCCTGCATGTAGACTCTGCTTTAAAGAATTTGCAGCCTTCAGCTACTGTCGCCGGTGTTGCCAAGCTTGGTCTCAGCCCCTCTTTCTGTCCTGTGGGGAAGTTTCAGTGTGAAGGTTTTTGCCATTTTTAAAGAGTGAAGTAAGAGGGAAATGTCTGCTTTTGCCCCTGGTAAGACTCTGAAGACATTCATCTTCTCCCTCCTGAAAGCATCAACACAGCATTGAATGCTGAGACAAGTGTCATACCAGAGATGTGCTTCCATCTTGCACAGCTCCTCTGTAGTTCACACATTATCAGCAGAGGCTCATTGGAGTTTGGCAGCTGAGTTCTCTGACCTTGAGTGAATTCAGTACAACAGAACTTCTCTCCTTTCTCACTCGTGACTTGCTGCAGAGAGGCAATACCAAGCATGGCAGGAGTCTATGTCATGGCTGATCTAATGAAACAGCCCAGACCATTTGGGTATACCAGCTAACTATGCACTTCCAAGGGTATCTCTACCTTGTATTCCCCATAGCAGCTTGCACTTGAGAGCATTTATCTCTAATTACTTGTGAATTGTTCTTGTTTTCTCTATGAAAAAGGGTTAAATACTTGGCAGATCTTTAATACATGGTAGAGGGGAAAAAAAAAACATGGTGGTTGTTGTTTTTTCCCCTCTATCATAATGAGCAATGCTACCTAGAGTTGGTATATGGCATCTGTATGTATCTGTAATGCATCTTCATTTCTTTCAGTGTAACAATTTTATAAAACCTGTATATATAAGAACTGAACGTGAATCTCATATATGATCAAAAAGATCAATAAGATATAGGACCATAGCATTAAAGACGGAATAGCTCAACATTTCAAATTGTATCTGTGGGAGTTTGTGACCATTCTATTGTTGGCAATTTATTGGAACACACAGAGTTTGGGTTGATTACACTTAATTTCAAGTGGTTTAAGCAGAGGGCAAAGACTGTCAACCTTCTGTCACTTCTCAAGCGTCTTCACGTGATTTTACTTCGCTGTTATAACTTTGAAAATTTATCTGCAGAAATCGTGTGTGGCCTCTCCTGGGAAGACATGTCAGAACAGGGAGAGTTCAAATGTATCTAAAAAGGAGTCTGTTTCTGAATGCAAACATTTGGCAAAACAGCATTGTGGCAAACTGTAAATACAGTGCTATGTTTCTTCTAATTGGTTACATGCAGGGAATAAGAACTTGGGTGAACACTTTTATTCAGTATGCATGCGAGCGTTTAGTGCTACTGCAGTGCTCACTCAGTTTCTGTTCCTCTGTATATACAACAAGTAGCACGAAACTTAATTCTTGAGAGGAGGATGTTTATGAAGAATTCAAGGATACTAGCTGCGAAGGGCTACACCGAGAAGGGCTGAAATCTCTCTTGGAGCAGGTGGCTGAAAAATTAAGATATCAAACTCCACATTAATTTGAGCTAATCAACTGATTGGGTGTCTGATCAGCAGAACTTATCTGACCCTGTAATTTTCATGGTTTCTAGGTAGCTAGTTTCCAGCATTCCTGAAAATGCAGCATGATATGATGAATAAATCTCTGACCAATGGATGTGTACAAAATCAGTGATTCTTGCAAGGATCTCTGCCTTAGAGTGTACAAGGCCTAGATACCTTTGCAAAGTCCTTCCTAGAGGATCTGTCACTGTGCAGATCTATATTGCCAATACCCCAGTGATGGGTCAAAATGTAATGAAGGATAAATTAAATGTTAGTGAGCAAGAACTGGTACTCTTCTGAAGTGGCATGGCATCACAATGAGGATTAAATAGAATTGAAAACTAATAACATCATCAAAATATTAGTAGCTGTGGCTCAGAGAGCTGCTCTACTTCCTATTTCCCTAATCCTTTCCTCTAGCTTTCCAAAGTATAGCACATAGCATTCCTTGCCTGCCATCATCCTGCTGGTCATCTTAGCCCACAAATATGAAGAGCTTAATCTTTAGAAAGGAACAAGTCAGACCATCATTACGTTCTCTGTGGATGTAAATTCAATATTTTCTTAGAACAACACAAAAACAACAACAGAAATTACACCTTTTCTGCATATTATATAATGCATATTGCATTATATGTGGCCTGGACCTGGCAGTATGAAAGTATGATTGGATTATTATTAGAAGAAGACGAGGTCTATCTTTTATTTGTTGAGGTTCACTCTTTTTTTATTAGCACAGAGATCTCCTAAAAGGAGTCTGGTAGAGGACCGCAAAGGTTATAAAGGTCCTGGAGCATCTTCTGTATGAGGAAAGGCTGAGTAACCTGAGTCTGCTAAGCCTGGGGAAGACTGAAGGAGGATCTGATAAATGTTTATAAACACCTAAAGGGAGGTGGGAGGCAAATAGATGAGGCCAGGCTCTTCTCGGTGGTGTGTAGGGATAAGAGGAAAGGCCTAAAACTTGAACATAGGAAGTTCCATACTGACATGCAGAAGAACTTCTTTATGTAAAAGATGATGGAACACTGGAACAGACTGCCCAGAGAACTTGTGGAGTGTACCTCTCTGGAGATATTAAAGACCTGGCTGGATGTCTAGCTGTGCAGCTTATTTTAGGGTAGCTGCTTTAGCAGGGGGGGTGGACTTGATGATCTCTTGAGGTCCCTTCCAAAACCTTGATTTCTGTGCAATTCTGTGAAATATAATGACAGTAAGAGCAAAGCTATGCAGAGCCTCTATCCTTTACTGGATGTGGCAGGGAATGTGACCACTGAGGATAAAGCTGAGGTTCTCAGTGCCTTCCTTACATCTGTCTGTAAAAGTCAGGTCAATTATCCTCAGGGTACTCCACTGACCTGACCTGTAAGTCTGGGATGAGGAAGAGAATAAGCCTTCTACAGTTCAGGTGGGACCTCTCTGCTTGACCAGGAACACTGATAGATGGTGGAAAGTGGCTTGGCAATCACCTCTGCCTGCTTCCTCAGCACAATTGGGTGGATCCCATCTGACCCCATGGACTTGTGACAGTCCAGGTGGAGTAGTAGGTTCTTCTTGGATATTAGGATGAATTTATTCTCCATAAGAGTGGTGAGGCGTTGGAATGTGCTGCCTGGGGAAGTGGTGGAATCACTGTCCCTGGATCTGTTTAAGGAAAGGGTATATGAATACTTAAGTACAGTTTAGTGTGGAAATATTGGTGGCAGGTGGTTGGTTGGGCTTGATGATCTTGGAGGTCTTTTCCAACGTTGGTTATTCTACGATCATTGTCCAACCACACCGAGTACTGAATGATCTTGATCCTGTGCCCACACACACAACTAATGTTTTTCTTTGCCTGACAGAAATGCCACCATAGAAGAGCTGGTGGAAACAGAGGGTCACATAGGTGGCACCAACCCAACTCTGCCCGCAGATGGAGCAGGTCCAGTCTGATGCCACATCCATGGCCCCCAGCTTTGCTGCAGGCTGAGGAGAACTGAGGGCTGGAGGGTTCTCCTCTCATTGGTGCTGCAGCAGGCAGAAATTTTTACAAACTACAAAAGAGAGAGAGAGAGGCAAGAGCTGCTGCTGGCAGCCCCACAGCACAACCCAAACAAGGCCTTGTTTGGTGATCCAAGTCTCACAGATATCCTTGACTGGAGTCCAGGTATGAGCCCATGCTGGACTCTGCTAGTACCCAAATTTATATATTGAGGGTCACAGTTATCTCTCACTGGCATTACAGCGCCTTGGTTGATGGCCTCATAGTCCGTTGCTGCATGTATTCAGGCACCAGCCTGGGCCTTCACCAGCCTCCATCATTCACTGATATTTCCTTTGTGATGGTGATATACTCGGGAAAATAAAAATTGCATGTGTTTACTATTTCCACAATAATCCATCTTCCATGAACTGTTTAAGCTTTCTGAAACTTAGAGAGACATTTCTTGTTTGCTCTGGTTTGGTTGCAGAACATACTGTTGGCAATCTCTAGATCAGGATTGCTTTTATACCAAGTGCTCATATCACAGCAGGTTGTTTGCTCATGCTTTCCTCCCCAGTGTAGTCTACAGGACCTTCTTTAGTGGGGAGTTGGACTAGATGATCTTCAGAGGTCTCTTCCAAACCCTACAGTTCTGTGATTCTGTGACTCATTCAGTCTTTTCAGCATGCTGACTGTTCCCTGCAAAGTGATGTGTTGCTCCTTTACAAGGATATGATATAGGGCTAGAACTGTTAGGTTTTTCTTTGTGATTAAGGTTTTTAAATTAGAAGCTTTTGCCAGCTTTTCCTCTGACTTCTTAATTTTTCACTCTTAATAATACAGTTAAGGATCAGCAACAGCTCAAGTGCGACAGCACTGTTTTGTACCATTAGTCAAGATGTTATTTTGTAACAATGTTCAGGACTATATTTTCTTTTTTTTTTTTTTTTTTCCTGATCTTTGTCTGCAAGCTATGACTTTCCTTTTTCTTTTTTTTTCTTTTTCTTTTTTTTCAATTTTAAACAGGACGTTATTCTGATGTGGATATATTAGTTGAGGTATGCCAGAGATGTCTAAATATGCCCTACTGAGGTATCCAGCCCTCCTGAGGTATCCAGAACTTTTAAAGCTACATAAAGAAATACTTCCACATATTTCCTGTGAGAAAAAGCAAACTTCATTAGTTCAGTCAGAAATATTAAGTGAAGGGATCAATGCAGAATGTCTGATCTATGTGTGCTCCCTTAGGGCTGAGCACTTTTCAGTCCATGTCACTTGGGCCATGACAATGTGAGCGCTCAGCCTCCTGGAGAAGGGAAGGAGCACAAAGGAGCTCAAAAGAAAAGCACAGGTTTAACTTAAAGGCACTACTGTAATTAATTATAATTCTTAAGGAATATTGCATGATACCTTTCCTGCCTGTGAAAGTACATAGGATTTTGTACAGTGGATGCTTGAGGCATGTCTCTTGTGTCCTGTGCTATATAGCCCAGAGACAGAAAGATTTCTGCCAGGGCATTCTCAAAGGATCTATTCTGGCTGATGCTGAGACAGGAAAAAACCCTTCCCATTGCACGTAAACATGGGTGGAAATTACCAGGCTCTTGCCTCTACCTGCTAAGTGGACCTTCCCATCACTCACTCAACTGCTTGCCTGTAACCAGTCATTCTAAAAGAAAATAAACACTGTGAACGCAGTTTTAAACCTGGTGTCAGCTCAGTATTCAGTCTGCTTGCAGCCTGAATGAGATAAGCAGGCTCTGAGCAGTCCAGTACCACTGCTGCTAACGGCAGGGTGATGAGCCACACTGTGCACCAGGCTGGCAGGCAGCTTGCACAGCCAGAGAACTCCTTTAAAGTGAGCCTGGATCTCTCCATATGGTGCTGCAGCTTAAAGCATAAATATACAGAATATTTGTCATCTATCTGCCTTTTCCCCTACTTATTCAAAAATTGGTTCAGTAATATTTGCATGTTTTAAAATGTATTTCTTCTGCTTTGTTTTCTCATGTTATGTTCATTTTCTCTTTCAAGAAGATTTTACCACAAGTAAAAAATAATGATTGAATGAGCACATGCATAATATATAAAAAATTGTGAAATACCTGTTGACAGAGGAAACCTGTTTAAAAGCTAAGCTTATCTGGCTGGAAAAGAGAAACACTGTGTGAGGGCTTTGTATCCTCTGGTACAACCATGTGGGATGTGTGCATGAAATGCTTATCCAGGAGAAGAAATATTCAGAGATTTTCTACTGAAAGTAAATGAAAGCAAATAGATAGCCTGACACATGCCTGGCATTGTCCCCAATAGGGACCTGTGAATATTCATGTGCATCAGGCTGTGCATTACACAGCCTATATCTGCCAGTGTTCCTCATCTTCCCACACTCTTATGAATTTCTCTCTTCCATCTTCTGCATTGTTGCAATCATTTACTCACTGTCAAGACATATGTGCTGTGATAACATCCACAGCCTTTGTTACTTTCTCCAGTGTTTCTCCTTCTGGGCTGGTTATTCTGTTTCTTGCTTTTAAAAAATAAACAAATGAATAAAAATAAAAAAAAATTAAAAAAAAAATCTTATTTCTAGGTTTTCTCTAATCAGTAAACCATCTGCTTCTTTATTTCATTCCTCTGCCCCTACTTTATTACTTTAATGTTACACAACGGAGTGTATTATGTCTGGAGTGTGAGGAGTAGTACTAGCTCCAGAGATTTTACTGTGTAAGCAGTAAAACCAAACCAAGGGCAGAGGTTAATCTCTGACAGGTCTGAGACCAACCTGGGATCAGAACCTGTTTTCTGACCTCTAGCTCAGGGCACCAAGTCAAGTGTTCCAGTGTCCTTAATTAATACCACTTTTCTTTTCCTCTTGAGCCTTGCCAGATTTAATTTTGATATTTGTTCTTTCTTAAGTCTGTTTAGAATATATATATTTACTTCCAGATCTTCAAGGAATTAGCCAACAAACTCCTCTGGAAAACTGCTCTCAGAGACAAGGGAGGGGAGTAGAGCTGGCACATCTTTAAGGAAGCTTTCCTTAGTTCACAGAAGTTCCCCATGTCCAGGTGTCGGAAGTCAGGAAAGAAAGGCAAGAGAGTGGCATGGCTGAACTGGGACCTGCTATCAAACAGAGCAAGAAGAAAATGCAGGGGCAGTGGAAGGAGGCACAGGTACGCTGGGAGGAGTACAGGGATGCTGCTAGGTTGTGTAGAGATGGGGTCAGGAAGGCCAAGGCCCAACTGAAACTGGACTTGGCAAGGAATGTAAAGAAGAACAAGAAAGTCTTCTTCAGGTCCAGAAGAAGAAAGTCCAAGAAAGTGTACACCCCCACATCCAGTGAGCATACAGGCAGGCTGGTAACAACGGACAAAGAGAAGACTAAGGTACTCAACAACTTTTTGGCCTCTTTACTAGCAACTGCTCTTCACAAATCCTTCAAGTGAATGTTTTGGAAGGTGAGGATGAGAGGAGCAATGTTCCTACCATTGTAAACTTAAGATGAGCTTTGTGACTACCTAAGGAACCTGGACGTCTATAAATGAGATGCATCCCAGAGTCCTGAGAGAGTTGGATGATGTAGTTGGCAAGCCACTTTCAATAATATTTAAAGAGCGATGATGGTCAGGTGAAAAAGGCAATGTCACACAAAATTTTAAGAGTAGTGGTCAATGGCTCAGTGTCTGGATGGAGGTCAGTGATGAGTGGTATCCATCAGGGATACTGGGACCGTTGTTAATATCTTCATCAATTACATCAACAGTGGGTTCAAGTGCACCTAAGCAAGTTTGCAGATGGCACCAAACTGTGTGGTGCAATCAACATGTCCGAGGGATGGGATGCCATCCAGAGAGACCTAGACAGGCTGAGCAGTTGGTCCAAGAGAACCTCCTGAGGTTCAACAAGGCCAACTGCAAGGTTTTGCACCTGGGTGCAACCTACCAATACAAATTGAGTGGTGAAAGAATGGATCATGGCTCTGATCAAAAGACCTTGGGGCTACTGGTAGATGGCAAGCTGGGCATGAGCCAACAGTGTACCCTCACAGCTCAGAGAGCCAACTGTATCCTTGGTTGCATCAATAGAAGTGTGGCCAGCAGGTCAAGGGAGGTGATCCTGCTCCTCTACACTGTGCTGGTGAGACCTAACCCAAAGGGCTGCATCCAGATGTGGAGTCCACAGTACAGGAGAGACGCAGACCTGTTAGAGTGTGTCCAGAGGAGGGCCACAAAAATGATTCAAGGAGCAGAACACCTGCCCTACAATAACAGGCTAAGAGAGCTGGGGCTAATAAATATTCAACCTGAAAGAGGAGGCTCTGGGAAGACATGAAAGTAGCCTTTCAGTATTTAAAGGGGGGGGTGTCTATAAGAAAGAAGGGGACAGACTCTTTATCTGGGTCCATTGTGACAGGACAAGGAGAAATGGTTTCAAACTAAAAGATGGGAGAATTAAATTGGATAGAATGAAAAACTTTTTTGACAATAATGGTGGTGAAGCACTGGCACAGGTTGCCCATAGAGGAGGTGGATGCTCCATCCCTGGAGACATTCAAGGTCAGACTGGACCAGGCTCTGGGCAACTTGATCTAGCTTTGGATGTCCCTGTTCATTGCAGAGCAGTTGGACTAGATGATCTTTTAAGATCCCTTCCAATACAAATGATTCTATGATTCTTGTTTTTTCTTTTTTCAGACTAAGTATTTGGGTATTTGGGTCTATATTGCTGCTCTAACTGATACTCTCTCCACAGTCAGAGATCAGATCTGACCTTTTAAAGTGCTTCTTGGTCCTTTATTCAACATCATGTAGTAAGAATTTTCCTCACACTCTCACATTATTCTCTGTCTGTAAGTATTTCCACTTGGGCTTCTGACAGTGTCTGTGGTGAAGTTTGACGGGACATAATCTTTTTCTTACTTTTTTGTTACCAGCTTGTTTTGTCCTCATTTCTACTATATCCTGCTAAAAAATAAAATCTGGTTTCCTTGACACCATTTCCCATGATTCATGTGATCAAGGTTGTAAGAAATTAATTTACATACTCTGTTCACATTGTCTCTGCTATCATCAGCTTGCCTCTATTTTCTCTGGGCTTCTGCTTACTCTTTCAGTTGACCTCTTTTGACTTCTGTACTGGAAGTGACATCTCATTATCTCTCCATGGGGGCAGTGTAATCTTCATTCTGCTCTTTGCTTCATTTTTAAGCGTAACACTTTTGTCTCTGCTTTTCTAGGAGTGCTCCCCCCCCCGCCTTCTCTGGGCAATCTGGCATGTTATTCAGCTCTAAGGAGAGCTTTTTCATTTTTATTCTCCTCCTGCAAATGAGTCTTTGCATTTTTTTGTTCCTTCAGTTGGCCATGATCCTCCGCTTTCACCACCATTTAGCAGAGGAGATGCAAATGGCAGACACGGCATTGTGCTGTATCTTTTTGAATGCTCTTCATTTATTTCTTTTTATTTCTTTTAATTGATTTTTTCCAGAATCTGCCTTATTCTTGAAAATGTGCCTTGCTTCTGCATCCTTTGCAAACACAGACCTCTCTGTGTTGAAGAGTTGCTCCTTGCAAGCCTAGTCAGGCTGGGCCTGCTGCTTCTTGGACCATCGTCATGCTTCCCTTGTACAATGATTTCCACTGCCCCTCTTTAGGCAATCTCTAGAAGAAGTTATCTCTCTGGATATTCATCACTAATTACATTTTTCCTCTTCTTCTTATTTGTAGTAAAACCTGTATCACAAGGAGGGAGTTCAGTGTATTGGCGTTAATTCTGTTTTGTTTAGGTCTGAAATTTTTAGAAAAGAAGAAATTGCCTATTTCTGAAAGCTGGGTACTCTATTATCTCTAAATATCTGAGTCTATTTATGTATTATATAGCAATGTCTTGTTGCCAGTGAAATCATTGCTCTCTTTGTTTTCAGCCTCTTCACAGCGTTTCGGTCCTGATGTGATTAATATGAAGCATTGTAAGAGAATTCAGATTTTTTTGGATAAAAACCTGTAAAGTTCATCTGATTTCTGAAAAGAAGGTGCTAAAGTCCAACAAATATCATGAAAGATAGCAATGGAGTAAGAAAAACTGCTGTAGTCACATTTTCAAATATATATTCCCTAAATACATAAGGAAATAAATGAATAATTGAAAAAGAACAGAATGTCTTGGAAATTGTGATTATGAGGACCTGGGGAAAAAAAAGGATCCCTTGGAAGGACCAGAAGTTTCAGGATCCAGACTCGTTCTTAAATGCATTGTGACTGTACAGACTGCTTCCCAGAGCTGTAGTAGGTAGCTGCATATGAAAGAATATGTGTTATGCAGTGTTTTCAGTGCAAATGGAGCCAGACTACGCCTTGATTTATTCTAGGCTCTTGACTCGTTGTGTAAAAAAGTTGCAGATGCAGTTTTGTTGTAGTAAGATCGTAACATTACTGAATTTGCAATTCTGCTAAAACATAAAAGGAGCTAAGGACTTTGTTGTTATGAGGCTGTCCTCTTTAATGTTGTAAACAACAGGATGGCGCTAGTCTCATAAAAAATTAGGTTGTCTTAAAATGGACATCCTCTTTTTTTTTTTTTTTTTTTTTTTTTTTAACCTAAAGTTGTTTTATTATCAAAGCTTTTTCATCTTTTCTGTGAAGATTAGCGTGGCTTTTGAACCTCAGCTACATGCGTTATTACTGAAGCTAAATTGTACCCTTCCACCCACACTCCAACACCCCTTCCCAGCCCCCCTAGGAATTCACTTCATCCAATTACCACAGCTATTGGATAAGCTAACCTTTGAGATAGATTCACGGACTGGAGAGCAAGTGCCTTCCCTTGAGTCCTTAGGGAGCTCCTAGAGCAGCAGGATTGACGGATGGCCTTCCCAGATGCTGCCCATTCCTGATTAGGTCCTGCCTCACTTTATCATCTTGTTTACAGTGAGATTTTCTTTCAAAGGAAGAGCAAATCAAACAGCTGCTTTTCTATCAAGTCTCACTTGGGAAAGGTAGTGCTGAAGACAGATATTTTCAAAGTTAAGGCCAGAAGATCTGCTTTCTGCTTTCAATTCCCAGCTCTGTTATGTATTCCTTCTGAACTGAGGCAAATTACACGTTCTGCTTTTTTTGCAGCATTTTTGGCTGGGTTTCTGATATTATGTCTCTTCAGCTTGCTTTTTTTAATTAATATAGATGCTGTCTTGAACAGCATGTAGTCAGTCTCACTTTGCAGTGAGACATCTGAAGACTGAGATGCCCAAAGTTGTGGTGTTTTACACAGTATCGTTCCCAATGCAAGTGGGAGGTGTTTCCTAAAGTATCAGGGTACTTGGTTCCTTTTGCAGTCAGGGGGTTGTGTTGAAGGGTCATGCGCTGGTTTATACCTGTATGGGAATATTGAGTCATGGCCTGAACCACTGGCTGAGCATCGGGGGAAAGAACCTGGTCAGCCATGGGAGCACAGATGAAGGCAATTCAGCTGTGTGACCAGAAGGGGTGGAGACTGGCTGCACCTCTCTTAGACCTCATTTAAGGGCTGACTGCCACTGGGGAAGGTTTTCTTGTTGGAGATCCCTCAGTGGTGAAGCTTTCCCCTGTGAACCTGCTATCTTTTGATATGGGTGAGCAATCTTCTTCCCTTTCTATATAGCACCTTTCTTTCATGCTGGTCCTTCTGCCATTGCACCTTTGTTGTAACACCTTTCCCATCACACTGATCTGTCCAATTGCTACAGTGCCTCACCAGGGAAGGTAGCTCTCCAAGGTTGTGCCCTGATACCTGAGGCAGAAGTGGTTCCCTGCCACTGGAGGCAGAAATGAGCATGGATAGCTTCTAATCAGGAGCTGGAAATGATACTGTGTGAGCTGGATAAAAAGACATAGTCCCAAAGTCTAATACCTTAATTCAAATTGCCTTGAAGGCAGCATGATGGATTGCTGGCAGAATTTAATCTTTAATGAGTTTCTTCTCTGACTTCATAAAGCCTTAATCCTTTTTATCGTCTTTGGTTAAAACACAGCATCCCTTTGGTTGAAATTAATGTTCAAACTAGATAAATTTTTAGACTCACAGGGAAAAGAGAAAACAAAGAAAAATATAGAGGATTTTACTATCATTATTGTAGGCATAAAGTAACATACTAAATAATTTTTCCATAGAATATTTTTTTTTTGCAGTGCATCGTTTCAATTTCTGATTCCTGTTGTCCCACAACTATGATGTCAATTTCTGTGATTCTTATGCTTTCCAATCATGCTGTTGTTATTAGTAGATTATCATTGTTACTTGAAGTTAAAGCACGATGACATACCGACTCGCAAGATTTGAAACTATTTTCTTATATTTTGATTTTCTTTAATGTCTACTGTTTGTAGAAAGCACTCATTTTTCTAAAAACAAAAAAAAAAAAAAAAAAAAAAGCTTATAAACAGATGTGTAGGCAATAGAACATTTTCCCCAAATATTTGCTCTAGAAGTGCTAATTGGCCATTTGGAAACCTCTCGGGAGAAATACTGCCCAGTGACTCAAATAATCAGGCATACAGCATGAATTACAAATCACCAACAGAGAGCATGCCATGCCATAGCAGTGCTCATACCTCCTATGCACTCTGTATGTGGGAACATACGACCTTGTGTTTCTTTGCATGAAAAATTTCTAAATGTTTTATGGCTGTTTCTTGGACAGCACATGAACTAGAGGAAAGGTTAAATCTCTTCACTGATTATTTCAGTGAGTGGTTAATCTTGTTCAGGGACAACATGCTGTTATGGCCTGGCACATGTTGACCTTGCAGTAAATCAGTAGTTGAACAGAAGTTAGTGGGGCACGCTCTTAGGTTTCTTCACTAGACTGGGAATTTGGAAGCTGCCAGTGCCATTCAGGGCAGTTTTGGTCTTACTTTTCCAGGCTTTGATGCAGGGAGATTTCCTAGTCTGTATGATAATCTCAGTTGCTGACAATTGTGTGCTTGTCTTGCTTAACACAGGTTTGCTCTTGAATGAGTTTCTTTTTTTAGAACCAATTCACTATTTAATTTTGATGTGAAGATATAAGGCAAAGGATTTTTTCCAGGTTATCTTCTGAAATCTGTGAAGTTACACTCTCTTAAAGCAGACCAAAAGATTGAGTCTCAGTGATTGATGTGCAACGTGTTGTGTTTAGCAGCCTCATATTTAGCACATTAGTATTAATGGTAGAAACAATTTTTCAAGGAAACAAAGGGAGCCTTTTTTAAAGGGATTTACTGATTGCAGTGTGTTCATTGGATTATATTATATTCATAAGCCGCCATTTGCATTAGAATACCTACTCCACAAGCTTTTCTGTTATGCTTAATAGATAAATAGAATAGGAGGGGGAGTAGTACTTCTATCACATTTTCAGTAACAAGTCCATTAACTAACTTCTACCCTGTCCCTTTCTTTACAGTGTGAAATTTCACTGAGGTACTTCTGCCTCAGACTAAGTATTGATAAGCGAAGTGGTTTTTGTCTTAAAAAAAAAAAAAAAAAAAAAAAAAAAAATCTGTCTTACAAGCCACAAAGGTGAAAAGCTTCTTTATGGAAAAGGGAATCCACTTCTCAGGTCTGGTCCTTTGGTTCTATTAAATATTGAATCTTGGAGAGTGGATGGCATCCTTACTGTCACTGATGTGCCACTAAGTATGGTGACAATCCACTTAGTGTCAATTTTGGCCATTCATTCTTTGTAGAGTTGGCATTTCAGCCTGACATGTATTAATCAGTCTGCTGCTAATTTAGAATAGCAGAAATAATTTTGGCTGGTCAGTAGCAATTTGAGAAATTTGATGGATGGTAGTCTAATGTTTTGTGGCTAGAACCTCTTGAGGAAATTAGTATTTTACATGGAAGGAAGAATGGGAGTATGTGTGTGCTTTAGAAAAATGTTTGTTTACATGGACAAGTGTTGTAAGCAAGTAAAAAAAGATTAATCATTCTGTACATCATTTCTCATTCTAAGATAGTCCTTCAGCCTAGTTCTCAAGCACCCATTAACAAAAACAGCTGCTAGGAGCAGCCTAGATAGGTGGAACTGCAACCACTGCTGCTCATTTGTATAAATATACTGGTACATGGTGTGTGAAGGATTTGGTCTCAGTTTTCCACTCTAATTCTCATTAGTTCTGTAAGAGTAATGGATGTTTTAAGTGTTTCCTTAGTAGCTGTGTCACTCTGCAACCAGTCACCCAGCAGCTGGTGTTCTGAAAGCTTAATTCACTGCCAGGCTTCTACAGAAAAGCAAAAGGTGCATAGAGGCCACCAGCAGGGAGGTGAAGGAGCTTAAGTCCTTCTGTCAGGGCATTCTGCTCAGAGAGCAGTCCTTTCAGCCAGGCAGCTGAGAAAAGCCATGTCTTCTACCAGCATCCTGTCAAACACACCAGCCTGCAGAACTGTGTAAGCTGACAAATACACTGTGCCATAACTACAAATTTAAAAGACGTTTCATGAAATGTAATAGTATTTCCAATTTGAAAGCAGCTCGTGAGCTACGCACTCTTCATTATACCCTCACAGATGCAGTAAATGTTGGTGAACTGATTTATGAAACTGACTAATAGCTTGTAGAGATATCCCTCTAATGTCAAAACCCTCATTGACAGCACTCTGAATTACACTTGCAGTAGTCCTACAGTTAATGGCAGCATATACATTATCATGTGGTTCACATTAGCACCACAAAGGAACCCGGATTTTGCAGGAATTTTGTTAAGTTGCCTGCAAAGTGTGTGATGAAGATGGATAGGACATTTGGCATAGAAAAAGCTGCTTTTTAGGAGCCATCTGTGTTTTTACTGATGTGAATGAATTTTAACTAATGAAAATTTCAGTGATAAATGTTGTGCATGTTGCAATTACTACACAGTGAGATTAGATTTTCATGTAGAAACTTGAAGACAGAAGAGTGGAAAATCTTGCAAGGAATATCTCCCTTATTTCGAGCTGCAGGTGTTCGCTTTTTTAAAAAAAATCTCCTTGTCCTAACTTGATATATTCTGTTGGAAAACTTTTGAAAAAAATTGCAGAGTTTATCTATTTAAAGAACAAATGCTTGAAGATGTGGAGTAGCCGTATCTTTTCCAGTGAAGTGATCTGTCAGTTAAGGTCAGGGCTGGTAATCATGCCCATGGAATCTAACCTGAACATTTCTACAGTGCAGCTTTCCAGAGCTCATAGCAGCTTGTGGACAAAGGAAATTCTGAAGGTGTCTATTGATCCTGAAGTATATCAATAACTCTTCTAGGATGCTAGTGCAAAAACATTGTTCCAGAAACAATTTGAGTCACATGTTACTGATTTTTTTTTCTGAAGGGAATGATGTTTTGATGAAATGGCTCCTGTGTTGGGAGTCCTAGTTTTTCAGATGTGTTTGGCTTCCCTTTCCTCCCAACACAGAACTTGGGAAGCACCTTCTGGGTGATGGCTGACTGGTCTCAAGACCCTGGAAACATTTCCAGACTGCATGTGGGACCTCAGCCCCATTGGGCGCCTTTCGTAGCTGTGCATTTCTTAACTGCTGTGGCTCCCTTTACAGCCAGGGAGAGAAAGGAGGCTTCTGCTGTAAATGCACTCAGTCTCAGTGAGTATCTGAAATACCAGCAGGGCACCCTAGCCTGCAAGCAGTGGTTTTTTTGCATTAAATATACAATATATTTAATGGTGATGTTAAATACCAATCCCACCGTGCCTCCGTACCCACCAGTGTGGGGGTCTTCTGACTGCCCTTTGTCACCCTGGAAAATGGAAAAGGAAATGATTGAATTTATGTTTTAAACTAAATGTCATTTTACAGGAGAGATTATCTCAAAACTATTTCTCCTCTCTCTTTCTGCTGTCACTGTGATTTTTTAATCTAATCCGTGATGGCACAATACTATAGCAAAGGTCCCCATTGCTCACTTCTGTTTGTGCATGCCATGTTATTTTGGTTTCCTGTGATGAGACCCTTATGCACTCTTTCCATGCTGTTTTTAACCTTCTGTAACCTACTGCTTTACCAAAAAATAACTGGGCTGGATAGTGTGTTTCTAGATAACTACTGCTTATCTAAACGTGAAAGAGAAAAGAGTGAAAGAAATTCAATTCTCAACCCTTAAGCACATAGAAAATGCCAGATGTTTAAAAAATGGGAAACTAAAAGTAAAAACAAATAACTCTCAATTTTTGCTGAGTTTCTGAGCATTTGAGTGATCCTAAATTTCTTTTTTAGGATATAGTAAATATTTTTTCTTTTTTTCTTTTCTTTTTCCCCTTGAAATGATGATAGTTAGAAGTGATATCCAATGTCAGAGAGTCATATGAGGGTGTAGGCCACCCCATCTCCTGGCACCTCTCTGGGCCTCAGCCCCTTTTTTCCCAGCTCTGTCACACTAATTCCTCCTGCAGTACTGACCACCAGTTGCCATGAGCTACAAACATTTTCATGAAATCTGTATCAGTGTCTTAATTATCAGTATGCAAGGATGTATGTGATCAGTATGGCAAATTCTCAGTAACAATATGACCCTTCTAATCACAGCTCTCCTGCTATTTGAATTTGCCTGCAGCTGCCACTTTCTGCCACTCTGAGCTAATGTGGTCTTTCATAGGAGACTTTTCCTGAAAGAAGTAAGAGAGGAATAAAGCTAGAAAAGGGCAGAAAGCTGGTGGAAATAGCATTTATTTTCCTTCTTTCCTTGGCTCTAAATGACAGGGGAGGAAGTGTGGAGAGAAAAAAATAAGTTAGATGAAAATGAATGTGCTTGAATAAGGACTTGGTCACCACCCTCTCAACTGCAGCACTTCAATACTCCAAACTTATGGATTTTAGGTAAACACCAATACCTCAGCAAGACTCATGAATTATTTGTATTTTGCAGAGAGATTATAATCTAACATTAGAGATGAAAGGTTATTTTTAGAGCTGTTAAGTTTTAAATTGCATCTGTAGAGTCCAAGGATGACATGCTAGCGAGCTGAGGATGGACAACAGCATCTGAAATGTTGATCAAAGATTTCCGAGCAGTAATGACCCTCCTGGAGTGCTGTGCATCATTTGAAGAAGCACTTGAAGTTTTGTGTTGCCCAACTTTGCAGTGTTTTTCAATATGCTTGTCCTCTGGCTTATTCTTCAAAAGGAAAGAGAAGTGAAAAGACTTCTGTTGTTTCCAGTCTCTGAAGATTAGTTTTATACCTGACTTATGCACACTCCCATTCCTGTTAAGCTGGCTATTTGGTAGGAGGGAGTCTGTGCAGACAATTCTTAACAGCGCACAGAACACTCCCCAATCTTTTTTTTTTTTTTTTTTTTTTTTTTTTTAATTTTTAAATTAAATAGCATTTACATTTCTAGCATTCTTTTTATAACTTTTTTCTTAAGACGTTTAACATCTTGCAGCACTGAGCTCCTCCTAGCTGGTGTGGCTGCATCTGTCTGTGCTGTTCTGATAAGCTACATTTTCACGTATCTAAATAATTCCACCCAATTTCTGTCATCACAGTTGTTGATGGTTCTGTTGTAGACTTATTTTATAGGATAACGTGGAAATTTATGATGGCAAGAAAAGAGAATTACCTTCTTACAGTCATTTATTGTTCAAATACGACTCACTAGGATTTGGATTTAAAGGCATTTTTGATGTATTTTTTTCTTACTCTGTCCTTATGAATGGCTAAATTTTCTGCTTTATAAAGTAATATATGTTTAGGAAAGACAATGAAATGCTATCAATTCTGATGGAAGAAACTGTCCTGAGCAATTCAGGAGCAGAATGAATAAGACTGGGGAAAAAATAAACTCTATGGAGTAAGAACAGAACAAAGGATATTGGAGTTTTTCAAGCTTTTGAAGATTTCATACTGAATTCTTAAGAAAAAGAACATGGGTGAGAAGGGGAAACTCCTTACACATGTATTATTAGGATATTTCAAACAGAAAGCATTGCAATTCAAAACCTTGTCTTTATTTTATAGTTTATGCTTTTAAATTAGAAAAAATTAATATGGTTATTAGGTTGTGAGAACAAAGAAAAAAGTCCTCACAGCCTTTTTTTTCTTTTTTTTTTTTTTTGAGCTCACATGCTACACTAGCTAAGGCTTTGTCTCTAGAGTTTTAAGGCAGTACGTTCATACTTTCAAAGAAGTATCAAAGTTGTCTGTACAATTTCCCTTTGTGAATTCTATATCTAGAAGCAACTCAGTGTGCAGATCATTTAGCTGGCTGTTGAAGTATCCAGTTGATACCAAATAACTGTACTTACAACAACAGGCATAAATTTAGATGCTGTTTGAAAAATGAGTTCTTCAGTGTCAATTCAATACAATAAATGGATCCTTTTTTGTTATTGCTGAAATGAACCTGGCTCTGGGTCTGCTGTTTAAATTTTTTTATGTAATGATGGTTTTCAAAATGTTTCCTCTAAAGTCTCCTCTAAAGATCCTGAAGAGTGTGTATTGCACTCAAATACCTTGTATTGAACTGTGCCAACTTGCTGCAATGCTACATGATATTAAGGACAGGAAGCAAAGATCCAGTCCTACATGAATTGCAATCTCATTAAGTGATTCCAGGTGGGCAGTGAAAGGAGGAACCAGTCAAACTGTAGGCAAAACGGGAAGGTGGACAGTCTCATTTTAAAAGGATTGCCAGGGGATCTTAAGTTCTTGAATTTAATGCTTCATTTGAAAAGCACTGTCACCATACCTGCAATAGTGGGATTTTTGTTTTTGTTTAGGAATCACAAAATTGTAAGAGTTGGAAGGGATCTCTAGAGATCATCAAGTCCAACACCCTGCTAAAGCTCGGTCCCTACGTAGGTTGTGCAGGACAGTGTCTAGGTGGCTTCTGAATATCTCTAGAGAAGGAGACTTCACAGACTCTATGGGCATCTTGTTTCAGTGCTCTGTCACTCTCACAGTAAAATGTTTTTCCTCGTGTTTCTATGAAAATTCCTGTGTTCCAATTTATGTTCATTGCCCATTATCCTGTTGATGGGTGCCACTGCCCAGAGCCTGGCCCCAGCCACTTGCCACTCACCCCTTATAGATTTACAAGTGTTGTTAAGATTCCCTTGACTTATCTAGGCTCTCAGCTTTTTCTCATAAGGGAGATGCTCCAGGCCCTGTAACCATCTTTGTGGCACTCTGCTGGCCTCTCTCAAGTTCCCTGTTTTTCTTGTACTGGGGAGTCCAGACCTGGACACAATGCTCCAAGATCAGAATTTAGAAATGCTAACTGTTTCTGAAAGCCTTTTTATGGATCTATTGAATATAACTTGTTTTTTTCTTTTCATTTATACATGCCTCTACCGAATTTAAACATTTGGTCTTTCATGGGCTGCTGTATTTAAGAGATTAACCTTGTATGTCTTATCTGTGGATTGGTACTCCATGCCAGAACAAAAGAAAAGAAAGAACAAAGCATAAACTTGGGTCTTTCTAAACTTGGGAAGTCCTAAAGGCCGAAAGTTTCATAGCAGAGTAATTAGGAAGACATGGAGATAATTACAGTGACATTTTTAAAGTCAGGTATTTCTCTGGATGCCAGAGCTATAATATAATTGTTTTTTAAGTTGTTGTTTTATTCTTTTTATTGCAAAATTGATTCGATTTAACTTTCCTTTTGAACAGATATGAGATTTCCTTGGGTATTAAGCCTGTAAAGCAGGCCAAGATATTAATTTTGAATTTAATCCAGACTTAACACAGCAGGTCCTGGAATATGGACCACTCTCAATTCCAGTCTTGTTTTCTTGGGAACTTTGGTTTATGCCCTTCTGCGGAGAGGATGCCACGTGCTTATTTGTAAGCATCTCTATTCTTGCATCTGGAGATGTGCTGTTGATATCCCATCTGTATGATCCAAGCATATGATGGCTTGTATTACGTGAAAAAACATGGTGTGAGATAGAATAGTAACTGAGGAAGGTGATCTTTTCAAATATAGAATATATAAGAACAAGAAAATTGGGGGGGTGAGGGGATGGATGAAAAGATTTTCATGACCAGACACATTTTATATGAATACATATTCAAAAGAGAAAACTGGTCATTTTCTAATATAATGGGCCAAGATTTCAGCTAGTGCCTTTCCAGTAAGCTTTGCGTATGTTGCCAGGGGAAAGGGTCTGTAGCAACTTCAGAATGTACTTCTTTCTCTTCTTGGTGTTGAGAGTCTTTGCCAAAGACATCAGGTTCTTGAGACCTGTCCATTAGATCCAAGGAATTCTGGAGAAACAGTAATGCATAAACAACCGTATTAAGAGAAGAAGCTAAAGGGTGATGTTTTCCCTAACAGTGGTCCTTGTATTAGGTAAATGAATTGCATCTTCTTGATCCTCTTTACTGATAGCTGCTAGCTTCTGCAAGTATCTGAATCCCACAGCCAATCAGCACCTGTACCTGCATGGCCTTCCCCTCGCTTTCTGTTTTCAGTCCCTGAGTACAGAGTAATTTCATCCAGGTGATCTTCTGTCACATTCAGTTAACTTGAGTGAATGTTCCTAAATGCCTTTGACTCTTCGCATTGATGCTTACTTTAAGTCAGCTAACCTTAAAACCTACTTAAATTTAGATATGCTACCATGTATCTCATACTTGTGACTGGACTGCCTGCATCTCTTATGCATGATCATGGTGATGCTCTCCAAATTAATGTTACTTGTATTAGATTGCAGTTCTCAGAACAAAATCCAGCTGTATTATGCTCATATGCTCTTATTTGCCAGAAAACCTTGTTTGGAAAACAGAATGAGTGAGTTTTTCCTCTGAGCTCCATGCTTTGGTTTTGTGCCTTCTTGTATATTTTCATATGTGTTCTACCAGCAACTCGGGCTGGATTATTGATTTATTTATCAGATAGTTAAATTTCATTGTGCTCCTGTGATTCTAGAAGCCAAGGCTTTGAGTCATGTGCTAAACCTCTGTGTCCTATAATAACATGTTCCCAGCTTTCCTAATTTCAGGGTTTATTTTAGGAGTGCTGATACACTGATAAATATCGTGTCCAGGGATTACTTTTTAGCCTCCTCCCTTTCATCTTCCTTTCACCCCTTTGATTCTGGAAAGCATGTCTTTATGGATTATTTATGTTATTTATTGATTTCTTACTCTTTACTTTACCAGGACTATATTGAAATGTTTGTCTTTAAAAAGAAATGAAGTATATTCAGCCCACTTGGGTAGAAAACTATTCAATTTCTGTTAGAAAAGAAACATTTCTGCATGCAAAGTTCACCCATTTGTCTAATGGATGTATGAATTGCAGGAACTGCCACTGTCTGGGTAGTTAGGACAGTGGAAAGAGAATTCAGCATCTGTCTTACAGTGAGGAGCATCATCATAAAGACTGATTCTGCTGCCAGGATTTCTACAAAGAAGGAAGGCCAAGTCTCTACTGAGAAACCTAAAGAAATGATAAATGGCTATTGCAGGGCTATAGTGGTTGTGGAGAGTGAGGATGTGAGGAACTAGAATTCTTATCTGTGACCCTTTGGAGAGACTCTTTTTCATTTGTCTGGGTTGGGGCTGGGAGAAAACCCCAGTGCTGCTTCACTTTCACAGAGTAATTGTGTAATCTAGGAAGAAAAGAATTTTCTCCAGTTTCACCAAATAGATCCTGAAAGAAGACCACCTAGGCTGGACAGGAGTGTTCAGTCCAGGTGGGAGATGTTACGAGCTTCTGTAGGAGCGAAGCTGGTAGTAGTGCTATCCAGAGCTTTCCATAGGGAAGGTCTAATTCTGAAAGCAAGGCAGCGTTTTGTTGCCATTCATGAAAAATAACTGTCCTTGATGACTTCAGAAACAAAGTCCAGGACCAAAAATCTTGGATCCCTGTCTGCCCTTTGATGTTGCTTGCCCACCCAGCAATATATGCAAGTTGCTGTAAGCTTGAGGCAATAAAGCTGCTGTTGCCTGTTTCTTGCCTGTTCTGGGAAACATGATGCTGTGCTTTGCTCCTGCCTGTCCCTCTGCCAAGTGCTCTGCGGGGAGAGACATTTTAGTGTTCAGCTACTTGGCCTCAGCCTCTAATTCAGCACCTTCTAATTCAGCCTCTAAAACAGCTGATGCTGTTGAGTGGGGTTGTGGGGAACAGAAGGGCTTGTTCAGTGGTGCTTAGCTCTGTAATAATATCCTGAGTGTTAGCACTCAAACCTCCAACACGTTAATTTTACACCAAACAAGATACTGCTTGTTTGTGAATAAAAGTCACCAATCTAAGTACTGTAGCTGCACTGAGCTGGCACATTGGTGACCTTTTATATCTGAGAAGGGGGTACCTTAGGACAAAATATTTCTGGAAAATGTTATGTGATAAAATGTCTGAGAAAGCTGCAGCTGAACAGAAGTGTCATTGCCCAAGACATTCTGGATGTTATTTTCCTGTGAGATAATTGTAGGAATTATAAATGGAGAGAGACTATTGAAGTAATTTTGTTCCTTCCATGACAGTGCAAGTGCTCCTCTGTCCCTCTTTACTTTACTCTGCATGTCTATCAACACTTAGCCACCTGATATTACTTTGCTAAAATTAATTCATCAGCTTTGTCTAAGCCTTCCGAACCTATGAGATAAACTACGTGTAGACCTCTGATAGTTAATTTTTGAAAATTAACAGAATTAATTAGGTGAAACCATGAGTAATGTTTCACTTGTTTGTTTTCCAGTAAGGAAATCATCCATAATATCACTAGTATTACATTTTTTTTTTCATTAGAGTAGTGTTTGTAAGTAGACAATCTCTGCAAAATTTTTTTTAAGGAATGGATCCCAGGATAGGATCAAGAGCATTCTTTCTAACTTATGAGACTGTAAAATTTCTCCAAAGGACCTCATATTTCTCTCTCATGCTGCAGAAAATCTTAAACTGCTGTTCTTTTCCAGGTGAGCTTTAAAGTGTCAGCATACTCTTCATGACACCTTTTCCTTCAGTCTGATATGACCAATTTGGAGCAATTACAATTGCTTTGAAATTCTATATGAGGCTTGGAAGATTTGAAGGAAATTTCTTGAGATTCATCTATCAAGATTATGAAACCTCAAATTTCTTTTAGTCTGCGGAAGAAGATACTCAGCCTCTGGCATGAAGAATAGGACATTCCAATTCATTGCATGTATTGGTATCATGAATGTAGCAGATGAAATTCAGTCTGGTTTTTGTCATTGCAAAGCCAGAAATCAGGCAGAGCGTGTTGAATAACAATTACTGAGCTATAATATGCATCTTCTGCTTTGAACCTGTTGGGCCAAAAAGCATCTTGTGAGTATTCCTCACTGCCTCCTGTTAAAACTACTGTTGTTTTCTTTATTTGTGTTCATGGCAGTTACTCTTTATCTGGGAGAGATTATCCTCAAGATTTCAAAATGTGCATAAACTTATCTGCGGAAGATCAATGTCTTGCTGGTGTTAATTATTCCTGAGTGTGAAAGTGGATCTTGCTGAACCACGAATGGTAGTGAGGCACTTAATTAAAAGTGAAGGGAAAAGGTTGTTGTCCAAGAATTAGTCCTGCCACAAGCTATGCAAGTAATAACTTGGGTAGTCCTCTCAAGGTAGGATTTTACTGCTCATATCTAGGGTCCTGGGGCCAACAGAGATATTTTCAGAACTCTGAGGCGGTTGAACCTGGATGGCAAACACTATAAAGATGACAAAAGAAAGCATGCACCTTTCTGAAACAAGAGCATCTACAGACTGGGTGGGACATCATTGTCCCTACAATGATACAGGATGATTTGGTAACTGAATCTAACTCGTTATGGGTAAAAAGGGCGAATTTATACTCAGAGTGCTGGTACCTTGGTGTAGCGCTTGGCTACTTAGCCTGTTTAGGCAACTCAGACACTGCACCTGGAAGTGTAGGAAGAAATGTGTGTTGTCTTCAGCGCTGAGTGCATGAATATCTTTTAAATCTCACTGCCATGTTGGATTTGAATTCCTGGGGTGATGGTCAGCCACAGCCAAAGGCAGTGTAAATACTGTGATGTCTTACAGAAGGTGTGTGACAGTGGTTTTCTAACTCTTCTCTCCAGAGGGAAGCTCCAGGCTTTATCTCGAGAGAGATGGATGCAGGAGATGTTTCCCAACACTCCCTGACTGCATGTAGATTCTTAAATGTGGTGCAGTGCTGGCAGAAACAAGTGTGCTCTGATTCTCCACTTGGGTGTGTTTGAGCACTTGTGCGATCAGCCTAGCTGCAATCTGACAAGTGTCTGTACAGCTGAAAATGGATTTTCACAGCCTGTTGGCCTTCAGGGAGGATGTGTGGGCTGAATGTATTGCTATCAAATAGGGGATACAAATGTTTGCTAATTTTTTTTTTCCCCTTAGAGGAAGATGATGTAATGGTGATTAAAGTAAAATCCAACTTTTTCTTCCTCACAAGCTTCATTCCATCAATCCAGTGGGCATGTTCTCAGTGCCTTCAGTTGTAGACAGCAGTACGGTTTCTACTGTCTGTCACAGCACTGCAACCTTTGCTATTCCTCCCTTCCAGTGACTTTTGGATCTCTTTCCGAAAAGGCAGTGGGAGACTTTGTGTAATGTGGACTGTTTTATTGACAAGGTAGCAATTTTCATCTTGGTTGGAAATGGGGTTTCTTCCACATTTAACAATACTTATTTTCTTTAAAGATAGAATCCTACCCTTCCTTCCCTTTCTGGTCTTTTACTCTGGCTTAAGCAGTCTCTCTCAGAACATCTAATATTAAAGGGTGCACTTATTTTATCTCAGTAGCTGAGGTTTTCCATTGTTTTCCATTAAGTCTTGGAATTCCACCTTATTAAGTCTGTATTTTTAAACTCTTCTCAATTTCTGTGATAGAAAATGACATCATTGTAGGAAGGGAGAGCATTCTGGCATGTGAAGCCACCACATTTGACTTTGCTGGTGATGTGGTGGAGAGAGCTGGGGCTGCTCAGACTGGAGAACAGAAGGCTCTAGTGGTTTATACAGAAACTTATAGTGGTTTTTCAGTATCTAATGGGGAGCTATTGGAATGAAGGGGACAGACTATCAAGGTCTTTTGTAACAGGACAAGAGGAAATGGTTTCAGACTAAAAGAGAGGAGATTGAAATTGGTTAGAAGGAAAAAGTTTTTTGACAATAATGATAGCAAAGCACTGGAACAGGTTGGCCCAAGAGGTGGTGGATTCTCCACTCCTGAGACATTGAAGTTCGGGCTGGTCCAGGCTGTGGACAACTTCATCTAGCTGTTGATGTCTGTGTTCACTGCAGGGGAGTTGGACTAGATGGCTTTTAACGTTCCCTTCCAACCCAAACTATTCTCTGACTCTCTGATTCATGATTCATTGTAGATGTGAGGGGCACCACGCACCCACAATGGAGATCTGATGCACGCAGTGCAGACTGTCTGAGTAAATAGCTAAGTGTCCTTAAAACCAAAGCTCTGCCAACTATCTTCTAAACCAGTAACTATACTTTTAAAAAAGAGAGATCTCTACTTGCTTTTCTGAGCTAGGTATGTGAGAGAAGCATCTTGCAGAGGTGCATCTGAATCAAGGTCAGGGAATACCCTCTCTGAGTCATCTGAGGGTGTTTATTTTCTGTTTAGCCTTCTGATGTGCAACACATCCCTGGCTTGGCTGTTGTCCTATCTGGGCATCTGGAAAGAAAGGATGAGAAAGTGGTGTGGCTGCTGCCAGGCTTTGCTACCTGATGATGAACAATTTGGGCTGCATTTCTGCTGTTACTGCGGCTCCCCACAGGCATTTGTGTTCCAGTTCTCTCACTAGGAATGAAACAAGAAGAGAAATGCTAACTTTAATTAAAAATATAGATGGACTCTTCTTTCCTGCTGCCACACACCCCAAACTGAATTTGAAAAATGCTTGATTCAAGGATGCAGTGCAAGTGTTCATGACTTATAAAAATTATT
Organism: Tetrao urogallus; assembly: GCF_951394365.1. Taxonomy (NCBI): domain Eukaryota; kingdom Metazoa; phylum Chordata; class Aves; order Galliformes; family Phasianidae; genus Tetrao; species Tetrao urogallus. The sequence goes on along the minus strand of NC_136813.1, from coordinate 125,238,103 downwards.
ATTTTGCTTAAACTAAAAGGCCAGTGAGGTAAAATCTGAAAAAGGATGCTCTGACTAGGTAGCTTTGTGTAAGTTTTAATGCATTTCCACAATTTCAAGTTATTGTGTTAATGCTGACGCAATTTCTGCCTGCTCTTACAGAAAACATATGTTATCCATCCTCTTTGTAATAATATGCCCTTTCCATTTTAAATTTAAAACATGTCCAAGTTAAGAATAATAAGTGCCAAAACTCATTTTCCTCACTTCTGCAATTCTTCAGTTACTCCTACGACAGATTTAGGATCTGTCAGTGCCAAATTCGATTCCAGTTTGCTGCAAACCTCTGTGTTTTCAGGATTACTCATACTACACAGTGACTGTTTTTTGGTTCTTTAGCCTTTCTGCTTATTTAAACCATCTTTATACAGAGAAGATCCTGTGTATTTTGGGGTCCAAGGAATGGTTTTCCCTTCATGCAGGAGTAAAAGTGGCAGTGGTTATCTAATTTATTACGCTGAAGCTCTACTTCTGAAAGGGACTGCATGGCCATGCAGCGGGCTGTGAAAGTGCGGGTTGAGGAGAAGGTGTTCCAGAAAGTTCTGGGCTCAGAGCTTGGGGTCTGCAGTGAGCAACTGCAGTGCCATGGCCTTGGATGGGCCATAGGCACAAACACTGCATCCGTGCGGTGGTAGGTGATGACAGTGTCTCAAAGTGTGCTGGTGTCCTGTGGTTACTATAGGCTCTTTTCTGTAAAGCAGTGGTTTTGCACAGGAGGACGGGGCTGTTTAAGAGTAGGAGAGAGATCCCTCTCTCTCTCTTGCCTTCTCACCTTTCCTATTTCTCCTGTTCATTAATTCCCCGTATTGTACTTCTCTGTACACAATGAAAAAGAACTGACTTTTCCTTTTGTTTCTAGCTGGCTTATCTCTCTGCTTCTCATGAATTAGCACAATACTGCAATATCGGTACTATCAGTTCTATTTTGCTTTCAAAAGAAGAGCAATAACAGATTTAAAAAACAAACAATTATAGAAAGCTGTCTGAGGGAGCACGTTTTACAAGAGTGCTCTTCATCACAGGTATAGGTTAAGTGGAAAATACAGATGAAAAAAGTGTTTTAAGTATTTCTCAAATCAAAATTTCATTTCCCTATTTTAATTGATACTTCAGCAAAACTTTGCCAACAGCCTTAGCACCAGATTTCCGATTTCTTTTTCATGTAACACCTTTACCATGGAGCCTCATTTAGCTCAAACTGTCGTTATGGAGCAATATGAATTTCAGCCTTCCACTGTCTGCTTTTAATACCCCACTGCTGCTAACACAGATGGTACCCACGTGACATAATAATTTTATATACAGTTTAATAAACAGAAGACTTCTGATTTGTGGTTTCTCCTGCACATCCAGCTCAAGTTCAGACAAAAGAAGACAAAAGCTTCATGGCAAAGCCTCAGTGAAAGTGAAACTCTGCCAGCTCTCAGTCTGTCTAGGCTGGAGGACAATGACTGTGGAACTAGCACAAAATCTTGCTCATCTCCAGCCTGGAGTGCAAAAGCATTGCAAGCTCACATAGGCACATCATCTTTGAGCTGTCAGTGCTTTGGTGCTGGGTCTGCCTTGCTGCTGGGCTTCATGGTTTACTGCTCTTGTTCAGATGATCCCTGAGGACTCTGCTTTCCTTCCTACGGATAGAATGGGAAGAAAAGATGTTTGGGGGAGTGAGCCCTGAAGAGACAGTGGTGACAGCTTGCCACCGCCACACACTTTTCTTTGCTGTCACTGATGGCTAATTAGCAATTCCTGTCTGCAGTTTGTCTGTTAACTCTCTTAGTTTCGTTATGTTGCAGTCTTCTTTCAGTGTATGCCATTCTTCGTGTTGCTTCCACACTGCCATCCCAAAATGAGCAAGAAGAGCTGAGCTAAACTCCTTGTCTTTCCTTGTACTTTTCACAATAGTGCTGTGTACCTCTGCATGCTGTGTTCTGTAGGAGGGAAGTTTGCAATTCAAAAATGTTTGCTTCCTGAGCTAGCTGAAAGAGGATGATTATAAAACTTCAAGTGCCTCCAATGCTTAAGCAGTACAGAAGAGGCTGGTTTCTTTTTTAATTAATGAATCTCTCCCCCTCCTTTTAAAAGATGATTCCTTGTATGGTGAGGGATTTGTTCCAGCTCAACATATTTCTTAGCAAATATGGATGAGCCGCACATCTTCAGGTGAGATGGAGAACTGCATGATGTTTTTTAATGAAGTGAGAGAGGTGGGATGAAGAACACTTTGCAATCAGTAAGAAGAAATTTTGCTAAAAGCAGAGGATAGCAAGTCAATTGGAGGGGATAGATGTGTCTGGATGTACTTGTTAATTAGAGGTGGTTGTACCTGCTTCTGCTAAAAAAAAAAAAGATCCAAGGAACAGAGAAATAGTATTGTTCTTGTTTGTGGCCTTGAAGACTCATTTGGCGTAACGTGTTTAGTCCTGGTTGCTTCAGACAGATGCACTTGAACTGCACAAAATGAGTGGTTTAGCTTTATGTGCAACCAATCTACAGAGCAGAAGAAAAGTTTTCGGCCATCTGAGAGATGAACTTGTGGACAAAAAAAAAAGTCTTTATGTATGTTTCTGAGGAAAATAACCCAAAATGTAAGGTAGGGCTTCAAAACACATAACACTACAAAAGGGATTTTGTAGCACAACGGAGGACTTCAAGCAAGCAGAAAATACAGGTTGTAATTACGTACAGGTATTTCTAAGGGTCTTTAGAAAGAGACAGGGTTGCTATAGCATCACATTTATATTGCATTAATCTCATGCTTTAGGGTTTCAAATGTCTCTGCAAGCAGCCTAAAAGCGAATTTACTCCTTTGGCTCAATGTAGGAGATGGTAGTACTTCTATGTCTTACTTGGTGACTCATAGTGAAATACATCATCACCTTCAGAAACTGAAAGGACAGTTCCTCAGGTGTGACTGGCAAGGAATACAAATTGCTTTTTAGCTTTCTTTTCTGCAGTGAAGTGTGCTTCGTCTTGTTTTTCTGGGAGTTATTACCTATTCCTACTATTACAGAGACTTAGGACACTGGAAACATTCTTGATCTCCTATTCTCCGTTGTATCTACTCCCTTTGGGTGCTTTTAATCCCTTACTACAAATCTTAACCTTATTGCCAGGCTCTGGTGGTTTCTTTGTGGCTTTTGGAGCAGGCACGTTCCGTAGATGGATCTTACCACCCTTGTGTTGGGATGCTCTCACACCATGATTGCCTGTGCTCTCTCTCTTCCCAGAGCTGAACTTACAGAGCTGTTAACTGTTCATTTTAGTCAGAGAGCTGTCTCTGGATTTTGCTTTCTGAGACCTTAGTGCATCATCTACATTGGGTTTTGATAATAGAGTGTCTTTCAATACAAGGATCTTTGTGATGCCAGCGGAGGAACACCACTAGTGTTACTGTACCTATTATATGAGCTGTTGACACCAAAGCCATATTAATGTGTTGTTTCATATTTCACTTAAGGCCAATTTCTGTTCACTTGAGGAAAGAAAATGCCATGCCTTGCTTCAAGCTGATTAAAACTTCAAAACATGTATGTGTTTTATTAATCTGTCGTTTTTTATGGCTTTTTGGTTTTGCTTCCCCCCCCCCAGTATCCAAGCTCCGATCATTTACAACTGATTTTAAAAAAAGCTGTAAGTAGCTACAGCTCACTTAGACACTGCCTGGAAGAGTTTGTAGAAGTACTGCTGTCTTAGGGCAACAGAGAAGGCTGGAGCTGAGATTTGGCAATGTGTAAGCTCTGGGAGTCTCTGTAGGAGCTGAAAGCAGCATACTGCTGGATGCCTTCATTTCTTTGGCTTTTGTGATGTTCTACCAGGAATAGTGCTGTAAGCAGCCCTCCGAAAGCTTTGCTGGTCTGTGAATTCCTGAGTCGTGCTGTGCCCATGGCCATATGTCTGCAGGGCTCTGCTTTTCTCACTGGAGGAGCTCAGGTACAAGCTTCTTGCTGTGACTGAAAAAGATTTGCTGGAAAAGGGTTGAGATCTAGTCATGGGATGTCAGTGCAGCTGTAGCCTCAGCCAGGCAGAAGTCTTTCTGTCATGCTGGTGTCAAACCCACAGTCCGCAGACCTCATAGAAATTCAGATGAAGATCTGTGGGTGAAGATTTAGGCTGTCCTTATCTTCCAGGTTTGAAAGCAAAAAATGATAGCCCCTACATCTCTATCAGCTAGCACAGTGACTGGTTTTTTTTTTTGGTACTGACTGTGGGGTGTGTACAGGTATGCATGGCTTCTAAGCCTGACAAACGTCCTTCCAAATACTGGCCAAATGAGGGTGGTTTAACCCATGATCTAGTCAGCATGGCAGACTAAGTCTTAAAATGACTTGAGAAACAACATGGCAGCTGCAAAGGTCCAGATCCCCTTTGTGCTTCAAATGACAAAATTTTTTTTGTACTTGTAACATTTTATGATTTCCAAAAGAAAAGTTATCGATTAACACTGAGGCTTTCTGAAAGGCTTTGTGTCAGATGCAGAGCAAGGGTCTGAAAAAGGATCAAGATGCCATTGCATAAGGCTTGCCAAGCTGCTGAGGACATCTTGAACAGAAATAATTAACTCTTCATGAATATTTAAAGTGGGGCGAGTTAAGAGGTGACTGTGTTCCACAGCCAAATAACTGTGTCCTGTGGGCTTTACCACCAAGTTAGCTGCATGTGGAAAGCAGGTCCCATAGTTCTAGTCAAGCTGTGCAAATATTCTGAGCACATTTAATATATGCAAATTAAATTAATGTTAAATCACCGTGTCTCTGTGGTAGTGAATAATACAGAAAAAGCAAATGAGATGCACAGCAAATGGAGGTGATTCAGCTGTCAGATCGTGCGCACGAATATTTCCCCAAACTCTTCTCTAAATTGAGTGATAACAAAAGTACAATTTTACTTAAAAGAGCAAATATTTAATGAATTCAAAAATGGTGACATTATGTTTCTGCTCAGTCCTGCAGCGCTCCAGCTTCAGCTTTAATGTTCGAGCTTGATAATTTAGTTTTCTAAAAATAGGCTGCCAGACTATGCCTTACATTTCATTATTTTATGAATACTCCTTTGGACATTCCAGGCCATAATAATCAGCCCCCAGACTCACACTCTAAAGCAAATATTGTCCCTTTCTCAGGTAGATGAATCGAGGCTGAGCTTTTTGAGGGCAGCTGGTTCTGATGAGTTCAGTTTTCCAACAGGGGCTTTAATCTTGTGTGTGTGAACTCTTAGCTCAAGCAAGGAGACATAAAAACGATGAATTATATATATATTTTTTCTAATGCTACTGAACTCTGAACTAAGAGAAAAGGTGGTAGTTTGGAAGGATACGCACCCTGGATCCCTGAGAGCCCAGTGAATGGGGTCAAGGTGCGGGTGGAGGCAGGGCTGCACCCCTGTTCCACAAAGAGACTCAGGTTTTATCATGCTTGACTATAGGTGTTTTCTGTGTGTGTTTGTTTTTTTTTTTTTTTTTTTTATAATATATATGTATATATTTCTAAAAATCAGTGGATAATCTAACATGCTCTCACATGCTTTTAATGGAAGTGGGTATAGAGATAAGAGCAAGAGAACAAATGATTCTCTTCTGCTGCTTTGTAGACAGCACACATTAAACTTGTGTTGAACAGAATGAAGAATAAAGCTGTCTCCAGGATAATTTTTTAAAATGATGTATAACATTGTTTTACAAGTTGGGAGGGAGTTACTGAAGTGTGCAAATGCTATTGTAACCAACAGGCAGAAGTAATCAAGCACTGAAGGGCTTTTTCCCCTAGAAATTTATTTCTGGCAGCTTTTCTGCGTTTTAAAGAAAAACCCTCTGACAACAAAGAGCCTACATAAGAAAAAAAAAAACAAACCAAAAAACCCAAAGCCCAAAACAACAAAAAAAGTAAACCAAACCTTTCCGTATTTTTCTGGTCCTGCAAATGCATGGCATGTCTTTCTGGGAAAGGTTTCTGTCCAGGTATAGCTGCTGCATCTGCCTTGTAATAGGACCTGTGCATCCTTCCAGCACAGCATGGAACTTGAGCAGGCCTGGAGCACCAGGCATGTTTCCATGAAGCTGTTTGGGTGAAAGTTGTGCTCTTTGTGGTCCAGAGTTTTCTGTTCTCCTATCCCTATCAGGGATGGCCTGAGCAGGTCTCCGTGCCCACATCATTTCACAGAATCACAGAATTGTAGTGGTTGGAAGGGACCTCTAGAGATCATCGAGACCAATCCCCCTGCCAAAGCAGGTTCCTTTTTTTTCTTTTTTCTTTTTTTTCATTTTTCTTTTTTTTCATTTGTCACATTGGATGCTGGGCAGAGTAGTAAGGAGGGTAGAATGTAAGGAAGAGGGGTGAAGCTAAAGAGGAGGCACCAACTCAGTCTGCATGCCCAGAGTATGTGATGTGGTTCAAGGTGAGTTGAGGGCATGAAGATGTCAAAGCTAGCAAGCAGCTTGTCTCTACACAGAATGGTTCTCCATCTGGGAAGAACGTCCCTGAGTTTGGGAAGTGAGCTAAGCCCAGATTCTCAAATGCTGGGAAGACAGCATGGCTCTGGGACACATGGCCAGCATAGCAGCTTAGGGAGCAGCCCCACATCACTGCTTTAACTGGGTCCATTTTAAACACTTTGCAACCAAGTCAGCTGAAAATGTAAGGCTGAGATCGGCTCCAGTTTCCATCCAGAGCCAAACAAAATTCTCAATTTCTGCAGTTGCCATCCAGCTTCCATGCTTTTGGCTGTCATCACATTCTGTGTTGCACTTCCATAAATCCACACAGCTATTGTTCCTCGGTGAGACAGCGTGTGCTGACGGATAACACTTTTATTATTAGTAGCACTATGCCCGTCAAAAGCACCAGGAGACATTTATTGTCTGCCAATTATTTATTAGGTAACTAATGTACAGAAAATGAAATGTTTTGAAGATATATCCAGTACAGATTCATGCCAAAATGATTTGTGTTACAGCTGGGGCTCGAGCTGAGGTGAGTTGCACCTGACTTCAAAACTGTAATAAGGCAAGAGGGATGCTTCCATGGGTAATTTAAATAAATCAAAGAGGGAAGGGATGGAGATGAAATAGGCTCTTGACTTGGTGTCACAGCAGAGACTATTGAAAGGACTGTTTTCTTTCAGAACATGCAGTTTGTGAAGTTCAGATTTTCATGGGGATATGTCCACCTTTTCCAGCAGGAGTGGAGGAATTAATTCCGATGACAGCAGTGTGTTTGCTTTTAACTTGTTTACTAACATCTACCTTCTGTTCAGGAGCTGTGATACTGAAAAAGTTTGGCATGCAAGCATCAAATTACATGGAAATTTTTGTTCTGTAAGGACACTTTCTGTATTTCAGAGCTGATGCATGAAAACAAAGCAGAATTCAAAACCCGCAGCTTTTTTTGTTGGGTGAGCCATGTTTTTTGCACACTGTTGTTGGTAAAACTCAGAAGAGACCAGGTCTTGTGAAACTCAGCCCTTCTCATGAGTCCAGAGCCTTTTAATGCTGGGCTTTGCTGAGTATCCCTTTGTTATCGCTGATGTCTGGTGAATGCACTTTAAAGTTCAAATTCTCTCTGTGCAGTCCTGCTGCCAGACCAGCTATTGTGGCAGGAAACCCTGCTGAGGTGCAAGAAGTCAGAGTACAAGAAGGGTGCATGGTGTTGCTGGCACCAATGCCTCTTCAAGAGGGGAGATGGGTCTGGGCCTATTCCTGGAGTGCCTCTGGGATTTGTCACAGGAGTGCTGCTGCTTCCCATCCCCTAGTGGGCTCCTTCTGAGCTTCTCTCAGCCTGGATTTCATCCTGATGTCTTCATGTCCCTCAGTGTGCTGTGGTCAGAGGGGTTGAATCACATTACTGCAAAGAAATATAGTGAATGGTGTTTGAGGCTTTTAAAGCCAAAGAGAGATTTCACCACAGAATTCCTCTTGGAATTTTGGGGTGTTTTTGTTTTGATTTGCTTTGGTCTGAGATGTAAAATATCAGAGCACAGGCTGGAGGCAAATGGTGCCACTCTGGCTGCTGAGGACCATTTTCTTGGAGCTGGTAATGACCATGAGACCAAGTTTTGGCACCACACTAGCTTAGCTGGAATGGGAGATACTCTGGGGTTTGATTTTGGTTTTGTGTGTTATGTGAAACCCGGATGGGAAAACAGTGAGATGCCAAGAGAACCCTCTTTTGTGATGCTGGAAGCAAATAAATACAATTTGAGGTACTCTGTCCTTCCTGCTATCTAAGTATAACTGCACTTGAAAGGATTGCGTGACCTAAGAGCAAATGGCAAATTCTTCCTTTCAGAATTGGGGGAAGGCACTTCCTTATTTATATGTATTTTTAAGTCAGGACCAGATTCATTCCTTTGATCATGAATTGCAGCCTGTTACCAGTATTATTTCATACTTCATCTTTTTCCATCTTGTTTCTTTCCCTTTTGATCTTGCTCTGTTTCTTCTGCCAGCTGTGCTACGTGAGGAGAATAAGCAAACTTGAGACCTGAACTGGTGCTGGCAAGACACATCTCCAGCTACTAAATGACTCGTGTCGGGTGCTGGGAAGTTTGACAGGTATGTGAAAGCTTAGCAGGTCTGCTGGGCAGCAAAGGGAGAACCTTGCTTGGCGTCCGTCTGACATCCTCTGTAGAGCATTCCCAGTGCACTTGGCTTTTTGTGGCCTGGTGTGCTGCGGTGCACATCCAGCACATGAGCATACAGACCTTTATGCTTCCTTTCAGGAGAAAATCCCAGCACAGACATGCAGACTGAGCTCTGAGGAGCAAGTACCAGACTGGGGCACGTGCGGAGCGCATCCACAAACACCTGTGGCTCAGAACCCATTTGAATCAGGGAGGTTACATTTAGGACCATTTCTGCCTAGGCTTATTGCTGGTTATTTGTTGTTGCTGTTGTTTTGCTTGTTTTTCTCCTTGTTTATATTTATAATCTCTCATCTCTACATCTCTATTTGTACTTTTTTTTTTTTTTTTTTTTTTTTTTTCCCTGGGCTGCATCAGAAGAGGGGTGGCCAGCAGGGAAAGCGAGGTGATTGTCCCCCTCTAGTCTGTCATCATAAGGTTCCACTTGGAGTACTGCATCCAGACTTGGGACCCCCTGAACAAGAAAGACATGGAGCTGTTGGAGCAGGTCCATCGGAGGCTTCAGAGCTGTTCAGAGGGCTGGAGCACCTCTCCTATGAAGAAGGGTTGAAGGAGTAGGGCTTCTTTAGCTTGGAGAAGGGGAGACCTCACTGTGGCTTTCCAGTACTTGAATGAAACTTATATGCAAAAGGAGGAGGACCATCTTTTTTCATGATCCAATAGTGATCATTGGAATGCTTTAAACTAAAAGAAAGGAAATTTAGGTTAGATGTTACGAAAGAAGGAAAGAATACTTGGAGGGTGGTGAGGTACTGGCATAGGCTGCCAGGGTAAGCTGTGAATGCCCCATTCCTGGAGGTATTCAAGGCCGGGTTGGATGGGGCCTCAGGCAGCCCAATTTGGAGGGTGGCAACACAGCCCATGGCAAGAGCATTGGGGCTAGAAGATCTTCAAGATCCATTCTATGACTATGATTCTTCCCTTTAGGTCCCCATGGGAAGGATGGAAGGACACTTCTGAGTATTGACAAACATTTAGAGAAATTTTGAAATGTCTGTTGTTATCATATTGTAGGATACAATTATAAGAAATCAAATATTTTTGCAAATCTATCTAGGCACAGATCTATTGTGAACTACCAAAGCTTTTATCACATATCTCAGCTGTTTCAGCAGCAAATTTTTCTTTCACCTCCATTTTGAAGTCTCATTCTCCACAGTCAAATGATTGCTTGAAACTTCAGCTTTCACTTATTAAGAATAAGTTTTCAGTTCTCATAATCATAGGCAGACAGTTACAAAAAATCTTTTGTTAACTGAAGGACCCCTGAAGGAGAACAGAATGTTGTTGCTTTGCAAGTAATCAGTTTTAAGAATAACCTCCTGAGCTTTTTGATTTTGGAGTGCCACAGACTTTCAATACCTGTCTCCATTAAAAACCTCTTCCTAATTCAAGCAATTCTTACTACTCTGATGTTTAAGCCTGGTTAGTCTTATGCTACCCTATATTTTAATTAATTTTGCTTTTGTTTATGTAAGATAAGTAGTTGTGCTCCACATTATACTACTATAAAGCTGCAATTACTGCATATTTTGCCTTTTATGTGTTAGATTTATCTAGTGTAGACAGGAAGGTCCAAATGCATATATGCTGCATGGGGTTTGCAGCATTTGGAGCGTCCACAGCTGTGCGCTCTCTTCAAATCTCAATTTCAGATCTGCCTCCAGTTTATTGTGACTGAGGTGTTCAGCTGATATTTTCCCCTCTTACAAGCCAATATAAGGATGAGAGCAGGATGAGAGCATAGTCAATACACTGACTATATTTCTTACATTCTGTTTTATTTTTTTTTTTAAACTCCCAAACCACTGGAAATTCTGGCTGGAGTGGATCTCTTTACCTCCCATTGGATGAGTTTGACCCCATTTTACTGTATCAAAATACTGGAAAAATAGTGATGTCCTTTGCACCTTGAAAGAAGAGCCCCAGCTGATAGCTGCCCAGTAGTCATTCAGCAGGCTTAAATGAGAATACTTAAATTTAATGTGTCAGGACCATCACTCCATTGTTTCTCTACATTTCCATGGCTGTCTGAAGCAAAAACGTGCACAATGGTAAAGGAGAAGGCAGTAGGCTGTAGTATCCCTTGACTGTGGAGCTGATAATGCCAAGGCTGTGGGTGAGACATCAGCACAGGCCACTCAGGGAAGCTGTGGATGCCTCATCCCTGGAGGTGTTCAAGGCCAGGTTAAATGGGACCCTGGGTGGCCTGATCTGGTGGGTGGCAACCCTGCCCAAGGCAGGAGAATTGGAACTGACTGGGCTTTAAATTCTCTTCCAACTCAAGCCATTTTATGATCCCCATGAAGGCTGTGAGGTTTTTCTGATTAGCAGTGATTACATAGCGAAAATAACCCAGCTAGGCAGTGCTCTACAGGTGCTAAACAATAAGAAATAAATATGGGAATGGAAAACTTTAACTGCAAATAATAATAATCATCTGGAATTAGGGAACTTTCTGCATGATCCCACAGGCTTGAAAGAAAGCTCCAGAGCTATTTTTGCTAGGGTGGGTAATGATGGCAATAGCAAACCCAGGGAAATGAGTTGGAAGTTTGTGGTCTGGTAGTTCATTAGTGTTCTTGGTAATCGGGGCATGCACAATATGGGAGACAGAGAGAGAAAGAGGGTTTCTTTGTTTGCAGAGCTGCCTGCTTGTGAGCCTGCTGGAGCCTAATTGTTTTAGAGTGGAAGCAGAACAAAGCAAACAGGCTGCAACAGGGTCTGTACAACTCTTTAATGCTGAGATGGGACAAATCCATTCCTTTGGGGAAGCATTTCAGAAGATGCAGTTGATCTATATTGTGATGGTTATTATTATTATTCTGGAGCAGTTTATGTATCTCTAGCCCTGTGCCTTATGTTTTCTTTGAAAGTACAATATAATCCTTAAAAAGCTTTGATGCAGACATGTAATAGAGGGAAGAAGGCAATAAAGGGAGCAAAAAAACAACACTGAAGTAAAAAAGAAAAAAAAAAGAGTAGAGGTGAAATGATGTAAATGAGAAAGAGGAAGAGATGACTGATTCCTAATTCTGTCAGCAATCTGGGGTATGAAGACAGAGGACATGGTCACAGCTCTGCAGCAAAGGTAAACCCTGTAGGAACGTGGGAAGTGCTGGGAAGTATGGTGCAAGGCACTTCCAAGCATCTCCACATCTTCCCAGGCCTGTAACATCCCCAGGGATGCTGCTCCCATCCCAGATCGTTTGGGTGCCACTAGCCACACCCCTGAGAACATGGATGAACTCTCTTCAGTCTCTTTCCGCTGGTGAAAGTAAGGCAAGGGAACAGCCTCATGGTGCACCAGAGGAAGTTTAATTGGACACTGTGAAGTTCTTCATGGGGATGGTTGTTGAGTATTGGAATGGACTGCACAGGGGAGTGCTGGAGTATCCGCCCCTGGAGGTATCCAAGAAATGTGGATGCGGCACTGAGGGACATACATGAGTTAGTGATGACACTTGATAGATGAGGCTCATGGTCAAACTTGGTCCAATCAGACATCGCCCTGTGGTGTCATCAGCTTTTCAACAGCTTGCTTGTTTGCTAGCACCTTATTTTCATGATATGTGACTTCTGCAGCACAAGTGAGCACCAAAACAGCTCCAAAGCAAATGCAGCAGAAGTTGCTGTAAGTTGCTGGAAAACAGCCCAATAAAATAAACAGATTCTGTCATTAAAAATAAAGTAGGAGGCCTGCTGAATAAACTGCCCCTGAAGAAAGGGAAAATATCTCATGCCTCACACATTGCATTGACTGGGTTTTATTTTGGTAATTTTGAGCTTCTTGAGCTAGTGTTACCGAAGCCTTGGTTGCATGCTTGCTGTTGTTGTGGTGGGGAGGGCTACAGACCCCATGCTGTGGAAATGCAGTGCCTGAATTTTCCAATGATACCTTCACTTTGGCAGATGGCGTGCTCTGGCTTTTTTAGAGAAGCTGGTTATTTTGCTTTACATGCAAAGAAAAATAGTTGAGGCATATAAAGTTTGGACTCAGAGGACCCCAACCATTCTTTTTTCCTTACTTGAAGAGAACAGGGCTGCTTACAGAACAGAAAACCTGCCAAGATCAAATTGGTAGAAGATGTTGAGAGCAGGCCAGTGCAGGGGGTAAGCTGAAATGGAAACCCCATTGCTCTGGGGCAGTCACAGCCCACTGGAAGTAAAAAGAGATAAGGACAGCTTCATCCTATGATCCTTCCTGAGGATAAATACAACTGTGATAGCTCAGGGGACGTGGCAGAAGTGAGTCTGCAGACCTGTAGTTGTTTCCTAAGGAAGGTGAGAAGAATGGAAATCCTGCCTTCCTCAGTGGTCTACCAATATAACCCAGACTTCGATGTTATAGAGAAGACAATTAATGATTTAGTTTGTATTAAATCTGCCAATTTTATGGCTATGTGGCTGAATTACTGCTTCCCTGCAGGGACACAACGGGGACTATTAATGGAACAGGCCAGGAGGTGGTGGGGATGGTTTGGTAGCAGTGATCCAGAAACAGCGCTAATATCTGAGCCTATTTTCATCTCCTTCGTATCGTGTCACTGCTAGTTTCTAGTTTTAGCTTTGCTGACATCTTATTTTGCAGAAGACATTCCCATTTTAAGGTCTTGCACTCTCTGTGATTGCTTTTTTTTTTTTTTTTTTTTTTTTTTTTAAGTGATTTTTTTTTTTAATACAGTCTAAAACATATTTTTTAGGTACACTGCATCCAGCAGTCTATTTGCTTGGATACTGTGGTGCCTGGAACATTTGGGAATGCACTCAGCTCTTTTGAGTAGTTTCTTTGGGGAGGCTGCTTTGGATGTGGCTGGGCTTCGGCTCTCACTGTTATTCTGCAGGGAAACTCGATCAGGCCCAGAGTCCAGCAAACAAATCCATGCTGTAAGATTCTTCTGATAATTACTTTTACAGATGTTAGGGGAATTAATTCCGTAACTTCTGAGAAGTTGAATTTCCCATTCCTTGTCAGCATTTCAACCTCTTCTGAAGTTTTGATCCTTCTGAAGAATTTTCTTAGTAAGCTGATGTTGGAAAATCTTTCTTTTGTTATTTTTCTCTTCTTAAAGAATTAACGAACAAAAGTGTTGTAAGCTACAGCATTTAAGGCTAATCTTTTTACAAACCCACAAAAGCAAGAAATTGGAAAATGGCACTCCCTCTTGTTTCTTGTGCTAGTTGCTAACAGGGGGAACTCCTAACCAGAGTACAGGCACTTCTTCATCACCAGCTAAGCTTCCCTTTAGCTCTGATGCATGTGCATTTTCTGTGGGTCAGGCAAGCGATGGACCCGAGCAACTAAAGTTGTATATATTAGTAGCTCTGATTAGAAAATAGATTGTTTTATCCTGCAGAAACACTGAGACTTTGAAGGAGCTCCCCTTCCTCACTTCAAATTAAGCACTTCCAGAGACTGCAAGAACTCATTTTATTTCCATTTTAGACTTCAGAAGAAAATGTAATATAGTCCATACGGCTGGAAACTGTATATTTTTTTAAAAAATCCATATTTAAATATTTCTTTCTGAAATGTTTGTGACAGAATAAGGTCCAAATTCGCTTTTATGAGATCATTTCACTGCATTCTCTTCCAATTTTGGTAGAAGCAAAGTGACATTTCCCACTGAAAAGCTGTTAGTGAAAAGCCATCTGGTTTCTGGCCACCTCCTGTATGTGCCCCATTCAGGGATCTCCTGCAGCTATGGACCCAGCCCAGTCCTTGGGCAGGCAACCTTCCTGTATGGCCTTCACTGAACCTCCCAGAGCTCACAAAACTTCTCTGCTCCTCCTTGATGCTCCTCTGGACAGTCAGCCTTGCCTCTACAAATTTTACACAGAGCTGAAAGTAGGTTCATCGTTTTTCAAAAAGTGAAATACTTTTACTGTGGGGCCTTTGCTGAGGTTGTGACTATTGTCAGTGAAAAAGTTGTTGACAATGGTGGTGGTTAATATATGGAGGGACAGTAGCTCTTCTAAGAGTGTATTAATTCTTTTTGATGAAAAAGGGTGATACTTTCAGTTGCCACACAGTCACCAGCACCTAGCAGTGCATTATGAAATGATTGTAACTTTGCCATGAGAAAAACCCAGATTGTGAGTACAGAAATGAAAGTTGTAAGTAAAAATGTTAAGTTAAATACACTCAAGTTATATTTGGCAATGCAAATGCACTAGGGCATCCAGGAAGTCTTGGAAAGATACCTCGAATCCAGAGAGTGGTGGTCAGTGGCTCATTGTCTGGATAGAGATCAACGACAAGTGATGTTCACACAGGTTAGTACTGGGACCAGTGCTGTTCAATATCTTCATCAGTAGTGACATTGGCAGTGGAATTGAGTGCACCCTCAGCACGTTTGCAGATGACACCAAACAATCATGCAGTCTACATGCCTGAGGGATAGAATGCCATCCAGAGAGACTACACAGGTTTCAGCTTTGGGCCCAGAATGATATCCTTAGGTTCAATAAATCCAAGTGTAAGTTCATGACCTAGGTCATGGCAATCCCAATATCAATACAAACTGAGTGGTGAAAGGATTGAGCACAGCTCTGCTGGAAAGGACCTGGGGATAATGGTGGATGGAAAGCTGTACATGAAAGAGCAGTGTGTTCTTACAGCCCAGAAAGCCAATCGTATGCTGGGTTACATTAAAAGATGCCTGGCCAGCAGATTGATGGAGGTGATCCTGCCCCTCTACTCTGCGATGGTGAGGCCTCACCTGGAGTACTGCATCCAGATGTGAAGTCCTCAGTACAGGAGAGACATGGATCTGATGGAGTACATCCAGAGCAGGACCACAAAAATGATCTAACGGATGGAACACCTCTCCTATGAAGACAGGCTGAAAGGTGGGACTGTTCAGCCTGAAGAAGAGAAGGCTCTGGGGAAACATGAGAACAGCCTTTCAGTATTTAATGGTATGGCTATGAGAAAGAAGGGGACAGGGTCTTTATCAGGGCCTGTGGTGACAGGGCAAGGGGAAATAGTTTCAAGCTAAAAGAAAGGAGGTTTAAATTAGGTTAAAGAAAAAAAAATACAATAAAGATGGTGAGGCACAGGAACAGGTTGCCCAGGTTGTCCATAGAGGAGGTTGATGCCCCATCTCTGGAGACATTCAAGATCAGACTGGATGAGGCTCTGAGCAACCTGATCTAGCTGTAGATGTCCCTGTTCGTTGCAGGGAAGTTGGATTAGATGATCTTTAAGGGTTCCTTCCCACTCAACCAATATTATAATTCTATGATTCTAAGACTGATATGTCAAGGTCAGTGCCATCTTGGTTGGTTTTTGGCACTCTGTTCCTCCTTAACTTTTCAACTTGAAAATATGAATTTTCTTATTCATCTGTCTTCTTTCTCTTTGTTAGTTTGGTTTTGGGGAAGAATTTTTCCCCAGAACTGGGTAGGCTTTTTTTTTCCTTGATATTTGTTCTTGCATTAACCTTCATCCAGGTCAACTCAAGGAACAGCAAACAGCTGTGTTGTGCTTCTCAGAGCTCGCAGCAGAGCTCCTTGACCGTGGCACCTGTACAGAGAGGGACTGCCACCTGAACATCACTTCTCATCCCAGCTTCTGACAGTTTCTGTTGTTACTGTTTTATATGCTGAGCAGATGGCCTTGCTAAAGCAAGCCATGGGGACCAAGTTTTTTAAAAAGTTGCTTGTGTTTTTGGCAAGTTGTTTTGATTCTCTAGTCCCTGATTCAACAAAACAGCATCTGTTTTCATGGTGGTGACAATTATGAAAGGAACAGGATCCTGAGATGCAGGGATGTTGTTGGCTACTTTGGTTCTGAGAGGCACATCTGCATTCCAACTGTTCCTCCATGCCCAGTCTCTGCCCAAAACTTGGTGTTGAATCTGAATGCTCCCTGGACATGCAGAAGGAGAACAATGCAGGAGCCCCAGTTCATGCCAGTGAAGAGGAAGCCTAGTGCAGAGATTTGGGGGATGCAGCGTTCCAGTATGCATAACCCAATGGAGGCAGGTGAACACAGCAAGGTTTGCTCCACAGCTTGACATCATCTCCCACCCTGGCCACAAGGAGATCTTTTTCTCCCTTATCACCTGAAGATACAAATGGGAACCTAGCAATTCAGCAGACTGAAGTGAAGCCCATAGGGTCCGATGGCTGTGGTGGTATGAGGGGAAAACATTACTGCTGTTGGTAACGCCACCCATGTTCATATTATCACTATTGGTATTATCAGCACTTTCCAGCCATTAGCTGCTTTAATCTCTTCATGTTCTATGCAATGCTATAAATTTGCGGAGTACCTTTTTTTTTTTTTGTCTCCTTTCATTTTATTTTGCTTCGGAAAACAAGCTTAATCACTTTATTCTTTTAGAATGAGAGGCAATGTCATGGGAATTGTGTCAAAATTGAAATGAGGCTTTTTTGCTAATATGTTGTTGCCAGTAGTTTTTTGTTTGGTGTGTTTTAATTTTTGGATAAAATGGAAAAGTCCAGAGACAGCTGGATGTACATTAATCTCAGCTAAAAGCTCTTCAGCAGATTAACCCTGGAAAGCAGACAGGATGTGAGCACAGCTGGAATGAAGGATTGTGTTTTTATTTCAAACGAATATCCATAGTGCTTTTTATTTTGAGGACTCACACCAAGTATTACAAAATTATCTTTCTTTGTCTTTCTTCAGACTTGTCTTTTGAAGTGTCCAGAGACTGCCTTACTACATACATTGATTTCTGTGGAGCTGTTGAAATAATTTGCCAGAATCCTTCCAACCCTTCTTTTGCACTATCGGTATGAGCTCTGATTTCTTGGGATTTTTATCTGTTTAAGCAAAGCTTGTTGGGAATCCATTAGCTGTAGGACTAAAATATAGGATCATGAGACATTCATGTATCTCAATGCTTGCATCAGACTATTGTATTAGAAATCTGGTTTCCTAAAAAGTGCATCTTTTGGTCTTCTGGCTTGGGGGGCAGCCAGAGTCATCCCTGGGGTCTGAGGTTTAGTCACTGAGCATCCTGCAACAAGGAGGAGTCAGAAGGAAAATGACAGTTTCATTTTAGGGGCAGAAGTGGCAGGTAGAATAGTGTGAAGGATTTGAACAAATCTTTTGTCTTTCTCCCAGTGCTGCAATGTTCACATGCAGATGTGCTCTTGCACGCATGCATTTGTGAAAACAAAGGTCCGATGCCTCTGCCACATGGTGCCGAAACACAAAACAAGATGCCAAGGAAACCCCAAGCCCCGAACTAAAAAGCAAGCAAAATGCTCACATTGCTGTTATGCTGAATGTTTCTGCCTCTCCTTTACATGTGACTTTGGTAAGGCTTCCTAAAAAAAGCTCATTGGAAAGGAGCAGCTCAGCTTGTCTACAAAGGTGTCAGCTAATGCCACTGGGCTCTACGTGCCCGGGATGTTTCTGCAGTTACTGATGAATGCAGCACTGAGAGGTGAGTGTGTTGCAGTGAGGCTTGAAAGACTTTACATGTGGAGAGAAACAGGCACTGGAAAAGGGCACGTCACTCACAGAGACAGTGTGATCGCTCCTTTAGCGGCTTTGTGGTGTGGGGCAAGGAAAGGGCGAGGTGGCCATAGTGTGGAGAAAAGGGCTGGAGAAATACACTTCAACTTGAATTACTGAGAAGATTTTCAGAGGCCTAAAGCAAAGTGCATATAAAGTGTCTGCCTTTCTCTCTGCCTTCTCCATCAGAGCATCAGAAACTTCACAAAAATTCCCAGGTCGTTCCCTTGCAGTTCTGGGCTTGGATGTGCAAGTTTCCCTGTGTCCATTTATGAAGGACCTGTAATAGCAGGAGAGATGGACTGCGCAGCCTAAGGGCCTGCAGTCAGCTGCAGACAGCCAAGAGCTGACCAACCTCCCACTGCGCTCACACTGAATGCTGAGGAAATATAGCAGGGTGGATTTGGAGAGGATATTTTAGATGAAAGCGGTATTAAGGAGTACTGTGAGGCAAACAACCCCTGGTGACATTTGACGAACCGTTATTAACCCGTAATGTATACATATTTCTGCTACTGCTTATTTGGAAAAAAACATAACAAGAAAGGATAATAAAAATATCTAAAACTTTTTAGTGCCCGTATGACATCAAATGTCCTGTTGAGCTGAGGGCTTTGATGAGAAAAGATTGCAATTATATTTTTGCTGATTCTCCAATGTCATTTCAGTGGGGATTAACCACTGGTGCTGACTGAGGCTGCATGTGCTCCAGCTGCCTGCTTTGTAATGGAGCTGCAGCCACTGTAGCTTATAGGGGAGGAAAGGTTGTCCTGCTTAGGCCAATTGGAGATCTTCGTTGTTCTAGCTGAAATTTCAGATCATGTTCTGAAAAATGGTGAGAGACTGTTGTTACAGCTACCTAACCTACAGCTCTTTTCTGTCACCTCTGAGGACATTAGAGACTTCTCCATGTATATTTCCCACTGCTGGAGCAGGGCGTGGGTGGGTTGTTGCACACCCAGCATGGTGTCACATACAGTGTCCTGGTGGGCCTTGGTCCTGTGCTCCTTCTGCTCCAGCCAAAACACCTGGGCTGCTTCAAGCTCGCTGCATCAGCGCCAGGAGCTGGAGGCACTGGGGATGTGAACGCCTTGCTGAATTTCCAGTGAAGAAAGAATCCTTCCCTACTGTTCATTTATCAGTGTAATCTCAAGCTCCTGGGGGAGGGAGACCTCACTATGCTTCTATTATAGTATAGGCTCATAATGAAGTTTTGACTTTTGTTTCATGATCAGCATTTATCTCTGTCGTGCATTTCAGTTTGGGGAAAACAGGGAAGGAAAAACCTCAATCTGTTTTATTTTTCCTGGGGTTTATTAATCACCAGGGAGCAAGCAATATTTTCTATGGAAAGTGATTATTGTTGTTTTGTTCTTGCTTATGATATTAATATTTTTTTGTGTGTGAGATATACTGATCTTCTGAATACGTTTGCACTAAATCAGTAGTTCTGTTTTGTTTATTAAGACCAAACTCCCCTTATTGTCTATTGTTATAGAATTAATTACAAGCCTTTATTGAATTTCTTCCTTTTTCAACAAGGAAGCATTGTAGCAGCAGACTCTGAGGATACATGAGCCAGAATAGTTTTCATAAAGCTCTAACAGGGCCCGGATCAGCTGTTTTGTCATGCACGTGGATTTCTGTATAAAGGCGTTAGAAAAACGCCCTTACATTTATGTCCAGTAAGTCTCTCCTAAGGTGGCCTATAAAGAAGGCAGCACAATTTTCTACAGAACATTTTCTGTTTTCTCCCTCTGACACAGCCTATGACAAGAAGTAGCTCAGCCTTTTTCGTTTTTCTGTCTTCCATGGAAGTCCCATGAAGAGCAGCATCAGTGCTGACCTGTTGGATCTGATTGCTGCAAAGCCTCTTTTTATTTTATTTTATTTTATAACTTTTTTTTGCAGAAGTTCTACCAATGCAATCTAATTGTATATTGTTCTGTGAGCTCTGACGTGAAGTGGTTTGGGAGGCATTTGGGATTCAACTTACGTGCGATCATGGTGGTCGAGTGGGTGACTTGTGCTGAGACCTGAGCCAAGAAGGTGGAACACTCTGGCCTCCATGGGCTCCCATCAGATCACTCTTAATGCTTTCAGACCATCCTTGGTATGTGCTTCTTTGGATGTAGGGTAGCCTCCTAATGTTTGATTTTGTGATGGGAAAAAGAGCTTGACAGAGGCGTGTAGCTAATAGATATGAGCAAATAGCCATGCTAACAGGAGTTGAGTTACTGCTAGCCCAAAGCATCTCCCTTCCCAGTGAACAGATGTGCCTTCTTTCAGACTCTGCCATTTTTACTCTGCTGTTCCCCAAAGTTTGTTCTCCAGTTGCCAGCCTGCTGAGATTTGTCCCCTTGGTTCTTCTCTACAGAGCTTGGGCAGGAACAAACCCACAGCCTCACTACAAACTGGACAGATTTGGGCAGCAGAGCCTGGCTTTAAACAGCAAATACCAGAAAGGCACTTTGAAGTGTTTTCAGTTTCAACAATTTCTTTGCTCCTTTTGTGCACTGACATTTTTCTGGCTCAAGGTGGAAAGGAGCAAAGTGTGGCTTTGAGATATAGCACGGTCTACAAGTCATAGTGGGGTGGGAAAACAGATGCTTGACAAGGCAGGACCTGGCCAAGGCAACTGCAGGGATTCAGTATTTAGTCTCTTGGAAAGGACACAGCAGCAGGGAATGTCAAACAAAGCTGCAGAAACATGGCTCTAGCATCCACTGCAAGAGCCCTCCACTGCTCTTGAGGAGGAGACTCTTTGGGGAAATGTCTGGGACAGAGCATGCCGGCCCTACAGCACTGACCCTGCATCAGTGGCCCTGTACTGTCTGTCCCAGTGAGTGCAGGTGCAGGCTTACAAGACTTGCAGAGGAGAACAGGAGCCTAGGACCAGCTGGAGGAATGGGAACAGAAACCTTGATCCAGCTTTTAGCTGTCAGGAAAGAGATATGGCACTGAGAATTAATTTGCTCAATTTGTTCATTCCTGCTGAGAAGGAACGTGTGTCTGTGCAAAATGATGCTGGAAGCTTTAATGCATGCATTCATCCATGTCATGGGTAGAAGGTGAAAAGAAAGGATTTC
Organism: Tetrao urogallus; assembly: GCF_951394365.1. Taxonomy (NCBI): domain Eukaryota; kingdom Metazoa; phylum Chordata; class Aves; order Galliformes; family Phasianidae; genus Tetrao; species Tetrao urogallus. The sequence continues at coordinate 125,216,845 of NC_136813.1, read as the reverse complement.
TTAATGTTGCTGATTCTCCCCCATAATGCCTGATTTCCTGTGGTCTGACCATTAGGAAGCTGGAGGAGGAAGTAAGAGAAAAAGTGGTGCATAAGTAATCCAAGTAACCTATTTTATCTCAGTCCTGAATCAGTTCCAGTGTCAGGCATGTCTGAGTGTCTGTGGTACCTATCCCCTTGCTGTGAGAGTGATGGTCATTGGGAAAGGAAACAGGACTGCAACCAGTGGCATCAGCAGACAGTGCCATGACTGGGAAAAGCTCACATGCAGCCTAGGAGTGGAAGCACTCAAAGAAGCCCAGCGTTGGTCCTTGCACCTATGTGCAGGCATGCTCAGTGCTCAGAGGCATGGCTCTGCCTCGTGGAGGTGGGAAGATGGAGCATCTGCAGGTGGATGAGAAAGCACTTGCTGCTTCAGTGAGAGCAGGAATCAGAGCTGAAAGAAGCTCGCCATGAACACCATGGAGTTGCCTACTGTGAAGCCCATGGGTTTGACAAGAACTTGACTGTGGGCTTATGTGTGTTTGTATGAGTAGCATAGCAGAACATAAAATCTATGAGGCTGACAGTGTTGCATGGTTCATTCTGCTAGGGCTTGGGGCTTTCCACTTCATTTTTTATTATCTACAGGAAAAAGATGTCTTTAACCTGTTTCTGCAGAATAACAACAGGCATAGCACAGGGATGCTGTGTCTCTTTACTGGATAAAATCGCAATTGGCTTTTTCTGGAAGTGTTTATTCAGGAAAGAGGATGTGTGCTATGTAGTTAAAACTATAATGGAGCATATAGAGCCAGCCCTCACTGCCCCATCATCAACAGGAGTCAATTTGTTTGTCATACAAGGCTGCCACCCAGTAAAGGATTTCCCAATACAATCGGTAATGCTGGAGGAAGTGAAATTCACAGTGAGCAGTCTGAGAGCACATACATTAATTATTGGTGATCTAATGTACTAATGGTTGGACTAGCTAATATTGGAGAATGAAGCAGGTAGGTTCTCTGTGGGGGAGATAAAACTTGAGGTCAACTGAAAATAGCTCTTTACTTGAGTAAACTTGAGTTAACTGAGTAAAGGGATAGCAATGGTTGAGAAGTATGAAGTCAATATTCTCTAGCTTAAAAAAAAAATATCAGAAAAATAAAGCAGCCTTGCACAATAAGAAGTATGTATGCAGGCACACAACTTACATTAAGGAAGCTGTGTTGTTTTGGTGACGAGCACCAGCCCCTAGGAGGTGTGAACTGCACTCCCACTGGGAAGCTGGAAGAGTGCATGGAAGAATCACTAGGAGTGCTGTCCTGTGCAGGCAGAGGCAGAAGGGAATGCAGGCATCTCAACTGGATGCTTGCATTGCAGCAGAGCAAATCACTTTGTGTTTATGTTGGAAATGTATGTAAAAAGAAAGGTGCAAAGGCTAGCTGATGGAAAGGTATTGCTGAGAGGCACGAGTTTTTTTCTCTCTATGTGACTCCTCAGTTCATCTTAAAATCTGGAGGATTTCTTGTTATCCTTATAAATAAATCCTGAAATTTTATCCTGAAATAAATCCCAGTGATCACACTTAAGGATGATGATGCACTGAATGATGCACTGAAAATGTAAAGATCTTGAGGCTCTGTACAGCACAGCATTCCAAAGCACAGGATCAGAATTCTGACTCAGAAATTCAAAATACATTATGCTTACACATGAATGCTCACACATGCCTAAAAGATTGGTGTCCCCCCAGCCTCCACTTCACACATGGACTGCATTAACTGATGAGAATATCTAAAGAGAGCTGGGCAGAGTTTTGTTGTCTCAGAAGTAAATGTCAACGCTAAAGACACTTTTCTCTTCTTGTCTTTCTGTCTGTATTTGTGCATGATGAGCAGCTCAACACCACCTTTGCTTTCCAGCAAAGCAAGCATGTAATTTAAAGGAACTGATGCTCCTGTTTGTTTATGATTTGGCGATAATGGCTTGGTAATGGCAGTCTCTAAGTCACTATCGACATCCTAACATCTTTTGTGGACTTTTCAGAGATATCTCATTTGCTTGCTTGGTATATAAAAGCTGCTCCTGCTGAGCATAATGTCTTGAATATAATTCTTACTCAATTACTAGAAATGCGCTGTAACATTGTGGAAATTCGGTAAGGGAGCCGTAACACACTTCATCTATCAATTTACTCTTCTTCTGTCATTTGTCTGACCTTATGAATGGATCTGTCTTCATAACTGCAAATACAGTTTGAGAAGGGAAGTGGGCTATGATTATTTGTAGCTATTTTTAAAACCATCTTTTGTCCTCCCATTCTTTGCCATATGTCTCTGTGAGTGAGCACAGTGGGAAGTAATTGCAGTTGCAAGTAAAGGAAGAATTATTAAAGTGTTGCTTTAATGAAAATGTTGTATTTCTGAGCTGATGTGCGCAGATATAGAAACTGCAGGAATGATCTTTATTGCAGGAAATAATTGACATTACAATGGATTTCTCAGATACGTCTATACTTTAATTTTGATTTGATGTTCCTCTGCCTTTTCCAGTGTAGGAGAACACTCACTAGGGAGCCAGGGAGCTGCAGGAGAGGAGCTGCTTCTGTCTGGGGACACAGATCACACCAGAGGGCACGAAGCCCCTCCAAGTCCTCTCTGTGTTGCCATGTGTTGTGCTAGGGCCCAAGCTCACTCTGAGTGCTACTGAAGATGCCAGAGACTTTTTCTTGAGGAGTGGGTGAGTGGAGGAGAAGAATAAGTATAAGCAAGGCTACCAACATAGAACAGTAATTGTGTTTGTCTCTCTGAGTTTGTACAGGTACAACTTGGCAGTCAAAAATGCCCCCTCTGACTAGTCCAAAAGTTGAAATTTCAGCTAGGTATCACAGAATCACAGAATTGTAGGGGTTGGAAGGGACCTCCAGAGATCATCGAGTCCAACCCCCCTGCCAAAGCAGGTTAAAGGTATGCTAAAGATTTTCTGGAATATTGGCAGTGTGACAAATGGACTTGAGAGAGCACCATGTGCTCAGAAGGTCTTTCTGGGAAACTCTGAGTCCTTTGGTCCAACAGAAGAAAAATGTAAGCCTTGCCTTGGTGAGCTGTGGATTCCATCTTTTTTGCAAGCAAGTTGAAGTGTATTCACCCCACTTCAGCTGGGGTGGTGAAGCTGCCATCACACGTGTGGAAAGCAGTGTGGTACATTCCTTCTGCTCAGTTGCATATTTGGCTTCTCAGCTAGTCCTGAGTAGTGGAAAGGTTATGTTTATTTCTAGGAGTCTTTGTTAAACATCCCACACTTTCCTCTAAAGTATCTGGTATTAGTAGCTGCTGGAAATGTAATGCAGACTTAATGGACCATGTGTTGGCAAGTGCTACTTGTGACACCAATCTAAAAGCCTTAGCCTTTTTTATTTTTTTCCCTTCAAGCCCAAGCATCGTTCCTTGTGCTAAATACAAAGTCTTCTTCATTTCCACTTATATAAACTACAGAGTATTGGTATCTGGGGATTTCCCTGCACGTGAAGAGGGAAGACATGAAGTCTCAAGCTACCGAAAGAGGTTGGAAACTCAGACCTCTAAAGCTATTCCAGATGGTCTTGAAACATTAAAGCAAGTTTTATTATAGAGAATAGTTTACATTACACTCATTTATTAAAACCTAAGGACATCTTTATAAAAACTACTGTATATAAAGACAAGAGCAGTGCAATAGCAGTGTAAAACACATTTTTGGTTTACTTGGCAACCACTTTAGAAAGACAACATGATTCATAATATGAAGTTAAGTATGCTGCAAAAAACAGGACAGGTTTAGATCAAAAACTAGATTAGCAAATCACTGACACTGGCACATATTGATTTCAAACATCGAGTGTTATGTAAACAGTATTATCGTCAGCATATCAATAGTGAGAAATCACTGTAACCCTAGAATTTCTAGTTTGCTTAATTAGCCTAAAATTTGACTGTAGACTATTAAAATGGACTATTGTACTGTATCTATTCTTAGTGATTTACTACTTATATAAAAAGAGGACTAGAAAAAATTGTCTGTCTTACGCAATTTTCAAATTAGAATTTTCAAGGATGAGAAAATATGCTTCCTTCCAGTGAGTTGGTTGGGTTTTGGGTTTTGTTTCAGTTGTCCTAATTTTCATACATCACCACTGGTAATTAAATAGAACTGGCTTCAAAAATTGCTTTGATGCATTACTTGAACACTTCTGTAAGTGGACAGTCCTCGTATAGAAATTACAACCATAGTAAAACTATTAAAAACAGTTATCTAAAATAGCTGCTACAATATGCTGATGTATACATTAAAAGGCCAGGTTGTTATCACTTTCTGTTTTTTTGTACAATCGATAACCAGGCACAAAATATGGTTAATTACAACACCAAGTCCTGCACAAGCTGTATTACGTATCTTTTTATGTTCTATGTTACGCACAGCAATTATTAAGAAGTTGGACATTCAGTTCTTGGTAAAAAGTAGGAGAGAAGATGAGTTGGATGAGGAAGAAGACTTCTGGAACACAAATGTAATTAACAGCCACTGAAGTAGCTGCCATTGGTGTACAGGGCGTACAATGAAATTATGCACTTTTTGTTAATTTTATATCCTTTGTTTTCCAAACTATATCAGGATGGAAACTGAGAAATATATTTTAGCCTAGGTCTTTTCTTTTAGAGAGAGATCGTGTTTGAACCAGGCTCTTTCTGCAGAAATACTTGAATGATTCATTGCAGTTCATCTGGTACACCACGATTACTTTGGTCAGGTGAATGCATGGCACTATCAGACCTCTGCTATACAGAAGTTTGGCATGTTCAGGCTACCTTTTGTCTAGCAGTGCTCTTCTGCAACATCTTGTCAGTATGGGGAATCAGCGTGGGAGAAGGGCTGACAGAAGTCAAGGTTGGGAAATGTGTATGCACTGCTTCCCTTTAGTTTAAGGCCCAGCAAGCATTAGTCTTATTCAAGGTCTATTCTGCAAAACTAGGTAGGCTATCAGGTGATTATAGCAACACAGTTGATGTACATCATCAGCTACGATGTGGATTTATCCATAAATTAATTGGTAGGCAAAATCAGAACTTCAGCCAGAGAGTATCTACCTTATATAAACTGGCTTTGTATGTAGAATCAAAGGAAAACAAAGAAAACTGCTCATCAATTACAAGGTATACATGTACTAGAAGTAAAGCATAAAACTGCTCATTAATAACGCACAATTCCCAGAGGGAAAAAAACCCTTACAAAATACAGTAATTCACACAAATCAGTATCTAATACAAATTCCTCCATGAACATAAGTTTTTACAAAGCTCTCTGTGGCCCATTGCCTCACAATGAAAGAAGATGCTGACAGAAGGCCAAAGGAGCAAACACCTACTGCAAAACACCAATGTGGGACTGACTGCTGTAGGCATAGATACTTTGGTGGCTGTCTGCAAGGGATCGTGAATCTTGGAGCTAATGTGGAAGTGGGAGAGGACACGATGCCTGCAGAGGCATGGACAGTGTTGTTTCCAGCTACTTGGCCTTCTTGCTGTTCTTGCAAGGTGGCCCTGCTAGCATCAGCATGTGTCCTCAATAGGAGAGATCTGCCAACTCTCAGAGCTCAGCCTATTCCCCTGCTGAAGCTCCAGGCTCCCACGATAGAGCCACTGGGGCTGTGCTGATATCTGCAAGCTACTTATGGTGCTTGTTTGCTGGAGATTCTTTTTTGTTCCCAGCTGAAGTTCCTTAATTCTTCTGCCATGCACTAATGAAATGTTCTTGTGAAAAACTAAGGTCCGCTGTGTTTGGAGTGAAACAAGGTTTAAAAAGTACTGACTGCTTTTTATTTGAAGTGCTGCAAAGAAGAACACGCATTCTGCGAAGAGAGAGGGCAGCCAGGCTTCTGCTTACCTAGAGCAAGACGGAGCCTAATGCCTGCAGGCTGACATACTTATCTGCAGCATTTGAGTTCTTGGTAGTTGGTTTTGCCTGCCCCTGTACAGAGGTACTCTGCTTTTTTTTTTTATATTATTTTTGCCAATTGGATTGCAAAGAAAAGGGACTTGAGCATGTCAGTATCCTCTTCAGATCTTCTTTGGAGACCAGGCACTCCTATGCTCTCTAGTCCTGCTGGCTCCCCCAGCAGTAATTGTTCCTGGGGAATTCAGTTGCATACTGTCATGCACTTCAGTAGCTATGAATTAGTTCAGATCTCTCAGGAATCTACCCCTTTTGAGTTCACCTTAAGACTAAAATGCTCTCAAATCAAAAAGGCTAAAAAAATAAAAATAAAAAAATACTTATTCACAAGGTGCTTCTTTATACTCACTGGCAAAGTGTTCTTCATGCTGGTTGTACAATCAAATATGTCATTATCATAAAATTACTTGTATCCATGGGACAAAAGATTAGGCAGGAAAAATTAATGTGGTATTAGCGTGACACTGTGTTGCAATTTTTAGATGAACTCTGCTTAGTTGTCATTGCCAGACTTTCCACACATAGATCTTAACAAATGATTACATTTCACAGAATTTGTTTGTGTAATTGATATTGTGTGATTCTTAAGTAAGCCTGTCCTGTGGAAAGTTAAGTTAAGCTATCATAACTTAGTGACCAAGTACTCCATGTCCTTCTGTGCAGCATCATTGCTCTTTTGACTTACAAGTGAACTCTTAGATTTGAGAGGGATAAACTCTGACACCAGTCAGTGGCTGAGGGAATTGGATTATTGCCTTGTAAAGCAAAGGGACAATGGTATTATTGCTTTTGTAACACAAAGGTTGTTGCTTGTCTTCTAATATTCTTTCAGCTTCAAGGAGTATGGGGGAGGAATGGGGTGTCTGCTGCTTCTTAATAAAAGCTCCCCTCTTCAGAAAAGCATGTGAAGCTGAAGCTGAGATGTATTCAGGTGTTTGATATCAGATGCTATCCTGCAGTTTGATTGGTATTAAAGGCTTCACATACCTTGTTATGCATGACAATGTGGGGACTGCCAGCATCTACTCTATTGTGACGAAGTAATCACCAGAGAACTTTGGAAAAACTCACATTCCTTATTCCGACCATTTAGATTAGGCTCAAATGGCAATAGATGGATGGGGAGGCAAAGAAAAGTTATGTACCAAAGGTTTGTCTTGTGATCTTTTTCCACCTTTGTCCAGATTTGCCAGAGCAACTTTATTTTCTTCCTACTGAGCACTTTCTCAGACATTATGTTTCCTTTCAAAGATAATATTGGTGGTCTAAAATTAAAATATTGCTTACGGACTACTGTCTTCTGGAAATTCTTCCTACATTGTTTGCCTACAGAGGTTGTCTGAAAGATGTTTCTCTCCAGGTGACTTGGTCAACCTCCATCCGGTCCTTTTTCTCTCTCTGCTGCTATCCACCATTTTTTAAGCTCTTGTCATTGAATTGTTTCCTTGAAAGCTGCTCCATGGAGTCTGATCTTACCTCTCCCATCCTGAGGCACATCAATATACTTTTCTGGAAGACACAAAAGACACAGGTTCCCACAACGCTTTGTAAGCATTCAGCATCAAAGTACTTTCTGTAAAGATAAAAGCGTAGTATTCTCAGGTGTGGATTTAATCTGGGAAGGTAGCAAAAGAGCAAGGAAATGGGTGAGAAAGAAAAAACTACAGACACTCAGATCTGAGGTAAAGACAATAATCAGATTATATTCCAAATCTCTTTTTTTCTATGTGTATGTGGGTTACTGTTTCACATTGCTGAGCCACCTTCTACCTGTGTGATGAAAAGATAAAATATTTATCTAAAAGGTAACAACTGCTCAATTCTTCATTTCCAGTGCAAGCTGTCCACTCTGACAGTACAAAGTGCAGAGGACTTCCTTTTGCAACTATAAATTTACTTTGAAGTAAATTTTACTTGCTTACACAATCTTACTTTTGCTGTTTACATGAGCAAAAGGGTATTCCTATGACCATATTGTAAATGCCTTTAGCAAATATCCTGGAGTTTTCCTCTTGCACTTGTTACCAAGGTACGCATCAGATCAAGAACAGACGGATTACTCCAACCTCAATTCCTTTCATATGATGAGAAAATGCTGTTTTTTTCTACTTCTGCATATATAAATGACTGTATGTTATAGCTATGCTTTCCTTACGGAATTGTTGTGTTTATTTTTTTGCTCGCAGCAAAAACAACGGTGTAACTCCACCCATCTTCACCTTGTGCTGAGTGTGTAATTATGTGATATAGGAACTGTGATACATGTATAAGTTGCCTAACAAAGAAAGTGTTGAGATAGACGGGGACTGCTAATCATAACGATAAACTGAAGTGATGCATCTGCTTGCTTGAGTAGGAAAGCATTAAGGGTATGAGTAGAAGCTGTTGGAGGCACAATTAGGTATCCTAGTAACAGCAATACTTTATTAACTTCTCCCAGCAGATTTCTTTGTGTACTGGGTATTCCCAAGTCCATGCACTACATTATACATGTTGCATTTCATTAACGTATAAAATGCAAAGAAACATCTAGTTCAGACAGCAGAATATCCATGGGAATCAGAGTGCTTGAGGTTATCTATCTACCCATCAAATCTGTTTGGTGTATGAGGCAGTATATGCTCACTATATCCTTGATAACCTTATTCATATTAGAAATAGAGCAAAAGTATTTTGGATTCTGTTTTTTCACTGTTCTTTTTTGACAAAAACGGCCACTAACAAATCTGCAGACCTGCCTCTCTAAAGGCAGAAGTTTAAAAGTAAGTTTGCTTGTATCTAGAAAAGAACTTCCTGACACTTGGCTATCGCTAATTTAATAAACAGCCGAAAGAGGGGAAAAAGAAGAGTGAGAGCATGTGCCATGGCTTGGAGCCACCTATGACCTTTACAACACCTTCCGTACCTTCTTTTCACTCTTTTGTGGAGTGCTGCATGGGCTATAGCTCAGATTGGATCAGATCCATAGAATCACAAAGATGTAGAATATCTTGAGTTGGAAGAGACCCTCACAAACCACTCAAACAAACTTCTGGCTCCACCCAAAGTCCAAACCCTATGGCTGAGAGTGCTGCCAAGATGCTTCTAGAACTCCAGCAGCTTGCGTCCATGCACACTGCCCTGGGGAGCCTATTCCAGGGCCTGACTACCCTTTTCTTAACCCCCAACCTGACTCTCCCCTGATGCAGCTCCATGCCATTCCCTCGGATCCTGTCACTGTCCCCAGAAAGAAGAGATCAGTGCTGCCCCTCTGCTCCCCGTGTGAGGAAACTGTAGGCTGCCATGAAGCCAGCCTCTTGCACCAAGAAGGAGGCACCCGCTCACTGTTCCCCCAGGTCTGGCTGTGGCTGGTGGAACTGAGCCCAGTCAGCACAGACGCCAGGCTAAGTGTCGCTGCTAAAGGTGCAACTCTCAGCTTGCAAGCTGTTGAGTGGCACACAGGCCCAGTAAATTCCAATTCATGACCATGTTCTGTTTCCTCTCAGCTTGACCCATGCCCTAGAATGAGAAGTGTATGGGGGCAGTGACTGCAGGTTGGACTGATGATGGGCCAGTCAAACTGGGAGGTTTGACAACAGTGGGATCATTGGAAATGCTTGCATTTTCCTAAGGGAAAGAAATGCCAATTTCTATGCATGGTTAGCTAGAGTGCTCTCGGCAACAAAACCTTGTCTTGTGGTCTCTTCTATTGGGTTTTTATATATTAAGAGTTGATGCACTTGGAGCTGGCTCAGCTTGCTGTCACTCACTAGCACAGGTCACCATCCACGTGTTACCCAGACTGCCATTATTATGGCTCTGCCTGGCTGCTCAGGGGACAGACCCATCATGCTGCATCCATTCACACTGACAGACAAGGAAGTAGCTAGCTAAGAAATTGCCTCTATCTTCACAGCAATGGCTTTGCAAAGCGGCTTAGCTCCACTGAAAAAAAAAAAAAAAAAAAAAAAAAAAAAGACATCCATTAATAACAAAGGAGTGATGCAGAGCCTCTGGAGAGAAGGCTTTTTGGGGGAACTTTTTTCATTTTCTGACAAATGAAGTAAACAGTTGCCACATTCCTGGTTCCAAGGCCTCTTGCAAAGTTCGTGTTCACATAAAAACACTATCAATCACTACAGCTCCACCAGAGCCGAGATAACAAAGCAAATACCCTCTGCTGAGATAACAAAGTGAACAGCCTCTGCAATGTCCTCTTCTCTCTCTGGTATAAAATTGTATTATGCTGATCAAACGCACCCACCCTGATCTCGAGGTTCTGGTGCAATGCCTTCAGCTCTGCTTGTTTGGGAAGTGGAGGAAAAGCTTTTCATAGGAGGAGCTCAGATGCTGGACTAACAGACAGCTTTCAGCAGCAGGATGTGAATGTGTGGATGCACTGATTGTTATAGGCACCAGGCATGTCCTCCTTTCCCATAAATGGAAGGACAAGAGAGAACAATGCACAATGCACCAGAGTCTGAAAAAAAGCCTCGCAAGTTTGAAAGGAAAGGATATGGAAAATGAATTGCAGGACAAATACCAAATGAAAAGCCATTCAGTTGTCTAAATATATTGCAAAGCAGAAAGAAATAGAACATAATCTAATCCCTCTGCCTAAGGAGTATGAAAAAAAAAAAAAAAAAAAAAAAAGAAAATAGTTTTCATGGCTTGGCATCTGTACTGTACTGTCCAATGATTGCGTTATACAAGGCAAACAACACAACATCCAAAATATATGCTAAAAGAATGCTCAGGTTACCAATTCTAAATCTTAAAAGGTATGAAATGCAAGAACTTAAGACTGCCTCTGCAGTCTTAATTTGGCCCCCTTGTTTGGGTAAAGAAAAGCAGAAAGCCTCAGACTTTAGATAGAGCTTGTCTCCTTTCTTTGGGAAAACTTTTCTTTCTTTGGGAAAACTTTTCTTTCTTTGGGAGAGCACCAAAATAGCTGAATGAATCACTTTTTTCCAGTGTAGTGGCAACACTTCAGATACAACTAACATTTGCTTCAGGTTGGAGCAGTAGTCTGAAGAGGCCACAAATATTGTTCTTCTGAGCTATGAGCATTTCAACATCAGGCAGTGGCATGGGATGTTGCTATCTTGACATGGAGGAGCATCAGTGTGGCCCTCGTTTTCAGCCCCAGGCTGTGATTTCTTGCTGGCTTACATCGCCTCTGGGGCCGCACAGATTCTCCCATGCATCATAGAACCTTCAGGGGGTCTGATAAAAGGGCTGCCTTTAAATGGAGGCAAATTGGTTTTGTTACAATCTTTACACAAAATTACTGCTGTCACTGGTAGCCATTGCTAATGTTTCTAAAATACCAGTTGGCTCAGGGCAGAGACATCTGCTGCTTAAGAGTTTAAACAAAACCCAGGCACTGGAAATTTTTGACTTGAGAAACAGACTCTGATTTTTCAACTCGTGTGTTCTTTCTGCTTTAGCTGACAATTCTGCAAAGGTGGAAATGTCTCAAAGTGTTTGAAAGCCAATAACTCGGGAAGTGTTAGGGATTAAATGGAATGAATATGTAGCAAATGTCAGATTGATCAGAGTGAAGTTTATTCCTCAGCTGCAGGACTAAGAAAAAGAGGCTGACAAAACCAGAAGCTTCTGTCCTGGTAGGTGTATTCTTGGCAGCTGGGGGCACCTAAATGAGGCCAACTGAGAATTGGGCCCTTTGCTAAGCAGTCACAAATGCCTGAGAAATTGCTGTCCATGAGCTGTTAAGAAACACCATGGGACTTACTGACAGGCCCACAAGCCCAGGGGGGCATGGGACTGAGGGTATGCTGAATTTTGCTCATATTCTGCTGGAGTGTTTTGGAGGGTATCCTTTTTGAGGCATACACCAACTGCATTAAGCTGGCGGCCCATGACTAACCCAATGCACATGTGAGTGGTGATTAGAAAGGTTACTACATGCTCTGGACTAAGCGTAGATGGAGAAATGTGAATCACAGTTATGTGAATCACAGTTCTGGGGTGTAGCACCAGAGTGCTTAGCAAATTGAACAGTTCCCTGCTGTTTTAAGAGAGACCTTACTGGGATTTCTCTGCCATGCCCTTCTGGAGGACATAACTTGCTCTTTTGTCCTCATAGCTCATGAGCCACCATCTTGATTCAAGAGCATCAGCAAAAGGCAGGTATTTTTACTCAAAGGGTGGTGACACAGTGGAACAGGTTGCCAGAGAGATTGTTAATGCTCCATTCCTGGAGGCATTAACATGGAGCCATGGATATGGCTCTGGGCAGCCTGGTCTAGTGGTTGGCACCCTGTACATAGCAGGGGAGTTGAAACCAGATGATCTTTAAGGTCCTTTTCAACCCAGGCCATTCTGTGATTCTATGATTTGCAATGGGGATCAGCTGTGGATTGGAAGAGATTGCATTTATCTGGTGTGTTCTGGAAGGCTGAGGCCTACTGATAAGTCTTCTGCAATGTGCTCAGAAGAGTGCTGGCATATGCCAAGGACTTCAACACCAGGCGAGAAAACTTTTTCTGGGGTGGGTTCACTGCAGTCCTACTGAAGCAAATTGTAAAAGTGAATTCTGTGTTAGCTGTCTTCAATACTGGAGCATTGCAGCAGTACATTCAACAGTAGCAATTACTGCTAACAGAATCACAGAATCACAGAGACACCAAGGTTGGAAAAGATCTTCAAGATCACCCAGTCCAACCACCCACCTATCACCAATAGTTCTCACTAAACCATGTCCCTCAACACAAAATCCAAACATTCCTTGAACACCTCCAGGGTCGGTGACTCCACCACCCCCCTGGGCAGCCCATTCCAGTGCCTGACCACTCTTTCAGAAAAGTAGTATTTCCTAACAACCAGTCTAAATCTCCTCTGGTGCAGCTCAAAGCCATTCCCTCTAGTCCTATCACCAGTTACGCGAGAGAAGAGGCTGACCCCAGCTCACTATAACTTCCCTTCAGGTAGTTGTAGAGAGCAGTAAGGTCTCCCCTGAGCCTTCTCTTCGCCACACTGAACATTCCCAGCTCCTTCAGCAGCTCCTCATAAGGCCTGTGCTCCAGGCCCCTCACCAGATTTGTCGCCCTTCTTCGAACCCGCTCCAGGGCCTCAATGTCTTTCTTGCAGTGAGGGGCCCAAAACTGGACATACTTGAGAGTACTCAAGCCTCGGTGCTTGAGAATACTTACAATGCTTGAGAAAGGACTACGCACAAAAGTTCAGAGCTTTTTGGTAAGCAGAGCTTGGGATGTGCTTGGATCCCAGGTCTGCTATTAATTAAGCTAACAGAGAAAACGGGTTTTAGTAATATTTATGATTGCACAAATTAAATACATCTTCTGTCCCATCAGTGGGGCTGGGTGGGAAAGGAATGAAGATGAACAGGATACAGTTTTTTCTGTATTTTACTAAAGGCTATATTTTAAAATACTCACCAAGCATAGTGTATTGAAATCAATAGAGTGGCTAACATAAATATGTATTACTTACTGTGAATAATGGTTCCTGAACTGTGAATGATGATTTCTGAAGTAATTCTGTGCTTCTGAAATATGTACTTTTCAATTAGTAGTCATGTGTTTCATCTGATAGTTTCTGGCAGATACTCCCCAAGACAACTGTCCTGGACCTCTCAGCTGGGGAGACATTGAGTATTTTTGAAGGAAATATGAAGTGTTCAAACTTCTGATTTATGAGTATTGAATAGAGAGACAGATGAAGGTTTGAAGCATAAATTGAAAGATGATCACTGAAAACTCTATGTGTTTTCCCTCACTGAAGTACATTGATTCTTTAATGACTTGAATTTTTTTCTTCCTTCTATTAAAGCTATTAAAATATATATGTATACTCCAGACATCCTGGGACTACCAAAGCACCTTAGATGTGTGGATCATCACCTGTAAGTAAAATGGAAGCAAGCTGGACTGCCTGATTTGCCTTCTGAAATCCTCCATTAACCATCAGTGTCTGATAAGCTGGATCAGCTGAAGATGCAATTCCACTGGCTGGTTGTTGCCCAGATTTCCTGCAGGCTGATGTGTGGCAGCTATTAAATAACTGATGTACTTGAAGGCCAATTAATTTGCATAGTTCACAAGAAAAAATGGTTTTATTATGTGCAGTTTGAACTACTTCTGATTTTTGTCAAGACTTCAAGGAGTTCTGATGACAAATTCGGTAGGAGTATGTAATTAACAGATTTCTTGTTCTATTTGAGCCTGGGGTCATTCTCACGTGTTTTCTTACACTGTATGTACATGTGCAGTGCCAAACGTTTCTCCCCTCTCTTGTGAAGTCCCAGTGGCTCAGAGGCATGATGAGTGCATCCCCTGAGGCTATACCCCAGGCACAGTTACACTGCAGGTGCTTCATGCCCCTGTAAATGGGCAATGGATGGGCGCTCTTTGGGGCAGGCCTTAACATTCTGTTTTTTTTTTTTTTAATTAAAACAGTAAATGCTCTTTGAAACCCTTTAAAAAAGTCTGAGAACCTTTGAATATTTTTATGTCAGTGTTAAACGGTCTGAATGATTTGAATGTCCCCAATTTCAGCTCATCCCAGTTTCCCAAAAGCTGATGTTACGGGCTTTCAAGATCTGTTTCCACAAAGGGGCTGTGACATACGTAAGATATTCAAGTGTTCTTCAATTTTGCAGAGCTCTAACACAGCAGTGTCAGATGTAACTCTAAAATCCAAGAGAACACAATGAGAAGTACAAGAGGCTTTACAAGAGCATGCCCTTCTATGTAAAATTGAAGTACACGATATGAGAAAAAGGCTCCTTTCATGCTGGCTGACAATTTGAATTTAACAATTCCATAAAATTTATAGGATGATGCATATGGTTTAGGAGTTGACATTAATTGAACTGCCCAGAAAAGATACCAAGTGAATGAAAAATGAGGTCATACATAAGTATTGTAGGTAGATACATAGGAGTATGAGTACGCACACATATATTTGTATGTACACCTGCATATTACATTAACATTTTGCCTAGTATTCATAATTTATATTCACCAGGCTGACAAGTTCTGTAAATACTCTGACAGATTCTTTATGTAAGTGGACACACAGTATAGAAACTAGCCCTGTTTCTTCACAAAATTCAAGAAGGACTGACTGAGCTAAACAAAAGTGGGTTAATCTTCATCTGGTGACTAGCCCGCTCCTGGCATCCTATCTCTTTTTGCCCTTGTGATCTTTACCATCTTGGCATCAGCCAGACGCCACTTATTAGAATTGCTGCCTGGCACTTCCTGAAGGCCAACAGCGGATTAAACTCCTATATTCCTGGAAACGGAGCATTGGAATCTTCTGAAGCAGTTTAGATTTGAGTGTGCTTGTGCTATCTGTAGAGCTGTAAGGTTCTGACTTCTTTCAAGTTCTGTGGAGGTCAATAAAACCAAAAGACATTGAATTTGCAGAATAATTACATTAGAAGCAGATTTTTTTTCTACATTCCACCAGAAAGAAGGCAGCAAGGTTGGTTTGCAAAGCAGAGATAAATGTACTGCTTGAATCTCAGCTGGATCATCCACAATGGCTCCTAGTGCAGTGGAAGAGTCCAGGCTCTTCATTCCCTGCTAGCAGGGTGGGTATGCAGGGATTGAGGGCTGCGTGGTTGCTTATAGAGGGGGGTGGCCAAATCCGGTATCACCCAGCAGCCAGGGAGGTCCTGGGTAACTCTGCATGATAGATGCACTCCTCAGTTCCCACTTCACCTCAGCCCTTGTTTGGCTTCCTGTTATGCTCCTCTCTTGCTCTTGTTTCCATCCTTTTTTCTCTCCTGTATGTTCAAGAACTTCTAGAGCTCTCATTTCGCCTCCAAGAGGGCTGGAGCAATGTGCACATGCTGTGTCCCTTAGCCCTGTCTGAGCCTGAACTTGCTCCAGCTGCAGAATGGTCAATGAAGAAGGAGAATTCCAATGCAGCACTGGAATTCTGATCCCTAAACCTCAGGGTTTTACATTTGCTCTTTGTTAAATCCACTTTTTAAAATTTATCGTGGCAGCATACAGGAAATCCATTCATTTCTAGAAATTAAATGCTTATTGGTGACATATGGGAAAAAAAAAAAAAAAAAAAAAAAGTACCTCTTGAAATAGTTGTTTCTTTTACCAAAGCATCTTATTTTCTACTTTTGCTTTTCAATACTAGGAAGGCTAGTCTCCCGATATAGAGCTCAAGAAAAAAAGGTAGCAATTTCTGTGATAAGAGATAGATTTCAGTGTAGGAGGAGACATCACAGCATTGTGTTTCTTGTAATTGCTCTTTTTCTGCAGGATTTTTTTTTTTTCAACAGAATTTGCATGGTTTTTTCCAGCAGTATGAAATTCAAACCTGTTTCTGCTAAAATAAATGTCTGAATACACTCCAAATAGGAACACAGAACATTTTTAATGTTAACAGAATGATTGTGGCAACAATTAAACGAAGAAGAGCAAAGCTGTCATGGTGTAATCTGGTTATGGTGCTTGGTTTCCTGTTGCAGGTCCAGTATATGTTTGTTTTGCACATAACTACTAAAGCAATATGCAATTCTTAACGTTATTTGTAGTTAAGAGCAGAAGAGCTGCACCTGCAAGAGCACCAATGGAAGCAGCGCTGCCTGTAGAAAAGTTTTCTGCAGGATATCTCTTCCTTCTCCCTCCCTGCTTTCCACACACAGTGAGACCTGGAGAAGTGGAGGTGAGTTGGTGTGGACAGAAGAATCCAATTCAGCAGAGGGCAGGAACTTTCTCTTTTGTGGCTACCTGAGCTGCATCATGCAGCTCTACAGAGCAAAAAGCTTTGATTCCGGTGATGGGACTGTGACTGGCTTATTGCCTTTAAATTATCTCATGGCTGTATTGGGTTGCTGGGGCATAAAGTTTGCTTTGGTTGCAAGAGGAGCTTTGTGCATGTATCTGTGACAGCACATGACCCCTGCTGAGGAGCAGTTCTTGAGTGCAGAAAAAGAAAAGCTGTGCTTGCCTGGTGCCATCTGGCTGAGGTATCCCACTTGCTATGGATTGGTTTGAACAATCATTTATAAAGCATGGAAATTTCTGTTTTGAGCAGTTATGATGGCCAACTGGATGTTGCTCTCTGTTCTGTGTTATTCGTCATTATTTGTTCACTTGTTTGTGTTCGTGCATGTTTGTATTGTGGATCCACCGCATGCTCATTTTTTCATGACATATTCATGCTTTTTGCAGCTGCCCTGTGCTTTTCAGGTGTGCACTTTGATATTGGACGAGAGGCAGAAAGGAAGTAATAATTTAGAATGAATAATTCAACAATAAGTATCACATGCACTCAGTGTAATGGAGAATCCTGCTGTGCTGTGTCAATGTTCTTGCATCCACTATAATCTTAGAGTACTTCTAAATAAAAAATGGGAAGCTGGCAACATACAAAAATAACCTTCACTTCTTCATCTCTCCTACCACTATGAGCTTTCTGTGCCCACAGATCAGTAGTGACAAGGAATTAGCAGGTGATGCTAAGACCAGAATTTGCTCAAAGATTTCCATGCTTTGGTTTGCTTACGCAGCCACCACAGAGTCCTATTGGCATCAGCAGCTAGTGTGCAGCAGCTGCATAATCAGGAGTTTATTGAAGAGCTGGGGAGGAAGAAGGACATGTTTGTCCCCTGTGTTCCCAGACACAGAGGATGAAACAATTGGAAAAAGCATTGTGTGATTCTGATTTGCAGCTGTTGGTTCCTCTTCTCTGTAAGTCTGATGTGAATGCAGTGCTAGAAATACTGATGATGGTATGTGTCTTTTGGGAGCCCAGCCTCACACGTTCTCCAGCTGTTCTGCTTATGCTCCTCTGTTTGGCCTCCTGTGCAGTTTCAGATGATGCAACCAAGACAGAGACTCTTGCTTATACTTCACAAGTCATCTTGCCTTGTTATAAAATCATACCTAAAGGGGTATTTTGGTGCAAATCAAGGTATTTCCTTGCAGAAATGTACACTTAAGTGATCTGAACACCCCTGCCAAACTCCAGCTGGATCAATGCTAGTGACATGAATAAGCTCATCTTCCAATATACTGACCAAAAAAGAAATAAGAGTGAGAATCACCCAAGTGATTCAGTCCATCCTAAGGGAGATGAACAGCCCTCTGGAATTTTTTCTCTCAGTGTGTCAGGGAGGATGTCTAAATAACTGGCTTGGGGTATATGCTCGAGTTTCAGATGGCTAAGCTGACTGAGGTTAATTCTTCTCTTTCTCACCACTCTAAATTTGAATAAATTGATCAATCAGGTATTAGATGTTTTCATTTTTGCTACAATCCATTGTTATCTGAAATCTCCTCACAAGAATTTACAGACTGGAATCAAATTAACTTTCAGTGCTCTTTTTAGCCTTCAGCTTTTTAAAGTTCTTACAGTTTAACAGACTTTCCAAAACTCAGACCAGCCCACAGCTCTTTTCCAAATGATCTCCCACCTGCTATTAGCTTGTTTTTTGCTACAGGTGGTGAAGGCGATGTTTCCCTCCAGCACTCTCACCGCCGCTAGTGAGATAACAGCTCCCTACCTCTAATTGGCATTTCCATCTTTATATACTTAATAATTTATTTAGCTCACTTAGTCATGATGTGCTGCAGGAAGCTCATGATGGCTAATTACCTATTGTATTCCTGGATATTTTAAATGTAATCAGCAATGCCTGCAGCATAACAGTTAAGAATAGGTTGTGCTTTTTCCCTGACTCTTATATATCCTCCATCTGCTACGTAATGCAAAATGTGCATCTTGGTGCAGTGAGGCAAGATCCTCACACAGCCTCCAGTAAGGCAGGAGCCTCCTCTGTCAGCCTCCAAGAACCTTGCCCTAGCATGAGGTTTATATGTGCAGATCCACTCACTGTGCTGCCATGTGGTTTCCACGAAACCCAATTGGAAAAACTGGTATTCACCTATGTTGGGACAAAGGAAATAAGGCAGGGATTGCCCATGCAATCACTGGAAGATCAGGTCTTGTAATGGGAATTGGATTATTCGTCACTACCCTAATTGCTTAACAAGCTCTTTTGCTATTATTGTGCTTCTCTGTAAATCTTCCCTTACAGCTATCATTATTTTGTGGATTACAGGTGAAGTATAGTTGTGTTACTGCTTCAGGTATTCTCACTCTTTAAGCTCCTTTTACTTTACGTACTCCCAGGGAAAAGAGGCAACCTGAGCAACAGTCGGCAAATTCTGAACCAAATTTATTTTTGGTTTCAGTAGCACGATAGCCTGGTTGTATTTTTAACACATTCACAAAAAAATTCATTGCCATTTTTACCTTATTTTAGTTGCACAAACAAATGGTGGGGCTCTTTTAGCAGGGACACCCTTCTTGCTCTGAGCTTTCAGAGGCTTCATGAAAGAGTAAAATGGAAAAAAGAGGAAAAAAGTCAGTCCCCATCCACTCGTTTAATTTTCTTAGATGTCTAAAAAATGTAAGTTAAGTGAGCATTTCTGTAGATTATCTCAGTTATTAACTTCAGCAGCGTAAGAGAAGTTTGAGAGTTTTTTAGTGATTACAGAGGATGAATTCTGGCCATTTTCAATCAGAATTTCTTCGGAATATTTCAAGTGAAACTGTGATCAAGATGAGCTGTTTGTATAAGTATGATAAAAGGTTCTGTGCTCAGAGCTTCAGTGACTCATCAGTTTCAAGAGATGAGAAGTTGAGAATGAGAAGTAGAAAATAACGTGCCACCCTCATCTGTGTGACTGATTAAAATCTGTATCGCTAATCAAGCTAGAATATAGTTAATGACTTTAATTAATTTACTGTAATTTTTGATGAAACTCTTTGCAATTACTGGCCCACATGCTGCTACATGATAGTAATGATTGTCGACAGGAAGAAGGCAGGCTTTTCAGTGTATTTCAGCTCTCCTGGCAGCATCGCTTTAGTGACTGAAAGGAATTGCTCTAACGCAGGGCTCACCTCAGCGGTGTGATTAGCTCCTCTTAGCACACAGAATCTCCCTTAGCCATGAAGGCTCCTTCATGCATAATCTAATCAACTTTGTGCCACAGCACCAGTCATTCAGAAAGAAAAACTGTAGGCAGCACTTTTGCCCTTTAAATCCAAGCCCATCAGTCTCTGCTCTGCCAGGTGATTGCATGACCCTCAGAGCAAACCCCTTATCATCACTGCTAATAACAGCTGCTGTAAATGGTCATATCTCCACCATCCTTACATCTGTGAAGCTATCTGGAGCATAAGGGTACCAATGCACACAAACAAAAGGAAACAGATCACCCTATTGGGTAGTAAAGAGAAGTGGTTTGAGTATTCCGCAGCTTCTTGGCTTCCTGTTGTTTAAGATGGGTACCCATTTTCCACCATTTATTCCTTTGATGCTGCTCTGTGGAAGCAGCATGTTGCTGTGCTGATTAGCCTGTCTTCTGCAGTGTTTAAAGTCATGTACCACAGGTTTGCCTCCTTGTTCAGTCTGGGATCAATTTATTACCTGCTGCTGGACTAACATTATTGATATTTTTAATTGCTTGAGCTATATTTGTCATACTCCTGCTGTTAATGTTTTAAACCAGGTTCATCTCCTTATCATTTCTGATTTCCTAAGAACTTCTTATGGCAAACTTTAAAGTCTTTCCAGGAGCATTTTTTTTTTTCTGCAGTACATAGATTTTCTTAATAATTGCAGTTGTAGATATCTGTGTACATGTATCTGTAGAATCATAGAGTCACCAAGCTTGGAAAAGTCCTACAAGATTATCCAGTCCAACCCTCCCTTTAACACCAAAAGTTCTCACTAAATGATAACATTGTTCATTTAACTTCTCCAAAAGCTTTTAAATTCTTGAAAATAGTTTGCTGATTGACACAGATGTTCTCTCATGGCTTAATGGACAGTAAAATGACTAACATTTCTCAAATTTCAAGGCTTTTTCATCTGTTTTGCTTTTGAGACTAGAACAACCATTTTTCTGATATTTTCCTAATGATGAACATGCTGACTGTGTCTAATTGCTGGCTTTTTATTGAACTGTGTGGTGAAAGATCAATATAAAACCAAGGTCATACAAACATGCTTTATCACCTTTCTGATGGAATGCCTAATTCTTGCTGTCGTTATCTGCATCATGAACTAATCAGCAACAGTGATAATAGAAGTAATGATGCTGCAGATCCTTGACCTCAGCTTTCAGTGCAAATAACTGACTGACACTGTTACCATTTATGGTCACATTCAGCATTATTACATAAGATTTTGATGATTTAATTATTGTTTGGCATTCCATGGCACGCCATTACTTCATGTAGAAATGTTAACACACTCTCAAAGATCTTCTGCAGCCCTATATAAAGATTATTACATATAGCTTTCGTTTAATAATAATTCTGAGAACGATAAGCTGCTCTGTACATGACCTATGTTGTTCCTACATGAGTTATGAAGTAAGCTATCTGTTTCTTGATAACCAAAATCTATGTTTGTGGTGACTTTCCAAGACACTGAAAGCAATGAGATTTTCATTTAGTTTCTATGCTTTTGAGCATCCGGCTCCTAGAAGGAGATAATGGGTAGGAGAACAAACTACTCAACGAATTATCATGCCTTTAAAATTAAGCAGCTTTTGTTGTGACAGAAATGATGGGACTTGTTGATAAAACTTGTGATATTGTGCTCATTCCTGTGTATGACACCGTAGTGTTGTGACATTATGCAGTAAAATTGCAGGCTTAGTTGATTTCTTCTGATTTTGTATGGACTTTATGCTGTTATCTGGTAATTCAGCAACGTATCTCTGGATTTGTTACAGTGCAGGTGAACAAAGGATCTGGCTCAAGACAATGCTCCTGGCATGACTGCTGCAGATGGAACTTACCTGTCTGCAAGGGGTAAAAGGATCCTAGCCCAGGAACTGACAGGCATCATTGAAAGGTCTTTAAACTAGGTAAGAAGGGGGAAGAGGACAAAATGAGGGCCGCTGGGGTTGAGCGGGTAGTTCGAGGCTCAAAACAGAGCTTGATGGGTGATGAGGGTAGAGTTTGAAGGGATGGAGAGTGGCAGGGGGATGCTGCTTCCCTTAAGTGTCTGTACACTAATGTGCGCAGTATGGGAAATAAACAGGAAGAATTGGAGCGCTGCGTGCAGTCACGTGGCTATGATCTCATTGCAATCACGGTGACTTGGTGGGACAGCTCGCAAGACTGGAATGTTGTCATGGAGGGCTATGTGCTTTTTAGGAAAGATTGGCTGGCGAGGTGGGGTGGTGGAGTTGCTCTTTATGTGAGAGAGCAACTAGAATGTATTGAACTCCACCGGGAGGAGAGCGGTGTAGCAGTGGAGAGCTTGTGGGTGAGAATCAAGGGGAGGGTTGGTAAGGGTGACACTGTTGTGGGGGTGTACTACAGGGCCCCTGATCAGGAGGAGGAGGTTGATGAGGCCTTCCATAAGCAACTGGAAGTGGCATGATCCCAGGTGCTGGTGCTTATGGGGGACTTCACTTATCCAGATATTTGCTGGATAAGCAACATGGCCAGGCATGTGCAGTCCAGACGGTTCCTGTAATGTACTGAAGACAACTTTCCGATGCAGGTGGTGGAGGAACCGACGAGGGGAGGGGTGTTGCTGGACCTTATTCTCACTAATAAGGAAGGGCTTGTCAGGGAAGTAAAGGTCAGGGGCAGCTTGGGTTGTAGTGACCACGAGAGGGTGGAGTTCAAGATTTTGAGTGGAAGAAGCAAAGCGAAAAGTAGGATTGCTACCCTGACTTTAGGAGAGCCATCTTTGATCTCTTCTGGGACCTACTTGGAGCTATCCCGTGGGCTAGGGTGTTAGAAGGGAAGGGGTCCTGTGAGAGCTGGTCGGCATTTAAACAGCTCTTTTTCCAAGCTCAGGATAAGTGCATCCCTGTGAGCAAGAAATCAGAAGGAGACCTGTGTGGATGAGCAAGGAGCTCGTGCGCAAACTCAAAGGAAAGAAGAAGGTCCATGAAATGTGGAAAAAGGAACTGACCACTTGGGAAGAATACAGGAATGTTGTCAGGGCCTGCAGGGATGAGATGAGGAAGGCTAAAGCCCTCCTGGAATTGAATCTGGCAAAGGTGATAAAGGATAATTAAAAAGGCTTTTTTAAGTATGTTAATGGTAAAAGGAAGACTAGGGAGACTGTGGCTCCCCTGCTAAGTGACAGGGGTGTTCTGGTAACGGGGGATGCTGAGAAGGTGGAGATAATGAATGCCTTCTTTGCTTCTGTCTTCAGTGAAAAAGCTCTCCCTTGGGAATCCCAGACCCTGGAGGTTAGTGAGAGCGTCTGAGGAATGGAAGACTTCCCTTTAGTCAGAGAAGAGGCGCTCCGAGAGCACCCAGGCAACACCAATGTTCATAAATCCATGGGACCCAATGGGATGCATCCACAGGAGCTGAGGGGGCTGGCAGAGGTGGTTGCTGAGCCACTCTTTCATCTTTGAGAGGTCTTGGAGAACGGGGGAGGTGCCTGAAGACTGGAGGATAGCCAGTGTCACTCCAATCTTCAAAAAGGGCAAGAAGGAAGATCCAGGCAATTACAGGGCAGTCAGCCTCACCTCTGTCCCTAGAAAGGTGATGGAACAGCTTGTGCTGGATGCCATCTCCAGACAACTGGAAGAAAAGGAGTTTATCAGGAGTAGTCAGCATGGGTTCACCAGGGGGAGGTCATGCTTGACCAACCTGGTGGCCTTCTACGATGCTGTCACTGACTGGGTGGATTGGGGGAGAGCAGTGGATGTAGTCTACCTTGATTTCAGCAAGGCATTTGATACTGTCTCCCACGACATCCTTATAACAAAGCTGAGGAAGCGTGGGATAGATGAATGGAGAGTGAGGTGGATTGAGAACTGAAGAAAGAGTCCAGCGGAGGGCTACGAAGATGATGAAGGGCCTGGAGCATCTCCCCCATGAAGAAAGGCTGAGTGAACTGGGTCTGTTCAGCCTTGAGAAAAGAAGACTGAGAGGGGACCTGATCCAGGTCTATAAATATCTGAGGTGTGGGGGGCAGAGTGATGAGGCCAGACTGTTTTCAGCAGTGTGTGGAGACAGGACAAGGGGGAACAGCCAGAAACTGCAGCATAGGAAGTTCCGCACAAGTGTGCGCAAGAACTTCTTTACAGTGAGGTGACGGAGCACTGGAACAGGCTGCCCAGGGAGGTGGTGGAGTCTCCTTCTCTGGAGATGTTCAAGACCTGCCTGGACACCTACTTCTGCAACCTGGGGTAGGGAACCTGCTTTGGCAGGGGGGTTGGACTCGATGATCTCTGCAGGTCCCAACCCCTACGATTCTGTGATTCTGTGAATCTACTCAAAATATAAGAGAAAAATTGAAAATGGAAGTTGTTCAGGACCAGTTTTCAGTATTTTACTTTCACTTCTCAGTGTGTAGTTTATTTAGCAATTTCTTCAGATAATCATCTAACTACTCACTTTTCTACTAATTGCTGTTTTCTGACAATTTGTTACCGCATTTAAGTTAGTTAAATGACTTCAATGGATTGTTTAAAAGAAAAGACTTTCATGAAGTTGATAAATACAGCAGTCTGTATTGATAAATACAGTATTGATAAATACAGTGTTTGATGGGTAGGCTGAGAAATAAGTATGTAGACAGTATTGATCATCCCATATCCATTGAATCTGTATGTGACAAGAACATACAGAGATAAACGTTGCAATATTGGGTTTGACTTAACAAAAGGAAAAGGAGGATAGGTATGAAACAAAGCACATGTATCATTTATGCAACAACAAAAGAGGCAGCGTCTACCAGCATATACAAAGGATTGCCTGGATTTAGACTGAAGTGGGAAGAAACCTTACATACTGTCTTTACTTCTCATTAGCAGCAAATTTCAAAAAACAGGAAAGAAAGCACACAGTAACTTAGTTATCTTGAATTGCTTAAAGCAAAATGATGAAATTCAAAACTTTCAAGTTGTTTGCATGGGGCAAGTAGGCAGGAATCATAGCATTAATGACTCTGGGGTGCTCGGTTCCAAGTCTGTTGTCCATTTTTGCTCTTGGTTTCCTTCCCTGACATCAAGTAGGAGCCCAGGCAGAATGGATTTGCAATGCAAAATCAGTTTTATCCTCTGGCTCTTCCAGGACCAGAAAGTGATTCGCCTAGCTTTGTTTTTAAGCAATTTCTGTTTTTACATTATGCAGTTCTTAGCAAACATACAAGAATATTTAGACAAAATCTGTTTAACAATATCTTTATTCTAAATGAATAAATTATGAAGGGAATGGTAGATGTTACCAGATACATTTAACATTTGTTACTAGGCAGATATTCCAGGACTTTAACTCCTAGGTAGCTCTCTCACAAAAGCTCTAACAGATTATTTCATTTTTTTTTCTTTCTTTTCTTTCTTTAAAAAACAAAAACAACAACAAAAAAAACTATTGGTGCTCTAGTTTGCCATACTTAATCTTGAACACAATACCACAGTCTAGCTAGGGAGTTGTAAATAAAGTCTGCCTTGAATTTGGCAGATTTTGTTCAGTTTGTTGCTGTAAGTATCTTCTATGGCAGCAGCCTCTGCCCAGGATCCTCCCACTACACCAGCACTGAGTACTTTTGCTGTACTGTCATGTGCCATGGTCACATTGCACAGCTACCTCTCTTCAGAGTCAGTGTCCCTAGCGAGGTGACAGCAGTAAGGCTGTCTCTGCAGCTCTTGGAAATTACTGAATCAGAGGACCTACCAAATGTGGATAGTGTTTCAAAAGGTAGTAAGAAAGGAATTATTTCACGTAGTCTTTTTAGCCACCAGCAAAGTGGCTGTGGCTTTTTCTTGCACAGCTACTGTGGATGTGCTCAGTTACCTGCTAGATTTTGTATTCAGCCAATATTTTTGTTTTCTTCCCTCTCTGTAAGATGTTTGGTAGTCACTGGAAGAGGTGTGAAGTACTGGTGTGCTAAAAAAATATTCCACTTTTTGTCTTAAAGACAATGCATCTCAGAGGAACTTGCAGCCAAAGCAGGCTGCAACATTTCACGTAGGGAAGTTAAAACAGACTTGCTTTTGTCTAACCCATTCCAACTGCATAAATGAACTAATCACAAGCTCACCCTGCTGGGCTGATAGCTTTTCTGATCCAGGGCAAGCAGCAATTTCTGAAACTGTGACTCATGTGGCATAACATACATGGTCACATACAGAGTAGACATAACCCTGAAGACAGAGGCAGCAGTTCACCTTCATGACAGCATCCCTGCACTATGCATCCTTGATGGATGTGGGGAGGAGTTTCACATCACCAGAACAAGGCAATCACATTCATCTGTTCCACAGCTACAACACAGCCACAGGAAATTTGGAAAACACTGCTAGGCTGCCCCTGTGCACAGTGCTTTTGTGTGGTCACCCTGACCTTTTTTATTCATTACTGACTATGAATATTCCTGGGGTAGCAAGACCATTTTTTGCTTTGGTCTGGATGTTGATTCTTCAACTTAGAATATTTCCTTGTATTGCTCCCTGGCTTGCACTTAGCTGAGCAGCAGTAAGGATTTCCACGCTGTTTGTTGCTGCTTGATATCCAGCTGTTAAAAAGCCTTCTTGATCTGCTCCACCTGCAGATTCTCACATGGACCAATAAGCGTGGAAGGACACAGCTCACACACTTCAGCAAGGACCTGGAGGAGCCACCTCAATGGCTTAAGCTCAGCCACTTGCAGGCTGCTTTTTTGAGTCTGTGACGGTGTTTGGGCTGTGGGAGGTACATCCAACAGGACCTGGACTCAGACCACAAAGGCCTTAGGACAGCCCTCAGATGGTTTCCATACTAAGGAAGAAATCAACGTTAGTTGGGCTACAAAAATCTATACACTACATGGTGAAGAAATGTTATTCTAAATCACGCTTGATGTTTCTGAGATTAATGATTTTTTTTCCTGTCCTTACACAACACTGCAAGCCCTCTACACATCAGTCAGCAGCTTGTATAATGGATTCCAGACTTCTTTAGCTATACTAATATTATGACTATACATGGCCCTCCTTGTCTCAAGTAAATAACGGAGCGGTCTGCTACAACAAGATTTACACACCTCGGGGATGGTTCCACCCACCATATCCTATTGGCTTGCTTTATCTTTTCTCTCTGACATCTCTGTCTCAGTTACTCGTTTCATAGCCAATTCACAGTATGTAAACTAAACATTAAATGAAATGATAAGAGAATGAGCATTACACGAATTTTTAAATCCAAGGAGACCCCACATTGCTTTACAAGCCGTGTGTTAATCCTGATGCTGTTCTTGGGATATTTGCTTACACTGTCAGTAAGGACAGGAAGGAGAAAAAGTCTGCAGTGTTGCTTTGATTCTTCATAGAATGATAGAATCATTTGAGGACCATTAAATGTTACATAGTCTAACTCCCCTGCAATGAACAGGGATATCTACAGCTCTATCAGGTTGCTCAGGGCCCCATCCAGCCTGACCTTGAATGTCTCCAGGGACAGAGATCAACCACCTCTCTGGGCAGAATGATATGCAAGATATGCAAGAATCACATTCCGGTTATCATACAGTACTATCTTCTAGAATGAAAATGTTTTTTAATTGTATTATGAAAAATGTAGGACAGGAAACTAAAACTTTGGCATCTTTTGTCATCATGAAACCCTGTGGACTTTTTTGGAAAACATTTTTAGCAGTATGCAAGTTTTATATCCTGGGATATATGCATATCTCACAGGACTAAAAAAATCTGTTTTGCATTTTCATATAGTATTTTATTATTTTTGAGCAGAAAGAAAGCTCATTTATAAATTGGAGCTGTTCTTACGGTATGACACCAACTATGTATATGTGAGTGTATTTGTGAGGTGTTAAAAAAGAATGTTTATTTTCTCAGTGGAGGAAAAAGCAGGGATAATTCTGATGCTTTAAGTTGATTTCATAAAGTAAAATCTTGCTGTTATCAGAGCAGATCAAGAGGTTGATGTCATCATCAGGAATAATGGAAATTCAACTATAAAATACAGAACTAAAAGAGGCTAATAACTCGGCAGTCTTAAAAGAAGTGATGGAAATGATAAATGCAGTAACTCCGTTACACTCCTTCACTGACAGAATGATTAAACTGTGAGAAGACAGTACTGAGATCATTTATCAAACACAGGCTGCAGCAGAAACAGACTTTGAAACTAAGTCTAATTCATACATATATGGCAAAATTTCCATATTTTCATGTATATAACCTGCAGATTATTTAATGGGCAAATAAATAGCCAGGCAACCTACACTTATTCCCCACTGTCTTAGCATGTGCTGTAGTAGACAAGACTTAACTTTTTCTGAAAGAGCTCCCTATTTAAAAACCTCTTGCACACACTGATCACCTTGCCTGTGATCGTCGCTGCCTACTGCACTTTCCTCTGTATTTTCCTGTGTTAAGTGCAGACTGAGACATCTATGAATTTAGTTCAAGGGCTGCAAGTTTTCAAAAGTTGCAGGTTATAAGCTTGAAAATATGGTATCTTCTGCTGTGTCCTGAAACATAAGGGATAAGTACAGATTTGCTAAGGAAACAGCTACTTATTTATTTCATTGAGCAATGAAAGGAACTAGAAAAAGTGAATGATTTTATGGGAACTAATAGGAGTATAGACAGACAGTGCAGTGGGGAAGGGGTCAGGGTTACTACAGTGATGTATCAATGCTCATCTCCTGCAAACACAGGAAAAAAGAGCATGTGATATGCTCACCTGATCCTAACATACATTCTCCGCTTAATGCTTCAAAAAAAAAAAAAAAAAAAAAAAAAAAAAAAGCAAAAAAAAAAAAAAAAGCAAAGAAACAACAGAAGTCAGTAAAGGAAAGTGATCAAGAATTCTTCAAAAATTACTGGATAGTTTTCTTTCATATGGCAGAACTACCAATTGATACCACCGAGTCTAATATTTTAAACATAAGTGCATCTATGCACACAGTCATTACACTTTTGTATACACACACACATACACACACGTATTAAGCTGAAAACACGATCGGTGTATGACTGAAGTGCTGGTTTTAACCTGAATGGCATTTTGGACTAAAGACTGGGAATTCCACATGCAAAAAAGCTTCAGGGATTGAAAGGAGAAGAAAAAAAGAAGAAAAAAAAAGAAGTGGAAGAACAGAAAAGAAGAATGCTTCTATCTAAATACAATCTTAAGTGACACTATTAGGAGTCTCCCATTTGGACAAGACCTGCTAAGTCTAAACTGCACCACATACATTCAGTGCTGACTGCTATGACAGATGAGCTCCTCTTTCACTGATCCTTTCCATCACCAAGTTTTCTGTTAATCACAAAAAATCTTCAATGATTTTCACTCTAGATTTACATTTAAAGTTAAGGAACAAGTTATGTAATAAAAGGACCGTTTCTAACATCATCTTGTTTTCAACACAGTACTCCCCAAATGTTTCAGATCAAGACCAACGCTGTGACTTTACATGCTTCATGATATCAGAATTACCATCATCTTTTACACTTTCCTCATTCGTGGATCACTTTACTTTGCCAAAACTCCACTCTCTGAAACACTTCTAAAACACACTAGTGCACCCTCTTGCCCCAGGCTGAGTCTGTATGCTGTGTAGAAAACTCCTCTTCACAAGAAAATAAAAAAAAAATCACCTGCCTCACTTGACATCTTATTCAGAATATCACATTATTCAGGTCTCATCCTTCGATTCTTTTCTGTTTGGTAAAAAACAGTCAAAAATCATTTTGTGACAATTTGTCCTATGGTTATCAGTCTTTTAGTTTCTTGTGTTTGTATTTTTTACATTCTCACTGTTTCTGAACCTGTCTCCCATTTGGTCTTGTTGTGGTTGTTTCGCTTTTTTTTTTTTTAATTTTGTTTTGTTTTGGTTGCATTTAACTTTACAGTAGCCTACTTGTGTCATCCTGTCAAATTAGATTAAGCTATGCTTTTTTCAGCTATGCATATAAAAAACTAACCCGGTTTTCATGTTGTTTCTGTGTCTCATACCCCAAATGAAATTGTCACATCTTACATTGAAGCAAGCGTTGCTATTTATACAGTCTTTTAAAACCAGACCAACAGACATATAGATACACACGACAAATAGTCTTTGACACTAGATGAAAATTGACTTCATAATGGTTGATGTAGAAAAATATATATATATATTTTATATAATATATAATTTATAAAAAATATAATTTATTTATACCACAGAATAGAATCTTTAAATGGAAGGGACCTAATAAAACAATCTGGTTCCAACCCTACTGCTGTAGGCAGGATCACTTCCCACTACATCAGGCTGCCCAGGGCCACATCCAGTCTGACTCTGAGTACCTCCAGGGATGGGGCTTCCACAGCTTCGGTGAGCAACTATTTTGTACTGTTCCAGTTCCTCATCTCTCTCCGAGTAAAAAAAAAAATAAAAATCATAATATCTAAACTGTATTTACTCTCTTCAGCTTAAAGTGAATACAGTCCTGTCACTATATTTCTCTGAAAATGAACGCATCTTTCCTATAGGTACCATTAAGGTATTGGAGGGCCTTGTGGAGGTCCCCCAGAGTCTTCTCTTCTCCAATCTGAACACACCAAGTTCCTTCAGCATCTCTTCATAAAAGAGGTCTGTCCCACTGAGAAACTTCATGACCTCTTCTGGACCTACTCCAATAGCTCCATGTCTTGTGCTGGGTGCCCCAGCCCTGGATGCAGTACTCCAGATGGGGCCTCACAAAGGCAGAACAGAGGGAAACAGTCCCCGCTCTTGCCCTGCTGGCCAACCTTCTCTTGATAAAGCCAAATTTACAGTTGCCTTTCCAGGCTGCAAGTGTACACTGTGGGTTCATGCCCAGCCTTTTGTCTACAAGAACCCCAAGTTCTGTGCAGGGCTAAATCCATTTTTCACCCAGTCTCTGTTGATGTCTGGGACTGCCTCCACCCAAGTGTAGCTTCTTGTACTTGCATTTGTTGAACCCCATTTATTTCATGTAGGCCCACTTTTTAAGCTTCACTAAGTTGCTTTGGCTGGCATCTTTTCCTTTTGTCATATCAACTGCATCCTCATCTTAGTGTCATCAGCAAATCCGCTGAGGCTGCACTCAATCCCAGTCTATGTCATTCATGAAGATAGCAGATAACACCAATCCCAGTGCAGACCTCTAAGGAACACTCCTCATTACTGATCTCTATCTGGATATAGAGCATTGACTGCAACTCTCTGGATATGGATATCCAGCCAATTATTTATTCAGCAAACAGTCCACCCTTCAAATTCATCTCTCTCCAATTTAGAGACAAGGATGTTGTATGGGAGTAACATAACTATTTACCATTGAAAAATGGCAGCATCTATTTCTCTGAGAGAACAGTATTACAAGATGATGTAAGACATTCCAGAATAACAAATAACTCCTAAGCAGCAATTACATAAGAGAATTCATAATACAAAGAATTACGTCTTAGGTACTTGAATGGTACCACAACCCTGAATTTGCAGATGCTTCCAAACGCAAATGACTGTTCACACTACAAGGTAACGGAGTTAAAAAATACATCACAGTATGGCTTAATTTACTTACCAGGCAGATGTACTCTGAAAAGACATCAGGGGTGGGCTTAAAGCATCTCCTTTTAGAGTATGTACTGTCTGTGATGTCTGAGGCTGTGGCTGAGGCTGAGTTTGAGGCTGCGTCTCTGGCTGAGGCTGAGTCTGTACTTGGCTTGGGTCCTGAGCAGAATTAATCCATCGGCTCTGTCCTTGTGTCATCCACTTTCCCTGGATTCCCCACCGTGCTAGGTAAAATTTGCAAATATCATAGTTCATTGAAGAGTAATACAAAAGGTCCAGTACCAGCAAGATCACCACAAAAAAACCATAGATCCACACCCCTAACAGTGCGCTGTAGTTGCTGTGAAAAAAAAGAAGGGAAAACAAGTCAGGTAATACGTCAGTAATCATCATTGTATTAAGAGTTATTTGTTTCTTCAATTATGTCAGTAGAATGCATAGAAAACAAAAATTTTCTTTTGAAGTATATAATTAAAAATTATAAATACTGCGTGACATACCAATTTATACCAATGTATAAATGTGGTCTATGATTAACTCCAGTGCTTTAAACGAGACCACAAACGAAGAGTTGATGTTAGGTGTGGTAAAGAAGAGCAATGAGAGTGAATGTCCATCTCTTTTGGCCTAGGACCACTCCTTCTCTGCCACTGAGTGCAGCCCAGTTCCCTGGGGTCTCTGTTCAGGCTAAGGGATAGGGCTGCTGCTTCTCCCTTCACAGATTTAGCCATTAGCAAAACTGAGCATACATTCCAGAGTCACAGACAGGCGGCTTCAGCCAAGGGCTGCTTTCAACAGCACTTACACACAGCACTCATGTAGAACAGATACAGGCGGCCAAGACCCCTTCCTTCTCTCTGCCTGGCAGAGACATAAGGTCACCAGTACAGGCGTACACACATCTCCCTCTACGTTCATGAACACACACACATTTGCAATCCTTCAAGCACTTGGTATGGGTCCTCTGTCCATCTAGCATTTCCCCAGACCCCACACGTACTGGCATGGCCTTTCTGTCTGCCCAGAACTCCTCTGCCCCGATCCTTAAGCACTGCCTGGCACAGCCCTTCAGTCTGCCCAGCACCCCTCCCCAGACCCTGAGCCCCATGGTTGTCCTACTTGCTGGATGGTCTAGCTTGAAGTTTGCTGGTGAATATATACTACCCCTTCCCCTGCACACCCCCTTGGGTTTGCAGAGCTCTGTGACACATTCCCAGTTCAGGCCCCGTTGGATCACAGTTGTATCAGTTGCAAAGTTCATACTTCATAGAAGCAGTACCTGTAGCTCATTAGCCTGCCAATGCATGCGACTGGAAGGTTTGTTTCTTGTGATGCTTCCCACCTTAAAAGTCATCCATCAGATAACCCTACAGGAATAAACATTCCTACGCTCTTACCTGCTCTCATAAGTTAGTGTGACTGACCAGATTTGGTGTCCATCACCACTTCCTTGTCTTGTTACCTCTTGTTTCATTAAAAGAGGTCCTTGACCAGATACACTTAAAAGAGCAGACATTCTCTTTCCACATAGTGTTACAGACAGGTCCTGTGTTTTATTCTGCAAATTCCTTCTCCCAGAGAATAACCTCTCTGGAAGCAACAAGGCATTTATATAGAATCATAGAATCACAAGGTTGGAAAGGACCTACAAGATCATCTAGTCTAACCGTCCTTCCACTACCATTGCTACCACAAGCCACTAAACCATATCTCATAGCTCCTCATCCAGATATCTCTTGAACACTGACAGGGACTGCAACTCCACCACCTCCCTGGGCAGCCATTCCAGTGCTTGACCACTCTATGAGAGAAAAAGTTTGTCCTTATGTCTACTCTAAATCTCTCCTGGCACAACTTGTGGCCATTTCCTTGGGTCCTGTTTGTTGCCTGGGAGAAGAGGTCAAATCCCTCCTCACCACAACCTCCCTTCAGGAAGTTGCAGAGTGTCTTCCTGAGGTCTCCCCTGAGCCTCCTCTTTTCCAGACTAAACAATCCCAGCTCCCTCAGCTGCTCCTCATAAGACTTGTGCTCAGACCCTTCACCAGTTCCGTTGCCCTTCTCTGGACACATAGGAGTGAGGATAACCACATGAAAATATGTTGCAATCATTGACCCTGAGGAGGTGTCTACTACTGAAAACAGTCACTGCTGACATGTATTACAAAACTCCAGTCTTAAAAGTAGCTCATAGTGCTTGGACTTGCCTTCAGTGTTCTGACTAATTATTGTTGGATGCAGCAGATGCTATTACAGGTATCTCTCAGATCATTAGTTTGCTGGTAGTAAATTTAAGAAGGAAAAATACTGACAAGATCTTATTATATTATGCATTCAATAAGAAGAAATTATTACATTTGTACATGTACAACATGTACATGTTGGTCTAGCTATAGGGTGTATATGGATAAAGGTAGTAAAATTATCTGCTGCTGGCATGGTATGCAGAGCTTTAAAGCTAGGACAGATGAGTAAAGTTATTAAAAGAAAAAAAGAAAGAAAAGAGGTCGAGAACTGGGAGAACAAAAATGGGAAAAAGTGGTAAAGCTCTGCAGGTGACACAATAGTAAAAGTAAACAACTATCAGATGAAAGTGCAGTCTGGATTGGAAATTCTGAGTGAGGAAGATGAGGTGAGAGCAGAGAAGGAAAGAAACAAGTAAAAATGAATTTGTTAGGTGTGCAGGAAAGAACACTGATCTAGACTTAAGAGCTTATGTGGAAATAGGTGTGGAGGCTATGAAAATGAACAAGCAGAAGAGACACTAATAAAAAATGTCATTAGGAAGACAGCCATAGGGGAAAATGATCTCAGAGTAATAGTACTATGTAAGTACTCCCATCTGTTTGGAGCTGAACTTACACAAAGAGAATCTAGCACCAGCTCAACCATACTCATTCATAGACACTCAGGGAAACTTTGAGGGGATTGCATTTCATCAGAACATCAATCAAACCTGAAGAAAAAAGGCTGGGAACATGTATTGTAGACACAAGAAAGAAAGATACTGTGACAGTTTGAAAAAATATCCCAAACTCTTTCAAACCTAAACCATTTCAAGCTCCTGCTTTGAACCTTCACTTCTGTTTAAACTGTTGTATGGCTCTTTCATTTTATACTAAAAAAAAAAAAAAAAAAGTCAGTAATTGAAACAAGAAGTCACATGAGAAATCAGAATTTTAATTTCTGTTGCTGCCTGTAAGCACATAACAAGACTGATTCCCCTTTTCAGTGAGTGATCTTTCCACTAAGCTGATAAACACGCCTAGATTAAATGAGGCTCCATAGCAAACGATCGTAAGGAAACGATCAGGAAGGTTGGGGCTGTTAACAGGCCCTTCTGCGTAACTGCAGGATTAAGCTAGCCTAGGATTTCAAACTTTTCAGTAAATTCCTAGAAGGATTGGAAGTAGACAAAGCATAGTGCTTCCAAGAGCCCTTAATTCAAAAGTCAGAAAGAAATCCACTGTAACAAATCCTGTCTTTCTGCACCATTACTGCCAACAGTGTCTGTGTTACAAAGATGTGAACTGTGTTTGATCCACAGGAAGAATGGAAATGTTAGAAAATGTTATTTTTGTTTAGCAGCAATTTGAGAGGGAGGAACATTTCTTATTGTTACCTCAGAAGAATTCATTGCTATTTCAGGCATTTAGTTTTACCCATAAGAATTTTGGTTTAGTGAAAATTAGAGTTATTTTGAGTGTTCCAATTTAAAGCAACAATTTATTAATCATGCCATATACGAATTCTCCATCTGTTCCTTCTAAATAACATCTGTTCCTCACAAGTACAGAAATGAAAGAGTGCCTTATTTAACTTAACAGACAGTGGGACAGCATCACTATCAAAGGAGCCTCGTGAAAGATCACAAGCAAAACTAATAGAGTAGTGCGCTTCATACACAGAGAGAAATGCTGTATTTTGATACACTTTGTTTCTCAAACTATTGAGTTGGTAGAAAATACTAATTTTGCTGATGTTCATAACTACATTAAAAATTAAAACTTCCCTACAAATTGAGAAGATACCTTAATTAGATAATAAACAACCTTACTTCTGTACCACTGAATAACAGTAGGGCCAGAGACAGGGCAAAGAACTGGGAATCAAAGCACCTAGGACTGTATCATTTCATTGAGCTGAATTATTTAATTTTAAAAGTTTCACCCTGCAATTTGATTTTTCTGCGCTTCTGTGCAGAAGTTTCATTTTGATAAAAAAAATAAGTCTGAATGGATTCCCAATCTGTCAAGATTCAATTTATTGGAGTTTGTTCCTTCACCAGGACAGACAAGTCTAATTTGGTTGCTTTGGTGTGGCTGTATCTCCTTCTCCCCCTCTCTGGGTGAAAAGCCTGTCTTCATCTCCTAATTCTCCCACCCTCCCAACAGGTGATTCTGGAGCTTTGCTTTTAGCTTCCATACAAGGTTAGCATAGTAATGCTGGAGTGACTTCCAAGGCCATCCTGCCCAGTCCTCTGCTGTCACAGACCCACAGACAGAAAAATTGAATATGGAGTAAAGTTACATGATCATTCCTTCCTAGCTTGTACATGAAACAGAATAATTCACGGATCTACCA
The DNA here is from genome assembly GCF_951394365.1 of Tetrao urogallus. Taxonomy (NCBI): domain Eukaryota; kingdom Metazoa; phylum Chordata; class Aves; order Galliformes; family Phasianidae; genus Tetrao; species Tetrao urogallus. The sequence continues at coordinate 125,180,770 of NC_136813.1, read as the reverse complement.
CAAAAGCTTAGGAGCTCTTTATTTCAAGACACTTCGGCTTTTACAGAAATAGAATGTACATATGCTATAGAATTGATGCAGATATTTACTTTTGTAAATATTTGCTCTGGCTTCAAGAAGCCTTGAATTGGGCTCTCTGAGGAAAATAAATACTTTTTTTACCCGTCTCATCCAATTCCATGTACAAAATCCTACACAGATTTCTCTGACACCCCTACAAAGAAGTGAAAATAGACAGATTATGTTATTATTTTTACCCACGCAATTCCTTCAATCTAATTTATTAATTTTTCAATAGAGATGGCAAGCAGGTTTTGGACTAAGCTGTTTTTTAGAAGAGTTTGTTGTTTTTTTTTATATGCTGCACACGAACAGAAAATAATTCATTAAGGAATTCGGGCTTAAAAAAGCCCAACAAATCAAAACAATTGTGAGCAGAATTCTACAGCTGCAGTATAAATGTGGGCAGATGGCCATGGAAAATGCTTCTTTCCCTATTCTAGTTAAAAAGGACTGTTGCTTGCAGTAGTAACACGTTTTAAGTGTTGCCCCAAGCAAATGCAAGCTTACCTCCTTGCAAATTCCTTGGTACTTCTATCACTGAGGAAACCTCAGTATTTTTTTACATACACACTAAAATAGAAGATATCTAAAGATGTTTGTCCCATCTTCTATTTTCCTGAAGAATCCACTGCTGCAGTACCTAAGAGGTCTTCCCAGCTAGACTGCATCTTTTTGGAACAGTTGGTGGTGGAAATGAAAATTTTATGTATTTATTTAGCTTTGCTTTCTGTAAAGAAGATTTTCTGTGAGATATTTAACCAAATGCCAGCTCTGCAGGGGACATGCTGCACACGGAGAAAGATACTGCTATTCTGGTCTCACATTGCTTTTGGTGCAGTGTTGTAGTGTGCTGTGCTAAAGCCATTCAACTCTGAAAAACTGGAATAAAACATAAAAAAAAACACGGATGCATTACAGACTGCCATAACGCTGTTCCAGTGTCAGATCAAGGACTCTTAACACAGTACTGCTGCTGATTCCTACCAGAACATGCATAACAGAGAATCTGAGAGAGGACAAATACAAGACTCAGGTTAATACCATTTTTAAGAATAATCAAATAACTTATTAGACAAAGTGTTATGGAAAAATTTTTGGATGGCAGAATCTTTTTTGTCTGTTAGACATCACTGGTATTCCTATATTTAATACTACACGAATTGCTAACATTTAAAAATATTATAAACTGATTAGTCTGTGTGATTGCAAAGATATAGACCAGTATTCTGCAGTTACCAAAACACAGAAATGTTTAGTTATGGAAATTTAAGTAATGTAAATAAACCCACTATCATTACACTGTATGACTGTAGAAGACAAATGTGGTTTTTCAGCCATGTCACAACAAAGGAATTACATATGACTTCATTAATTTTTCCCCTCAGTTGCCTGATAAAACAAGAGATGTGTTTTGATGATCACAAGAATGGCAAAGGGGAAAAATAACAAAATATTAATAATATTGAATCACTCTTCCCTTAAAACTATAATAACTACAATACTGTTTTTTTCAGTTCATTGCTACTCCCATATCCTAAATCATTCATTCTCTGCAGCCACAGTACAATAGGTTTCACCAGATTTTTTTTTCACTGGTGTGTGAAATTAGATCTAAACAAATAGCTGACTTTGTAACAGTATAGTGAATCCTGGATGTATTAGAATCCAAATAAAGTTAAATTACAAAAATTAAATAAAGTCCGAGTGTGTTAAGATGTTTATTACAGTGACCTAAGTGCAGGCATCTAGGCTTCGCTTCTTTCTGCTCTTCTACAGCACATTAAAATCGTAAGAAAGTCTTCTACAAATCTCAGTGAGCTCAAGATGAGGAGATTTCTCTCTGTCTCTTTACACTGGAGGATTTTTAATAGACAGTTAGCTTCTCTTCATTTTCCTGGCCCTGATGGATTTAATATCGCAGACAGTTACAAAAGGGGAATAGTGGTTTCACTCATGCACTTCTCTAAACTATCTCTCCAAAAGCTCTTTTTTTTATTTAACATTTTCTCTCACACCTTTGCTTTGCACCTTTGATCAGCACATAGCTAATGTCCACAAGAAATTCTGGACTGAAGACATATGTAAGTTACGCGCTCTGCAAGTGATTCTCAATGACTCTTACCAACAAACACTACAGAAATAGCCCCTTCTCCATCACAGCTGCATGAAGTGACTTTTAAAGAAGTGTCTGCTTGATTAAAACTAAAATCAAGTTACACTAGGCTCTAAGTATTTTAATTAAAGCCAGATCCCATAGCCCATAGAATACCAAATGACATTCTTTCCCATTGATGAACTGCTTACACATCACAGCCCTAAAATAGAAAGAACTCTATGTTTACTTCTGTGGGTGCATGCATGTGTGTGTACATGTACACGTGAATGCACATGCAAACAACAAGGCAAGTGGCAGAGAAATGTTCTACATCCCAGGAGATACTATGCAAGTATCACTCTTTTACACTACATATGCTACAGGCTCCTTCATTCTAGGTGGTTGTTGCTAACACCTTTTAAGTTATAGTGTGCAATCTATACAAGATTCAAACATTAGAAGGCAGAGCTGTAGGAAAGGTGTTAAGGAAGACAACACTGAGCTGGCTGCTGCTTGCTGCAGTTAAAAGCTAAAGGAGCCAACATCAGAACATCAGTATTCCAGCTCTGCACCTTGTACTATATAGATGAATGACAACAAGCTGACCAAGGTTTGCACCAGAAAACAAAACACTGAAATCCCCATAGTAACCAAAAATCAATAGGTTGGAATTCCAGCTGTCTTTAAACTGTCCCTTTCTTGCCCTAAAGGGCCTGGATACCAGAATAAAATGTCAGGGGAAAGCAAACAGATCAGAATTTGACTGTGGGAGTTTTACATCAGCTGAAAGTTGCCCTCTGCACCAAGAGAAATTACAGTGGATTAGTGTGGCCAGAATATAAAATATGATACAAGATAGATCACAAGTGAGCATTTTGCCATCATAAATAAGTAATCAGTAACAAACATCTGCTTGCTACAGATTAGTTTCTTATGAAAAAAAAACACAAAACCAACAAAACAAAACTAACTGATATTTAACCTAAGGATAGGCCCAGAACTACATGGAAGTATCTCAGGTAAGAGGCAAGGAGATCACACAGTGTTGGTATATAAGCAAATACATTCTGTTCCCCAAGGTCAGAGATTACAAGAGATTTACATGTGAAATATCAGAGATTCAATACAGGGCTGACATGGAAAAAGTCAGCTCCCTCCCTCTTCCCCCATGGATGTGGTTTTGAGGTTTATTTTTACAGACGTACATTTAAATATAGTTCAGATAAGACTGAAGCTGAGGAGAGACTGTTCATTTGTAACTTTTATATATATCTTTATATCTCTTGTATTTATATGCAACTTTTACTTACACACTGTCCAAACAATGTTTATAATATGCACCAAAGCAATGAAAGCAAAGCTAAAATACCATTTCTTTTAAAAGTTCTACAATAGCAAAAGCCTTTCAGCAATGTTTCTCTGTGTGTGAATATTTTAATTGCTCCTATCATTAAGTACACCTCAGACTACATTACTAGACCAGGAACAGTTTGGTGAAGAGCACTTAAAACTCATGTACTTACTTATGCATATATCCATCTACATTCCCTGTTAAGTTCATCTGCATAACAGTCTGAAATTCTGTCTCATTGCAGCAGTATTTAAACACTGTGTTGTTATGGTGACAGCAAAAGATGTAAGATTTATTGTCAGAAAGACGGGGGCAGTGAAAACCAAAGTGGTAGCGTCCTTTGTAGTCTGTATATGGCTCGCAGACCCGAAAATGTGCGGACAACACTGTAAAACAAAGAACAGTATTAGCATGGTGAGTCATTTCTGTCATCTGTGTGCTATGAACTACAGTTTTTCATTGGTTAAGCTTAAACAACTGTTCTTTGATTTCTGAAAAAGTTAATATTTCAGAACTTTCAACATTATAACATTTTATACTAAAAATCATAGCATTTAGAATTTGTTGTTTTTTGACTTTTACTACTGCTATAATTCTGATAACTGTCATTTATTTCAAGGGAAGAACTGCTTTCCAAGCCAAGAAACACAATAGTATTTAGGAAAACATTTTCATGGTGTGTACACAGATATCCACAAACACCTAACAATGTCCATGTTTGATTTTCCATCAATGACTTCATAGAAACAAAAAGCAGATATAAAAACTGCAACAAAAGTTTGAAGATGCTTGATCTCTGGTCATTGTTACTGATAGAAATCTCTTTTCCACTGTGAAGGTAGTTCTTCAGTAAGGATTATTCTGTCAGATATAGGAAGTACAAAACAGTTTAACAGATCTCAACAACTTTGAATTTGCAAGGAGACAGTAGAAATACAGCTACTCCTGGGAATTCTTACAGGTCTTTTTTATTAAATTCTCATGTAAAGTATTTATTACCCCTCTGAGAACATTTTTTCCTGGACTGTCGCAATGCTTTTACCATCACTTTTCCTGAAAAAGACATAAAAGGAAGGCCATCCATACCCTTTGAATGCAGCTGACTGCTGCAGTGACTGGCACACTGTGGTTACAGCTGCATGGTAAGATCGCAGGCAGCCTGCTGGTTACCAGCAGCTCTGAACTGGAAGCCATGCAATCACCTCAGTTTGCCTGAACTAAGCAAGCGTGCCAAGGGGCAGCAGGGAGAGCCCTTCCAGCATGGTTGTTAATCACCTACATGTGAGTACTTTGTACATCTGAAAAGTCCTGCACAAAAAAAGCTCCATATACTGTCACCATTCTGATTCATTTTTGTGGAAGGCCCTGCAGTATTAAGGGCTATGTGTACCATAGGGTGCCCAAAGGCCTTCCACTCTAAAGAGAACAAAATATAGAAGTCAAGAATCTGAATGCACAAGTGGCAGTGAAATGTTTTTACTCTGATTAGAGAACGGAGGCACAGTAATGCTGTGGGCAACTGCGCTTTGTGAGGTTACACAGACTGAAGATGCTCACTTTAGGCTGGCAGAATTAACTCTTCTAACTTGATGTATGATTTTCATATATGTTTATCAGTACATGAGGATACTTATAATGACTGGCATAGATTGAGCTTAACTGTACAGCATCTCTCCACACACAGTTCCTGTTGGCTGAAAATCATTGCTTTCTCATTTTTATTTTCAGGTTTCTCGCATTCTTTTACTGTGGGCTTAATCAAATTTTAATGATCATTGCAGTGGAAATGACTTCTTTATTTATGCGTATAGAGGGATATAGAACAAAGCATTAAACTGAGGAGAAAACAAGGTCACATATTCCCTTCTGAATGAAGGAAAACTACTCTAAACATTTTACAGTCTGAAATATGTATTTATTTTAATGGCTAAACTGAGGCCTAAAAAAAATTGCATGAGAATCTCACGAAATCAGTGCAGGAATTCATTTGCATCCTCTCATGCCAATGTTTAGTTTTTCATTTACCTGAAACATGGTCCTCCTTGATAATAGTACATGTGTGGCTAGAATGCAAACTTAGGTTTTGTAACCACAAATTTATTGAGAAAGAAACAACACCAAACCAGATAGATGAGGGCCTCCAAGGATAATCAAATGTGTATAAAACTTGATTCACCCTTTATGAAAGTTCCTATCTCCACTTGTCTCTATTTCTACTGATTGAAGATCTTACAGCAGTTATCCTCCAAAAACAGACCTCAGCTCCATTCCTAAAATTAGCTGAGATGAACCTAAGCTCTAGTATTAGTGTAGCACAGTGTTCAGAGAGGCAAGTAATCTCAGATATAGATTGGTAGGATAATGCAACTATTATGCACATTATGTACACACACACACCTGTCATTATTACTTTAACAACAAAGAAAATCCCTTCATAGACAATGTCACTCGGGATCTGAAGAGCTTGAAGAATGCTGTGATTACCAAAGGAATACAGACACATGTATTTGTTTGAACAAGTACTAACTTCTCTCTCCCCTTGCCCCATCACCTTAAATAACATAGCAGTAAAATGTAGGTGTTCCATGATTGATCCACATTTGAAAAATTACAATGGCTGAGGTTGGAAAGAAAGTTGCCTGGCCCAACCCCTGCTCAGGCAGGGCCACCAGAGAGCTGCTGATCAAGCCAATAGGCAGCTTTTGAAAATCTCCAAAAAGGAGGCTCCACAACCTCTCCAGGCAATCTGTGCCAGGGCTCTGTCAACTGCATGGGATGAGATTGCTTCCTAGTGCTCATAGGGAGCCCCCTGTATTCTAGTTGTGCCCACTGCATCTAGTCCTGGTACTAGGCAGCACCGAAAAGAGCCTGGCTCTGTCCTCTTTGCATATTCAGGTATTTACATGCATTAATGAGATTCCCCTGAGACTTCTTTTCTCTAAGCTAAATAGTCTCTCAGCATTTCCTGATATGAGAGATGCTCCAGAAACTTCTCCATCTTAATAGACTTTTGTTGGTTTCTTTTCATTATCTCTGTCTCTTGCCTGTACAGGGGGGCCCAGAGCTGAACACAGTATTTTTGATGTGGCCTCAGCAGTGCTGAGTAGAGGGGAGGGATCACCTTCGTCAACTTGCTGGCAATACTTTGCAACCCAAGACACTATTACCTATCTTAAATACAATGGCACTCCGCTGTTTCATTTTCAACTTGATGCCCACCAGTATTCCCAGGTCTTTTTCTGCCAAGTTGCTTTTCAGTTGGGCAGTCCCAGCATGCACATGTGCATGTTCCTCTCTAGTGACAAGACCTTCTTTTTCTCCTGTTAAACCACACAAGATACCTGTCAGCCCAAATCTCCAGCTTGTCCGGGTCCCTTTGGAAGGCAGCATGAACTTCTGGTCTCTCAGCTACTCCTTCCACTTCTGCATCATCAATAAACTTGCTGGGGTGCACTCTCTTCCATCATCATTTTAGTTTTAACTATGCACGTTTATTATTATTATTATTATTATTATTATTATTATTATTATTATTATTATTATTAAAGCTGAGACCTATGGCACAGAAGAAATTCATAAACCAAACAGAGTATTTGAGTAATGATTTGATTTCTAAAATGACCAGAAGCTTGATTCATTTACTTAAATACAAAACTCTGGTGCCCGTTAAGATTTCCCCAGTCTGTCCTGCCTCCTCTCCAGCTTTCAGTGAAGGAAGTTCAGGTCTCTCATAGCTCCAGTGCACACATGGATGAGCTAGAGCAAGTCAAATGGCATTAAATTAACATGGTTAAGCTCTTGTAAAGTGCCCTAGGCATTCTGTAAATGTTTAATACCAGCTTGCAGGGGTGCATTACAAACACTCTAATGCACACAGTTCTACTAATCATTGTTACTAGGAAAAAAGCATCCATGTCTAATGTCAACAAACAGAAAGAACATTGACCTCCTTTCTGGTGGTCATACAGATCAGTATATCAAGGTAATGCCTGCTTTGTGTTTTACTGTAGATCTCTTTACAATCAGGGAGCTTTCCTATAAGTCACGTTTCTGGGCCTAGTAAATCTGAGTGAAATGGAAGCCTTCATGGAGTAGCCTTGCACTTCAATAGTGACATTTATTCATAGCATTTTTATTCACAGTAGTGAGCTGAAGAGTATCCATTTAATCTTTCTCTGATAAATTGCCTGCTTCAGATGCTTCAAATGAAGAAATATCTGTATTATGCTGTGCAAAAAATGTTCTTTTAAGATATATACAAGCTACTTCAAAAGTAATGCCTCCTGTTTTATAGTACTGGCTAATGATGTTAGAGGCAATGTTGGCAGTATGGCTGCAGAGGCTGAATCTTCCCACCAATAATCCATTACATTTTCTTGCTGTGAGACAGATGGTAGCAGAGGGACAACCTGACTAAATAACGTCTGTAATGGAATTGTGGAGGCAGCAAAGGTGTGTCATCAAATTCCTCCGTGTGAAAAAAAATGGCACCCATTGACATTCACTGACATTTGGAGACCAAACAGTAGCTGTGAGCACAGTGAGGTGGTGGGTGGTCCATTTCAAGAGTGGCAACGTGCTCTTTGTATCTGTTACAATTTCCACAGAATTAAATAGGAAGCATTACTTTCAGAGCAACCTACAGATGTACCTCATTATACCTTCATTTATCATGCTTACTTGATATATAATTAGATGAATGTTATGACATATACATGTTAAATGTAGACTTTTTTTTTTTTTTTTTTGTATGATGCCTTTTTCCTTTTTCCTTTAAAAGTGTTAGATTACTACATTACAGCTACATAGTAATTTTTGCAGTGTTTAGTATAGATTGTTGTTTCAAATTTGGGACATTTTAAGAGAAAATGCTAGAACTAGCTTTGAAAATAATAGGATAGCAGAACTACGAGTTTTCATATATAGTTCCTGCAGCTTAGCCTGGGTAAATTACAGCCAGGTTAAACTACTGCAAGAGAACAACAGCCCTGTGAGGTTAGGCTTGAGTTGTATATGGCTCCAGTGCATGTTGTCAGAACTGAAACTCCTTCTCATAAGCAATGGAATGCTTCCACGCTTCTCAAACTATCCAGTGCTGAAAAAGAAACTGCATTGTGAGAATGCATTAAAAGGCTCCAGGAAGGTTTAGATTCTTCCTCACTGCAAAGTAGTTTACTTATCAGCACATGTGAAATGTTTTCTGATCCCTAGGCAGATTCTTTGACCATTCTGAAGGAAAATTAAACACAGCTGAATTTGGTGATGAAAACATGGGGAAGGGTGACTACAGAGAGAAGGCAGAATAGAAGATAACATTGGGTCAGAGCGTGAGTTAAGCTTCTAATAAAATGTATTCCCAAACAAACCCTTAAATAGTAAAATGTGTGCTAGTGATTACAATAAATAGACAAAAAAAAGCATGAAGTGATGTTTGAGTTTTGGTCTGAATTTGCTAGTCACTGCGTGGTGGGATAACCCTAGTTGGCAGCTATCACCACAAAGTCACTCATGAACTCCTCCTCCCAGTGAGAGGGGGAAGAAAATCAGAAGGGCAAAGTGAGAAAACTTGTGGGTTGAGATAAAGGCAGTTTAATTTGCGAAGAAGAACAGAAGAAAAAAATAGGTGACATGAAGGCAATCACGCACCACCAGTGGAGAGATGTCTAGTCCATTCCCCAAGCAACGGCAATTAATGGGGAAAAAAAAAAAAAAAGCAACAAACTCCTGTCGCAGCTTTATGGCTGGGAATGACATTATCTGCTCTGGAATATCACTTTGGTCATTGTGGTTCAGGGGGTCTGGCTGTACAGGCCCAATGAGAAACAGAAAATGCCTTGATGCTGCGTAAGCAGCGTCCAGCAACAGCTGCAGTGTTGCTGTGCTATCAATGCTTTATTGGTCATCAGTCTGAAACACAGCACCACAGAAGCTGCTGGAAAGCAAAATAATCCCATCCAGCCAAATCCATTACACCGTGACAAAGCATTACACAGTTTACAATAAATCAATCATTTCACTTGCTGTATTTGCTTATTGGATCTCTGATTCCTAGAGCAAACTAAAGTATAATATTTTACAAAATATTTTTCCTGAAAATAACTCAAATACTGAGCATGAAAGAGCCTTGTCTCTACAGCAATACTTAGGATAAAAGTAATGTAGCTGAAAGGCTGTGGGTTGTCTGTTGCAAAGATGGCAGCTGTTTCTGGAGTGGATTTGCATGTGCAAATTCTCATCCTGTTTTTAAAAGGCATTACTGAACAGGTTGATGATATAGATGCTCCTATCTCTGTTCCTACTAATTTCCGGAGAATAGTCTGCTATGCTTCAACAGACTGATTTGAGCTCATCTTAAAATTTATCCAGTCTACCATAAAAAGTAAACAGCCAGTGTATATGAAGCTGCTACTGCAGCCCTACCTGTTCATGGTTAAACTGTGCAATTTTTTTTCTAATTTAGTCACATAATTTTTCAAGTACCAGAATTTTCAGAATGGCTGATCATTATAAGCTTTCCAAATAAATCCATACAAATACTCACATATTTACATTTTACTTAGCACAACACCAATCATCTGAGAGTCTCTGACAATTTTGCTATGTAAACATTCATGTTTTAATTGAAAGGATAATTAATGTAACATGCAAATAATGTCAAATTTTGCTTGCTAGTATAAGCTTTGATGCCATCCCTTATGTATTTCAATCCATTACATGAATCTAACTATCAATATTCCTGTACAGTAAAATTAGGCATTACAGTGGCCTGAGAGTATATTCTTACCGTATGACTGCATGCTGCTTCTCCCTCTATTAGACTCTCCCTATTCAGTTAGTACAGTTAATAAACGTCCATGTATTCTGAAATTGTGCATCATTGTGATAACACTGAAACAAAATCAGTCTGAAGTTTTAGTATGCCCAATTTGATTTTATCTTTTTTTTTTTTTTCCTTCATGGGGTCACAGTCTATTTCTCCCTTCTCTGAGAACATTTTGCCCATGTTGAGAAATTATAACTGCTTTCTGTATATTTTATTATATATTTCTATTATAACTATTTCTGCAGGCATCAGGACAGGTTAGGGGATGATCTGCTGGAGATGAGCTCTGTGGAGAAGGACATGAGGGTGGGTCCTTGTCGACAACGGATTAGCCATGAGCTAGCAGTGTGCTCTGCTGCCAAAGAAGGAATGGCATCTTGGGGTGTGTTAAAAAGAGCATGGCCAGCAGGTTGAGGGAGGTGATCCTCCCTCTCTACTCTGCCCTGGCGAGGCTGTGTTTAGACTACTGTGTCCAGTTCTGGGTTTCCCAGTCCAAAAGAGACAGGGATATCCTAGAAGCAGTCCAGCAGAGAGCCACAAAGATGATAAAGCTCCTGGAGCATCTTCCATATGAGGAAAGGCTGAGTAACCTGGGTCTGTTCAGCCTGGGGAAGAGAGGACAGACTGGATCTGATAAATGTTTACAAATATCTAAAGGGAGTTAGGAGGCAAATAGATGAGGCCAGACTCTTCTTGGTGATGTGTAGCTATAGGACAAGGAACAATGGCCAAAACTTGAACATAGGAAGTTCCATACTACCATGAGGAAGAACTTCTTTACAGAATGGGCAATGGAGGAGCACTTGAAAAGGTTACCCAGAGAGGTTGTGGAGTCTTCTTCTGCGAAGACATGAAGATCTGTTTGGATGCCTACCTGTGCGACCTATTATAGGGTACATGCTTTAGTAGGGAGGTCCCTTCCAACCCCCACGATTCTGTAATTCTAACCACACAGCTCAAGCTGCCGAATTTTAGCCTCATCCTTAGCCACCACCACAGTACCAGACCTACTGCCACTGTTTCCTTTTCTGACACAAAGGAGCTTGGGCCCTGAGAAAAGCTGTTCTGGGAACTTGCCTGTTAACTTCTGCCCTTTCCTTCTGCCTGCAGAGCCAATTGCACTTCAAATTACTGAGTGCAGTTTACAAGCATGCGTATAGATTTAAGAACTTGAGTATTTGTATGTCAAAGATTGGAAGTGAGGCACAGTTTCACAGGTGAAAATCTGAAAATCTAGGAAACTCAAGAAGTTTTGCCTTTAGATTTTCATTTCAGCTCAGTTTAAGAATGCTGTTTGTATAATTTCAGTGAGAGTAGCAATCTCTTTTTTCCCCTCATTACTCTCAGTGCCATTAGTTTTCCTTTATGGAAGCTGATCCTAGCCAAAAAACAAAAAAGTACACACGTGCTGTCTACAAAATAACAAATAATAAATGTTATCCTTTGATTCATGTCCCATGAAAGGTCATTTAGCAGTGGTTTAAACCTAATCCTACAGATGTCAGTAGTAAAATTCCTCAATGAGTGGAACTTAGCTAGCATGAAAGACTTGTGGTGACTCCAAATGAAGCCTGCACTCTACACTGACTACTACTATTGGTAGGTACATTATGTAAGAACTAAAGGTCATATATAACTAGTTTCAAATAAAAAACTGTATATCAGAGGCACTAAGTTTTGTCTCCTAAGAAAAAAATATGTCAAGCCATTGGCTTTTTGCTTGTGTTTGAGGTAACAGATGTTTATGTAGCAGCAGATTACTACTGTTTGCAAGCATAGTGCTATCATCCATTCTACTCGAACACAGATATATTTAAATTATCTTGGGGAAAATGATTGGAAAAGTGAAGTCTCAGGTGGTCTCTAGTAGAAGTCCCCTAAAATGAGCAGTAAAAGTATGAAAACATAATAAAAATCAAAAGAAGAGACCAGAACAGCTTTGTGATGTTTGATCAGTGGGATATAATCACTGAAGTCTTCTTGAATAACTGACTTTTCTTTTACACCAGGGAAATAGCTTTCTGAAATGACCTGAACCTGAAAAAACACAAAGAGATTGCTCTGACCTCCCATGCCTGATTCTTGTGCACATGAGGCTGGTAGAAATGAAAAGACTCCACAAGAAAATAAAATTTTAAGATTACACCAACAAGTAGTTTAGCTGATAATAGTGTAACATTTTTCACAAAAGGAGATTAGATCTATAGCTAGGTAAATATTTATCCTTAGTAAGAATCAAGCTGAACATTTGCAAACAAGCACCAGTACTGTGGGAAAGAAAATCCATACATCAAATAACTGATGGGGATATAACATTGCACATTACAGACATCACGTATATGCAATAATATGCCAACTCTTACTGAAGCACAAAGATATCTGAAGATATATAATCTCCGGTAAAGTTTTAAGTATAGTGATTATGGATGCGGTGCGGTATAAGGGAATATGGAGCAATGATGGAAAAAAGCATCAACCACATTTTCAGTTAAAAAGCACTTCAGGAAGGGAGGGCAAAAGAAGCCTTAGTCAGAGTTAATAATTCCTAAGACCAAATCTATTTGGCCTGTGAATATTCACCCCTCCTTTTTGGTGTAAATGAAAACATTCACCTATCATTACAAAATAAATAAATAAATAAGTAAATAAATTCCATGTCTTCAATGTCGCAGATATCTTCTGAAGAACAAATGCAACTAGCAATCATAGCACTCAACTAATTCTCAATATAACAGCTGACAGATTGCTGCAAAATCTGTGTGCTAGTACCAAATATCTAGGGCAGATCTAGTATCTACAGAAATAAACATATATTCCCTTCTAGTTCTGTCAGTTCTTCAGATTTGGGAAAATTTGCATTCTATCATGTCATGCATTTTTCTTTAAGTATGTGTGTGTATATATATATAAATATAAGTTACATCATATCTGATGTGTACTCATTTCAAATACAGTTAAAGTTCAGTGTTCAATCTTTCACATGCACATGTGTTTTTGTGTACACATAAAAGCATACATTTGGTACCCAACTTGCTTTTTTTTCAAATAGATGATAATTCAGAAAAATGATTGGATTTTATGGTGGTGCAGATTTTGGTTTTTTCTTTTAAGTGAGCTGAAAAACTACTATAGCAAAACAGTGTCTTTTTCTGTTAAACTATGTTATTGCCCCACCAGCTCTTCTTTCTTAAGCTGAATTTTCAATTGCATTTCACATTTCAGCCTTGTTGTTAGATGTAAAGATGCTTTATTTGTTATTCAATTAACAACTCACTTGAACATTTTGGTTTTTTAGGAATTTGATATCAAATTGCAACACTTTTTTCCTCATGACATTGATAGATAAATTCAAGATATGAAAGTTAGTTACCTGCTGACAAGAGTAATGAAAGCAAAACCATCAGCACATTCAAGGACTGTTGACCACAACTTGTCATTGTTGGCTTTCATTGGTCCATTAGAGAATCACCTGTTTGATGAGATGCAACATCATGGTTAATCGTCTATTTCATATCACTTTCGTTTGTTCAAACATTTACTTCCCCACAGAGCTTTGGTTAATTGAAATAACTTCACACAACAAGAAAAAAAAATATTTCTATTATTCCTTTCTCATTTTACCCTGAATGTATAGAGCTATTTACATACTTTTCATTAACTCAGGGTATAGAGAAATCATATAAAGTATTTATTGGATATTCACACTTTCCCTGTAATCTAAGATCAGCAAGACTGTGCTTGTTTTATTGTCACATGAATGGGCTGTTGTATTATGCCTGTAAGAACCAGAAGGATATAAACAACGTAAAAATAAATTATCTGCTTTGGAAGTCGATCTGTTTTACTCCAATAGAGGGTGCAGTCGTTCAGAAAGTGGGTTGAACAACTGAGATGGCTGGAAACATTTGAAAAAACTACTTTGATTCTAATGAAAAGACTTTTGTAGAATTATTCCTATTTCTTGGTTTTCCTGGAAGACAGGGCGAGATGCGATCAGTTTGGCTGGCAGTTGTTCATAAAAAGGATAGCCTAGTTTGTTTTGCAGAAAAGCCCTACAGCTGGGGAAACGCATCTTACATCTGCATTGATTCAACATCACCAGCTGCATTTCACACAGCTATGGCAGAGGTTCTGTTCCAGTGCAAACAGCGTCACCAACACCAGCAGGAACATCTGGTACCTGTTGTCATTGCTAATGCAGACTAATGCTGGTCTTCAGCATCCTGAACTCACACGGACACCGGAAAATAATAAGAAGGTAATTTGTTGGCCTGTACAACACTGGGAGATTAGCCTATACATCAGAAAACCTAGGTTTTACTACTGAAGGCTGTTGGGTTGCATCTTATACTTAGGCTGTTGAAAAAAAAAAAAAAAATAAGGCTTTTATAAAGGAGTGACTTGGAAAAAATTAAAGGAAAATGGCATTTTATGTCAAAAATTAAATTGATTCTGACAGCTCAAGACCAACATGATGCCAAATGCTTATGAAATCAGATAAATACAATATAATTTACTGATTGATGTCCTCCATAGACTACAGCAGCAAATTAAAATCCCAAGACAATTGCACCTGCACTTTAAAAAGAAGGGGAATGTATCAGTTTTATAATAACTGCATTATGAGTAACATTTGTGGGCACGGGAGGGGAGACAGTTCTACTGACAGTGCTTAGAGGCAACAGATATCTCACTAAAAAAATACTATGTCCAGAACAAGTAGATTCTGTAAGAAGTCATCTTAGCAGATGAAGAAAACAGATCACAGTCCTATAAATCAGTGGTAACTTTTGTACAAGAAGTTGTGATTGAATGTGCTGTAATCTGCAAACGTGAATAGTGTCCAAACCACTATCATACTTGTAGCTTTAAAATAAATCAATTCAAAAGGAAAAACAATTGGAGACCATACCAGTAAGAGATGAGAAATAATTACAGAAAATCATGAAATGCTAATTAGGAGCATATTAAGAATACTTCTAAACATCAATACTGTTTGAAAAAGTCATTATCTTTCTCCAGAAGGAACATCACATCAGTTAAAACACCAAGCAGATATAAAGTCAGAATTTCATAAGAAAAGAGTAATACTGATCATAAGACAGAGATTAAGAATGTGGAAGTTTAATCAAGTGAAACAGGTACAAAGGATGAGTTACCTCCTATATTGCGTAAGGAAAAATTTCCTGAGTAAACCAAAACTGCAAGAATTCTGATAGTGATTAATTACCAGAAGGAAACCTTGGCTTTAGTAACAGATAATTAAAGGGATCAATATGCACCTCTGTTGTGTATCTGGGAAGAGACAGATGTTTGGTAGGGCTGAGACTATTAAATATTTCCATATCAAGAATAATTTAGGATGACATTAATGAGTTGATACCAAAGTTTATAATTTTAAAACCACAGTTCTATGTAATTTGTATCTCATTATCTTAGAAGAGATGGCAAAGGAGTATATAGATCCTTTTTTTTTTTTCCCCCCATTATTCCAGTGGGAAAAATATGGTAGCATTCAGAAGAAACTTAATGACATCTTAAGCAGTAAATTGCATAATCTAGGTAAATATAAGCTTGTGAGCCTGATGATGATACAGAGAAAACTAATGGAATGGTAAATGTAAAAAACAATTAATAACTAATTAAGGAGACTAATGTAATTAATGTACATCACTTTGGGCTTACAAAAAGTACATTTTATAGCTCTCAATTCTGTTGTTGATGAAAGTTGCCTAATAAAGATAGTAATAATATAGCAGATTTCAATAAAATATTTTATGTAGTAGTATGCAATTTAATAAAAAATGACGAAAATGCAAAATAATAACACTGCATGTCAACTGTCAACAGAAGATTAACTCAGACAATAACAAAGAAGCATTTTTTTCTTTTTTAATTTTCACTCTTATAGCTAATAGAGTACAACCTTACAACAGAAATCTAGAACATTTTCAAGACGAGGAAGATTATACTTATGTCCAACAGAAGTAGCAACAATGATACTGGCATTTTAATCCAAGGGTTGTGATGTTTCAATTTTGTTAAGTGCCAGCTCAGAAGATAAAAGTGGGGAGACAAAAACAGTAAAGACCTACAACAAAATGACAGAGTTGGGTATGTTTGTGTATAGGAACGATACAGTGCATCATCTATCAGTCATTCTGTATATACACACATGGTCATATGGTATACCATGAAACCAGAGTGAGTGTGTGTTTATTGTTCCTAGAAGGGATACAAATATATATGTGTGATACATATATATAGAGAGAGAGAGAGGAAAATGTTCAATTTTGTAACTACTGATTCAGTGCATTAAATTGTATATGACCATTGCAGTGAGATGGAGATACAACTAATCATTCACTACTTTACAATTATTGTTATCATTATTTTCTTTCCATACTGTTGTTCAACTAAAGCAATCATATTTAAGTGCATCATCATGACGATATCTCTGAGCTCTGGAGTAGATTGCTCCAAAAATAATGCCTCTGGAACATGGTTTGTCTTTCACATTACTTTTGCCACTGCTGAAATACAACACCCATCATCTCACTATGCTCACATCCACTGTTTGGACTCCATGAACATTCAACAAGTGTTGATGAGTGTCAATAGGTATCATTTTTTTTTCTGTATGGAGGAATTCGATGACAAGTCTTTGCTTCACATGCACTTTCAAGTCAGATACCATTTTGTCAGACTGCCTCTCTGCTGCCATTTGTTGCGCAGTAACAAAATGTAATGGAGTACTGTTGGCAAGGTTCAGCCTCTGTTGCCATATCACCAATGCCTCTGATGCTGTTGACCAACGCAATAAAATAGGAGGCATTACTTTTGGAGCAGCCCTCATAAAACTCAATCAGCCAGGTGGAATAGACAGGCAGGAGAACTGGTGGTACAGAAAAAGAAAGGGCTGAAATCATAAAGAAATCATCCTAATGCTACTCCACATGATGGAGTGATGTAAGTATATATTGTAATTATTTTACAGCTGAATAATTCGTTATGATTATTATTAGTCAAGACTGACAGAATGCTTTAAAATTAAAAAAAAAATAAGGAAAAAGGAACCCTTTTTTGTTATTTCAATAAAATTTGAACAGCATGTGACAAATCCAATAGAAAGGTAAAGGGCTTGGAAGGTAAGCAATTAAGCTTTCTTCCTCATTTTGTAAATCAGTGATGTGTGGTCTAATGCCCAATTTTAACTTTCAGTGCACCATTTCAATCTTATTTGAGGTCAATATGGTCATCCTTCTCCTTGGCTTTTGACAACCCATTCTTTGTCTTACACCACATTCTGTTTTCTGCTAGCAATCCTAAGTACCACTACAGCTACACAATAAAGAAGGCTAACAAAATAGTTGAAGAACCATAGCTTTAGAGGACAGTTGTTTTTTAATTATCTCCCTCTTTCAACATTTCGGTTATGAAATAGAAATAATGGTCCTTACACATTTTTCTTAAGCTCTCTTTTCACAGAATAGAGATTATGTCAGGAATATTGCTTTCCCTTGATGAAGATGCAACAATGAATGATTCAAAGAGAACATAATTCATAAGAAAGGTGCTGAGATGTTAGGATCAAGGAGCAGAGACATTAATATGAGACGCAGCAGGTGGGTAGCTTTTTGTTCCTGCCGACAGAACCTGTGTTTGCCCTCACTTTCTACTCCCACCACCACCATTACAGAAACTGACTTCATTTTCCTAACCCCTCGACATGTCATCCCTAGATGAAGATATGCAGAGAATTACAGAATCACAGGGTTGGAAGGTACCTCAAGGATCATGAATCTCCAACCCTCCTGCCACATGCAGGGCCACCAACGTCCCCATTTAATACTACACCAGGCTGCCCAGGGCCCCATCCAACCTGGCCTTGAACACCTCCAGAGATGGGGCATCCACAGCCCCTCTGGGCAGCCTGTTCCAGCACCTCACCACTCTCTCTGTAAAGAATTTCCCCCTGACATCCAAATATACATATCATATCTTTGCACCAGACTTTACTCTTTAGTCCCACACTGTGACATTCTAGCTCGTTCTTTGCTAGTGTGTACACAGTTTTAGTTATCCTTATGGTTTCATCTAGCAGCCTGTTCTTGAGGGGGATCAGTGAATCATTTAAAAGAAAAGCTGCTCAGATAAATAACCAATTAATGTGGTGAGATTTTATGCAGAAATATTTTCCACCTCAATTCAAAGGAAAAGACAAGTATGTTTAGAAGAGAGGCTTTGAACTTTTTTTTTGTTGTTACTATAAAGAACAAAAGGTGCTAGCTAGAGGATTATTAACTATATCAGCACTGTCTCAGAAGTTAAAGAATAGCAGAAGTCTAGTATTGATTTAGAAGATCACCTAATTCAACTGTCACAGGATCAAGTGCACCTAAATCACAGGTAGCACCACCAACAGAGTAGTTCCCTAGACTTCCCAGGGTATTTCCCTTCCAGCACTTCTCTAATCTCAAGGCTAGAAAGGTTTTCCTATGCCTAACTTGCAGCTCCTTTGCTTTGATTAAATCTCATCCTGAACTCAGCGGACCAGAAATAATTTGCCCAGATACGCATCAGTTACGCCTCTCCATGTCAGTCTTCAATTACTGCATTCAATAAGTGCCATCCTATCTATCCACTCAGTCTTTTTTTTTCTTAGGCTAACAGCTTGCACTTCTTACAATTTTTCCTTTAAGAATATATTTTCTATACTTCATCATATATCTTGCTCTACAGTTTATGATAAAGATGCAATATAGTTCTGTGCACATGACTTCAGTTGTTTAATTTATACTTTATCAGTGCCCAGAAGGTTCTATTAAATTCCCCTGTGGTTGCCAACTCTTCCATATTACATAAAATTACAGCATTACAAATGTGCAGAGAGCCACAGATCTTCTACTAACCCTCACAGTTAACCAAAAGATACATAGGTATGCTGTACTCAGGTACATGCCTCTATGTGTGCATAATTAAGGACGACATTGTCTTTTCTCACCAATCTTCAACAGGCCTTCCAATCCTGGTGAGTACCAGTGACCTGCCCCAGGAAATCATACCAGTGGCAGATGTGATGATGGGTTTCCCTCCTCTTTGTCTTCCATTTGTTGAAAGGCATAGAAACCATCTTCTGCTCCACTTCTTACACTGCATGGACAAGGAGGGTCACTAGCAGGGAAGTGGCCTCCTCTCAACCTATTAGCTCTTTACAAGGCAACAGACAACACAGCCTGGATAGTGACTGTAGTAACGGGACTAATAATGTGGCCAAGGCGGTCACAGTGGTTGAGAAAACTGTTTAAAATTCGATGCAAAAATGAGGCTGTGATCTAAACCTAACTTCTAGATCAGCTCTGCTAAATTCTCACATTAGCAGAGTGAAAAAATGCATCTAGAATGAATTCACGCATGCTACTACAACAAAATTACAGCCATATTACAAAGGTAGTAATGTAACTGGAAGGAAAGAAAGAATGGTTTCACACTGCAATAACCTCAAAAAGTGTTTATGAAAAACAGGTACTAGTTTTAAGTTGACAGATTACTTTAAATAATTAAAACAGACCTGTGCGAAGGAATTGCTGGTAGGAAACCTTCTGGATTAGAGTGCACCATTAACATGGCTCATTCAAAGCATCTTAATACATATATTCAAAGTTAAGCATGCAAGATGTAGAGACACTTATGTTTCTACACAACTGCAAATAAACTCTTGGCCATGAAACTCTTCCCCCTTATTTCATAAAATTTAAAATTGAAAACATGTGGATTTGTTTCACATGCACCCTACTGTCATTATTATTATTCCTCCTTGCTAAATAGCTGTGAGTAAACAATACACGAGTGCTAAAACATGAAGCTATGAATGAAGGACTTCCTGCAGATCATCTTGCAAGCTTCAAGTAGTCTATTGTTGTTATTAATAAGAGAAAGCCAAGAAACTTGTACATACTACAACTGTCAGCAACATCAAGAAACACCAAAGCTGCTCATTTATCTCCTGCCACTCTTGCCCCTTTCCCATTTTAGCCATACACTTAATATTTTCCTACACCCTGAGAGACACATGTGAATGCCAGGTGGAAGTGGATTTTAGCAACTCCTACTCTGACCATGCAGTATATTGCACAGCAGAATGACAGAGAAGTAAGTAAGATTTGTTAAGAAAACAGTATAATTGATGTTAGAGAATCAATGGCATATTCAGACTTTAAATTCACAAAATAAAACTGATGAGAAAGTTCCCTAAGCTAGCGTGAAATCTTTATTGGCTGCCAAATTCCTTACCATCTCTGCTAGAAAAGTAAAGATATTAAAGGTACTGTGGCAATGCAGTTTTACTGCAGAATTCCAAAGAAACCTCAGGTAATCAATTTCTTGGTGCAATTCATTTTCTATTTGCATCTGGTAGGATAATTACATGATTTCCTGGATTTATTGCCAATGAAGGTCAGACAATGATAGATGGCTTTCTGTCCCACAATTACCTCTCCATTGCGTGCATTAGACCTCACTTGGGGGAAAAAAATACCTAAATTCTTCATGGAGACAGTCAGATGTGTAAAAATAGCAGTTACAGTTGTGATGATTTACTGACATCAGTAACTAACTTCAGCTACAAGTTACTGGCAACTTTCTTACTTTTCAAATGCAAAATTCCCTCTGCAGACAGCAGCAGCAACCTCTCCTAATATTCTGAACAGAGCTTTCCCCTCTTTTTGAAAGCTGAAATATTCATATGTTCTCATTTCCGTGTACTGTATCTGCACAAGCATATGCGGCTGACAAAGACTTATTATAGCCATCCGGGATCCTTATTTTTAATCAACTCAACCCAGTTTTCTGAAGACACACCTCAGTTCAGAAACGTACCTGGATATATATCTGCATTAAGCAAAGCAGATGAGTGATCCTGTGCAAACAACTTCCAGTTCCAGCTTACACAGGTGGCTAACAGGACTGCTAGATTAAATTAATTAATACAAACATACATAATCAAGGTGAAACTGTCAAGTCTGTTCTGACATTCACAGAATGAAGTAATTTGAAACAACTAAAATTTGACTCTGAAATTATGAATGATCATCTTGGTCTCTCATGAGTCAGGAATGACAATGAAACATACACAGATTTGCAATAAGCGCTAAAAAGCAGGATGGGATTCATTTTAAAATTATTACAAATTCTTCTGGCAATCAAGATATCATTTCATTAGGCAAGAAATGCCAAATTCTCTAAGGAAAGTTAAGCTTATGTTTTGAGCTATGTCCAGCATAGAGCAAACATTTTAATTTAAAATATCACATTACCCCGAGTCTTTAATAAAGCAAATTTTTACTACTTTATTGGAAACAGTTTTTCCATGTGATTTTAAAGATGCTATGGAAAATTACAGTGAAGTTGTGAAGGTAAAACTGCATACAAGTTTTATTATTAACATGTTTTGAAATCTCCCTAGTCTAACAGACAAATATTTTGAATCTGTGTTACAGAAAAGCAATAGAACCTGAGAACATGTACATATCAAGATGAAAGAGAACCTGGCTAGTGAATTCTTATTATCCTCTTGATAAAAAAAGGTACCATGTTAACAAATAATTTATCTAGTGAAAAATAAGTTGGTAAATCCTTGGTTTCAGGAATACGCTGAAATTAAGAACTTTGCAAGATCACTTCTCAATTGCCTCTTCTGGAAAAGTATTTTGTAGAAGTCTGTTGGCATCCAAATCTTACTTCATTCTCTTGTTCTTGAATACTGTTATCTGTTTCTAAATAGATTTGTTTCTAACCTTTCGTTACTACAGGTTTGTAAAACGGTTTCAAAAATTATTTTGCTCAAAAGTAGAAAAAATACAGGGAGTAAGTTAAGCAAAAGAAAAATCTTTAGTTTAGTCATGTCACATGGGGCAAACTGGGAACATCCTACACAATTTATCGTTGTGTGTCATTGGTTTTGGAGGGGACGGCTCCTGTAGAAATCTGCTCAAAGGGCAACACTTTCTCACCTCTCAAATCTGAAACCGGCCATCAGCATTCCCCTAAAAGTAAAATAAATCTTTGGATTCCAGGAAACATTATGATCAAATCTTGCTTATGCTCTCATTAAAGAAAATGATGAAAACCACCTGTCAGAGTGAACTGAGAAACAATCAGCCTTCCTCTTTGTGACATCTGTGATGGTATATCCAAAATGCTCTATAAATTCCAACAGTAACATCACAAGTGAAGGCGGTTCTTAATGCAGACTGGAAAAAGGATAAGGATCTGTGACCACATCAGCTAAGGAGAAAGGAACTCGTGTGCAAACCTTGAACCAACAACTGCTAGAGAAAAAAACTTTGTGCCAGAAGATTGGAGTAAGTCCTTTCACCTCCTTTTTTGCCTTGTTGTTCTACAGTAGAAAATGCACTTTTTCACTCCAGTACATTTAAAAAATACTTCAGAAAGCTGGCTTTAAGGACATTATGTGCCAGTGCTACTGCAATCACACTAGTGTATTGCTATTCTAATAAAAACAAAACACACAAGATTTTGGAGTCTTCAAAACACTGAACTGATAACAAGAATGCTAGTGAATCCTTTTTCCTCTCTTAGTCAGGGATACTTAGAGGACAAAAGGAAAGAACAATTGTTAATAGTCAGACTGGCAGGTGGGAAGATTGCAAACCAGAAGGAAAAAAAAGAAGCAGAGCAACAGAAGAGTGGCTTTTAATAATGTAGAAATTTTTTCAATGTGCATTTTTTAAGCTGAAATATCAAGTAAAACATAGCTGTGCTGCTGGTGGTGACATCAAAGGCATCATTTTTGTTTCACATTATTTGTTTTACAGGATGCAAAAAGTGCTTATTGCTTATAGCCTGCGGTTTCTGCACGTTTTCTCATGCAGAGGCAGGTATGAGAGAAGCTACTTGAAGAGACTTGTATGAGTTTCATGAAAATGTTATTTCTTGATTACACATAGATCAAGCAGAGAAATGCATACCCCACTGACTCTACAAGAACCAAGCAAAAAACCCCCAGTGATCTACCAGAAGTATTAACTTCAGATTGAAGCTACAAGTCATTTAGGAGTGACATCTTTTGTTCAATACATATGTGCGTTCATTGGGCATCCATGCCTTATATATACACTCCTTGGTGTTCAAATAGTACAGCAGTACAATGAAACCTAGTCATAAGCCACAGACATCAACGCCATACTGTGCTCAAATGGCCACATATCTAAGAAATAGCTTCTACCCCCAAATACTTGCCATTCATATGTCTTTAATTATGGCAGTACACATGACAATTTGTGTCAAAAGAAGCTCTGAAAGCCTAACATACAGGCTAGGAGAGACTGAAGGTCAGCTTATGCCTGAAACAGGTTCTAACAGGCTATTCTGGATCATACCTGCACAAAGCTAGCACTGATCATGTGACTTATCTGTACACTTCTCTCTGCATAATCAGTTGAATAGTTCACTTTGTTCAAAAATTCCAGTATTGATAGGCATTAGTTTTCCATTTTTAAACGGTGCAGCTTAAATGCAAAACAGCGAATGCCTGTAAGAATGCAACTGCACTAAATGCTGTCACGAAGATGGATGAACGTACTTTGCATCAGACATTGAATTCAGCAGGATGCTGAACTGTGTCATTACAGAAATAAAATTCTGCTGTCATCTACACTTGAAACAATTTCACCTTGGCTTGGTACATGTGCAAGTCTGGTAGGAATGTGAGCCCACACTGTATTCTGGATATACGCTGATACAATCATCCCACATTGGGCTCGACAGTGAATGATGCTAAGAACACACACTCGTGACTACAAAGCAACTAAGTGAGGCGTTACCTCCCTGTCCATGTGTCAGATGCTGAGCTGACAACTCTGCTCTGTGGTGGAAAACAAAGCATTCCTATAAAACCATTTATCCATCTTTAAGCCAGTATTTCATTTCCAGTGTCAGCATCATTCTAAATCAGCATGCCCTGACAGGAAGCACCTTATGACTTGCAGATGGAAAGTGCATTGAGTCATGCATAAAATAAACATGACCCATCCACGCATTTTCATTTGGATCAATTGATTTATGCCACATAAATTTCCTTCACATAAAAAAGGGCATCTATTTCTGCATATTGTGCAAACTTATTTTACCATGGTGTTTTGATTAGCTCTTTAGGTAACTTATAATTAAGCTCTAGGGTAAAACACTGGTTTTACTGAAGTTGGTGGGACTTTAGTCTTGAAGTCAATAGGATCAGCTGCTCACACATGCAGTTTCAAACTATGTAGGTCACTCCAAAAGCAACACCACCTATTTCTTTCCATGGACACTACAACAGACACAAAGAGCACTGTAACACTATTTGACAGAGCAAATTCTCATCTACAAAATGTTGTTTTTCAACAGTCACCACCACCAGTTATGCATTTTCATCAGTGATGAACAAGAACCTGCATGCCACACTTGTAAAAATCTGCACCAGTGCAGATGACCCACTGTTGCTGTGGCTACTGCTGAAATGCATCACTTGCCATCTCGCTGAGCTCACAACCACTGTTTAATAAGCGTCAATGAATGTCAGTGGGTGCAATTTTTACATGTGAAGGAATTCAGTGACACACCTTTGCTTGATACCCACTTCCACGTCAGATATCATGTTGTCAGGCTGCCCCTCTGCAGCCATCCCACCAACCTCCACCATTGATACCATGGACCAACATAATAAAATAGGAAATATTACTTTCAGAGCAACTCTCATATTACTTGACTTCTGGTTGCAGTAACCAATGTAGTTCCATTTGACAAACTCTCTGAAACTGTCTTTTTGAACGTAACAATCACTTCCTCTTTACCTTGCAGACCAGCACACAGAACATCACTGACAAAACACTAACTCCCAATAATTCATACATAAGGAATAAAGTATGGCATTCATTGTATGTTACACAGCAAAGATATCAGTAGAAAAGCAGTAATGCAGACAGAATAGTGGAGAGTTGGCAAATGTATTTTGTTTCTTATATACATTAACTATACTATATATGGCCCAAGAATATTCCCAGGCAAGCCAAATCATGGGACAATCATGCTTTAAACCATTTTTTTTACAAAACATGCTTACAGATGAGTTAGAACTTTCACATACAGAAACATTAAGGAACAGGACATGACTTGGATGTAGCAGCAAAACCAAATAAGTAGGCAGAGTTTTAGATAATAGGAATGATTTGAAAATTTTGATGATACTTTTCTCTGGAAGTTGCTGTCAAAAGACTACTTCCTCTCTGCAGTAATATCATATCATATGCATTACCTCACTAAGGTCAAAGTAAAGAATCTCTTAACTGCATATGGAATTACTTCTCACAGTATAGTCGCAAAGATCCATTCTTTGGAGTATTTTAGAAAAGTGACATTTGTTAATTTGTTAATTGTTGATTTTATTATCCTATAGCACAAATAGTTTAAGCTATTTTATTCGAATGAGCAACACAAAAAATTGATCATAAAACTTCACACACAATAGAGAAGTTGTTGCTACAGCTTCCAAAGGGAGAACACTGTGCATGCAAATTTTATGAGCAGAATATTAAGATTAAAGTAATATCTTTATGGGTTTTCAAGGTCTGCTCACAAACATTGTATCTATTGTCACAACATTTTTGGATCCTCTTGACTAATAAAAATGTAATTCTTTTGGCAGCTTCCACAAATACTCATTTTGTAGTGATTTTCTTTTCACTAACCATGCCTACTATGTAATATATTTATCAGTATGGATGAAGTCATATACCCCAGACAATCAATTCCATCTTGGGACAGTAAATCAGATCCAAAATACACTTAATTATGAAATCCTTAGAACTCAAATGTAGTAAAACTGACTCTAACGAGGTCTGTGAAGTGCAGAGTGGCTTTTCATTTTGGATTAACTCACTTCAGCTATAGGTTCCAAATCTAATTTCCAGTCAACCCCCAGAAGAAAAGGTCTGGTATTCAGAAAGAATAACTGAAATCTGTCTTCCTCATTTTACTTGAAGTATGAACTCAGAGAGACATTTCTGGAAAACTCTGAGGAAGAGATTATTAATGTTTTAAGAGGCAAAAGAGAAGATAAATTAGAAACTAAATGACATTGTAATGAAAAATAATGGGGTCTTCCAGTAAGGAAATATGAGCCACATGAAGAGGTGATTTCCCCTCTCTTGTCTAAACTATCCTATCCCTTTCCAGTTTCTACCCACTTCAGTTACTAGATTCATGCTTTAATCCCTACAGATGAAATAATGGAAATAAAAATGACCAGAGGACTTCTAAAGAACACTTTCAAATCTTGAATTTTATTGTTTCTGGTTGCCACCAAAATCCTTCTCTATCTACTTGTCATCTCTAAAGCTTATTGATATATGATCTTTTCTAGCCCCAAATCCAAGTCAGCAGTCCGCTCTTCAGCTTCCTTGGTAACCAACTATTTTCTATTTTAGTTTGTGAAACTTGAGCAAATTTCACACACTAACCTGTGTTCTCTTGGTTGTGCTATTCCCTCCTCTCACACAAAATCCAAAACAAAAATCCTTATACTGATAAACTTCTTTTCCCTTGAACTCTCATGACATAATAGCTGGTCTCCACCACAGTTATAAGGTGGAGTTAACCTGCAGTGCGTTAAGGTGCACTTTGTGGCAAGTCATCTCCACTCAAGATTACTGCCCTATTTTGAAGCCTAATGCCTTACAAGCACTACAACAATAGTGAAGGACCCACTTCAGCCTTTTCCAAGGGCTTTTGAATAGCCAGTGCCTTGTCTGTTGTAGCTACTATAGATCTTAAATGTAATCAGGTAGCTTTGTAGTTATTATAGCAAAAGGTATCAAATGAACACAGCCTTCCCAAGAAGTTCTAAGGAATCCAAGGTCTTCTGCTAAAAATAAATTTTGTTCCTATTAAGCATCTTATCTGTTCTTTGATAATACAATTGAAAAGTTGAACCTGTCCCATTCACAATACAGAAAAGATTCTAAGCACTGAAATCCTATTGATTGCAGGAAATCTGCTGCCTTAAGGATGGCTTACATAGTTCTCAAAAACCAGAGTAATATCTTGTTCCACTTGCATGAGTTCTATGTTTTTCTTCTGCCTCTTATTTGCATTGAGACACTGTTAATTTTGTAGCCTCATCTTAATATGGGATATAAACACACATTTTCTGAAAATGATGTGTATTCATGACAGTTAAGCATAGTAGAAATAAAAGATTAGATTAATCACTGGAAGTGGAAAATGTGAGTTTCCCACCTTCCTTCTTTCCTGGTAGCTTCTACCTTGCTACAGCCACTATATTAGTTTAATCATTCTGGCTTTCTGCTTACTGGCCAGGCTGGTACTGCTCTCAAAGGGCTATGCTCTAGACAGTTAAGTTCAGCTCCAATCTTTCTCTTAATCCAATTATCTACTTCTCTCCCAAGTAATTTAAATCATAAGAGTTTACACAAGTTACTGGTTTTTATAAAGTCTACTCTGAGCAGAAGAACCATTTCCTTTGTTTCCTACTAGTCTGTAGTGTACATCAGAACAGGATATTTTGTCTGTAATGTATACATCAAAATTTAAGATTTCTAAGGAGAATAATTATTCGTAAAGTCAACTAAAAAGGTTGTTTTTTAAAAATTCTAAACATTCTAAATGCAGGCACTGAAGAAAAAGAAAATGAGAAAAACAACAACAAAAACCATAAAATATTCTCCTAGAAATATTTGAGTGCTTATTCAGTTTCTTTCTGATGTATAGCATAAGAGAAATGCACATTGCCCTGGGTCAAATGAAACATTCTTGGTTGACTTGACAGCTTTTTCTTCCTTCCCTGAAAGGGCAAAAATGTTTCTGATTAACCCTACTTAATGTCACTCTATTCTCCTATATAATACAATTTAATTTTACCATTTGACTAACTCAAAAATCTAATTCTAATGCCAACTTCAATTACACTAAAGTCAATGCCTTAAGTTTCAATAAAAGAACAAAAATGGAAGTTTCAACTCTTAATAGTTGATTTTTAGAAATATTTCAGTAGATAGGAGAGGTGTTACAGTGAAATCCCTAACAAAAATGTCTGTCACACCAGTCACGTGTTCCATCTTCTTTTACCAGACCAGACTGCTAGCTTTTGAAAATGGACACAAGCAGAAACTTGTCTTACAGGTAAATTTCCTTGATATCCCTGTAATTAGAGGCTCACAATGTCTTGAAAATAAAATCTACTACTGGAAACTCTAATTATTGTAACACTGAATTATTACACAGTTATTTCATTATTTCTGTGTTTGCTCTTCTGTGGAGCTCTTATCGGCACAGACCTTTTAGCTCAATTACTTCTCTTGATTAGTTTTAAACGAATAGTAAATGCTATTTGAACAGACTAACATTCTCTCTGTTATATCATTTCTAATTTTGTATGTCCTTTCTGAAGCCCATTTCCCACTATACAGTTTCAATCCTTTCAGTACTCTGCCTGGTGCAAACTTTGTGTCATGTGTCCTGTGAGAATATGGGGGTTCAAAAATCTTTGATTAGGAAGCTAGAATTGTTTCTTCATAGAACTTGGATCATAATGCTTATTTCAGAGCTACACTTAGAAAATGAATGTGCATTGAAGCACCAATAATTTGAAGACATAAAGAAATGATTTCAAAGTTATTAAATTAGATTGATGTTTACATAGCTTAAAAATTGTGTTTTCCTGAAGAAATTACATCATAAGTAGTTCAAAAACCCTATCAATTACAAATGCCAGTCAGGGAATAACGAAGTCAAAGGAAACCTTGTTCTTAACCTAGCATACCCCTTGCTAGGAGCTTTTTTTTTTCTCTGGATGCTTTCAGCTCATATTTCCACCTTACCCAAATCATTACATCAACTGTATACTGAAAATGCCCAAGTAACATGGTTAAGAATGCAATTTCATCTTGTTTCTAAGCTCTAGGTGTAGCAGTTTCTGAACAGGACTTTAAACAAATGAATTTCCAAAGCCACTCATGTAATTACCTTCCTTATATTATAAGGTAATTCACAATAATTAGGAAGGCTATTCTAACTTATAAAAAACATGAATTCCTTTCAGTCTAAAAAGAAAACTCACCGAGAAGTATAGCACTGATTAAGAAAGAATTTATTTTAAGAAAATCACACTTAAAAAAAAACATTTCTCAGTTAATCAAGGCTTGCAGCTTGAAATTGCACCAAGTTCTACTTAATCTTTCACAGAAAGGTTCATAATCAGGCTAAGCATCTGCACTGGAACTGCAATCTAATGTCATAAACCTTTTCAAAAAGGGTCTCTTCAAATGAAAACAACTGCAAAATATGCTTGGAGAAGAGATCAAAGTTCATCTGAAGAAGTGACAGTGAAACGAAGAAGGGAAGTCAGAAGGCAGGAATAAGAAATTAAACATCACAGTCTGCTTCTTTGCAGGGCACAGTAATTTGATAATTTATAAAGGTAAAAGCTGCAAAAAGCACACATCTAAGAATCGCTGATGTACACAAGAGTAAACCAATTCATTTTTCCAGTAGGAATGTATCTGGGATGAAGCAATTCATAAGAAAACCAGAGAACATTGTTTACTAAAGCAGGCAAAAAGGAAAAATGTATAGGGATGAAGACAAATATGACTACTGATGTTTGTAACTCAACAAGCAATGAAAGGAGCCAAACAGCAGTGCATGTGTTGGCAGTGCATAGACTTCTAAACTAAAGACTTCTGATTGAGTTCTAAACACATGTAACACAAAACAAATAGAGGCACTTAAAAAGGGACCTGTGGGAATATAAGCTCAATGAATTTGAAACAAGCTGTTAATAAAGTGCTGTCTCCACTGCAGCCATATAACAAAACCAGTTGAGAAGTATATCCATGTTAATAGTTAACAAAGCATTTGCAATTTAAGCCACACATTTAAAAGCCAGGGTGGTGTACTGTTGTGACTACCCACACAGACAAAGACCTGGTTAGAACTGAGCCATCAGCATGGTTTTCTGAAAGCCAGCACCGCTCTTAAAAAGGCAGCACTCCCACAGAAGTACATATACAAGGTTTCTCAGCAAATTAGGGATCAAAAGTGTTGCCTGTTTAACTTAGGCAAGCATTTAAGTTCTCTTATTGGTATTAAAGGTAGAGGAAAAAAAGAGTCAACTAAATTCAGCCTTACTCAGCATACCAGCATGTTGGTGGGTACCTGAAACTACTCACACAAACATCAGTACCCTCAGGAATATCAGTGACAACTCTAATCTTTGTTTCACAAGGCAATAGCATTCAAATTACCCATGGTTTCTTCAGTCAAGCCTCTCCTTCCACTACTAAGCTACTAATTAATAAGAAGGTAGTAAAAAAAGGGAAGCAGCTGAGATAGCTGTCCCCTACAGCACGTCTGCTAGTTACGAAGCCTGGTGTTCTTGTATGTCAGAGAGTTTCCGGCAAAGCGTGAGCAGAAATAGACAAGGGAAAATGTATATGTGTGTCTCTGTATTTAAGAGAGAAAACGCAAAGCAATATCTAAGTTGTTTGGTTTTATTACAAGTAACATAGCAGGCATTACAGCAAAAGCATTTCCACTATTATGTATGTAGCAACCTGTCAGCACCATACTGCAGCACCTAATTAGCCTGCTACTTTTTATCCACCTTCTGTTGTATTTTAATTTACCTCTATAGTTGGAGCATTAAAAACAGATCTGGAAGGATCTGTCGTACTCTTAGAAAAAAGAAATCATAAGCCTCAAGTATTTATATTATACAACATATATTGATGCTATCCATTCTTACAGCTAAAAAACAAACTGCAGACTTTTTTGCTTCTAATAAAGTTTATTTTTGAAAAAAAACAACAAAAGCTTTATATATTCTGTGTAATTCACATTGCTTTGACATACAAATCCATACATTATATTGTTCTTTCACATGAAGACAAATATGTTTGTTCTTCCATGGACTCAGTGCTACAAGGAAATTGATGCAATTTAAAACTATATAACTTGAAGTGAATAATTTAATCCTCCAGAATTTTCTTATTGGAAAAAGATAATTGCATAAATAAATACAGCTGTTTTCCATCAGGAAAATCAGCAGTGTTGCAATACAATATGACTACTGGTGAAAATGCAGCAGTATTTTTTCCTCTATTGCAAACCTGATTCAATTTGAAAGCATGTACACAGATTATTTCCAAATACTTAAGCACACTCTGCAGGCAGCTCCTAAACAGCCCTAAGAGGTACTCCATATTTTTACCTACACAGAGGCTAAAAATCTGTCCAGTTACTTAAGCACTCCATGATCAATCAAGAACTTAGATCTCATGTTTGACAATTGAGTAGTTGACACATCACTGTATGCACACCCTCTTTCCCCTTTTAGCTCTGTCACAGCATTGCAGTATGTAAGCATTGATGCAGTCTGGTTTAACAAAGGCTTTCTGAGAAAGCGAGAGCCAGATTGAAAAAATAAATGATTTTACTTCTCTCAATGGTTTTGCACCTTTTTAAATGTCTCTCCTTTTGTGAAGAAGTTTTATAAAAAATAAATAAAATGGTTCTGCCACTAATACAGGCAGCATAACTTCTATTCAGATACTAGGAAATTTTGCATCTGGAAAACAAGTGCATGATATAAAAGTGATTCTCCTTCCCCTATTTGAAAGATTCCTGTAGGATCTGGGGACAACATATTTTCAGGCATTCATCTTAAGTGACAGGGATTTTTCTTGGATATTAATGTTCTCCCCCACTCCCCACAGAATTTCTAAAGGGTTTTTAAATCTGATGTATTTGTTAATACCGCCTTAACAACAACAAAGCCCCCACCTGCATGTAGTAGCTCAACTTTAACCCTTTGTATTCTGCAAAGTCATTGTTACTCTGGTTCTTCTGGTCACAGAGAAGGATTCCATGCTGGAGAAAGTCAGAATATTTAATGCAAGCAGCAGATGGGAGCAGAAATGGATGCCAAAGATTTGGCAACGTTCTTGATTTTAATTTAATCACAGAAAACTTGCCTCTGAAAGTTGACTGTTACACATGCTTCACAATGCAATGGAAATGGCATTTCAGGCTTTTCTGCTTTAACATTTGTTCTCAGCTGTTCATGCTAAATTGATTCAAAAATCAGTTACCTGTTTTTCTTAAACAAGCCAACAATTACCATTTTCTTAAACAAGCCATAATGCTAGGATCCTTTTTCAGCAATGTTACACCTGCACCAATAATGCTATGCAGTTGCCCACTCTACTGCTGCTGTACTCTGTAATCTGCAAAGCAGGAGACATACTATCCTGAATGGTTTGTTATAAAGGGGCCTTGTTTTTTTTGGTACCACATTCCACCAGAGTAACTTCTCCTGTTATTCAGGATTTCTCTACTTTCTGACAAGGGAGCAGGACAGGTTCAGAAAAACAGTAGCCACTTAGGACACAGCATTTAAACCTTGAATGATTAGCAAAGCAATGATCTACATCACCAAAACATATATTACACGTGCAGTGTCATAAAACATTAAATTTTGGTGAGCTCATGAAGACACATTCACTTACTAGCTTGATCTTTTGGATCTGCACAAACTAAGAAATTATAATACACTGTCATAAGTTGCTAGATGTAACAAACCAGGTTTTCAACCCACAGAAAACGGGTTATTCTATTCCAAAAACCTTTTTATTGTTTTTCAGTAGTATCACCTGATAACAGTGTTGGAACATAATACACATGTAAAGGGAAAAAAGAAACAGTAATATGAAGTGGGATATTAATAAAAATGAGGAGTGAGAAGATGCATCCATGAGTGAGAAAGCTTCTTAGCAACATGATACAGAAATGAAAATGGTGCTGCTCATGAGGCAAGAAAAAAGCTTCTTACTGAAGAAGTATCCATCTTCAAGTAATAAAAGCACATTTTTTAAATGCTTAGGGCAATGTACTTAGTTAAAAGTGTTGGCACTTATTCACTACTGATAAGGCAATTATGAGGTAGAAACTATTTTTGAACACTGTAATAGTTAAAAGGATATTCTGCCCTAAATGCACTTCGAAACTATGACCAGTTATGCAGGAATAAAATTCAAAGTCTGTTCCAATTCTTGTAAAAATCAGTGCAGCTGAAAGACTTCAATGAAAATAACAAGAGTAGTATTTTGTATTTCCATAGTAATCATTATTGAACAATGTTATGAGTCACTTATGCATTCAAAACACTTCCAGAGTTTTGTTATCCAGTATCTGAGATACAACTAAATCTTCTAATGTCTGCTTTGTTTTGGCAAACATCTAATCAGTACCATGCAACAGGCACCTTTGTGTGATCTTCACAGACACATCTTCCATTTCCACAGTTTCCTATCTCCAAAGAATGTTGGCTTTAGAAAATGTTACTTCTGAAAGCAGTTAATTACCTTTTAAATATTTTACCCCAGTTCAGCAGATGTGGCCTGCTATGTGACATTCTTGGAGATGAATGAGGAATACTGTACTGACAAGACATCAGGCTGTAACTACAATAGGAAGCAAAGAAAGGCCACATAGGAAGATGAAAGCTTGACCATTTGCAAATAGATGAGGATTTGTCAAGTGAGGCAAAGTAAGCATATGGTGAACAGTCACCATATAACTTGCAGAGAACCCGAACTACTAAAAAAAAGAAATCTGATACAGAACACTGCCTATGAACCTGTGGCGAACTGATGCCAAGATAGCTTCTTGCTTCATGAAGATTCAGTGAATATGATGGGATCACATCACTTACCAAGATATACAAAGCACCAGAAATTGCATAATACAAATGATAATACTGTCAATAAAGAATTCAAAAGCATTCTAAGAGTTACAGACAAAGTTTTTGTAGACAAAAAGCAAAATTGATAACAATAAGGCAGAAGAAGAATTATCCATCACTTTTATCACACTGCTCACTAGACAGACAATTCATATGTATCTAAAAGTGCTAATGAAAGGTCAAAGGACATTGCTATCATGTCAGAGGAAGGGAAAGAAGAGAACTCAAAAAGACCAAGCCTACAATCTATGCCTTAAGACAGATCTCAGGAAGAGATTTGTCAGGAGACTTTTGTCATTTGGCTACTGGATTAAAAGATACAAAAGGAAAGAGTAAATGCACTTGCAGTATAAAAGAACATAGAACTTAATACACTGCCTTACAAAAACCAAATATGGTGAAAAAGAAAGACCTGGAGGTACTAATGACTCCAAATATTTCCTATGCCTTAGGCAACAAAAGGTTATGCTTAAAGCTCTTAGAGAAACAGAGGGTATTTACGCCTTCTTGGTACCTACCTCCTATATGGGTAAGTTTTCTGGGGATTAATTTCCGAGTAAGAAAGTAATTGAAAGAAAATCATAGATATTTTCATTACATAAAAGGTTAATGCTCACAATGCTGATGCCTCAATCCAAAAGAAACATCAAAAAGGAGCATGATTAGTGAGTCTGAACAGCTCTGGAAAAAACTAGAATTGAGAGACAAAATCAAAGCAAGAAAATAAGCCAACTAAAAATAAAAATCCTATTAACATACTTGGAAATTAAGGCACCTCAAAATTTTGAGGATGACCACAAGGATGCCACAACATAGAAAAGAGTACTGCAAAAATGACTGCATTTTCTTTGAAATCTCATATGAACTGATACTGTTCTGTCTCCTTGATATAAACCGTTGTAAAGACTAACTGATTAGTAGACTCCTTCATTATTTCGGCGAGGCACATTTTGTGTCAATAGACACTGATCCAGATTATTTTTTACAGTTACAGAATTGTACCTTGGGTAGGGTGTGAGTCATCATTACCCTTTAGAAAAGTAAAGACCGGAGGAGGGAAACACCCTAAATATCTGATGATACTGTTTGTTTCCCAAATGGGAAAAACTTGAGTTGAGGATTTGATTCGACAACCTTAAAGATGTTCTTAATTTTGTGAGGAGACACATCTTGAGATTCCCTTACATGAGAAGGCCAAGTACCACACACACATATCATAGAATGTTTTGAATAGGAAGGGACCTTTCAAGGTCATCTGGTCCAACTCCCCTGCAATGAGCAGGAACACCTATAGCTAGATCAGGTCACTCAGGGCCCCATTCAGCCTGATCTTGAACATCTCCAAAGACAGGGCTTCCACCACCTCTCTGAGAAACCTTTTCCAGTGCGTCACCACCTGTATTGTAGAAAATTTTCTCCTAATGTTCAAACTAAATCTCCTGTCTTTCAGTTTGAAACCATCTCCCCTTGTCCTGCAAAAGAGTCCGTTCCCTTTCTTCTTACAGCCTCCCTTTAGGTATTGAAAGACCATTATCAGGTCTCCCTGGAGCCTTTTTTCAGCCTGAACAGCTCCAGCTCTCTTAGCCTGTCCTCATACGAGAGATGTTCCATCCGTTGGATCATTTTTGTGGGCCTCCTCTCGACACAGTCCATGTCTCTCTTGTACTGAGGACTCCACATCCGGATGCAGTACTCCAGGTGTGGCCTCACCAGCACAGAGCAGAGGGATCAATTCCCTCAACCTGCTGGTCATGATTCTTTTGAAGTAGTCCAGAATACGGGTGGCTTTCTGGGCTTCAAGGGCGCATTGCTGGCTCATGTCAAGCTTCCCATCCAACAGTACTCTCAACTCCTTTTCGGCATCCTTACATCCCCCAGCTTATACCGATAGCGGGATTTGCCATGATCCAGGTGCAAGACATTGCACTTGGATTTACTGAACTTCATCAAGTTCACCTGGACCCACTGCTGGAGTGTGGTCTCTCACAATGGTATTCCATCCCTTGGATGTGTTGACTGCACCACATATTTTGACATCATCCACAAACTTGCTGGATGTGCACTTGATCCTACTGTCAATGTCACTGATGAAGATGTTAAAGAGCGCTAGTCCTGTTAATGACCCCTGAGGGACACCACTCATCCACTGATCTCCATCTGGACTCTGAATCATTGACCACCACTCTCTAGGTATGATCTCACTACCTGCTCATCATCCATTGAAAAGTCTATCAAATCTGTATCTTTCCAATATGGAGAGAAGGATGTTATAGGAGAATGTGTCAAAGGCCTTATCTCATGTCCAGATAGATGATATCAGAGGCTCTTTCCTTGTCCACTGATGCAGTTATGCCATCATAAAAAGCCACTAGGTTGGTCAGGCAGGACCTGCCCCTGGTGAAGCCATGCTGGTTATCCCACAAGGTTATCACCTTGTAGAATCATAGAATCACCGAGGTAGGAAAAGAACTTCAAGACCATCCAGTCCAACTGTTCACCTATCACCAATAGTTCTCACTAAACCCTGTTGTGTCCCTCAACACAACTTCTAAATGTTCCTTGAACACCTCCAGGGTCAGTGACTGCACCACCTCTCTGGGCAGCCCATTCCAGCACCTGACCATTGTCATGGAGAAGTATTTCCCAACATCCAACCTGAATCTCCCCTGGCACAACTTGAGTCCTGTCACTAGATACATGACAGAAGGGGCCGACTCCGAGCTCACTACAACCTCCCTTCAGGTATAGAGGGCAATTTGGTCTCCCCTGAGCCTCCTCTTCTCCAGACTGAAAAACTCCAGCTTGCTCAGCCACTCCTCATAAGGCTCGTGCTCCAGATCCCTCACCAGATTAGTTGCCCTTCTCTGGACCCCCCCTCTCTTCCATATGCCTTAACATAACTTCCAAAAGCATCTGCTCCATGATCTTCCCCAGCACTGAGCTGAGGCCAACAGATCAGTAGCTCCCTGCGTCATCCTTTCTACTCCTCTTAAAAGCGAGCGTGAAATTTCCCTTTCCCCAGTCACCTTGGACTTCGCCTGACCACCATGATGTTTCAAATATCATAGAGAGTGACGTGGCAACTACATCAGCCAATTCCCTCAAGACTTTGGGATGCATCTCACCAGGACCCACCCATAGTTTTATGGATTTTCAGGTTTTTTAAGTGGTTGTGAACCTGATCTTCACTTACAGTGGAATGGGCAATGCTTTCCCAGATCCCACTTTCCAAATAATCTGCTTGAGGGCTTTGTGTAGAGCAGTTGCTTGTGAAGACTGAGGCAAAAAAAGTTGTTGAATACCTCAGTCTCGGTTTTAAAGTAGTCATGTAGTATCTAAATCAGTTTGAAAGTCTCTTCTCCCAGCACTAGGGGTGTTTAATTCCTACTACTGACAAAAACACTGCGTAACAACAAACACCAAGTACCACTTCTGTTTCTGAAACTTTCATCTGTGCAATAACAATTGCACAGAGCTACAACACAGCACTGTGGAAAGAGAACAGGAGAGAGGTAAAATATTTCCAAGCAATTAAATGAACAAGGAAGATTCAGCTGCAAAGAGAACTCAAAGGTCTATAGGAGTGGCATGTACAAGCTGAATAAGCAACAGTTGTGCATCACTTCTCATGATACAAGAATTGCAAGTCAAACAGTGTTGGCAGGCAGCAGGTCAAAAATAAACAAGAAGAGGTGCGTTGTTTTTTTTCCCCCCACATAACATACAGCTTAACTGGATTTGTTGATGACAACAGCCTACTTACATTCTAAAAACAAACACATTTCATGGATAAAAGCATCCATCAACAGCTCTTAAACTCCAACCTATGATCTTTAATGCAGAAAGTACCTGTGATGCAGTTGGCCAGGAGCTGGGAGAGTATATATCTGGGAGAGCATATATCTGGAAATAACTCGGTACTAGAAGACCTATTCCAGGCTGCTTATGGGCACATGCAAACTAGCAAAGCCTCAAGTTCAGATGGTCAGGAATAAAGACGTCACCAGTTGATACTTAGAACCTACTGTTCATTGTGCCTCACTGAAGAGTTAGCCCATCTTTGAAACTTTTCATGTCACAGTATACAATGAAGTCACTAATGAGGGTCAGAGCACACAAGAGAATTCTTCAAATGGACATTTACACCTTGAAAATCGATTCCTGTAAAAGGACAATGCTCCTGTACTAACATAGAGTTATTATTATGTATAGAAAACTACTATCTATTTAACTCAAAAATTCTGCATAACTTTTCACAGGGTATACAGCAGATAAAAACTTCTGCAGATTGAAGTGATTAGTCTGCATACTACTGAGCTGTTAGTTTCTGAAGAATAAGTTTCTGAAGAATAAGAAGAAAAAAAAGAATTGTGCTTAAATTACTTCTAGGAAAGAAGCAGATCCCATTTGTTATTATAAGGAGACAGGAATTAGAATCTTCCCATTGTCTCGACTCACAGTCTAAATCTCAGCACATATTCTTATGCCTTACTTCTGTCTTCCTGATATCCTGTATTTTTTGAGAGTGCTTTCTACTGCATTTTCATTTATTTGTTGATTGTGAGACTACTACCTCCAACTTACAAAAGCACGTTCTTCAGATATCAGCCTTCAGCCTTCTAATGGGGTAGATGCACAGCTAATCATTTATAACGTTGCATTTTCAGAGATCCTTCACTCTTGTGATAGAACAAAGCACCTCAGCAATACTGAAGTGTTGTGGTTTTATGATGCTTGTTATCAATATCCTACATCATAACATCATGTGAAGCACAGAGAATTAAAGTGTTAATACTCCAGTCCCATGGACTGACAACTTACCGGATACCTGGTTCTCAGAAGAATATACAAACCCCAGAGGACTTTGTGTTCAGAGGGGAAGATAAGTCACAGAAGGAATTCATGGGATACTCTCTCACTGCTTGGCAGTGCATGGGTGTGCTCCCCAGCTGTGCATCTCCAGCTCAGAATAAGGCTTTTGGTTTTGGACACTCTCACTCTCATTTTATTTGATTTATTGGCTTCAATTCCAATTATATTGTATTCTATTGTGTTATCTGGTATTCCAATAACATATTAAGTAAAATTAAGTTTCCTCCTTAGATTGTTGCCTCTGTTTTGTTTTTTGGGAGGCCCAGCTCCCATCTCCCTACCTGCCCTTTTTTCTCTTTCCCTTTTTTTTGGGGTTGGTAAGCCTGCAGGCCTGCTGCCCCTGTCATGGACACAGATTGATCTAGATAACTCCATGACATGAAGTTATTTATGTGTTTTAAAACACTGGCAAGTTTAGTCTTGCTGTAAAGTTTGGATCTCTTTCACAGGTGCAGGAAGGTCTGAGTCTCTGCCATCCCACTGAATTTCAGTTACATCCATCATCATTCAATGCTTCAAAATCCAAGCTCTGAATTTGCAGTATCATTACATTTATTACCAATAATAAGCTGTACAACAGATGGCTTTCTTCTTTGGATCTGCTTTGCTACTAATACTAGGTAATTTAATTCAAGCAACTTCCTCTTCCAGGCCCACTATCCTCCTCCCAAAAGGAGCAAAATCTTTGTACTGATGGATTGTATTCAGCATCGATATACAAACTACATGTGAGACAATGCTGCCATATGACCAGTTGATACCTGTAAAATTATTCTTTTATATATATATTTCATAGTAAAAACACTTTATTTGGACTTGTGTAACAAAGTGATTCTATAGCAAGCACTGCCACTATGGTTATAGAATTCAAATTATAAACTTCCTTAAAAACCATGACTTGGCTTTGCTCCCAAGAAAATGCCACGTGCAGTTTATTTTCTTAAAACAAGCTCTTTCCAACCTTTTCATTTCATCAAAATGTTCTCCTAAAGCCTTCATTAACTGCAAGTTTCTCTGGCTTCATGGTCAGGGAGAAAGCTCTTGTGCAAGAGGGCAGGACTTCTCTTCCAAAGAGCACTTGCTACAGCAACGACTTTGGAACCAGACTGATTGTATCATGAGCGCAGAATCTCAATTCATGAAAAAAATGTGTTCTTTTGCAAGGCCATTTTGTGTCACATATAAATTCTCCAATAATGGTATGCAACCAACTGATTTTTGTTTTTTTTGGCAGCAGAATTGGGGAAAAAAAAAAAAAAAAAAAAAAAAAAAAAAAATCAGTGCAGATATTCATGTTGAAATGCAATAAACATTTGTTTAGTCTTGGTGTATGAAATTAAAACACCAAAACACTTACTTCAAATCAGACAAAAGAAAAGTGAAGTAAAAATTAAAGGAAATAGAGATTAGGCTCATGAAAGAGGATTTTCCTTGTTTGATCAGGACTGTACGAAACAAAAATATTGCCACTGTTCCTACTACCATTAGCTAGGCTAGATACAAAGTGGAAAACAGTACAATAAATGTTTTTTGAGAAAAAAGTTGGGCATATTTTAGGTGGTCTCGGGCAGCTGCTGGACACCAAGCTTTATTGACCCAGACCATGACATCAGTATGCTGCAGAACATAGTCTTGAGTTTGATAATTTGTATTAAAAAAAAAAAAAAAAAAAAAAAAAAAAAAGGACAAAGGTCCTATATAGCTCTCCACTATATGCCTGTCTAAATCCATCTGAAGAGAGAGACGTGATTGAGAAGGCAGATGGAAGAGAAAAGAAAGAAAGGAAGAGAATACTCCACTCTGACTGTTAAGTGATATCACTACAGCTTCATTTGCATTATTTATATGTTATACATGGCTTTTAATTGTTTGTTATAGGTAAATATAACTATTATGCAAAAACAATGCTTGCTTTTAAGGCCTCATTATCAAAACAGACACCACTATAAATACAGCCTGCTTAGAAAGGTGCTGAATGCATTGAGCATATTGCTCCTCTCATCTTTCCTTGAAAAGCACCTAGCACCAAGAGTCCACTAAGGCTCACTGTGAGACAGGTGCAGTGAAGAACACATCTGAAAAGCATGTGTGTATTTTTAGAGCTCTTACTTGATGTTTTAAGGCTGGACTATAAGTACTAGTCATTAGATTGTACTACTGGATTAAATTTTGTATTTCAGAGAAGAACAAAAGGAAAGAAAAATAATCTATTAAATGTTTTAAACAAACTATTGTGAATATGTTTATTCCATACTTCAATTCCACCACCACAGGAAGTTGTTACTTATGTTCAATAAGTAAAGCAATACATTTTGTTCCTAGCAGTAATCAGACATTTGGATTTGTGTTCAAGCTACTGTTAATCTCTCACTGTAGCCTGAAGTCAGAAGATGTAGGGAAAAGCCAGGAAGAGTTGGGAAAAGTTATTATTACAAAGTAATTATTATTACGAAAGTACAAAATGAAGACATTGTGCAATTTTTTTTTTTTATGAAAGCTAGGTACGTATGCCTATATGTGTGTATGTAGATACATTAATTTATCTTGAATATAATAGATTCGGGGAAAAAGAAGAAACAAAGCTTCAGACTCTGGCCTTAGGGCTTAAGAGACTAAAGTTGGATAAAACCTTCTCTCTCATAATGACACATTCATAGCAGGGAAGATAGAATCTGTCTAAGAAAGACAATTAATGGACTGAACAGTTCTCTGCCAAGAATGACCCCAAAACATGGGATGCTAGCAATAAAAAGTAGAAAGGCAAAAAAAAGTATTATTAGTGTCAGTTCCCTTCTTCACAAATATCACATTGTTATACTTAAGATTGTTGGCCAGTAGTTCCACCGATTCCTGCAGAGGGGACTCAGAAGGGGTTTGGCTTTGCTTTCACAATAACATTCTTCACACACCTGGGGCTTGTCTCTGCTTCCATTCAAATAAACAGGAATTTGTCCACAGTCTTATAAAATTTGGGTCTGTATCTTGAAAATAGTTACTTCAAATTAAAAATAAAAGTTTGAGCCTTGTTAAGTAATTCCTCACCTGCGCTCTTCTACTCTGAATGGGGAGAAGGGGAAGAAAAAAAAAAAAGTAAATTGTTTCTTTTATCCAATATGAGCTGTTAATTTTTAAACACAGTTCTATTTATGAGGCTCCTAAAAAGTGAATACCAGTAGTATATGATGTGGGCCAGTTTCTTACATAAAGTATACACCTTTACAGTCAACAGATGAATGGCAGAGTTCACAGTCTTAAAAAAAAAAAAAAAAAAAAGAAGAAGAAGAATAGGAATGAAAAATAGTGCTAAGAGTGACTGAATTTGATCTTTGCAGCACAGATCCAGACTGCGTATGATTTGTATACATTGCCACTTTTCTAGCAATAGAACAACTTCTGAACTGTTGTAAATCACAGATTAGAAGTAGAAAAGCATTGAGCTCAAAGGATCCATTTCATTTGCCACAAGTCTTGGAAAGGCCACAGGTCAGCATGTGATCAAATAACCACTGCACTGGCTCATACCTCGATACCCCTGCACTAGTTGCATAGCTACTGAGTTTCTTCACATGGGAATTCACCCATGTGAAGTAGATTTGCCCAAACACAGAAGAGAGCCTGCAATGCAAAGCAATAATTAACAGTCTCTGACTTGTGTATATAGAATCTTCTTGCATAGTTGGCTTCTGCGGATTGTTTATTCTCTGGCTAGAATCCAGCTTTCTAAATCCCTGCCAATACTACTTCTAAGTATGAAAATTCAGCAGTGTCTTAATCAGGGAAATACTGCTGTGTCACTACACTTTACAACAGGATCACAATGAATTACTCAATCTCCACACAATCAAAAAAAAGATAACAAGGATGATTATACAAAACTTACTTCAGAACCATTGTTCCAATATGGAGAACAGCCGGAACCCAACTCTCTCATGACTTTCCAGTTCTAGCCCAGTATGTCAATGCTCAATATTTTCACTAAACCATAGATGCAACTAGTGCTTTATTCACGTTAGAGCTCCTATATGTCTGTATCTGTAAGTGGAACTTAACGCTTGGTACAATTAAAAACATTAAGAATGAGCCATAACATTTTTCACAAAAGAGTAGTGAAGTCTGTCCTACAAAAGACATAATTGTTGAGTTTCCCATCATTTGGATAGTTTAAGTTCTCCACGAAGTTCTCACCATGTAGGTTAATGATATTTCTGCCTTTAGGTTTATGTTGCCTTTTATAACTTTACAGTATATCAGTCAATCAGGTTTGTATTCAGTTCCCTTACTGGGAGATATTTTGTGTGAATAACTTCTTATTTAATTTATTTCGGTAGCATTCCTTCCAAACTACACACCATGGTAATTCTGAAAAGACAAAACAGAACGAAAAAAAGACAGAAAAAAGAAAGAATACAAAAATTC
This sequence comes from Tetrao urogallus, assembly GCF_951394365.1. Classification (NCBI taxonomy): domain Eukaryota; kingdom Metazoa; phylum Chordata; class Aves; order Galliformes; family Phasianidae; genus Tetrao; species Tetrao urogallus. Next base: position 125,137,332 of record NC_136813.1, on the reverse strand, counting down.
ATCCTTTACCATGTAGAAAAAAAAAAAAAAACAAACAGTATTTTGAATGTTATCATGTACTGAAAATTCGTATTTTTCACTCAAGATAAAGTATCTAAAAAGAATAAAATTTCCTTGTAAAAGTTTACCTCTGCAGAACTTCCCCTATGTTTTTGAATAGTAAGATGAACTGTCTTGGAAGTGAGATAATGCGAAAGTGACATAATTTTCAAGTGTAAGTATTGTTGGTCAGAGGTTGACACTGCTAGTACTGAGTGGGGCAAGAATACAAAAATCTCTCATATTCTCACCACAAAAAAGCAAATCAGCACAAGATGAGAGATTACCAGAAGAAGCATGTTTAACAATGAAAGAAGTGTTCAAATTACTACAGGCTGAAAATGGTATGGAAAAATTAGTCCTGGTGTCTTCGTATTTGGGAATGCTACAAAGACAACATATGTGCAAAGTAAATGACCCAGACAACTACCTCCTTATACCTTGACAGTTTTGTACAGCACAGTAGCCCTCTAGCAACAAATCAGTGAAATACAGAGATTCTGAAAAGCTTTCATGGAGCTGCAGAGTTCTGCAGAATACTTTTTTTTTTTTTTTAATTGCCTTCCTCCAATGGGTTCTAGGCACTTCACTTCAGCTCCTCCCAGCCTGTAACTGAACAAGCATCTCTGTTACGTGAGCCATAGGAAATGCAGCAAAGATAAGATTAAGAGAAGTAAGGAAAAAAATAAAAAAGAGAAAAAGAAAAAAACTAATACCCAAATGTGAGAGGAGGACAACTGGTTAGGAATATGTCTGAAGTATCACAATTCCAGACAACAGGATGCAGTCCAAAGTTTCTCTTGGTGTCTTTCAGATGTCTCCTCCATCAGTGCTGGGCCTTTTCCTTCTCCAGGTAAACAGAAATCCCTCTGCCTTTTCTCTCTGAGGTAGTGAATCCTTTGTGTAATGCCACTAAGTAAAACTTCACTGCTTTTAGATTGTATCAGGAAGGAATTCTAATGGACTGAATAGTGCCCATTAGAATAAGTGTTGTTGGCTTAGTTTTTTTGTTTTTTTTTTTTTTTTTTTTTTATCAGTAACATGATCAAGACTCAATTGTTTCTCAGCACAGCCTGAGAGCTGGCAATCCTCCACAGTCCTTCTAGGAATGCCCTGAGGTTTGCTGCTTGCAATGCTTGGTCTGCAAGCATATTACTGTCGAGGGGTTTGAAGCATAAAACAATGCTCACTGTTATGCTCAGTGTTATAGTTTGGTTCTTTATTAGGAAGTTTCGTTCTAGCTACTGAAGTATGTTTAGGAACACAACTTGTTCCTATGGAAATTAGTGAGAATTTTGCCCTTGACTCCAAATAGAACGGGAACAGACTCCCTGTCTGCAACATCAGACATCCCAGCATAAAGTGACAAAATCGTGTGGGCCTGCTAAGCTTCACCACTGTGAAAAGGTCAACCTACAAATCAAGAGACTCAAAGGGAGAAGCACAAATGCCGCTGCTGGAGCTGCTGCACACACAGACGTTAGATCTCTCCCTGTTTACCTCCAGAGAACATAGAAAATCAGCACCTTAGCTTCCATCCTGCACAAACTGCCAGGTAGATCCACCTATTGTGCTGCGAGCCTATCGCCTGCAAGTGAAGAAATGAAGCAAAACAGCCCTACCATAAAAGCAGCGATGTTCTCTGCCAGCTGAAGATAAGGCATTCAGATGCAGCATCAGCATCAAAAGGACGTGATGTCACGAGATGTACTCAGTGGCTCCTCTGTAGACTTTCTACAGTGACAGGGGGCATTGAGGTGTACCTGGGCAATACTATCTGTGTTGCATGCTGGTACTGATTTCTTGGGGGCGGGGTGTTACTCCTCCTCATTTCCACTTTGGTGCGCAGTGTATGTGCGTGTAGGGTGCCAATAAAGGCAGAAATCTGTCCTGTACTGGGGAAACTGCTAATAGGTTAATTTGTCTTTATTTTTTTTTTTTTACCATTATTAAAAAATAAAATCAGATTTAAAGCAAGTTAACTGCTCCAAAGGTTGCACTATGCTGTTCTTAGATTTTAAAGATGGTAGTGGATTCTCAAGTCTACAGGTTATTATCTGCCATATCGTATGTTCTGGCATTCAAACAGAAATTGTTTGCCACGTGATTTTTGCTTCTCTCTTGAAAAGAAACATCCTGTCTGAATCAGACACACCACAGACATTTCCAATCCCAGAAAGATGAACTCTTTACAACTGAGGCTAAGTAAGGCATGCAGATCATGAAGACTTAGAATCATAGATTCATAGAATCACAAGGTTGGAAACGACCTATAAGATCATCTAGTCCAACCGTCTCCTCATCACCATTGCCATCACAAGCACTAAAAGCATAACATAACACCCACACTCCACACTGGGGAATCTATAAAAGCCAGCAAATAGCTTTATTTTCAGGGCCTCTGAAAACAGATTGTTTTATTTGGCATTTCTGAAGCAGTAAGGCAGCCCAGACAACTCGCTCTCAGGTCTGATTCTACTTGTGCCAGGCTTCTCGTGACCATTAACGCCACTGTTACTACCCACAGCCCTAGCATCTGCACATGTATTTTGAAATGTCTGTCTTCACAGACCTTATGCCTTCCTGAATTTTTAAGTCCTTATAAGCTTCCATGCATTCGCTTCTTTCATGTAGGAGTCCATATCACACCCAGTGGGACCTTGTGAGAAGGAAGTTTTGCCTTTCCCTTCGGAGTTCCTATAACTTATATTGCAGTGATGTACAAATTAATCACTGGCTGAGCCCTACAGCCACTGAATTCCATTGTCTGAGCAACAAAATTTGGAGGTAACAAATTTGAGCTGATGTACTCTTGTATCTATTTTGTAAGTAGGAAACAGATCCAGGTCCAAAATTTCCAGAGTCACCAGTGAATTTGCACGGGTCAACTTGCAGATTTGCAACATCAGGTGTTTTAGAGACCTGTCCTTTTCTCCACCAGGGATATCTTAAAAAAATCCTTTGGGTTGTTTCATATTTATGCCTTAAAATTCTAGACACTTTGAAATCATTGTACAGAATTCATTAAAAACGAGGCAAATAAATGAAAAGATAGAAGAGAACTTTTCTAGATCTACATATGTTGAAGTTCTCATTTTTAAAAGGAATAAAATGAACAAAATAGAAGAGCTTTACTTCACTTTCCAATAATTTGCAAAAATATATTCTTCACCTTATTTTATTTTTTCAGTTAAATCCTGACAAAAGAAGTCAATCTATTATCTACAGCAGAAATGTGATTAGTTAAAAAAATCAGTTCTCATCTGTAAACCTTTTTTTTGGAAAAGGACCTCAGCCTAAAAGCCCAGTTTATCAGAAATCTCCACTATCCATTAGGAGAGTAATTTTGAAAAGGCCAAACAAAAAAGTTGTAGCTGGATTTACCCCAAGTATATCATATTTTGAAGTATAAACATTCTTACAGTAGTTTATCGAGAGCATAATTAAGCTCCCAGCTGGAATAATACAGTGACAGCTCTCATACCTGCCTAATGCTATTACTTACTGCTGTTATATGAAGCTGTCTGCTTTATAAGCTTGAAAAGGATACTTGGAAACTCATCTGCCTTTCTCCCACCTACAAACACAGGAAAAAGAGAAAGAATGAATAAATGAATAATAGGGATTCTACTTCATTTCTTTAGTGCTCGATTCTGCTGTTGATGAGCCTACTCCACCAACATGCAAATCTTAAATGCATGACTGCATTATTTTTACCTCCATAAGTCTAGTACATTTGCCCTGACAACAAACATACACATACAAGAAAAGCAGGAGTGAGCCACTACTCAAATTCTATATCTGTGAACTTGTTCTCCAGCAACAAAAGGAACAAAAGGGTCTCTAGCAATAGAAACAATTCCTCCATTATACCTTCACACTGATGTGTAACAATCTTACTGCCTCTCAAACAGCAGTAAGTGTTCATGCAAACACCTCGGTGACTGATACAGGAAAAATGTAGCCTATCATTTCTCATTATTGTACTGCAGCAACGTTTTGCTGCTCCAACAGAGATCTGTCGGGGCACCATACCCACACAAAACAAGATTTTACACTGAAGAACCTACACTCCAAACAAATAAGACTGAAGATAAGAAGAGAGAATAGGGAAAAGATGAAATAGAGGTGTAAAGCAATATGCCCAAAGCAGATCAGTTACAGAGAAAGTAGCTCAACCATATGCTGTATTTACTTTTTTCCCAAACCACCTGAAGGACTTCCAACACCAGAGAAACAATGCTAAGTTTACTTTTACATGCCAGTAAAGCTGAAGCAACATACAGCTTGAGCAATACATAGCTTGGAAATGAACGTTTCCAGAAGCACTTTATTAAAAAAATATATAACCAGTACATTATAACCAAGTCACATTGGTGTAGTAAAATACAGAACCCACGTTATCATTTATACCTATGGGTTTAGTCTCCATATCTATTTGCTTTTTTCCTCTCTGCTTCTTCAAACAGAACACCTTCAGCAGTATCAGCTCATACAATTAGACATCTTCAGAGAATAGTATTCTCAAAAGCAACTATAGAAATCATGTAGACTTTATAGAAAGTATCTTTCTTGCCACTCTGTTATCAGTCTTAAGAAATACATATTTACCACCCTCTCATAGCAACTAGGGTCTCAGAAGTGAAATGGAATATCTTTTGTTCTTACTACTATAAGGAGCTTTACAGAAAGCATAATGCACAGAATAAAACCTGGCTCACTTTCTGTCTACCTGCATTGACTGCAGCACTAAGTAGTAAAAATTTAATAGTTCAATATAGAAACATAATTCAATGACAACTAAAGGAGATGAGATATTCAGATGTCATTTCTTTTTCTTTCTTTATGTAGGTTTGTCATTAAGTTTCTTCACTAGGGCTAGTAATGGTCAGAAAGTCCTCAATTCCCAGAAGATATTTTCAGACAGATGTTTCACTGCCAAGCTGCTAAGAAGACAAGGTCACAGGCTTGATTCTTTAGAATATTTAAGTAAATGCTGGAAGCACAGTTTGCTGATATTAGAGAACACTAATGCATTAGGAATGAGGCATATGTTTTAGCACTTTGCTGAACAGAGCTTGGGATAGGCTCTTCCTCAGGGTATGAAGGAAATGCGTATTTTAGAACAGATATGGTTTACTCACTTGAAAGGAGCATTTCAGCAAAGAAATGTACACTTCCTACTGAAGCTCCCCTGCTATTCTAACTTACTACTGCTATCATCTCAGATTCTTATTGCCGAACATCAGTCAGGCACTGGTTAGGTTTAGACATGTATATCCTAAAACGTTTACACACTCCTTCTTAATACTTCTATGAAGAATGCTACATATAAAACATTTCTTGGAAAACTATGAAAACTGGTTGAATCATTTCAGATGTTTAACAACATACAGTTAAAAGTGTGCGCTTATTCTCAAAAAAAAAAAAAAAAAAAAAAACTTCTTAGCCCCTTTTTGGTTGCAATTCTAAGACAAGTGACCAAGATTATCATTCAATTCTACAGACTTTTCTTTCTCTACTATTTTATCTCTTTCCTAGAGATATACTCTTTATCATAGTTGACATCTCTACAAATTTAAAACTGCCAAAGAGTTCCATTTCTACCCGAACCCGACACAGTTAACATAAGAAGGCTGTGACTGGTTGTGTAAATGGGATTAGAATTATTGATTTCAGCCGGATAATGACAGGACACAGCATCTTGAAGAGGTAAGGCGACTACCCTATATTAAATAAAGATAGGAATTAAAAAGAAAAAAAAAAAAAAAGAAAAAAAGAGGGTGAGATTTGCACCTAGGTCATTACAGAAGAGGAACACAAAAGATGCATTTACTACTCATAACAAAACGATACATTCAAATGTAACAGTACTTCACCTCAGAAGAACCGTTTGCCTGATTAGCTCAGAGCACCACAGGTACCAGCAGGCAGCGTTTCCTCCCGTTAAGACCCCAGAGGTTACAGGGAAGTTAAGGACCTGTGAAGGTCACACCACAAGAAGGTGACAAAGTTACACAAGAAGTCAATAAGCCTATCCTCACTTCTGTGCTGCAGCAATAAACTACAGAGATCCCAGCACAGAGCCGCCCCGGGGGGAGGGGGTCAACGACACGCAAAGACAACGAACATCGCACTTCTCGCATCTTGAAGAAGCGGAGCAAGTGACGATTCAAACTATGTTTTAGTCTGAGCTTTAAGGCTAGAGAAGTAAAACAAACACTAAGAGATCTAGCGCAACTCACACTGCTGCTCAGTCCCGTCCGTGCATCGTTAAGGAAGGCACCGCAGCCGGGAACGCTGAACTGGGGCCGCGGATTGCTCCGCTTTTATTGCTTGTTTTTCTCCTCGGCGGCAAAACATGACAGTGGCACGAGTCCATCTCACGAACAGGAAAGAGACGAAGGCGGGCAAACAGATAACCCCGAAGCCTCAGAGGGGTCCCGTTGTCATGGAAACGAGTCACCGCTAATGAGCCTTCTAAGACGCGAGCGGTTAATACCTGAGTCCCGCAAATCAATATTGACTCACGAGCTCAGCGCACACACAACAATCCCGCTGCCAGCAGCCCGGCTCCTGGCCAAACCGACCAGCCGCCCTCAGCCGCTCGCACACCGCACAAAGTTTCCCGAGAGCGGCAGGTAGCGCCCGGGTGCCAAAAGGCAAAGCGCAACCCCTAAACAGCCAGAGCACCCCAACGCGCGGCCCGCTCACCTGGCACCCGGTCGCTCTCGGGGCACCTTTTCCCACGCTCGCTCGGGGAAGCCCCGGGGGCAGCGCTGGGCCGCTGCCGAGGCGGCACGTCAGAACCCGAGACAGGGGACGAGGCGCTCCGGAGCCTCCACCTCCCTCCCCATCGCCCGGCTCCCCGTCCCCGCCCGCGTCCCCTCCCCCGCCCCGCCCCAACTAGCCGCTCTCCCTCCACCTGGGCCGGCTCTCCCACGCGCGGCCCCCGTGTGACGGGAGGAACGTCGGAGAGCCAGCCCCGCCTCTCCCCGCACCGGCTGCCGGCTGTGCTCGTCCCGCCCGCAAACTTCCCCCCGACCGGCTGGGAAGGACGGCCGGGCCAGGTGCGGCCCCTTCGACGGGGAACGGGAGGCGCTGAGCTCCGAGGCGGGACGGCGCCTTAGGGCGGGGCGCCGCCGCCAGCGCTTCTCCTCAGCCTTGCGGGGCGGGCGCCGCGCAGCCCCCTCCTAACGGTACTACAGGGGCGGCCTGAGGCGGACGACAGCCGGGCGCTGCTCGCTGACGGCGTGACTCCGGGAGACACAGAGGGTGCGCGCCGGTTTATGGGCTCACTTTGCTAAAAATGGCAAAGCCTCCCTCCGCCCGCCCTCCTCTTGTGCCGCAGTCGCTCGGCCCAACCGGAGGAGACGGCACTAAGCCATTGCCTCGGAATGGTCTCTCGTACGGATTCGATGTATAATAAAAGCTCTCTTTCATTTACACTTTAATGCGTAAACCGTGCAGAGCAGGGAGCTCCGCTGACGCTGTTGCGATGACTCATGCCCACCACATGTACATTATTTACTGTTTGGGGATGGAGCTACGCTAAATGAGGCAGCTGGATAACACAGTCTTCACGCTCTAACTGCTTTCCTACAGGCAGGATCTCTCTCCCTGACATATTTTGATTGATAGCCCCGGGTGAAGGTATGCTTTGGATATCCGAGCAAGTGAAGTGCACTTTTTGCATAGGTGTTGCACGCGGAAAGGAGTGGCTGCAGATGTACTTCTGAAATCGGGCAGCAATATATACTCTCACTTTCTTCACATCACCAAACTCAGCCAGTTGTTTAAATCTGTAAGCTGAATGATTCTAAACAGAAATCAAAGTCCCCTGTCATCTAGTACCAGCTTTTTGCAGGAGGACCCCTCATTACACAGCCGCATGAAACTAGGCTATACTGCCCCAGTGGGACTAATTCTTCTACAGACACCAAATAAAACTCTATGACTAGGTGGGTGCTGCTGTTTTTTCATAAAATAATTACAGAGCACAGGAATGGTGGACCAGCAGTTAACATGTTTGCTGTTTTTCCTACAATTTTGTAGTAGTGCTGATACCTCATTTTAACTTAACCTGATAGGACAAGAGCAATAAACTGTTTTCTATTTCTTCCATTTATTTTTCTTCTTAAGCAGATGGTAGCACGAAACCTCTCCCTGCATAGATGCAGATTCAAAGCCACTCTTGCGAGGTGCTCAGGCTTCAGACATCCCTATTTCTTTACTGGGCTTCTCTATTAGAGTGCCACTTTCACTCCATTTCATTGTCCTAAGAGACCAAAGGAAAAGCTTCTTTAAATAAGACACAAATGATTGTGGATTATTTATGCCTATGTCCTGAGGAGCAGACATTATAGAGTGTGTATATGCATGAGAGGAAAAAGCAGGGGGGAAGATGTGTATTTTTGACACTTTTTTGAGGACAGAAAGAAATACTGGACTTTTACTGACATGAGCCTTCCGCTGGTCAGCTCCCAAACCCATGGGGCTGAAGATGCAAATTAGAACAAGAAATGGAAATTAAATTCTGATCAGTGCTAATTCCAAATGCAACAACCAAATGGCTATGTCCTAACTGCCTCATCATCGTCTGTTCAATGCTGTATGGTTCTTGTGCAGTAATATAACATTTCTATTTTTTTTTCTTAAATAGTGACAAGTCTTCCTGCTCTAGCACTAATGACCCATGCAATAAAATCTCTTTACACAACTTCAATCACTGTGTAGACTAGAAGTACATGCCTTGCTATGGACAGTGACACTAAACCAAAAAGAGGAGAAGTGACTGATGCATCTCTCATCCCTACCTAAGCTAGTGCTGGAACTGATATTAGGATCAAGGCCTTATGGTGTCAGAGCTCCCAATTAAGCCCAAACTATTTCAAACTTATACCAGTTCATGATTTCAAATGCAGAGTTCTGTATAAAAATACAAAAAAAAAAAAAAAAAAAAAAAAAAGGTTGCACTCCAGGGAGCAATTGCTTGTGACTTTATAGTACAAATAAGGCTGTGAATGGGAACCTCATTTGGGCTTTGAGATGATACCATAGTAAATTCACAAAAAATAGTATAGCACTACTAACTGTAGATTTCTTTCTCATCCCAAAACTAGAGGAAAGCACTATTTTGAAGTTCACAACATCTGTGTGGCTAATTTACTATGTTAGCCATGTCCAGAACAGTGATGCTGGCTCACAGATAACTTGGCTTACACGGAAAGTCCCATCTATTAACTCCAATAATGGCAAGATCACACCTCAGGCTTTACAGCACAGTAATGATTTGCATGCACGAGTTATACATAAATATAAGCATATGTGTAAGCCTTTGTGGGATTGACCCCAAGTTTCTCAGGTTGTCATCACTAAAGATCATGCTTTGCCAAACCCAACAAGGATGTATTGTTCCATCCTTGCAATTCCGTGTGTTTTTATTTTCTGTGTAACTACTAGCACACACACTGCTTTTTTACTATGCCATGCGAAGGAATCTTAATGATGCCCTATAAGCACAGAAGTATAGCATATGTCAGTATCAGATTCATTTCTGAAGAGGCTAATTCACCTTTGCTAGTACTTTAAATAGATTTCATTGGACTGTTACAACATGGAATGCACAGTGTTTCCACATTGTATTTGGAAAAGAGACTGTGTTCTAGTATTGTTTCAGTCATCTTTTATAACTCATCTTTGAGTATCATCTAGGGAGAACTTCCATGCAATTTTTTGTGAGGCACTTGCATGCTAACAAGTTACACTCAGGGCATTAGATCCTACCAGATGAGAAGTGTTGACATCTGCAGAGAATTAATAATCAGAGTGCTGACTGCCAACGGGGAAGTCCAAACTCAGGTGGTTTGGACATGGCCCTGGCTACCACATGGTCCTGAATGATTGCCAAAGATATTTTTCAAAACCAAATGTCAAGGAAATGACTCAGGGACAGACTTCACTATTTCTCTTCAAGCTGTATATTCACGAACATGTGTATGTATGTGTATGTGCTGTTTGCAAGAAGAAACTGATACTTAACATGGGTGAGAATCAAAAACACTGGCACATACTTCTGTTAGCTTTACTGGAGCAATGACTTTGGAAGGATTAGCTACAGCTGAAACATTTTGTTACTGTTTTAATTTGGTTAGATTTCTGAAAGAAACATCAAAAAGAAAACAAACATGAAATACCAATGGTAAAACAACATTCAGTGATAGTAGTGCAAACATGTATGGTCACATGATTTACAAAGGGGTAAATATATGCACAGATATGCACATGTACACAGATACACATTTATGCTTTCAAACCCCTGTCTAGGGAAGCAGAAGGGGTCACAGCTTTACACTGTGCTGGTGATAGATCAAGATAAGTATTTGTACTGCTATGTTCACCTCAGAACACACCCTGTTGCCTGGAATTGGCATTAATCCTATAATCAAAGAGGGAAGTACATGCAGGGAGTGCAGGTCTCCATCTGATTGCCAAGCAAGTCAGACTGCAGCACTTCTCTCCCACTCACATGCACCCCAGGCAGGTGCTGTTCAGTAGGCAGCAACAGGAGGGGAACTATTTTTGTGAAGCAAATAAAAAATACTGGTTATTTCTTTGTGTAGATAATGGGCTATGCTACAGCACCTGACATTTAAAACCCATTAGCACTTGTCATAGAAATATTATGCAGTGGGTTGGTTATCCTGCAATAGCTATGTGGGACCATCCCCAGCCTAGCTTACATCTTTTCTTTCTTGTAGATACTTTTTGCTCTTTTCTTTTCCACTGATTGACTAAGAGAAAATGTATGATTTTCATTGCTCCCAAAAGTTAGTAGATCTATCTGTGCTTTTTGATGGGGTTACAATGGGCTTGTAAAGCAGAAGGTAAAGAGCTGGAACAGTGCTCATGTCTGACATTAAAAGCAAAAAGGGATCTTAGCCTTCTCTAAGTGCATCTTTTTTTTTCAGAGACGATACATCCTTCTGAATCACCCTGCATATGGCAGAGAAGGAACTGGTTCCAGAGGACTCAGAGCTAGACAGGACCACTCTGAGTTGGTGAAGAGTGCAGAAAGGGAGTAGAAAGAAAGGAAAATAATTTGCTCTATAATACCGAAGCAGGTCTTTGTGGCCAGAGGGCCCAGCCAAACCTTCCAGTTCTATAAAAGAAGATGCAGCTAGATGCAGTTTTTGGACTTTGATATGGAATCTTTAATAAGAAAATAAAAGTGATGGAGAACAATAGCAAAGTAGAGTTACTCTAATGAGATGGAGAAATTTGAAAGGAAAAGTCAGCAAACACTGGGACGAGTTTTATATTCTCTACAATTGACGTTTTAAACTACTGTACAATGTGTCTCAGCTAATACTTTTTCCAGAAGTTTCATTTTGTCACTGTTTGCTTCCTGACAGGGATTACACAGAGCTGGATCACTAAGCAGTGGCTACATTTCAGCTTCAATAAGGCTGCATTTGAGGAGTGGAACTGCAGTTGCTGAGCAGTATCTTTTACAATCTTTAGAGAAGTCTGTGATCCTTGACATGGAAGGAGCCAAACAGATGTCTGATGACTATATTTTACTAAGAAATACTTAAACCAAGGCAGGGAGAATAGCAAACAGGGTAGATTTTCTTGTGGTTACAGCACAATCTTGGGAATTGTTTTTTTCCCTGATTCTTTGAGTACCCTTGAAGAATGGATAACATTTTAGTTTAGCTACCCATAACATAACCACAAAAATACCTGTTCTCTCAGATGTGCTGGGGATACACTGTTTGCAAGATATTTTAAGATTCTTCAAAGGAGAAGGAATTGGTATTGTTGCAACTTGCTTACTTTGAGCCAACATGAGCTCTCCTGCAGCTAAAACTCTGATGCAGGCTCCGATGCAGGGGTTTGGAATCTGATAGAGATGTATAGCACAAGTGAGATGGGCTGTAGGCACACGGGACTGAATGCATGTCTCAACTTCTTAGCTGGAATAAGTGATTTTTGCATGATAGATTGTTTGGGATTTTGCTGGGAATTTAGGTTGTCTTTGAGTTCACCAGTCTCCTCCAATCCAGTGGTTGCTGTAGTACAATTAATGATCTGGTCTAATGATGGAGAGAAGGAAGGCTGTTTTTCTTTGAGACAGGAGAGGTTTTATTTTGATGGGCATACAAAATGAGATATCCCCCTAATCTCCTGTGTAATTCATTCACATAATCTCTTTGTAGGCACATTGTATTAATCCCTGTTATTAAGAGAGAAAACCTAAAACATTGAAAGTGTCAAAACATACTGCTCAGCAGAAGAAGCCAAGATGCTGAATGTCCCTCTTCTTTCTACTATAATAAAGATTTACATTGTTTATGTCTTAACGTATCACTAGAAATATTCCCTTAAATTGATAATCTCTGGGGAAAAAAAAGAAGAAAAAGTAATTGAATGAGATATACGTAACAGAGCTAAAGCAATAAAGGGATTTTTCTACAGTAATGCAATCAATTGCAAAAGCTGGATCAGGGGACTTTTAAGGGGTGAGCTAAATCCAGAGAATGAAGTACAATTCGCAGAGTTGTTTATGCTTTCCTATATAGTCAATTTCTCTGGAATCTGTCAGTGCAGAGAAATGACACAGCAAAAATAAATTGTAAGACCATCATGTAAATAGATTTCTTTTACACAGTGTTCTAGGTTCACAGGCTTTAGGCTGCCAACCTTGGGCTAGGGATTTGTATACAATAAATATATCTGTACTATTAGTGAGAGTGGTTTGTAATCTAAAACCTCTGTGGACTAATAGCCAGTTACATCCAGAACAGTATTCCATCATCCTGTTTAGGATTAGTTACTGATGGACCAGAAAAGGATGCAGAGGCTCCTTTAACTACACAGAACAATTCCTCTCTTGCCTGAAATGGAAGCTTGCTGTGATGGCTTGTTTCTTCCTCACGTTCCTGCTGAATCCTCCCTTCTGCACGTAGAATCACAGAATCATAGAATATTCCAAGTTGAAAGGGAACCATAAAGCTCATTGAGTCCAACTGCTGGCTCTGCACAGGACCACTCAAAATCCAAACCCTGTGTCTGAGAGTGTTGTCTAAACGCTCCTTGAACTCCAGTAGCCTGGGGCCGTGCCCACTCCCTGGGCAGCCCGTTCCAGGTGCAGCCCCTGTCCCTGACCCCCAGCTGCCCTCCTCTGGCGCAGCTCCATGCCGTTCCCTCGGGCCCTGTCGCTGTCACACAGCAGAGCTCAGCGCTGCCCCTCCGCTCCCTGTGAGGAGCTGCAGCCGCCATCAGGCCTGCCCTCAGCTCCTCTGCTCTGGGCTGAGCACACCAAGGGACCTCAGCTGCTCCTCATACATCCTGCCCTCTAAACCTTTCACCATCTTTGTACAACTCCTTTGGACATCCCTAGTAGTTTTATGTCCTTTTTGTACTGTGGCAACCAAAACTGCACACATTAACGAGTCAGTGCTATTGCTGTGTAGAGTGAGACAATCATTTCCCTTATTTCAGTCATTCACTGAAATACATGTGAAGAGAAGTTTTTTCAACATTACACAAGTATTTCCTAGACATTCTCAGGAGCTTGTACAATCTTTCATTTCTCTGTTATGCACTGTATTATACTCTCTAAAGCATTTTCCCCTTTGCAAGCCTTTCCTTAAAGGAATACACTGTAGTTTGGAGGACAGAATTTTAGCCATTCTTCTAAGTAATCACTACTCACAGCCTTAACATTATTTAGGCATGGGAGTAAAACTTGTACATCTCCTTGAGGATCTGGGTCACAGATGTATTAGAAAATGTTATCTTCACTTTGAAGTGCAACTTCAGTACAGATTTGCTTGCTTCACACTGCTCCTTTCTCTTCTTGCTTATTTATACCAGAAATCTTTTTGTTTGTGAATAGGAACTGAAGTAGGTTACTTGGCATTTCAGTCCCTTAACCATGCACTGTGTTTATCTTGAGGATAATAATAATAATATTTTATGTGCAATACCAACATTAAGACACTGCACATCACTGACAGAAAACAAAAGAAATTGTTTTGACTGATTGGGCTGGGAGTCAAATACAGGGAGAAAGCAAGCAGAGGTGACTTGAGTGCATTAGAAGTTCTTGCACTTTCTGGAAGCACATGTTGAAACTCAGCCACTTGTGTCTCAGCAAGATAAATGTTGCTCTTCGTGTCTTTTTGTAGGAAAGTATTATGAGTAAGACTAAAAAAAAAACTAGGGTTCTTTTCTGTTCAACAGAAGCCTAATAAGATGTTTCAGTTTTGCTACCCTTGCTAAATGATGGTTGCAAAACTATGGTATTCTGTGGGCAGTGTCTGATGGAGTTTTTTCAGAATGAAATATATTAAACAATATCAGTGTCTGGAAGTAGTAACTACCAGCTATTTGGTGTCAAAATATTAAGGTTATTTTTCCATTATTGTCATAAAGATAGAGGACTGTTTTGCATGCTGCTTTATTGGGGAAATTTTGATTTATCTAGGCTAAAAAATTTTTCTTTCTCATGGAATAAATTCTGTATTTTTCCAGAAAGCATACCATTTTGGTATGCTGTCATATTCAGGTTGCCTGAACCACCGAGTAACATCTATTGCACTGAGCTTCCCTTTGTGAACAGGGAGAGCAATCTGGACTTCTGGGCAGTATGTGGGAAGGGAGAGGCTTGGGAAAAGAGAAAAGGCAGGTTTTGCAGATTGGTGGAGAACAGAGATTGGAAAGGTAAGAAGGAGATAAGGGGTTGCAGATGCAAAGGGAAGAAAGCTAGAATTATAGGGAGAATCAAGGCAGAAGAGAAGCAACTGAAGAGATAACATGCAGGGAACTGTAAGGGCTGAAATGAAAACCAAAGGCTTAAAGGATCCTGTATGATGCATGCTCAGAAGTAGAGAGCTCAAATTCTTTAATGTCAGTTATGGTGATTGTGACCACAATTCTCTTACCCAAATGCATGGTGGCATTTACATGTCAGGGTTTCTGAATCCTGTTGCGTGGACACTCACGCTAACGGTAGCTAGAGAGTGCTACCAACATCACTGGCCACATCCAATGAAATTCCAGACACTTTCTTGTGTCAAAAACACTTGCAAAGGAAAATGTACAGATAAGTAAATAAAAAGAAGTCACAAATATTTTCAGAGCTATTTCTCAGTTGTGAAAGCAAATGTTCACAAATACATCCCCCTCATCCCTCCCACATGGCAAGTGCTTGTCCTAGTCTACTGAGGACCGGAATTGAGTGTGAGAGGAATTGCAAATAATCACAGTAGGGCATAATAATATCTCTTTTGTCTCTATTTTACACAGCTCCAAATTTTTTTTTTTCCTGAACTTTCATATATTCTTGTTGTACTCTTGCATGTGACTAAAATTATATGGTTTAATCAGTAAAGCAGTAATTGTTACTGTTTGCCTATAATAGCAATATTTGCTCTACAAAGATATGTAAATTAGGCACTCTCACAGTGTGCCACATTCCATTTATTTGCAATATTCTTAAGAGTCTTGTAAGAATTAAACTGCCTCTAGTCTCTTCTACTGAAGGAGAAGATTTGTAGATCTTCTACAAATGAAGCCAGTATAGCATTATTATTCTCTCAGGTTGGTCACAACCAGTTTGAGATGGGGACAAGATAATAAGATTTTCTGGGAAACAAGTGTCTAGTGCTTCACGTCAGTAGGGTAAAAAAGTCACACATTATTTTGTGCTTTTTCCTTCTTTGCCAAGACTTGCCCAGAATTTGGGTGGTTTAGGCAGAGCTGCTAGAATAAATACAGATTCAGCTGACAATTCCTGCTGTGATTCATATCAGGCAGTAAGGACTGAGAAGGCCCTTTTTGAATATGCTCCAGTGGCAGATATGAGGATAAGTTAATAGCAGATTCTAATAAATCATGGGACCAGAATCAACATCCAGCTGTTGCAGCCTTTTAAGCACACACAGTTGTGGCAGATCTTGCAGTCCTGACACAGAGAGAAGTCCCACTAGAATTACTGGGCATTTACCCGAACCAGGATTGAACACCTGCAGACTTGCGGCCCAGTCTTTTCTCGTGACAGCATCCAATTAAAATTAATGAAGTAACTTGTTTGGGATCACCCAGGGAAATGATGGGAGAAGCAGGAGAGGAACTCAGATTATGTGAGTAACTTCCAAGTTTTCTTGATGTTGTTAAGTCAAAAATATTTAGAAAGCCGAAATGCTGAATAATACTGAGAAATGAGAGCCATTAGTTAAAATGGCCCCCAGGCAATCTGTCTGGTCTGATCAGTTTGTTCTGAATCATCTCTGAGGTAAAACCTCCTGTTTTCTAACGCTATTTCTAACCTGTCTCACATATAATCAGGTATTTTTGTGAGAGTATTTTATTTTTTATAAAGGAGAAGAGTTATACCTTAACATGTCTGGTAGACTAGATTTCTCTTCTTCTACATTATTTTGTCTGTTCTTTGACATGTCAGAGCAACCTGGAGATGATGCTCTTTCCCATGCTGGGCTTGATTTTGCTCCTTGCCTATCTCAAAGTATTCATTTCTATTTTGTCCATGCCCAACTCTCCTAGTCCACCTAGCTTACCCTGGGTGCAGATGAAGGGTGACGATGTCCCTTTGCAAGCTAGATGGAAAGGCATCAACTTAATGTCACCTGTGTCATTAGAGTGTTATGAAGGCAATGCGGAGGATGTAAGATTTTGGACTGCTACTTATAGAATAAGTGAGTTTGCTTGTTTGTGTTGCAAATGCCATGTGGGAGTCACTAAAAGTTAGAATAGTTTCAGAAATCTAATTTACTTTCATTGTATATGCTGTTTGATTACCTTGTACATTTCTTTCTGGTTGCAATAAAAATAGTTACTTTACAGCCATTTTTATTTTAAGTCTCTCAAGCACCCACATATCAGTATAACATTTGAATTGCAAATTGTGTAAGAAATATTTATTAAAGATAGTAATTTCCTTTGGAATTTTATGTATGTATGCATCTCTATCTTTCTGTTGTTTTCAGTTACTATGAGGGTTTATTCTAGCTGTCTTCTAGCAGGCAGTTTTTAACTAGCTCTGTGTCTCTGCATAAGGACAAAGTGCATTTAATGTACTTTCTTAGAATTCAATCATAATTTTTGAAAGAACCATCAGAGTATTGTACAAGAACTTCAGTGCACAGAGAAAAGTCTCCTTGACTAGACAGACAGGATCACCTTGTCTGACACAAGGCAACTTAAATGATTAAATGAATTCAAGAAGATGTTCCTAAATTGCATACTATTTTTCCATGATACTGCTAGGGTGAGTGTCCATGCATCAGGATTCAGAAACCCTGATATATAAATGCCTCCCAGTCTATTTTTCTCAAAGCAAGGAACTTCCATGCTATTGTCCACTGGACTCCAAAAGTTAGAAGAAAGATTATCTGAACCATAAATTAAAAAAATGTCAACACATCTGAACAAACACCATGATAATGTAATCCAAATATCTAAATTCCTGAATGCAATATATTTTCTCCAGAATGCTACCTTCTCTCCTGGAAACAGTACAAGAGGATTAAAAATTCTCCCAAACATGCAGCAGAACTAATCCACACAGACCACTACTAAAAGCAAAACTGCTAAGTCCCTCATGGGAAACACTTCTTTCCCAGTTTCTTCTGGGGGGAATTGGATGCATTTTCCATTAATGTGGACACTGTTAACTTTTTCTGAGAAGGACCAAAGGCCACACTGGATTTTCACTCCTCTGAGCTGAAGTTGCAAAATTCTATGTGGCTGCGCAGGTGAAAAAAGAAAAAAAACAAAAATATGGTCCCCTGATCATAGTGAAACACTGTTTTAGAAATAAGGTCTTCGCTTTTGCTCAGCATTATGACCAACATAGCACAGCAACCAGCGGCTTATATTTGCTGCTTGGTGGATAATTTGTCTTTGGGGAACCTGGTTAGACTTTTTAGACTTCGGTAATACAGTAGCATGTTAGCAGTTTTTGTCTGTCTGTAGGGACTGGCTTGTATTTCATGGAAGTCAGTTGTAGATACAGACAGTTGGTATAAACTCAGGATCTTTCCTTTTTCTGTAAGGTCACTGATCATGGTGCTATTGCCTGTGATGTGGCTGGTTTGTCTGTCTGATTTCAGTGAAGTTACTCGTTACAGTCATCAGTACAGAGAACATTAGAAGAATCATAGAACCATAGAATCATAGAGTCATAAAAATTGTTTGGGTTGGAAGGGACCTTTAAGATCATCTAGTTCCAACCGCCTTGCTATAGGCAGGGACACTTCTCTCTAGACCAGGTTGCTCAAAGCCCCATTGAGCCCAGGCTCAAATACTTCCAGAGATGGGACATTCACAACCTCACTGGGCAACCTGTTCCAGTGTCTTACCATCATCACAGTAAAGAATTTCTTCCTAATATCTAGTCTAATTCTACCCTCCTACAGTTTAAAACCATTTCCCCTTGTCCTGTTGTCCTTACAAAAAGTCCCTCCACAGCTTTTTTGTAGGTCCCTTTTGGGTATTGGAAGGCTGTTACAAGATCCCCCAGGAGCCTTCTCTTGTCCAGGCTAAAGAGCCCCAGCTCTCTCAGCCCATCCTTGCAGGAGAAGTGCTCCAGCCCTCTGATCATCTTCTTGGCCCTCCACTGAACCTGCTCTAATAGCTAGATGTCCTTTTTGTGTCGGACCATGTCTCCAAGGGTTTGCTTTCCTCTGGAATCCATGAACACTGACACTGTTGAACAGGTGAAAGATATAGGAATTTAAGTACCTGATTTTCAGAAATTCTGAGTTCCATCTTTTTCCATTTATCTCATTTGAAATGGAGGGAGATAGAAATGCTAGTCCTAAGATACTGGTTCACCAATGCTCTGCATGGATCATTTGCAGCGGTAGAAAAGGAGGCTTCCACCCCTTCACAGCTATCCCACACTGGCTACAGTGAGAACATCTGACTTATATTCTACAGGCAATATTCACATTGCTGTCAACTCAGCTAATGTGCACTGACTTTCAAAGTGCACAGCATTTAGCATTGTATGGTAGGCTGCCTGATATATTCCATAGCATGACACTACAGTGTAATACAGATGAAAACTAAATAGCAGGTTATGTTAAATGCTTTTTGAAATTGTTCAGTGATACACAAAAGATAAGCTAGAGATTCAAGTGAACAGAATAAGCTACTTTCAACAAAGTCAATATATACAGCACATTGCCACATTGCAATTCCCAATTAACTCTTGCAGTTCTTAGGAAATGTGGGATGACAGTCATGAAGCCAAAGAAAATTTTCAGTGTCTTCAGTTTCCTGAAAAGTGTTATTTTCTCAATGGGATGCCCCATTCTACTTCTTGGTCTTGCTGCATTCATAAACTGAAATCAGTCTTTTCAGTGTTATTTGCAGTCTAAATGATGATAAATATTTTAATTTGGGAGTTGCCATATTATACTGTGTCATTAGTGGGATTTTCCCTTCTCCGTTTCCTCTAAATATTCCTATTTTCTCTTCAAGACAGTCACATGACAACATTTAATACTACCAAACAGAAGGAAGCTTCTGCTGTTCATTAAGAAATGTATTTTTAAGGTTTCTTCCCTCCTCCCCGCCCTCCTCCCCTCCCTCCTCCCCTCCCCTCCCTCCTTCCCTCTCTCCTCCCCTTCCTTCCTTCCTTCCTTCCTTCCTTCCTTCCTTCCTTCCTTCCTTCCTTCCTTCCTTCCTTCCTTCCTTCCTTCCTTCCTTCCTTCCTTCCTTCCTTCCTTCCTTCCTTCCTTCCTTCCTTCCTTCCTTCCTTCCTTCCTTCCTTCCTTCCTTCCTTCCTTCCTTCCTTCCTTCCTTCCTTCCTTCCTTCCTTCCTTCCTTCCTTCCTTCCTTCCTTCCTCCCTTTCCATTTATCTATCTATCTATCTATCTATCTATCTATCTATCTATCTATCTATTTATTTATTTTTGGTGTTAGGTATACTTATAAGGCTTTTTCTGACCAGTTCCAGCTGAAATACTATTCAAGATTGGAACAGTAAATCCTGATGTGGAATCAGCAGGAAGACATACAGGCTACACAAAATCTTTGTCGTTGTTGTTAGCAGTAGTTATAATTCAGTGAGTCTGATGGTTTATCACTAGAAATAACTTACTCCAAGTACAGGTAAATCTAGTTCCTGATTTCATTCTTCCAGCTTCTGTGATAGCTTCAGTTGTGATCACAATAAAAACAGGGACATGAATTCAAGAAATAGCCATAGCTTGAGTCTTTCTTCCTTGAATGTACACGTTGTTTACAACAAATACAAGCCTGTAGCTCACCTTGATTTATCTATGAAAAAAAATTACTAGGATGTTTTATTCCATCCTTCATAAGATAACAATAGCTTTGCCAAAATACCAGCTTACTACAGTCTGGAAGAACAAATGCTTTGCCTCTGTGGGCAAACATAAATCTCAAAGTCGGTCAATAAGGAGAGAAGGGAAAGAGGAAGATTTTGGTGGGGCCACAAGGTGAAAACGTGGTATTTGAAACAACTTTCCATTTTCATTCTTCCACATAAGACCAGTTAGAGAGAAGTCAGAAGAAGTCAGGCTAGGTTGGTGATGCTTGTCTGAGTGAATTGAACCTTCCTTTCACTTATAGAAAAAAAGAATATCATTTACTTCAGTCACTTTCATTTCTGTAAGATGCATATGTACTTCACCTCAGCCTCTGGCAGAAACTGGATGACTTGTGCTGAGAACATGCCTTTTGGTTTGTTTGTTTTGCTTTGTTTGTTTGCTTGTTTGTTTGTTTGTTTTTGTTTTGTTCTGTTTTTGCTTATGCCATGGTTAGAGCACGCAGGAGTACATTAAGGCATAGCCAATGTCACCTTTCTGCTTGCCTAGAAAACAAGATATTAAAAATATTTATTGGGAGAATCACCTTTCTGGCCATTTTTCTATTATTTCTATAATTTCTGCTGGCTTGCATTTAGTGGTGTTTTCTGCCATTAAGATCAATAAAAGCTCATTAAAATGAGTGGGGCTGTATTTTGGCAATGGAAGGAGCTTGTTATTCGGTCACAGTGAACTGAGCCTTTCAATCCTGACTGAATGGCAGTGCTGTTCGATACACTAAGCACTCTCAAACATCATTAGTGAGTCAGAAAGAGAAATGCTAATATTCTAAAGTGGAATACTAAAAGTACTGTGACATCATGTCACTGCCAGATTGTCTTTTATAAAGACCATGGCGTTATATGGAGTACATGACAATCCAAGTCTCTCTTGATACTAAGCATATCTTCTCAAATCTGATGAATACTGAAAATAAATAGAGAATGTGGACAATAGCACAGCTCCTTGTACATTTTGAGACGCAATGCTGTTTGAGAAAGTTGTTCTGTTTTTGTCATTTGTTCATATATTCGTGGCAGTAAAGCTCTGTAAATCTTCAGAAGCAGTTTCTTCATAGTTTGGCTTATAAAAAAGCCAAGAATATCCAGCCAGCTAGATAGTCCAACCAATAACATATGCCAACTTTACTGCTAATTGCCTGTTTTAAGCCATACCAGCTGAGTGTCTGCTACCTTACATTTTTACTGGGCTAAACCCAATTATTTTTATTTTGAGTAACAGTTTGTAAAAGAAATCATTCAGAGTTACTAAATATTTTGGCTGACCAGAATAGAAGTGCGGAAGTATTACCCTTCATTTTTACTCTTTATGTTGGCAACTTTTAAATAATTTTGAAGGCAAAAATGGAAGCATCTTGTTTGAAAACATTGAATTACAGCATTTTTATATACTTCCAATATTTTTTTTTTTTCATTTTTAAGCTATCAGCCAAGTCAGTGAAGAGCTGGGACTATTGAACAAATGCATTTTTGGTAAATAAATCATTAGTAAAATTTATGATTCTGAGTCACTCCATTCTAGACACTGCCTGTCATAATTTTCTAAGATCATTCCTTGCCTAGAAATATGTCTCAATTTGATCCATTTGTAAAGCACTGAGTGTATATCTAACCTTGCATCATGCAATTGATTGATGAAACCAACATTTTCAGTTTTTGCTAGAGTACAGCCTAACATCCCCACTAATATAACTCCCACTGAGTTACTCTGAACAAACAAAAGTGATCTGTTTAGAGCATTCATAACACAAGTGCTTATAAAATATCAGAGTAGAAGACAGTTCCGTTTAGTGAATGATTTTTCTTGTTCTGTGAGAAAGCTGTAGAAAACATCAGAAATCGAACTAACATCTTTTGAGGTCTCTGGCAATGCTTTACTATAGAACAATCCTTCCTGGAAAGAAAAGACAAACTCTGAATATAGTGAAGCTGCTAGGCCAAGAATTGCCGCTGTCTCCAGTCCCACATTAATGGAGTTTTTTCATTATTATTAACTATGTGTGTTAGCACATATCCAGATACAGATCAGACTGCAGTAGGCACTATACAATCACAGACCACACAAAACAGCACTTTTCTCAAAAAACTCACAGTTTAAGCACTGCTGGTACCTCCACTAACCCACGTGCTTATGACCGCAAATGAAATCAGGAGTGTAGAATCATGACAGATGTAGAACATTATCATTTTTATAAATAATGACAGGCTGAGAGGCATATGAGGATTTGAGTTTTAATATGTTGATGAAAGGTTCTGTGTTCATATTCTCATAAAAAGAAGACTTTGGGAGACATTTATCATAACAGAAAATTCTTCCTTTCTTCTACTTGGACTGTTTCTTTCTTTGGGGGGTTTTGAGTCTTGATCTGCAATAAAATTTCTGGGAAAATAAAGACACAAAGGGAGAAAAGATGATTTAAAAAAAGAGGAATTACCAAGAAATACTTTGACTTTATAGGAATAAAAAACGTCTTAAAGAAGAAGGTAGAAGAACCAGCTGCTTATTGGCGCTTAATTCCTCACCTTGCAAACATCAGTGGGTTTGTAACTGTATTAGCCGGAATAAGAGATTTCACATAAAGTTTCTTTAATGTAGGAAGGCATGTTGTATGCTGAAAATTATCACTGGAATTTTTTCAGATCAGACTGCACTGCCATTTGCTTTGAATTATTGATTTTTATTTTTCTGGGGGAGAGTGTGATAAACTAAAAATGACATCCTGACGTTTTTTTGCAGGCTCTCTTTTTGTTGTTTCGATCTTTGCTGGTGAGCCCTTCCTCCAGGAGCTCTGTAAGACCATGTGTTTCTCTTAATGTTCTCACACAATTCTGCGTCATAGTGGGAACATTTGGTATCATTCCCAGGGCATGGCTGAGTTGCTGTCAGGCCTTAACACTAAAGATGGGTAAGAATGAGTTGAAGCTGGGGTAGAAGACCTTTGAAGAACACCAAGTTACTGAGAAACAGTGGAAAAGCTGGAAAATGACGAGACTGCTGTCATGAGACAGAGCATCACAGTTCCAATCACTTCCAGCTATTGTTCATATCACCACACTGGCTTGACTGTATGCAAATATTCTTTTCATATTCACAGTTGGCTAAACATTTCTTGCTTCCTAAGCTCCCTTTGTGATTCAGTGACAAATAAGAGTATTCACTCTTTCTGCCCCAGCTTTATGCTTACTATATGATTTCTGACTGCCAGGGTGGAAGGTCCACAAGCAGCTCTGGGGCAATGAGAGCTGTTCTTTGCTTTAATGGCTTACTGGAAGAGGATTTTTCTGTCAGCAGGCTGGAGTTGTAGCACAAACACCTTGTATACATGCCTCAGCTGTCTCCAGAAGAACTGGTAAAGTGCCCAAGTGAAGTATGAGGCTAAAGGAAACTACACTGTATGCAGATACCACAGACAGGTGTCCAGTTCAGGTATCTCTTTTTACTACTGTATTGATGTATATTAATTTATGTGATCAACAGTCAAGGTTGAGATCTACTGATCTTGTGTTGGGATCCACTGTTAAACTGAGGCTATACCCATTTAGTGACTGAGATTACTTCTGGGATGAAAAGTCTCTACTACACATTAGAAAAGTTCGTTTTTGAGGGACTGGAGTGGACTCTAGCATAGCCTTCCCAGATAAATATCATAGCATATTATAGCATGTCCACTAGCATTTCTATGAAATTCTGTGCCAGTTGGTGCTTTGTGACACTCTTAAGGGAAATGGTCAGTATCATGGAGGAAGTAGAGATGAGCCTCTCTGAATGCATATGAGGATACATGAACAGGAGTCTTATCTATAAAATGAGAATATTTGGATATTTCAGACAAAAGAAACTGGAAAAAAGTACTGAAAAATATTACTTTTTGGTAAACCATTATAATTGGTTTACCAAACACAGTATGTTTATGAGTCATCTCTTTATAAAATGAAAACTAATTCAGTAAAATCATGAGAAATAGCACTTAACCCTCATATTCTGTGTGAATATTAACAAAATGGTTAACGAAACTGCTCTTACTCATCTAATAAAACTCTTCAGAAAAAAAAATATAATAATGTTTTCCAGAGCTCTGCGGCTAGTGAAAGAAGCAATACTGCACACTCTAACATGCTTCCAAAGAAAGGTTATGGTAACAATGTGTAACTATGTCCTTTACAAGTAAAAATTGTTATGTGATCATTTTTATGAATCACATCCCATTAGATTGCTTACAGGAAACCTCATTTATGCATCTGCTTCTTTCCTTGCAAAACGCAGAATTAAGTTATCATGACATTTTATTGTGTACAAAATTAGCTCAATTACTAAATTAGAAAGGAATTCCAATAGAAACAGATATAACAATAGTATGGCAAATAAAACCCTCATGGCTCCTTCTTATTGTACTTGGAAAATGAAGAATGATAAGTCATGTATCATAGCAGGACCTGCTAGCTATATAGTGGAAAAGTGTTTGTTTTACATGGTGTTATATATGGTCTATTCTGCTTACTAAACTTGTTCTTTTTTATCCTGATAATGTTCATCTGTGTATAAAAACTAATTGGAAACGGAGGATTCCAACCAATTGCCCTTTCTTTTTTTGTTGTTTTTGTTTTTGTTTTTGTAATTGTACATTTTGATTTTACATTTCTGCCACAACACTTGTGTCATGGTTTCTATGGATTAGAAGTTTGAGAGAGCCAGTGCCTTTTCATTACACATGCACTTAATAAATCTCTAGAATGCAGGAACAAGGATAGTAAGTTCCTTGCTAACTCGAGGCCCTGACAAGTTAGACACTTAGCTGATGTGCTCAAGTTAGAAACAAGGTCATGTTAGGCTCTCTACATAGTTAATTCATACTTCCTGAGGGAGATGCAGCCCACCTATGGAGTGAATCACTCACTGAAGCTGCATCACATTCTTCATTGACTGCAGAGGGACCCTATGGTGACCTTGATCCAAATATAGATTCTTGAGCTTGATACTTGAAGTTAGGTCAAAGGAATCCAGGACTCTCTAGATGTCATTTTAGATTAAACAGGAAAAAAAGGCAAGATGAAATGAGAAAACATGCTGAGTTTAAAGAACCCAAGCACATTGGTATATGAAGTTTTGAAAATAAAAAATCAACACCTTGCAAAAGAACTTCTGTTCCTCATTCTCAGTGTTCCATTTTGGCCTCTGACCTGCTATCCCAGAAAAGAACCCAAGCCAAAAATACCACCCCCCAGCGCAGTTAAGTGGGTTATTTGCTGAGGATTGTAAGAAGACATGTCCTGGGTCAAACCAATTGCCTGTCTCTGCCAGTACTCTGTCTCCAGCAAGAGCCAGAAATTCTGTAAGGGAGGAGTGTAAGTACTGGAACAAACAAAGCATGACATTTTCCAGTAATATTCTTTCAGTTTCTAAAAGCCTGTTGTTTAAGGCCATCCTCTGTATTTAACAACCTTTGATTGTATTTCTCTTATATGAACTGTCAAATGTCCTTTTTAAGCTGTGTAAGCTGCTGTCACCCACCATTTCTCAGGGCAAGAAATTCTACTGCTTAACTAAAATGTTGTTTTAAGACTCCTCTTTTTTCTTTTTCATTTTATGGCGTTTTCTGTACTGCATCCTCTTCCAATCAGCACAATGAATTCCTGATGGCACTTCCCTCCTTCAAAACCTCTGAAAGGTGAGTAGGTAGCTATTTGCTGCAAGCTGACAAGGGACTGAAGGGAGCTGTGCCTCCTTTTCCTCTCTTGCCTGGCTCACACAATTGCTCAGCTGGAGGAAGTGGCTAAGACACAAACTAAAGGACTTGTAAACAGTAATACTATGAAGGAAAAAAGTCAAATGGAGCATGCTGGTGATGTGCCAAGTATAAAAGATTCAAAGATATGTCAAATGTAAATAGGAGAACTTCGGAGATTATTCGGCAGTTGTAGGAGTTCCGAGAAGGATAAGAAGAGCAGTCTCTGAAATGATGTCGCCTGCTCCTTGAAGAAGTTTTAGATAAAAAAAAACTTAATTTTGATAGGTTACAGGCTTCTAAGCCAACACTAAGTGCTTAGCATCAGGAATAGATTGATACATTTTTCAAATTCTCCTTAAAAAATTGTAGCTAGCCTTTGATAAGTAAAGAAATTGTGTTAGGGAACAGAGTTCATGAAGACAATTGCTTTTCAAGATTTAGTCAAAAGACATGGAAGAAGAAAGATGAGACATTTCAACGGATTAGGCTAAGCAGGGAAGATCATGTTTTCCATGAACTTTTCAGACTAGTTTTAGTTCAAGATTCATTTTCAGAAAAGAAAGAAGTTTAAATATTTGTAATTTGCTTTTCCACACTAATTTTTTTTTTTTTTTTTAGTTGTTACAATTGTCTGTCTTACTCACTTGTGTACAAAAACTTAACCAACGGCTGTGCATAACGCATCTAGTAATCTCTTCCTCTCCAAGAATGTACTTTATTATTTCCTGGAATAGGTACAACAAGTTTACTAAATTGTTGAATCAAGGAGGGATTAAAAGGAGAAACTAATTCCACACAGTTCTTATTGGTAGGAAGAATGCGTTTCAATTGTGTTATCAGCTACATGAGCTTTCTGTGACTCCTCTAGCTGTAGCAGAGAGTTAATGACATGTTGGTAGACACACCTAGCTGGACAGATCAATACGGATAATTTGTTTGCAGATACTACAATGTTATCTCAGCACTGAAGTACACTAAAGAGATGGGTTCCCTGCAGGAAAGCACTCACTTCCCTTCTGAGAATCAGTGCTCGCAGAAAACCCCTCTATGTCATCATGTCTGACTTCTCAGGGCCCACAGAAGTTTTTGACTTTGTGTGCTGGAAGCACAGATGAAAGCCGCTCTCACAAAATGGCATGATGTATGAATAACCCAGATGACGCACTGATGGGACAGCTGAAAGAAAACAAATGTAATTACTGGTTGCTGACCTATGGAGTACAATGACTTCTATCCATCTAGAGCTTCTCCTCTGTCCTTCTTTTGTTACCTTTGACTTTTCCCCTCAAATGTTTCCCCTTTTCTCCTACCAGTCCCCTCTCTTCCACAGGCATTGACTCTTCCCCTGTTTTCCAACCCCTCTCACCCAGTTTCTAAGATTTTCCAACCCTGTCTTCTGGCCAGGCATCTGTAAAAATGCTTTGATCCTGAACATAGCAACAAGGAGTATGAAATGCACTAAAATAACCTTAATACAAGAATTTACACTCTGGGGCAACGGTCTTATTTTTCTGCCTTTAAAATAAGAGAGGAAATGATCTTTGCGTGCTGAGTCTCTTTGTGAAGAGAATGAGCTCCAAAGGTGTGAAATGTCTCAGTTCAAACCAACTTGCTGTGACTGCTCTGTCAGGCAAATATATGAAGATGAAGCAATAATAGGCAGAAATATTTTGACATCAGTTAAAGAAAACCACATTTTCTAAGTTTGCATTTTCTATGTCCCTACAAAACAGCTTATTCTGCCATATGAAAAGCAGAGAATCTGAAAAGGTTCTAAATGTTGGAAAGATTCCTGACAAGGATGTCATGCCTCTTGTCTTGTCCCACTTCTGCCTCCATCTCAAATGCACAGATTAGTAAGCTTCATTGGGAAACTACAAGTTGCTTTTTCATCAATCAGATTGTTATTTAGCTGATGAAAGAAGGGATGTTAACAAATGTCAAGGAGGTATTCCACTGTAATAGGAAAGCTCTGAGCCACTAAGCTGGGAGGTCAAACCATGAAGACAAGATGAAATTGTTGCATGGCCAGGCAGGGTGTACCTGCAGTACAGCTCAAATAAGAACCAAGGATGAGGCCTGAGCACAATATGGATCCCAGGATAGAAGAGGAGGTCTCTAGCAAAGTTTCTCACAGTTCTTTCCCCTGATCTAGCTGCTTTCCCAGCAGCCCTACCCAATATCTGCATCACATCAGCCAAACTCCCAGGACAGGAGAAGAGGTTGCAAAGCTTAGTGGTGTCCTTAGGGTCCTGACACCAAGATGAGGATGGATCCAGTGAATTGCTGCTGGTCTGTATGTATGAACTCACCTTCAGGGGTTAGGATGCTTTTCCAGCTACTTTTTTTTTTTTCTTTAATATTAAATTACACACATGGCTGCTATCATTGCTTTGGTATTTTGTTTCCCTTTATG
The DNA here is from genome assembly GCF_951394365.1 of Tetrao urogallus. Taxonomy (NCBI): domain Eukaryota; kingdom Metazoa; phylum Chordata; class Aves; order Galliformes; family Phasianidae; genus Tetrao; species Tetrao urogallus. The sequence continues at coordinate 125,108,764 of NC_136813.1, read as the reverse complement.
AGCACATCTAGCCTCTAAAGCCGTAAGCCAGTCAAAACTACAAGGGTTCTGGAATAATATTTTTAAGATGTACAGATAAGTAATATCTGAAAGGTCATAAAACCAATAGACAGAGATCATTCATACTTTTGTTGTTACCTGGGTCCTGTGCTCATGCAGATTTCTTTCTGCTTTGCAAAAGCTTGTTAATTTTCTAGTTGACTTCCCCACTGCCACAGTTGTTTTCTTGACTGAGCATCTGTAATGCTCTGGGTAGTAACAGAACCAAATAGATACATAGGAAACAGATTAAAAATCCAAAAGTTTTATGGAGGAAAATCAACTTTCTAGTGCAAACTGAAGAAACAAACTCCTCAACATGTAACACATACGCAACCAGATATGTCCTATTGAAAAATTAGAAGTTACTATTATGGAGAATTCTTAAGATGCCTTGATGGAAAAGAAAACAAAATAGCTTTGATTTAACTGATGTTGTAGACTATTTTCAGATATGTAGCAATCTCTGGCTAACAGTGGTATGGATTCCAAAAAGTACATGTATGTCAAGCTGAATTTCTCTTTTATAGACAGGCATTAGTTGAAAATGTAGGTATTTCTCAGCTGATCAAGGCTGAAAGATACAATTACTTTAAAAAGACTTTTCTAATAGGATTGCAACACTCTGTAACAAGAAAAGGTAAATTATTAACATCATCTGAAGGTTTCTGGTAGAATGCAAGAATCATTTCAGTTCTCAGAACATGAGGGCTCAGTGGTGTAAGCACATCAGTGCAGTGAGGCCACTTATTCAGAAACTGCCAGGAGCTAAGGCAGTTCAGCTAAGAAGATTTCACCAGTGTGTGCGAGGGCTCTATGTTAAGGTATTGAAAGTGGAGAAACCCTGGAGGACATTGCCACAAGAATCTCCACATCGTGTCTTACACTTCTTTCCTTAAAAGATACTTGGGCAGTTTAAGGAGTCATTTTTGGACAGTGATAATGAGGAAAGTCCTAATAGTGTGATTACTGACTAAAGCAGGGATGCCATGCTATCTGTGTTTGAACTTCAATGTAACGTTTCTGTTAAACGGTGTTGTCAGAAGGCTGGTTAGAAACTAATACAGATAGAATGAAGTCCTAGCAAGTAGCCTGAAAATGCTTTTGGGCTCTTTTTTTCACATCCAAATCAAGTTGGATTTGTTAAAAAAAACAGACAGATGTTCCCAAATTATTTGAACCATAGCATGAAACCCAGTGATCTCAGTGTGATATTTTAGGCATACGTGGGGAAAAGGAGGTTTATCCACCATCTATAAGCTTTTGGATTTGAGCCTGCGTTCAGCTCCAGCATTCAGATCTTCTCACTAGCATCTCACATGATGAGATAAAGAGTCTCTGTCAATTTCATTACCTTCAGAGGCATTAAGCCATCATCATGTTATTTCTTTTGATTTGTTTCTGAAGGAAAAGCTCAGTGAGTTCATTTAGACAGCAGACATTACAGAGTCACTCAATAGGGCATACATTAACAGCATATACTAATAATACCCCATGGTACATATATCTAAGTCTCCAACTCAGAAATTCAGTCCTATTATCAGCTCATTCTGAAAATGAATCAATATTTGAGTCTGAAATTAAGTGGAAAAAATGTGAATTGTTGGAAATCTCCCAGCAGCCATGTAATGGAGAATCTCTCTCCAATGAACCTCCACAGGGAAAATGAATGCAATTAAGGACCAAGGTAACGAACTGCCAAGAAATTTTAACTAGCCAGAGAAGACTTATTTAAACCCTGAGTTTCCCCAGTGAGGTGAACAGGGAATGCCATCTCTTCCTGAGCTACTGCACAAAGATTTTAAGTATAAAAATGAATATGCTATATAAATATATTTTCATTTGTCTCCCTGTATATACTATTCTAACTCATTAAACAGGAATTGATAGCATTTTTTGGAGTCTCCTGTATGATTCTGGTTAGTATCCTGCCTATAATTTGAAGAATTCAAATATAGTATAATACATTAAGTGGCAAATATATTCTCCTTTTCCCAATACCGAGCAGTGTTCTGACTTAATGTCTTCACTATTGTGTAGATAATTAAAACTAAGAAGCTCAGTGAGATGCTCCTGAACTGTCACAGGTCCCAGAGTGCCCTACAACCTCTCTCACGTACACTTTGCTAATGAAGAATTTGATGAGCCTGAAGCTCTTTCTGTGAGCAGTCACCCCATAGAAGGATTGCAGTGACAGAGTGGATATTATAATGGAAAAAGGGTTTTTTAATGGCTTGGAGAGATCTTAATACAACAAATATTAACATCAGCTTTATCAGACACTACACAGTTTGAGCTGGGCAAAAGCCTTTTTCACTTGGGAGTGTAATAACAAAGAAAATAGGGAGTAAATGTTGCTTGGGTCTGTCCAGCAGCGGGGCAGCTGAAGGAACAGACACCCAAGAATAAAAGCCATCTTCAGTAGCCAAACTTCTGCTATGAATCACATTCAGTTGTTCATTTGCCAAAGTGTATTAAGTCAGACCGTGATGACTTTGGTTTTTTGACAGCTGCAGAGGTCATGCCTGCATCAAGTTCATGAGTTCACAGAAAACCAGGAAATAAGCCTGAGCCCAGAATAGAAAAATGGTACTTGGATTTTCTGAAGGAACAGACACCAAGTGAAGAGCTTTCCACCCCAGAGAGCAATAAGAAAAGTTCAGAAACGCTTGGAACATGCAACTAGATACAATTGTTTAAGAACCACTGAGGCTGCTGAAGGAATTTCAGCCCTCCACTTCCAATCCGTGCCCTCAGTTCACTCCTTTCCCTATTATGCATGTTGCCTCTTATTTTATAACTAACAGTCTAATGTGTTATGTCTATGCTGTATTGTCTGGTCTTGCATTGTTTGCAGCTTTGACAAGGTTTTAAATTGCCTAATTACATAGTTCTATTTGAGATACTGAGAAGCATGCAGCATTAAGAAACATTAAAAATATGGCACTTTTAACTTGGTTTTCTGACTTTGTAGAAAAAGGCTTCCCCAAAAAGGCCAGAATATAAATTATCTGAAGAGAATGTGATAAAACTTGCTTATCACTTTAAAAAGCTTGTGTTTGCTTTACACTGTAGTTACCAGGAGCCACTTTGCTTGCGCTGCACATGGTGAACAGGGAGCAGCAGTGTAAATGCACAGCATGGCAGAGGCTGGTGCTGGAGCAGTGGCAAGCACTGCTCTGCTTCTGCAATAGGAGGTCTGCTGAACCATACAGAGAGGGAGTTACATATCACAGTCACAAGAGTAATAGTAGTTTCAAAGGCAAAATAAAAAGATGAGAAGATATATGTGCCTGGAAGCAATGGGATGGGTGCCAGGTAGAGACTTGAGTCTAAAGACAATAGTGCTGGATCTTGCAGACAAGCTCACAAAAAGCAGAAGTTTTTGGGAAGATACAGTGCTCTGTAAGCTGTGAAAGTGAACAAAGGGAAGACAGAATGACTGTGCCAGTAGAGCACAAAGTATAACACACAAAGTACTCGTATAAAAAAAGATGAGTGAGAGTAACAGAAATAGAGTCAGTGGCTTGAATTAAAGGTGCAGTCAGTCCAAAGTGCACAGTTAAAGAATTCATAGATTTTGCCAACTCCAAGTATTGTAAGGTTGACTAACATAAGTTTGAGATTTAAAAAATCTATCTTTCTACATATTTCAAGAAAAATATACAGTAAGAAGAAGCTTGCTGCCAAATTAACTGTGAAAATGTACTCTAGAGAAGCAGTTCCTAAGTTTTCTGCCCTGTAAAACTTCTCAACCATCTGAATTCCTTGTGGGCCACCATCTGAGTAGAAAGCATATCTTGCCTAAAAATGAAATTATTTCCTAGACCACGTACCGTTGTTTCATGGACCAGCAGTTTGAGAAATAAACCATTTCAAAGGATCCAGATGTCATAAGACTGAAGAAGGAAGTGCCAGAAGGAGCTTGGGACAAGGAAAAGAGAAGATCTGAGACTGGAAACATGTGGAATTGGAGATGAAGGTGAGACAGTGGGATATTGTGAACTGGGAGGCTTAACATGCAGATGTAGGAAAAGAAACCATGGATGTAGAAAGTGTTCACCTCCAAGACAGGCAGGTAAAGATGGGGCAGTAACTGCTCAAAATAAGGAGGGTTTTTTCTCAGGAGACTATAGTAGTCTGGACCTCATTAATCTGCTGATGCCAACAAACTTGTGATGTCTGATGATGGAGTACTCTGGAACTGGTCTACACAAAGGTTAACCATCTATTGCTACTACTGTCAGTGGTAGCTGACAGCTGTCTTAGCTCAAGTAGTGTAAGATAAGAAGTTTGACTGAAAACTTCCATCTTAGGTAATGGAACACACTGAGTCAGTAGCTGTATATCTGATTATTCCGCCAATCTTGTTCTTTCAGTATTTTCATTTGGATTTCTACTGAAGCTATAATCACCAAAGCAGCTTTTAAGAAAGTACTCACAGCACGTCCAAGATAGCCTTCCAACTTTTCCCCCTTAAAATATCAAGACACTGAGATGCTTGTGTTAGTGTTATACTGAGAATATCGTGCTTACACTATGCAGGGAATGACAGCCCTGAGAGGACACCAGCTGGCAGACAGATTTGCACTTGGTCTCTCTAGTATGAGTTGTGGGTCTGGCTTGTGCTCTGCATCTGTCACAGTTTTTCTGCTTTCCTGGTCTGTGTTATTGCTTAAGTTTCTTTTTGAGTGCTCACAGAAAGTTACAGGTGGAGACAACAAAGAAGAGACTGCCACAGACTGTACGTTATGTACTGCAGAAAAATTCATTAGGATCCTGCACTGTGAAATAAGAAACCTAGTACTGCCCTTGAGTACAGTAATGAAAAAATTAGCATGTACAACATCAACTGCTAGTAGATGAGTAAATAATTTCAGAACAAATGACTGTCAGAGACCACATCATTACTAATTTTCCTTTAGCTTAGTGTCCCCATGCTTCTACTGAATTTCTGACTGGATGGTGTGCAGATGTGACACCAATAAACATAACAGCAGCAGTGTTACTGTAGCTGTAATTATCTACAGCTACCAAATAGATAAAGTCCACAAGGAGTGGAAATAGCTTTGATTATAATAACTGATATAGCTGGGAAAAAAGCACGGACAAAACCACAGGTGCTCCCTGTTTTTTTTTCCCCCTATATGTCTCTTATTGATGTAAGTTTACGATTTTCATAGAAGACACTAGGAATTCATCTGAGATTTTCCTTTCTTGCTGCCTTTTGAAGATTTTCATCACAATGAATTACATACATATGAGAAAAATATATTATGACTTCTGGTTAGGAAAACAAAACTCTGTTCACTAAAGTATAAACATTTGCCACAGAGATGAATTAATCTTCACACAATTTCTGAAAGTACAAATAGTTGGAGCTACAATCCTAGAACTAATGTTCTTATTTAATCAGAACCAACATAAAGACTGCTCTCATCTGAAGCCATAAGTTTATGGGAGCATAAATTTCCTAGACACAATAGAGACCCTACCAGAACATGCTGGCTAGACAATACATGGCTATTTGTTCTGATTGAATTAAAAAATTCCCTTGTTTGCGCATTCATAAATTGAACCGAAAAGCTAGACTCTTATGTTAAGAATGTAACTGCAGATGTGAGGAGCCTAGGTTACTTATGACAGGACAAAAACTTGAGTTTAAATATCCCATATTGATCAAATTAATCTGCTTACTCTCCAAAAAATCCCAACTGATTTGGTAAGACAAGTGTACGGGTTAAGTCTCACTGAGGGAGAAACTTGGTTTCATGCAAGGAAATTTATTAGTGAAATTAATAACAAGACCAGGAATTCAGGTTGATGTACAACAGTGCAGCTGTAGAGTTATGCTGGCTATTCAATATGTGTGCCAACAGAGTTCTAGCTCGAAATAAATAAACATAATATAGGCTTTGCCTGGAAAAGAAAGTGGCAGTGGTTTCACTAGGATTGTTTCTTTAAATCAGTTTCATTAAACATGAAGCAAATCTACATGTGGACGCAGTTAAATTGATTTACAACTGGCTTATGTTTATTTAGCTTAATTCAAAGTATGGAATTTTATATGGCAACTATAAATTGATTTAAGTGCATCTACACATGGCTGCAATGTTTCAGTTTCAGTAGACTTAAACCAGACTTCACTTAAGCTGCTTTTGCAACACTTTACGTAGCAGGTTAGATCTTAAGAAGTATACAAACACACAGGTAAGCGACAGCTGCTTTTCCAAGAACAGGACACTCGCATCGAACTGAATTCTGCTTAATGGTCTTCTCAATGTTTGGACTTGGTGATCTTAAGAGTCTTTTCCAAACAAAATTATTCTACGTTTCTATTTGTACAAAGCCACCAAGGATTAACTTAGTGGCTTGAAAGTTTCCTCTACTGACTTACAACCAAGCTGTGGGGTGTGGTTGACATGCCAGAGGAAGGGACACCATCCAGAGGGACTGAGGCTTGAGTAGTGAACCTCCTGAAGTTCAGCAAACCCAAGCTCAGGGTCTTGTACCTGGGTCAAAGCAACATCCACTACCAATACAAGCTGGAAAGGATTGAGCCAAAAAAGATCTGGAAGTACTGGTGGATGGCAAGCTGGGCATGAGCCAGCAATGTGCCCTCACAGTCCAGAAAGCCAACTGTATCCTGTGCTGCATCAAAGGAAGCATGGCCAGCAGGGCGAGGGAGGTGATCCTGCCCCTCTACTCTGTGCTGGTGAGGCCTCACCTGGAGAACTGCATTCAGATGTGGAGTCCTCAGTACAGGAGAGACATGGACCTGTTGGAGCGCATCCAGAGGAGGGCCACAAAAATGATCCAAAGGATGGAACACCTCTCCTACAAGGACAGGCTGAGAGAGTTGGGGCTCTTAATTCTGGAGAAGGCTGCGAGGAGACCTGACAGAGGCCTTTCAATATCTAAAGAGGAGCTACAGGAAAGAAGGGGACAGAGCGCAAGTGAGGCTCTGGAGGAGGTTCACATGGGCCCAGCTTTCAAGTTTGATGAGGTTCCTCTGGATGGTGTCCATTCCTTCTAATGTGTCAACTGCAGCACTCAGCTTGGTGTCACTGGCAAACTTGCTTAGAGTGTGCTTGAGCCAGTCATCAATGTCATTGATTAATACGCTGAAAAGTACCGGTCCCAAGACATACCCCTGTGGGACAATGTCACTGGACTCTACCTGGGCATAGTGCCATTCTCCACAACCCTCTGTCTATGTCTATGAGTTTCCAACCAATTAATTATCCACCAAATACTCCACCCTTCAAATCCGTATCTCTCCAATTTAGAGATAAGGATGCAGTGGGGGACCATGTCAAAGGCCTTGCAGAAGTCCAGGTAGATGTCACTGGTAGCCTCCCCTTCATCCACCACTGTCATACAACCATGACATATAACTATCATATTATAAACTGAACCTACTTTTGAAAAGATTTAATATCTTCCACTGATCTTTTTTTTTTTTTTGTCTTTATTAACTTATTTCTTATACTTGTATACAGAATCTTTGCATTCCCATAGTGACTTTTAGTTTGTATCTATTGAAAAGTCATATTCAATATTCAGCAGCACAGAACATTTTTCCCAAAAGAAATTTAAAACCCACTGTTTTGATTAACACAGTGATTTTCTACTGTGCACAGAAAGAAAAAAAAAGGTAATTTGATGCAATATTGATTACCTTTTTTCATTGATATGTCCAAGTCATGCTCCAGAATCAGTTATTTTGTTGCACTCCCAGTGAAGGATCTAGGCCATGCAGAAGGGAGCAGAGTAGATCACTGATTTTCATCTGCTTGCAATTCTGCATCTGAGTTGCTAATCCTCATTTCATATCTGAACATATGGAGAAGAAAACATACAAGAGAAAGGGTGGTTTCTACAGTGTCATTTGTGGTAAGTATTTTTAATTACTTTCTTAGTAAAAAAATGTTTTTGCCATGTGACAGATATAAAAAGAGAAAGTGAATAATGCGTACTTGGACTAAATACTCACTTGTCCGTGCATGTTAGAAGGAGATACACTGACTACTCATTGCAGTGGCGTCATCAGAAAAAGCCAGCAAGTGTTCAACTCTTTCAAAAATCAGGCCATTTATTTGAGAGCCTAAATGTGCACTTGGCAGCTAGAATTCAGGCATATTTCTTGGTGCCATGCCTGTTAGCCTCTGAGATGCAAAACCCCAGTGCAGAGATCCAAATAAAATCTCAATGTTTTATCCTGCTGATGGCAGAGGAGGTTTTAACTCTTCTGGTGTTCCAAGATTTCACTCTGTATCTTCTCTGTGTTTAGTTTAATGCTCAGCATGCCTTCAGAGGTTAGTACACGTGATATTCATTTATTTGGTGAGTGCAGGACTATAGTAATAGTGATTTCCTCATTTATCAGCTTTAACAATAGAAATTTTCTTGTTGTCTTCCTGCCATAACCAATGAAAAAAATGCCACTAATTTTCAATAATTTTATGGGTGAAAAATCTTCATTTTAATGGTGCTCTTTATTGATCATTGAATCAGGGAAGTCAGTGCTACTGGGAAATATTCAGATACCTTTTTCTGGGAATTTTTATATGTCACATCTCTTAACATTTTACACAGTATAATGTATGTCACAAGGCAAACATTTCTATGAGCGTCAGAGATAAGTCGTCTTTCATGGTCATGGTTAAATGATACGTGGAAAATGACTGATCTGAGGCAAAGAAACTTCCACTTACAAAAGTAGAATTTTAACAAGATGAGTTCCCTCCTAGCACACTTCTTGGAAAGGCTACTTGTGTCATTAGCAGTCCCCCAAGCTACTGACTTCTACACCAACGGGGCTGATGCTCTAACAGATGGTGATGCAGACCAGCATTCAGCGGCCAACCAAGGCAAGGCACTGCTTCTGTTCCTTCATGGATCTTTGGAGGCCTCTGATCTACTCCAGACTCTATGTCCCACCACAAAGAGAGCGACATATTTATAGTGTATTCAGGAGAAAAGAAGTCTCTAGTCAGCATGTGAACATGACAGGACACTTGGAGTCTGCCTAGAGTTACAGAACAAAATAAAAACTAGTAGACTATGGAGTGTTATACTGAATGTTAAAAGAACAGTCAGAAAGGAAGGACAGCAAACACCAATCAGAGAGGGACAAATTAGATTTCTGAAAATTTTCTGCAGTATCTAGTGGAGTAAATACAATGCCAAACATCCGGACAACATACAACCTAGCTCCACTGAAGTCATGGCAAAACTGCCATTCACTTCAGCAAGACCAGAATCACTGCCACAGCAGTTCAATACTTTTCACTGTGTGTGATGCCAGTCGATTAAATACTCTGCTGTGATAATCATTAAAATGTGATTGAACCTGGAAATATTTTGCTGTCATCTTTTCCCCTTATGATCTAATTTCAGAGGTGTATTTCCACACATCCTCAACTTGATTTAGATCACAGAATCAAAGAATGTCGGGGATTGGAAGGGACCTCTAAAGATCATCTAGTCCAATTCCCCTGCTGGCACAGGAACACCCAGATTAGGTCACACAGGAACATGTTCAGGCAGATTTTGAATGTCTACAGAGAAGAAGACCCCCAAAACCTCTCTGGGCCTGTTCCAGTGTTCTGTTAACCTCATCATAAAGAAGTTTTTTCTCATATTTATGTGGAACCTCCTGTGTTCCAGCTTGCACCCATTGCCCCTTGTCCTATCATTGGGTGTCACTGAGAAAAGCCTGGCTCCATCTTCATGACACTCACCTTTTACATATTTATAAACATGAATGAGGTCATCCCTCTGTCTTCTCTTCTCTAAACTAAAGAGACCCAGCTCTCTCAGCCTTTCCACATAAGGGCGATGCTCCACTCCCTTAATCATCTTTGTGGCTCTGCACTGGATTCTCTTAAGCAGTTCCCTGTCCTTGAACTGAGAAGCCCAGAGCTAGACACAATATGCCAGATGCAGTCTCACCAGGTCAGATTAGAGGGAGAAGAGAACCTCTCTTGACATACTAACCACACCCCTTCTAATATAACCCAGGATGTCATTGGCCTTCTTGACCACAAGGGCGCTGTGCTGGCTCTTGGTCATCCTGCTGTATACCAGGACCCCTAGGTCCCTTTCCCCTACAGAAATCAAGGGAGTAGAAATTTGCTTGAAAATAGAAAGATAAACTCTACTTAAACATTGTTGAATTTTGCTCAGATTTTAGCTAAGAGTGCTTACAGATGTGCTTGAATAAACAACATAGTGAAATGAACAAAAAGTGGAGTTTAGAGTAGCACATTGCTCAAGTGCCATAAACTATTTCTAAAAAATCTAGGAAAAAAAAAAAAAAAGAAGAAGAAAAGCATTCATTTTGCCAGTAACAATTAACTCACTCTGCAGATGTTTGCACTGCCCTGGGATTGTTTGAGCAACCAAAAATTCAAAGAAGTTGAAAATTCACTGTTTAAAAACATTTGATACTACCAAACTTGCTGAACCCCACCTCACTTTCCATTCACCTACCTCTCATTTCGTAAGCTTCATTACAAGGATACTGTGGGAGACAGTGTCAAATGCCTTGCTGAAGTCAAGGTATACACAACATCCACTCTTTGCCTCTGATCTACCCAGCCAGTGATGACATTATTGCAGTCTACAAGATTGGTCTAGCATGATTTTTCCTTGATGAATCCATGCTGTCTTCTCCTGATAGGCTTTGTCTCTTCCAATTGCTTTGAGATAACATCCAGAACAAGTTGGTCTATCAGCTTTCCGGGGATGGAGGTGAGGCGACTGGCCTGTACTTTTCAAGTTGGGTATTTGGAAAAAATTCTTCTTCAAAAAAGCGGCCAGGCACTGGAATGGGCTGTGAAGGAAGGTGGTTGAGTCACTATCCATGGAGGTGTTCAAGAAACATTTAGATGTTGTACTAAGGGACATGGTTTAGTGGAGAAATATTAGTGTAGCCAGCAGTTAATGTGTATTATATGTCTCTTCCCAGCTTCCCTCTTTCTCCAGCTGGTAAAACAGCAAAGATAACCTGGGCTCCACTATTTTTTAATTGTATTCCCAGGGCTTTTTAGTCTTTGAATCTTTTCATATTCCACCTTCCAGCACTATTTGTACCCACATGGAAGAGCAATAGAGGACAACAGTCTGTGCTCTTGATGAGCTACAGCACCCTTTCAGTAATGTCCTGGAACTTGGCTCCCGGGAGGCAGCAGACCTCTCAAGACTCCCTTGTCAGACTGGCAGAGGGGAGCCTCAATGCCTTTTAACAGGGAGTCATTCACTACAAGCACCCAGCATTTCTTTTTACAGTATCCACTACAGGCCACCAGTGTGGTTTCTTCATGTAGATCTTAGTCATGGGAGTCAGGAGTATCTACAGCTGCAAGAGCTTCATACATCATTCTTCTAGTGAAGCTAGATGGTAGAGGCTGAAGCAGAGCCCTGCTTTTTACATGCTACCAGGGACCAAGGTTCCTCCTGCTCAGTAATGTGCCCAGCTGAAACATGATTATTAAATGACCTATCTCCTTCTCAGCACATCTAATACTACATATCCTTTCAACTGCTTCTTGCAAGCAGCTCAGCTACTTGTCTTAAAAGGTCATCCATCTGACCACATTTAATGCAGATGCGTACCTTATCAGTAGAAGGTCTGGGGTACTAAGTAGAATCACCCACCTGAATGGAGGTCTCCTTTCTTACCAATTTTGTCTGGGAAGAGGCATTTAACATCTCCTGGGATTTCCCTGAAGGGGTGTTGATTTTAGCCCACAGGTGAGTGCTCACAACTGTGCCAGCACTACTCTGCCTATGAACCTGCAAGCTAACTGCCATGATAGAGCAGAGCTGAGGTGCCCTCTATACTTGCATGCCCTGTGTAAACTGGGGCTCTAGCCTTCTATACAGAGGGCAAGGTCCATAGTATGCCAGAGTTGTGCGTGTCTCCATTAATGTCAGATGACCTGGCCCAGAAGTCTGATCTGCGATCAGGATGGAGTGACAGAGCACACAGTCCTGCATTTGTGATTGTTTCAATACTTCTGAATTTACCCAAATGCTGCAAGTTCCTCAATGGCCTTGTTTTTGCTTAAGATACCTGTCTAAAAAATAAATGATGATTTATCAGGAAGTCTTAGGCTCAATTCTGTAAAGCATAGTTACAACAGTTACAGGACAAATGTTTATCTCATTTCAGAACTTACACGTCGGTATTTGTGTTCATTTATTACAACTAACACTTTAAAATCACAAAATCAGCTGACCTCAATTAGGATTTAAACATCTAAAATGAATGGGTATTAACTGAATGATTGGTTTCTACCGTACAAACAATCCTTACATTCAGAATAATTACTGAGTAACTGGAGCTAAATTGCAAAATAATCATTTTTATTAGTTCAGCTTAATTAAACTGCAGGATCTGAGGATGTGAGATCAGTTTTTGGAGGGTGTTGGGCTGGGCATATCATATGGCTAAATGCAATGCTAAGGCCCAGTAGTGTTGCTTAGCAACTTCTGAGGGTTGAGTTTGGCAATTGATTATTGTTTGTGCTGTGGATACACCATGGCTTTTTTCAGGATGAGAGAAAGTGGAGCAAGTGATCCACCAACAGCAGAGAGACAACAGCAAAACTGGGACTTGCACTAAACGGCCACTGTGAAAGAAGCCCTTGTGCAGTAGCTGTTTCTTGACAAGTTCCTTTTCTGAATACACTCATTCTTTCCATGCAAACATAACATCCTTTTGTAAAGGATTAACCAATATCAGGATGCACACATTTGTTAAAGAGCAAGAACATCCATGCTTCAAAACTAGCTGTTTCGCTTTACATTCGTACTTGAATCTAAACTGGCTTTCAAGTTCAAAGGCTGTAACCTATAACCTATCCAAGAAACCATACTGCTTGTATGCTTCTTTGTTTGAAATTGCACTTAGTTTTGCCTTAGTTTGAGCTCAGGTGCCCCAAGACAGTAGGAATGGACAAAGAGGTAGAGGTAGATGATTGTCCCCCTCTGCTCTGTCCTTGCAAATCCCCACTTGCAGTACTGCATCCAGGCCTGGAGCCTCCAGCACAAGAAAAATGTGGAGCTGCTGAAGCAGGTCAAGAGGAGGGCCATGAATATGATCAGAGAGCTGGAGCACCTCTCCTATGAGAAAGGTTGAAGGAGTTGGGCTTGTTCAGCCTGGAGAAGAGAAAGCTCCAGGGAGACATCATTGCAGCCTTTCAATAGTTGATGGGAGCTTATAAGCAGGAGGGAGACTGACTTCTTACACAGTCTGATGCTGACAGAAAAGGGGAGAATGGTTTTAAATTAAAAGAGGAGAGAATTAGGGCAGATGTTAGGAGGAAATTCTTTACTCAGAGACACTGGAACTGTCTGCCCAGAGAAGCTGTGGACATCCCATCCCTAGAGGCATTTGAGTCCAGGTTAGATGGGGCCCCAGGCAGTCTAACCTGCTGGCAACCCTTCCCATGGGAGGCGAGTTGGAACTAGATGATCTTTAAGATCCCTTCCAACCCAGCTGGTTTCATGATTCTGTGAAAGAAAATGCTGAGTCTATGCTGTCTTCCTAGAGAAAGGTACCAGGTTGCTCCAGTGCCCTTCTCCCATGTCTAAACCTGGACAAATGTTCCCAGCCTTCTCCATTCTGCAGGCAATTCTGGCCTCACTTGCTCTCATTGCTCTTCTCTTATGAGGAAGGCCTCAAAAGAGGGAATAAAGCTCAAAGGAGCTTCTAACTTCTCTACCTGGTGAAAAAGGGTTGGTCACTAAAAGCACTTTTGCAAGCACAGAGCAGCGATGCTCCCCACTCAGCAGCCAGCTTTATGTTATTCCTACTGAATGCCCACAGTGTATCAGTCACGCGGTTTTTTTGCCCTTCAGGTGGAGGTGGAAGCAATGCTGTCAGTGTGTGAGTACATTCAAAATTCTGATTCATTTCTAAAAAGCTTTTGCATAAACACATACAACTGAATTATTTATGAATTTCTACCCTTCTCCTCCAACAGTGATAAAACAACTTGCTGAAAAAGGCCAGAATATGGTGGAAGACCTTTCATAAAAAACTGAAAAGCATTTCCTCTGTGCTGACAATATCATTTGTTAAGAATTCTGAAAGCAAAAACTTTGCATAATGCTGCAGTGAAAAAAAACTTGGAAGTAAATTTACCTTTTTTTTGTAATTTAAAAGAAATATCTAAAGGACAACTTCTGTTCCTTCAGAAAGTAAGGGGAGCTACAATTCTATTTCATCCAGGATGCTGAAGTTATAACGTACTTTACATATGAACTATGGAAAGAATTTGACAATACATCTCAAAAAATCAACTAGCTTGTTTTATAACAGACCAAAATAACTACATTTTTTTTTCCTGCAGTTAAATCATTTGGAATTTGACAGAGCTCTTGTCTTTCAGCTTTCTAATTGGCATTTGCAACAAGATTGATGTCTTGTTATTGCAAATGCCTTTTTTGTCCATGGAGTCAAGTTGTTCGAAAAAATATTTCATGAGAAAAAACTGCCCTAATAACAATGAATACTATTTTGAAAATTATTTCACTGCATAAAGAATTTTACATAATTTACACATGTTAACTGATTTTTAACTTGCCAGTGATATATGAGGCATCAATCAAAGAAAATAGCCAGCAAAGGACAATACCTTGAGAAGATTGCACATTTACATAGTGAGTCTACATTTAACGAGTAGTTGATCGTGTAAAATCATGGCCTTTTACATAGGGTGAGCTCTGCCTAGATATGCCAGCTGTTAGGTACAGTGACCACTAAAGATATGCTATTTACTAGACTGTTATCTGGGGCTAATCAGCTCTCTGCTCACCATCACGACCTTGCAACAACACCTGTCTGGATCGCCCAGCCACGCGGGGCATGGACATGATCATCCAAACCCACCAGGGAAGAGAAATTATTTTATGCTGGTGTTCAACAAGTATAGAAGCACTTTGCTTTCTTTATCACCATGAGAGAGAAGGAAAATAAACAGCCCTAAACTATGATTGCTCTAATCACTAAACATCAGGAAAGGACAATTTAAGATAAGATTTAAACCCAAAACACTCTACCTGCCTGGATATCCCCCAGCCAACAACAGGCCGGTAGGACTCTACAGCCTCTGGTTCCTTATTGCTACACTTTTTATTTGCTTGGTAAACATTTTTGGCTTTTTTTTTTTTTTGCCACCTTTGACAGTAGGGTTTTATCATCAGTCAGAAATAAATTGACCTAAACATGTAATCTCTCTTATGGGAGCTTCAGTTATTTCAGCTTTTGAAGAAGAGAGAGTGGGTATGTGGGAATGCCAGGAAGAAGCAGTTCCTTCTGCCAATGCAGTTTGAACATTCACTTTTTGTTTTCAGGCAGTAGTCTCAAAGACAGAAATTCCCATAAGCTTTGGGCTGCAGATATTCGACCCAAGCTCTGTTGAACAAAATTGATTCTGAAGTTAGTTCTTCAGCTGTTATTAATGTTCTTGTTTTCTGAATTATAACTCAAACAGATATGAAAACCTGTGTCATTGTCACATTTTCGTCTTCCAACCCACACACTCTCTACCTAGATATTATGTTGTCTGTCTGAAAATTGAATTAGTTTCCAGGTTGAATGAAGTTCATAAAACTTCTAGCAAAACTGGGCTGAATTTGATAAGCATCAATCCACATTATGGCTTCTAGTAAGCTTCTACTCTCTGTACTAGTGTATGATGTTACTTTCCCATGAAGGAGACAGCTTGGTCTACAAGGCTTTCAGTTTTACAAATGTGTCACACTGAAGCCCTGCTGTACTCTGCTGAAGAGGACATTTTCTACTGTTCTTGATAGTTACCAGGCCCAATTATTGAGAAATTAATTCAGGAACCAATATAGATTCTGAAGTAGCTTTCACCTCTGACTTCATCTTGCTCTGAGTCAAGGGCTTTCAGAAGATGGTAAATAAACTGTTTTAAAGAGCTGTGCTGCTGCCATGGCAGCTGAGGGTCAAATTCTCATTTGTTTAACAGCACAGGCAAAGCAAAAAGCATTAAATGGTCCAGCAGCTAGGTGAAGGTAAACATCCCTGCAAGAGATGTCCTGGTAAAAGCAAGGTGCCCTGCCAAAGGTATCCTGGGCTCCATCAGAAGAGGAGTGGCCAGCAGGGACAGGGAGGTGATTGTCTCTCTCCATTCTGCTCTTATGAGGCCCCACCTGAAGAACTTTGTCCAGGCCTGGAGCCCCCGGTACAAGAAAGACAGAGAGCTGTTGTAGAGGGTCCAGAGGAGAGCTACAAAGATGATCAGAGGGCTGGAGCACCTCTCCTATGAAGACAGGCTGAGGGAGCTGGGCTTGGAGAAGAGAAGGCTGCAGGGTGACCACACTGCAGCCTTTCAGTACTAAAGAGAACCTACAAAAGGGGGGGAGCCAACTCTTTACAAGGGTAGACAACAGCAGGATAAGGGGAAATGGTTTTAAGCTGAAGGAGGGAAGATTTAGGTTGGATACTGGGGAAGTTCTTTACAGAGAGAGTGGTGAGGTGCTGGAACAGGCTGCCCAGAGAGATTGTGGATGTCCCATCCCTGGAGATGTCCAAGGCCAGGTTGGATGGGACCCTGGGCAGCCTGGTCTAGTATTAGATACAGAGGTTGGTGGCCCTGCAAGTGACAGGGGGGTTAGAGCTTGATGATCCTTGATTCCAACCCAAGTCATTCTATGACTCTATGAAAGCAGATGTGGGATGCGTACAAGCTCATTTATTTCCAAACACAGAGTTTAGGATGCAGAAGTTCAGATTGAGCTTCCCTTTGTCATTCTCAAGTGCACAGCACTAGACAGTGGTACCTGTTCAGTCTCAAAATCTGGTCAAAGAAAATTTGGTCTACTGACTTATGACCAGGGATACAAAATGAAGGCACCAGGAGAAGGAGAAAATTAACTGCGACTGTTAATGGATTTCATCTGAGCAACTTTTGTCTCGTACATCACATATTAATGCAGCCTTTAAAATTTTATTATTTCTTATTTTTAAAGTCAGTAATAGAATAAATTAAATTATGCATTATTAATAATATACCTTAAAAATATATTAAAGACATTCAAGAAGGCAAGCAGTATTTACAAGTGTTCATTGCAAAAATTGAGATTGTGGTGCTACCTATGGAAAAAGGTATTTGGATCCCTTTTTAAGACCTTGCCAAAGCATGTTTCTGGATGCTATCAAGATTTTCTGCTGGGATGGCAACTCTCAAGGATGATGGAAAAACAAAACTGGAAACAAAGTTGGCTTTGCTTTTCAGGTCTGGTTGCCAAGAACTCCCCAGACAAAGTGCATGTCAGGCACAGATGTGGTTTATACAGTAACATTTGTTAAAGTGAAAGGTTGTTCCATGGGATTCATTGGTCTGAAGACAGTTACAGACCTCATGAAAAGTAATTGTCATGAAAAGCACCTTGCTCCATAATAGAGAGATGGAAAACAGAAAATCAAGACTATGAGGGATGCTGTTAGAAAGAAAATCCCCACAGAAGTTGCTGTGCCAGTGTTACAGAGATATATGAGCTTAAGCAGATGTGTGTAATATCTTATAAGTGTGAGGTTAAACATCAAACAGAAGTAGGCAGTTACAAGTAACCCCATGCCCACAAAAACAGAGAAAAAATGCGTTTCACAAAGCTCTATCATGAGAAATTGTGCAGAGCATGAGAGTTGCAAGCATATAACTGCCCTCAGCATCAGCCCTGCTCATCCCAGTTTCAGCTCACTGCTCAGGGGAATGGGCAGAGCTGTGTTCCTTCACCGTGTAAAGACCTCCAGGACCTCACTGCCTTAAGGCTACTGCTATAGTGCTGTTCTAATAGCCAATGTCTTCTTTAAAAGTCATTACTCCCACTCCATTTAAACACCTTGTCCTGTGTTGATATGCATATTGAACTGCTTTCTCTATAAAGTATAATACATGGAGCAGAGCCCTTCCTGTAGCATGGTTAAATGAATACGTTGCTATTTCACTGTTACTGTTATCTACAAGGTAAAGGAAGAAGTACTGACAACAATGGAATGGATCTATACTAAAAATTCTATCAATATAAACATAAACAGATCCCTCCTCAGCTATGATAGTTATGCTAGCACAAAAGCTGTGCTGAGATGAGTGTAAGCCTATGGTCATACAATCCAGAGTATCAAAAGTACTGGGATTTGTGTTATTGCTCATCAACAGGTACCATGATAATCTGTAGCTTTTGTTGCACAAAAGCACACTTTTGTTTTGAGTGCATATTTCCCATCAGCTAATTTTACTTCTCAATTCAGATGGATTAAAAAGAGCATCAGCAAACAGAAATTTGCATAGTGGTGGTAGTTCAGTAATTGTAAATCACAAAGCAATATTCTACTTTTCTTACACTGTCAGAGCTGAGGTAAAGTAACTGCAGTAAAAAGGAAAAAGATGGCTCCTGCAGAATTCCTGGGGTACGGACAAGGCCTTTCCATGAGGTACACCACGTCAAACAAAACCAGTCCTCCTTCCTCACTGCAGTAATAAATAATTGCCAAACCGAAACAGCTAAGGACAATTTCCAATGATCTTGAGAAATGTTATTTTAATAAGGAACAGAGCACTGTTGAAGCAATTATACTGTTGTAAACAACAACAAAAAAACACAGAAAACCCCACACAACAGGATTTCAGCATCTAAAGATCTGTAAATTTATCAATGCTACTGTCATATTTTCAGCCAGGCATGGCTTACACCATGGCCCTAATGTATTCCACAGTGCTGCTTTCTCTGTCATACTCCTTCTTTCCAATGCCCATATGTGCATTAGCAGTGGAAGGCAGCAATCCCTGCCTGCCACAGTGATAGGTTATAGGAATTTTGTGACAGAGATCTGGGAGGGAGGGAAGGTTTTCTGTAAATCACAACATGGGAAATACAAGAATATCTAAGTGACAAATCTGGAATTCAATTCAGGACACTTATCCTTGAATTTAAATTCTACAGAAAGGCATTACATAATAAGAACACAACAAAGTGATAAAACACAGCTTCATTATGTGTTCTCTGTTTACATATTATGTGTGCTTTTAGTTTACTTGCTCAGATCAGAAGCATCCAGTATTTAACTGAATTTCCCTTATTATGTGAGTTACGTTTTCTCCCAAATGAATGACAGCATGGAAAATGTATGTGAGCATTTTTCTGTATATATTGACAGAACCTCTCCTCTCCTCTCCTCTCCTCTCCTCTTCTCTCCTCTCCTCTCCTCTCCTCTCCTCTTTTCCCATTGCTGCCCATGTTCAGCTGAGGTTCTATAGGCAGCTTTACACTGTGGGGTTCTTTCTGATCAAATTTCAGGAGCTTTAAATGCTAATACTGCTTATAAGATTCACTTTCAATCCCTTGGAACATTTCTCTTCTTAACTGTCTTTTCTCTCATACATTTTTAGAGAATTATTCCACTAATGAGGGGATTAATGTTAAGTCATTTCATTATAAATGAGTTGGATGCAATGTTAATATCTTGAGTTAATCTGCATTTGGCAAGCACAAGCCTGCTTTTGTCCATCCTTCCAAAATATATTCAGAATGACAGATTCCTTAGATGTCATAAATAAAATTACTGAAGATAACCAACTTGTGAGACAGGACTGAATACCTTTTACAATGAAGAAAACTAAGCATTATCTCCCAGAAAATTATGTAAACTACATAAGGCTGCAGGTTTTTTGTTTGTCTGTTTGTTTTTCCCCAGTTTTTACCAAATATAATTCTGAGGGCTCAAGTTCTTATTTTTTGTCAGATGCTGCAATGGCAAGATTCAATCTGCAAATGCAGATGGGCAATAACAACGGAAAGGCTCGCACATTTCTCCTTGAGCTTGCCAAATGTGGTGAGAATGCTTTGAGAAGGCTCAAGCCTACTGGCTTGACCAGTTCTGGCCACTGCTCAGGCTGGGACCCCGCTACTACAGATGATACCTGCACAGATAACATCTCTGACTGTGCCAGCAGCTGATCACCCACGCCTGCCCCACAGCCAGCCACCTCCAGGCTGCAAGCAGGCTGAGGATGAAGCAAACTGTGCTCTGGAAAGGGGCTGGGGAATTGGGCAGCACTAGAAGAAAAGAAAAAAAAGACTTTCTGAGTCATCTTCCCCTTTGCAAGGCAGCCAGCTAAATGCAGCCTCCATCCTTCCTCTTGGCGGAGAGGCATCTGGAACTGGATCCCGCTTCCTGTGAGAGAGCAGATGAAGATGTCAAAGGGATGAGAAGTGTTCCTTCTGAGAAGGAAATCTGCCCTCTGAGGGTAGGCTGTGGAAAGGCTGATCTCCAGGATTCACCTTTTTACAATGGTACAAAAGCTGGTTTTGAGGAGTCGTTACTAAAGACTGTGCTACTGGCTGAGAAAATCAATAGATCTTCCTAGAGCAGCAAAGAAGCTGGTCTCATGCATCAGGCATCACACTGGCTGAACTGGGGTGCAGGAAATAATGGACATTACCTCAGTCTTCTGCTAGTTTTGAAGTGAACTATTGCAGGCAAGAAGAGGAAAAAAAAAAAAGTGAGGAGAAAAGAAAAAAGATTGATTTTCCTTTTGGCAAATATTTGGCTACAGGAATGTGCTCATCTGTCATTTGTCTTGTCTCAAGAATTGGCCTTTTCAGAATGAAACAAACATTGCTACATTGTATGGCATTTTGTATTGACACAAAAGTCTCACTGAGGATAACAGACATTTATAGAGCAATTCACGTCTTTAAAATTATCCACCTTTGCCTTTGCTTAGTTATATGTCATCTAATAGCTTGCATTTGCTATTTGATGTGTAGACAGAGTAGACTGTGTTGCTTACAGCACTGTGAAAAGCCTGCTGTCTGTTAAGACTTACAATTTCTGTACGTCCTACCTGATAGCAGGATTTTATGTAGACAGGTAAAAGAAGACTACAGAATCACAGAATCACAGAATCACCAAGGTTGGAAAAGACTTACAAGATCATCCAGTCCAACCATCCACCTATCACCAATAGTTCTCACTAAACCATGTCCCTCAACACAAAATCCAAACGTTCCTTGAACACCTCCAGGGTCGGTGACTCCACCACTTCCCTGGGCAGCCCATTCCAGTGCCTGAAATGCCTACATTGCCCCACCTGGTTCTTAGAGGGAGCAGAAAATGGCTGCAACAGCCAAGATTCCCTAGATGATCTATATAACTCCCTAGAAGATCCACACAGAGGTTTTCCCTACACTATCTCACACTGCATACAGCAGATAGGAAATAGAAAATACAAACAATTGCTGACGGTTGGCATAATACTGCAGATTCCAGAAAATTCTGCGTGTCCAGGCAAAATTCAGGGAAATGAAGGTAGCTTGCTTGTACCAAGCTTCCCAAAAGCTCATCCTCTCTATTTCTTATCACCTGATCACAGGTGCTTAGGAGTGATCACAAGTGATCAGAAGCACTCTTCATTTCCTGAGTGCTTGGTGAAACAGGGAATAGAGCTTTGATTGCCAGAAGCCTTAACCTGTGGGTACCTCCTGGGAGATAACTACTCCTGTGATGCACAGCAAGGATGAGGTCACCGAAAAGAAAGGCAGAAAAATTCCTGCATCTCTCAGAATAATTTAATTCTTGGATCTTCAGCTAAAGCCCATTATCCTTCACAAAGAGTTAATCTGGACTATTAACATTTACATTCTAATCACCATCCCCTCTCATGCTCTGCTCAACTATCAGAATGCAAAGACGCGGATAATTTAATTGTCTGGCTGACAACACATATAAGAATACTCTGGGAATAGCATTATCTGTGCCTGAATGTAGGGTTTGCATTCCTGTTTAGGTAGCTGGATAAGCACTCTGGTTGTCAGGGTTATTATCACATCAAGAGTTTAACGGCAGCTGATCTTAATACCTTCTGCAAAGATGCCCTAAAGGCCCAGTCTTGCTGCCTTCTTTTGGGGATCTCTGAAACCTACAGTAAGCAAATGATGTACAATGTGTATCTTTGTGTAAGTTAAATCTCGGAAATTTTGTCTGATACTGAAGCAACATGTTTTACTGACAGTCTGTGGAAGGCGTAAGACTCATAGAGAACATTACTATTTTTGCACAAATTCTAGGCTATTCTCCACAGAGTATTAACTTTTGAAGTACAAGAAAAGCCAGTGAACAGCCGGGAACACCCTAGCAATCACAGCTTTCATGGCCATACCAAACGATTTGATCAAGGATACCTCTAAGGGTAATCTGGTATCTTCAGTGATATATAAGAAAGGACAACCAGAGCCTACTAATACAAATGAAAAGCAGCAAAAATTGTTTCTCAGTTGCCTAATCCAAGGTGTTTCAAGGTTTAAAAGGGAAAACATTATATCTTTGTATAAGAACACATGTCCAAGCTTTTGGTTAGATTTTGTTGGTGTGTATGCGCACATGCTAGCAGATGCGTTTACTGTAGGATTTACCAAAGATATCTGCCTTCAGCATGGAGGTGAAGACATGGCACATCAATGCTATAATGATAAAGGAAACATTTTCTGTTTCAAAGAGTCCTTTTCAATAAAGACAGAGCAGCTGTTTCAGTAGATAAAGACAGATATTCAGAAAAAAGCCATTTTTTAGGTTTTGGTTGAAAAACCAGTGCTAATACCATTTGGAGAACAGTTTAGTTCTTCCTTATGGTGGGAGAGAAAAGCAGTATGTTATACCACAAAGCCAAGCATCAGTTTCCCATATTAAATGGACTCCACCCTATGAAAACCCCAGCACTAGCAGTAGCACAAGACAAACAGACAAGCTTACAGGCACATAAAATTCTTAAGTGGGAGCAGCAACCTTTATAGCTAACTGCAGCTGAATGCAAGTGCAAGTTAGCAGACTTCTCTGCGTTAGACTGCTTATGTTAATAATTTAGACAATCTGAAAGAAAAGGTGGTCGGTACCTGTGAAATGGCATTAGAAACTGAAGCATTAAGCTGGCTGAGGCTGCTGGAACAGGGAAGCACTACAGCTCGTAGCAGACATGCCTGAGATGCAAGGATTAGGATATGTGACATCTTCACAGCATGAGCCTCATGCCAGCGGGCTCTTAAATCACTAAGTGTCCAGGCAATTTTCACTGTGCTCTCATCCATTCCCCACAAAGCAAGACCAGCAGGGGAAAAGCTGCCACTGTATATGAAGCGAGACTAGTGAAACACCTGCTGGGACAGAAACCATATTCATGAGGTATGTAAATGAGGTGACAACAGGAGGACGATGTAACTGGTCCTGAAGCATCAACTCTGCTGCATTGAACGCAGCTTCTCTTAGTATATGTGGCTTGTGAACGAAAACCTTGCTGTTACAGAGGCAGCATGTGCTGCTCAGGAAGTATACAAAATGCAGGGCAATTAGCCTCATCTCAGGGAAACAAATAAAACAATGAAAATATAATTTCCAGAGTATCAGAAAGTCCTAAGAGACTTGAAAATGTCCATCCACAGAAGCTAAGAAGTACCCAAACCTGTGAAGGCTCCTGTTGGAGCTATCTCTCTGTCAAAAGCAGTACAGCCACACTAATAAAACAGTCATCAGCCAGGCTAACAAACCCAAGCAGGGTGGCACACTAATTCACTTCCCAGTGCACAGACTGGGCTTTTCTCTGCCTCACCCTTCATGCTGTGAGATCTGCCATAAGGTCTCTCAAGCTGGAGGATGGCTGGGGGCCATCTGAAGTCTTTTCCAACTTCAGTTATCTTATGGCACTATGACCAAACCATCCTAAAATCTGCTAACAAAAACCTGAAATTAAAACCATGTGTCTGATTTCTGCTATTTTTTCTTCCTGAGTAGAATGTTTTCTCACAGGCCAAAATAAATATTTTTCATATATATGTCAAAATACATTGCAAAAATATTCCCTCCGTGGGGAATTCATTTCAGTGAGACTTTTGCAGTAAATAAATGATTATCCAATGGAAATGAGCATAGTTTTGACCAAGAGTTCTAAAATGTCTAGAAGAAAAAGATCTAGTCATAGATCATATCAGCCATTGACTAGATACAAGCAACACGTCAACAAAATGGTGAAGGACTTTCACTGACAGAAATAATTTCTGGTTCCATTTCTATTTCCACCCCCTCCTTCTTCTTTCTGAAATTTTGTCATTATGTGAACTGATGTATTGATAATGAAACTTGTCATAATTCCTCTTCTAGGACATTCGTCAATTAAACTAAATATAGCCATAAAATCCTGTTAGATAAGATAATAGAGTGCTGCAGTAATAGTGTGCCAGCTGTTAATGAGAGCTGTTAACTCCCTCCGAGAGTGTCACTGGGTCTGGGACTGCTGCTATTGATGAGCTGAAACTCTCCATTGACAGTAACATATATGTAGACCCAACCAAGAGTGGGCTAAGGCAACACCAGCATATGTACTGCAACACCTGCACAAACTTCTAGAGGTCAGCTTAGCTTAATTGTATTTCTGGAAGACAGATAGAGAATAATCTGGAATAAAAACTGATGCACACTGTTCATATCGCATAATAGAGATGAACAAAGTAGCTTCATTACTGTTCGAACAGTGCTGAAATATTTTTATATAGGCTGGTAAGTTCTTAAATTAAGATATGTCTGGTTTAGGTAGTGGTGGATGCTAAATGCTTGATTTTGGCGATGGGTGAACATGACTGACAACAAATGCCTTTTTATTTCAAGAAAATGTCCAGACATGGCTATGAAGAATGAGTGGCTTAACTCACAGCAACTCAGGCTGCTGTTAGGGGTTTCTCTACACAGCAAATGTTTTCTGCTGTCGTATTATAATTATATTGCCATTATTGTATTTAATGCTATGATACGTGCATATCATAGACCGAACACAGTGTACTTGCATAGTCACAACTGTGAATACTGTGCAAAGGATATAAAAAACAGAACAGTACTAGATGATAGAGAAAGGAAGAAAGAGTGAAAAATAAAGAGAAAGAAAAAAAAAAGGAAAAGGAGAAAAGGAAAACAGGAAAAGAGGAAAAAGGAAAGGAGAAAAAAGGGAAAGTATTATACCAGGGAATGAGGATGCCTACACAGGAGATTACAAAGGTGTTCGTCTTCTTAGTACACATCTCTGAACAGGCAAGGATCCAGGCTGGTCTTATTCGTGGGAGGTCAGAGTCAGTTCTTTTAGTAGGCTGTGCAGGGAGAAGCACTCCTTCCCTGTACACAGTTTCCAGTGGTACCAAGCCACTGCTATTAATATACGAACAATACTTTGATTTCACATTCTAGCAGTCCTGCTTTCTACAGATCAGTACTGAAGTGACAAATTTGGGAATGTTGGATATCTTTGGATATGAAACATTTAAATATCTAGCCAGAATTTTAGCCTGGTCTCAGTAAGAATTAAAAATTCAACACTAAAGAAAATCAAATTCTCTTGGGTGCTTTCTCTGAAAAGATATCAACTGACTAGGCAGAAATTATTTCGCCAATGCTGAGGAATTTGACTCGGTGGTTACTATTGCTTTGCATGGCCTTTTGAGACAGAAAAGCCTGAATCTTATACCGTAGCTATCCAGGATCATGAGAGCAGCTGAGGGCTGCAGTGCTGAGCAGAGAAACCATGGAGAAAAACACACAAACTGCGTGAATAGTAGATTTGCCAGGCAGATTCAAAGGGCCTATGGGAATGGCTGTAAGAACAGAGAAGGGTTTAACTGGAGTTGAGCTTGAAAAAGAGTCAGTCAAGCAAACAAACTCAAAATTGTGCCTTAAAAACAAACAAACAAACAAACAAAAAAGCCACCCAAACTGTTTCACTTATCTGGGCTACCAAAAAGTTAAGCCTGCATACAAATTGTAAGAACAGTAGTAGGAACTGTCTACAGAAGAAGCAAGGAAAAGGTGGTGAGCACTACATCCATTCATAAGCTAGATGAATCACCACAGCAACAGTGCTGATGAACAAACGAAGGCTTTATCTTACTTGGTAACATGCTTACTGTTGAGGAAGATAACGCTTGCTGCAAGGCAAGTGGTGATTGATAGAAACTCAGCTCTCTCCCTTCTGCTTAGAAAGGAAGAGTGAGATGGGACAGCTGGGTATGCAGTTAATGACTCGTTTGCTGGGACTTTGCTGCTGTAAAGTCCAATATCACCATGAGCATATCTGCACAGTGCAGTTCCAGGCTCAAATCACTTATTACTGTGCTGCTGCATTAGGCTGGGACTGCATCCAGATAAGAGGCAGGAGCACTCTCAAAAGATGTCATTTCTAAACTGCATTACACCTGAAGAGCATTCAGGTAATTTGTGGTGACATTGCTTATAATAAGGCCAGTGTGAAAGGGTAAAATATGGGCACATCAGAGAGATCTGAGGAAGAAGAGCTAGGCTGGAATGAGGAAAAGGGGAAGAAATGCAGAATGGCTGTGGACTGCCAGTGTTTGCATTATCAAAACTGGAATACCTGAAGCACTCTGGCTATTTCCTTCAGGTAACCTTAACCTCTCTCTGCCTACATTGTGGGGAAAGCTTCCCACATTGTCCCCTTCAAGGATTTTCACAGAGGGCATGGATACCTTTGCCAGAGCCACTCTGAATGAAAAAGGAGACTGTTCAGCTCCCAGCATCACCTGCATTTGGTTAACAAGTACAGGGCCTGCAGGACTGTGACTTCAAGCTGCTGCCAAAATGCCCAGTGTGATGATGACTCATACACTCCAGATACACCCTGCCATGTTAATTGTGCAGCAAAAGGCAGTAAAATGCTTTGCACTGTGTGGTATCCAAGGTTTGGCAGCCATAGGAACAGATGGGAGGGAGGTGTGAGCGTGGCTGGGAGCATTTAGAGTTTGCAGGGCTGTGGTGGCAACGACATCTGACCTGAAGTGCCCCGCGCCTCAAGAGTGCAGAGCATCCTCACTGCACAGTCTTGAATCCTTGCCCTGCACCTCTGGGTGCCTGAGCTGTTGGCACAGGAAGCTAATGGCCCTCTCAGATCTTACTGCAGTACAGCAGGTGGAAAAAGCAGCTTCAGCTAAGCCAGAAGCACATTCCTGTTCTCACCTGCTCAGTTTCATAGTGCAGAAGGATTGTGTAACTACTAAATCTGTTACGAAGCTGTTACGAAGTACAGAAAGAAAGCTTAATGCTTGAACTAACTGATGCTTCTCCACTCAAAAAAAATTTATATTGTTGTCAGGGCCTGCAGGGATGAGACGAGGAAGGCTAAAGCCCGCCTGGAATTTAATCTGGCAAAGGTGATAACAATAAATAATAAATAATATAATAAATAAGGCTTTTTTAAGTATGTTAAGGGTAAAAGGAAGACTAGGGAGACTGTGGCTCCCCTACTAAGTGAGGGGGGTGTTCTTATAACGGGGGATGCTCAGAAGGCGGAGATACTGAATGCCTTCTTTGCTTCTGTCTTCAGTGAAAAAGCTCTCCCTTGGGAATCCCAGACCCTGGAGGTTAGTGAGAGCATCTGAGGAATGGAAGACTTCCCTTTAGTCAGAGAAGAGGCGCTCCGAGAGCGCCCAGGCAACACCAATGTTCATAAATCCATGGGACCCAATGGGATGCATCCACGGGAGCTGAGGGAGCTGGCAAAGGTGATCGCTGAAACGCTTTCTGTCATCTTTGAGAGGTCTTGGAAAATGGGGGAGGTGCCTGAAGACTGGAGGATAGCCAGTGTCACCCCGGTCTTCAAAAAGGGCAAGAAGGAAGATCCAGGCAATTACAGGCCAGTCAGCCTCACCTCTGTCCCTGGAAAGGTGATGGAACAGCTGGTGCTGGATGCAATCTCCAGTCAACTAGAAGAAAAGGAGTTTATCAGGAGTAGTCAGCATGGGTTCACCAGGGGGAGGTCATGCTTGACCAACCTGGTAGCCTTCTATGATGTTGTCACTGACTGGGTGGATGGGGGGAGAGCAGTGGATGTAGTCTACCTTGATTTCAGCAAGGCATTTGATATTGTCTCCCACGACATCCTTATAACAAAGCTGAGGAAACATAGGATAGATGAGTGGACAGTGAGGTGGGTTGAGAACTGGCTGACTGGCAGAGCACAGAGGGTCATCATTGGCGGTGTAGAGCCCGATTGGAGACCTGTAGCTAGCAGTGTTCCTCAGGGGTCGGTGCTGGGTCCCGTCTTGTTCAACATCTTCATCAATGACTTGATGAGGGGATAGTGGCCATCCTCAGCAAGTTTGCTGATGATATGAAGTTAGGAGGATTGGCTGACACCACCTGAAGGCTGTGCTGCCATTCATTGAGACCTGGACAGGCTGGAGAGCTGGGCAGTAAGAAACCAGATGAGGTTTAACAAAAGCAAGTGTAGAGTCTTGCATCTGGGGAGGAGTAATTGCATGCACCGGTACAGGCTGGGGGATGACCTGCTGGAGGGGAGCTCTGTGGAGAGGGACCTGGGTGTCCTGGTGGACGACAGGTTGGCCATGAGCCAGCAGTGTGCCCTTGTGGCCAAGAGGGCCAATGGCATCCTGGGGTGCACTAAAAAGAGCGTGGCCAGCAGGTCGAGGGAGGTGATCCTCCCCCTCTACTCTGCCCTGGTGAGGCCTCATCTGGAGTACTGCGTCCAGTTCTGGGCTCCCCAGTACAAAAAAGACAGGGATCTCTTGGAAAGAGTCCAGCAGAGGGCCACAAAGATGGTGAAGGGCCTGGAGCATCTCCCCTGTGAAGAAAGACTAAGTGAACTGGGTCCATTTAGCCTTGAGAAAAGAAGACTGAGAGGGGATGTGATCCAGGTCTATAAATATCTAAGGTGTGGGGGGCAGAGTGGCAAGGCCACACTGTTTTCAGCAGTGTGTGGAGACAGGACAAGGGGGAACGGCCAGAAACTGCAGCATAGGAAGTTCCGCACAAACATGTGCAAGAACTTCTTTACAGTGAGGTGACGGAGCACTGGAACAGGCTGCCCAGGGAGGTGGTGGAGTCTCCTTCTCTGGAGATGTTCAAGACCTGCCTGGATGCCTACCTGTGCTACCTGGTGTAGGGAACCTGCTTTGGCAGGGGGGTTGGACACGATGATCTCTGGAGGTCCCTTCCAACCCCTACAATTCTGTGATTCTGTGATTTTGTGATTCCTTAATGCAAAAAAAAAAAAGAAAAAAAAAAAGAAAAGAAAAAAAAAAAAGGGTAAAAAGAACACAAGGACTCAAGAAAGCCGGTAAGGACAATTTTCTCATACTATTTCCTCTTCCTAGTATCTGGACACAATGTGACTCTTGTGGACTTCTTACAGATGGGCAGATGGGCCAGAGAATATTTCACACACTATACATGCCAGGCTCAAGTAGGCTGCTCAAAAGAGTAAAACAGTTTTGTACAGTAGCATTCAATAATCTCAGCTCATTTATTTAAATTTTGAAAGTCTCACTTAGACACTTCCTGTCACTTTAATGTCTTTGTAATGTTTTCGAGAAGAACTGTCATCAAACAATCCTGAATTTTTATATCATCATTGTTAAAAATAATGATTCCAAATTATGAATGCACAGAATAGCTATGTTGAGTCATTTATACTATTTACAAAATATTCTCTTATTTATCTGATGTTTCAAAATTCTGGAATCACTTGAGAATCTCTGGGAAGTGAAGTTTAATTCAGCCTCTTGGCATGTGCAATCAGTTGGTTGCCTTAGCTACTCCTCAGATAAATCTGTAGCATCCAAATGAAAGCTGAGCCAACACATCTATGTTGGACTGTTGGTTAAAATGAGATTTAAAGGCCAATGCGTATAGAGTTCAAGCAACATCAATAATTCTGATAACTCATCAAAACCTTACTGTGCTCATGTTAGTGGGAGCTTATCATTATGTTTAGCACACTCAACAGGATGAATACTTTGCTCTCCAGCTTTATTTGCACTCAGGGATATCAGCCTTTTTTTTTGAAATATCAAGTGGAAGTTGATATTTTATTTCAAAGGAGATACCGAGATATATCTGCTTGGACAGATTTTGGCAATGCCAGTGCATTCTGTCCAGAGCACTTTGAGGCTGGGTTTGGAGAGCCTGTTTTGAAAATCCTGTTAAGAGAACTAGATGTTGGTCCTTCCCATTCAGCCTAACACTGAAATATCCATATGCAGAAGGTGGAGTCCAATTGCACGCATGTAAGCCTTTATTGCTTGCCTGGCAGCCACTGCCATCCCAGAAGACCACTGGTCTCCTGTCACGTTTGCCCAACGTACATCCCTGAGACCACATGGCATTGCAAATGCACTACAGGCATAGATGACATATTTGATATTTTCCTGTGGTGTCACAAGAGGCAGCTAGTTCACTATTAGGTAAATAAGTGAAATTGCTTATGACCGACCAAATACTTGGAAAATCTGTGGTTATTTGTTTTTAAATGCCTCTCAAATTGAGTGTGCTCAGCATGACTGTCCGTTTGCCTAGCCCCTTCCCATATATAAACACACTGGCATACAGCCCCTCCACTAACCCATACAACAAATTTTATTGGCTGAAACTCAGGTTCCAGTTCTAGCATATACTTGTTGGGTATGCCTGCTCAGAGAAGTGTAACTATTCATTTCAGTAGAGCTACCTTGTATTCGGCCTTAATATGGTGATAACAGCTTGAGGACAAAACTGAGCTGAATATTTCTCTGCTGACTTACTCCAGATGAAATCTGCAGGCTCTTGAGCAGACTTGCAGTACCTTCACTTTGATTTCAGTTATTTTCAACAGGGCATAAAGACCTGTCTCTATCTGAGAACAGAAGGGGTATGAAATTCAGTATTTCTGCTGATAATATGGCAAAAAAACTATACTTCTTTCACAGCCATATTATTTCTATTAGATTTGATCGGGGCTTTTGTGTCAATTTATGCTATTTATACAATATATATATATATATATTTGCATATATTTATGTATACAAAGGTAGCTGTAACGACAGGAAACTATTAGGTCTCCAACTGACAGTGCTTCGATAGCTGTACCAACTCTTGTCAGTGAAAATGCATTAATGTTAAAATAAGGATTATATTTTTTTAATTATATGCTAGGAAAAAAAGATACAGCAATGCAAAAATTACATGTAGTTTCAGTCTAAATCAGGACAGAACTCTGAATGTGTTTAAACAGCAGAACTCTTCATTCACATGGGTACTCTTCCCAAATTCACATCTCAAGAGTGTAATTGTACTTTAAGCAGTGCTTCAATCCACTTATGCTTCCCAGTTATAAATTGTCTCTCTTTTTTTTTTTTATTGCCTAACATTTGGTGGCTTCCAGCTTACATTTCTCCTTGACAGACTGAACTTAAATCAAAAGGACCACATACTTATTCTCTTCTATAGGCAGCTCAGCAGTGAAGTGTGCTTGCTTCTCAAGTTCTGTCACTGACAATTATCAAAGAACAAAATCAGAAAAATGTTGTCTAGTCCAAAGGTCCTTTTAAAAACCATGGTCTGCAGTCAAGATGTAATTAACTCACTGTATTGATTCAGGGTTCCTATTGTGGAGAGAATCCCAGTAAGTTATCAGCAAGGCTGCCCATGAAAATTTTCTATTTCCTGATAATATATTCTAGGAAGTACTGTGTGGAAATGAAAAATGTGTTGTTTGTAAATGTGAAACATTTTCAGTTAGAGTTGGCTTTAATGGCTCCTTACTTCTCAGCATTATTATTAATATGCAAATAGGAAAGCAACCTCGTATAAGCGGTTACCATGATTTATGCTACCTGAGCACATTTTCTGGTAGAAACAATGACATTTGTTATCATGAAAAAGTAATGTGATGACAGGATAGGGAAGAGAAGCCAGCAGGAAGTGGCTATAATCTCTTTCTGATGTTTGTGCTTCAAGTGTCTGTAGTTCCATTGAAGAGTAGAGAATTATTTTAAGAAGATTTTGTGTACTTGGTGGCTTTTACTTTATCCTAGTTCTACCTCTGTTTGCAAGATGTTCCTACTTAAGATTTTGCAAGATGTTTTGATAAGACTGTTTCCTTTCATATTAGATTTGAGGACTTCAGATGGCAAGGGAAATACCCGTACATTTATAGAATGTCAGATAAGAGGGAGTTTGAAAGAAATATTTCTCTGCTTCCCTAAACACTTTCTCACATACACAATTGCTTGAAAAATATATAATTATTGAGAAAAATACATGCAGTGTGTATGAGCACTGAACTGAAACAAAACCTAGCACTGTGAGGGACAAAGCATCCCACATAATTGTAAAAGAAATCATTTGAGAAAGCTGGTTCCTGAAAACATTATTCATTTTTGGTATTAAGAGCCTATTGCTGCACAGGGATTTTGCAGGTGGCTTGCTGCATATTTATTGTCTCCATTTAATTAAGCATTGCACAAAGTTGGTACAACTGAGCTGGAGTCTCAGGGCCCAAGGTCCTGACTCAGAAAACATTAAAAGCAACGTAAAGACTTCCATCACCTCTGATGGTTTTAGGTCAGGCTATAAATGACCTGAAAATCTTGAAAAAACATTCCTGAACTTGTCAGGAAATTTCAAAGTCATGAGACTGACACATTCTCACTCTTGCCTTTGTAACACAAAACCATCTTTTCATTGAAATTAAATCCATTATTCTCCTCATAACATGCCTTTTTTACTTTCCTTTATTTTTAATAACTACTGAAACAATTGAAATACAGAAGAGAAATAGATCTACAAGGAAAGGAAAGCATTTATAAACTGCCATGTGTCATAACAGAATGCAGCACATCTACATCACTTAGAAAGGCTTTTTCACTAAAATACTCTGTAGAAGAAAATGGCAAAGGAGAGCAACAGAGAGATGAACTTAATCTCTCACATTTTCCCCTCTGCCTCCTTTTATCATCATATTTGCCCCTCTAGCACATGTGAGGCACCCTAGATCCATCTTCCATTTTGGTTTTCCAAAGCACTGCTTTTCCTTTCCATAGCACTCAAGAAACTACTTGATTCACAGCCCAAATTCCTAGACAGGAAAGGCAGCTCACTTTGCCCCAGAGAGCAATCAGTGTGAACCCCTGTCCTCAGGAAGAGCCAGACACAGAGGCAGTATCAGCTGTAAGGTGCTTTCCATAGGGACCTCTGGGAGTGGCAACATGTTGCCTCAGCCCACCAAGCCAATGACAGCTGGTGCACTGTGGGCAGAACTGGAGGAAGGGACCTGGCTTGTGGGATGCAATGAATAAAGGAGAGAGTCCTCTTGCTATTCCTCTGTTTTTTTTTTTATTTGATAGTTGAACTATTTTTCCAACCTTAATTATTCTGTGATTCTATAATTACTCTTTTTTTTGGGGGGAGGGGGGGGGGGGGGAGTGCTTTTTATTTTATTTTATTTTATTTTATTTATTTATTTTTTAAAGTTCTCCCATTCATGGTCCCAGAGCACCACATAGTTTAGGGTTTCATTATTCCTTCGATGAAATTACTTTTGTTTTTAGATTCATGTCCAAAGTTCTAACCAACAAATAATTGACTCCATGCTTTTGCCAAGAATAAGCAATAAAAGTAAGACTGCACATTTGTTCCTTTCTTCATCCTTTCCCCAACCTTCTGCATTTGGTAGAAGTAGGAAAGGGGGGAGGTGCAGTGGCAAATGAAAAAAATTAAACCCAGAAAACAAGAATTTTTTTTGTCGCTTATGTAGGAAAATGAAAAATGGTAAAAAAAAATTCCCCCAAAAGACTTTCAATGTTTTAGTTATAACAGTTATTAATCATAATTTGGGACTGTCTTTTTGATTTATGAACTGTAAAGTTATTAACTGAAGCAATATGTAAATGTCTATAACCTGAAGACAGAAAAGTGAGCAAAAAAAAAAAAAAAAAATTCAGCTCATTGGTTTGTTGGGTGTTATTTACTCAGCTGCAATGCTGATACCTTGCTTTGACTCTGGGCAATGACCCCAAGCATCTTGCTTGAGGGTGATAAGAGATTTGAACTGGAAGAAAACCTGGTTCATGGGACATGGTGACAGTGCAGTGATTGCACCCAGTTATCACAATGGACGGGTCCAACACAGCATGTGGAAAATTGCTTGCTGTGCTGAACTGCCCAGAGAGGGGCTGAGTGCAAACTGCCGCTGCTTCTCTGTAAAGATAACGGTGATTTATTGGGTTAGGTAGCAAGGCATGTTCTGCTGACACTAACCATCTGAGGGACTGCATGCCGAGAGAAAGCATTAATCAACAGGACATCAAGGTGAAGCCATTTGTGGCTCTTGTGTACACCAAGCCAGAGGTATTTTTTTCAGGTACTGACTGATGCAAAGACTCAGTCGCAGTTATTGCTTGCTCAGTCTTGGCTTTTAACTGAGGTTTGTGACAAAATGAAGAAATGCCAAGTTCAACTGCTGTTTCAGGAAACAACCTGCTGTACAATCCTTTCAGAGCACTGATACAGACACAGGGCATAGAAGGAATAAAGCTCTGTGAAGGAAAAACTCCCAGGCAGTACTGCCTTGCTGGTGGCCATTTAATGTTTTCTGGGTTCTCCAACATTGTTCAGTTCTGCAGGGTAAAAGCAGAAGATTTGCCAGTCTTCCCAAAGGGGCTTCTTAATTAAAGCAGTTGAACAGATAATGCAATTATCTGTTATAACACAGAAGGGCCTTTCTGAAGGGTATTACTCAGAGATAAAGCAAAGTTTTCAATGTATACACGAAGAATTGCTACTGGGGAATCATCCCCCAGCAACAGTATGTGATTTCTTACACACAGTACTGAGGGAGAAAAGAAAAAAGATGGAAAGATTTGAGAATAATGAATATGATTAATGTCAATATGATTATTATTTAACCATACTGTTATTTATTTAACCATATGGTTATTATTTTGATGGTACACAGCATGAAAAAGATAATAAGGTCTGGTGCATGAAGCCAAAGCCTTGTGTCTCCCCATGTTGACTCTGAAGACTCTGCAGAAGAGGAATGTGTCACATAAATGTCTCTGTCTTACAGGCATAGGAATGCACACAGTGAGATGAAATTATTTATCAAACTGTTAAATAGATAGCCCCAGAATGAGGAATTGGAACTCATACCTCTTAAGGCAAATGTAACATTCTATTCCTTACACATTTTCTTCTCCATTAAAATATACTCTTTCATAAAGCACCCATTGTGCATAAAAATCCCATAGTACAGAAAAATCTGTACTACGTCAAAAGAAAGAATTGAGAGAAAACACTATTAAGAAGAATATTGCTTATTCTGTCAGTTAATATTGGAATTGCAGAAAGCTGGACAGGCACAGCCTTCACTATATGGATACATAAAAGCACTAATGGCATTCATTTAACATACACACTGTCAAGTCACAGCCCATTGAAACAAGAAGAAAAGCAAACACTTGATTTTCACAAACTTTACAAATGGTTTGGAGAGAGAAAGGTAGAGCAAAATCTCCTTTCGGACTGAGGCACAGAGCTAGCAATAGAATTGTATGAGGGCCGCTCTGAAAATAATACCTCCTATTTTAATGTGTTGGCCCACAGTGTCAGAGGCAGATGATGGTGGTATGGCAGTAGAGGTAGAACCTTCCCACCAATATTCAGTTACATTTTGTTGCTGTGTGACAGATGTCAGCAAAGGGACAGTCTGGCAAAATGGCATTTGACAAGAAGGGAATATGATGCAAAGGTGTGTCATTGAATTTCCCCATGTGGAAAAAATGACACCCACTGACATTCATTGATGTCTGCTTAATATTTATGGAGACCAAACAGTGGATGTGAGCACAGTGAGCTGGTGGGTGGCTCTTGTTCATTGTTGGCGAAACTGCATAGCTAACGGTGGTGACTATGTTGAAAAAGAGCATTTTGTAGCTGACAATTTGGTTTATCAACCAGTATTATTGTGCTCTTTGTATTTGTCATGATTTCCACGGAAATAAATAGGAGGCATTACTTTCAGAGCAACATATGCATCAAGCGAAAAAAGTCATAAGAAGGAGACCTAGTGGCAAAATCTGAGAGGTTCCTTTTACATGCATGAACCTTGTTCCACTTGAAGTTCACCATTTGCCTGCAAACCAAGATTTTTCAAAGGGGAATAAGTCGGAAAAAGAAAGTACGGCTTATAATAAATCAGACTCAAAGTTCATGTATCTGACCTGATGAACTTTGCTTTAGGGATTTTAAAATACTCATATCTCATTGTTGTTTTGGTTAAAAGCTACTGTCAAAGCAATGCCCTGCTGTGTTGGGGTTATTTTTGCTGCAAGGTACGTGATTCACTACAAAGGTGCTCTGCAAAAGGCTCCTTAGCGCAGCGTGCTGCAAACAGTGTCTTCAGCAATTTACTGTTTGTAGCTCCTGGATGTGTAAGGAAAAGTCAAGGGCAGGGGAAAATGGGGATGCTAGCTCCGGTTACACTGGCAGAAGCTGTCAGATGGGAATTCACACATGGACATTTAGCAATCAGGTTTGATGAATTAGTTTCTGTTTCATAAGAGATTTTCTTTTCCTTCTGAGGGTTAACAGATGTTTATATATCAAAAGCACTCTAAGCCTGGTCACTTCCAAATGGCTCCAAAATAAGTCAAGAAGCCATCCTAGTGAGGCAATACAGTGACACTGTAAAGGACCGTAAATATTTATGAACCAAAGAAAAAAAGGAGACGCTGCAGATGGGTGACAGTTAAATTGTACTAAATACTAGCTTGTTAAGCTAGGGGTTGGCTAGACAGTCTTTACCATGCTATCCCTATTGTGCTAAATACTAATTAAATACTTGCATTTCATATGGTTCTCTCATCCTGCAGTACTTTACCAACCCTCTTCTGCCTTTCAATAACAATTAAACACCCTCATGCCAAGCTGCAGAAAATTAGCTTGTAGAGATGCAGCGTGTGCTCCCAGGGTAACTCTGTGGATAGGTGTGGTTATGGTACTAAAGCCACAGCTTTCACTGCACACTGTTTTATTAGCAGCTACAGGACTGCGGGGTCTCTCATTTCCTCCCCACGTTTCAAACGAGAGGTGTTTGGTCAGAATGTGTGTCATAAATGCAGTATAGATATGGAAAAAAAAACCAACAACCCACATTCACGACTAGCTCTCTTGTAGGGAATATTATTCTTTGTTGCGCTGAGCAGAATGAAAGTATGTGCTCATTTTGGGAGAGATCAACTTTGAGACAGGAAGATCCCTTCCAGCTTCTGGCCGATGATGACTTTTAATTGAACATAATTCTGCTGTGCTTGCCATGGATACATTTCAATTGGGAAGAGCACAGAAAATAAGGCTGTATGTTATTTTCATATTGTTTTTAAACCTGAGCTATCATTTTCTCAATGCAACTAATAATTTTTGGTCTCCACCTCTTAGTATCTCCAAACAATGTATTCCTTCAAATCTCCAGAATGAAACAGCCTTACAATGCCATATGTTAGCAGAGTTCCTAATCACTTTTTTTTTTTTTTTTTTTTTTTTCAAAACAAGCATACCTAGACTAGTATTAGATCTGGAGGTTGGTGGCCCTGCCAACAATTCCATCTCACAAACATGCTGTGCAAAACATCCACTTATCCTTGGAGAAGAAGTTGTGCAACAACAAAATGCTGACATATGGAATCCAGGTGATGAGCCTACAGGTCTGTTCTGTCCCTGCTGTGCAATGCTTTCATTTCCTAATACTATCTTTAATAATGCATTATTTCTGCTGCTTCTAATCACGGACATCTCTTTCTGAAGGAAAACCTATCTTAGCATTTTTTCGGTGATAATTTCTAAAAAGCTCAGCCTTTATGGTCTCCTAAAATGAAAGGAGTGTTATGGAGTTGGTCAAAGTGAGGATGCATTAACTATTTCTTTTCTAACAGCCGTGCTACCCAAGCACAACAGTCATAGCCTAAATCTTCTGCAAAACTTATAGAAGAACGATGCATCTTAATAGATGAAAAAAGAAAAAAGAAAAAAGATTTGGTTTTATGTCAGATTACATTTGGATTTTGTCCAATGGGAGGATGGCCTTTACAACAACTGCAGTGCTTTCTTTGCCATCCCCCAGATTATTTTCTGTTTTGGGCCTTTCTTAGTGTGAGAAGAAAGATTAAGACCTACATATCACAGTTCGGATTCCATTTAGTTTGTATACAATCAGTCACAGAAGCCCTGATCCTCCAAAAGAAATTTCCAGTTAGAGAACCTTGTAATAAATTACTCTCCATCATAATGTTGTTTTCTGTATCTCTAGTCAATCATGAAACACGAATGTAAGCAAATATACAAAATTAAAGCTGGTTAAACGTCATCCATCTTTCCCTCTCCTCCAACAAATGCTGTTTGCATTTGCATTGGTTCAATAAGAGAATTTTAAATTTGCAAACAGGTGACAAAAACACTTGAAGGTTGAAAAACAAATTCCCTGGTGAAAGATGAGCAGATAAACTGAAATCAATATTTCTTGGAATCTTGTCACCTGAAGAAAAAAGTCTGTTTTTGCCACTTCTTTCATCAGTCCAGGAGATTGTGTGTTTGTTTTCAGAAAGATTGTATTTTTTGCAAAATATAATTCCAGAAGTTTTTATCACCTTGAACTGCAGTGGAACTCCTACCACTGTCTGATTTTTATCATTCAGGGTTATTATTACAGTATGTTTCGTGTTATTAAAAAAAATAATACTGAAAGAGGCTCCCAAAGAAAGCTGATTACAGCCAGCTTCCTCCTGCCTGAGATATTTAAAATATCTCAGGAGTGTTTAAAATATTCTTTACTTATATTATCCGCTTACAAGCTCATGTAACTGTTCAAATACACTAATTTAATTTACATGATAGCATTGTTCCTATTTTATGATCACATACTGAAAACCTATTATTATGTTTCATGATCTCATTGTAAGACTATTACATTTATCTTTGCTGTTCTACCATGAATACACTCCACCTACAGTCTGTGATTAGCTCTTTTATATTTCTTGTCGTATTAAGAATGCAATATAGAAATGAATTAACACCACAAAAAAAAAAAATAGTTGCTGGTGTTAACTTATCTAGATGGTTCCAATGCATACATTTTTTGAATAATTGCTAAAGAAACACATGCAGATGTTGGAATGCTGTATTTTAATCATCTTTCTCCAAAACTGTTGTTACATCAAAGGTAAAAATGCAAAGCCTGTATATGGGATTTTGTTTGCATGTGACACTGCCAAGATTTCAGTACTAGTATGCAATCCATTTAAGGTAGAGAGTGCCCTCAATGGTCAGAAGACATGATATTTATAGAATCATAGAATCACCAAGGTTGGAAAAGACCTAAAAGATCATCCAGTCCAACCGTTCACCTATTCCCAATAGCTCCCACTAAACCATGTCCCTCAACACAACATCCAGCCTTTCCTTGAACACCCCCAGGCTCGGTGACTCCACCACCTCCCTGGAAAAAAATATGAAATGCTTCACGAATTTGCATGGAAATGTGCCTTTCTCTCTGTAGACCATTTAGGCAATTTTCATCAGTCTGAGTTCCTGAGAATACCTGCGGTACCCGTGGGTACAGTCTCAGAGCCCTGTGCAGGTGGATTTTGTATTGAAGGGTGGAGAAGGTTGCTGTCTGCACCCTGGCCATGAGCAGCAGTGGAGCTAAGGGATGGGTTGGATACATAATGCTGCAGCAAAAAGAAATTGTGGTCAAAAGACATCAAGCGATATATATTCCTTGTCCTTCTTTCTTTGCTGCTAGCTATACATTTTCCTTGACAATAGCATATCTCATTGCTTATTCAACAGCCTGTTTCTTATTTCTCACTTTTTATTGAAATCTTCCTCCCTTCACAATTGCCCTAAGCAGTAAGTTTTTAAAGGACTCAGCCAGGCATCAGCATTATTTTATTTTTAAAATTGCTTCTTCTGCATGGTTTAGAATTTTCAAGGCAATGTGCTTGAGGGAGCTGAGCTGGGTGCTTACATTTTTCTCTCATGAAATACTGCCACATAAGTGACTTTGCTTCATCTGATGTTTCTTCTCAAACTCATGATTTTTAGGACAGCCTCTCACCAGGCATAAGTTAAAACCATTTTACCGGTGGCCAGCACAAGTTCTGTCTGCAAAGTGCAGCCCTTAACTCATGTAATCACCAAACTTTCCCAGTCTGCCAAAAATGCTGTTCTACTGTAACACAATTATGATTTTTCTTGTCTGTAACAACAGATCATAGAATAGAATCACAGAATATCCTAAGTTGGAAGGGACCCATACAGATCAGAGTCACAGAACTACTTGGGTTGGAAAGGAACTTAAATGTTGTCTAGTTCCAACCCCCTTGCCATGAGCAGGGTTGCCCAGG
Organism: Tetrao urogallus; assembly: GCF_951394365.1. Taxonomy (NCBI): domain Eukaryota; kingdom Metazoa; phylum Chordata; class Aves; order Galliformes; family Phasianidae; genus Tetrao; species Tetrao urogallus. Next base: position 125,068,459 of record NC_136813.1, on the reverse strand, counting down.
GCACTACCCAACTCATCCTTCAACGGGCCCAGGGATGAAGCACCCACAGCTTCTCTGGGCAGCCTGTGCCACTGCCTCACTGCCCTATCATTGATTCCAGCTCCTGGCTCCACACAGGACCACCCAAAATTCAAACCCTATGTTTGATAGCATTGTCCAAATGCAGTTTGAAGTCCGGTAGCTTAGTGCCATGACCCTGCCTTTCGGAACAGTGTGACATTAGCAAGAGTTTTGTTTGACTTTCACTATGTCAGAAGTTGATTAGAAGGAGAATTTGCTTTGTGGAGCAATTCTGATGCTACATGAGGGTGCTGAGAAGAAAAGATGCACTGAGGCTATGGAAGGAAAAGGTTTGACAATATCTGTAGCATTGGACACGGCTGCATGTGAACTACCTGTCTGACCACAGCAGCATAATGCTGCATAGCATCACAACCAAACATTTTTGTCCTTCAAGAAGTGACGGAGGCCCAGGTGGGCTGGGAGCACAGCCATCCCCAGACCTGCAGTCATGCAGCTTGGGCAGATGGTTGTTTGTCCCCTACTCACCTTCAGCTCCATGAGAAGTGAAGTGCACAGTGTTAAGCTGAAGTAGACAGTAAATTTATGTTTGGCTAGAAGATGATTTCAGTGGGAGCCAAACCTCCAAGGAACTGGACCATTCTATTATAAAGCATTAAGATGAGTTATCTCTCACAGACATATGATTCTCTGGAATACATACTTAAGAGAGAGAGAGAGTGGATAGTGGATATTTCTCCTTTTGGTATGCTATCATTAGTCTGACAATTTAATTCATTTTCTTAAAACAGTTTATCTCTTCCTTGGCTACCACTGTCTAAATGCACAGTTCACGTCCCATATAAGACATCACTATAGGATCTATCACTTCCTTTTCCTGATCCCTGGGGTACCCTTCTACACCATGTATTTCAGCAACTCTAGGCTCTGTTTCCATCAGCTATCAGCTTGTCCTGGCTGGGCAAGAACAACACTTGGCCTTAGTACTTAGCCATTAAATCAATAAACCTTTATTTAATGGGTCCTTCAATTGCTCTACTAAGGAAAAATGAAAGAAAGAGCAAACAGGCATATTTTTTTACATCCTAAAGCCCCTGCAGAAAGGATGCAAGGCTTCCAGGCACAGCGAGGCCCTACAGTCTGCTCTTACCAGCCATGCCATTCTGCTGGGAAATGACGTCCATCCTCAGGCTGGGCTATCCAATTCACAGAAACTGGCACAGTCACAAGCTACAGCTAGTTCCTGCTCCTGAGGGCTGACTTCACATCTTCAAGATGTTGCTTTGTTTTTGTGGGATACAAATAAAAAAGCACTGTCGAAGCTTTTCTCACCCAAAGTCATACCACACTGATCACAGGAGACCTCAACAGATTTACTCATTAAACACTATGCATGTTCATTTGTCCACTCCTCTTTAACAAACTACATAAATGTGCATTTCATCTGTTTAAAAGTAGCCAGATGCTTGAACGTGCAATCCACTGGCACTCTTGACTGAGTTGTTTATTACAAATTGAGCTTTCAAAATACCAAGGCCACAGGGAGGCACCACAAAAAGTATTTTCTAGCAAGCCTGAGCATGCTTATTTTCTGTTTCCCAGCTGTTTGTGCCCACCAGAAGTTACTCCTACATGTCTTTGCAGACAAACAATGCAGATGGTTCCTCCCCTACCACTCCAAAGCAGATCTTCCTGGAGCAGTGGTGCTCAGCCTTCCGCCCATTGCTCCCCTCCACTGCCAGGTTTTCCTTGCCTATAGCTGGTCCATATTGCCTTTCCGGAGTCACTCTTTGATCACTTTCCACGTTATCAGGCAATTTCACAGCACAGTGATGCAGGGCTGCTTCCAGAGGACATGATGATCCCTGGAGAGGCTTGTTAGCACTGTGCATGGCTCACTGTTTGGGCCAAAGCTGTTCAAGCATTATAAATCCAATTTCTACAAAGCACAGTGTTCCCTACTCTCACTTAAATGAGTATTCCTCTGCTAGGCTGATGGGTTTGAACACTTCCTAGCCTCTCACCACAGCTTCAGGGAATACCCGTTATACAAAAGCAGCTACAACATACAAACATCCAAAGAGTTCTTTTAAAACTGAACCCTGTAAAACAAGGACTGAAGCACAGGCCTCAGTATATATGCTGCAATATTAGCTCCATACTTAATGGCCTTTCTAGAATCAGGGCCATTTGTGCAAGCTTTTGGCTTTACAGGAGACTTTACAGATACTTGAAAACACTCTGTATGCTCAGCACTTTCTGTTAGCTGTATGTCTAGCACTTCTCCACACTTCCAGCAGAAGGGGAGCCCCTGGGTCACAGGCAAGACACAGCCCTGCACATGTTCTCAGCGTTGCAGCTGCTGAGTGGCAGACAGAGGTTTGGGACTCATGGGATTATTATATACTCTTACATATAGGCATTAGATAACCTACCTAAGGTCTTTCAGAGTTCCAAGTGACCCTTTGGATGGAAGTGTTACCTCAAAGAAGGAGCTAAGTATGTTTGAGAAATACTCTGAAGCAGCACGCAGAAGTGATGTTGCACCAGTCTTGGTTAGTAAAGGTCTTCACAGCTACTTAACCATAACTCCTGATTCTGCTATCCATTCACTTGCAGCGCTTTTAAAGAAAGTCTGCAGTTTATTATTCCCAAGAATGCTATTTAAGTAAACAGTGGGCAGATACAGTCACATACAGTGCTGTATGTGACTTGTTAAAAGCTTTTAATAATACATGTTGAACCAGGCTGAAAAAAGAGGTTGAGTAAATAGTTACAAGACTCTAAAAAGTATGTCGCATTAAAAATTAAAACCAGTTGTTTTCCTAGTACTTAAAACTGTTTCTTTATTTTGTGTTGTTGCTTTGCAATATTTTAAAAACAAATTGCTTTAAGTTTATCTAGATAACACAGTGCAGATGTTCTAAGACTAGTCATGAAGTGATAGCAGTGAAAGTCCTGGGGATCTGTCAGCTCTCATTATGCAGTTTCTTAGTATTTGTCATCTTCTAATAGGACATAGCTTCATTCCCATGGTGCCACACCCAGAGTCAGATACTCTACCTGTTTAACACAAAGTGACACCAATGAATGGAGATCAAGTGCTCTGCAACCAGCAAGGGAATTTTCAGAGGACAAGAGTGAAAGTTTCATTTCTGGCTTTCCTCTATTGCTAAAACCAGTGCAGAGTTCCAGACATTTACTATTTCATTTAAACATTTAATGACATTTAAAAAAAAAGGGGAGGGGAGGGGAGGGGAGGGGAGGGGAGGGGAGGGGAGGGGAGGGGAGGGGAGGGGAGGGGAGGGGAGGGGAGGGGAGGGGAGGGGAGGGGAGGGGGAGTCTCAGAATTCACTTACTGTTTTATTTTATTTTATTTTTGTCTAGTATCTAAGTAACTTCATCAAGTCACGGCCAGTTATGTATCCTAATAGTTCTAAGCTAACCTTTCCCCCTACTGAAATTTGGAGGGAAAGACCAACAGAAAGACAGACAGAAAGTCTGAATGACTAAGGATTGCAATCTAAAAATTTTGTCTGTCTTAAGTTAGCATCTCACTATCTGGGTATCATGAGTTGTTTTTCGAATGTATCAAAGTTGGGCCCATGGTATCCAGTACAGACAGAAAACTCACTCTGCACCAGGAAAACAGGGGAAAAAAAAGGAAGTTAATGCCTCAAATAATCTATGAATTTATGGCTATATTGCTTAACCTTCTTTGTAGTAGTGTGCATGAGTAATGGCTTAATTTGGGGCCAGTTATTAAACATCTGGTTGAAGAAATGGATTGAAAGAGTCAACTGCATTATACAAATTAATGAGATCACCGTAATTATTGCTAGATGAGGCATTTTGCTTTATTGTATGTTTTTCTATCCCCCACATCTAATTTTAAACACCTCAGCACAAGAAGTATGTAGCTAGGTAGGTAAAGCTGTATTTGGTCTACCCTACTATCGCACTGTTTTGTATGAATTTAGATTTTGAAGTGGGAAACATTAAAGTCAGCAAAAGGGAAACCTATACCAAAATTTACCATGTAGGCCTTGCATGTTCGATAGCCACCAGTTTTTCAGGAGACTAGCAAAACCAGCAATATTATTCAGTTGAGCCCTCAGCTAAGCTCCAAAAATGACTGAAATTTCACTGGGTTTTAGATCAGGCTCTTGATATTTATTCAGCTATGCTTTTGGCACACTTGAAAAATGTATTCAAATAACATTACATGTTTACAGCGGGATTGCAAGTACTTCAGGAGGTACTGAATAATTGCAGTGCTTAATAATGAAGTGTTCCAGGGAAACGCTTGCATTAGCAGCTAAGGATGCAGCACCCCAAATCCTAAATTTGGAAAAATTGTATTCATGAAGAAGTTGTATACTCAAAGAACAGCTTACTGCAAAGCTCATTTAGAGAAACTACAGCAATACCACCAACAAAAGGCTTGAAATGGTTGTAGGCTGTCTCACCACCCAACAGTGGGTAATGCAGAGTGTTTCTGTCTACCCTACATGATGGCTGCCTAAGTGCTATGTCCAGATGTCCTGTAATTTTTTTTTTTTTTCCCCCCCATTTTGAATGGTTAACAGGAACCAAAGCTAGGGGTTGGTGAACTTTCCTAGCTGGAACAGATCATCTGAATTTTCACCAAGCCTGTGAATAGAAGACAAACTTGTGCTGTCTAACCTTGTTTTTCATTTTTTACCTTTCTTGATACTCTTCTTTCGTTCCTGGTGGCAGAGGCTATTGATGTATATGAGGAACATAAAGAGAAGCTGCAGTTTTGACAGCTGAGCTCTGCAAAATCTTGCTGTGAATATTCAAGGTGTCAGTACTCCCAGCTGCCTGCCCAGCCCTTTTGGTGGAAACTACAGCAGTAAAGAAAGCAGAAATGATCTAGTTAAGAGCCTGGTGTCTTAGGACACATTCAGCGATTTAAGATAAATATCCAAATCTTGCCTTGAAACGGCAATGACAAAGGTCTGAGTTTCCTTGCAGGCTGCAATAGAGGGCTGGTAATCTCTGCCAGCAAGACTGGAAAGAAAGCTGGGAACACTTAAACTCCTGCAGTGAAATGCACCAAGGCACGTCAGTCAAAACCCACTATTTTATTTTCTATTTTATTTTAGTAATGCCTGCACATTTCATTTTCATCCAATGCAGCTGGATTATATGCTTTTGGAAGCTCTTTGCCCCAGAGTTGCTGTTTGCTCATTATGGAACATATACCTTGATAAAAATTCCACATATTTTACCTGTGCCTTGCTGGATTTCCAACCAGAATAAAAATCATAACTTCATCTGAAAAAAGGGATGATAACTACATCCCTTGCTCCATCACAGAGGAGCTGATCCCTGAGGACTCACAGGATAAGGCTCATAGATGCTTAATTTCATAAAAAGAAATAAGTCATGCTGACACAGGTGCCAAAAGGAAGAATTACACTAGCTTTTTGGCTACATGCAGAACATCCTTGGGAGAATTAAAAAAAATAAAAATAAAAAGTCTTCTTCCTAATTACCAAAAGGATCCACAAAACAACACTAGACTGCAAAGACCTCTCCTTCATTTTACCGTGGCTCATATCACCCTACCTACTACTGCAGGCAATATATAAACTGGCTTATATACCAGCTGATGGAGGCTCATTAACTCATTTCTAGGTGATGCACACCTGAACTATTTTAAGAAAAGTAGAAATAAAATCCTTTCTGTGGCTATGTTACCAATAGATGGTTACCCATAAATCTCTGGGAAGCCATGAAAACACTCCTCAGGGACAAAATAATTGCTGATGACTCAGACAGAAAAGAGATAGTAAAGGTTAACCGTCCTGAAAAGAAAATTTCTCTAACAGAGACTCAGCACAATGAAACTAAAATCAGAATTTTGTAATTTCTACAGCATTGCAGAATTGAATCATGCATCTTTCTAAAAAGATCAATATAAACAAAATGAAATTATTAAAAATGTTAGAAACAAAAGAACACAAGTATCCATGCTTTTAACAACTAAAACAAAAGACCGATGCATAGGTGTGGGTGGAAAGGGACTTCAATGCAGACCTTAAGACCTTCCATGGATAAATTCACAACCATTTTAAAGAAGCTCCTAGCAGAAATGCCTGTGTGCTTGGAGGGATTTTCTTCTCTTTCGAGTACAATTTTTCAAACTTTTTTGTTGTTTTTGTATTTCTGTTGACACAGAAGCCATGCCATACTGCTTACTGCTGCCCATCCTCAACTTCTTTTCTAGAAAGTACCATTACATGCCAATTAAAATAGGTGAGAAATCAAATCTACATCTGGCATTAAAGATGAAAGCACACCACAAATGCATGGAGTTGTTTAGTATTACTATTTACTGGTTTCCTAATAATATAAAACACTGAAATTTTGGTTGTCTCTGAGCAGTTGTGTTCCTAGGAGTCTTCTTATAACTCTATGATCTCTTTCCTGCATGAAAATAGTTACTTTAGAGCCCTTTGCTCTTCATATATAACTATCGCTTTGATCCTGCCTGGCAGCCAAATAGATCCTATTGGTTGAAGATGAAGACCTCTTGATGAAGACTGATAATTCACCAAAGGGAGACACTGACAGAACTGTAATTATGTGTATCCCATACTTAGATTAAACCATAGGTTAAACCATTTATCAACTACTGTAATGTCACACTGTAGTGATATCCTTAACTTACTCGTAGTACGAAACCAACAAATAAAAGACTGGAAAAAATGTATTTTAACAGAAATAAGTGAGTATTTCCTTAAAATCTTAGAAGGTATCCATCTTTTCCTTCTAGTGCCAGATGGAGGAAAAGAAAAAGAGACTTGGCCAATCTGAGTTCAAGAAAGTTCCAAACACAGCGTCTGCCCACAGTACAATGAGTATCTTCTCACTGATCTTTCCCATGCGTACATTTGAATTTTGAACATTACTTCTTCCTGCCCAGCATTCAGAATGCTGAAGTATGGTGGTAGATATAGTTAGGCATAGCCAGAAGGCAGCAGACAAGAAGCAATAGCGAAGTACTTGAAGAGATACTAGAGTGGGAAATTACAGACTTCAGAAAGATGAATGAGGTGAAAGGTGTGGTTTAATAACAGCTTATTAAAACCTAGCTTTAATACGCTTTGCTAAGTTTTCCAGACTCTGAGCAAATAAAATTTTTAGAGCTAAAGACATGGGCTTCTTGTGAGGGTCCCAGAAAAAAAATCTCAATTTTTGATATATTCTTTCCTATTTACAAGTTTAATCACTGCTACTGGTTGCCATTTAAAGTATTTATTACAGTCATTGACTTTCACTGCCTATGTACACTACCTTAAATATAATGAAATAATACTAAATTAATGCGTGTGGCTGCTAGGTGCAACCTCTACTAAATATAGTGAAAACTTCCAATATTGAAGTCATACTACTTGCTTAATAAAAGTGAAATGGGAAAGTGATAATTTATGTTTTTTTATGAGCAGGGAATCCCATAGAAAGACATGTTAATGCCACTCAAATGAGAAAAAAAAAAAAAAAGGAATGGATTCAAATCAAGCGTATCAGCAGTTTCATTAAGGCACTACAAAATTCATGGAGATTATTAATTTAGTTCATTTATACATCTCTCTGCTTCTCCCTCGTGCCACCTTCGCCTCCCAGCACACTCCTACATACACAACACTCTTCTGCAAAGAAGAAAAAGAATCATTCTCCATCCCTAAACAAAAAGGAAAAGTAATTTTCTTGCTACTCTTTGTTACCATTGTTTTGCTGTTAGCGCTTTGTACTCACATTCTGCCAGCTCAGCCAGCGGAGAGTGGAAAATGACAGCAGTTTAAGAGACAGGTCCAATTTGTGCAAAGATTGGCGTTCAGGTCTGGAGTTGGAAGGTTAAAAGCCATAGGCTTTTATAGTATGTACAGTATATACTATATACTATACTGCAATAGAAACTATACTTGGTAGAACAGGAAATGCAAATAAAGCATGCTGAATCAGGCATGAGTGCCACCTCCTTTGTGCCAGGGATTATAACAAGCAGTATTTCATGAAGCTGAAGACACTTGGTTTAATATTTAGGTCATTCTTTTCATGAGTTTCACTAGCAGAACCGCCTGGTCAGTGCTGCCATTAGAGACACTGACTTCACTAAGAGCAAAGATGAGCTAGCAATACAATAAAAAACCCTCTTCATATTTATATTTCCTTTTTATTCTTTCAAACTCTCTATGCAATCAGAATATTTTGAGCTGGAGCACACACTTGTGTGAAGGATGCTGTATGTATTAGAATACAAGTACTGTTTAGTAAGGCAGGAACTCTGGACTTCGAGGACATCTCTTTAGAGATATTATGCTCTGATCTTAATTTCCATTTATATACTTATCTCAAGCTGATAAAGCAGAAAAAGCCGTAGAAGTCCTTATAATAAAGAAAACCGAACAATATTTGTCATCTCCTATTCCTCTTACTTGGTCTTTTGACCCATATCTGTGCACTGAACCTGACAAAGCAGTACAAATAAATCTGTAAAGCAGTAGTGAAGGCAGTGATATGGGGGCAATGGCCCCAGATCAAAGCTTTTTTTCTTTTTTAATCCAGAAGTGGAAGAAACTTTCCTTTACTCTGTAAAGTTGAGTGTGTTCAGTTTTGCCTCAACTTCATTCAGATATTTCCTTCACATTTTTGTGTCGAAACATATAGTCATTAGGGTCCTCAAAGCAGAAGAGGATCCTATAGATAATTTGGGACTATGATTTGAAAAGTGTTCTGCTGTTTCTTTTTGTTTGTTTGTTGGGTTTTTTTTTCCCCAGTTAATCCTTGTGTATTTATATCATCTATATTTAGTAGGAACATGAAAAATTGCAATCTTTTGCCATATAAATTACTACCCTAGCCTAATAGTACAATTGAGTCAGATGTTACTGATGAGAGGTGGCAACTTTGTGTTGTATGCTATCCTGTTTGAAAGAAAATTGAATTAATCCCATTAATGAGAGAAAAACTGACAATAAATTTTATATAGAAATATTTTAAACCAAGAAGCAGCCAAAGGTAAGGCCGTTTAAAAAGGATGGAATCAAAATAAAAAAATATATGATTCTACTAATACTGTTGAAATGCCTTGTTTTAACATATTTATAAATGAACCTAGCTTTATAATTTATTCTGGTTTGTAATGCATGTAAGTAGCATAGGTCTTACTCTTTTAAAGGATTTGTATTCAAAAATAAATCCTGAGATGACCATTGCAAAATCAGGCCCAATCAGAGAACTTGTGGGATTTCAGAGTTGCTGATTGGAGGCAGGGGGATTTGCTACAGATCTCCCCTCTTGTTACCTGTGCACAAAATGCCATCATGCAGAATCACTCATGGAAGATGGTTTGCTTTCACACAGCAGCTTATTTTCACAAAAAGAACCTCATGCAGTCAATATAAATTTTCTGTTTAAGACAAAAGTCAAAACAAATGCTTTCAATGAATCTAATTGCATGAGACTTCTTTGAACGTATTTTTGCAGTTTTGATTATTCTTTTTCTACCAAGACAGAATGAGCATGTCTTTTTAGATCTTGCAATACATTAATTATCATTTGCCTATGAAATGCCTCATGAAGTTCACATGTTGAGGAAAGACTGTCTACTCTTTCCATTCATGTCAGCTTAAGAAAGAAGAAAAAAGATAGGAAAAAGAGGGGAAGAAAATACAACCTTTTCTACATATCCCACAAGCGTTCCTCAATTGTGAGGTCCCCAGGAGGTCAGAAGCTCAGTCATGCCAGGAACAAGAGAAAAGCTGCAATGACAGCATCCTTTGCATGTGCTGGAACTTTTTTGCTACCAACAGGAATAAAAGGCAAAAAAACAAGAAAAAAACAAAAAACCAACAACAAAGCACCAGCACAAAGCTACATAGCAAAGCATGTAAAATTTCCTATTTTTATGTTGTATTTCTAACGTGAGGAATACAGTGCCTTTGAGCACTAGGCTGGAGGGCGGCAACTGCTGAGCACTTAACATGCTGAATAACAGAAGGGGGTGATGAATGCCAGCACTTGGTCTCTTCTGACACACAGCAGAAGTAAACTCTGAATGCTTAATGACTAGACAGTATAATTAGAACTTCAGATTTTAAGTTAATTCCAGTTCAACAACTAACTCCCTAGTGGTTTTAGAGAATGATTCAAGTATTTCAATGAAAGTGTCCTGTGCTGTTTTAGATGCCTCATGGTATCTGTAAGGGTCTGGCAATATCAAGCAGGAGCTACTGCACTTGCATACAGTAGTGGAAGTGGTGGTGATCGGTTGATGCTTGAATCTGATGATCTTAGAGGTCTTTTCCAACCTTACTGATTGTATGACTATACCATGATGAATGCTAATATGATGTTTGTCATCGTCTATTACCTACTATACCAATGACTAGTATAGACATCATACCTTTAGTTTGTGACACAAATGAAATAGAAAGCAACCTTGCATTTCAAGCTTTAAAGTTAAAATTTTAAAGCTATTAATAGGATCTTTTAAAGCTATTAATAAGATATTAATGAGAATCAAAGAAAGGAAAGGATTTTTAGATGGATTTCCTATAAAAAGGTCTCATTTCCTTAAATAACAATATTTTCAAATTCCCTTCCCTATCTAATTTACAGAATTCTAAAAAACATTTCTAATTCACATGGTTTGCTACCTACCTCAGAACTGATGCTCTCCCTACTTTGTTTTCTGCCTCTTTGGAGTTTATTTTCCTTAGTATGCCTCTACGGTAACAGTGACAAAAGCTTTCTATTGGTCAAAACCAGACAAAACAACATGCTAGATCACGGATTTCCAACCTTTTGGCTTTCCTGGGCCACATGAGTGAAGAGGAATTGTTTTGGCCCATATACATAAGTTGCTCTTAAAGTAATGCCTCATGTTTATTTTAGCAGAAACTACAACAGATACCAAAGAGCACAACAACGCTATTTGATAGAGCAAATTCTCAGCTACAAATCACTATTTTTCAATATAGTCACCATCGTTAGCAATGCATTTTTGCCAGCAATAAGCAAGAGCTGCACACTGTGCTCATAAGAATCTGCACCAGCAGAGGTGACCCACTGTTACCACTGCTGAGACACACCACCCACCACCTCACTGTGCTCACAGTCACTGTTTGTTCTCCATAAACACTTAGCAAGTGTTGATGAATGTCAACGGGTGCCATTTTTTTCACACGGAGAAATTCATTGACAGAGCCTTGCATCATATTCATTTCCTGTCAGACATCATGTTGTCAGACTGCCCCTCTGCTGCCATCTGTCACACAGCAACAAAATGGAATGGAATATTGGCAAGAAGGCTCAACCTCTACTGCCATACCACCACCATCTGCACCTGATGTCATGGGCCAACGTAATAAAATAGGAGGTATTACTTTCAGAGCAGCCTTTATGCAATATATATATAAACTATAATATATAAAGAAATGAAACTTATCTTAATATTTTATGTTTCTTATTTAAAAAAGATGAACAAAAATATATAATAGTGGAATTTTTGACCTTGTATCAGTCTGGTTTGATGGCAGTAGTTACAATTCTTAGTGGGTTCTTAATGGAGTTCATCAGAGATTTTTTGATGAAGTTTTAGTCATTCTGTGCTTCAACCTTAACAACTGTACTGCCAGAAACTGATGACCTGAATCAAGTGCAATTGTGAAACCAGGGATATTTCTCTCTGATACGAGACGGATTATGAAAGTCTAATAAAGAGACATTATCAGATTTTGAGTTAAATGTCTGATTGCGGCTCTATGCGTTCCATTTGAAAATTTGCAGATCACATTTATATCAATTGAAAATGGTCTTGGCAAACATAAAATGATGATTTTTTTTTTTTTTTTTTTTTTTACAATCTTGAAATCTATTCTCAAATTCGTTTGTCAAAAGGGAAAGCATTGCATTATATTCTTTGCTGTTCAGAGCCCTTTGTTTAGCTAATGTATCAGAATACATACAGCTATGTGCCATCACTTGAGTCACCACTGCACAGCACAGCCTTCCCTGTGCCCTGCTTTCAGTTGACACAGTGTTAAAAGTATGCTGATGGCTTAGCTGTTCCCGAGCAATGGGAATGTGTCTGGGGCCACTCTACTGTGAAGAGCTGCTGCCATTATAGCATGGGGCAGGAGGTGGCTGCCAGCCAAGCTGGGCTGCATGTGGCCCATGGACTGTAGGTTGAACATACCTGTGCTAGGCTCAACTTGATGGCATTCCTCTTTCTGCAATACATTGACAGCTGGAATGCATATGCAAAGCATTTTAGACAAAAGAATGATGATTTGGGAAAAAGAAAACAAGGAACCAGAAGTGGGAAATGAGCCTCAACCATACTTCCAGGATTCTCTGTCCAACCCAGCCTTCAAAGAACCAGCTCATCACATCCATTAGCAATTTCCTACCTACTCATCCTTCAGCTCCATCTGTGCTCTCAGTAGAAGCATTTTTAATGGTTTCACTCGGAAAAAAAAGTTATGAATGAGAAAAAGGAGGAATAGGAACAGGCACGCAGCTGCTTGCTTCCAAAGAATGAGTTGCACCAATGAGAGACTCTCCAGAAAATGCTCCAGAAAATAGAGCAATTGAAAGGAAAAGGGACCACAGCATGCAACAGCAGGTAGAAGAGCACTTTCAAGGCACCTTCCTTAAACCAGCTGCTCATAAGAAGCCTCAAAAGAAATGCAAGAATGGGATAACTCTTCTACTCTCTACAGGGTCAGCCTATGGGAGCTACTGAGTGCAAGTCCATTAGTAAGAATTGCATTATATCGATCACTATGGTAACCATCTTGTTTACTGTTCAGAACTTTTACAATTAAGAATGAGGCCACAGCATGTTGATCAACAACTGTGGTTAAGAAAAACTATTTGTGGGTTAATGCAGCAGGAGTCCGTCACATGGAACAATACCTACCTGCAACTGCAGCCCTTCAAATGTATGCCAGTGCACTTTCACAGTACTGACAGTGGTGTTCTCATCTCTTCAATACCTGCCATTCCTTATTTCACACATTCTCTAGAATAATGAGGCCCATCTTCTTTTGATGAGGCCGTGGGAGTTGATATTCCCAAAATATAGCATTACACTATCAGATAATCACCACTACTTAATACTGTTATAGGGAGACTATTTCTAGTGAAAGCTACTGGGAATACAATAGCAGCATGGGAAGTCAATACAAGAAAGTATCTCTCTGTTACTACAGGGAATAGAAAATGTAATCAGGGACAAACTCAGATAGGTAGCAACATGAAATATTTTTAAATCTGCTTTTATAAGACTAAGTCTACTGAGCTGAACTAGGGAGAGAGGCTAAGACAAAGAAAAGCTCACCCTATTACATATGCAACAAAACCACTTACTAAGAAAGGCCCAGGCCATCTTGGCAAGGCACTGTATTTTTGGATGAACTGAACATTCCAGAAGTACTGGAAAATGTACTTGAATATCTTATGGCAGCACAGAAGTGGGGCAACACTGTTTCTGGCAAAGCTGTGAGAAAGGATGTAGCTAGCACATATGGAGAAAGTGAAAAGAATCAAGGAATATTCCTTCTTCCTTGAATTATCATAAGCATTTTTCCAACAACAAAAATGTAATTGATAATCAACTTCTGAGATTACTGCAAGTGGGGAAAAAAAAGTGGCTAAAATTTTCTTGGTAAGATTTCATCATTTTTATTCTGTCCAGCTCATATTGTTACTGATCCAAGCTAATATGCACGCAAGCAGTGATGCAAAAACACGCAAATCCATAAGTCTCGAAGCTTCCACTGGGAAGAGAGGGACTCAGAGTTCACTGAGCTAATGTGGAAGATAAGCATTCTTTAAATCTTTATGAACTGCCAAGACTTTATGCTTCAGCTCAGTCTTCCGATAAGAAATTTGGGGTTTCTTTATTCTTAGTAGTTTTATTTACAGAATAATTCAACCACCAAAACAGATCCTTCTGTTTATGCAGTTTATTAATCTACCTTTCACCTTGTTAAAAAGTTGGTACAGGTTTGGTAGGTTCTGTGGCTTTGCTGAAGCCTAACCTGACAATATATCTGGATAAGGTGGTGGTGGAAACTGTTGCACGTAAATGAGTTGAAATTCTAGGCTGAGTAACCCTGAAGAAGGAACCTACCAAGCACAAAGGGGAGAAAAAGAAATCTGGGGCTTATTTTTCTTGAGCTCTACAACTGAGCTAAGTGAAAGTAGACTTTCACAAAGCATATAGGTTGCGCTTACAGTGGAAAACCCACTTGCTCATCCTTATTGTCAGAACCATAGAGCTGTTCTTTAGCTCATGGCAAAGCAGTAGAACAAAGAGAAGAAAAAGCAGTGTTGGTTGGGTTTGGAGAGTTACAAGAGCAGTAGTAGGTCTTGCTGCAGCTTCCAGCATTGCAGTCAGCACTCATCTCAGCTAAAGACACCACAAAGGGCTATCTGTTTCTAATACACGTGCATTCTCTCAAGCATATGGGCAAAATGAAATCCACTGATTTGTTTAGAACTTGGAGAAATTCATTTTAAGAGCAGCAAGCTGGGATGTTTCCTTTCTGCAGTGTAATAAGAAAACATGATGCACTCTGAGTTCCCGTGCGCTTCAGAAACCTGCTGAATATTGTGTGCCATAAAACACTGAATAAAGTCTAATATGAGAATCAAACTACACAAGCACAGCCACACTCTGCCAGAACTGAAGATCTGCCTTGGTAATCTTAGGTGCATCTACTTGTAAATGCATGAAGTATCTGTCAACATTTCTAAGGCATTAATAAAACCATAAGTTTCTTGATTGTTTTTCTAAGTAAAGGAGATGCATTTAATTCCTCCAATGCCTACATGTGTAAAAGAGTACAAAACTCTGAAAATCTTGGATTTTCTGAAGTCTATCAAACATATCTGACAAAGAAATCACCTTATTCTCTCAGTAAAACCCTAGATTACTTTGACCAAGTTCCTTAATAGGTCAAATAATCTGGGAATTTTAAGCTTATAGTCACAGATCCCTAGAACACTTTAATATTCAATATTTTGGTTGACATTTTTTCATTTATAATGAAAGAGAAATCTACCGTCTGCTTTCCAATTTGAAACTCAGAGTACAACACTCTTCACTCAAACAAGAAAAACATCAAAAATCCTTAGCTTTCTGCAGCCCTTCTTCATCAGAGTTGTAATCATTTATTGTCTCTATTTATGTATAAACTCAACATTTTACTTGGCTAAGAACATTAGACAAACTTGAAAAAAAAAAAATCTATATTTTTAGAGTACAGCTCCTTAATAGCTACCTTCCCCTTCTCCTCCTCCCCACCCCCTGTCTGAAAAGGCAAGTTAGCTTTTTAAGACACATTTATAGTTTACAGCATAGCCCAAAATGTGGGTCCCCTCCGAAACAGAGGATATTGCTTTCTAGGTAATTTCATCTAATTTCAACTATAAAAAGAACACAGCAAAAACTGTGCCGGAGAAGACACGTTCTGTTAAAAGCCAAAGTTATGTACAAGAGATTAAGTGCCACATGTGAAAAGTAAATAAAGTGGGAATTCTTTAAGATACAGGCTATTAAAAAGTAATCTGTACAGTAACTGTGTGGGAATAGAGAGGCTGTAGAGGTCATAAATTTAATCTTGATGAACTACTTAGATGACTGTCTTAAACAAAGCTCACATTAGTAGCTTAATTCTGTTTTTCCTTTAAAGAAAGATTAGTATGTCCTCATCCCAATTACAGGATCTCTTGCTTGCTGCGAAGAAATGAATATCTTGCTGCGAAGAAATGAATAAGTCCTAGTTGGAGCTAGATGATCTTAAAGGTCCCTTCCAACCCAAGCCGTTCTATGACTGTGATTTCAAGGAACTGGGGTGCAGGGAATTCTCCAAACCTATCAGTATGGTAGGAACTGAGGATCAATCTCATCTTTCAAGTGTTGGTGATGATGTATTTATTGTCCCTAGTATGTAGCTCTTCCTCATCATTAGATAAGCTACATATCTTAGATAAGAAAAGTGTCTGAAGTCTGAGCATCCTGATGAGATGCCCCACAGCAACCACTGGGAACTACGTAGGGATGGAATGGGAGGAGAGTTCAGCTCTACTTCAGAAGAATCCTTTTAGGAGTGTCCCTGAGTACTTGCCTATTCTGCTGAAACTGCTACTAAGCTGGTGCTATTGGTGTGCAATCTGATTAGGCTTCCACTAAGAAACAGGCTGAATGAAGAGTTCTATCATTTGTTTTGTAGGCAGTAGGAGGAAGATAGTGACTTACAGTTAGTACTTGGGAAAAAAAAAAAAGATAAAAAGTCTGTGAACTGTGAACCAGATGGAAGAGGAAATGCAGGAGGGAGGAACTGCTCTTTCCAAATAATGAATTGCTATAATTGCTGTCTCCCCACACAAATCCCCCTCAAGTCAATTTTATTAAAAGTCAAAAGCAATTCTAGCTCTACAGATCAAACCAAACTTTTCTACAGGAAAGACAGAATTCTCTAGTGCAGGCTTCTAGGTGAAGAAAGATTAACCAATTATAAATCATTTTAACAAATACTTGTCAGGACACTTAGGAGCACTAACAGTTCAGAATTTAAGATTGTGGATGTATTCCGTGAAGCACTCCAGCTGTTTTGCCTTTCTCTGGCAATACTCAGAGGCTATAAAACTGACTTTGTTTGCCTGGTATAAGTTTACAGCTCTCGTGCATCACCAAGGCTGCACAAAACAACCAGAGCACACTGGTGAATTCAGCCCAGTACCTTAGCTTTAAGGTTTAATAAATAGAAGGAGGAAGGAACAACAATCATGTTTTGTTTCAAGGTCAACTTGCTAAGCAACAGAGCTATCAGAGTGGAGCTTTATACACCCCACTATAAGAATGGTTAATAGTACTTGGAAACTACAGGAGCCTCATGCATGGCTGTAGCTGAAGAAAAGTGCAGGAGACTTTTGCCTCTGACCTCTGTCCAATTTTTTAGAATATCACATCTAAGGACCAATTTAGCTTGCACCTTATTGAAACTTACTGAGCCTACAGACATCAGAAATGGGATAACTTCATAGATCTGTTTCCACCTTTCAAAATCCTTTTACAGATGTATCTAATGTCCCCGTAACAGATTATTTGCAGTCTCTAAGTCCGCTCTAAGTCAGAACTCCTTAAGGCTTCACTTTCTAAATCCTGTGCTCTAAGCTACGCGTTGCTCATTAACGTTAATGGAAATTACTTTCTCCTCTTCTTCATTTCTGTAGTTTGCTAATGCATTTGAAGAGCAAAAGAACAGATGTTTGATGATTCTGCCTCTAAAAAGCAACATAAAACAGCCAAAATGGCACCTGCAGCTAACAGAAAACATTGGTATACTTCTCATACATAATTCTTGAGGAAAACTCATTTTTGTCACATATCACTCACACACACAAGAGAATTCAGAGTGAGTTACGCTACTTAAAGGAAAGGCAAGAGAAAGATGTCGGCTAGTGTCCAGTATCAGATTAGCAGAGCCCCAGGCTCTGCCTGCTCCTGGAGTAGGAGAACAAAAAGTTGCACTGTTGCTTTTAAGTCCTCAGAAGAAAAACAATTTTGATTTGATTCTGCACAGCAAAAACAACACAGGATTATTTTTTGTCCTTTGACACAAGGACATCTGCTACTACAGTTGAAATCAAACTGAATTTATACAGCAGAGAGCCTCCAAGGTAGGAAGATTTTAGGCAATGCCAGTGTACATAGGTAAATCAAATGGAAGCTATGCTAAGGCATGCGGAAGAGAGGGAGATAATGTAAGAGAAACAGCATGGCTTCAACAAAGTCCTGCCTGACCAAACTAGTGGCTTTCTATGACTGCATAACCAATGGACAGTGGAAGAGCCACTGATGTCATCTATCTGGACTTCAGCAAGGCCTTTGACATAGCCTCCCACAACACCCTTTTCTCTACACTGGAAAGATATGGATTTAAATGGGTGCAGTGTCTGAGGGATGAGGAACTGCTTGCAAGTTTGTACCCGGAGAGTGGAGGTCAGTGGCTCAGTGTCTAGATAGAGATTAGTGATGTGTGGTGTTCATCAGGGGTCAGTACTGGCACTGATGCTCTGATGCTCTTTAATAACTTACCTCAACAGTGGGAACCAGTACACCCTCAGCAAGTTTGTGGATAACACCAAACTGTGTGGTAGGGTCAACACACTTGAGGGACAGGAGACCTAGACAGATTCAAACATTGGGTCCAAGAGACCCTCATGAAGTTTAACAAAACCAAGTGCAAGGTCTTGCACCTGAGTTGAAGCAACATTCACTTCCAAAACAAGCTGGGGAGTGAAAGAATTGAGTACAGCCCTGCTAGAAAAGACTTGGGGATAGTAGTGGATGGCAAGCTGGACATGGGCCAGCAACGTGCCCTTGCAGCCTAGAGAGCCAGCCACATCCTGGGCTGCATCAAAAGAAGTGTGATCAGCAGGGCAAATAGATATCCTGCCCCTCTTCTCTACACTGATAAGACCTCACCTGGAGTATTATGTCCAGCTGTGGAGTCCTCAGCACAACAGATACATGGAAATATGGGAGTGCATCCAAAGAAGGGCCATAAAAAAAGATTCAAGGGGCAGAACACTTCTCCTAGAAGTACAGGCTGAGAGAGCTGAGACTGTTCAGCCTGAAGAGAAGGCTCTGAGAAGATGAGAGAATAGCCTTTTGGAATCTAAAGTGGGGCTATAAGAAAGAAAGGGACAGAGTCTTTGATGGCCTGTTTTGATAGGACAAAAGAAAATCATTTCAAACTAAAAGAGGTGAGAATTTTGATTGGATAGAAAAGTTTTTCGTTGTAAGGGTCATGAAACACTGTAACAGGTTGGCCAGAGAGGTGGTTGACGCCCCATCCCTGGAGACATTCAAGGTCAGGCTGGACAGGGCTCCAAGCAACCTGACAGCTGTGGATGTTGCTGTTTATTGCAGGGGAGTTGGACTACATGGTCTTTAAAGGATCCTTCCAACTCAAACTTTATATAATTCTGTAGTTCTATGATTCCACTTTGCTTTTTCCTGGAAGCAAGGATCTTCAAGGATAGAAGGGAGATATTTAGTAGAGGATCCTTTATTCGTTCATTCACAAAGAAAGATCAACTCTCTTCTGACATTTCTGACAAATTCATTCAGCTGCTTTTAAAGGACTGTAATAATGGAGACCCCCCAATCTCCACAGCTCAGCTGTTTCAATATATCATTCTCTTTGTTACAACAATCTTCTTTGCTGTAACTGAAGTCTGTTAATTTGCAGTTGCTCAATATAGGTGATTCATTTCATTTACATAGTTCAAGAAAATCTGGTCATTGTGATTCTTTTCTACCAATAAATAAATGTCAAACTACCAAACGTCCCATTGACAATGACATATTCCTGACAAAGCTGATGAGGTGAGAATGGATGTTGCATGAAAGCGTCTGCCAGGCAATCATCACCAACTTCTCATTCCCCCCCTCAAAGCTACCAATTCTAATTTGCTTGAGTTTAAACAGCAATATACACTGCTAATAAGTATTGATGAGTCATGTCTCTTCAAAAATCCCCGTACGATTCAAAAACTATAGGTATGGGAAATAAACCAGCCTTAATTGCTTAATGTAAATTTCAATATTAAATAAAAGCAGGAATGAAAGACAGCACAGTTAACAGTTTCTAGAGTGTTCTCATCTTGAGATTTAGTTGCCCTGTGTCTCAGTAAAAACTTCACAGATCCTCTGCTGATTTCACTGCTTACCTTAAAATTCTCAGCTTCCCTTGGGTTTGGAAAGAGAAGGTTACATTACAAATGTGAACTTAGTTCAGACAATATTTGACCCCAGGTTTGTGGGATTAAGTAGATGGAAAGATTTACCTTTGCAGATGACTAAGGAATCTACCTTGTTCCTTTTAATTGACAGCAGCATGTATTTGTAAGCAGTAAATCTTGTGACAACTTTGCATTTATATGGAAAAGGCCTGAAGATTGGTTTTAATACACAACTTTAAATGTCAGCCTTGTTTTCTATCCAGTACTTCCTTATCTATATCAATAACCTACTACCTGTTTTAATAACACAAGATACCCAGAAGGGAAAAAAAAAAGTTTCTGGGAACTACTAATTCATATCTAAATGTCAAAAGCCTGCCAAAGGTTGAAGCTTTGCTGAAACCAAATATAAGGAAGGATGGGCCCTCCTAGCTCAAGAGCATACTATCTGAAAACAGTCATGTTTCCATTTAGATGCAGAACATACAGTTTTTTTTTTTTTAGATAGATAAATAACTAGTTGTGTCTTCAAGATGATACATACTTTCATCTCTTAGAAAAGAAATTAAGATGGTTTGTATTTTCCAACTAAAGTTCTAGTACCACCCATACATGATCAATATGGGAGACTTCTGCAGCTTGAGACTTCTACAGCAACACACTAAACTGGAAAAGGCAAAGAGGTCTTATATTCACCTTTGAGGAGAGTCTTGGTCTCCAATGTGGATTTTCACACTTATCATAATTCATGACTGTGGTTCTCACACCACAGGTTCTGCTCTGTGGATAGTTCATTCAGTTGTTAAGGCTTTTTTTTTTTTAAATGAATAGTTTACTCATGATTTGTGCTAATTGTTTCAGGACTTGATTCTGAATTCTTAGGGCCACTGTCATCATTTCAGACAAGACATGATCAACTAGGTTTAGATTTGGTAGACTGTGCTTCATTCATGTCCTTCTAGACCCTGTTATTGCCATGTAGCATTTCTCTGGAGATCTCAAAAAAAAAAAAAAAAAAAAAAATTACTAAACTATCAGATTCCTAACCCAAACACCAGCATCACTGAAGGCTTTATTCAAAGACCACTGAAATGAACTATCCAGGCATATATATATATATATATATATATATATATATTTTTTTTTTAAATACACCTCTGCGAGAAGGCATTTACACATATAACATACATAGTAGTTTGATTATGTGCTCTTTTTCCTATAATGTTTTAATATCAATATCTGAAGAGTGATTGCTATTCAACTATTTAACCTTAGTTTTTACTCACAGAAATAATACATTAACATTTACTAATTTATTTGCAAATAGTCCTGTTTATTCACTAAGGTCAGTATCTTTAAGATCTTAAACTCAGAACCAATTTCCTACAGGCTCACATCTGCACTCAGGCCAAACTTCTCTGATTTTGAACTTATCTCCTAGAAAGAGATCTCCACATTGCATTTCTTCAGCACTAAGTGTGCTCTAAATAAACCACTAGCCCCTTATTTCTGCATCTAATCTGGTTATGGGGAAATGAAGCAGTGCTATCTTTGACTCACATACAAACATAATGAACAAGTGCTGATTTTAAATTATGGCCCAAGATGAAATGCAAAGAGATTCTTGCTTACTTTCCCCAGCTGTGTTAATGCTGCTTTATTAGCAGTAATACAATGATTTCTTCTTTTGAGAAATGAAAAACTTTAGATAAAGCTTGAAGCCCACGCAGGAAAGGACTTTGTTTTAGATATAATATCCTGAAGCTCTGAGGAATTCAGACTCAGACTGATTCACTAGTACACTCAGTGTCTTTGGAACTGTGCACAGTCACTAATCAAGCAGATTTTGGTTTCCAGCTTGGTTTCCAGCCAATTTACATAACTGGCCTGGTGCATCTTCATCAGCATGTTGTGGTGGGCCTGGCCTTAAGTTTCAGTTATTCATGAAGTCAAAAGGTTTTTCTGTAAACAATAGATTTGCCTATGATAAAAAGCAAAATATACTAAAATTCAACTGTGGGTGACTAAGATTCTTAAAAAACTATTCAAGATGCAATAATTGGAGCAATCAATGCATTTTGATTAACTGATTACCACCTTTCAACTGCCAGTGGCAGAAATAACGTCCTATAAAATCACAAACTCATTCAGATTAAATTGGGAGCAGATGGAAAGTTGTTTGTGTTGTTGACATTTCAATTCCTGAATACCCTTCCAAAGCATGTAGTACTGCTATATTATAGTGTAATTAGAATAAAGCAACAAAATCAATCTCTTTTCACTTCACTTATACAAAGATTATCATCCAAAAGGTCAGCTTAGCATATGGCAGAAATATTGACAGCTAGAAATACATAGCTTTCCAAGTGTCCTTTCACAGTGTTCTTGTGTGTACAAATGGAACTAGATACAAATTCATTCAGAAAATTCATAGTAAGAGATTTGAGGATTTCTATACAAATACGAGGTTTACACCATCTCAGTTCATTTGATGCATATCAAACAAGTTTCAGCAGACTTTCAACTGTCTTTCATTGCATAAGAGAATACGGACCACAGACATTTTGAAAGAAAGCAAGGGAGTTATCAGTTTGGTTTGTGAAGTTCTTTTGAATAGAGCCTTAGCTGCTAATTTGAATTCCGCATGATTTTTCATAGAATCATGAAGGTTGGAAAAGTGCCCTAAGATCAACTTGTTCAGTTGTTCACCTACCACCAATGTTGCCTACTCAACCATGTTCCTCAGTACTGCATTGTATTGACCTATTCTGCTTTCAGTGAAATGGGAAAATTTTCATTCTTTTCTTCTGGGAAGTGTTGAAGTGATTGTGTTATCTATTGCTTTAAAACATTTATTTTTTCTTCCCTCACAAAAAAGAAAATTAACCTTTGAATATTAGTTTTTATTTTGAAGACATCTATGTATATATCCGAGGTCCACAAACTCAAATGCTGAGGTTTCAACTCAACAATCTTCCCATGAGGTTTACAAATCTTCTAGAAAAGTGAGGAGAGTTGTATAACAGCACTACTGAAATAGTTATTACATGCATGACTTTTGCATTCCAATAGATATGAGGAAATGCTTTGCATCAAATGGACAGATACTACAAAGGCATAGGTTTTCAAGGCTTTAAAAAAAAAAAAAAAAAAAAAAATCACAGGGTTAGTTGTTTGTTATAGAGCTATGCTGTATTAAAATTCCATTCAGCATCAGTATTCAGTGTCCCTTCTACTTGCAATGGCCAATGCTTCTAAGTGTGGAACATAAAATCACTGCAAATACTTGAAAAAAATGCACTGAAGAACTGAGATGCATTGTAATCTTTGAATTATTGCCACAAAAACAGCTGTTTAGGTATTATATTTAAAAAATACAAATCCACTTTCAAAATATACTTTCAATTCATCCCACTTCTTAGAATGAAAACATTAAGGTAAACAAATATTTTTTCCCCTGCTTAATTCAAAATTCAAAACAATTGTTTTTGAGTTTCAAGAACGCTTTCTGACCAGTATCTTATATAACTTTAAGGGTGCTTTCTAAAATACTGATAACACTCTTGCTCAAATACTTAATCACAGGATTGCTCCTTTTAACTCTGATGATACAGATTAAATAAACTTACTGAGCAGCAATATAAGATTTTCAATTGTCTTGCATCTATAACCTTGCTTTAAAGGTAATACAAAATCCTGTAGAATTTACTGTATTAAAAAAAAACAAACAAACAGATACATTAACCAAAAATAGGACAAACTATAAACCATTTTCAGCATTACTGTTCAGTGCCACACAGGACCAAATCAATAGGAAAGGTGTCCATTTACTTGGCTGTAGTATTTTGACGATCAGTAAAGGACTAAAGGATGAGTATTTACCCCAGTACCACCTTTTTACTTATTTTTACAGGCTTGCTGTCTGTGGCGAGAAAATCCTGACTTTGGGTCATTTTAATCTTGTTACTAAGTGAGTGCATTCCTGCACACTGTCTCCGTTAGTTATTGTGCTGTGCTCTTGATCTCAAATATCCATTAGCTGCTTATGTGTAGAACACAACATGCTTCCCTCTGAACAGAGGAAAACCTTTGAGTGACCAGCAAGAAAACCAGGACAGAGATGGGATTGGGCATCAGGGCAAAAACAGAGCCCCTTTTGCCATTTTCTTTCCCCAGTGTTTTTAGAAAAGGCTGCATAATTAAAGCTTAGCTTGGCTCCATGTCAGGAGATGCTATTCCACTGATCAAATCACCAGTAATTAAGAACAGTATGGAAGCCAAGCAGACATTCCACGTACAGAAACCTTCTGAAGACTTCAATATGAAGAAAGAGACACTGAGGTGATCTAAAGGACCTCAGTGCTCTTCGCATTCTGGGGGCATTCCCAGCTGGGACAAGTACTAATGCACTACACTGGAGACTTTACACTTGTCCTAAAGATGAGGACCTTACATTCTTCAGTCACAGAGGATACAAATATTTACTATTAATAAATTTCCTCTCATCCTCCAGACTGCTGAAGTGAACTGCTTTGGCAGTAGCTGGCGTTGCCTAGACTTGCAGACCCCTGCACGCACCAGGGAGGTTTTCCCTCAGCAGATCCTATTGCCCAACATTCCACCACCTCCTATGGAAAGAGATGAGTATCAAGCTTCCTGACCCTCTTCGAAAGTTAATTCCTCAGATAGGGGTAGGGATCACAAAATGAACACTATGCTTTCTCTGTTTATCTGCATGGATAAATACAGCATCCTCACAGAATTGCCAGGGTTGGAAGGGACCTCAAGGATCATGAGTCTCCAACCCCCCTGCTACATGCAGGGCCACCAACCTCCCCATTTAATACTAGACCAGGTTGTCCAGGGCCCTATCTAATCTGTCCTTGAACACCTCCAGGGATGGGGCATCCACAGCCTCTCTGGGCAGCCTGTTCCAGCACCTCACTGCTCTCATAGTAAAGAACCAGCCCTCTGATTATCTTCATGGCCCTCTTCTGGACCCTCTCCAACAGTTCTGTCTCTCTTGTACAGGGGACTCCAGACCTGGACACAGAGCTCCAGGTGGGGCCTCACAAGAGCAGAGTAGTAGGGGACAATTACCTCCTTGTCCCTGCTGGCCACCCCTCTTTACCATTTGCTTTCTGAGCTGCAAGGGCACAATGCTGGCTCATGTTAAGCTTTTCATCTATCAAGACCCCCAGGTCCTTCTCTGAGAGTAGCATCTGCACATAAGGGAGTCCAAAAAAGATTCATCACATCCTCAAGTGATGCTCCACTTCCAGCTCAAGTACCTCCCTGCTCCTCAAAGTGAAATGCAGCTAAATTACTCATCAAATCACAGGTGCCTTCATAGTGTGAGCAAACAACGTTGCAAAAAAAGCTCAGTCATAACTTCTAGGTGAAGCTGGGCCTATGGCTCCTGTGGAGCTGCCCAGAACGTGTCCTGCTGGGCCTATTCTGTACATTAAGCCAGGAGGTGCCACCATGCTGCAAGACTTCTGCAACTCCACTTGAAGCTTCTTTTTCCTCAGCAGGTACTCAGGGAATCAATATAGTCATTATCAACACCAATTGTTAGTAAGTAGGTATGACTAACTGTAACATCAGCTTCTACAGATAATCAGAGATCTTTTGAAATGGGCTGTCAAATCAGTTTGTGCTCATTTGTGAAAGGATCACACTGAAGTTGCTGAAGAGCATTTTGCCAGCACTAACAAGAAGCATTTTAGGAGATATACATGCAAGCCTTTTAAAAGTTGAAGTGCTTCAAGCATTGCAAATTAGGAACCACAAGTGTTGTCTAACTTTTTGTGTACAATGCATACTGCAGGCATTATCTGTCGCATTGAGTTTTCCACTATTTGGTTGTTTCTGGATGTTTCTGCTGCTTTCTGCCTTATTGCTATCAGCTATAGAATTCTACAAAAGCACTGGAACAGGTCACAGGAGGCAGAGTCTTGTGTCATTTACTACAATTTATCTTTCAAACACAGAAAGGATTTCTTAGCTCCTCCTGGAAAGTCTAAACAGAGTAAGCATGCTCCACTACTTTCTTATGCCCCCCTCACAGGCCCAACAAACAGCAGGGAACTTAGGGCTGCCCACCAAGCCTAGGAGCCCCTCTTCTGATGCCTCGTCTCTTCTTATGGAAAAGGTTCCCTGAATGAACATACAAGTGCATAAATGTAAAGCAAAGACCCTAAAGCAGAGAGGTGAACTTAAGTGTGAGCTGAACAGATTTGCTGAACCAAAACTTTCTTTCTACAGCATGTGTAAGTTCTTAATCTATAAGGTACCCCAATGCTGAAGAGAGGTATATAGCTTCAACTAACCAAAAGAACACCCAGAGCTGAGTGAAATTGGTAATTTTTTTGCAGTAGTTAGCAGATCAACTGCTATTTTTAGGTTGGATAATAGCTCATTAAATAGGTTAAGTATTGCATTAAAGCAGAAATCTTCAGTTATTCTAGAAAAGCTCTCTAACAAGCAGTACTGAAACATTAACAAATGCCATGGAATGCCATGGAACTCTCTCTCACATTGTTGTGCATTAATAACTTGTTAATTTCAACAACTTATTTGAGATCAAATGGAAGTGATGCTCCTAGTTTTAGATTGGCTAGTTTGAAAATTTCTTCACTAAGTATCAGTTTGTTTTACATTTAGGAGCTCAAGTAGTAGGAGAGGATTTTTAAATTTCCAAAACAGTCTTTCTGCAAAGCCAAAACCATTTACAGTTGACTATCAGTTGGTATACTCAGTTATTAGTGTGAGCATTATAGTGGCTTCTTCAGTGCTCTGAGTACTATTCTGCTCTTTTGAGTAAATAAAACACTGGGGTGATTTATGAGTACAGACAACATATTTCCCTATTTTACTCAACTAGTATTAAATGGAGCTCTCAATATTTTAATTAAAATGACAACAGCTATATTAAATATTATGTACACAACTGCACTGAATCAAATGAATATTGCATTTTGTGTGTTGCATTAGTACAGTTAAAGTGTTTATGAACAGAGATAAGTAGTAAACAGTATTTCTTTATACTGACTGGTCTCATTTATGAGTTCAAGTCATTTTATAGAAAACTAATCAACATACTTTCCCAGTGAAATGACCTCAGCACATACAATTCCTTTGTTCAGTTACAAGATCCCAGAGATATTTCATGAATAAATTCACAGTTAAAGAAAAAAAAAAAAAAAACAACTTGCTTTCCCTATTTCCTTAAATAAAACATTGGTTTTACATGTAGCATTAGGTAGAAGGAAAAATTACTATCATGAGAATACGTCCAATATTAATGTAAGCTCTAAGGAAAATCAATTTTTCTATAATTACCAGTATGATGGAACAGAGTTGGAATCCAAGGTTCACAGTAATACGTAGGGAATCAAACTTCATTACTTGTATTTGACTTACACCAGCATAACAGACCTCGAACTCATTCTCACTTTGAAACCATAAACAAGAGGCTGATTTCTGACTTGTGCTGTAATTTCTTACTTTGGCAAACACCAGTGAGATTTTGATACAGAAAAAGATACTTAGAGGAAAGCTGGACAGTTGGCTATTCATTACAAATAAGGTACAACCATTTAGCAGAGAGTTTTGTTGGGAAAAGGAAGGAGACCAGATACTCTAAGTTACAGGAGCAGTTCTAATTAGGATTAAGATGCTACCAGTAAATATGCAGATGTTTAGATCCTGTTCAAATAAGTCTTTTGAATTCCTCCTTGGAAAGAGTGGAAGTGTACCCAGATCTCATTTCCTTTGCCTCTTCCCCGCTGAAAAAAAAAAAAACCACCAAAAAAAAAAAAAAAAGAATTCTCATAAATGGCAGCAAGGTGGGACGCCAATTTGTCTGTCGATTGCTATCTTCCCTGCTTCATTTACCTCATTTTAAACAAAGCTACAGACAAACACTAGGTAAAATTTTGGATTGTGGTTTCTGGCATGGATGCCTGTATTTGCTTTCATACGGAAAACAAGGTGAATCCACAGAGCTCTACCCCTTACCAGTAAATACCTATAAGCCAAATCAACATAAATAATTTTATAAGTTTAAAGCTGAAGTACTTTCCATTCACTGCATCTTAGAACAATGAGTGTCTATTTCTGGCAGTTTTGTCAGTTTTTATCTGCTACATTTCATAGATGAATAAGAAGTTCACACTCCCTGGGAAATACTATCTTAGATGCCTCAAGTAATAATCTGAATTAGTTACATTCAATTCACATTTTCTAGCCTCCCCCCCTAAAAAAACACATCAGACAGGGACCTGCATAAACAAAAAACAGAGACAAAAATTCCAGGGCTCAAGGTAGCTTCGATCTTGTGTGTGAGCACATGGCATCTCTCAGAGACTTGCTGATAAATGGAGGCTACTACAATGACTTGGCATAAAGATTATTATTTAGTTCTCTTGAAGTTACAAGGGTTCCTTAAAACTAGGACATCTTTCTCTGGCATTTGTACAGCACTTTACAAAACACTGTACAAAAATAGTACTGCTTTCAACCTACCAAGTGAAATGCAGACGTTCTTCCAAACAAACAACAAATGAATGCAATACAGTACACAAGTAACACCCATATGTTTGAGATGAACATTAGTATAGAAATGCATAAGCCACCTAGAGAACAAGCCATGTGCTACTTTTTTTTCTATTCAGGTTTATTTGAAATACCAGTTTTCTCCATGTGCAAATGAAGGCATTGCAATTAATTAATTAGTCTTATTTCTCAGGAAATATTACACAAAATATCTTTTTTCCACTTCTTTGTAGATAGCAAAGCATCCAGCTCAGAAAATGAAAACAAGACAAAAAACTAGCTCCAGCTTAGCTGTACAAGATGTATTTCTTCCAAACACCTCTCCATAAAGGGGCACCAATGGAAGCTGGTATGCCAGGGAGATCCAAGGAAAGAGCAGCAGGCTTCAAACAAAATGTGAGTGATACTGGGTCCTTTCCCTTCAGTTAACTGTGGCACAGGTGGACTGATAGACAGTGGAAGAGTCATTCACATATTACAGTTTCTAAAAGTAACACCACTTTATGCACTGGTCTCAACAGCAGGGAAAAGGTCTCTGCAGGATGATGCCAAAATGCATTCAAAAGCTTATAAACTAGAATGTTCTGTTTGTTGCTGAACCCAGAAATCGCTTTGCCTGAAGCCTCACACCAGTTTAGAGTCTATCTTTATTGCTTTTTATTGCTGTCTTTAGGGGTCACATGCCTTATGAATAACCAAACCATTCATTCTGCTTCATCTGCCATTGTCCATGTTATTTTATTGCAAGCTCCAGCTGAACTTGTTTTCTGGGAGATGGCCATAAATCATCTTGTAATGATTTGTAGCAGCTATCACACAAGGGTAAAACAGAGGCAAAGACAATACATTAAGTCACCCGTAATACTCTCATGACGCCAAAGTATTTAATAAGTCCATTGGTCTTGCAGAGCCTAGCTAATGCCATTACAACTTCCCTCTCCTCCACCCCTATTTTCTCCTGCGTACACAGAAGAATCTGTCCACTGATGGATTATACATGACTTTGAATAGGGAACACAGACTATGCAAAACAGAGCTGAGACCCCCTTCCCATAACTTGTGAAGAACTAGAGAAGCAGGATATCCTGGGACATTCAAGCCCCTACAATTCAGTGATCCTCTGACAAGGCAACGCATCTGCAGGGCACTCACCAGAGCCAAGCACAGTGTTTTCTGGCAGGAACACCTCAAGGTCAGCACAGAGCATTACTGGAGGGATGATTCAGAGCAATTACATGGGCATCAACTGATAACAGCCTGAGATTTCACATGTGCAGTTACCATGGCTCTCAGTTTTGCTACAGAACCCACTAAACACAAATCCAAGGGCTGTAGAACAGTGTTGATACTCCCACTCAGTGCAGCCTCATGCTCAAAGACCATACAAGCCAAAGAAATGTTCTAAAATACCACCAGTACCTATGCTTGCAGGAGGAAAGTGTTCGTTACTTTGTTCAGGCTCTAGAACAAGAGAATAAGCAAACCTTGTAGATTGAACCTACATCAGAAGAAAAAAAAAAAAAAAAAAAATTTAGGCTTTAAACTCCTGATCTTTGATGACTGACCTATTTTATGATCTGTGTATCAGATCAGTAAGCCATTACAAGCAAGTGGGATTCAAACTATTATCACATGATTTCCAAAAGCAGAGAGGTATGTGAAACTAGAGGCAAATCATCCAATTGAGCATAACCATACACAAAGATCACAGTGGCTGTCAGTTGTGAACAGAGAACAATGAGTTCTCTGTTCACAAAGGAGTTTTTTTAAAGTTTAGTTTTATTATTGACTAGTAAATTCAAACAGTAATGCCAATAGGACATCTCTCTAGCTTTCTAGGTGTCATGGAGGGCAGCAGCAAGAGATGAAATGGTTCTGGAAGAAGTGTTTGCTTGTCACGGAAACCCACTAGAAAACAAAAAAGCAGGAATCAAATCAAGTGAACCATCTCTGATATCTCAGCTGTGTGATGATGCTCATACATTACATTCTTCTCTATCTTCCTTATAGGGATTGCTTCATTTGTATTGTTGACCCTCACTTGCTAGATCAGTAAATCACATTCCAAAGCACCAGAGCAACATCCTCTGCAAGCATGTAACAACTCTGAGTGCGCAGGTATTTTAGCAGTAGGAAGATAACAGTGGCAAACCAAGACCAGCAGCTGGGCTCAAGGCTGTAGGTGACTTCAGAGAATGGGACTTCAGTTTGAGGAGCATGAGACAGGCATAAAGGCATCATCTTGAAGTTACTGCACAAAGCCAGTGAGCCTGACTGCTGCTCAGCTGCTTGCCAGCACTGCTGTGCCTCCTCCTGCCCTCAGCAGTCAGATCTCCTGGAGGCAACTTGCCTTGCAAAAGGCTTTACGTTCATTTCTCCTGACTACTACGGTTTATTTGCAATTTCCTACCTGCCAGATACAATTAATTTGTCTGAGATTCATTTTGCAGCAGCACTGAAATCTTACATTTTTCCAGGGCAGCAGCAGAAGTGTTTTCATGCAGCACAGTGGCACATTTAGATAGACGCCTGTGAGCACTTTCAAGAACCAAAGAAGCTGTAGCAGTTGCTTACACTCAGTGGAAATGCTGTAGGAAGCACACTTCTGCCTGGTACTTGTATTTACTCTTACTCATTTAGGACCAGGATGTGAATGTACATCTTTCTCCTGCAGATTAATACTCTATCTTAGGTCTTCTTGCCAAACCTCTTTTGCTTTGTACAGCAAGTGCCGGTATTATCCAGCATTAGAACAAATTAGAGTCACTCAGCATTCACTCTCTGTCCCAGTAAATATTATTCATGCAAAATGTAGATTGTGGAGTCTTCTTTCTTATGGAGGCTTTTAGGATCTGACTGGATAAAACCACCAGATAATTCTGGCCTCAGAGTCGACCTTGTTTTGAGCAGAAGTTTGGACTGGAGATTTCAAGGTCTCCTCACCCTGAGTTATTCTGTGGTGTTACAAGATCAGTACTCTGCCCTGAGAAATCAATTCAAGCTTCTTCAGCAGATGGACTCTATTAGTTTAGCAAAATGTATAAGTTGTAAGCTATGAGGCAGAGACACTAATGAACATTTCCCTTTATTCTTCCCCTCTTCCCCCAGCATTTTTTTTTTTTTTTTTTTTTTCCTATTCTAAACATTTCTCACTAGGTTTCTGGAAGATGCAGTTTAAAGCTTGTTTCTGGATTAATAAAAATCACATTATTATTTGCTAGAACTCCCTTCCCATTTCCATCCCACCAAAGCTCAATCTGCCCCTCCACTGAGAAAGCTGTAGAACTGCTCTTCTATCTGGAAGTCCTGAGATATCCAATTATCATTTTTGTTTTATTCCCTACGTAGAGCTGGAAGTAGTATCCATAAGGAGAGACAACTGATTTCCTTGAACCCTCCTGAGTTCTTCATATCCAAGAAGTACATTGCACTCATCCATTTAGTAGAAATGGTCTATAGTTTAAAAAAAAAAAAAAAAAAAAAAAAAAAAAAAAAAAAGCTTTACTTAACAAAGTAGGTTCTTACTTCTACTTTTTGAGAAATAAAAATGTTTTCCAGAATTTCTCATATTACATTGAAATGCTTATTTAAAGAGTAGTATTTAATAGTAAAGCAAGAGTATGGAAGAAACATGAAGATGCTACTGCTTTTTCCAATTAAGTACTGCAAATATCCTCAAGCTAGAACTTTCTACACAGCCATTCAGGATGGCAAAAGCAGAAACAATTCCAAAAGAGTGTTAAGAGCATAAAAGGATTAAGATAAAAAAAGTCATTTTGCAATTGGTAAAATTTTACAGTGTCAACACAATTCCTTACTGATATTTTCTACTTGTACTTTCCATATTGGACACATGTAGTACAGGTCTTGGTTATCCATTATTAATAAGCCTTTTGAATTCCTATCAAAGTTATCTACAATATATTATTCAATGCTTTAATGAATTAACTACTGGATTTGTTGTTTCATTCTTTTTTTTTTCCCCCCTCTTCTTTGAGCACAACACTATTCCACGCTGAACCTCCCAATAAGGTAAAAGAAGTTAATTGGAAAGAGTCAAATTTCACAGCAAAAATCTTTAATGAGAAAAATCCAACTTCCTAGAAGTGGGGTATTAATCCAAATTGAAAAATAAAGGATGGAAAAAATCAAAACTTAATGAATGAACTGTTGTGAATGATGTTTTTCTGCACACATGCATTAAAGCAGTGGAGGAAAAAGGGTGCTGCAGTGGAAATCACAGAAAATTCTTAACTGCATTGTGCTAAGAAGTTTCTTTCCAGCTGAACAAATTCTCTGCCTTGCTCTCAATAGCAAGGAAGCATTATCAGCTACCCTGCAATAAACTTCTAATTTTGTTCTGGAAAAAATGTTAGACTCAATCAGAGGTATCAGAATACTTCATCAACATCAATGAGTCATACAAAATTAAAATGTAGCAACAATGCATTCTAGGGAGGGCAATATTATATCTGGATATTCACTATTGCCTTTCTACTTAGTACTTCTGTAAAAGTTCATTACTCCACAAATGAGTTAGATAACAGCTACTACAATTTTTTTTAAAACAAGCTGCATTCCATTTGGCAATAGATACTTCTAACACTGCCAGCTGGAGAGCACAGATGTTTGAAGGTGCCTGTATTGCCTTGCTAGTAAGAAATTTCCCTACATAATCTTGATTTTATGCTCTTCCTGGCCAACGTCCCTAGGAAATAGGAAACATTTTTCAGTTTCCATGGCCAATGCAGTATTTTCTCTAAAGTTAGAAAATAATTTCTTCCCATGCACAGATTTTTACCTTCAGTAAAAACATACAAGAATTATTCCTTGATCTACTTGTGTGCCACAATCCTGATTTACTACAAGTTTAGACTGAAAACGCATGTCCAAGTAGAAGGCATTTATGATGCCCTCCCATTACGTACTCTCCTTATGCACAGAACTTTTTTGCTGCTTGTATACTCAAGGATATGCCACAAGGTAATAAAAGAGTAAGGAGAAAAATTGAAGGAACTCCACCTCCTCTACATCACAGCTTCACATCTCTGCTATTGATTCACCAACTGTCATTCGAATGCTTTAATTCCTTCAAATATTTTCCTAAGTTAGAAGATAAAGGATTTTAAATGCTTTCACATAGCAATTACACAGAAGCAATGACCCAAGAAGGAAATCTTTCTACTAAGGATAAGAGACAACTGGCAAATGTAAAGGCTACAAATCTTTTAAATCACTTTTTAGGCAGTGTACTGACGATACAAAGTGAATGTGGACTCCAGTATGGTTGTGCATAAAGCATACTGCTCTGTAAACAAGCCATGTGAAATACATCACTTGCAGTAATATTCCTGCTTAACATCAAAGCATTTTTACAAACACTGACTTATAAGCTGAACTCTCCCTGCCCTTAAATGTATTATACTCCATTCCTTATGCCTTTTTTACAAGTGAGGAAAGCAATTCAGCCACCATGATCAAGAGATTATAAGCCATAAAAATAAGGGAGAGATACTCCAGATTGTAAAAGAAATATGCTAAGCACTGTAGTCAAAGTTGTTCACAACCAGATATTTCAAAAGTGTAAGAAGCAATTTTGGAGTGTGCAGCTCATGTTGGGAAATAACACAGCTCCCGAAAAACATATGATGCAATACAAATTCTGTTCTAGATACTAACAAGTTTATCCTTGTTATCCATGCATGTCCAACATTATATTACAGAAAGGAATAGGGGTAAGTACTATGCTTCTTACTACAGTACAGGTTTCACACTGTATTTCAGGAGCTTTTTCTGCTTATGGTTTTGCAGCAAAAGTGTAAAAACTTGAGCTTGCCACATTTCTGTGGAGCTATGTACACAAAGCTTGTAAGAACTGCTGGGGGGATGCTATATAGTAATAAACTAGTAGCAAAATTTGAACTAGACTGGTGGGCAACATGTAAAGAATTCTTAAGATGACATTGAGTCACTTGCTTAAATTCAGGAATTAACTGGCTTTGAAATGAACTAGTTAAACTATTTTGATTCTCTACTTATGGACTAAAATGGGGGGTGATTGTAGTCAAGGAGTAGTAGAATGGTGCTTCATTTAAAGAAAATGATATTGAGAGCAATGTCTTCTAGCAAACTCATACAATCATTCCCTAAACTGTATCAGTATTTAAACAGTGCTGACCTGTATTCTGCAAAATGAGTAAAATGTAACTTACAGAAACACTCGGCATCGCTACACCTAACAATTACTGCTGTTCTGTGTAATAGGTGACTTTGGCAGGACTACCTATACTCTTGAAGTTAGACTATACCTAACACCAAGACCAAGTGATCTGTTACAGTATGCTACTGTGCAAGTACATAAGGGAGGCGCTATCAGTTTACTCAATAAAGTTGAATATTTTAGTCAACACAGGAATCAAGCAACTGTATCATATAAAAGATGCACATATAGTAGTATGACAAAAGCCTCATTTGTCCTTGATGAAAAAAATAATCCTAACAGACAACTAAGAAAAATATAGTCTGTCCTTTCTGCATTGGTGTAACACTATAATACAAAGAAAAGCACAACACTGATAGCAGGGTAGCAAAGTCCTAAGCCACAGCAAATGAGAAAATGCACAAATTCAGCAGCCACAGACACCAAAACAAAGAGAAGAAAAAAGCTACTCACTCTTAGAGGACCACAGATCTGCAGGAATCTCTAAGGAGATGCACTCACCTCCACTACTAGCCTTTAAATGAGGTCTGGAAGGGGTGGATCCTGGCTCCACTACTTCTGGTCACTCAGATACATCACATGTACCTGAGCTCCCCTAGTTTGGTCTTGCCTTCCCACCAGGTGCTCAATCACTGGTTCAAGCCGTGACTTCGCATTTCTGCTACAACTGGTACTTTCAGATGCAGTCTGACTACAGTAGTAGGCATCAACTGCATAACAACGGAGAAAGACAAAGACTTTAGTAATAACTAACATACTTTTTTTTTTTTTTTTCCCTTAATTACTAAGATAGCATGAGATCCTGGAATGCTCACAGACAGAAAGCACAAGGACAAAGTGATTATATGTGAAAAATCACAGATAACTGCAGCATATGCTAAAGACCACACCAGTGTTCTTATGGTTTTCTTCCAGTCAGATTTTAGGATAAATAGAACAAGAAATTTCCCTCTAATTAAACAAAGACAAAAATACTTTGGTGCAAAGACAGTTTTGGAGTTAAATGTGGTGATCCAGAGTTTATATTTTACAGAAGAGAGAGATATCTCTGTAGGTAGAAAACATCTCTGAAGAAGACAGGATATAGAAGGGATATGCAGTCTTCAGAAAGGGCTCTTCCTGGAAGTGAGTGCGACTTTGATTTTGTAGTGATTTTATTCCCTGTGCTGGAGCAGGGAGCAGAACAAGTCTGTTCAAGTAAGAGAACAGCTTAAACAGAATTAGAAATGAATTATTTTACATGGCACAGCCAACTATGTTCACAGTTTTTATGCAGTTTTGCTTCACACAGCCTGAGCACTTAGAAGGCTTTCCTTTTGCTTTAAGAGGAATTTTCAGTAAGGGGGGTATGATTTAATCTAATTACAAGAAATTTAAAGAAAAACAATATGAGAAAGGCTCTAAAGGGAGAAGAACTCATCTAAAATAAAAATCTGTTTAGCATTTAGAATTGATGCTTTGAATACATTTTAAGAATCTTCCAGAAACTGAAAAGTTAGGTAGTAAGATTCCTGAAGCAGCTTAGAAGACTTAGCATTAGAGCAGTTCTTTCAATGAGGCATTAGCGCCATTCAAGAGATTTTTAAGCAGCATCTGTCTAATAATCCACCTCAGTGCCTGGATATCTGGACTTTAAGTGTTTTATAAATACCATATGCTAATAGCTAAAGTATTTTTGTTTTGGTTTGGTGGGTGTTTTTTAACAGCTTCTCTGCAGACACTAGAAAAATTCCTTATCCCTCTCTTCCTTCAGAAAGAGGAAGTAAAATTAAATGTATTTATCATAGTTTTCTCCACCAAGTGGGGAGTCTTGAAGGCTATTTGAGATTTATTTTTTGACCCTTGTAGCTAAATGAAAGCACAGGGGAGATCAGAGAGAAGTTGAAAGTCAAATCTTCTTTGAGGTTCTTGAGGGGTTTGTGTAGCTGAAGTTGCCATTTTAGTTTTAGGCCATTTCTCAACAAAGACTGGAGAAGAAGGAATTTGACACATTACATTGCCCTATTCTCCACCTCATTTTTAGCTAACAGTATCAAGAGTTCTGGGTTTGGTGCAGAGACATCAGATACATGGGAGCATGTGAAGCCTATGCAGGCCATCATCCCAGAAAATTCCTTCACCTCTGAGAAGGGGAAACAAATAGGATCAGGAAATTAGTGCTGGCACCTAGGAAATTCCTCATATGAACAGAAAGAGACAGTGGTACAAAGTAATTTGCACTGAATGCCCTGCACTTAAATCTGGCTTTTTTTATTACTGTCACTTAGAATCTGATAGCAGGCAGCAATGTTAGAATCACTGAATCACAGAATTATAGGGGTTGGAAGTGACCTTTGGAGATCACTGAATCCAAACCCTGCTAAAGCAGGTTCCCTACAGTATTTTACACAGAGAAGTGTCCAGGCAGGTTCTGAATATCTCGAGAGGAGACCCCTCAACTTCTCTGGGCAGCCAATTTCAGTGCTTTGTAGTCCTCAAAGTAAAGAATCTTTTACCTCATGTGGAACTTCCTATAATCTAGTTTGTGTCTATTGCCCCTTTTCTATTTCTGGGCACCACTGTAAAAAGCTTGGCCAATCCATTTGCTTCCCATCCATTAGATATTTAATCAAGGAAATGTAGCCCTTCTCCCATGAAGAAAGGCTGAGGGAATTGATCTTGGAGAAGAGAAGGCTCCTGGGAGAACTCACTGCAGCCTTCCACTACTTGAAGGGAGCTTATAAACAGGAAAAAGAGTGACTATTACATGGTCTAATAGTGATAGGACAAGGGGGAACAGCTTTAAACTAGAAAAATTTTAAAAAATAGGTTAGATGTTAGAAAGAAGTTCTTTACTCAGAGGGTAGTGAGGTACTGGAATAGATTACCCAGAGAAGCTGTGGTTACCCCATCCCTGGAGGCATTCAAGGCCAGGTTGGATGGGACCCTGGGCAGATCTAGTGGGAGGCAATCACACCCATGTCAGAGTGTAGGAGCTTGCTGTTCCTCAAGGTCCCCTTCCAAACCAAGCCATTGTATGAATCTATGATTCTATGATATTTATAAGCATCGATAAGATCCCCCTTGGTTTCCTCTTCTCCAGGCTGAGCAGTCCCAGGGCCTTTTCTCATGAGACAGATGCTCCCAGACTCTAATCATCTTTGTGGCCCTCCACTATACTATCTCTCAAAGTTTCTTGTCTTTATTGAAGTGGGGAGTCCACAGCTAGACAGAGTACTCCAGATGTGGTCTCACTCAGGGCAGAGTAGAGGGGAAGGAGAACCTCCCTTGAACCGTTGGTCATGCGTGCTCCTTTCTAATGCACCCCAGAATACCACTGGCCTTCTTGGACCCAAGGGCACATTACTGGTTCATGGTCAACCTGCTGTCCACCAGCACGCCTATGTCCTTATCTGCAGAGCTTGTTTCTAACAGGTCAGCCCGTAACCTGTGCTGCTGCATGTGGTTATTGCTCCCCAGGTGCAGGACTCTACACTTGCCTTTGTTGAACCTCATCAGGCTCCTCTCCACTCAACTCTCCAGCCTGTCCAGGTCTCGCTGAATGGCAGCATAGTCTTCTGGTGTATCAGCCACCCCCCTCAGGTTTGTATCATCATCACTTGCTGACAATGCATTCTATACATTCATCTAAATCATTGATGAAGATGCTGAACAAAACTAAACAAAACTTCAAAAAATGAAATGGCATTGTCTGTATCATCATATAGATGCTACTTTTCTTACAGGTGATTAAAATTTAGGGCAATACCAAGAAGGAATCTAAGAAATATAATTCAATTTCAGTTGAAATAATTTAGAATAACATGTTATCTGGAAAAGGAGAAAATGGAGAACTCGTGATTCTGAGGCAGCAAGAAAAGTGAGATTAGGGAGAGTCTTTTCTTTTATGACATCTATAGACTTTAGACATCCTCATCTGTAGTCACTGTGCTTCCCGTCAAAGAGAGACACAATGCAATGCTTTCTTAAATTAAAGGGGAAGAGTGTTCCCCATGAAGTTCCATTCAATTACTTTGATGTTGCGTGTGTTTTGAAAGTAAACTATATATAAGGCCAGCTATAGAACTCCATTAAAGATTGTTTAAAAAGCCATTGTGATTCACAAGGTTTTTAACAAGGTTAAAAAAAAACCTTGTTCCAGCTTTCTAACAAAGAATCTTGTTTTTTATCAGAATAAGTTCACAGTACATTCAACTTACATAGGTTAAAAATAAGAGCAAAAACTGTAATTATTGGAATTGCTCTAGATTGAATATATATACTACTGGCACACTCTGTCTTCCATCCCAGTGAGATCATCAAAATGCCAGTAGAGCTATGTTTTTTTTGTTACCATGAGATCCAATAATACCTTCAGCCCAATTCTGCAGAGAAGTCTTTCTGACAGAAACCACAACAGTGACTTTCCTTCCAGTAAGAGATGACGACATTTGGGCTTCTGAAATATAGCTTGCTTGGACTGTTTTATGAAGGCCCATTTATGATGGTATGACACAATGGAAGTGACCTAAAACATAACATAAAACATTTCATTTCAAGTAATGCTTCAGTGCTCCACTAGTGTAAATCAAGTCCAGTATATAGCAATGAGGTCCACTAAATGTCAAATACAGCAAGGATCACATATCTCCCTTTCAGTGGCAGAATCATAACTATTCTCTTCTACTTTTCTACTAGAGTAATTTAATCATTAACAGTGTTAATTAACACCAAAGTTAAAAGCTTCACTAATTATTATAACCTTAAGCAACTACAGCATGTTTTCAAGTAATTCTAAATAAGATTTGATTTTATGCAGAATGGCTGCATTTACAGATAATAAAATAACATCAACTTTGTTTTCTAGGTGTGTTGAGAAAAAAAGGGAAACGTCTAGCTGGAAATAATGACTTTTGGACAATGTGAGCTCATTTAAATTCCAAATTACTTTAATATTACCATTTTCGTTATAATGGTTATGGGATTATTAAGAGAAAGTTGCTCTAACAGTTGCTCTTTATCTTACAGAGCTAAAGTAGAGCTTAAAATAATGACATAGGATTTGTAGACCGGAATGAAAAATATATTATTAGGCATAGTGGACATGGTTCATCAAAGGAAAGTCCTGCCTTAGTAATTTGACCACTTATGATAAGGTCAGCCACTTGGTAGGTAAAGGGAAGATGGTGGATGGTCTCTTTGTGGATTATAATATTGCCTTTGATGCTGTACCTTCCAGCATGGACAAGTTGCCCTGCTGTGAGATGAACAAATCCATGCTATATTGCGTGTTAAATGCAAAGCTCAATGGTTTGTTGCAGTGAAAGGGCTACATCTGGCTGGCAGCTGCTTCACTAGCAGAGTTCCCCAGTGCTCAATTCTTGGGCCAGTTCTGTTCAGCGTTTTTTATCAGTGACTGGGAGGCAGGAGTGAAGCACATCCACAGCTAGTTTGCTGATGATACTGAACTGGAAGGTGCTGCTGACTCTCTGGAGAGATAAGAGGCCCTGCAGAAGAGTCTGGATACAGCGGAGCACTGGGCAATAGTCAGATCAACAAGAATAAATGTCGGGTGCTGCACCTGGGATAGAGCAATTCCAGACAAGTACAGAGACAAGACACTGAAAAACAGCTTACCAGGAAGTGATCTGAGAGTGCTGGGGACAACAGGCTTATCATGAGTCAATAGTATGACAGTAGTGGACAATCAGGAGGTCAAACTGCATTTTGGGGTGCATTAAACACAGCACAACCAGCCAAAGTGATTCTCCCCCTATATTTAGCATTAGTACAGCCTCACATATTAAGAGGAGCTTGATTATGGTTGCTCACCAGTCACACACCAAAGTTTTTAAGGTTGAAATGTAATATTGCATAATCAGCTGAAGAAACATTAGCCTTGAATCAGAGAGCCTGCAAACAAAGTAATTTTATTCCCAACCAATGATTTTCTTGAATCTCACTGTGGAGCAAGTGCAAATATATTCAGTGATATTATGCTATTCCAAAAAAATTTAACTAGTCTTTTCATCATCATATGTATCAGGAATGTCAAAAAATACCAGAGTTACTGCACTTAAATATATTTTAATGACAACAAAAATACCTAACTGCAAGCTTTGCAATTAGTACCTAGGCTTTAGAAGGCCTATGAATGCTAGCATATCTTCAAAACATTTTACAGATCAATCCTTTTTAGCACCACTCCAAGAGTAGAAAGAATACCTTTATTTAATGGAGAAACAAGCTGCAGCACAAAGACTCAGTGACTCATCTGCCAGTTAAGTGCCTAGATACCATGGGGATGATACAAGAGCAGAGAACAGAGTGTCCAGAGCAGATCACATCCTCTGTAGCTAGTTTCCAGTACATTAATCACGTCTCCTTTCTATATTTATTCTTTCATTTATTTGTTCTGTTGAGCATTTTCTATGCCCACGCTGCGCTGCTATTCATTCTCTTCTCATACATGCACATCTTCCAACCGGTTCCATCACTTAGGATGCTTAGTTCCCCAGCAAAGCAGTTATTTATTTTATACTGGTGGTTCCTGGAAACTGCAAGTATTTTCATCTCCCTATATCCTCTGAGATTCCTTTCTCAGTTGATCCAGGCAGCTGGACTCCTTTGAATTTCCAATGGCTCTTTGAAAATACCACAGTGGAAGAGGGCTTCACACTGAAAATCAGTTCTGCTTCTGTGTCCTGAAGGATGGCCATTTTCCAGTAAGCTTCTAAGGGTGCAAGCCTGAAGCGGAGCTTCCTGTTCACCAGCTTGTGCAGATTTTTCAAAGCTTTCACATATGTAGACAACCCTCAAAATTCTCTTTTGTCATCAATAATTCAACACTTTCTAACTATTCCTACTAATCTCATTGCTTATTTCATATATTGCTCATATACACAGCACTTTTCTTTAGCCATTAAAAGAATTAGACCAAATAAATAGAGAATTTGAGCTATACATAGGGACCTTTCTTTCAGGCTTTTCATTGTACAGTAACAATCTAAACCAGTGATACTTTCATGTACAAATAATGTAAAAAGCCCACAACTGTTAATATCTATTTCTGCTTCTGAGTATGCATTTCAGAGTCCAAATTTAGGCAGTTGGGGAGATGGGATGAAGGCAGATGTCAGCTCAGAAAATTAATGCCAAATTCTCTGTGCTTCATAACACTTTACCAAGACCAATCTTATTTAGCAACTTCTAGTTGCCACCTGTTTCACTTAATTTAGGCCTAGCAATCTCATCTTGCTTTAAGAACAGCTTGGAAGAGACTACCCTGTCTTCTTGTGTTTATGAGATTAAAGTTCTTTTGTTCTTATAGGTAATCATATCTGAAGATCTGATAACATAATTATATGATTTACGGACTTAAGGACTTGAACTGCCTTCTGCTACCCAGATCCATATCTGTGCTTAAGCACTATAAAAGCACTTGCCACTCAGAGAAATATGTGGGGTAAATATATACTCAAAATATGTTAGTTCCTCCTCTTCAAGATGTTCTTAGTTCCTCATCTGTGAAGTACCGTGATATCACTAAGACTGCAACAAAGCTGTTTAGATTTACTAGCTCCTTGCAACTTGTTTTCTTTTTTTTTTTTTTTTTCTTTTTTTTAATTTAAAGGAGTTCTTCCTGACAAATGTTCTTTTCACCTCTGCAAGGCACCTTTACCTCTGAGGACAGAGTGACACTAAGACTTAACTAACTGGGAAATTACTGTGATTTTATCTAACAAGCATTGTCAAGATCATCATGTTCTCCTTTTTGGTAGAAAACTTTCTACCAGAAGACTAATTTCAACATATACTTTTCATCCTGTTTGACGTCAGAAAAAGCGTATGGATATAAAACAAGTTTATTATCATTCTATAGGTGCTTTTTTTTTTTTTTTTTTTTAAACACACTTTTCCTAAGCATTTAAAGTTAGGTTTGTTTGGACAAACCTAAGTGGATTTTCAGCTTTAGGACTCTTCCTAGACTCATAATCAGATTATTATATTCCAGGCAAAGCAACAGATCAAACAAACTCTGAGAAGACTGTCCTGTGTTAGATGGATGCCTCAATAAAAGATAGCAAAGCAAAAATGCAGAAAAGACATGATCTAAATAACCAGTGAGGCACAGTCATGCAACCACAAATACATTATGGCAGCAGCATTATTAACTTATTCTTCAACTTTTATTTAAATTCAAAATGGTAGCAACAATTAGCATCACAGTAGTAAAAAATCAGTGTGGAACAATTACATATTCATTCAAACAAAACAAAAACACCCCAAAAACCAACCCAACCATCTATTGTATCACCATGAATGTGGTACATCTTCTCATTTTATAATACTTCACAGTTTCATATTTCATTACATTTTAGTGATGGAATCTTCTTCTGTAACAACTGATGGTTATTAGTATGCTATTTGGGCAGCTTTTAGTATAATGGTTCTTAAATCAGGCTTCTGGAATTATACATAATGCATAGCAATAATCCCTGTATTATTTCAGTACTATAACAGGTAATTACAGAAAAATTCATGCAGTTGAGTGGTAATGAATTTGCCAGTGTACATTGTACACTGAGATATAAGTAAAGAAGTCTGTAGTCTGATGTGGCCAAAATGTTTGCTTAGGAGACAGCCTTAAAAGCAGCAGATGTCAAACAAAATTCACAAGACACTGGAAAGTCCTCCAGGTCAGTGTTTTTTGTGGTTTTTTTTTTTCCTCACCCCTTTGAGGTTTGCCTTCTCACCTCAAAGCATCTTACCCTATTCAGACCCCTGGTTAAGAGGAGAAAGACACATTTGGCTTGTGAACTGCTTATTACAATAACATTTACAATAACAAATCTGGCAGTAATATGCCAGATTTTCAGTTCTACATCTAAATGGAAAACAAGTTGGTTCTCATACATTCCCCACTTCCATTTTGGATGTGTGTTCTCTGATCATTGCTTTCTAGCACCAATGCCTCCACTCTGCACTATTTTTGGTCAGTTATGGTTTCAGTTTTAAAATGTTTTGTTGCATTTTTCACTTTAGAGAATTATGGCATTCTTACCCACTAAAAAGAAAACAGACAATCACCAATAATGTTCAAACCCTCTATTTCTTACATGTCTACAACTATGCAGGACAGTTCCTTCCTGAAACTACATCCTTCATCTACACGCAAAAAGAGTTGGCTAACATCTACACGGAAAGGGAAAATCTGCTCTAAAACTTCTAATGATAATTCCTTTTTCCCCAAAATGGTGCTTACATACATCTCATTTATTGCTGCATTAAATAGGTGAGTCCTACTGAACTTTCTTGGGTTCCTCCATAGGACCTGAAAGAGCATTGCAGGGGCCCATCCCTCCCCACTGCAGCTGCACATTTTAGTGTCAGTCAGTCCAATCTGCTGCTGGCTCATAGGACGACCAGGAGACAAAATTGCCCTCAAAACTGACACAATTCAGTCTACATGGCTAACAGGCCTGAAAGCCATGAAGAAAAGAATGTTTTTTCTGGGGTTACTTTGATATTTCAACATGCTTATTTGAATTGTTTGAATGTGAAGGCCTGGAACTAGATATGCAGGCTAAGACAAATCCTTCAAAGAGGAAGGACAGTTCTACTGCTGAGATGTTGAACTCTGACTGACTCAGGAGTTGTAGTTGAATTTCACTTTACTGCCTGGTCAACATCATTCTTGGAGACCTCAGACATCTAAAATAATCAGGAGTTTCAGTTCCTCAGCTCTGCTACTATATCCACTTTTATCCCTATTCTCTGCTTTCTGAGAAAAAGATCTACTTGTAACATACTTCACCCTTGGCACATGTACCACAATAGAACACCTCCAAAGTGAAGGAACTATGGCTTTGCAGGAGGAAATACGGCATGTAGATTTCATATTTAGCATTTCTTTATAGTTCATGGGGGCCAGATGGTTAATACACCTCATATTTTCAGTTAGCACGAGTCCACTGTCTAAAGACAATACCACAGTCTTGCCTTAATTTTATACTCTGAAGTACAGAAAGCATAACAAATCCCTGCTGTGAGCTCATTTGC
This sequence comes from Tetrao urogallus, assembly GCF_951394365.1. NCBI lineage: Eukaryota > Metazoa > Chordata > Aves > Galliformes > Phasianidae > Tetrao > Tetrao urogallus. The sequence continues at coordinate 125,023,821 of NC_136813.1, read as the reverse complement.
TAACGTGCCTGTCAAAATTATTTTTTTGTTTATTCATCTTAAGAGTCAGATAGTTCAAACCTACTTGCAATTGGTTCTAGCCATCTTCAATTTAGGAAGAAGTCTAGCAAAGAAAAGGGTATCACATTTGCATCCTAGGAACAGAAACAATTCTGGATGCCTCAATACTTTAACAGTCTGCCTTTTCACAAGGGAATTTGGATCAAACCTAATCCTTTTCCTTTAAATGTCCCTTATACAGATCAGGCAAAAAATCCATTTAGGGAGAAATTTGTATTCAGGAACGTTCAAATGCAATAGGACAAAGCAAGCTTGCAAAGCATCAAAGCAACCTTTTCAGTCAAACAAGAAAAAAAAGGTAGTTTATTAGAATTGTGTCACTTTACACAGTTCATCCATAATATATTTTTATCATTTGCAAAAGTAATTGCTTTCAGAAACTAGGTAATCTGAAGTGTCTGATCTGCTTTCACTGAAACACTGACATAGCTATTTCTCATTGCTAACAACTCGCCCGTTCCCTTCTCAGCATGCTGAGAGAGGACAAGAAGTCACCTTTTCCTGTCTGATACAATGGCTTAGGACTCGAGAGACTGGAAACATAAATCACATTTTTCTAGGCATTCATTTTGAAGCAGAATGCTGTTTTTTTCAGGAACTGAAGAGCTTCAGGAGCCCATATTTGATATATTGAACATTCTTTTATAAACCATTCTACCAGACAAGTTTTTTGGCTTGCACATTTCTCAATTCCCAAATAATTTCATTTTTTCTGCTAAAGAACACTTTAAAAACAAACTAACAGTAGTTTCTTAAATACATGTAGCATCATTATAGATTAGAATAATATTACAGTAGAAATTCCAGGAAAATGGCATTTGTTATCCTCAGAAAAAAAAAAAAATCGTAGTCATTTTGGACCATGCAGATGGTCTCCTGACAGAGAAATCTAGATTAATTTGCTAGTCTGATTAAAAAAATTAAATCTCTAACTTAACACCAGAAACTTCTCTGCACATATCTCACAAGTTTGGGTTTTTTTTTTTTGGCATGAACTAAAGCTTTCAAGCAAAGCTACTAGATTTCAAAATCTATTTTGTTTTAATGCTAGTTCCAGAAATCTGTCAGAAAGCTTGATTTTGGCAATGAGCATTAACTCGATCACTACACTTCAAAGAACTGCTGACAAACTGAAAGGGAAAAGTGCTGCCAAGTATTTAAGAATGAACATTGATCAATATTAATGATAGTCATTTCTTTAATAGCTGCAAGAAGGACTATAAATAACATTACCTGTTAGCAAGTCAGTTGTCACCACTGATGTGTCTGAGAAACAAATAATGGGTTTCAAAGTGGCTGCCTACTGACGAACGTATTCCAAGCTTCATGTACATTCAGATGAACTGCAGGTCTGAATGAAAAAATCAATTCAGAGAGCAGATTCCCTTGGATGCCAGCTTTGTAACATTCCAAAATAAAGAAAACTCTCCATCCTTGCCCAGCCAGAAGGGCAGTGTCAGACGTCCTCTCAAGCCACCTGTCTTCACATTATTTAAAGCACTGCTCCAACTCAAAAACAGCTGAAATCTCCAATGCAGGTTAAATTGATACATAGCATCTGGTAATCTGCCATCAGAATATCGGTTCGGAGATTCTTTTTCTAACCATGAGTTCCCTCACTGTTTCTCTCCGTACGTTGTCTGGAAAGGTTTATATTTAGCACGCAACCCCTTTCAACACAGGAATTACAGGAGAGATTTATGAAGATTTTAAAATTGAGAATTGCAGCCTGTCAGTTTTTCTACATACAGCTCTGAGCCCAGTTGTGAATTCATGGAGGTGGATGTGTGGGGGAGTAGCAGGCTTTCTTTTCCTTCTTGCTGATGGGGAAAAAAATAGGCAAGAGAAAAGGAATAGGAGGTTCATAACATCAGGACCCTAACATTTGTATTGCCACAGAGCACAGCAAGCAGAGAGTGGTCTCTAGGGGGGAGCAACCACTCAACTACCCAAAGGTTGCCTAAAACTACATGCAATTTTGAACAATAGGGTTGATGAGAGTGAAATGTGCTTTAAAAACCACCACCACCACCACCTATAACAAAAAAAAAAAAAAAAAAAAAAAAAAAAAAAAAAAAAAAAAAAAAACCACAGAAAAGCTGCACATAATATAAATACGTCTGGCTTTAAAGAGAAAATAGATGCCTGTTTTTAAAAGCAAAAACAGGTTCATGTGACATACGATAGATTGATACACTACCTTTACATTTTAACTCCTAGTTCAGTCTGGTATTTTTAAGAGGACTAGGTCCAGTATTTCACTGGATAAGAAGCACTGCATTTAAGCCTTCAATTGAGAATCTCTCCCATACTCCAGCAGACAAAACTTTCCTAAGATCCAGTGGAAGATGCTGGATATTTTCAGAATATGGCATAGTTTGGCTACAGTTAGGAAAATTAACTCCTGAACTACCTTACCAAGTGTATAATCAATAGATATCAAGGTGTTATAATCACAGTATAATCAAGAGAGTTAGGCAAAGTAGACAACGATCACAAAAAGAGAATAGGTGGAAGAGCTTACCCTTCGGCTGAGCTCACCACAAAACACCAAGAGAGGTAATCTCCAGAAGAGATCCTTCCCCTCTCGTAGCCAGTTCTTAAATAGGTCTAGGAGGGGTGAAGCCAGGCTCCACCCCTTCCAGCAGCACAGCTGAATTGCCTTCACCTGTGCTCCTCTGGCTGGCTCATGGCTCGCCTCAGGTGATCAATCAGAGGTTCAGGCCGTGACTCAGCAGTTCCCATACACCAAGGCACACTGCATTCCTCACTGTCAAACATATTGAAGGCCACAATGTTTTTCTACAACACATGTTACCAATTTAAGTGCAAGACGAAGGAAATAGGGACCAGGAGCTGCACCAGCAAGATTTAGGCTTCTAAGATTAAGTGATGCTGTTTAGGGAGCACCTGGGGAGAAATGAAATCTCCCTGGTAAAATAGAACAGAAATATCTTCAACAGGTTTTCTAGGCTATGAGGAAGCCTTGAAACTGAACTTCCATTGAACCTGAAGTCCAAAAAGGGAAGGAATGAGAAATGGAGGAAGTGTGGATGTACCCATCATGTACCCAACAAATCAGTGGAGGTTTTCACATTCTCCCTGTGAAAAGGATACAATCAGGGACCCATCTGAAGTGTTTGTAAAGGAAAGAAGGATAATCAGATTTGCATGAACCTGAGGAACTATGACAATGAAATGATATGAAACATGTTAGGATAGCTCAAAGAGCCCTTAATGAGTGAATAAATGTTTCTTAGGAAAAAAAGACTGAGAAGGCAAGAAGGAACTGTGCACAACATTAACCTCAATGACGAGATCTTTGCTGAAGGATTGCAAGTAGGGGCCTAGGAGCTTATGGACCAGAAACAGAAGGATGACAAAGCAGGGGTAGCTGTAATGGATGCCTGCTACATACCTCCCAATCAAAACCTCATCTGATCAAAAGGAAGAAGCCTAATGAACGAAGGCCTTTGTTTCAATTACCTTGAAGCATAATGGAAGGATAATATAGTGAGATTCAAGCAATTCAGGAGATTTAAGTAGCTTATCCAGGAGAATTTTGATACAAATGCTGGAAAGATGGCTCAAGGTATTACTCTACTAGACGTGCTACTTATGACTAAGGAAGAAGTTGTCGGGAGTGTGTTTGGTTTAGCCTTTACCATAGTGATCGTGACTTAACAATTTCAGATCTTAAAGGACAGAGGAAGAGAAGTGGCAGAGCAAGACCTGGGACTTCCAGGCTTGTTTGTACAGGTGCACCCTTGTGAAACACTACTTTGACAGGCAAGGAGGCTTAGAAAAGCTGACTGATCTTTAAGATCAACTTTCAAGGAATGGGTGAGCCAGAAAACTGAGCATTCACACCAGGAGTCCAGCTTACCTTAATATAGAATTCTGAGTAATCAAAACAAAATAAAAAGGGGAGTATATGGAAGTCAAAAGTTGAGACAGGGATACATACATGCTACTTGGGATACATACAGAAGCATTGCCTGTGCAAGGTGTAGCTGGGGAGACAAAGTTGGACTGCAGCTGAAACCCAGTGAAGGTGGTGAAGTAATAAGTCTAGCAGCTGGAGCTGATTAGCTAATGGTGACAAGTGCTACTCCACAGTAAAGAAGAAGCATGTTAAGGACCATTTAATTACCATTTTATTACCCAGATCAATGAGACCAGAAGAAATGCATCCAAAGCTGGCTAACACTTTCAACAAAAATAAACAAACTGATTTAGTTCAGATAGTTTTTACTGAGAATACAGAATTGGATGCTCAAAGTTCTTCCCTCTCATCTCAGACCAGAAAACTCAAGATGGTCAGAAGGAATAGAGGAAAAACACGTGTTTTTTTTTTAAGGGAGGATTCCCGCAGAGAACCATTTTGTTTAAAAAGATTTTTTTCATTAGAAACAATATCAGAACAAGCCAGTTCACAGCTTTCAACAGAGAAAAAAAAAAAAAAAAGAGTAGATTCAGAAGGAGCTATTCTAATTTCAAATGCAGTGTTTTCAAGTAAAACCTAATACTTTAAGATTCCACTTTTATTTGGTCTTCCAAGGAAGAATTTGCACTCATATCCAGATCTAGGTGAACCAGGCAGGATATCACCTCCTTTCCTACTCAAAACAAGCTTCAAAACCATATTCAGTCTGAAACCTTGAGGACAGATTATTAAAATCACTTTTCTATATCTGAAGAGTCTAGCAATTTCATACTATTTTGAGAATATTTACCAAGAAAAATGTGGGGCTCTATCCACCTCCTCTTCCCCCACTGGAAAACATGTATATAATTTGGAGGAAATACATGTTAAATGGTAGCTGACAGTGGTCTGAGAAAAGTACTGTATACTGGGACTAGGCAAGTAAGGTTCCTTTAATTTTCATTATGATTCCTGCTAGACTTTGGATCAATTTTCTGTCACAGATCTCCTTTCAGAGGAGGGCATATAAAATTCACCCTAACGTGCCCTCTTTTTTGGTCCATTAGACATTCTGTGGCTCTGTTAAGAATTCTGTGTTGCATCATAACACAAGTAAACAGCAAAACATAGGATAACTGATCTTTCTGGGCTAAAGTATATGAGGCAATAAGTGAAAGAGCTGAAGCTTTTTCTAAGGTGATACTTCCCAGTTTGTTATTTGGCACTGTATGCTCAGAGGGACGGCAGGATCTTTGTGGAGATTTAAGGTCAGTACTTAGAAACATTTATGCATGAAATACTAACATACATAATGCAAAAATTTAGACCACAACAGTCTTCCAAATACAGCTTCAGAATTTGAGTATTTGACAGCATACAACAGGAAGAGGAAAAAAAAACTTGCAGTTTGTTCCCATGCAGTACCCCTTGTGATTTTTTTCATTAGAAGTTAAAGTCATGAATCTGAAAGTCTCACTTTCTTTATGTAAACAACCAGTATTCCTTTTAAGATTCACTTTTCTTTGAGTAAATACTCTGTCCCAGCTATAATTTCTAACTATTGAATCAGTAACAGGTTTCCTAAGAACATAAAGCAGGAGGAGATTGGTTTAAAGTAGAACCTGTTTTTGTAAGCATTCCCTTCAACAAGCAGATTTTCTGCAGCACATATATTCCTAAAGGTTTTTCAATCTTGGTATCTAAGTAAACAAGACTCCTAAAGGATGAAATACACATTAATAATCCCAGTTGTAGATACCTTGTTACTTCTTCATCAAACATGCTACAGGTTGATCATCAGTATAATGAAAATTCCCAGGGAGAGCTGAGCTAGTGCTTTCCATTTCAATCCCACTTATCCCTTTCCATACAATTCTAGCTACAACAACATTTCCGTACACAGCTGGAAGCACCCAAAGTGACTGCTCCCTCCTGTCAGGACACCCATCCCAGGCTGCCTCGGTGCCTCCTGAGGGGAAGGGAGTCAAAATGAAGCCTCTAGAAGAAGGAAGAGCTTTTCCTCCCAGGGATGCAGTTTTACCTCAAACTGCAAGTGGATTAACAGGAGTAATTGCCTAAAGACCCATAATATATCTGTTGAGAGATGGGAAACAGATTAAAAACATACTTTCTATGTTTTTTGGTGTCTATATGTGGCACTGAAATGTCTTAGTTTAAAAAATTTGAAGATCTTTTAAAGGAAATGTTCCCAAAAGAAAAATCTTCAGGGTAAGTTAAATATTCAAATTAGATCCTCATTTTTTTCTTATAAATCTTGTTAAAAAGGAGAACAAAGAGAACAAAGTTCCAAGCCTTCTTCACTTCAATTATCCTTACACAATATGTTTACACCGGATGAAGCAACTGAAGATCATGGAATCATTAAGATTGGAAAAGACCTCCATTAAGGTTCACCACCTACATTTCATCACCTGAGATAAAAGTGGTGAAGGAAGAAGTAATGCAGGAAAGGTCTAGGCACAGATCTAGTTCCCATCTTAACAGTAAAGCTGTAAATACAACCCTACCTTGTGATAACGAAGTATATACCACATTGTCTACTGGTGGCAAATTGAGAGATGCATTCCTTGTCAAGCCATCCCTTTTCACCCCAGAAATGTGCCAGCCAAGCCCATGCCAAACATTTTTATTCCAGAGGTCTCACAGGATTCTTTTTCATTGCTTTAGGACTTACACATACGTTTTCATGACAACATTAATTGACACGTGGCACCGGATCACATGAGAATGAGAGAACAGCTGTTTCCAGGGGAGAAGCCCTGTTATCAGGTTAGCAGGCAAATATTTAATTTCCAGAGTTCAGAGACAGTTATTCAATATGTACTATCAATGTAGTACACAGCCTAGGAATGATTTCAGAGTCTGAATCCTCAATTTGCTTGTTATATCTGGTAGCTGGAGGACATACAAGGGAAGGTGTCTGATTAACAACATGGCCTGACAGCACTGAGATTTCACAATATGGAACTGCACAGTGCTACTGGTAAGACCTGAGCTTGCAGCACAGTGGTATGTAGATGTCAGTTCTCAAGAGGGAGCTAACCTGTGGGTAAGTCCTCAAAAACCAAACCATACTTGACTGAACCTAAATCTGTAGAAAATAAATTAAAAGCTCAACAGTTTCAGTGTTAGAATCATGGAATCCTTAGAGTTGGAAGGGAAGGGCCATCTAGTCCAACTGCCAAGCAATGAACAGACACCACAGCTAGATCAGGTTGTCCAGGGCCTGATCCAGCCTCACCTTGAAAGTCTCCGGGGACAGGGCACCAACTACATCACTGGGCAACCTGTTCCAGTGCCTCACCACTCTCACTCTAAAATATTTTTTCCTTATATCTAACCTAAATCTACTCTCTCTGAGCTTGAAATCATTTTCCTTTGTTCTGTTGCCACAGATCCTGCTAAAGAGTTTGTCCCCTTCTTTCCTCTACCTCCCCTTTAGGTACTGAAAGGCTGCTATCTGGTCACCTCACAGCCTTCTATTCCAAGCTGAAGAGTCCCAGCTCCCAGTGTTCCCAGAATGGGAAACATTTAGTATGATCTTTGCTTACTCTCACTCCCAGTTAACACCCTCATTAAGCTGTATATTCAAAATACCAGCCACAGCCCGATATCCTCTATCTAATAGGTAACAATGCCTAAGCTACTTGTGTGCTTCTATAATACAATAGGAGTTTTTACTCATATCATCAGCTTGTTCACAGTTGTTGACACCCATTACCTCCACATTATCTCAAGATGAGACCTGCCCTCTGCCAAGCTGACTGTGCAATTTGTCACTGAAAAGTATGTTTTAATATTCAATACTGAAACACAGCATCAGCTAGAGCTAGAACTGCACTGGGACAAGAGGGACTTGAAGGTAGTCTCTAATTTTGGGGGGTTTCAGTCCACACCATTCTTTTGACAGACGTCTTTCCACTTCCCTCTGCAAAACTGGTAAGAAGAGTTACCTGGCATCTCTCTGTGCTCTCAATCACCCCTTTCCTCTGAATAATCAAAAGTTTGGATGTTTCCCGATGAATGCAGATGTATGACTACAATTTCTGCTCTGATTTGGTGTACATTCTAAGTTGGGCTTATATGGCAAGATTTTGGTAGCAGGGGGATGCAGCTGTGGCTGCTGTGAACAAAGCCCAGCAGCTACTGCATGTCACATCAGAGCCAACTCCAGCCAGCTCCAAAATGGACCTGCTGCTGCCAGAGCTAAGCTATGAGCAACACTGGGTGTGCGTGCCTCTGGGAGAGCAGATACAAGAAAGCAAAAAACTGCTGCACAACAGCAGCTGGGAGAGAAGAGTGAGAAATGTGAGAGAAACAGCACTGCAGCCCCAAGATCAATGCAGACATTGGGCATGAGATGCTCCTGGCACAGAGCAGAAGCTCCCTGCATTCCAGGAAAGATCCATGGAGGAGCAGGCTGTCCTCCTGCAGCCCACAGGCACCATGTGAAGCAAATCTCAATGTGCAGCCCATGGTGCTGTAGTGAATGTGACCAGAAGGAGTCACACCCTGGATACCCCGTAGGAGCAGGACCTGGGCCAGAGCTGTAGACTGTGAAGAACAGGAGGAGCAGGTGGATGTGGCCTTGAAGAAGACAAATGGAAGCTCTCATGTGTAAGCCTGAAAGGCAACACACAGTACATTGTTTCTTTGTTTCAATAAATATTCAGAAAAATATTAATAGTCAAGACTATTTCAGTTCTGGAGCCCCCAACAGAAGGACATGGACCAGAGGAGAGCCATGAAGATGATCAGAAGGCTGATGTACCTCCACTATGAGGACAGGCTGAGAGAGCTGAGAGACTCTGGGGGGACCTTACAGCAACCTTCCAGTACCTGAAGAGGACCTACAGGAAAGCTGAGGATGGGCTTTTTAGAAGGGCAGGTAGAGACAAGATGAGGAAAATGGTTTTAAACTGGAAAAGGGTAAACTTGGACTAGATATTAGGAAGAAATTATTTCCTGTAAGGATGATGAGACACTGGAACTGGATTGTCTGTTGAGGTTGTGGATGCCCCCTCCCTGTAATCACTCAAGGCCAGGCTGGATGGGGCTTTAAGCAACCTGATCTAGAGAAAGATGTCCCTGCGTATAGCAAGGGGTTGGAACTAGATGATCTTAAAGGTCCCTTCCAACCCAAGTCATTGCATGATTCTATGATTCCTCTGGTGGAGACCAGACCAGATGTGCCTAATGCCCCAGCAGATGTCAGTAATCAGTTCAGTGCTCCCATCTGGCTAAGGGAAGCAAGCTCAACCTCTACACACTATGGAACATCCTTTCAGCTGCAGTATTTTACTTCCATTTGTCAAAGACTGAGAGGAGAAATAAAATAATTCCCTTATACCCAACCACTAAGGAAAATACCCGATTCAGACCAAAAGCTGTTTTTCACAACTTTTCACTTTCATAAGAAAACAAGCAAACTTGTAACTGACTTGTGATTGTTTTCAATAAAAATGCTTCGGAGAAGTAATATTTTAGAACTATCTCACCCAAAACTCACCCGTATCAAATATCCTGACTTATACGTGAGGACAAGGTATTGGCATGGATGATTTAGTCCTCAAAGGCAGCAGATAACACATCAGTTCTCCAGAATTTAATTCCTGAGTTTCATATCTTCCACTGGCATTTATTTGTACATTTTATGCACAGGTATGCAGGGAGAAAATATTAACCTCAGCATAGGAGAAAGATGTAAAATTTACTCATTAACCATTTCTAGTATATTTCTAAAAAAATCCTAGTATGGACATAATTGCTTTTCTCCATTAACATCTGGGTTTTCTTTATAGCTCTAAAATATATACAGAAGCAGTGAATCTCCTGGTGTTATTTCTCTCTAGGCTATCCTGTGTACTTCTACCCACTGGACAAGGGCGTTGCTTATCTATATGATCCTAGCCAAACCTAAAGGCAGCAATCTGCTCATGGCTGTATTCTCATTTTATTCATGCCTATATCAAGACTCATGATAGCTTCTGTAATCAGAAATTACAGAATTTAAAAAAAAAAAAAAAGATTATATATGCATTGCAACTGTTGCTATCCCCTCTCAGAGGCATAAGACTAATAGGGAGATATTCTTTCTATCCCCATGTTCACACAGGACAGTGTAACATCTACATCAACTGTATTGCAACTAACACTATCTATCAAAAATGCATTGCTTTATTTTGAAAGACTGCTTCACAAATTCGTAGTAGGAATAAGGCGTATTTAAGTGGTCAGCACACAGAATCTGTTAAGATAGTCTGGGAAGGAAGGTTTTAACATGCCTGCTGCAGGGTTCTGCTTCTGCTTTCCAGTTCAGGGAGGGATCTGAGATTAACCAGAGAGGTGTGGTGACACTGCCAGTATTTAGAATGATGGAAGAATGAACCAATTGAAAGGAAAATTCACTCTGTGTTTTGAAATAAGTCAAGAACGACCAAAACTTGCTGTTGTACTTTGATATTTTAACTAGAAAGCAGGAAACATGGATACTTCTTTCAGTAGCTCAGAACACAAACCCTCAGGGAGGTTTCCTGAACAACACAGCTGGCAAAGATCTTATGAAACTTTTCCCAAACCAAAGAATCTTGCTATCCAGTGTAGTTTAAAAATTAGAAACGACAAGGGAACGTGACTTGGCCAACTCCGAGGACTAAGCAGCTGTTCCCCAAATAACAGAATCATAGAATTGCTAAGGTTGGAAAGGACCTCTAGAATCATCTAGTCCAAACATCAACTCATCACCACCATAGCAAGTGAACCATATCCCAGAGTGACAGATCTACTCATTTCTTGAACACCTCCAGGGACAGTGACTCCACCACTTCTCTGGGCAGACTATTCCTCTGCCTCATCACCCTTGATGAGAAGAAATTTTTCCTCCTCCCAACCCTTCTTGTAAACAAGTGCTACATTGGCAAGCCTCCAGTTGTCAGGGACACCTGGTTAACCAGAACTGCTGATAAGTGGCTTAGTGAGCACTTTCACCAGCTCCCTCAGTATCCTGGGGTCACATCTTATCCTATAGACTTGCAATTGACTGTGTGGAGTATCAGGTCATTAACTGTTTCCTCCTGAATCATGAGGGGTTTATTCTGCTCTCCATTCCTGTTTTCCCGCTCAAGGTTCTGACTACCCTGAGGATAGCTATTCTGACTATTAAAGACAGAAGCAAAGAAGGTATTGAATACCTCAGCCTTTTCCTCATCCTAGTGGCAATGTTTCCTGCTGTATCCAATAAAGAATAGAGATTCTCCTTGGCCCTACTTTTGTTGTTAATGTATTTGTGGATCAGGCTTTTCCATAAATAGTTATACCTATATTGGAGGCTGTTCTTATAATACACTGCTGCTGATTGTTAACTATCAAAACTGGAATCCACTGATTTTCAGAGAACAGAGCAACTTAAAAATGATCTCCCTCTAAAAACAAAGAAAGCAAGGTACTTTTTAAAAATAAACAGAAGTTGAGAAAGAACATCTACTATGCTCTGGCTTCACAACAATAGCAGCAATTCTTACACAGGATCACACATTTTCTAAAGAGGTTATTTAAGTCACTGGAAGACCTATGTCACACTTCCCTTTACATCAAAGAAATCACATTGTTTCTCCTAATCCAGACACATACAAGGTCCGAATCTGTTGACTATCCTCGTTTAAAAGTCTGTGAATCATTCTAGATGAAGTAAGTCCTATATTCTCCTTCGTAATGGAAATTCTTCAGGCTCACTAAACTTTCATGACCTTCAGCTGCTGTACAATAAATGGCATACGTATCTTAGAACATCATTACTTAGTCACCATAAAGATAACTCCTCACAAGTTAGAAGATTTAGGCTTTTTCTGACCTGATGAATATGTAAGGTAAATGCCAATTAAGTTTGCAAAATGATGAAATAACAAAAACTACAGTTATATAACCAGCCATAGAATATGACCAAAGGGTCAGGACTATCTACTTTATTTCATATGATCTCTTAAAAACATCACACTTTCATTTCCTATTGGGAGCAATTAATTCCTTCAGTTAAAGACCTGTTAGGATAGCAGCATGCATGATGGACGTTACCCACGTAGCTGGTTTCAAGGCTCCTGGGAAGTTTCTGACCCCAAGCAGAAATACACCGGATATTTGTCACAGAGATGCTTATTTCAATATCTGAGGGAGCTGAAATATCTCTCAGGCACACTTCTGTTAGCAATGCAGGTTATTAGCTTAGGCCAGTCATGTCTTATCCTATATACAAAAATGTCAATATGAAATCCCCCATGAGTTTCAGCAGGATGTCAATGCCAAAAGCTTAACTCTACACTTAATCTGTACCTCTGCTGCTGCATGTCCAGATTTCTGGCACGAGAACACCTTGGTAGGCAAAAATATCTAGAGAAAGTCAAACTCAAAAAATAAAATAAAATCAAAGCTTCCAAACAGAAGCTTCTCAAAATTATTTGTGAAATTAAAGAGCTACAAACAGCAACATCTTGTGCTATCTCAGTCTCCCCCTTTTTCTGCTCTAAAAATAGGTTACACATCTCATATTTAGTCAATATTTCCTGTCAGACACCTATGGCAATGGATGTTATGCATTTACATCAAAACAAGTATAAAATATTAATTTCTTATTAAAGATTTAGTTAAGTCAGATATGATTTCTGCTTCCTTTTATTATTGGGATTGGTGGTGAAGAGTGATTTGTTTTATCAATACCAATACCCACAGGATAAAGCAGAGAAGAACCTCTGCTTTCCACTGCTGACAATTATTGCACTTAGTTAATCATACTTTCTCTTACTTTTCAGAACTTGAACAATTTTGCTGGAGATGTCCTTGAATTGTAAAAATTTGAGGGTTTCTTCCCCTGCACAACAGCAAAGTGGCTCAGTCTTCCCATATCTTAAGCATTTTTACTTGCTCAAGGAATAAATTGTTAGTAATTAAGTACAAAGCAGGCCATTACATAGCACTGGACCATTTAGTGCTGTGATAGGGTAGGCATTCTTTGTTCTCACAGGGTTTCTCGTGGGGAGAAAGGTGGCCATCAGGAGGCAACTGCAATATGATTATGAGTACATAATACATTATGAGTATTTAGCTCTGAAACTTTGGACGAAGGTTCCCAATAACAAATTCATGGGATTTCCAGCTTCCCCCTAACTTCCCCCCATGAGATCTTTTGCTATTTGTATTGTTCTTTAAGCTTTTGCTTGAACAACGAGAAGGGGAAGGTAAGCAGATGAATACAAGCCAAACAAAATTACACTTTTCCTTTCTCCTAGAATTGCTGAGCATTGAAGCTTTTAGCTGCTGCATGTGGAAACGAAGACACTTATCCATATTCTTTCTACTCCCCCCTACAGATAAGTTTCAAAAAAAAGTTTGGATTTTCTATGTTCCTTTTCTCTGAAGTAGGGATTGCATTCCTTTAGGGATAATTCAGAGCCTGCAACTGCAAACAGTGGCCCTCCAGTAAGAGAGATCACAGAATCTGTTTCCTTAACCCTTAATAGTGCAACATTTCTGTAGAAACACCCTTTCTAAAACCCTAAATACTGAAAATATGCTAGCCTGAAGCACAGCACTGATGATAGGAAACAAAATGCAAATATCCTCAGTTGCTTTCAGTTCTGAAATCTTGTTAAGAGTGCAAGGTACTTCAGTTCTTTATTTTTAGTGACAGAGGCTGTGCATGCAGAGGAATTTCCCCCAGCCAATCCATCCTAGGCAATGTGATCTGCTAGATACGGCTACAGATTCTGTGGAAGAAGAATGGCCAACCATCTGCTGAGAGGCTTTAGGGTTTTCTGTTTGTTTTTCTTTTTGACCTAAAGGGTAGATGCTTCTTAATAAGCTTCTAGCATGGTTCAACAGGATAATAAGTGTTAAAATACCAAGTAACTTGCTGATACAAGTGTGCGACAAAAATAATCAGTTCGTACAAAGGGTGTTCACCGAAGGCAAACATCAGAGGTAATGCATATACAAGTGATTTACACCTCTTGCAATCTTGCCATAACATGTACGCAAAGCTGTAAGAACTTTCTATGACATTAGTCTGTATAAGACAACAGACTGTGCCCAGAAGTACACAACACAGCATGCAGTGTTTTGCCTATTTTTCCGAGCACATACATCTGCAAAAGAAGTAGTCTTGCTTGCTTTCATGGGTATCTCTGAATGCAGGACAAACATGCCTAAATTATTAAGAGTGAGCGTGCAAGTGTGCGTAGTTTGCATTAACAGACTAAACACAGCTGAGGATATTATTCCTTCAAGAGGCTGTTTCCATTTTTGCTGTGGAGGATTCCCAGGAAATATGAAAACTGAACACAGTACTCAGGCATTATAGGAAAGAGACATATGGAGAGAAGGAGTGCTACTTTTCAAGCAGCTTAAGTAGACAAATACGGCAGATGCTTTCAAATAGTTCACAGGTTTTAAAATGCTACAAACAGTCTTGAGATGTACTCTTACACAGGGTGTGAGCAAGCAGTGGAGGTTCAGAAAAAACTGCGTCAGATTCTTCAGCATGCATCACCAGCTTATTTCCGTGGATATGAATACTAAAACATTCATAGTATTACAAATGGAAGGGAAGAGCAGCACATTTACAGTTGTTTCGTATCTGGAGTCAGAGTTAGTTCCTAGGAATGGCTATGAAGTAGTCAAAAGAATTGAACTATTTACATATTTTTAAAAGACTTGTTATTTAGACATTCTTCAGAAATAGCAGTCTGCAGAAAGACAAAGCTCTGTGACAGATGGCCACCATTATCACCTAATGTGGTTCTGCAAGGCACATCACTGAGCGTGATACACGGATATGAACAGAATGGGGACTAAATGTAAGTAGATACAAAAACTACCAGTACTAGCAAGTTAAGATCATGTATACTAGTTTTGGCCACTGGGATTAAGCAGCAGTAAATTTAGAATGCAGTCTACATGTAAGTAGTGAGGGGGCTAAGGAAGGTTGGTGTCACTGCAGTAAGCTTATTTGGATTTAAGCTGAACAACACTTATTTGATACATGCTACTGTACAAAAAATACAAAAACATCAGAAGCAGCAGGAAGTTAAACAGCTTAGCAGGACATGCAAGGAACAGCAGATAAGTAGGATGAACATGCAAGTGTATGCTACTGTGAGAACAGTCCAAAATGATCAGTGATCAATAGTAAGAGTATTCTGCTTAGAAGAGGAATCCTGAGAGTTACCTATTTCGTTGCTTCAAAGAAAATGACCACTCCTGAACTGAACTTGAAACAGAGACTATTACTGCATATTGAACTGGGCAGAGCGTGACCTTCTGCTAGCTTGGTAAGTGAAAAGTTTCACTTTAAATGCCAAAGTGAAGGCAACCCTGTTGTCAGCACGAGGGCCTTTCCAGAAACTCCTGTACTAGGATAATGCTTATGGGAACACCACAGCCTACAGTGGCTGTCAGACAGATTTTTCACATCGACCCAACAGAAGGAAAACTGAGTGCATATGCCCCAGTTTCAGCCTGGACATAGCTGCAGTACTTGTTCAAATGTACCTCACTGGGCTAAAAGTGAGGTCAATGAATCACAGTGCTATCTTGTATTCCTGCTTTGAGCCTCTTATCCTTAGAAAACTGACAACTGTCATTAACAAAATCCCCAACCACTGCTCCTCACACTGTTTGAGCCTACTTGTCATGTTCTTTGTGTTACCAGTGTGGCTGAGCTGGATACAGACATCTCCCTGTGAAGCTTTCCCCTGCAGATCACAAACGTCCATCCTTGTTCCCTCAGAACACGTGGCCCTGATTGTAGCTGCACACACAAATTCAGACATCTCATTACAATCCATCAGTGAACACAAAAATGACAACTTACATCTTCCACGAACACAGCATTCAGTTTATGAAAAATTGAAGTGGCCATGATCTTTGCCTCAGAGGACTCTGATTCTTAGATGGTGATTGCTTTTCTGCTGCCCTTCCCGTTTGACTCAGAAGTTATCACTACTTCAGAGAGGCCTCATCTCATAAAACAGCTGCAAAACTGTCAGAAGTTACAATGCTACAAGAAAATGAAATCATTGCCAATTTACCTGAGTATCAGCTGTACTAAGGCAGTTCAGCAGCTGCGCTTGCAGAGGGGGAAGAAATGTTTCTGAAAAGAGGAGGGAACAGCTGGGGATAAGAACTGATAGAGCCAGCCCACAGTACGCCATCTTCCAATTGTTAATTGAAGCCTTGAAAGGGTAAAAACCGCCATAATTAATAGACCAAGAATCAGAAAAAAAAACAAGGTTAGGCAGAAATTCCCTTAAAGTAAATTCTGTGAGTATAATAATGAAATTATGAAGTATTATTGTTCAAATACATGAGAACCATGTAAATTGCATACTGCAGATATCCTCAAAGTTACTCAGGAATTAAATGCTATTTATAAGTCGCTTCAACTCAAGTCTTATGTCTCATATCTTAAAAGAGACAAAATGGAGAAAATCCAATGATTGGTGATAGCTGGTAATTATTCCACATGAGATGGAGATCCAATCCCCCAGATGGTTTTCTAGATTCATGTGAAACTGAAAGCTGTTTTTTATTTAAGAAAGAAAAAAACTCTGTGGCAATGCTTACAGAATTCCCACTCTGTGCATCTCATTTGTAGTCCCTGGCACAACAGAGCATCTGCCCTACTCTGAGCAGCCATGTTGTGAACAAGGTCAAGGAACTGATCCAAAAAAACAGATGAATGTCAAAATATTATTGCTGATATCATCTTCGTCAAGTGCAATCATTGAGCACATTCATTTTGAGGAAATCAGGCTGTTAGTTATGATAGTCAGGTCTATCAACACAACCAGGCAACTCAACATTCCAATATACTGCAGAAAGTATACTCTCAAATATTCTATTATGCTGAAAATCAGATTAAAAGCAAAAACTCTAGCCTGATCCATACCAGTGGGAAACATCCTCTAAATTAAGAGCCAACAGCTCACCCTCACGTTTATGGGACCCTTGTGAGAGCTGCTACAAAAGTAATGCCTCCTATGTTATTATGTTGACTAACAATTTCAGAGGTAGATGTTGGTGATATGACAGTAGAGGTTGAACTTTCCCACTAATATTCCATTACATTTTGTTGCCAGGTAACGGATGGCAGCAGAGGAGCAGCCTGACAAAATGTCTAACATGGAAGCATGGATGAAGCAAAGGTGCGTTGTTGAATTCCTCTTCAAGAGGAAAACACGGCACCCATTGCCATTCATTAATGCTTATTGCAGGTTTTTATGAAGACCAAAAAGTGGGTGTGAGCACAGTGAGGCAGTGGATCGTGCATTTCAGCAGTGGCAACAGTGACATGAAAGACGAACCACATTTCAAATGGCCGTGCAGAGTTTTGCAAGTATGGCATGCAGGCTCTTGTTCATCACTGGTGAAAATGTATAGCTAACAGTGGTGACTATGCTGAAAAACAGCACTTTGTAGCTGAGAATTTGCTCTATCAAATGATAGATATTCTATGATATGATTCTATGATTCTATCAAGTAGTGTTATTGTGCTCTTTGTGTCAGTTGTACTTTCCAGGGAAATAAATAGGAAGCATTACTTTCAGAGCAACCTACATACGTCAGAAGCAGACCTGCAAAGATTGCCTTTTCACTTTTGAGGGAAACCCAAAAGCATTCAGATTCCAGAATAGAAAAAAATAAAAGTTCTGACAGTTTTCATTTCCACATTTTGGAACCATTTAACAATTATGAATCAGAAATCTCCCCCTCGAATACATCAGTAGAATTCTGTTCTTTTCTAAAAGACAATTTTGTGGATTGACATGATCATAGTTTCAGACAGAATAAAGACATAGTCTATCAGAAAATTCCTTATAAATGCTAATCAGAAAACGGTAACTTCAGAAAAAATATTAAGATCACCATAGGAGATGGCTTATGAAAACATCATAACTTCCCATAAAGCTGCATTGGACAACATCTTAAGGAACTTTGACAAGCTTTAACTGCAGTAGTTTGAATGAACAGTCTCCATATTATGGATTTCATGAAAAAATTAAATTCATTTTCAGGAGTTTGTCTAGTTGAATACATACTATAAACTATTGCTTGAAGAGAATTTTAACTTTATGCCATGTAATGTTCTACCCACTGGAACAAATGGGCCTAGACACTAAGATCGCTTTCCATCTTGCTGTGAATCAAATTACATTTCTGCTTTTAAGATTCTGGTTTAATTCATGCTCCCCACTAGCGGGTGATTTTATAAAATGAAGTCTAATGTTTGCCAGTGAAATATAGGCTTAGTAAAGTAGCAAATAGTCTGGCCAACAAAGCAAAAGAAACAGAAGGAGCTAGTTACTTGGGATAAAGCTGGTTATTCCAAGTGTCACAGCTTCCAGCTAAGCCAACACAACTCAGCCTCTGGCTATGGAAAGGTGCCCCAGAGCACTCATATTAGACCCAAAGAACCTCTTGTGTACCCTGAGCTATCCAGTACATTTGATATCAGCAGGAGATAACAGGCCCTCCCTCTACCCAACATTTAGAGCACAGGTTTCTTTCTAGGTAAAATTCAGTGTTCAAAAGTTTAATAGATATTCCTACAGTTCCCTAAAGCAATCAAGTACTTGTCCTCAAAGGATAAAAAGTACATGTTGGGTTCCTTTGGTTTGTTTGTTTTTGACTACAGTAGTTAAACACTCAGGGTGCTTTTTATTTAACTTTTGAAGACTTTGGTGCGACAGGTCTCTATTCACCATGACCAATCCTGTGGTAAGAACCTCCATTTCCAGAACCCCAAAGCCATGTAACGGGTACTGCTAAAAAGATAATCTATAGGCAATCAACAGCCTATCACTTCGAGAAAGTGAACTCTTGAACACCATACACAAGCACGGTAAAACTGAAGCTAATTTGCATAACACAACAGTAATTTATTATGTGGGGGATAAAGAACTGAAATTTGAAGTCAGCAGATTCAAATGACAGTTTGCCAGGCATTCCCACTATGTTTGTTTTTATGGAAGCGGAATGGCATGCAGTTGAAAATAACTTTAAGATGCTCGGTCCGCCATTCACATGCACACAACTGCTGCAAGTAAAGGATACTGAATATTATACAGAAGGGAAGAAATGAGTAGGAGCCAGAGAAGCCAATGCTGTTCTTAAGATTTCCCACCAAATGCTTGTTTACATTATGTTAGACAGTGACCAGGCTTCTGTTACTGACATTTTGACTGTAAATGCTCGGCTTGTGTAAATGCAATACGGATTGTTTCAGCTGTGAAGTCTACTCTAAGAACTCAGTATTTCCCCAGATGGAAAACATCTTGCTAGGCTGCTTACAGCATCTAATAATATGGTAGGTTTACAAACTGTATAGCTGAAGATGTTAACAAGAAGCCACATGTCCTCCTGGCTTGCCTGGTAGCCTAAATAACTTATTTCCCTGCTGTTTTTAAATAGGAAAAATTAGAGGATAAATATTGATGATCCTCCCAAACTACTTTCTATGACACTGAGAAAGAAGAAAAAAAATGTCAGACATATCCTAACAGTTTACAACCTGAAGATTGATGTTCCAACCAGAAACAGTCATAGAATCATAGGATCACTCAGGTTGGAAAAGACCTTAAAGATCATCGAGTCCAACCATGACTTAACCATACTATCCTAACTAACAACCTTCCACTAAATCATGTCCCTGAGCATCACATCCAAACAATTTTTAAACACATCCAGGAATGGGGACTCAACCACCTCCCTGAGGAGCCTATTCCAGTGCTTATCAACCCTTCCTGTAAAGAAGTTTTCCTGATATACAACTAAAGTTCGTCCCATGAGCCTGGGTAAAGCAATTAAATCCATTAAAGCCTCTGAGTGGCTTTAAAAGCTATTATAGTTCTCAGCCCCCTGACAGAAAAGTGTACTGAGAATAAACATTCTAGCTCCCAAGATGAGAATTTGGGAACAGCTGTGGCAAGTCCTGCACATGGCCCCTGCTGTGTTCAGAGCACTGCCTTGCATGCCTCAAAGTGTTGGCAAAGCGAGGAATATGACAGACCCAGTCACTGCCCTAGCAGCTTTCACCACGAGGGACACAGACCACATACTTGCACAGAAAAAGTAGAGAAGAAAACAAGTAGAAATGTCTGCCATTTGTGTAACTATCACACTGATTTGCTTTATGTTTCTCCGTGGTTTGGAGACACATTTCCAGATACCCACCACTCATCTTGTATAGTCAGTGAGAATGGGGAGTATGAAGCAGAGCTCCTCTAAGTCTTGTTAATCCTTGCAGGCACAGAACCTCCAGATTTTCTGAAGCAGAGCTTCTGGAAAAGTGCTTGCACAGTGAAAGAAGTCACATCTACAATCGTTGCTTGTAATCATCTGTCATAGAAAGACTTGACATGCTTGCTCCAAAACCTAGGGCTAAGAAAAAACTCAAATTCCTTGACTGAAATAGCATTTGTCATGGAAATGAATCAGATTAGTTTTGGCTGAGATACTTTGTGCCCCTTCCTCTTTCTTCCTCATCCTCTTCACCCCACATGTTTAGTCCAGGCTGACAATTCTGACCCAAGCAGTTAATTTTTTTAAAATTGTTCAGCAGCTGAGAACAAAATGTTAATGGGAAGGTCACCTTAATAGTAGACCATTAGACCCACTTATATTAAAACATTACATGTGTGTTCTGAGATCATAATGAGCTCCCACATACGGCGGTTTGTTGTAGGGCTTGGAGTTTTCTTCACTTTTATTTTTAAAAGTATCACACAATGTATCTTCTCTTTAACCACATCACAGTAACCAATTTCAGAACTCAACCAAGGGGAAGAAAAACTGTGCTGCTACACTATTTTTTCTTGACTTCTCATCGTGTACACTTCTGGTAATGCAGACAGCTTCATTCTCTCTGAAATTAGATGTGCACTGGGCTAATGAAATGCTCTCTGGGTCTACTGCAACCAGTTTCACTCCCACGCTCATATATGGAAGAGTGAAATAGGGCTAGGTTTTGTGATTTTTATGCCACTAATAAATAGCAATACAATCATTCCTTTCCCTAGAATCCTCTGGCTTTGAGTATACAACTTGGCCACTATCTATTGATCTCCTTGTAACTGTCTCTCTTAATCCTGCAGCACACATAGGACCACAATGTCTGTAAACCTTAGGCTTTTTAAATGTAAACATAAATGTTTATCTTGCTCGATCTGTACCTTATATTGGCATAGAGCTGGAAGTAGCTACTCTTTTTCCATTGTCGCTGGATGAATAGTTAAATTCTGAATTGATCTGATATGATTTTTACTCTATAGTTGGCTGTGAGGCTATTCTTTATGAAGTTTAAACTCCCAGAAATAATACTGCTGTCTGGTAGACATTCCAGCAGATATTTCTGGCCTTTGATTTTAGATGCTGAATGAAGGCATTCAGCCAAGGGATTAAAAAATCTGGGTTTGTTTTCTTGAAAATGGAAACATACTAAAAGAGAAACCTATAGAGGATAGTGTTTCCATGGACCATGAAACTTGACTTTTTTTTTTTTTTTTAAGATGTGAACGTCAGAATTTGGAACCCTAATCCTTCGCGTTTTCATAGAAGCTGACAGATTAAATGAAAGGAAACACTTTATTTCATAGCTGAACTCTAACAGGAGACACTATGTCTACCATGAAATGTTACTCGCCTGCTAATGAAGCATTAAACAGTATTTGTGGCACCTCATCACTTAAGACATTTCTGTGAGCAAAGCTTCTGCTTTAGATTGCTTCTGTTATGACTTTTGTAATTTGGAAAGCAGTTCAACCAGAAGCATATTCCAGCTGACCCAAATAATTTTCCAAGAATGTGAGTACCTTTATAAATAATATCAATAAAAGAAATTAAGCTGGAAAGACAACGTGACTCAAGGGGAGACCTGCCTGGCTGGTAGACTATGTTATGAAAAAAAAGAGGTAAGGCATCAACACTCCAGAGTACATCTACATTGACTTGGTTTTCTCTTAAGTGTAATTAAAAATAATCAGGAAATTGATACTTCGTGTCTGTCATTCTACTCACCACTTAGTTCCCTCAATGTGCATCATCATCATTTAGCTTATGGCATTAATTTTTAACATACTGTGATAGTTTCTGCCACAGATTTCATGGTAGTTTCTGTGCTAGTGACTTCTTTTATTTTGGAGAGAAATTTCTCCTGCAAGCATTAGGAAACGTGAAGGCCTGAGCATCAAGGCCTGCTGTGCCTCTTTTTTCTCATTCATTGTTTTAAGTCTATTTATCTAGAGAAACTTATAAACAGGAAACAGAAAAAAATGGCTATCATATTCCCCCAATGTACACAGCAGTAGCACATCATCTGCCCCAAGCCTTAAAAGGGAAAGCTGAAGCTCTGACAAATGCATATACCAAAGCTGAAGCTAATGGTACAGCAATCTCTAACCCACACCCACTTGCAGGAATCCCACTGCCTGCCTCCTGCATACTACCAAAAAAAAACCCATTGCCACGAAACAGACACCATGCAAAACCACTGACAGCTGCATTAGCAAAGCACCTCAAGGTTCTCTGTCCGTATGGACATTGTGGTAGTACTAAACACTGCTGACAGCTTTCTTCCCGGGGCAGGGGGAAGATATTTTCAGCATGTAGGACAGTTTTATTACGCCCATCTCTTAAATAATTTTGAAGTATGTTTGTCATTTTTGTAAGTTATGCATGCCTTGGGAGCATAATCCCATTAAAAACAGAAGGGTGGCTCTGACACATAAGCTGAAAACATTTTAAAAGACAGCTGAATAAGTGAGATTTCTTGGGAAATAAAAATGATAGACAGAACATCCTGAGCTACAGGACAGCTCTTATTTCCTAATGCTTAATGAAAAAAAAATAATAATATTGTAAAATATGCAGCCATTCCTCCTTAAAAGCTGTATCTGTGTCCATTTTTCACCAGAGGAGATCTTGAGACACCTACCAGAGTCCTGAGGAGCCTGACTGACAGACTTGGGAAAAAATCAGATGGAGAAAAACCAAGCAAGCACATGTTTTTCCCTGCAGGACCAAGGGATACAGGGCAGATCCCAGGCATGCAGGTACGTACCTGTGTATCAGGCTTCTAAGACTGTCTTCAAAACCAGTAACAAATAATTGCTTACTGTTTCTGATCTCTATTGCCAATTTCTGTTTTCTGAAAAGTGTACTGAGAAAGGGAAGGAAAAATCTCTATGGGTTAACACCTTTGGTTTCTGTCACCTGCATAAATACTAACACTTAAAAAAAAGACTGACTGTCCCCCAACTCCCCAGATCTGCAAAACAAAGTAAAGGAGTTCTTTCTGAGAGGGAGAAACAGATTTGTTTTTATTTGGAAAAGCCAGCAAATAGCCTACAAGGCCTAAATTACAGTTAATGACCCACATGATTTTCTAGCATTAGGATAAAATCCAATTTTTATATCTTTATGAGCTTACAGGATTGATCTAGGTGGAATCAGAGTAGCTGGAAATGATCTGGAATATAAATAGCTGATATTCCCTGGAACATAAACATTCGTGGCTATTTGTGGAGAAAAACTAATTAAATTGCCATGCCTCTTGTTGGGAAGGGAATGTCAACTGAGTTTTCTCCTACGATGCTTCTGAAGTTTACACTGACCATTTTTCTCCTTTGTTAGGAAATCTGTTATCCCATAGCAAACAGTGGCAAATGTTTTGTTTGGTTACCACTTATACTTAAGTGCATCCAAGATTTGTTACTGAGTGTATTGGACAGTACAGAAGAAATTTTGGTCAATTATTCTTAGCAGATGCACAGGAAGAAAAACCTACTGAATTTACTGCATAATCTGATTTACTGAAATGGAACTAGCTAGCATAGTAATGTCTAGCTTTTATATAGCACTTCTGTCCTTCAAATACAAAGGTTTAGTATATATATTTATAAAGTGAGTCAAAACTATTTGACCAGGGTCATAGATCATATCACTGACAGACTAAGGGAAATGATTTCTGAGTCCCAGAGCATCATTCACTTTGGAAGAGAGATGGAAAACATCACTTCAAAAGGAAATATCAGCCCCTGAGCAATGAATTTAGTTAAAGGAGAACTCCCACCTCCTTCTCTTGTCAATTATTTTGATTTACTTTGAACTTTGTTCATCGTATTAATATCTGTGTAGCCTCAAAGACAAAAGCAAAGGAGAAAAGCATATGGCTGGGAAGCTCATAAAAGGTCACCATGCCCTCCAGAGTTTCCAGGCATAAGCACGGTGCTGAAATAATATTTTGCAAACAGAGCACAGAAAGTAGAATTTCTTTTGGATTTGCTTTTAAATGTTAACTGGACTAACACCTCAGTGTCACTGCCACCACTAAGGAAGTTTTCCCACAAATTTCAGACTTAACTGAAAGCCTTCATTTGGAACATTTTGGGGCGTAATAAAAGTTAAGGCTCGTCTAGCAGTGAAAAAAAGAACAAACACAAAAGGGATCTAAGACAGTTTAGGCATTCCTACATGTAATACAATAAAAGTAGGCTTTTCAGTAGTTTGCAAGCCTGGTTTGCAAATTAGGACTGACATTATATTGGGGCTCTGTTATTGACTCCCTTGGAGCTCTCTGGATTAGTCACTTACCTTATTTCTTTCTCCCTTTTCTCTGTTTCATTTTCTAGCTTGTCTCTTTAGCTTGAATTCTACTCAAGGCAGAGTCTCTCTTTTCCTGCGTGACACTCAGCCCGATAAGACCATGGACTGTTTGGGATGTTTGGTTTTCCAAAAGACAATATTAATTGGATTGTGTTTTTTGACATCATGGCTTTTGTTTCTTGTGCAAACACTGCTTGCATCTAGTTTTAAAAATGCATTTGAAAGAGCTATCCAAGTCAATCTCTAAGTTCTGACTTAATTCAAGCTATGCTCATTTGCATTCAGTTAAGAGCTTTTACACACGATGTTGGGCAAAGTATTGCAACTGACAGGCAGAGGCTAGTCATGCGGCTGGAAATCACAATTAACCAGCATTAATTCCCAACGGAAAGACTTTCATGTTTCATTTTCTCCACCCAAAGAACTTGAATGATTTATTACATCGGAGTTCTGCAGTGCTATTCACAACATTAATTCCATTGCAAATTTTTTGTCTGACATAGGGCTGCTTTTTCTCAAGCTTGTTTATTCTTGCAAAATTGTTGCTGGAGCCAATGACAGGTTGCTGTAAGCAGATACAACTGCTTTTGTTGGGGCATTCTGCAAGTGCACCAAGGAATACTGAATTTCACACCTCTGACATGAGTAATTCTTGGGAGTGCTTTGAGATGCCTGACACCTATTTACAGTAGAGGCCCTTGCAGATAATTAACTCAGACTGTGCAGTATTTCTAGATAACCTGACTGCTATAAAATGTCCCATATTAAGGCTGAGTATTTAAAGGAGGAACAGGTGGTACTTGCAGTATTTCATTCTGTTAGCAATTACTTTTCCTATTAGGTTTGCATCTCAATGTCAGTATTCAAGGACAAACAAATATACCAAGGTAACACACTGAAAGACATTATTACACTTCAATCCCAGTGCATACTTCAAAGACATACCTGCATTTGTAAAGTTTAATTTTTCTCTGGTGCTGTCTTGGAAGAAGTTGAAAGACCTAGTTTAACGGAATAGATGTTTTGCCTTTATTTTAGTGCTGTTTCATATCAGACTCAACAAAAATGAGGCTGTTTATTAGGAGGATAACCAGAGCTTGTTCTTCTGTAGCATAAATTAGAAAATATGGTCCCCATCAGGGTTTGTAGTCCCATATGAAGAAATCAAATTCCCTGTGTTCCCAACAGGAAGTTAGGATTCCAGTCCAGTGCTGATGCAGGAGGCAACTTAGCCAGAGTGCTGGTTTTTATGGCAAGAAGATCATAGTCTGTGAGAACAAGCTCTGTGCATGGAACATCTGGCTCTGAGTTACCCTAAGGCCATTTTCATTTACTTTTAAAATCATCACCAAAAAAAATCACCAAAGTGATTTAAGCCCAAATTTTTGCACCCCCTACCTGTTTTGCCCTACTCTCAACGTCCCTATTCACATCTTAAAAATTGCAATGGTGCTGACTGAAAAAAAGAGGTGTATAAGATGTGAGCTGCCCAGGGATGTGGCTGAGCCACTGTCCCTGGAGGTGTTCAAGAAACATTTAGATGTGGTATTAAGGGACATGGTTTAGTGGAGGAAATGTTGGATGTAGTTGTCAGTTGGACTAGATTATCTTGGAGGTCTTTTCTAACCTTGGTAATCCTATGAGGAAAAACTGAACATGGAGCAAAAAAAATGAATGTCAATAAGATAAAAGTGTCCACCGTTTCAAAGGTAGCTACATCATCAGTTTGAAAAACTCCCAAAGACGGTAGGAATAAGAGGTTATCAGTAGAAAAGGATGCAGATGTGAAGGAATAACAAAACAGTTATTTTTAGTCACATCTGCTAGTTGCTTATGTAAGCGATCTCATAACAAACAAGAAGGGTGCTTTGAAGTAGAATTCTACATAAAAGGGACTTAAGATTGACAGAATAATGGCATACCTAGTTAATGCACTTCTTTTTGTATTCACTAATTGGGGTGCTGTAGAGCACCAAAGATAATTTGAGTTACAGGAGTACTAGCACTGATCTAATAGCATTATTTATCTATCTATCTATGTATCGACAAGGGGAATCAAAATACTGCAAGACTCATGTGCTTTCTTTCTGTAATTCTGGAAAATACTAGAAAAGCTGTATTGAAATGAAACAGCATCTTGGAGCAAGTTGAAGATTCAAGACATTCAGAATAATAAAACACTCTAGATATAGGTGATAATGGGGCATTCCTAAACATAAACAATAATGAGCAATCATTGATTTCAAATAAATTTATTCCAAATATTTGTCAGTATAGCCAAGATTTTCTTATGCTATAAATCTGAAGGCCAGCAGTCAAAATACATGAATGTCATGAAAACAGAGTTTTCAATCTTGACTGAAACTTTCTTGCATTTCTTTCACTATTACCCAGCTGAAGCAGTCTCAGTTTTCTATGTTGATACTTAGTCACTTGTTTATTTCATAGGTAACTGGAGATCTGACTGGCATCAAAATGCCTAGAATTATCCCTTTGTACAAACATCTCATATCCATTCTGAGATCAACTGCTGGCAAAAGTGTACCAAGGCACCACAGAGAGCAGCGCTAGCTGATCACAGACACTAATTATAGCTTCAATTCCATCTATTTTCTTTGACTTGAGTAAATTCCTGCTGTGGACCACAGTCCTCCTATCTTCTAACAGGAGTTAAACTCTTCTGTGTTGGAAGTTGTGAGGATTAGTTAAAGTTTGCAGAGTACTTTTCATATGACATAGTAATGACAATTCTTAGAGTGACTCCCTCACTTTAAGAATCAGTTGTGTGGCCTGGGTGATTTAAAACATATACAATTTTTTAAAATACCCTCCTATTCCAGAGCAAAATTAAGAAAGATTTATCAGGTTAAAGTCTCTGCTTTTGTAATGCTAAAGCTCCCTGAATAGGAAAGGTTTCTAGCAATAGGAACCTAAAATAAAATACAGAGAAGAAATTGGATGTAAGGGGAAAGAATGCTGAAATAGTCTATATGGAAATCACACAATTACCTACTTTATGATTTTCTTGCTTTTTATGGATCTTCCTGCACAAGAAAGCAGCTTCAGGTTTATTTCAGAGATAAGATTTTCCTTATTATTAAGTCTCTTACCTTGCTCATATGGTTCTTTTCTCCTTCAAGGTAGAATTGTTTTTATTGCTCATTAAGTACTAAGAATATATGTGGCATCAGATGAGACTGCTGTCCCATGCAGCTAGGAACATAAATCATGTACATTGTGCAACGGGGATGCCAGAATAAAGAGGTCAAATGACCTTAGTTAGAATCAACACTAGAATTAAATTTAGAGCACTGCAAGCATTGTATGTCAAATAGTACTTAAAGTAATACCCTCTTTTTTTTTTTATTTTTTCCTTGAAGCTAGTAATTCTGTATAAAAATGCAAGATTTCAATTGGATAATCAAGCACGTTTAAGGAAGCAGTGTAATATGTGGTATCAGCTAGTCTTATCTTCTGCATAATTCATGACTGATTTCCATGAAACAGTGCTAAAGCTTATAGAATCATAGAACGGCTTGGATTGGAAGAGACCTTTGAGATCACCTAGTTCCAACTCCCAGCTATAGACAGGGACACCTCCCTGTAGACCAGGTTGCTCAAAGATCCATCTAGACTGGTCTTGAGTGCTTCCCGGGAAGGGGCATTCACACCTCACTGGGCAATCTGTTCCAGTGTGTCACCACCCTCACAGGAAAAAATTTCTTCCTAATATCTAGTCTAAAGTTAACCTCTTCCAGTTTAAAACCCTCATCCTTATTTCCCCTCATCCTTTGGCTAAATGCCCTTGTCAAAAGTCCCTCCCCAGCTTTCCTGTAGGTCCTCTGCAGGTACTGGAAGGCCACTATAATGTCACCCAATGCCTTCTCATCTCCAGGCTGAAGAGCCCCAGCTCTCCAAGCCTTCCCTCATATTGGAGAAGCTCCAGCCCTCTGATCATCTTCATGGCCCTCCTCTGGACCTGCTCCAGCAGCTCCATGTCCTTCTTGTTTTCAGGACCAAGAACTGGATGCAGTACTCCAGGTGGAGTCTCACGAGAACAGAGTAGAGGTGCAGAATTCCCTCCCTCAACCTGCTGGTCACACTTTTTTTGATGCAACCCAGCATACTTGTAGCCCAGGCAAATCCCCCAAATCCTTCTCCTCAGGGCTGCTTATAAATCAAGCCTGTAACCTCTCATAGAAGTTCTAGTTCATCGTTACAATTTAGAAAGACAGAAAAAAGCAGAGACAAGAGGCAGTGAAGGTTTCTGTCTCAAGGATGTGACTATATGCTATCCGAGCAAAACAGTTTGTTTAGCAAATAATTACCTAGGTAGACTAAGAAACACACCATCCCTACCAGAAGGTGCATAATGCTTTTCTGTGAGCATCATTTGTAGCAACATTAAAGTTCCTTCCCCATCAGTGTTGCTTAAGAATTGTAGGATCTGTTTTTGTGCAGACATTTCTGTGTACAAGCAGAAGTGAAGCATTGCATTACTAATATCCATAGGAGAGAAGGAAAGAAAAATCACCAAAATTTCCTTTGGAAATAGACACTTATCCAAGCTGAAAACAGCAAGCCTAAATTCAAAAATCAATCTGTTAAACTTACCAGACTAACTGACACAGACTTGCAGTGGCAGGCAGACAGACACATTTATACACACAAGTACAAATTCCTATCAGCTGCATTTCACCCGCATGTAGTACAGAACTATGGATATTTCACTACATCATCCTCATATGAAACAGACCCGACCGCAGCCCCGGGAGTTTCCATCCCATGGTGTGGCCTGTTCTTTCCTCTGCCTTGGCCTTATGTAAACCTCTCTGTTAGGTCCGTTGTTTTCATTTCATCTTGAGTGTTGTTCGTAGGTTTTATGGAATGTACAAAGTCTTATCGCATGCCCTATCTCAAAGCAAGCATTCATTTTGCATTAAACATAATTGATATAAAAACCACTCCACCAGCTTTGCTCCAAAGAAATCAGAAGAAGGAAAACTAGCAGACAAAATGGAAACCACAGTATGTTCCATGAAATGAGTAGATGAGGAACAGATGTCATTGCTGAAAGTGAGAGGTTAACCTGACATAAGGGACATCGGTGGGGAGTCTAATCAAGGCTGAATCAATGCTCTGATCTTGCACAGCCTGACAAATCTTTCTTGCTGTTTACAGCTTCATTCCTCCTCCGCTCTCTGGGATTGCAGGTGGCAATTATGGGAAACACTTTTCAGGCATTTTTTTCATTTATTGTCACTGTCCAACTCATAAAACCTGTCAGAGATCGCCACTCACTGAGGAATGGAGTTTGTCAGCATCATGTCCACAGCTGCACAACCTGAGTTTTGCATTGTCTGTGGCATGTCTATTCCTTGTTAGCTACTATAAAAGACAAAAGACGTTTAGATCCTTCTTACACAAAAAGACCAGTGTCAGCCAGAAATCTTGTTACGTAATAAATCACCTCCTTGTGGTTTAAGAGCACTACCACATAAAATAAAACTGAACACAGACAATGCTTCTATCCATCAGTAGTTAAGCGCTTGTGCTGTAAAATCATAAATACAATATTCACAATAGAAATTGGACAGAGCTTAAAATAAATCTCAAGACATGATCTAGTTCATCACTACACTAGTGGAGCTCATGGAAGGCCTTGCCTGGCACTATAAATAAGAAAAGCAGAAAAAGCATGAAAGCATGGAAGACAAATTTTACCCAGAAAAAGCCTATCGCTTAAATAATTTTATTTTTTTTATTTATTTATTTATTTATTTTCTGTATCAGGTCAGAGAACAAACTGTCTCCTAGGCTTAGACCCTGTTTGGAGACAGTGGATTCAAACTTTATCCTTGAGGCAATTTTTTCTTCTCCTCCTGGAAGACATCTGCATATCGTTTCCCAGTTCAGCCTCACTGTCCCACGGGGAAAACTGCTGTGACCTTATTTGTGGCTTTCAAGCCTGCCAACATTTTTCCCAAACACAAAGCCATAGACTCCACTTGGAGCCTGCAGGCAGGAGCAGGCAGACAGGGGTATCACTGCATTATCTCCTACTGGAAAAAATAGCTTTTCATAGGGGGAAACTGATAACAAATTACTAG
The DNA here is from genome assembly GCF_951394365.1 of Tetrao urogallus. Taxonomy (NCBI): domain Eukaryota; kingdom Metazoa; phylum Chordata; class Aves; order Galliformes; family Phasianidae; genus Tetrao; species Tetrao urogallus. Next base: position 124,993,056 of record NC_136813.1, on the reverse strand, counting down.
CAACTCAACATCTCCCCCTGAGTATGTCTTAACCCTTACCAGAAATACATCTTTTAACTCATGAGCATTCATTCACACTTCAGTGAACAGAACTGAAAGGCATAAAGTTAAAACTGTTAGGCAGTGTACTGAGGAGTTTTGCAGTGTGGAGAATTGTTTCACTTCTGGCCAGCATAAATAAGAGAGTGCCTGGAAGAGCAAGACAAAAGGAGCCTGTGTGTGTGTGTGTTCATGTGAGTGTGGTGGCAGGGAGAAGGAGGGATGTGAAGCCACTGAGATGTCTCTGCTAGAGACAGAAAGTGAATTTGGTATACACGATCTGGTTAAGCCTCCAGCATTTTCTTAGTGCCCTTATCAATTGCTATACCACAGCATCCTCTGATATATACATGCTCTTCTTTGTTATTTATTCTTTGCCTAAAAATACAATCATGATCTTCTTGGATGTAGTTGGAATGCATAAATGAATACATTCCCATCAGATGAGACGCACCACAGAAGGATAAGCTGCGTGCGCTCGCTAGATTCAGCTGCCCATGTGTTCTGATGAGCTGGCACAAGGCAGGGACCACTGCAGACACATCTTTAAGTGCATGGCTTAAGAGGTAGGTCAGCCCAACATAGAAAGAGAGAAAACTTCCTTATCAAAGCTTTAAGCCAAAGGAAGACCCATCTTTGGACTCTGTTCCTTTAATAAGTGTCATTTCTCTGGGTACAGACCTTTAGTCTGTGATACTGCTCTGCGCAATGGTACAATTGTATTTTGTATTACAGATTCACTATAGACTTTTCATATTAATTACATACTATTTCTCAATGTTTTTCCCCTCTCTTGCTTAGGCAATGTGATTACAAGGCTGCCACATAGTGAAGGACAAGGTTCTTTATGCAACTTCTTTATCTCCATAAAATTTAAATTTCTGATCATGATCTCTGACCAATTCTATTGCCATTGAACCCCATAGCTTTACTTCCATGGTTTATTTCAGTTTTACTCATGCTGTCTACTTTTCCGGGCACTTCTTCCTGACGTTGGTGCAACACTCCAATATATATTCATTTTAAATAGATATTTCGGCATGGTCCACAAATAGCTCTCTGCTCCAGTAAAATGCTCTTTCCTCTTCCCTTCAGGGATCTCTGAAAGGCCACCAGCTTGTGGATTTCCCAGGGTGCAGTGGTGCAATCCTTTCTGCACAGAACTGCAAGAATGTAAGAACAAAAGGTACAATGTATGCCTCCTCAGCTACAGAGATCCCCATGGTATTTTCCTTTGAAGTAACCTCCCATTAAATACCTTGGTTCTAGTGTTTTCAGGAATTCCCCATCCACTCACTTTCTGATTTTCCGTATGCTTATGCAACGCTTTTTTTTCAGAGGGAAAAGAATCCACAACACAGCACTAAAACCCTTGGAATTAGCTTCTTAATGTTATTTATACCTCTTCTACAAACTCTCTTTTTAAAAACAAGCCTAAATAAAATTAGACTGAGGAAAAAAAGTAAAAATCAAAGAAGCATCTTTAAACTCCTCTGATTTTAATGATCAAGCTAACTGTGGGATGTTGCTGGAATGCAAAAAAAAAAAAAAAAAAAAAAAAAAAAAGATCAAATTGCAGAATGAGGTGAGTGAGGACAAAAGGCAAACCAGGGGAAATTGAGGGGAAAGAATGACAGAACCAAAGAAAATAAAAATGAATGAATAAGGCTGGAGAGGAAGTGGGGATGGATGGAAAGCCAAAACAACTGGCATGGTATCAGGGAGAAAACCTCAAAGCTCAGAGATGTGTTTAAAAACTTTGGGTTTGCTGAAACTCAATCCAACCTCCAAACCCACCAACTTAAGTATTCTATTAGAAGACATATTCCTGCATAATTGCAAGTGACACATGGATAAAATGTGACTTTCAAAGTAATAGTTCTTGTAAACCATTTAATCTTTGCTTTATTCAAGGCAAAAGAGGGAAAAAGTAAAATGACTGTCAAAGAAGGATCACTGTTGTAAATGACATTTAAACATGAACCCTATGGATGAGTAATGCTTATATTCAAGAACTACTGCTGAATACAGCACAAAGGCTATTTCACACTTCGTGACCTTTTTGCCGAGGGAGCTGCTATTTCACTTCTGAATAATGAGATTTCTTTAGTGCTTAGAAATTCAAGTTGAACTGGGAAAGCCACAGGAGCCCTGATGCAAGGTGTTTTTACTGAAAGAATTATCCTTGCATTTTGTGAGTGAAAGATCAATATTAAATTATCCTTCTCATTGAAAGAATGGTGCTGTTTCCTCGCAGCAGGCTTTCACTTCACGTCACACAAATCAATATGTAACCATCAAGAAAGCTCCTGATAGCTGTAAAAGTAGCTTGAATAAAAGTCCCAAATGGTGCTTGGTTGTTTTATCTTTCTAGAAAACAAGCCAAAAAAAAATGTACTTGATCCAAGAAATATACTACAGTCAGAAGGGAATTCTGACTTTGTTTCTGGGTCTGAATCTTCAGTCTAAACACAAACCAACAAAAGTGCCTGGAACTATGAAATTATGTCAGTGGATGCCATTGAACATGCACTAATATCAGAAAATGCCATCACGTATTCACTACTGACGCCCCTCCAGAATATTCTGGCTCCCTGCTATGCATCAAAGCTCACAGACAAAGTTACATGCATAAATTTGTGTGGTGTCTACACATTAATTATATTCTCTTCTTGGTACCTCTGCTACATACTGGGCTTGATAATAAGTTGTATTAGTGAAAATAACAGCTATTACTGCCTGATTTTTTTGAAGCCAATTGCTATGAGAAATTGACATTTAATCTACTATGTTCCCCCACCTATAGAACAGGAATTACAGAATCATAGAATAACCAAGTTCGGAAAAGACTTCCAAGACCATCTAGTCCAATCATCCACCTACCATCGATATTTTCCCCCCAGTTATGTTTTCTTAATTCCTTTAAGCTTTGTTAGGCTTTTGTTTGGTGTTTGTTTGGTTTAGGAGAGGATGGGAAGCACTTGGTTATTTCCATGATGAGGATCATCTGAGTTCCAAAGCTGACTGCATTTGATTCATTTCCGATTCTTGCTGTTCAGGAGAAGTATGTTTGTTCTGCCTAATTCTCTAACAAATTTGCTGCTTAAAGACATTATTAAGTATAAATTTTCTTAAAACTACCTTCTGAGTTTGTACTGTAAGTATCAGGAGCTGAAGCAGCTGCCAGCTGTTGCACTGTCCCAGGTGCCACTTGCCTACCTGTGCTCACCTCTCAGCAGACAAATACTGCACATGTTTGGAAGGATGAGATCACACAATGTGAGGGTGACACATGATTTGGGAAACTGAACAGATCAGCAACTGCGCCAGCAGAAAGAACTGGCATTAGCGCAGAACTGCTGTTTCCAGCATTCCAAAGAAGAGAGCCTGAGTCTACCTGAATCAGAGGGAAAGAACAGTGAGAATGAAGTGCAGCAAGTCAGCAGAACAGGCCCAGGTGTGAGACATTTCCTATCTCAGTAACACAGCTGGCCAGGATGCAGTGGACACTGCTGAAGTGTTTGCAAGCATGTGTAAATTTAAACCTCCATTAGGCTCTCCTGAATATTTTATGAAGGGAGCTGAAAGGTTTTTATTCTGTCAAATGCAGCATTCACTTTCTGATTTTCTCTCTAGCAGCTACTGTTATAGGGGGCTCCTGAAACATGTGTAAGCCCTTGAAAACTTCCATTTCCTGACAGGTTTGTGAAATCATAAACCTGAGCATTTATCAAGTTATAAAGAAATAAAAAGGATATATATCTAAAAGTCATGCTTAATGTATCTGGGACCCCCAACACAAGAAGGACATGGAGTTGCTGGAGCAGGTCCGGAGGAAGGCCATGAAGATGATCAGAGGGCTGGAGCATCTCCCCTGTGAGGACAGGCTCAGAGAGCTGAGAGGTTTCTCAGCCTGGACAAGAGAAAGCATTGGGGGACATTAAAGACCTTCCAATACCTGAAGGGATCCTACAGGAAAGCTGAGGAGGGACTTTTTATAAGGGTAGGTAGCAGCTGAAAAAGGGGAAAAGGTTTTAAACTGGAAGAGGGTAAAGTTAGACTAGATATTAGAAATAAATTCTTTACTGTGAGAGTGGTGTTACAACAGAACAGGTTGCCAGGTGGGGTTGTGGATGCCCCCTCTCTGGAAGCATTCTAGGCCAGGCTGAATGGACTTCGAGCAACATGGTCTAGAGGGAGGTGTCCCTGCCTATAGCAGGGGATTGGAACTAGTTGATCTTAAGTTCCTTTCCAACCCAAACCATTCTATGATTCTATAATATAGGATTTACCTTGGTAGCCCAATCAGGAATAGAATGCCCTAAGTCAGAACATGAGCCTGCATAGTTAGTACCAAGAGCCATGTAAACAAACAGGTTAATTCCCCTGATGCAGTGTCCTGGTTCCAGCTGGTATGAATATATTTTCTTCATAGCTTCTAGTATGATGCTATTTTGGCTTTAAGAGAAAAGCGATATTGGTAACATACCTATGTTTGATTGTGCTGAGAAATGCTGCATACAGCCAAGGATGTTTGTTTTTCAGCTTCTTGTACAGTCCTGCCAAAGAGGGGCTGACAGGGCTCAAGTATCTGGGAGGGGACAGAACCAGGACAGCTAATCTGAGCTGGCCAAAGGGATCTTCCATACTATATGACATTGTGTGAAGAAAAAAAACAAACTATAAAACTGAGAGGAGTTGCTCAGGTGGGTAGCTGCTTCTCAGGAACTGTGCAGGCATCAATCAGTGGGTAGTGAGCAATTGCACTGTGCATCATTATTTTGTATATACCTTCAGTCACCACCAAATGAAGGCAAGATCCTAATCTGAGGCCTTGCAATGTGAATAAGGTGAGCAGATTTAAAACCATTTCATATCTATGCATTCAGCAGAGGTGGATACATCTAATTGAACTGAGAAAAACATGAACTCAAGACGAAGCAGATGGAAATTACTCTAAGCTACAAATCATGTTCTTGTCTTGGTTTCCTATTATATGGCTCCTATTGACTTCAAAATATCTTTATCAGCAAAAACCTTTTAGGACGACACCTTAATGAATCTCAGGGGAAAAGATTTGAAAACGTAGGGAGTCCTGCACCACTTGCTCCCTGTGTACTTCTCCAGTGCAACTCTTGAGTAATCCTATGTATCTTCTTTCATGTCTAACTTACACTGATGTAAGCCCTTGGCTTTGAGGTACAACTGAGTGAAACAATGTATATGAGCATTCAGCAAGACCCACCAGACTTCTCACAGATGAAGTACTACTAAAATAATATTCACTGTTGTTAAAGGGCTCCTTCCAAGAGGGGCTTAGTAAGAAGAGAACAAGAAAAGGAGGCTCCCTGATGATTCTTTATATTGTCTCTTCATTAATGCTGGCATACGTGAACAATCCCCTGCTCACAAATCTGCAACACGTAGTGAAGAAATGCCACAAGAAATTATATTAATATGCAGAACACTTGAAAATCATCTCTTCCTGTGAAGGAGAATCAGAGACAGAACCATTTGCAGAGATCAGACAGATCAGTGCAATGAATTCCAGCTTTCCAATGGAAATGAACTCTCTAAGACAAACCAACATAAGCATATGCCTTGAAGATTCAGAAGCCAGCTATACCCAACTCCTGCTTGGGAGAACACAGCACTGCTGCCTCTACACCTCATGTATAAACTTTGAAGCCTGTTACGCGTATCAAGGTGAAACAGCACCAGCAACAAAAGATTAACCAAATGAACCTTAATGCAATTTGGATTAGCAGAATGCATTGCCTGTCAACTTGAATAATTAAAATAATTATTATCCACTTACAACCATTGTAAAAGACAGAGGTAGACAAGTCACTGACAGCAGCCTCTGAGCACTTGCCTCAACCTGGCTTACACACTAGAATGACACAGAATATCCAATATAAGCACAGAAAATGATATAAAGGGAAGTTTGACGAAGCTGGGAGTGCCCAAAATTCAGCTATTCAGCTGACAAATGTTGGGGGAGGTTTAGTGACTGAACTAGGATATACTATTTCACAACAAGGTAAGATTTAGCTCCAGGTTTGTGGTTGTCCTCCAGCTTTTCATGTTAGAAAAGAAAAGCTTGCAAACAAAATGCACAGTTTTTCAATGTAAAGGTCAACATTCTAGTTGTTTACAAGTGTTCAGCCTAATGTAGTTTTTGCCTATTTTGCAGTCTGATGGCAGAAAAGTTTGCTGCATGAAATGGAAAAATATTGTGGTCTGATGTTTTGGTTCATATGTAGGAAGAGAGAATTGTTCATGAATGTAAGTATGGCAAAGTTTTAATACCTTTGCCAAAGTTCATTGATCTCCTTTCTTCGCATTCAAGTATCAAGGGAAGACTCACTTCACAGGCATGAGTCATTTAACGGAGATGCCTAGGGGAAATTTGGAAATGCACAATAAATTAAGAGGCAGATGAATTAAGAGGCAGAGAATCACCTGTCTTTGTGGATTTGGATACACCAACTTTAGGCAAAGTTCAAACCAACTAAACTGAGGTGAAGAACCTCAGACAGAACCTCAGGCGAATCACAGAGCCATAGAATATTTCAGATTAGAAGAGAACCACAGAAATCATTGAATTCAACTTCTGGCTGTTCACAGGAACACTCAAAACCAAACCCTATGTCTGAGAGTATTGTCCAAATGTTTCTTTGTGGAGTGCAAAAGTCACTTATCTCAGTAAGGTGGATAAGCACAAGTGGAAATGTAGCACACTTCTGCCTTGAGTACATGATTATTCCAGTTGGGATAAATTCCAATAGTAAGATGGAATATTTGTTCAGAGCATGATCTATTATCTATTATCTATTACTCTTGTAGATCTTGCAGAGACACCCTGGGACTCCTTATTTGCAAATTTTTTTTACCACTGTTTGTCTGGATGCCTTTATGACTGATGATTAGTTAGTCAGCCCACAAATGGCTTTACTACTACTAATAAATAGAAAATATTTTTCTTCTATAAGGGAGAAAAAGCAATGTTTGCAGGCCATAAGCACAAATTATCAATAAACTCCCTGTTTCAAATGTTTAGTGACCTCAAAGTACAGCAACACTAGAAAAGCAAAGGCAATCTGAAATGTTAGTGAGCTCACAACAATAGTAGATTTGGAAACTCTGTACAGACAGCAAGGCAACTGAAATATAGAATATTAATCACATAACATGATTCATTTCAGAGACTTCCTGAATACCATATGGAGAGTCACTGATTTTTTGTAAAGACTGGAACAGCATTTCTTAAGTATATATCTTTAAGATATATGCTTCAAAGATATAAAAAACATCTGGGAAGATAGATGTGATTAGAGTAGTGATCTAGAGGAAAAATATGTAACTATTAATAAAAAAGAATCAAAATAACTGTTTCAGAAAAAAAAAAACAAAAAACCAAAAAGGCAATTAAAAATGAGTGGAAGGAAATCTATTTGATATCATCAGGTATAGGCTAGATAGAACAGCTGATGCCATGAAATTTTATGTTTATTTCAAAAATCCTTATATGTGAGGAGCTGTGAATTGTCATTCTATTCCATCTTAGTATTTTACATCTTTTTAGAAATGCTACAGCTGTGTGACCAAAGCAAAGAAGGGCATGTTTGAAACTGCTAAATGTATGTTTTTTTCAAGTGAAATACTGAGTCTCAGCAGCCCTCACTCACATGACTCTCAAGTCCCATAAACATTTACCAGTTAACACAAGTTTCATTTTTGCTTGACCAGGACATCTCCCTTCTTCACTTCTTTATACTAATAAAACCCTTTTGAGAATGTGGGCAACATCCTTCACACAGAGTGTGGATAAGCCAAAGGAACATGATTCAGATTGCAAAATCACTTATTTATTTGGTGTTCACATGCTACAATCCTGCTTTTAATTCCATGATCAGATAGCCCACTTTAAAGGACATACAGCACTCAAACAGCAGCTGTTCAAATTTTAGTTTTATTCTCATGATGCAATGTTTGGTGCATGCCTTTTTAATTGAAAAATAATTTAGACTTCATTTTGAAGATGGAATGATTATTTTCCTCCTGGGCATATTGATGTCCCTTATGTTGGGATTCACAAATGTTAATTGATCATTACAAAACACATGGAACATAAAAAATCTTGATTTCTACATGAAGGGAAAAAAGCACAGATGAAGGCAAAAAGAACCATGGATATTGGGTGTCCAAAGCACAGATGTGAGCTGAAAAATTTCCTTATTGTGATATGCTCTCAGCTATGCAAGTATATAGCTGACTTTAATGGCTTGTGGATTCATCAAAACTCTTAGAGTGAAAGTCTTGCTGTCATGGATTTGATGCATTACACAGAGGGAAGAAACTCAAATGCCAACAAAGATCCTTAATCATGAGTATGATTATCATTACCCAGAGAGAAAATTTGAAACAGTGAATACCCAGTCAACATTCAAATAATAAGGAAAGATGGCCATTTTTAAAAGCCACAGAGGAAAAAAAAATGTGTAAGCTAATGGTTAAGGTTCTACATAGAGGCTCAGATACAAAATTTCAGTGTACTCAGATTCTGCTTTTCACAAGTAAGCTTGTGCAGTCAACCAGGCATGCTCAATCAATCTCACAGGAGAATAAATAGGAAGGGGAATGGCTGTACGAGAGCAGATAGTGATAGGACAAAGGGGAATGGTTTTAAACTGAGACAGGGGAGGTTTAGGTTAGATATTAGGAGGAAGTTGTTCACCCAGAGGGTGGTGACACACTGGAACAGGTTGCCCAAGGAGGCTGTGGATGCCCCATCCCTGGAGGCATTCAAGGCCAGGCTGGATGTGGCTCTGGGCAGCCTGGTCTGGTGGTTGGCAACCATGCACATAGCAGGGGGGTTGGAACTAGATGATCATTGTGGTCCTTTTCAACCCAGGCCATTCTATGATTCTATTAATATTTGCCAGCTTTTATTACATTGCTATGATATTTTCAGTTCTAATAATTTAAACCTACAGTGTTTTGTCTGGACTTGCAAACAGTGGAATTAGTAAAGCACAAACAATCCCAGTGACTTACAAAACTTAGCAACCATCATCAAGGCTGAAGTTCTGCTATTCACAATGAATTACTCACAAGATATTCACGTGGAAAACTTGTTTTGAAGAAATACACAAATCATTTCAGACATCCAATCTCTGACCTTCATAATAAGCTCATAACGGAAGCAGACACAGTCAGACTAATTGTTCATTATAAATTATTCACTCAGCTCTACACAAGCTAATCTTATGTCAGTTGATATTTACGTGGGAAAGAAGGAAAATATTGCACTCTGTAGACTTCAGACATCGTATATGGTTTGTTGTGATTTATGATGGCTTCACCTCCGCAGTTGCCTGAACTACAAATTGAGCCAAATCCCCACTTGCAGTCCCTGGTGCCTGGAGGTGACACAGCAATGATACGCTCAAAGAAGAATACATTATAGAACCCCAAACACATAATAGCTAAATAAAACGTGTGTTATTCTGTAACCTAAAGGATTAGATGTCTTCAAAGGATATTTTCTTCCTGACAGTGATTAATAGCTACTTTTTTTTTTTTAAGCAAGTCACCACTGTTTTTTTAAATCTGATTTGAATTAAGAATAACTACCTCCCAGAGGGAGTAAGGAGCAAAGGTGTCTTCCTTGGCAAGACAGCTGTCAGATTTCAAGCAACAAGTCCTGCAGGCATTCAAAGCAGTAAAGAAAACAACAGATCAAATGAAAAGCGCTGTACCTAACTTCAGTGGATAAGCTATTTATTCAATTTATGCATATAGATAAGTGCATATGCATATGGATATGCAAATAAAAGCATTTTCAGTAGCTGAATGCCTTTGTGACATAGTATTTAGCTTATTTTTCATAGGTTCTTTTTCCAAAGAAACTTGAGAGAAGGGACTCTGTGACTTAGGTTTACATTCATAGAATTTCTTCACTTCTGCTCACGATCATTTTAGACTGACATACAGAACTCCAAAGTTTTCTGCAAATGCACAAAAATACATTAGAGCAGCTTTATGAACTGACTTTAAGAAACACCCAAGCCCACCTCCTACTTTTTGTATTACCTGCAGCAAGAGCAGGGAGTGGTGGGGAGCAGATAAGAGAATCCACCTCCAAGTTAAAAATCACCTGCTTCCCCTCTGACCTGGGCAGCTGACAAAGAAAAATGAAACTTGCTACTGAAGTTTGGTTTATCAGCTTAATGGCTATTTCACCACCTATAGGGTAATCCTGTCTCACTCATTTATAAGGAGGTTAACAACAGAGAGGTTTGTTAAATAGAAAACATTTTTTATAACAATTTACTCTGTTTGTTATCTCCCCCTCACAGAGTGTGAAGGGAGCCTGGAGGGTTCTGATAAAAAGAATTGTGCTAGACAAATGAATGGAAAGGTGCTGTGCCCAGCCTTTAAAACTTGTCACTCAGTCTAAGCAATTCATTGTGCAGATAAGCTTTTTTTTTTCTGTGAAGGCCATTTAAAGGAGGAATGATTGAATATTCTTCTTTTTCAGAAGAAGAGAATTGATGTAGACTGAATACAAACTGCATGGCCAAAAATAAAGATATTGTTTGGATCATCACTAACCACCTTTTCAGCATAGACTTCGTACCAAAGAAATGAAATTTGCTTTTTAATAGTCATTTTTAAAATGTCAACTTGCTATATAGTTGATTTCTTTCATACTCTGTGTGAAGACCATGAACCTCTTCAGTTTACAAATATCCAAACTGCAGCCTTGCTCCATCTGCTTGAAGTCAATGTCAAAAAAAACAAATTTAAAGAATGGATTTCACCAGCCTTGTACTACTGTGTTAAAAACCACAAAGAAAGTTAAAAACCAAAAGAAAAAGAATATTTCTTAAGCAAAGGAGGCCTTATCTTGTGACAAATTTGTATGAGGTGAGACTCCACTTACTATAAACAATAAGGCTATTCACAAGCATATGAATGTAGAGGGATAAAGCAGGTTTCAGGATTAGAAGAGAAGTAATAAGATGCATGCTCTTTACCTGAAAGATATTTTAGGACAGAAATCAGAGTACTACATCATCAACATCTGAAGAGCCAGTCTTTGCCTGAATTTCCAGTGAAAACCACTTACTTACTGAACTCACTCAATAATACCCACATCTGCACTTTTTTGTTCTCAACAACCTGGTGAGCATAATCTTCTTCTTTCATATTTATTGTGAAATCAATTTCACCTTCTGGCTTATATGGATGAACTACTTTATCCATTCTTGTAGTTCTTGTCTGCTTTGCACAAAGAAAGATATGATCCGGGAACCTGAAATGATTCAGAAATGTTTTTTTCTTCTTCTTGCTTCTAAAACCTCCAGTTCTTTGCAAAGAAAAAACATTTCATCCTTCAATATTCTTTCTTCAGAAGAAAACAAAAAGTCTGAATTAAGCAGAACAGTTCCTAAAATCATAACACAATTAAAGTCCAATAATTATTTATTTTAGATGTTGAAGAGCAAATATACACAATGTGTAAGAGAAAGAGACTTCATTAGGTATATTTCAGTGCTCCTACCATGACTGTTCACGGGCAACTCTGAGTCTATTTTGCACAATAACTTTGTGAGGAAAGGGAATATTTTTCCTACTCCACAATCAGGGAGTTGAGGTCTAGAGAAGACATCAGGTTATTTGTATGACACAGAGATAGCCTTTCTTCCACAGAGCAAGGCAACACTGGAGTTCAGATTTTGTCTTGCACTGTCACTGGAGAAACTTCTGTCTGTCCACAGTGATTACATAGGAAAATCTGAATCTTCTGGAGTTAGCTGTTAAGCCAATTGCCTATAAGTAGATGTTGAGAATATATTAGAGGCCAAATATCACCACTCTAAAATTGAGAAGAAACAGTTTCCTTTGAATGTATTCTGTACAGCTGACTTGGTTTCCTAGCTTTTATGCTAGACAGCCTGTAATAACACAGCTGGGAGATGGTGGGTGTGCCAAAGCAGAAAATTGTAAGTTCCAGAGATGAAAGACAGATGAATATGTCTAGTGGACCTGTGTTAGCCTGAACTGCACAACATTTTTAAATGGAGAGATTTCTAAATAAGTCCCAGAATGTCTCTTCTGACTTTGTAGAACTTATTTCTTGTTGTACATGTGTTTTATTCCTGTAGAATGATGCAGAAGCACAGCATGTTTCTCTTGTATAATAATGCTTTCTGGCCTACTAGGAATGCTCTAGATACTGTCTGTTAGAAGGTGTTCAATGACCCTGGAAGTCTTATAATACGTGTTTTGTAAGCCCTACACAAAGATACAGATGCAGAAGTAGTGTACCTTTGAAGTTTCTAACACTGTGATCATTTAAGAATAGCCATCCACTTTCAGGTGATTATATCAATCATTCTGTTATTTATTGATGTATTTTCCAGTGACTAATTCACATCTCTATTGGTAGGAAGCCTATCCATCTCTATGCAGCAAAATACCTAGCTCTGCAAGGAGTTTTGCATGAAAGTCTATTTACAGTCAGAAGAACCTACAAACAACCTTCTCAGGAGCAACTTCAGTCTTCCAATTATTCTACTGCTGATCAAGAAATTAGTTTTCAGAGCTTCATTAATTTTATCTGTCTCTTGCAATAAGTATTTATTCACCTGTTTTTGTGTTTTTGTTTTCATTTTTTTTATTGAAACTAACAAATTCCAGTGTGGTAGTACTTATTATTTCCCTAGGATGAACCTATTAAGAAATTTTCATTTGAATGTGTAATGATTACCTTACAATGACTCAGTTAGAATTTACTACAGCATCTAGATGTGTGCACTAAATGACTGTTGGGTTGAGAAACAAGAAATACTGAGGCTTTCTCAGGTTGGTCTGAATAGGCTAGATTGAAGCATTCATTTGGGACTTAATGAAGGCACTCTATGTAAAACAAAACAAAACAAAACAACAATAGCAAAAAAAAAAAAAAAAAAAACAGCAGAGCAAAATGAGTTTATATTTAAAGTACTATACAAGTAGAATCTCATTGATAGTTTGCCACTGGGTAAGTGACAGGAAGATACAACAAATTTACCTGGCCCTGTGACACCTATTGTAACTTAATCAGTGCTTTAAAGCAGAAAACAATTTCCTCATAAGGATAAAGTTAATCCCCTCAGGATTATTCCAGAAATCTCTTCTGCAGGCTCAACACACTGACTCCAGCCTCCTCTCCCACACAGAGTAATACTACTTTTCTCAAAGATGTTATCCAAGCCACAGTCTCTCTGGATTGTGGGAAGAGAATACTGACATCACCAGGCATGCTGATGAAGCAAGGTGTCACATCACATTGTGCTACGTGAGTGACAGTACGGAAATATTGTTTGCTTAAATGCCAAAAAGCAATGCAGAGCCATCCAAATCAAGATTTTTTGCATGTTTTCCAAGGAAACTTGAAGGGAGTTAAACCAACTCTAAGCTCAGCTTCTGTGAGCAACCCAAGGGATTTAAAATTGAGAAGACTTCTCTGAATCGGACTGAATCATAGAATCATAGAATTGCTTCAGTTGGAAAAGACCTCAAAGATTAAGTCCAACTGCAACCTAACCATACTACCCCAACTGTAACAACCCTCCACTAAATCATGTCCCTGAGCACCACATCCAAACAGTTTTAAACACACTCAGGAGTGGTGACTCAACCACTTCCCTGGGGAGCCTATTCCAGTGCTTAACAACCCTTTCTGTAAAGAATGTGTATTTCTTCACATACATTTCCATATGAAAGTAGGTCGCTCTGAAGGTAATACCTCCTATTTATTTCCATAGATACTGCAACAGATATAAAGAGCACAGTAACATTATTTGTTAGAGCAAATTCTCAACTACAAAACACTATTTTTCATCATAGCCACCAACATTATATATATATTTTTCCCCGTGTTGAATAAAAATCTGCATGCTCTGCTTGTAAAAATCTGCACCAGAGGAGGTATTGATGTTGCTGTTGCCACTGGAGAAACGCATCACCCACTTCCTCACTGTGCTCACATCCACTGTGTGGTCTCCATAAATGTTCAGCAAATGTCAATGAATGTCAGTGGATGCCATTTTTTTTCATCATGGAGGAATTCAGTCTCACACCTTGGCTTTATATGCTCCCCTATGTTAAATGCCATTTTGTCAGACTGCCCTCTGCTGTCATCTGTCACACAGCTGCAAAATGCAATGGAATATTGGTGGGAAGGTTCAGCTTCTACTGCTATCCTACCAAAATCTGCCTGTTCCATTGTGGGCCAACATTATAAAATAGGTGGCATTACTTTTGGAGCAACGCTTGTGTATTTCTTCCCATTTTTGCTGAAATTCTTTGGTTTTGCTTGCTAAGAAATGCAAATTAAGCCTGTCAGGAAATGTTTTTCTGAATAAACGAAACCTGAACTAAAATCACCCATGCTCTGTCCTTAACAGAAGACTGACAGAAAACACTTGAGCTGAATCTTCTTTGTGTTTGGTGCCAATTATATTAAATGAAACATACAGTTCTGATAGTTGGGCAGGGAGTATATTAATGAATTTTGAAAAATAAAGTACCTTGTGGGAAGTCCTTGAGCTTTTAGTCCCTGGCTGTGCTTAAAATGGACACTTTATTATGTGGACGTTAGACATACGTGCTATGCAGCTGACTTTCAGATGAAAGCCAGTCAAGGGGGATGGGGATCCAAACTTCTTCATTATCTGTCCAGTACTCTCTCTACTGCATAATTTTATTTTATTTTTTTTTTGCATTCAAAGCACTATGTGGAATGGAAAGGGCATACTTCATAACAACCTTCAGTAGTTAATGAATGTAATTGAGAGACATTACTTCAGCAGGTCTTTCTGCCTTATCATACTAGCTCTACTTTTTCAGCATGTTCCAGGAGAATGTTTATTGGCATTTATAACTGTAATTTCAAAAATATCTTTCCTATGATTTCCTATGATTCCTCTATTTTTTTTCCTTTTAATAAATCCCCAGCTAACTGAAGAGTTTGACAGGATTACCTGGTAATCCTCTGCTCTAAACAAACTGGGAGGATTTGGGGTTATGTGTCCTCATGATTGTCTTATTGTTACTCATCTATATTATCCAGAGGAGAAAGCTTTCAGTAAAGCAATTTTTAAGTTTGTAAGATGCCTCAAGATAAAAAGAATTGGATCCATCTGCAGAATCATTCAGGATTCCTGGTACTTCAGGCTCAGAACTGACTGAATTTGAAAGTTAGTCACTTGATATTTTTACCTCACTGTGCCCTCTCTGTGTAATAGTACAGAATGTACACCTGAGTTAAACAATGCTGGTATTTAAAACTGACATATCTGTTCCTTCTTCCTCCTCACTGACTCAGCTGATATTTTATGACCAGATCGAGCAAATGATAAGTAAAACCCTTCAGCTACTGAATCTATCCCAGAAATTTAGTAATTTTCCATCTCTCATAATCACCGTATTCATTAGAGTGCTAAATTTTGTACATACAGATAAAGTTAGCATGGCTTCTTTCTGCTATACAACAACATCTGAAAGTAAAAAATAATATGGAAGAATTCAACTGAGTTTGATTCTGCCTCTCAGTAAGATGAAATAGTGACTCTCAGCAAAAAATCAAGAAGTTGGTACGAAATTTATCAGTGATTGCAGGGTAATTTGTTGTTGACTATTCTATCTTTGCAGTGTATCTGTCTTAGGTACTTCCATAGCTCCCACCCCTCTCTAGAGCCTTAAAGTCTTTAATATTTTAAAATCCATAGGAAGTAAGAAATAATAGAATCTTAGTATAGCCTGAGTTGGAAGGGACCTACAGGGGTCCATCATGTCCAACTCCTGGCCCCATACAGGACCACCCAAAAAAGTACCCTAAGGAGATGGCTGAGTCACAGAATGATGGGAGGCCAGTCAAGTTGAGAAACTGGATATACTCGGTACTGCAGTGTGTGCAAAGTAGTTGACTGGCTGCAGGCCAGTGACTTGCTCAGGCAAATGCAAGATCTCTCTACTAGTAAAGGGTAAGAATCCGGCCTGGATATAGCTGCTGCAGAGAGCACATTCACTCAATTAAAAGGCAACCAGTAATTCTTTAGCATGATAGATAGCAGGCAGGACAAAGCAGGCAGTGGCTCTGGGAGGAGACTCGTCACTGTAATGTGATGACAATGCTAGCCACCCTTTTTTTAGAGCATAATTATAAGGCTCTGGAATTGGTTGGGGAAATAAAATTTTCATTGTTGAGCAATTTTCTCCTAGAGGATTACTTATAAATTTTGTTCTAATAAGGGTAGTATTTTCTTAGAAAATAAACACTGATTATTTTTCTTTTGGATAGGTAATTCCATGTATTTACATGAATGACACAAGATTCCTTAATTTTTAGTGAAGCAGACACATTTTCTCCCTTTTCAGAAGTTTCTTAGCTGTGTTCTTCTTAAATAAAGGTTTGAATTATTCATATTGCTTTGTCATACAGCTTTTCTGTGGGTGCATCTCTAGGTAACCCTCATTTCCTCGTTGAGCACATGTAGCCTCCTTCTTCTTCACTCCTCCCTCTTCTTCCCCAGCTTCAAATTCTTCAACTTGTTTATGTTAGAATTTCACCTATGGGTGAATAGGCTTTCTCTGGTATTCATTACTGGAAGCTGTTTACCACGGAGGCTGCATGATCACCTAATAGTTATGCAGGCGATCACCCCAACACTTAAGTTGGCTACAACATAATAACACGTTAGAGGAATACTCACTGCATTTATGCATGAACTGTAGAAAAGCTGGAGTGGTGTGACTACAAAAGCAAATCATAAGCCACCAAGCTTTGTTCCAGCTTTTCAAAGTTCTCAACCCAGGTCCTTTACATTTTGAGGTTTGTTTCAACTCTGTTTTTAGTTCCCAGAGCAGCAAATATCTGTATGTGCTCTGTCATTCTGAGATCAAACTGAGGGAGCAACCTAATGCTGATTCTAAACTCTGGCATTCTGCTTGCAAGAATTAAGGCTTTATCACATGTTAGGAAACAATGCTGGATTTTTTTTGGACTTTTTTCTAAAAAGCTTATCATGAATGTATTACGTTTATTAAAAGTCAATCTCTTATGTCTGCTGTGAACTTGCTAAGGCAATCTGTTGTTCATTCCTTGCAGGTTACAGCAAGATTGTTCATTATCCTAAGGCAGGGATAAAATAATTCAGGAAAAGAGTAATGGACATTAGTTCACTTCTTAGTTATAGGTGCCTGAACAATGAATTTATTACAAATCATTTATTTCTGTGTTTGCTACTTGGCCACTGGATTCATTCAATTTAATTTCTACAAAATACTCGGCCTATTTGTTTTATTTTATTTTATATTATCATATTCTTGCCCACAGCTTGCTCATTAACTGTCTCAGCCCAGCCTTGCTTTCGGCATTCTTTAATTTTAATGTGCTGTTCATGTAGTGCTGTTACCTTCTCAAATCCCAGGTTGTTCATTTGGTTGGCTCCATCATCCAATCACATTTCTAAGGAAAAAGAAAACTTCAGTAAGTTTTGTCGCATGAAAATTTGTGCAAACAGTCACCTGGGAATTCAAATCACTTTCAGGGCAAATGCATATTGGCTTGATTAATTTCAGGGTTTTATTTAAGGAATGTTATTGCTAAGAAAAATGCAGCTTGTATGAATATTCATGGAAGCAAATAAACTTTCAAATAGCAGACTGAACTAATTTCATTAGAATGCATTTTCATAATGGCATTTTGAAGAAGTCTCACAGCTCTCACTTTAATTATTTAATTTTTTAAAAGCATTATTATTTCAATTTCCATCTGCTAGTGCACTGACATATCAGTGGTAATCTGGATAATACTAAATAAAGTACCCTAGCAAATCTTAAAAAGCTTACAAATAGAAGATCTGCATATATTCTCCTAGGCTAGGTCAATAAATGTTGGATATTTTGGAAAATGTAATTGAAAAAATTTATTTCTGCATATTAATAGCAAAAAGTGCTGGATTCTGAAAATATGAGAACATGGATCTTCAAACCCTGAAGATAAAACTTGAATTATGGAAGGACTTTTCAGAGAACATCTTCCTTCACCTTAAGTTTTTATTTATGTGATCCAGCCTTGGTGACTGAGGCAATCCAGCTGACTCTGCCTTTTAGTGTGCATAGTCTGCTTTGCCAGCAAATTCATGGGATAGCAATCTCAATGAGTTAGAAGAAAAGCAGCAACTGGGAGTATATGCATTCCATATATATAATATCTCTCTTTCTCTTTTCCTTATTATGTGTAGTCCAAAGGGAACAACTGCATCAAGCTCTTTGTTGAGGACATCCTGGCTTCAAACAGCAACAAAAAGTCAGTAGCTTTGCAGTTATGACTTGTAAGCTTTTGGGGAAGGGCTGCCTAATCTAGAAATGTGAAACAGAGTCTGTAACAACTTTGTAGTGAAGTTTCTGCTGACAAAGGGAGGGCCAAGACAAGTCTACTCATAGATACTGGCCGTTGCTGCAGGATTTTAGAAGATTTAGATCATGGAATAGGTCAACAAGGTGAGCATTTACTTGCCCGCTGCCTAGCTCTGCAGTTTATCACTCCCAATCCTATGGTTATTGACATCTGGGCATTTATTTGCAGACTGCAAACAATAGTCTCTTCAGACTGCTCAGGTCTTCTTGTGAGTGTTGGTGGTAAAGATGAACTTCAAGCATGCTGACTTGCTCAGAGAGACTCAGAATGAGTCAAGCAAAAGAAAGTATTCTTTTCAGATCCTTTTGATGGAAATGCACGGGTGACCAAATGATGTCAAATAGTTTTCTGATAATTGACCATATTTACGAAGATACATGTAAAACTGATAACAGCAGTAATGAAAATAGAGAAGAGGATCAAAATGCCAAAGAAAAAAAAAAAGTGACTCAGAGAGAATGCCGATATAGGAATTAAATACGTACAGAAATTAGAGATGAGACCTGAGGACTTCAGAAAGATGATGCATATAAATATGGCATAAATTAGAGCATCTTGGTATTTAATAATTTGCTGGCTTTGATATGCTAAAAATAATTGACTCGCTTCTCTAACAGGACTTGCAGATCCTTATTATTGTCAAACTGTATAATCATTAAGATGATGTTGGATCTTTAGCACACAGCATCTGGCAAATTAGTTTGCCAGATGTTTTTTGGTTTTCATTTTGGTAATAACAGTGAAGCTAATTTCTGAACTAAAATTCAGAGCAGAAATATACTTTATTTGCATAGAAATTTGTAGATGGCAAAACTGAGAAGACTGACATCTGTATCTGCTTTTAATACTAATGAATGAATACCTGTTATTACTGTTTTTTCACTGCTTTCTTTTGCTGTATGGTATATTGCATTCAAAGTCATTGGGAAAAAAGAAAAAAACAAAAAAACCAGCTTGGCTCACAGTGACCATTTCACCATTCTTCTTTATTCAGGAGGAGGGTAGTGTGTTTCAACAGCAATGACAGCAGTGTGGTAGATAAGTCATGTTTCATATTGCCTTGCACAGCTGTCTCACTATGAAGTGAAGAGCGTTTCAATCAGCTCATACAAAATCTGCCACTGGTGATGCCCATCTGGAAAAAAAAGGGTGTTTTGTAGCTGAGAATTTGTTTAATCAAGCAGTGTTATTGTACTCAGTGAAATGGTTACAGTTTTCATGGAAACGGAGGCAAAATTTGAGGCAAGGTATAACTGTCCTTTCTATTTCCACTCCACGTTATCCACCTGCTTGAGCAAATGCTTTCAGGTAGTAGAACGAGCTGGCTACAATTTCTCAGAGCACTAATGTTTTAGCAAGGAATCCCCGTATCTTCAGTTACAGTACTGGTAGAGCTGCCCAGCAACTCTACTCAGTCCAACTGATCAATGACTGCTCAGCCTTTCACGTGGCTTTGCAACTGGTTCTGCCCCAATAACAGCAGCAGCTCCATGTCCAGGTGGCTCCATTTACAGGCAACTGGGTGGGATTATGGAGATCTCTCAAACCACTTGGGACACACTGGAATAAAGAGGTGGCTGGAGCCCTGAGAGAGCCTGTGCCCAAGGGGAAGATATGCTTTTTAGCAAGCAACATGGCATGGGAAAGCCATCCCCAGGAAAGGGAACCTCAGCACCCCCATCCTTCCTCTTCCTTCAAAACTGGGGCAAGTTTTAGGCTGTAGGCCGCAAATCCCAACATGGTGACCGTTGACATTTGGTCACCATGGGACATTCTGAGGACGGCATCACCATGGCCTCCTGATGTCACAGGACTCCTCACAGCCCATTGTTACAAGCCCTACAAATAGGGGGACCCTGGGCCCAGAACCCCAGTCGCTGAGCCTGAGACGCCAGTGGCAATTTTGAGCTCGCAAGCCAAGTGATGGTTTTCTTCCTGAGGAGGCAGAATGGATCCTCATCCTCCTAAGAAGAGGCGGCTAATGGAGAGGCTCCCCACCATCGAGCCCATGGAGGTGGACCCTCCCGAGAGCGATGAGGAGCCCATGGAGGTGGATCCGCCTCCATCAGGGCAGAGTCACCATCAGCCCATCGCTCTCGGGAAGTGGCAGAGGAGAGCCAGACCCAGAGCCCACCCCTACTACTGGAGTGGCCTGAGGTCCGGTCCACCTCCCGGCAGGTAGCCGCCTCGATGCCAACCCTGATCCTCCCATCCTGTAAGTTTATCATTATCTGATACAGCCCCAGCTGTCAGACCTCTCTGCAGGCTCACATGAGACATTCATCTCCTGTGAATTCTTCTTTTGACAGCCAAGGTTCCTGTGAACCCACCCTTCCTGTCCCCACCTCCCGTCCCTCCCCAAGTCATGAGAGGATCACATCTCATCTTCAAGTTCCCCATCTTCCCCAAGTCATGAGAGGACATCTCTTCTTCACCGAGAGGAAGAAGGAAGGCCAGGGACTGGCAGCCTCTGAGACACTGCTGCGGGGCAACAGGAGGAGTCCAGCGGAGGGACCTGAGCTGCCCGGGGACGTGAGGAGGTGTCAAAGGTGTCACCAAGGGACCAAAGGCAGCAGGAACAGCCACTGTTTCTGTGGAGAAGCAGCAGACTTTGAGGAGGAAGGCTGACATTCACCATGAAGGACTCTTTCAATCTTGGACAAGATTTAAAAAATTAGAACAGAAAAAATTAAATATGAACAAATAAAACAAGCAAAAAACCCTAAACCCCTGAATGTTCTTCTGTTGGTTTTTGTTGTTGTTGTTTTGAACTTGAGAATCCGTGTGTGGATTCCTGCATCCACTCCTGGTCTTCCCATATGGGGTGAAAACCCACCTGAAGGCCTCAGAGCTGGGTTGGGGCCGGGGCATCTGGCATCCCAGTGATGCCAGGAGGGGCAAGCTGGGGGTGGAATCCTGGCTAGGAGAGGAACAGCGTGCTAATTGCAGAGAGGAGGGACACTGGAAGGGAGATTGTCCTTATCTGTGGAGATGTAGGAAATCTGATATCCCCATGTTAGCCATGGAAACTAGGGACTGAACGGGGCTAGAGTAATCTTCGCCAGCAGATCCTCTGGTTAAAATTAAGCTTGGGGAAGCTGAATCTGAAATAGGATGTTTGGTTGACACTGGAGGTATTTACTATGTTTCAAATACAAAGCAGCATGGCTAATGCTGATGATATGTTGATGAATACTGTTTTGTAGCTGAGAATTTTCTCAATGAAAACAGTGTTATTGTGCTCTTTGTATCTGTTGTAGTTTCCATGGAAATAAACATGAGGCATTACTTTCAGAGTAATCTACATATAATTGCATCAAGACAATTCCTCTTCACTTAATGCTGCCCAGGCAGACCAAACTATTGACCATCCGTGATTGATTTGGAAATTAAGAACACTTTATCTTCTTGAATACTAATATGCTTGAATATCAACTTTAGGTCACTCTTTTGCATACATCAACAACTTGTTGTCCTTCCACACGCAAACACTGGAAACATTCCCCTTCCTTTATGGCAGCCTCTTACATATCTTAATCACATCCTTCTTCAGCCTCTTTTTCTCAGGTAAACTGATCCCCATTGCCTCATACTTTCTCTGCAAGTTGTCTTTGCCAGAACTCTGATTACATTGCTCTATGCTAGAGTGTCCCCAGTCAAACTGCATTTTACATGAAGTATCACATATTGAACTGGTCACTGCTCCATGTGAAACTTCCCTAGTACGAAACAGAAGTAAATGATTCACCTACATTGCAAGCCAAATTTATATTTCTACAAAACTAGATATATTTGCCCTATTCTGAATATCTCAGTGATATAACTCCTGTGATCATTCCTTGTGATCTAGTTCAACCCATTATTTCTGATTAAATATAGAACTTTGTGTTTGTCCCTACTAAATAGCATGTTGTATTTTTGAGATCACATTTGACGAAATCTTGGTCCTACCATTGGCTGATGCACAGCCTTATAAGTAAGACTTCCATTAGAAATGTGTGATGATGTAAGTTGTACTATTCTATCAGGAATCAATATTTAAAATGAACTGGGCTGTTTAATTCAAGATGGAATGGCAGTCAAAACTTTACAACCATATATTGCTCGTAAAACTGTAATCTTCCAACTGCGGCTCTGGAGTGACCATGTTATCATTATAGAAGCAAGAATTTTTATTTTTATTTTTTTTTTTTTTTCAGATGAGTGAGAACGTAAGAGGTGGACTCAATAGTTTCTTAAACGGAGATTGTCTCCTTAGATGTTATTCAGTGTTTTTCATGCCAGGGCTCTAAGAAAGATCTGACTGATATTGCTAGCTTGTCTAGCAGTAGTATTGAAGATTAGCAAAGACGTCTCTGGGGCATTTTAAACTTCCTTGAAAATATTTGGTGCTTTTATAAAAGCAGAATTTCTGATTTTGAGGATTCTATCCTATTGGTGCCTGTCTAATCAGAGGACAGACATTCTGGAATAACAATAAACTAAGATCAGTGGAAACCAAAAAAAAAGGGAAAAAAAAGAGAGAAGTAAAAAACTCATGTATTTCAGGAGGGATGAGATAATAGCGTATGCTAGCACAGGCCTGACAGAATGAGAGGACTTCCAGCCTTTTGTTTCCATAATATTATCCATCCTTGAGCAGACCCAAGGAGTTTTGGTATTTATTAGCTAGCAAGTAAGTGTAAAGAGCTGCATAGCTCTTAACTTTCTTGGTTCCTTGAACAGCCAAGGGTGAAATACTGACCCAATGGAACATTTATCCATGCATTTCAAGCATGCAGCTCTGCCAGCTGTTGGGGGGATTCCCTAGCCACGTTTCCTGTATTCTCTGTCTGTCCCCATGCCCCTTTATGTCTGCTTCTGCATTCGGAAGCCTTTCCTTAAAATTAAAAACAAGGATGCAAGCACAATTTCTTCTGTCTACAATAAATTAAAATTGGAAGCGATGCTAATGATCCAGTATATCCTAATAAGGATTAGCATAATTTATCGGGTGTGGCAGGACAAAACAGATCACAGCATACTTAAGAGTTCGCTCCTTATGGGCCGTTAGGTCCCCAGAACTGTAATTCTATATAAGAAATAAAATACATTTAAACTAATTTACCTACAAGCAAGGTTATCTGTCAAGCTTATCCTCGTGCACTACACAGAAGCAGCTGACCCTCATGCCTCAAGAGAAATTGTAACTTGGTTAGCTTAACTGGAAAAGTGTTTCCAGTGAGACAAATGAGCTGAATATCTTGGAGAAGTGCATGCGTATGTTTTCTAGTCAGTGGCTTGTAGAAACATGTCTTAAATGCACCAATACATTTAAACAGAAAGAAAAGGAAAGAAAAGTTTTGGGATACCCCTTCTGAAATCCTGCTGCTCCATTTGAGACGCAGGTACTTCCTTTTGAAGGTTATTTACTGCCGTAAAGAAGCAAGCATTAAGGAAGGTTGTCAGGAGCATTAGTTGTGCTGCTACTTCACAACAGTCGTATTTGTTGTGAAATAATGTCTGAGGAATAAAAATAGTGATAGAGAACTATTGTAGAGCAGACAATGCAGACAATGTACAGCAGATAAGCTCTTCTAACTGTGACAATGTGGAAAAAGAGGCTAGAATAGCCTCTTTTTAAGTCAATGCATTCAGCTGCGTCAAAATAAAGTTCATTACTCACTGACCCTGAAGGAAAACTATAACTGTATTCGGGTTCAGAGTGTGTGCGTAGAGATCAAATATTAATAAAGATAGCTAAGGAGCCTGTCCTTTGTAGGAAAGAAATAGGCAAATACTTGACGATACCTAACATTACAAAAAGATTTGAATTTTTGCAGAAGACTGAACAAAAATACACAGGTCCACCAGACAGAGCCAAGGTCTTATGTTGGGCACTGCTGTATTCCTCCTGATCTGTTCTCTGGAATTCCTGACAATCTCAGTGAAACATGCATAGAATTTATCACTAAGAGCTGCAATGAGTATGATTTGCAGCAGCTTCCATTGTATAATAACATAATTCTGTGCAAATCTGATTTATGGTGGTGCAAGTCTTGTATAGGAGAGAATGGAGTCAAGTTCTGTTGCACTGTGTTGTACAAAGGCTGAGCCCTTTTGATAGATGAAAATAGCATTTATTATAATGCTGTCAGGCAGTTGATAATCGTGTGCATATGAGTGGGTGTGGATGAATGTCTAAAACTGAACTTTTGCACTTTCAGAAGCAAGCCAATCTTCTTGCTAGCTACAAGCACGAAGGATTGGTCATAAATTTTGATAATACTTGGACAAAAACAAAGGTGATATTCCATATCCTCCAATTACTATAAAGCAGTTAAAGCAGAGGGTGCAAGCAGGCCTACATTCAATCTGGAGTCTCAAAGGAAACAGCAAATTATCACAAGTACTCTTTCTAAAGCTGCAAAATCATGAAAATTACTCATAAACTTTCACAGACTTCCTGAAATCAGAAAGTGGGAAGGAAAGATGAAGAGATCTCAGCATGAGTGTGAACAGTTAATCCAGAAGATCAGGCAAACACTGACAAGCTGATCTCAACGAACAAGCCGTTTCTTAACATTGTTTCAGGCCACTTAAAGGAACTGGCTCACTAGAAACAAAATCTTGCTGCTGGCTCAGAATTACTTTACCTTTTTTTCCTTTTGAACAGGTTTTTAAGGGCTGATCTGATCTGTTTTCTCAGATTAAACATTTTTTTGATAACTGACTTCTGCTTGTTTAGAAAGCAGGTGCGTATTTCTTACTTCCACTGGGCTTTAGCCTACTGCATGCACCAAAACTAGAGTTCAATTGCAATACATGGGAATGCATGCAGCCATTGCCACAGTGGCAGGTACTGATGGTATTTCCCCTCATTTTCATCTTGCTCAGGTTTATTATTTTACTGACATAAGTGTGAGACTTTTGGTATTTTTTGCTAATTATTCATTTGTGGCATTTTGCAATATTAAATCCACTATGAACCTCCTGTTTACAGAGGTGCAAGAGCAAAAGGACAAACTGTCTGTATGCAACAAGATGTCTAACTGATCTTATAATCTATATGGACAACATAATCTTACTAGAAGTGCAAAATTCTGGCATCCTGGAGGCCTGTGCCCTGCTCCTGGCTTGCATTACTTTGCTTGGTTGCATTACTTGGCTTTTCTACTTGTTAAGTATGTATAAAGGCACTGATCTGACTTATAATCAGCTTAAGGATCCAAGGCTGAAAAGTCTTAGATGATACCTAAGAATTATTATTCACTTATGGAAGAAGGAAAAACTACAAAAAATCTGTAGATCTCTGACCCACCTGGGATTTGGGCTCTACTGCCTCAACAATATTGAATCCTCTTTCTCCATGTTTCCTACTTAACCCACTAACAGTGTCATGGCATGGCAAATTATAGATAGCTCACTGCATTAGATACCCTCAAGAGGCAGAAAACTCCACAAGAGTATTCCAGTGACCTATCATGGATGGATCAAGGCTGCATCTCATCCACTCAAACGACACTGAAACAACTGTAGGGATATGGACATAGGCACAGGTACAATTAGGATAATATTGTAGTTTGGCATATTTAAATCAGATTTACATCTCTATGCAAAAATCTTGTCTGCCAATAGTTTTAGTTAGTTAAAATAATTGTGCAAATAACTGATTTTAAGGATCACAAGTTGGGTCATCTCACCATGGCAATGACTACTTTGGAAAGAACAATTTTTATTGAAAATTTATTTTATATGTTATTAAAGAATTCCTGACAGTTGTGTAGGTTAACAGATACAGTATGTAGAACAAGAGTGTTTAAAAAGCCTGGCCTAAGGATGATCTGGGTCAGGGCAAATGACAGCATAACATACTTCCTGTCACTGAAACCATCTGACTAGGATGTTAATTACTTGAAACACTGTGTACTTAATTAGTCCCCTGGGTCTTCAGGCACTGTTTTTTGTCCCTATGTCTGCAAGTTACTGCATGAACAAAGGGAAATGAACAGTTCATTACAGCTCTAATTAACAGATTCCATACATAAACCAAGATTATGGCCCTGACAGATGACAAATATGCAAAGAACCATCCTGTCATCTCCCAGACTGCTGTCTTTTCCTTGGAGTTTTCCAACCAGCAGATTCTCACTTCTGCGTATTTTCAGCCTCCACAACAGCTGTGCCAAATTTCCTTGACATCTCAGCAATGTCAAACTGAATAACTTCCCAAAATATTTCCTCTGGCTATTCTTTAAGATATTGGATATAAGATATCAGATTTCAAGCCGTCTGTGGTCTGCCAGGTAATCGTAGGGCAAATGAGCTGATGAGCAGGTAAGCAAACACTTGTCGAACCGTCTTACTCAGCTGTCCTCTTGCTACAGACTTACTGTGCACTTTTGCATTTCAACAGCAACATACACATGCTTTATTCATGAAAATGGGCAAAAGTCAAAAATATGCATACAGCTTTATATGCAGACAGGTCAACAAAAATGCTGAATGCTGGATACTATCAGTTAACTTATCTGAGAATCCTGACCACGTCATCATGTTTGGCTTCCTTCCTCTCATGCTTTCACAAAGAACACAACAATACAGTTTTCTACCTTTTCATAAAACCAAGAGGCTTGCATAGCTCTCTGACTCTATGAACATTGTTATTTCTGACAGATTTCCCACAAATGTTATAAAAAAATATAACATATGTGAAAGTATAACATTTGTGAAAATGGCATCCAAGTATTGACTTTATAGGCCTTCTGTGATTTCTGTTAAAAATCACATCGTGTTTAGCAGCAAAGAATCATAGATCATAGCAAGGAACTTCACAACTGCTTGCTATGTACACATTCCACTTGCTCTTCAAAAAGAGTTCTGTACATCACATACACAACACAGAAGAACAGAAGTCCTGTGGAGTGGTACAATGCTTTAGCTGGCCTGTTTGAGCTCAGTGAGCCATACACGTGAAAAAAAATACATAACCTCAATTATTTTTAGAGGTGTATAATCCATGTTTGTATGTATAAATTAGGCTGTCTGAGTTAGGAACTGCACTCAGTATTAGCTGTATTAGCTCTGAAGGGCCAACAGGACTAACCACAGACAGTGCTAAAGTCAAATGACAAACGTGAAGAATAAATGGGAATTACTCTCTGGAAGTAGAAGATGCCAGATTCATAATCCCATATCAGATCAAGGCCTACATTTCCAGACTAAACTTTATTATTTCTTAATTAGTAAGATCTGATTTTGAATTCTAGGAAGGTGAAAGTACCATTCAGACACTGCCTGATATGAAAAACAACAGGATAAATCATATCACAAAGGAGAGCATTTCAAAATGCATTTCAGAGAATAAAAATCAATTAAGCCAGTGTTCTTACTAAACGTTTGTCTAGACTTCTACAAGATTAAATCTTTCTTTGTTTTGAATTCATACTTCTGTCTGCATGTGATTAACAGAGTTGAAGAAAGGGGAAGAAGACCACAAAGTCTTGTAATTTTGCATCAAATACCAAAAACTATTGTTTTAAGGCAGAACATTATAGAATGCCAGCTCTGACTGTTTTTAGAATCTAAAAGGATTCTTAGAACTGTTTGCTTTTGGTGTGTTAGTGGCTGGTAGCTAGGCCCCACATCCTTTCCTCAAGCAATTCTTAACATAGAGTATTTCTAACAGGAAACTTTAAGTCATTCTCTATAATGGGTGCTAAATATGTTTACTACAATATCTTCTTGTCTTCTCTGGAAATCTAGAGCAAGCAGCATTTCATTTTGGGCCAGGGTTATGTATGAAGATAACTCAGATCCTAAGAAAGCAAATTACAAATTGTTCATGACCAGACATCTTGTGATCATAGAATCATAGAATCATCGAAGTTGGAAAAGACCACTAAGGTCATCTAGTCCAATCACGACCCATGAACACCATGCCCACTAAACGATGGACCCTTAAATCCCCAACCCACATCCACACATTTCTTGAACACCTCCAAGGAAGATGTATACAACACTTCCCTGGGTAGATAGTTCCAAGAAATTTTTCCTTATATCTAGCCTGAACCTCCCCTGATGCATCTTAAGGCCATTCCCTCTTGTCCTGTTGCTGTTACCTGGGAGAGAAAACCAACCCATATCTCAGTACAACCTCTTTTCAGGTAGTTGTAGGGAGCAACAAGGTCTCCTACGAGCCTCCTATTCTCCAGACTAAACAACCCCAGTTCCTTCAGTGTCATGGTTTTATGATTTTCGTTATCGGTATACCACATCATAACATCATGTAAAGCACTCGGAGTTAAAGAGTTAATGCTCCACTTCTGTGGACTGCTGATTTTCCGGGTACCTGATTCACAAAAAACTGCATACCCCAGAGGACTTTATGTTCAGAGGGAAAGACAAAAACTCCTTGCAAGTCATGATACTGTTCTCCTTCTCACTGCCTGACCTTGTATGGGTGTGCTCTGCAGCTGTCTGGCCCTCAATTTTAAAGTAAAGCCTTTGGTTTCAGACACTCTCTCTCTCATTTTATTTTATTTATTAGCCTCAATTCCAATTATATATTGTGTTATACTGTGCTATCTTGCATTCCGATATCATATTTAGTAAATTAATTTTCCTCTTCAGATGGTTGCCACTGTTCTGTTTTTAGGCCCATCTCCCATCTCTCTACCCTTCCCCCTTTCCCAGGGCATGGGTCCGTGGGTTCCCTGCCCCATTATTCACAAAACTGTCGACACTCCACTCCCCTTTCCTTTTCCAGGCTGGTGGGCCTGTGGGCCTGCTGTCCCTCTGTGGTGGATATACTTAGATCTAGAGATACTCTGTGACAATCTGCTGCTCCTGGTAAGACTTGTTTTCCAGACCTCTCACCAGTTTCACTGCCCTCCTCTGGACACAGTCCAGGACCTCAGTGTATTTCTTGTAGTGAGCGGCCCAAAACTGAACACAGTACTCGAGATGTGGCCTCATCAGTGCTGAGTACAGATTACTCTCCTAGTTTTCCTGATTACACTAGATCTGATACAAGCCAGAATGCCACTGACTTTCTTGGCTACCTGGGCATGCTAGTGGCACATGTTCAGCCAACTCACGTTCAAACCTCAAATCACTTTCCTCTATGCACCTTTCCAGCCACTCTGCCCCAAGCCTGTAGCAATGTGTGATCTTGTTGAAGTCCATACAATCGGATGTAGCAATCCAGCCAATCTAGATCATTCTGTAGGGTCTTCCTATCCTCAGGCAAATTAACACTTCCGCCTAACTTTGCACCATTTGGAAGCATAGTGAGCGTGCACTCCATCCCCTTGTCAAGACACTCATTCTTTGTGCCATCAGAAAACAACAGAGCTGTACCTGATCAGCTCATTTATCTCAGCTTTTGAGGGTACTGAGGCCCACTTGTTTTTGAGAGGAGCTTAGCCCCTGAAGGCTTGCAGCCAGGTCAGCCTGTGGCACTGTTCCCCTGAGGCACTGGCAGGTTTGCAGCTGGCTGGTGGGCTCCCCCAAAGCCTCCCGGTGCTTAATGCCCTAGCAGGTTGCTCAGCCGTGGGGTGGCAGGAGACATGCTGCTGGGAGGCAGGACTGTGCGGAGGGAAAGCTTCACCTCCCACCTGGTAAATATTTTTCAATATTTTACTGCTTTCAGTAGAGCTTAATTTGAGGCTAAGGGGTTAGAGGGAAGAAAGAATGTTACCAGCATCACTAAAGAGTGCTTAATCTTTTCTAATCTTAAAAAAAAAGGGTCAGAAACTGTTTATCCTTTGTTCCTTTTTTGAGGGAAGGATGGCTGCGGGATTATTGTTGCTCCTATTGCTATGCTCCACCATCCACCCCAGAGCAGAACAAAAGCAATTTTTCTCATTGTTTCCCTTCCTAATTTTGCTTTTTCCCTCACAGCGAAGTGCAAATTAAAGTATTCAGAGGTTGAATATAATGAGGCCCTGTTCTCTGCTACCTGAAGGACATAATCACCACTTCTTGGAAACAGTCTTTCACTGACCAAGGTTTTGTTGCTATGGTGACTTCGGTTACCATTTGCTTTGGTGTTTACAGTCTGACAACGCATCAAAAGCTTTAAAAAAAAATAATAATCCTTTCTCTCACCTTCCTAACAGGTGGCAGCTTCTGTTCTCCTTCCCCCTGCCCCTGATTTTTTTTTTTTTTTAAGCATGCCCATAGCATTCTGTATTCCACAATAACATTTTTAGAGTAGAAAAAGCTGTCTCAGGTTGGTAAAAGCTGAGTATCTTCAGCCCTGCTGCAGCCATTTAGCCCAGGTACTTGCAGTCACATCCTGCTCAGGGATGTGGGAGCATGCTGCATGCCACTGCAGACAGTGAGAGCTGAAAGGTGAGGTGACAGATAGAAAAGTGAGGTGTTCTAATGTCTCACATTAAAAGGAGAAGAATGAAATGAAAAGATCGTCAATATAGAAAGAAGATTTGAATAATCCAGATGTGGACCCTTTGAATCCAGCTGCATTCTGAATCTAGCTGTGTATCCACACTGGGACTTGGTGTGTGTTTCTGCAGATTGGTTGATGCCAATTTGGGCAGAACTGCTGTGACAGGTCAGAACCACCCTTCAGGTTTGCTTGGTATACAGTTAGTGTAGTTAATTAAAAAAGTAGCCGTATTAATGCAATGCAGAGTCTAGAAGCAGTTATATACTATAAAAGTATACTAGAAGATTTATTTTTTTTATTTTTTTTTTTTTAATCTACAGAAATTCTAATGACTGGAGGATATAGGAAGAGCAGTAGAGATGTTTTATGGTAGACAATAATCAGAAGCAATTACATGTCATCAAGCAGACATAATATTTTGCTGCACCTTCTTATATATGCCTGCACCAGGTCATGACCACAGCTTCCCTGTAGACCAAGTTTCCAGTGGGTGGCTGCAAGAGCTGCCATTCCCAGCTCTGCCAACCCCAGGGTGCTGCTCACTCAGGCCAACAACATTTCTTGAGCCACTTACACTCTCATTGTGGGCCTGGTTGATCTCAACTCAAACCATAGCCTGATGTCCCATCTCCACCCTGTCCCCACAGAGATGTGCAATGGGATTCAGGCTGCCCCATGCAACTCTGCTGCTGGCCATGGGGAGATCCTAGCTCCATTGCACCCTGGCACTGTGCAAAGGCAAAGCATCAAAAGGAGAAAGTATTTTGGTGGTGCTTCTGAAGATTAAGAGGTGAAGCCAAAACAGGTCTCCTGACATGAAAAACAGCAATCTGTGACAGGCATGAAAACAGGAGCTGGGGCATGAGGGCAGAATTTGCACTGCTCCCCTAATATGATTGGGTTGAAACCTCCCAGTGTTGAGGGATCATTGCCATGGATGTCCACCCTCCTACATTACTTCTGCAGGCACAGTATACAATTCTGTTTTGTACAGATCTTATTTCCCCTATAAACTGTGGTAGCTAGTCTGGCTAATTAACCTAAAAGCAGTTATTCATACCAGAATTTTTCTCTTCCTCTTCCTCTTCCTCTTCCTCTTCCTCTTCCTCTTCCTCTTCCTCTTCCTCTTCCTCTTCCTCTTCCTCTTCCTCTTCCTCTTCCTCTTCCTCTTCCTCTTCCTCTTCCTCTTCCTCTTCCTCTTCCTCTCTCTTTTTCTTATCTTTCTCTTTCTCTTTTCCTTATTCATTTTTTTTTCCCTGATGATTTCTCGAATTTTAGTAAGAACTTTGAAAAAGCTAGCAGAAAAAAACAAGCCATCATGAGCAAAATTCAGCTTGCCTCCAGATATTTCGCTAGAATCATGACAATTGCTGCTAGGTTGCCTCCAGCTTATGGACTGCTTATGGATAGTGCTTGTGGCCTGGCTATACAGATAGGTGACAGTGTCTGGTTACAAAACTGGCTCCCACAAGCTGACCTCAGTACTTGGATGTGAAACCCAGCACACTTTGTAACTGTGAGTGATTCTTCTGCCTCATTAAAGATACCGATCATGATACTGTGAAGTTATTTCTCTGTTGAAGTTTCAGAATGATATTGTTCAGATCAATTATGTACATCTAAGAGGAGCAGATCACCTATTCTGTTCCTGCTGAAGACAGAAAAATCACGCATGCAGTGCTTGTTCTTACAGATTTTACTAACAAAAGTCCAACTTGATACTTCTATTGTTTACAAGAAAAAAAAAAAATCCATTTCCAACCTAGAAAATCTACTGGAAGTTAAGTAAACATTTTCATTGATTTAAAAACAACTGACGAACTAATAGGAAACAAAGGGACAGAAAGCAGATTATTCTTTGAGGGGAGAGTTCAGACACCAAGATACCTTGTATGAGAATACTTATTAGTGATTTGATGAAGAAAATGGGAAACAAGCTGTCAAATTGCATGGAAAAGTAAGACTTTCATTTGAGGGACCACAGAGGCAAGAAAAAAAATTCTGTAAGAATATGATGGTAAATGATGAATACCAAATTTGAATTATTTGCGTTTTGAAGTTTTACTTCTTTGGAAATTCCTGCTGTTTTGTTACAATATCGAAGCACTACAGACATGGTGAAATGACATCTTCTGCACTTAATAATGTTATGTATTACTATGTCCTGCTCTTCCCTTTGGCCCACTGACCCTGCAGCCAAGTTTGCCTTGATAATCTTCATGGACTACCTTGGCTCCCATCATCAGAAATCAATGTCTGAACACTTCTGGCAGCGATCATGCCCGTGCAGAGCCAATGATTTCTGCCAAGTGGGTGGTGACAAACAGCTGTGGAGAAATAAGATATTTGTTTTTTTTTTTTTTTTTTTTTTTTTTTGTATGAAGATGGACATCTGATCATGAATTAACTATCAAACACTAACAGTCCATGACTGGGATGAGACAGTGTGTGGTTCTCCGTTTAGGATCTCCAAATACTGCTAGGCTGGCAGAAATAGGGACCCCTCTTCTCTGTTCATACACCTGATGCTCCTTCACACTGTGACACTGAGGCAGCCCAGTCATTCACAACATTCATATTTTAGACATATTTTATGTTGAGTGAAACAAACACTTTATGCAAGACAGTTGAGGTTTGGTCCAATATTAGTATATTAGTCCAGATATTAGTATACGCTAAAGAGCTGTACGCCAATATTACAAATAGTACATTAGTCCAGGTACTAGTACATGCTAAGAATATGTAAGTTAAAATGGGTCTCAAAGAGTCATTTGAAAGTCTGGAAGCATAAGTAGGGTATTGAGTGTTGGTTACAACTGCTAATTACCGTGGATTGTCATAGAACATGAAGCAGATCTAATTGAGAACAAAAACAAATTAAAAGCAAAGGATCACAAAACAGCATCTTTTAGACAGTCTTATCAAGAAAGCACAGCACTGAGTTTGTATTCTAAGACATTTAAATGCTTTTCCTGAAACACTGTCTTCAGATGATGTGAAAACAATTTGATATTTCAGTGCTAGCAGTCACTGAAATGGAGTTTGCACTATTGTATATTTACTTTTTATGGTCAGTTTCCACAAAAATCCTCAAGAAAACCTATATTTATTTAAGATATGTTAGGGGAATACTCCTAAAAGTTGAAATTTATGAGTTTTGAGGTTGAATATTAGAGCTCTCAAGAGTAATCCAAGGTATTTTGTGGGTGATTTGTTATAAGTGATTATGCAGCTGAGCTCAGTTGTTGAAACAAAGATTAAATGCTTATAGGATTTCAACTAAGTTCCTGTCTTCTGAAGTTAATATTCTACAGACTGTGCAGATACTAAGAAGGACAAGAATGTGCCTTCTGATGAAAGCATTTTCTTTAAACTGTTTACTTTCCAAAGAGGCTCTATTCTCTTTGCCATTGAGACTTTCAAATTGCAATCCATAGGTCAGTCTGAGAATCCACAGAGTTTTTTTAGGGAGCTGCAACTAAGAAACTCATAACTAAGAAAGCATTTTATTCCTATCAGAAAATGTGCCTTACTGAGCCTACTGTTGCATATTTTAGGGTTTGACAGATCAAGAAAGATTGAAAATGCCTGGTTCAGCAAAATAAAACAAACAGAAAAGAAAGAAAAACAAAAAGACATTCTTAAAGAAGTATTCACATGGGGCATTCAATTAGCCCCGGATTCTGCCAAAAATATTTCTTGGAACAGACTTAGTAAACAAAATAGCTACTAAAGTAATTAGTTGACCTTCAATTGCCTTACAGCAATTGCCAATGGAGAAGTGTGATTCATGCTGAATTACAAAACCCTCCTCACAAACAGGGAGAGAGTTTTCAGAGAAGTTTCTTCTACACGTCTGTACTTCAAACTGCTTCAGCTCTGTTCTTTCCTCCTGGGCTACTCTTCTCCAAAACATTTTAGTGACAGACAAAAAAGCAGAAACCTGGGGGACATACCTGAGGAAAGAAAATACCTCTCAACTTCTACTGAAAATCATGAAACTACACATTATGGCAACAGTTATTTTAAGACTAATTAAAACATAGGACAGAAATAACATCATTTATACCTCTAATTAATATTAACTAATCCCTTTTAAATTTTCAAATCAAAGGCTGCTTATCTTCAGCACATAGCAAAGGAGTTATTAGGACTAAACTAGACATGCTGTTTGAGGAATAAGCTAGCTCACTAGAAAAATGGCCAAAGAGGCTTGGGACAGTCAGAAAATGGAAGAGAAGTTACCTGGACAGTGCAGTGCTACAATCTCTCTGTCTTACTTCCTCTTGGCCACAATTAATAATGCCAATAGAACAGCAGTTTTAAAATTAGTTATGCTTTCACGTAGTGCGTTTTGACAAGCCTCATTTATACATCTCTTGCCTCATCAAAATCTTTAAGCCTGTTTTTCACCTGGCCTCTGTTCACAGCATATCAAGCCTAGAAGTATTCCTTTCTCCCAGTGTGGTAAAGTAACACCCTCTGAGTCTCCTCCTCCGTTAGCTGCCCACACAGTCCTGATCATTAATCTCTTTGGTGCTCCTCATCTTATAACTGGTTGAATTCTCCCATATGACAAAAATAAATATTTAAGCAGCTACAGCAAATGAGAGGGAAACTGTGATTGGAAATGTTTCATAACGTAACCGCAAGAAAGAGGAAATACAACAGCTGCCTTTTCACTCTACTACATAAAATGATGGAAAGAAATGGAGAAACAGAAAACAAACAACCAGAACAACATTCATAATTTTAAAGATTAAAGTTTTCAGAACTGAAAGTAGAACATCAATGAAATAAAGATATATCCTTCTGCTCTGAGATCTCCTGTAGAAGAAGGAAAGTATTTCAAACAAACACTTCTTTTCCAGGTAAAGTAGTGTTTACAAGTGCTTTTATTGTAATGATTGTTATGTCCACCTCGATGCCAGAATCAGAATTTTAGAAGTGTAACATGTTAAAGTGAATTGAAATGGTAACCTCAGAACCATACAGCTGTTAACTGACCAAGTCAGGAATATGACCATTGCCATACTAACAGATTAAATTTTCCTGTCTGAAAGAGAAATTTTCATCCAGTTACACTGCCTTTCAATATCTTTCTACCTAATTTAAAAAAAAAAAAAAAAGATTGAAAAAGATTCCAGCTTCCACACAGCCTATTGATTTCATCTTGGCATGAGCTTGTGCTTTGCTTAGCAGGTGGGCTGGAGGGGTTATTGTCTTCAGAACCAAGGGAGATCTCTAAAGTGGAACTTATTTAGCACAGTCCTTCTCCTGAAAATGCTGAAAAGCACTAGTGACATACTGATAGTAGTAATACAATAGGTGCTTAGCACAAGCTACATTAGTGACTAAACATCCAAAAGCAAACCTATTTGATGTACATCAAATAACAACTACATATCCAGTATAAAAATATATACAAGAAGAACGAGGACATACTATTCTAAAATGAGGGCACATTATGTTTTGGAATTAAGTAAAAAAGATTTGACAATTACATGTCATCAGGAACATTAAGATCTTGCCATGAAGTTTAAAATCATATGTTTCAGTGCCAGCCAAAGACATTCCAAATATATAAATAGGATCCAAGAACCTAGAAATCAAAACTGTAATAAAGACTTGTCACTGGAGACACAGTGTGTTTCCCACTTCTACTAATGTGATCAGGATCACAGAATCACAGAAGGGTTGGGGTTAGAGGCATTTCTGGAGGTATCCATCTAATAGCATCTATATATCTGAAGCAGGGCCAACTAAAGCAAGTTTATCAGGATCATGTCCACTTGGGTTTTGAGACTTCACCATCTCTCTGGTCAACCTGTGCTAGGGTTCAGTCATCCTCACAATACCAAGGCTTTTTCTTATGCTTGGATAGACATTCCAGTATTTCACTTTGTGTGCACTGCCTCTTGTCCTGACACTGGGCACTACACAGAAGAGTCTGGCTCTGTCTTCACTGCTCAATCTCATCAGATACTTGTACACACTGATAAGATTTCCTCTGAGCCTTCTCTACTGTAGACTGAGTAGTCCCAGTTCTATTGGCCTCTCCTTGACAGAGGCTTCGATCCTCTAATCACCTTTGTGGTCCTGTGGTGAACTTGATCCAGGGTGTTTATGTTTCCCTCCTGCTGAGGAGCCCAGAATTTAAAACATAACTTCCTAAGGCAACTTAAGCCAGGGCTAAGTAGAGAGGAAAGATCATTCCTCAACCTGCTGACAATCACTTTCCTAAAGCAGCTCAGGAGGAGGTTGACTTCCTTTGCCATGAGGGCACTTTCTAGCTTCTGTTAAATTTGTGGGGGGTTTTTTTGTTTGTTTGTTTTTTGGTTGTTTTTTTTTTCCCCATCTGATCAGTCCATGGCATGCACTTGCGCAGAACTTTGCATTTCCCTTTGTTGAATTTCTTGAGAGTCCTTCAACCCACTTCTTCAGCCTATTGTACATCAGCACAGCTATCTCATGCATCAACAACTCCTCCTCCAGCTTTGTATCATTCACTCATTTACTGAGGGTGCACACTGTCCTATCATCTGTCTCATTAACAAAGACATTAACCAGAATTGTCTCCAGTATTAAAACTTGGGGCATACCTCCAACCAGACTTCCTGTCACTGACCATAACCCTGTCAGCTTGACATCAGTTCTTATCTTACCTCACTGTCCATTTACCTACTTTGTATTTCATTAGATTGTCTATGAAGATCTTATGGGAGAGAGCTGAAAGCATTACTAAAGCTGAGATAGGCTACATTCCCTGCTTTTCCTCCGCTCAGCATGCCAATTACCGCATTGCAGAAGATGTTTGGGTAGGTCAGGCATCGCTCTTCCTTCATGAACACATGATGACTACTCCCAGTCACTTTCCTATCCTTCATATGTCCTGGAATTTTCCAGTTACTTGGAGTATCACCTTCTCAGCAACAGATGTTAGGCTGCCTCCATCTTGATCTTCTAGTGGAAGTGAATATTGTTAAGCTGGGAACTAGAAAGCACTAATTCAAGAAGAGGTCTTGTGTTTTCTGATCTTAGTATCTGTAAGAAAGGATAAAGGTCTTTTCCATAGATCCCTTTGCGATATTTACTAACCCATATCTCCTATTACCCAGATATTTCTATTTCAAATACCTTCTGTTTCTCTGTTCCTCAGCAACAGCACACACCAGGAATCTGAGTGCTTCTCGCACCCTCTCTCTTAATTCTTCCAAAATGCATTTCCTCCATCTCTGTTCCATCTTCTCCTATCTTTTACTGTCAAACTCCTCTATTCCTTTTTTCTCTTACTCCTCCCCAGTCCAAGACCGTGTCCAAAGGGTCATTATCATCCTTTTTAGCATTTGTTCCAGCAATTAAAAAATAATTTACATTAAGTGGTGGGTGTGGTACAGAACAGAGTAGTCTGACATATTTAGGAACAATCCTACAACACCAGGATGAGATTCATTCCCAAATACGGCTTTAGGAATTTATTCCTGTTGGGAATGGATAGTCACGTATCCAACTGAGACCTGTATGTCAAACCATGCCCTCAGAATGGCCTTCTGGTGGATTTTCCCTATAACCCAACAGGACATCTCCATTACCTGAAAGTAGGAGAACACTACTGTGCAAACAATCTTGCAACATGTAAATACGATCACAGTAAGACTCAGGAATTTGCTCTGAGGCTTTCTTTTTCTCCATAATCATATCAATCACAATGAATTTCTCTGCTGCTACTGCTGAATTACATATGGCTCTGCATCAGTTCTCGTTAAGACTGTTCACAGTGACCACCTGATTTTTGAATGATCTGTTTGCTTTGTGCTGCCACTGCCCTAGACTCATTCTGTTGTCTTAGTTCTGTGAAAATAGGCCCTCAGGTTTGATTTCACTAATTATGAGTGTATTTTTGAGAGTACTGACCTGAGAAACAAAATTGAGGACGCTCTGTTAGTAAGCAGAGCGAATAGCATATCATTTAACTAATGAATACTTTTAATGTCTTCCAAGGACACAGTATCATGTTTCCTCTACTCTAGCATTTATGATTTTCAAAGAACTGATGTTACTGTCTCAGCCTAACTGTTCCTTAGTTTCCAAAGTAATATCACCAAGCAGATGGCATGAAAACCTTATGATGAATCAAAGCTGTTAACTCATGCACACATCACTATAACTTTTTGCATATAGCAGTACTGAAAAATCCTACTTTCTTTTCAAAGCATTTACAGTCATAAGCCAAAAACACACATTTAATCAAGAGAATGCAATTTCTAGAAGTATACTGGGGAAAAAGAAGTTTTCAATGTCTGCCAAACGTATTCATACTGGGTTGGTCTTTTTTAGTCCTGCATGTAAGAGAACTTGGTCTTCCAACATTTTAATTTCTTAATTTTCTTGGAGGGGATTTTGCTTTTTTTGAAGACAATAAGCTAAAATCTGACTAGTTTAAAAGTTGTCATTTGGAGTCTTTCTTAGTGTATTTTTATATTCTGTATTATATTCTGAATATACTATTACTTTGGTGTAATTATATATGAAATAGAGTAAGTTGAATGGGTGCATGATATGCAGAGTGATGTAACAATTATATACTAAATTAAGAAGTAAAAGTACTAGAAAAGAAATAATTAAAATACTCTAAGTAATACCTCATGATCCAGTGATCAGTTTCAGAGATTCTATTACTCAGTTCAGAATTCAGTAAAACACATCAGCCTCCATTAAGTCATGATATAAGAATTTGGACTTCCAATATTGTTTTGTAACAGATATTCATCACATTTCTTTACACTTCCTGTAAAATTCTACGATAGTAACTTCCGAGATAGTATTTTGATAGAGGTATATAAATAGATGTTAAATACTTCTATTAATTAACAACAAACAGATGGTAATAGAAGCTCATAGATGACAAGCTCTCGCATGAATTTTGGTTTCAGCACCACAGCTCCATCCTCCTTTTTCTTCTTGCTATTTCCCTGCCTAGGATGGTGTTAGTTTCATTACTCAAACACACAGTCAGTTACATGGGAAACAGCTTAGTTCAAACCTTCTTCATCCTGCTCATGTCAGAATACAACAGGTTTCCTTTGCTCTTTTAAAAAATCTTCCTGAATATATATATATACATAATATGGTATAATGATTTTCTTCCAAACTGCTTTATTGCAACTGTTCTGTCTTCTGTTCCTGTCAAAGCACTTCAGAGTCTCTCTGAAGGTGCTGAATCTTAAAGATAACAGCTTCCAATAACTCGAATAAATTCCCTTTGTCCTTACTTTTTATTCAATCACCCAAAAGAATAGTAGGTAAAAAAAGGCAATTTGATTAGCTCCAAGTGATGTTTCTGGAAATTAAAGAGCAGTTGTACTCTGAAGTGTATAATCTCTTTGGAAATGGTACTTTGTAGTATCTCATTACAGTGCCTCAATGATTTCAACCCTGAAGAGTGATCACAAGTCCTGATCCTTATTCATGTCACTACTGGTAACGACCAATAAAAAGTAGTATTTACAACAGTGGAAAAAGGAAACAATAGTCAAATGCATAAATTTGTCTGATGTTCACCAGAGGACCCTGTGAGAATCCATCAAGTTTGTTCTGCCATGCTATGACTTCATCTTCAACTCTGCTAAAAAAGGTTTTCACAACTATGCTTCTCTCCAGAATAGGGTGAAAATCATTGCTAACATTCAAAACTTGAATATTTATTGATAAAAAAAAATACTTTTAAGTTGACCCAGATGCTACTATCAATAAGAGATGGTTATGCAGAAATCCTCATCTTCCAGCTTGCTTCTTTATGTATAATTCATTGTGCCATAGGTTAGATATTATTTTGCAAGAGACTCAGTACACTGTGGAACACTCTTACCACAATATCTGGTCTGCTCTGGAGGCAGTTTGTAAATTGTCTAATTGACTCAGAAAAAGATTTTTTTTTTTTCCAGAAAAATGTTAATGATAAAATAATAAAAATACTTTTTGAAAAGTCTCTGGTTGCTGAAAATCCTGAGACTGTTGGCTGTTTCCCCAGAAACATTCCTTTTCTCTGCAGTATCCCCTTTCCAGTCTTCCCTTTGAGCACTTTTGTAGAAAGAGAGGAAATCTGAGCCAGACTTTTATGCCCCAGAGACTCCTGGCTCATCACAGACATGTTGAAGTCAGAAAGCTATGTGTCTCTTTGCAGTATGTATATTACAAGGGTGCTCTGCAAGTAATGCCTCCTATTTTATTATGTTGACCCACAACATCAGAGGTGCACATTGCTGATATGGCAAAAAAAATTAGCAATAAAACATCGAGGTTGCTATCTCTTCTATTATACTGAAATAAAAATTCAGCTGTTTTAAAGATGTATTTTCTCTCACATCCCTTGAGACTTGCTAGCCTAGTGTGTAAATGTGGTAGACCATATACACTCAATCAACAATCAACTTAATTATTTTCTTCCCTCTTCTCTGTGAAAGAAGGATAAATTCTGTGACAGAAGGTGAGTATTTAGAAAAAGAGGATTGAATGTTCCCAAAATGACACTCAACATCCACTTTTTTCATACTCTAGGTAGTAAGGAAGACATTTCCGCAAGTTGTTCATATTGTTTTATAAGACTTCATCCTTTTTAATCCAATCTTTTCATGGATAGTACTGCCTTCACCACTCCTTACAGTTTAGGTGGTTGTTCCTGATAGCTCCAACAGGCTTCTGTATATGGATCTGTTCACACAGAACTGCAAACAAAGTCAGAGGAAACAGCAAAACACTGCCATTCCGAGTGCTGTCAAAAACACTGAGTAAAGCCTAAAACATTTATTTAAAACATTCAGTCTTAAGTTATTAACACTGAAAGCATGTTAAATAGCTAAAACATTCACGCAGTAGATTAGTTGCTTTGTGTTAGCTGGAACTGTTAATGTGTGTACATGTTATTAAGATAATAGCCTTAATTGCTTTTTATCATTTATACAATTTTACTATTTGCACCAAATTCAGACATGAAAATGAAAGATTATTTATGTTCAAGTTCTGGCTAGAATGCATTAGCACATTGCTGAAATATTTACATTGCAAGAACAGCAGAGAACTTGTGCCCAGTGAAAAGATGTTTAAAATATTTGTCAATATTCTTCTATTCCAAATGGAATCCTGAACTGGGACATAAACTTTCTTCCATCAGAATCAAAGCAAAGGAACAAGACTAGGTATACATAGCATGTATTTTTAGATTTTAGAAAGAGAACCTGAGTAAAGAAATAATCTTTCCTTATCCTAATGTTAGGCACTGTAGTAAGACCAGGTCCTGACTTCGAATGCATTACTACATACAAAAGAAGGAAATCACCATCTGTTTCATAGTAAACTTGCTTCACATCACAAACATCAATGCAATGCTACTTTCAATGTACCTTTTGATGAAACTGACAATATCTTGGAAAACTTAATTACAACGATCCAAAACAAGAAGTGATAACAAACATCTGAGCCTTACTAGAATCTTTGCACTACCTGTGTGGCATGCAGTTTTCATCTATCACATTCATATCTTCTCAAAACACCGATAAAAACCTAGTTCCCCCTTCAATCATAATTAATAGAACTCAGGTATATAAAAGCATTTCATTCTGCTTAGTGACAGTACTCATATATAACAGGATTTTTCCAATGACTTCTACGTTGGGAGTTGCTAACTCAGTCCTGAAGGCCCATCATGAAACTTGTTCTTACACAGTGCCTTTTAGAAGTAAAAGGGGTTCTTTGACAATGAGACTTTTAGCTGGATTTCCCAAGAAAAACAGTGTCCGAGGAGAGAGGTTGGGCTGCTGGAAGGAACTGCAGATGACACTACCCATCCCACCTGTCAAATTCAATGGCAGGGACATATATCTATTTGAATTCCAGTTTTTGTTCTTTTCAAGAAACTTTTGTATGTTGAAAAGTCTTTATTGTAAGACCGTATTAAAGATGATAGTTGCCATACATCAGCTCAACACAATTTCATTACAGTTCATTTATTCATGAGTCCCAGATTTGATTTCATCACTTCTCATATAATCACAGTTGATTAGAATTTCAGTACTGTTGAGTGTTGTTATGATTGAAAGGTTACATTTATATTACAAATGCTTCATGGAGGGTTGCAATTTCAAAAAAAAAAAAAAAAAAGCACACACAAGAACTTATGATGAATGCAGCTATGTGGCATCTTTTTAAAAATATTGTTTGAATCCTTTCATTAAAGAAATCATATGATGAGGAACTGAACTAAATTGGGTCAACAAAGTGATGCACACATTTTTCTGTTATGTTTTTCTGTTATGAAGATGAGACCAGACTCAGTGCTTCATATTACTACTCATTTCATAGAATCACAGAATGGTTTGGGTTTGAAGGGACCTTTAAGATCATCTAGTTCCAACCGCCCTGCTATAGGCAGGGACACCCCCCACTAGGCCAGGTTGCTCAAAGCCCCATCCAGCCTGGCCTTGAGTGCTTCCAGGGAGGGAGCATCCACAACCTCACTGGGCAACCTGTTCCAGGGTGTGACCACCCTCACGATAAAGAATTTCTTCCTAATATCTAGTCTAAATCCACCCTTTTCCAGTTTAAAACCATTTTTCCTTGTCCCGTCACGACATGCCCTTATAAACTCTCTTCCT
The DNA here is from genome assembly GCF_951394365.1 of Tetrao urogallus. NCBI lineage: Eukaryota > Metazoa > Chordata > Aves > Galliformes > Phasianidae > Tetrao > Tetrao urogallus. The sequence goes on along the minus strand of NC_136813.1, from coordinate 124,949,498 downwards.
CATTTGTGCCTTTTAGCCTTTAGAATGGCTACAGTTCTAGGTAGTTACATATGACACTCATCAACTTTCACCAAGGCAGATAACAAACAAGATAAGTCAGAGCAACCACTGAAGCTCCCTTGCATCAGTGGGAAATCTGTTCACAGAAAACTCTCTGCAATGCAAAAATCCCTTCACACAGTTGGCTACTGCTGCATTTGCCATACAGTTCACATCACAAGCTGCAATATTTCTCCCTTGTCTTTTTGCCTTTCAGTGGCCATAAAAGTAATGCAACACATGTTTGAAATATAACTGACTCAGATATCACAATTGAATTTTGTTGCATACTTCTTTCAGATTCCATTGCATGGGAAATCTCAAGGAAAAACCCCTTGGAAAATATAATCCATTGTATTTGCACAACTGTGAGGATAGAAGTCACATTTTAGGTATCAAGTTCTTAGGACATTTTTCAGAGTTTTTAAAGAAAAAGTCATAGGTAAATACTATATTGTTCTGCACTGGAGAAAGAAGTAACATTTTGGCTGAGACATCTGAACAGATTTTGCATTTCATTAATTGGAAGAAATGATAATTTCTTTTTTTCTTCAGTAAAGGTACTAATTTTTCTTCTCTACCCACAGAAATGCATTAATAGGCTAATTCATTTTCTCTGAAAAATGGTTTTATAATAATTTCTTCTCATTCTAGGGCACTTAGAGTTTTCCAGAAAACACTGTCATAAAAAAAAAAAAAGCTAAGAAAATACAAAATATAGGCCTTCTTTCTTTCCCTCCTCCCTCCTCCCTTCTTCCCTTCATTCCTTCCTTTCTCTGTCCCTCTCTCCCTCTCCTCCTTCTACTTTACAAAATGTTTGGTATGGTAATCTTGTCTTACTCTGCTTCTGTAAATGACCATCTCATTATAAAGGCTCTACACTTAGGAATTGAGGAATATATAAAATGGCAAAATTCATGATGAACTATCTGTGATAGCACTGGTATTTCTACACATTTAAATTAGTTTGGCAATTACTTTGGGAAGAGCTCAGCTGAGATAATCATCCAATGTATTCTAGTTGTGTGCCAATTATTTCACAGATATCTGCCAGCTCTTTTTACCCTATATTGCAAATGAACAAATCTTGCTTACCGGATGCAATTACTATCACTATCAACTTCAGCTGGACTACACCAGGAATACAAATAGGATTTGGCCTATATCACTAATAGCCAAAGTTGACAAACAATTAGCTCTCAATTGTCTCTTTCTCAATTTTGATAGCTACAAGTAAGGTGACTGCAAAATCATCCTCCCTCCTGCTCCTTTACTCAGGATGTTTCAGTACTGTTGTTTAATATAAGGCATCCTCACAGCGGTGTAACTCAGTGAGAGATGTGTGAATAGACTTTTGTCTGTTCAAAGGTTGCAGCTGTATTGTTGCCAAATGAATTCAATAATTTACCCTGGTGTTTAAATGGGAAGCTATATGCCATTTCCCACCTGCTGGAGTAAGCTGGCTGGAAACATTCACAGCACATATGACAAACAAACACCGCAGGAGAGCGAAAAGTTTGACTTCCAGGTTCACCCAGACGATAACAAGACCTGTCTGCTACTTGGGAACTGAGGACAGAGATCCACAGGCTGCAAAATAATTTGACAAGAGCAAAAGGACCATCTCAGTAATTGCTGCCGACACTAGTCCAAACTGCTGCTCAGGATGCTTGTGCTAAAAAGGTTGTCCCTTGTCTCACCGAGATTGATTTGAAGGCAGTTCTCCAAGAACTTTGGCACGCTCTTTCATCAGCCAACTTGTCGACTAGGTGATGAGAAAGCTGTAATGCTGTTGCTGCTTATCTCAGTGAAAAACAGAGCTGAGCGCTCAGCATGCTGATGACATTGCAGCCTCATCACGCAGCCCTGGCTTACTCTAATGACCTACCTGGTTAGGAGAGCTGAGGCACAGCTGGGCTGGGGAAGGCTAGAGGGAGTCCTCATCATATGCTGCATCTTATTATTGCAAATAATAGTGGCACTCTCCCTCCATCCTGATTACTGACAGCAAGTAATTTCCTGAAATACATTTAAAAGAAACAAAAGGGATGCTGTTGAAATGAAAAATGCCTAATACTTGAGACCTGTCAGAAGAAAAGCTGAGAAATCTTTCCACCAATTATACTGTTTGCACAAGACAGTTACTTTTACTTGGTCCTTCAGTAATCCAGCTGCAGCTAATAGCAGTTCAGAGTTTTTGTCTAGAAACAGCATTTAGCTTGTGTTGCTTTAAAGGGAATAACATCCTTGTTTAAAGAAAATGCAAATCATTCATTTAGATTTTAAAAATGTGACTGGTGTTTCTTAAACATTTACTTTTCCTTTGCAACATTTTTTCACAATTTTTTCTCACAATTTTAAATCAAAAATATAAACTCAAAATTAACTGACAAAATGTTCTGTAACGATAGTTATTGTGAATAGATACAAGAAAAAGCTTCTGAAATATGTACACAATGCCTGTGATATAATAATCTATTTGGGAACAATGTTAGTATTACGAATTGTATGACATATCCATTCAGAATCAAAAAGTTGCCAAATGCAGAAGGCAACAGCAGAAATTATCTACAATATTCAGCAGTGCCTCTACTCATATGGAATTCAAATGCCTCTAATGGACAACATTTTCCAACGCACATTTGGCTTATTCACACAGAGACGAGGTTGAATTCTCCCTGCAGCAATCCTGGGCTGTTTCTGGCAGTCACAAATGCCTGTGCTAAACAATGGAGCAGTTGCCATGAAGCACGAGGCCTAGCCCGGCACTAGCAATCTGCTCCCAAGTGCACGTTCTGAGGGATGTCACACACTGCTCAGGAGAAATTACTTGGAGCCTGGGCCAGGCTCAGAGCACATCCCACAGCATCTAATTGCCTGCTCTTGTTATACACTTGGGCCAGTGTCCATGACAGTGTACAGAGGCTGGAAAACAGCCTGCAGAGGGTGTATTCAAGTACACCTTCCTAACATGATGACTGTTGGACAGAGGGAAAACAGGATATGTCCAATTTAGAATTCTCCATACTGCATGCAACATCCCCATTCAAGGAATGGGATGTAGCATTTTGGCATGGACTGCCAGAAATCTGATAACAAAAGAACATTAGCTGCTCCAAGTAGGTGATTGGCTTTGCTCCACAAGCTTCCCATTTTGCTTCCCATTGCATTTTAATACTTCTGCGCTGAATAGATAGATACAAAGGTTTCTGTCATCTGACACAATGGGAGCAGAACCACAGGGCACTGAAATTAATATACTCTGTGAGTAGAGCATGTCTGGAGGCACAGGTAAGTGTTTAAGTTCTACTTGGCTGAGTTAAGACTTCATCATCATTTACAAAAGGATAGAGCTTAAATATTTGTAATTCTACCATTCCCCTGAAGCCATGCTTTGTGAATGGGTCTCACTCATGATACAGGAACTCAATACACTTGTTCTTCCAGGCAGCTACTCCCTCATGAGCACAGGGCTGAACAAGGACACCTGTGGGATCTTGCAAAGTTTCAGGCTCCTGCCAGCAATGGATGCCCCTGGTGAGCAGTGTGCTGCTCAGCCAGGCACGAATGCCACTGCTTGTAGGTTTCCTCTGTCCTTACTCACAGGTCATGTTTTCCAGTCTAGCACTCTGAGTTACTCAGGCACGTGAAGGTACTTGCCTTTGGCACTTCAGCCCCAGCTTTATCACAAGACTTTTCACAAACTTGAACCTTTCTTATTTACTGTTCTGAAGAGACTTTGTGTTGCTGCCCCTCAGAGGTTCACCTTACAAAGAGACACACAAAAAAAAATGTACTTTCAACATTACTTTAGGGTTGGGAAAGGCTACGTAAAAGACTAAGGAAAAGCACTTTCTGAATATGTAAAGTAACTTTCCCTATAACACCATTCAGGTATTAAAGAATAATCGCTTTTAGATAAATTAACAAATTGCAGTACATTCTGGATATTTTTCTTTGCTTTTTTTTATCTCTTGGTTTTAAAGATTTGATATTCTCAAGTATCCTCCGTCAGTATAAAATCTTCAAATCTTACAAGGAAAAGTTTGGGACTTTGTGTACTGTAAAAGAGCTTTTGTAACACTAACAGTTTTGACTATATTCTAGTCAAAACACTTTCAGTAATTTTATAAATACTGTGAGGAAGACAAATTCTTTATACATATATGTATATATACTTTATACAATACGTACTAAACTACAGTCTTCACTCAAAGGAAAGGATTTTACACTACAGTTTGAATAGTGGTAAGTGAAATAGGAGCAAAGTTGGAAAACTGTATGAACTGGAGTTGTTCTTTCTTTCAGCCACAGCCAAGCACTGACAAATACTTCCATATAATTTCTGTTTTTTCAGTAGCACCACTACATCACACAGTCTCTTTATGGTTGCTGTATTTCTAGTGAGAAGACCCAAGCTCTATTTTGCTGTTTCTTCTCTTTTATTTTCTTGTTGCTCTTTTTCCCTTTTCTTTTTCCTTTCCTTTTTTTTTTTTTTTCCTTTTTCTTTTCCTTTTCTATTTCCTTATTCTTTCCTTTGTCATTTTACATTCTGTAAGTGCTAAATGGAAGAAGAGAAGCTATAGAGTCTGGAGGGATGACCCCAGTTTTAGCATTGGGTTTTGTTTTGTGAGTCATTGTAGCTAATTAATTTCTAAAATATAAGAATCTGAATTATTAATTCCAGATACATAATTTTTTTACAGCATAATACTTTTTTCAGATTCCAAGTCAATAAGCTTTTTTGCACTAAAAGTGCAAAAAAACCTGAGTGGAAATATTCTCCATTGCAAAGTTTTATTGTTGTATGCATTTTTCAAGATCTTCCCTAGTATTCTGAGGAGTGCTTCCCAACAGCAATGCAGAACACTAAATGGTCAACGAGAGCATAGTCCAGTTGTAGAGAACAGCAATGCTTCCACTGCCACATTATTTCTCCTTTTCAGCAGGAAGATGAAGTCAGTCCTGAAGAATTTTTTCTGATGTTGAATTTTCAGAAACAACCTACATTTTAAATAGGGTTTTGAAATTTTTCAAGTTTTGTTTAATGCAAATCCTTTTCTTTCCTTCTCTTCTGTAAATATTGCTGCAGGAACAAAATGTTGTAGGCCATGACATTGTGCAACGTGACTGCTCAATAAACAAACAAATAAATAAATAAGCAAACAAAAATCTAGGCAGTCCCTGTTGTTTTTTTTTTTTCAGTAGTTTATCTATTTATACAGGAAAGAGCATCATTTTCAGTCATCTGTTTTCTGATAACTGAAAGCTTGGAAGTTTGTTTTACCCTTTTAAATCTACTCATTAAGATATAGAGAGTTTGCTCTCCAGAGACATCTGTTCAGCTATTGAGTGAATTATTTATAACCCATTTAAAGGCTGTATTGCTGTAAAATATTTAAATGTAGTTTAGCCTCTGTATCAAAGTCAATAAAAAACAGACTATATTTTCCAAAGGGAATTCCATAACGTACAGATTTCCTTTCTATTCTAATTTTTTTTTTCTTCATGACAATTCTTTTAGCAGGATAATGTCTGTCTCTAAAAAATCTTTTCCCAAATTAAGTACACAAGTCCAAAGAAGGGCCACAAGACTTGTGAAGGGCTTGGAGAATATGTCCTACAAGGAGCAGCTAAAGGAACTGGGGCTGTTTTGTCTGGGAAAGAGGAAGCTGAGGGGAAATCTTATTGCTCTCTTCCAATACCTGTCAGGTGCTTACAGCAAGAGCGGGGTTGGTCTCTTCTCACTGGTGACAGGTGACAGGATGAGGGGAAATGGCCTCAAGTTGCGCCAGAGTAAGTTTAGGTTGGATATCAGGAAAGGGTTGTTAAGCACAGGAATAGGCTCCCCAGGGAGGAGGTTGAGGCACCATCCCTGAATGTGTTTAAAAACCATTTGGATGTGGTTCTATGATTTTGTTTTGTTAGGGAAAAGAAAACTGAAGCTGTATTGACAAAAACAAAACAAAGCAGAACAAACGAAAAAACATCACAGATGCCGACCAAAGCAGAAATTTTTTATACACAGCATTTCTCAACTCTGGACAAGCATGTTTCATCAAGAGTTATAAACTACTTAAGTTTACTTCAAATGACACATCTGCCATAGCAAAGAATATTTCATATTTTCATAGCAATGTTTTTTAAAACCATTACTTAACTTCTGTGATGTTTATTCGGGATGATGATTATATATGTTATTATTATTATTATGCTCACGGAAGACAAATAAACATACCCAAAGTGTTTTATGGGAAAAATATGTTTCCACTCTTACAACTTTATCCACTTAACTCATCAGATTACTTATGTAAATAATTACAACAAATTTACAAATTTACACTTATTAGAAATGTTCATTTTTCTAAAGGTAGCCATGATTTTTTATAGGCTGAAAGCCAAGACCTACGTAATGGAGCAGGCATCAAAATTGTATTGAATTTATTCCAAGAATTTGGGAAGTTTGCTGTTCTTGACATGCTTAAAAGCTCCAATAAGCTGATAAGATTCTAGGTTTATTTCATTTATAGGTGACTTTTTAAAATCCACAGATATGTGTACGCACAAACACACCAAAATTCTTCAATACTTTTTACCAATATACTAAAAACAACAAAAACAAAAAAGACCTAAGTAAAGCAATCTGTTCTTGTTAAAAACAAATAACTTATTTCTAGCAAGTGCTTCCACTAACTATACCATTGGCATAGGCAAGAACATGCCTCACCACTCACCCTCTGAGTAAAGAATTTCTTCCTAACTTCTAGCCTAAATTTCCCCTTTCAATTTAAAGCCATTCCCCCTTGTCCTATTGTTGTAGTTTAAGTAGGTGGCAGCATCACACAGTAATTCACTCCCTTCCTTTCCAGTGGGATGGTGGAGAGAATTGGGGAAGAAAAAGTAGAATTCATAGGCTGAGATTAAACTATTTACTGAGACAGAGAAAAGGAAAGGGAATATATATATATATTTATACATACATATATATATTTATACATGTATATATATGAATGTATATAAAACGCAATGCATAAGCAACTGCTCACCATCCCCTGACCAATGCCCAGCTCACCACTTGAGCAGTGAAAAAAAGTGACTGAACTCCCATTCTCATCAAAACTCCTTCTGTTTTATGTCATATGGTACAGAATATCCCTTTGGACAGTTTAAAACAGCTGTCCTAATTCTGTTTTCTCCCTGCTCCTTGGATCCTTTGCTGAGAATGGCATTGGCTCAGTACAACACTACTTAGCAACTATAAGCATCAGTGTGTTACCAACATTGTTTTTCTCCTAAAATCAAAAACATAGCATCATACCAGACACTCTGATGAAAATAATTCCATCCCAGCTGAAACTAAGAAATCTATCGTAATCAAACCATGTAAAAAGTCAGTATCTCTCCTGTTTATAAGTATACCCTAGTACTGGAAGGGTGTCATGAGTTCTCCCTAGATCCTTTTCTTCTCCAAAATAAACAAACCCAACTCTGTCAACCTCTCTTCGTAAGTGGGGTGCTCTGGCTCTCTGATGATTGTTATGGCCTCCCCTGGACCTGCTTCAACAGTTCCACATCTTTCTTGTGCTGGAGACACTGAAATGCAATAGTTCAGACACTGCCTCATGAGGGCAGAGTAGAGGGGGACAACCATCCCCCTCACCCTGTTGGACACAGAGCTGCAAGTGTATACTGCTGGCTCATATAAAGCTTTTTACCCATCAGAACCCACAAGACCTTCTTTGCAGCGAAGCCCTCAATGGGTTCTTCTCTTTTTATTATATTAACTGCACAACTAAGCTTAATGTAATCAGCAAACTTGCTGAGGGTGCACTTCACCCCACTGTATAGGTCATTGACAAAGATGTTGAAGAGCACCAATTCCAAGACAGACCCCTAGGGGATGCTACTCAAGACCAGCCACCACATGGACATAAATCCTTTGATCATAACTATCTGATTATGACTTTCTAACCAATTATTTATCTATCAAATAGCGCAGCCTTCAAATCCATATCTCTCTAATTTGGAAATGAGATGTGGCATGGGGCCATGTCAAAGGCATTGCACAAGTCCATGCAGACAGCATCATTTGCCCTGCCTTTGACTACTGATGTTGTCTGTAATAGACTGATCAGAAATCACATACTCAATGAAGCTGTGCTGGCTGTTTTATATCACTCCCTCATCTGATAGAAGCATTAAGGTTGGAAAAGACCACTAAGATCATCTAGTCCAAACATCAACCCATCACCACCATGTCCACTAAACCATGACCCTAAATGCCACATCTACATTTTTCTTGAACACTTTCAGTGACAGTTCAGGATTTCCCCGGGCTGCCCATTTTATTATCACTGTTTCTGAGAAGAAATTTTTCCTAACACCCAACCTGAACTCCTGGTGCAACATAAGGCCATTACTTTTCATCCTGTCACTAGTTACCCAGGAGAAGATGCTGACCTCCACCTTGCCTCAACCTTCTTTCTTACAGTTGTAGAGAGGGATAAGGCCTCTCCTAAACCACCTCTTTTCCAGATTAAACAGTACCAGTTCCCTCATATGCTCCTCATAGGACACTTGTTTTCCAGGCCTCTCACCAGCATCGTTGCCCTTCTCTGTATGTGCTCCAGAGCCTGAATGTAAGAAGCTTTACAATGAGAAGCCCAAAACTTAACACAGCGCTCAAGCCATGGCCTCACCAGAGCTTGAGGGAAAAGCCACCTCCCAAGTCCTACTGGCTACACTGTTTCTGAGACAGAGCAAGATGCTGCTGGCCTTCTTGGCAACCCAGGCACACTGCTAGCTCCTGTTCAGCTGGCTGTCAAATATCCTCTGCACACCTTTCCAGCAACTTTGCTCCAAGCCTGCAGAATTGCATGGACTCGTTGTGACCAAAGAGCAGGACCCAGCACATGTTCTTGTTGAACTTCATTCCATTGGCCTCTGCCCATTGATCCAGACTATCCAGATTCTTCTGGCAGGACTTTTTACTATCAGGCAGTTCAACACTCACATGTGACTTAACATAGCTTCCAGAAGGATCTGTTCCACGATCCTTTTTGGCACAGACATGAGGATCTATGGATCTATTTGGTTTGCTGGAGCTGAACAAAACCAAAATAGTTCTAAGGTAACAACAGATACTTACAATAAAATAAACTTTTTTTTTCTTTTGACTAAAAACAGAGTTATTTTTAAAATCAGTGCGATTCCAAATTGTGACAATGTTTTTATCATTCTCAGTATTACATCAAATTCCATCTTTGGCATACCATAATAGGAAACTGTTTATTTCTAAAACTTAATTACTTCTTCCACTGACTTTACCAGTATGTTTGGACTCAAACAGCACAAATTTCATTTTATTACTGAGATTTTTCTCCTCCGTTAGCACCCCATTAAAAGGATGTTACTTAAGTTACATTGAAGTTCACTATTAACATTTGCTGTGCACCTTCCTGTATCTGAGAGAAAGAAATACATAAGCAAAGAGGTCAGGATAGAAAGTGATGGCAAAAGGGACAAAGAAAGGGCAAGAAGAGTACAGGGTGACTGCACATTCTTGCCTGGCTTAAAGAGTAGAAGGAAGGTGAGCTGGATTGCCACAGAGAGCTAGGAAACTGCTACTGTGGGCAGATTGCAATAGATATCTTCCCCCTCACTTCTGAGCCTTTTCCCTGCATCCAGAATGCACATATTAAGCTAAATGGCACTGTTATATGCAAATTATTACCAAATGTACAAAATAGCTTAGTCAATAATTTGCATAAATCTTATCCAGAAGTTCACAAGGCTTGGCAGCAATGTCACTATGTCACTAGCAGTGAAAATGTAGGGGAGAAGGAGTAATGAAATCCTGACAAGCTGACTGTGAATAGCACATAATTTCAGCATTACCAGAGGAGCTTTGAATGCAGACGGGGGGCAGTGAGGGAATCATCAACCCCTCTTTGCCAGGCAGAAGATAAATGAAACATGAGCGCTAAGCAAAAAAAAAAGAAGTGCTGGGTTGAGCTCAGTTTTAATTACAGATGGAGTAAATAATTGCGCGAGCAAATTCAGCTTCAGCACATAATGCATACCGTCCCTCATTCCCAATTTTCCACTGTCAACATACCTGACAGCTATCCGATGTTTTCCAGCATTTATCACAGTTCAAATCCTCTGTGATTGGAGAAGCTGAGTGAGAAACTGCCAGTTCTGATCCTGCTCTGGTAACCAACCAGATAAACTTCAGACCTGCAGCACTGGCAGTGATGGTCTATTAGTCCATTACCACTGGAAATGCCTGGAACAAGCAAAGAAGAAAGGAGTTACTATTTTGGCATGTATTTGGTTCACAAACTGTTTTCGTCTAACTCCATTTGCTGAACAAATTTACATTATTAAGGCTCACTGTGCACTTGCTTTTGTTTGGTAGCTCACAATTCAAACATTTACAGGGTAAGTATGCCCTGGTTCAATGGTTTCACTTATAAAAGCCTGGAATAACATAGCCACAAAAATGAGAAGAAAAGTAGGCCTTTCCAAAGGCCTTTACTGATAAAAGTAGTCCATCATAAAACCAGTGAGACAGTTCTACTCTGAGAAGGAAGGTCCTGAAGCAGTGTGTCCCTGACACAGAGATTGAAGGCACTTGTTCCAGGATGAAAGCATGCTGAGGTGTCTAGCATCTGCAGGGTTTTCCAGTGTTTAGAATTCCCAGTGGATGGGAATTGTGCAAAATCTTATTGAACACATTATTTGGCCCTTGGCTGATTTGAAGCTGTCCAACCTTTAGGAATTTGTTCTACTTGTAACACTGAGAAGTCAAGCCTTGAATATTCAGACCACTAATGTTAAAAAACCAAGACTTATTCCCCCAAATGAAAATGATAAGCAAAAAATCTATATGCTTGGTTCCAAAAAGAGACCCAGCACAGATGAATTCTTTATTGCATCAGTCAACGGAGCGCTGGAGATTACCCTACCAATGCCAGTGTTAGGTAAGGTCCATCAAAAATTATACACGAGGATTTTGCTGGACAAAAGCTGATTAATATTTTTTAAAGTAAATCTGACAAATTAAAATTAACTCAGTGCATTTGCTAAAGTAGAGGTCTTTTGACTTAATTGTTCCATAGGAAGCATAAGTTAGATTATTAATTCGGTAATAAATTTCACATTTCCTGGCATCTGAGTATTTAGCTATGAAACTTTATTTAGCATTAACAGAGAGGATCTCTGCTTGCGTCTCTGTTTATTCTGTGTGTTTACAGTGTATGTAGAGGTAAATGGGCACCAAGAACAGACAGCTCTGTCCATAGGGTCTTACAAATTTGTTTAGCACCAAACAGAGCAGCACAAATAACACATTTGTAGTTTAGCTGTACGTATTTGTCCTAGGCATACCAGATACCTTCAGTGGCAGTAAGAGAAAACATGAAATCTGGTATGCTGCTTTGATCTTGCAATACATAAATTCAACTTATAACTGAAGAAGGCAGATGGAAAACTGGGGAATGCCAAGATTTGTAATGGTGAAAAGAGAGAGGTAGATCACAAAAGGTCCATTTTTTCTTCTGCGAGAGATTAGCTGTTTATTTTACAGAAAACATAGATTTCTGCATTTGCAGAAAACTGAGAAGTTGAAATCAGCTTAAATATTTAACACAAATAGATATCATAATTCTACAACAACTTATTTGCCATGTATGTAATGAATATGCTTCTGATCAATCCAAACAGATCTGATGGCGTACATTATTTACCAACAGTATTATATTGATTCAAAATAAAATAAACATATATTTGGTGAGGTTAAACTGCAGCCAGAAGTCAAGTGAAACTGTAAATAAAGTTTAAGTTAGCAGTATGCACAATAATGGTCAAAGCCTAATTCTTAGGATTTAACTGAATAAAATTCCAAACACATAAGGCTCATACAGCAGAAAACACTAATGCAACTGGAAATACAAGACAAAAGAAAGTAAAAGTAAAAACAATACTTGTGTTGAACAGTTAGTCATTTGTACCTCAGAAAGAAACTAGCTATATTCCTGAGCAAGATGAACTCAATTTCGAATCATAGAATCATAGAATTTCTTGAGTTGGAAGGAACTTTTAAACGCCATGTAGTCCAATTTCCCTGCAATAAACAGGGACTTCTGCAGCTAAATCAGGCTGCACAGAGCTCCAACCAGGCTGACCTTTACTGTCTCCAGGGACAGGGTATCTATGGCACCTGTGGCCAACCTGTTCCAGTGCTTCACCACTCATCATAATTTTTTTTTCTTTACATCCAAGCTAAAATCTCACCTCTTTTAGTTTGAAACCATTTCCTCTTGTCCTATTACAACAGACCTTGCTGAAGAGTCTGTCCCCTTCTCTCTTACAGGCACCCTGTAGATACTGAAAGGCCGTTCTGAGGTCTCCCCAGAGCCTTCTTTTCTCCAGGCTGAATGGCTCCAGCTCTGTCTGTCCTCATAGTGGAGATGTTCCATCCCCAGGGTCACTTTTGTGGCCCTCATCTGGATGTGCTCTAACAGGTCCATGTCTCTCCTGTACTGAGGACTGCACATCTGGACACAGTACTCCAGGTGAAGTCTCACCAGCACAGAGCTCCCTCACCCTGCTGGTCACGCTGCTTTTGATACAGCCCAGGATATGGTTGGCAAAATTGAGAGTGGAATAAGTGGGATTAAGCAGTTAAATGTTATGGGGTGAAAGCTTGTCAGCAGAATTTAAACTTGAGAGGGTGGTTTTCTGTCAGAAACAAACTTGTCACCAGTTAAAATTTCTCTTTGTGGGGAATATTGCAATAACAGTGAACTGCAATTAAAAGCAGAACAAAGATGGCTAATACAGCCCTGGAGTCAGAGGAAGATGAGAAACATTGTATTTGTTAACAGGTTAACAAATATGTATACAGAGATCACCTCCAATCACATGGAGTTATTGCCTTTGGAAGTCTAAAAACTCTACTATATTATATACTGAATTCCACTAAAAGCTCATAAATGCATTTTTTTCTCATTCTCCAACAAATCTGTTACAAACGCATTTATAATCCATACGGAATTCGCTGTTTCAGACAGATAGGGAAGAGAAATCTTTAATAAAATTAAACGTAAGATTAGAAAGTTATTTATGTTAAAAAATCATTTGTAGATAGAAGATCAGCTATGAATGTTACAGAGATATCAGAGGAAAAAATCCATTTCTTGCACAGAAAAATTGTACAAATGGGGAACTGCTTAGGGTTTTTAAATTCTGTTTTAAATTCTTATTCTAGACACCTCTCTTTTGCTTCCTAGTTTCACTTTCAAGTTAAATAGAAGGAGGTGAAATGTATATTCTGTGTTTTAGAAAACAAATTTATTTAAAAATACCTGGATTAGACTACTATCAAAGGAGCTTATCAAAATCCCCCCTATTCTAACACTGTTGATTCAGAAATATGTGAAAAATACTTAGATGGTCGTACCTATCTAGAGAAAAAACAAAGGACTTAGTGATGCTAGGCAGAGCCAAAGTCTAGGCCCTGCAGTTTGAGAAGCCCTAGGAAGCAAAATTTTCAGAAGACAGGGAAGATGCTTCTGGAAACAGAGAGGGATTCCTTTCAACAAGTAAGGAATTTGGCAAGGGTCTGAAACCCTTGATTTATTTACTCGTTTGATTTGCTTTAGTCTCTGAAACAATTGACTAACGTAATCTGGATAATTATCATCCTAAATAGGATGGAGGGGTTGTGGAGCATAGAACACTTTGAAGAGTGGCATTTAGATTGGATAACACAAATGAAGTATAAAACAAAATAAATCACCTAAACCCCAAGGCAGATACTGAATCGATCCTCCAGCCGCTGGCAACTCATCCTGCTCAAATCTCATTGTTCTGCTATTTAAGTCATTGGAAGAAAGAAAAGACAAAGAGTTGACTGATATATAGAATAGCACTGTGTTTCACTCGATGAGGAACGAGATGCAACAGAGATATTCATGAGACAAGTGCTTTTTTCAAAAGCTAGTCTGATCCAGTCGTATATTGTGAATATTCTTCATTTTCTTTCCAAGCAACAGTAACTGCTTCCAGATACACTATTTCCATCTGAAAATCAGACAGTTTAGAGGACTTAATATCTGTGCTCCTTGTCTATGCTACAGTCATCATCTATTCAAACATTTTAAAGACAAAGTTTGAATGAGAAAACAAGAGAAGATGTAGAATCAAATCGTCTGTCAGACACAAGCTATCTCAGAAGGAGCTAAACCTTCATAGAAATACAGCTCCTCCTAAGCTCTACAATGGAGGGAATTTGCAACTCTATAGCTGATTGCCTAATTTGTGTATTATTTCTATGGTCCAGGTGATGGGTTACTGGTGCTGCACGCCATTGTAAAAGATCCCAGATGTGGTGTATGAAATGAATAAATGTGTAGGAAAACAGCCACTGACTAGGAGAGAATGAACTTTCCCATTTACTCTGAGCAAGGCACAGAGCTTGTCTCCAGCAAATCTTAGAAGCACCAAGGACAAACCTCCTTGATTATGCTGGCCTTGTGGGTCTGGGGAGCTCACACAGCAATCATCCTTCTCCAACCAGGGCTCCTGTAATGGCTTACAGGAGCACTTCCAATTCTTTCCTACACTGCTTAAGCAGTGTGTAAGAGCCCTACAGATTTATTTTGGAGGCAAGCTAGAACTACCACTAAAAGTTAATGTAACCATTACAAACTTCATAATTATGGTGGTGCACTGCTGTGCTCTGTGTGATATATATGAAGTCTAAGAAAATACTAAACAGAGATAAATGAACTAAATTTTGAACTCCCATGGACTACCTTGATAACTTGAGTCAGTGATAAAAGCATCCATCTTAATGTACTCCCTATCAGCAATACAAACTCAGGTTCAATATTGGAAAATGAAAATTCAAAATGTCTTCTGTGCTCGTATCCTGCTCAGTTGTGGTCACCAGCTAGCTGTTTTCTCTCAAATGCAAGCACTTTGTTTCCTGTGCAGTTTCTGCTTTATTGTGGAACACACTTTACTCATACGTTACAGAACTTTAAATTGGGTTGCTGTATTTGGCAAGCTTTAGGTTCTCCATCCTGTGAAAAGGAGCCACCAATCTTTATAAAGTATTTTGTTTCTCAATAATTATAACGATGACATCGATGCAGGGTGATTTCTTTAGGATATAAAATCTTGCTGGGAATCTCAGTGACTGCTGGTTTATGTTCTTGGAGTGCCATCTAACTGACTTACACAGATTTTTAACAGTTTTTCGATATTTAAAGAAAACCTTTTGTCACAGCAGTGGTAATTTACTTTTTTATGAGTAACAATGCACACTAAACAGAGGCACAAAGAGGAGAACAGCAAATGTCAAACAAAACTTTGTTAAAGTCACAGTTACAGTTCGGGAAGAAAAATTAATGTGCAGTGAGTGGAGCTGGCTTCTTATCCTCAATAAACAGCCAAAGAATTGTACAGTGTCACACAAAGTGCAATAAATTAAAATGCAAATTAAACAATTCCCAGGTTCTGCCTGTAATTTCAAACTACATGTAGATGAATTTACAGCATCTCTGTCTCTTCCAACTTCTTTCTATAAGTCCGGGCATCATGAAGTTGCATGTTGCCCAGAAGCACAAGAGCTGTTCTCCTTCTTGCAAGGTTTTGAGCCATCTGTATCCTGAGAAACACATAATTTCAGCTCCTAAGGAGCCAGTAGAAATCCTCTGCAGAGTGCTGCAGAGGGAGCATGAGGGATTGTATGTGTTTGACCAAATGCAAGCAGAGGAGCTTGTGTTGCCAGAAGGACAACATCTTCCCTGCTGTCTCACCGCATGCAAGGCTCTGCACAGGGAGCAGATTCAATGCAGGGTCTATTACTTGGATCATACAGAACTTGCACAGCATCCCAGATTGGTCTACTGTTCACCTTTTTTTCAATAACCCATCTTACATACTCTTCTCCTTTTTCTCTTGTGTTTGCATCACTGGAAAGCTCCTGGAGCTTCGTACTTCTGTTCAACATTTTCAGAACACTGACATCACGCATCCCTGCTCTTTTGCCTTGGTGACACAGATGTGCTTATGCTTCAAAGTATAAGAACCCTAAGTGACTGCAAAGGCACGCTACTTATCATTGTTATTCCATTAAGAAAGGAAAAGTAAGCATTTATTTTCTCCCACTATTGTTCTGCACTGCAAAGCCACAGCTGACATGCTGTAGCCATTTTATATTTGTCATTTTTTGTTGGTGAACTCAGCTGCCTTGGAACTGCAAGTGTCAGCCCACAAGACAAACAGTGGCACAAATCAGAATAAGATTACTATAGAAAGTGCTATTTTATTCAAACTTTCTTGAAAGTCCAAAGTAAAAACAACATTTTTTCTTCCTGAAAAGGTGGTGGCAGGATAAGATTAACAGAGTTTCTGTTGCTGACCCCAGTTCCAAAAGCTGCTTTAGTATGAGCAAAACACTAAGCACACAGCATTAACAAGAGAAAGTGTTAACAAGAAAGAGAGAAACTAAAAAGTAGTCTTGGGTGGAAGGTGCATAATTCCTTGGGCATTCCAGCACTCCTCAGAGAGTTTTGAATACTTATAGAACTGATCAGACATCTGCCAGCACTTTTTGCCTTTGGACATAGGCATCTGTCAGAACAATAACAAATATGGTGTGGATTGTGTACTGCTCTGTTCCCACTGCATATGAGTGTCTGAGTAGCCATATGTGAAACAGCCTTGGAAGATACCTGGGTCAGTGTTCTGATGAGCCACATCCACTGTCACTGGGGAAAATTCACTCCCTGGGGTCTCCTCTGCCCTGTCCTCTCTTGTTTATGGGAGAACACTAGCACAGGAAGGGATCAGTGAATTCAGCTCTTGGGACACTGGCACACACTTTGTCAGCCTTCACAAGACATTATTAATTGTAAAATAAAAAAGCATAAAATTATGCTGGTCATATCCTTTGCCTCACAGTATAGCTGCCATGGCATACCTTCACAAAATACATGTTTCTACTGTGCTATGTGTTCCTATCATTGATGTTAGAATCACAGTATGGCCTGGGTGGAAAAGGACCACAGTGATCATCTAGTTCCAACCCCCCTGCTATGTGCAGGGTCGCCAACCACCAGACCAGGCTGCCCAGAGCCACATCCAGCCTGGCCTTGAATGCCTCCAGGGATGGGGCATCCACAGCCTCCTTGGGCAACCTGTTCCAGTGTGTCACCACCCTCTGGGTGAACAACTTCCTCCTAATATCTAACCTAAACCTCCCCTGTCTCAGTTTAAAACCATTCCCCCTTGTCCTATCATTATCCACCCTCGTAAACAGCCATTCCCCCGCCTGTTTATATGTTCTCTTCAAGTACTGGAAGGCCACAATGAGGTCTCCCTGGAGCTTTCTCTTTTCCAAGCTAAACAATCCCAGTTCCCTCAACCTTTTCCTCGTAGGAGAGGTGCTCCAGCCCTCTCATCATCTTAGTGGTCCTGCTCTGGACCCGCTCCAAGAGCTCCATGCCCTTCCTGTACTGGGGGCCCCAGGCCTGGACACAGTACTGCAGATGGGGCCTCACAAGAGGTCCTCTCCCTGCTGGCCACCTCTTTTTTAATGCAGCCCAGAACACCGTTGGCTTCTGGGTTGCAGGTGCACATTGCCAGCTCATGTCCAGCTTCTCATCTACTAGGACCCCCAAACCCTTCTCTGCAAGGCTGCTCTCAAGGAGATCTTCCCACAGTTTGCACAAATACCTGGGATTGCCCTGACCCAAGTGCAGCACTTTGCACTTGGCCTTATTGAACCTCATTAGACTTTCATGGGCCTACTTCTCCAGCCTGTCCATATCCCTCTGGGTGGCTTCCCCTCCTTCCACTGTATCTACCACACCACTCAGCTTGGTGTCATCTGCAAACTGCAAATTGAAGTCAACAATGTTCTTTGAACCACACTCCAGGTGCCAAGAAGGTGACTCACTCTCTGTCAAGGGCTACATGCTGGCAGCATGCTCCCAGCATGGCAGGCCACATGACAGTCAGCAGTCTGGAGCCTCAGCATACTGTGCCTGCAGTCCGGGGCAGCCCAGAGGAAAATATGCAACCACATAGAATGTGATAGAAAGTACCATCCATCTCCCACAAACTAGAGGGCAGTGGAATAGTCTGCAACAGTAAAATTGTAATGAAGAAGCTATTAAGAGAACATTTGAAAAGAAATGCTTATTTTTCATGTCCAGATGCTTATAGATATGCTGTAACAACACTTCAAAGTGTTGGGGTGGAAAGGGTAAGGACAGCTCAATTGGCTGCATACTTGAAACCTGAACAGCACTTGCAAGCTCAGACTATATTCAGTCAGGGAAGAACGATAAGGTTTTTTAGTGCACATGGGCACAAACGTTCACATAAAGTCCAGAAATGCATATAGGATTCCATTTCAGTTACTGAACAAAACAGATTCTGTCCTGGCATTTGTAAATGCAAAACATTTCTCTGTGCTTTACGCCTCACATAAAGGAGAAATATATCTTCGTGATAATGGCTTAAAAATTTTTATTAGTACAGGCAATATATGATCTCTTATGTCTTACATTCAAAGTAGGAGAATTAATGTCTTTAAGACAAAAGACAGCTAAAACTTAACAGCTGGTATTTATAATATTTATAGTAGTTTTATTTACATTTCTTAGGTCAAATGAGCAAAAGATTATAAGTCTTTTTCAAGCTTTGTTGTTTTAATCATAGGACAAACTGAAAGGAAGGACAGTGCTGTGTACCAGTTAGGATGCTTTCCCTTTCCTAGACAAATTTTGCATCTTTTCAGCTCCAGAATATCATAAATCCAACTTTAAAAATTACCAAAGGTCTTTGGAGTCTCTGGAGGTCCATGCTGACTGTAGGCTTTCCAGTGTTACATCCATTTACAAGAAAGGCACAAAAGAGGACCCAGGAAACTAGAGACCTGTCAGTTTAACCTCACCACCTGGAAAAGTTATGGAATATATCATAAAATATAGCATCATAGAATCATTAAGGTTGGAGAATTTTATTAAAATCATCTAGTCCAGTTGTCCATCTACCACCAATATTGCCCACTAAACACTAATGTCCTTAAGCGCTGCGTCTACCCTTTCCTTTCACACCTCCAAGGGATGGTGACTCCACCACATACCTGGGCAACAAATTCCAATGCATTATCACTTTTTCTGAGAAGAAATTCTTCCTAATATCAAGCATGAACCGCACCTGGCACAACTTGAAGCCATTCCCACTTATCCCGTCACTAGTTAACTGGCAGAAGAGGCCAACACCCATCTCACCACAGTCTCCTTTCAGATAGTTGTAGGAAGAGATAAGGTCTCTCCTGAGCCTCCTCTTGTTCAGACTAAACTGTCCTACTCCCCTCAGTTGCTTCTACCACTTGAGCTACAGACCCCTCACCAGCTTTGTTTCCCTTCTCTGGACACGCTCCAGGGCCTCCATGTCTTTCTTGTAGTGAAGGACCCAAAACTGAACACAGTATTCGAGGTGCGACCTAACCAGTGCTGAGTACAGGGTGATGATCACCTCCCTGCTCCTGCTGGTTACACTAGTTCTGATATAAGCCATCAGGACATGCTGCTGGCTCACGTTCAGTTGAGCTTTGTCCAGCACCCCAGGTCTGTTTCTTCTACACAGTCCTCCAGCCACTCTGCCTGTATTGTTGCATGGGGTTGTTGAGACCAAAGTGAAGCAACTGGCACTTGATCTTTTTGAACTTCATCCCATTGGCCTCAGTCCATCAATCCATCCTTCAGATCCTTCTGAAGGGCCTTCTTACCCTCAGACAGATCGATAGTTGGTGTCATTTGCAAACTTACCGAGGGTACCCTCAGTTTGCTCATCCAAATAATCAATAAAGATATTTTACATGACAGGCCCCAGTATCAACCCCTGGGAGCGATAGGTCGCTCATGACCAGTTGTCAGCTGGATTTAACTGCATTCAGCACCCTTGGTGATTATCCTGGGTGCCACTGAAAGGCACTTAAAGAACTAAATTGTTATCTGGCATAGTCAAAACGGTCCGTCAAGGGAAAGTCTTGCCTCAGTAATTTGATCTCTTTCTATGATAAGGTTACCTGCTTGGCAGATAAAGGGAAGATGATAAATTTAATGTTTCTGGATTTTAGTAAGGACTTTGATACCATCCCTTAAAGCACTCTTTTGGCTAAACTGCCCAGCTGTGAGACAAACAGGTTCCTGCTGTGCTGGGTGATGAACTGATTCAATGGCAGAGCTCAAAGGGTGAGTGGCCAGGGAGAAGCTCAGCTCCAAGAGGCCTAGGGTGCTGCTGACAGAAGGCTCAGCATGAGCCAGCAGTGTGCCCTGGTAGCCAAGAGAGCAAACTACATTTTGGAATTTGGGGAAAGGCATAGAGCTGCCAGGGGTGGTTCAAACTGGCCATTAGGAAAAACTTCTTAATCATGAAGGTGATCAAACACTGGAATAGGCTTCCTAGTGAGATGGTTGCTGCCTCATTTCTGACAGTGTTCAGGAGGCATTTAGATAATGCCCTTAACCTTAACATTTTGTTAGTCCTGAAGTGATCAGGCAGTTGGATTCAATGATCTTTGAAGATCCCTTCCCACTAAACTGTTCTATTATTTTGTATTATTAAAAGGCAGATTATGACAAGTCATTTGCAGTCCTGTGCAAGGTACCATTAAAAAAGATGCTCTGAAAAACTTGTGTCAGATATTGTGGATAATTTTGATCATCCAAGTCAAGAAAGAATTAACTCAAAAAGGAAAAGGTATAGAGGCTTTTTAAGATGAACAGGGGCTGTGAAGCCCTTTCATAGCTAAGCACATTGTTCAGTACCCCAAAGAGAGAAGTCAAGGACAGAAATGTCATCACTGCTTACCATTCATTACCTCATACCCTCATGTAATAGTCATACAGGAAGAAAATTATTTAATCTGGTGGATAATATTGGAAAATAAGGAGTGAATATAAACTGACTGTAAATAAACCTACCCAACAAACAAAAGGAGAGATCCATAAGAGAAGAAAAGCGTGGCTCTGAAACATTGTTCCAAGTGACACTGAGGAAAACTGAGTTGGACTGAAACTGTAAAATGTATTTTGGTAGTAGTGTATTACTGCATATGATGCCTCTGAGAAAAATAAATTAGACTCAGCACCAGAAGGTCCATACAATATGAAACTCTCCTAAAAAGCTATACAGGAAATATATCTTTCAATTCTTTATCTTTTTTTATTTGTAATGTCATAAATCATCTATATCTACTAGGAAACAAAGAGATTATCACCAGCACAGTGCTACAAATAACCTCAGTGCAGGAGCACTATAACAGGGTCATCAAAACCAGTTCCTAATTGGGCTATAGAAAGAGAAGGATTTTATTTCACAGGCAGCATCTTCCTACCACAACAATCTTTCAATGGCATATCTCCATGCAACTGAAATTCAAAGCTCAAAAAACAAATGCAAGTGTGAAATACATATGATTTATAGCAGATTTAGAGATTTCTCACCTTATATTTGCAAGATAGAAGACAATTTTTTTTCTGTTGCCAGGAGTTTTTACGTTGGGAAGGGGGAACAACAGAACCCTAGGTATGGGGCAGAACTACTTCAGACACATATCTTTCCCACTTCTTGACA
Organism: Tetrao urogallus; assembly: GCF_951394365.1. NCBI lineage: Eukaryota > Metazoa > Chordata > Aves > Galliformes > Phasianidae > Tetrao > Tetrao urogallus. The sequence goes on along the minus strand of NC_136813.1, from coordinate 124,927,793 downwards.
AGCAGCTCCATGGAAATTATGTGAGAGGTTATGTAGTGTGGTGTAACATTGCTTATCCTTTGAAACTACTCCTTAAGACATCACTCTGTAACTGAGTCAATCTCTACTCTGGAAGGTGAAAATTAAGCTGCCAGGAAGTGTGGTGATATAGATATGAATACCTTATTTTGTGCCAATCCAGCTGGCTTGGAGAATGCTCCAGGCTTGTGAAAGGAGGTCCTTTCTTTGCATCCCAGGCCACCTGCTTGCACCATTTAAAAAGAATGGAAATATCACAAATTTCTATAACTGAAGGAAAGTGATTAGAAAGGAAGGACAGGCAAATTTCAGAAAGGTTTCTCACTTAGCCATGTTTCCAGTAATTTTCTTTTTTTTGGGTCTACTTTATCCAAATGACGTCTCTGCAAATATGGGCTGCAAACTTCACAAGAACCCTTATTTCTATGGAGAATTAGTCTAACAGTTCACAGTGAGTCATTTTTAAATAGTTCAAGCTTTTATCTATTCATGAGGAATATTATGTCTTCATATTATTTACTAGCCAGAGCTATTCATTTTATGGCTATTTATCTATGAAGATTGTTCTCAAGTGAGTTCATTATGTGTGCCTATTATTTCAAATGCCAGGTTTACTGGTTCTTGTAACTGTATACTATTCCCTTAGCAACGCTCCTGACTGAATGAATACTACTACCCTTAAATTATCTTAAATAATATTTACTGGAAGTAATATTTAAATACATGAAGCTCCAAACATGATTCTGGAAATATTCTCTTTTTCTCAGGTTACAATTTGACACTTCTGTGAACACTCTAACAGTTCACTGTTGGTAATATTTAGAGTAAACAAGAAAGGTCCAAAAATGCCAAGACCCAACTTTGCTATCTTTTGTGATCAAATAAGACCAAAACTGTGGTCTATTTGACTGAGCAACTCTTCTGAGACCTTCACACATATTGATCTTTGATCCTAGCCACAAAATACAAGTCTCTGTGTGCGTTTTTTTCTTCTCAGGGCCAGAAGTGAAGAAATAGCTATTTCAGAATTTCAAGTATGGACCTCCTCTCTTAACTCTATGCAGCCTTCAAAGGCCACAAAATCAAGAAGGGCACTGATTACCTATCCTTTCAGTCCCCAGATGATTCATTAATTTTATGTAGGGAAGGAGCTACAGGAAGTCAGCTCCAGTTGATGAATTTAGAGAGGCAATGAATACAGAGAGGCATACTGTGGAAAACACAAACTAATTAAATCAATAGCAAAGATTCAAGCGACACTAACAGAGTAGGATTAGTAGTACAATAAAATTAGACTTACGTAGATATCAAGAATTTTTAGCTTGAATTTGAGTACAGTATGTTCCTGTGCACTGTCAGAATCCCAGCTGAGTTGAGCACAAGTTTCATTTTAAACTTGTAGAAGCAGTCTCAGAATTTTTCTGAGTGCAATTTGTAATTACAGCTAAATTGTAAATACAATTGTAAATACAGCTAAACTAAGATCACCTTCTTCCTCCTCAGCATGGAAACCTTAAGTAAGGCATATTAGTACCTTTCAGTGTTGGTTTTGTTTTTGTCTTTTTTTTAAAGCACTTGCAACACGGAAAGAAAAGTGCTATTTTGGCTTTTGCATTTATATTGTCATCCCTAAAAAGATCTCAGATTGTACAAAGACAATGTTTATACAGTGCAAGTAAGAGAATAGCAACTAGGTGTCAGTAAATAACTTGATCCATCCACATTCAATAACTGGTTAGGATCAATAGGTTCAAGAGCAATTCATAATATTTTGCTACACAGCAAAAGGCTTTGCTGGCTGTTATGAGTTACTGGAAATCACAGATTTTCACAGCTATGTTATAAATAGTAAAAATAATTTTGTACTAAGTCCAGGCATGATGGAATTTTCAACATTCCTTTAGCCTCTTCAGGTCAGAATATCTCATTTTTCCAAGAGCAGTTCAGAACCTCGTCTTCTCTCAACAATAAAATTTAGCAGAACCATGTAAGAAAAGCATTCCATTTAAAGATGCTTTTACTAATACATCATCAATTCCAGAGCAGCTGTGATCTTAAACAAGGAGAATCGTAAATTGTTATTTGTTCCTCCCATATAGGAATTACTCCCAGGTTCATGTCTTCTGTTTTCTCCTTCCCCTCACATTTTCTGTCAGCCCCCTTGGCAGCGTGTGTTGTACATACAAAGCACCAAGGGTCCACTCTTCAGGTTCTGCGGGTAGAAAACATCCCAAAGATCTAAAATCTGCAAACCCAAGGAGTAAAGATGAGCGGTGCTCCAGCTCTATCAAAACGGAGCTAAGGAACATATACTACTGACTCTATTCATATATCCTTTACCTTAACCAACAGTCTATATTTTTAACGCTATGTCATTGGGCTTAACTTTTATTTTATAGAGTGGTAGTTGCACAGAACAATGAGAAGAGGAATCATCACATTAGCATCTGTGAAATAATGGCTCATATGCCTACAGATTCATTGTCTTACACTAACAAATTGCAAAGCCCACAGAAGCTTTTGTTAATGATCTCTATTGAGGGATTGATGGTAGCAGGAATGGCTGGCATCTGCTGTTCCAGAAATGAACTAAATGAATTTAATTTCTTCTCTTGAAGAAAGTAATATCCAAAGAAGTATTGGACACAGTTTCTCTGTGACTCTCTTATTTTGCAGACATTCACATTCATTGCGTTGACAAGCTGGACATGCAAATATGAGGAAACTTGACAGCCTTTGAAATGGAAAATCTTAAGAAGCAGACACACAAAACAAACTGGAAAAGGACTGACGTACAAGTAACAGTACACTAGCACAAAAATGGAAAAAGGACAAGAACAGATAGAAATCATGCTATGATGGGTGGATTCATTGCTTGGATTTGCACTGTCTGTACACTGGAGGACTCTACTGAAAGTCATCCAACAGTCAGAATCTGGTTTTGCTTAGCAGCTGGTGCTGTCTAGCCAATTGATGCATGAGAAATTACATCTTATCACCTCAGTAACTCCCTGAAAAGGCATTTGGGAAAATACTAAGTTCAGTGCCTGCAGTAGAGATTCTCATTCGTACCTCTCTACTCCACTCTTGTGAGGCCCCATCTGCACTACTGCATCCAGGCCTGGGCCCCCAGCACAGGAAGGACGTGGAGCTCTTGGAGCGGGTCCACTAAGATCATAGGGCTGGAGCACCTCTCCTATGAGGAAAAGGAACAGGGCTTGTTTGGTTTGGAGAAGAGAAGACTCCGGGGTGAGAGAGATCTCACTGTGGCCTTCGAGTACTTGAAGGGAGCATATAAACAGGAGGGGAAACAGCTGTTTACAAGGTGGATCATGATAGGACAAGGGGGAATGGTTTTAAACTGAGACAGGGGAGGTTTAGGTTAGATATTAGAAGGAAGTTTTTCACACAGAGGGTGGTGACACTGCAACAGGTTGCCCAAGGAGGTTGTGGATGCCCCATCCCTGGAGGCATTCAAGGCCAGGCTGGATGTGGCTCTGGGCAGCCTGGTCTGGTGGTTGGTGACCCTGCACATGGCAGGGGGGTTGGAAACTAGATGACCATTATGGCCATTCTATGATTCTATGAACTCTGATAAAAGCAAACAACCTTCATCCCCCTTCACTTATACTTGCTTCTCATTGCTGCTTATTAAATAAAGTACTGCACCTGGGATATTGGGTCCTTTGTGTGTTTGAAATTGTATTTTGTTCTAAATTCTGAAGAATATAGCACTAAAATAAAAGACTGGAAAGGAGTTGTTAGTAGCCAGTATCCAGACATCTCACTGACATGAATCAGATCTTTGCAGACTCCTATTCACGTACACAGATGTTAAATTCTCATCTTCCCTTATGTACTCCCAAAGTACTAGATAACTACTACGGGTTAATACAACAAATAATTTAAACACATTCTTTCTGTATCCTACCTTCCCACCATAGGTGATTAAAGAAATAAACTAGGTTGTAGAGTTAGACCTCAGCTCCCTGAAAACTGACTTTCTATCCTGAAGTGATCACTCATATTTCAAAAGAAAATAGAGGATAGCAGTTAATATACCACTAGGTTCAAAGTCTTGGCGGAAATAAATAAACAAATATCACTGATATGAACAAAGCTGAGGTGATGGGTACCAACAGAATGATCCTTAATCATTTTAACTGCTCTTTATCCATTCATTTTATTTCATGTCCATTCCTATGTCTTCTTTTCCTTGATGTAGGGATTATAGTTTTTTTCCTTTTTTTCTTTCTTTTTTTTTTCCCCTCATAAATCCCATCTATTTTACCTTTAGAATTTTCTGGAAAAAATAAAATAAAAATAAAAAGGAATAATGCAAAAGCTACATCAATTTTGCCAGTAATATCAGGCATGCTAGAGCCCCATTCCGAATTTTTGTTTGGTGATGACTCATCTGATACCACACCAACTTCCAAGTCTGACAGATTTTTTTAGACAAGTGGTGACAGATGTTGTGGATCTGAGTCATGAAAACAGCCTTTAGTATTTAATATGGTAATGAGGAATTAAATTGCCTGAGGCATGGAAAATAATTGTTCATTTACACTGGAAACATATTGATGCAAAATAATAATAATAATAACAATAATAACAATAATCATTACAGCAATGGATCGACAAAACAATAGAACAACAGGCCCAAATCTACTAAACAGTGCGCTGAAACTTTAATACCTTCTCAAGTCAGTAATGTAGTTCTTGTAAGCTTGAATTCCTGGCCCACATCCAAAGTAGATAGAAGTAAAAAACGCAGCACCTTAAATTCAAACTTCTGTATGAAACTTCAGACTACAGTACCAAAAACGACTGTGAAAATAATGCTGTCATTATTAACTTTTTTTGGATCTTCCAGTTCAGAACGAATTACTCTGATCCAATATATTACCAGACATTTGCATGTAATTATTTTTTGCAGTTTTTCGTAGCAAATGTCATAGAGAAAGAACTGATGGAATTTGGGGAGTTCAGTTGCTTTGAGCTTTTATATTAAGCAGGGTTTATCTGCGATTATATTTGACTTGGAGCTGAACCTATTAATTAGATACAATGGAAGCTGTTTGTTTGATTGTGGAGCAATAAAGCTTTCAGTTTCTTACCAGGGAGTCAAAAGCATTATCATTTGTCACTATAATTTTCTTCCTCTTTATAGCAGGCAACAATAGATCTTGCTTGCAAAATGATGGGCAGCAGCTTTACTCCCCATCAGCGTCCCTTGCAGGGAACTGTAGGTGGTGGCACTGTTGACTATTCCCCCCGGTTCTGGATGCCTTCCATAAATAATGAAATGTCACTTCCATGATGCTGGCTGTACAGTAAACAATAAAATAACTCCTCCACCAAACCTCCCTGGCAGAAATCCGCTGTGGCTGAGGACTCAGAGAGAATGCCTTCAGGCTTGAAATAAGGAGCTGTCAGTCTCTGGGTCACTAACTGCAAATGGACACACATCAGCAAAAAAAAGAGTATCTAGCAATTCACAGAGGAATTTGGAATTGTTACTCCTTCCTCTACTTCAGAGATCATCTTCCCAAAACAATTTTCCATGGATTTTATTTGCCATTTACTTCCTTTCTTCCTGGAAAGGAAAATAGACACCAACAGAACAAAAACAAGCAAACAACAACAAAAACAAACAAACAAACAAAACCACACAGATTTTGCACTGTTGATTTTGGACAGCTTTGTCCACTTTTTATTTCCCCCTCCTTCTTTTCCAGTCTAATTAAAGGAAAAGTAAAACACAGAAAGCTTTCAAAAAACAGTAGATGCTTTCAACAGTCATTTTGTGAGACAGTAGTTTTTCAGGAAGTGCTGTAACTGAAATGCAGCTCCCAGATAAAAGAAGAGACACTGATTTGGAGAAAAATATATTGGTCAAACAACCAAGGCCTAATGTCACCACATGCTCACGGGAGCCATCAGATTCTTGTGATTAGCGTGTGTAAGAAACAAAGCAAAGGTATGTTCAGTGAGGGGAGAAGATACGTGCTCCATCTGCCTCAGAGCAATCAGATGGCAGAAGCGACTGACAATACTTTTTTCTAAGCTGCATGGTACTCTGATCATAGGAAGAAAGACAGGGAACACTACTGGAGGAGAGCTGAACATGTAACATGGAGTAACGTTGAAATAAAAGGAACATATTGTACAACTAAAACAGATACTAGTGCTATAAGGAGATGGTCTGAACTAGAACTGTATTCCATTCATTCGCTAAAAATAATGAGTATTTGGGGATTATGTAAAACAATTCTTTTCTCCATTAAGGAAAACACAAAATCAGCTTATACCACATGAAACAAAGCAGTCAAATAACACCTCCCTTCTCTCCTGAAATCTTCTTTCTGTTCAAATAAAACATACTGAGGAAAACATTGCAAAGAAAAGGAAATGTTACAATATTTCCACTAGAAAAAGAAATAAAACAGGCAAAATCTAGTATGGAAGTGAGTTAATTTTCTGAAGTTAACATTGGAAGTAGAAATTGTTGTCATCTTTATTTTGCCCCTAAGATATTCTGATTTAAAAAAAAAAACTCAGGAAATCATTTAACTCGATAATAAGAAAAAATTCAGCATATAATTTCTGGACAATATTCAGACTGTTTATGTTCATAAAATCCCTTCTGGTTTAACCCTTGTATCATTGAGCTAATGCTTTATATATTCTATCTATATATTCTTTCAAATGTGTGTGATTGGGGTTCTAGTTATTTTCTAAGGATAGAATTATGTGGCTGTATACTTATCTTTATCAAGGAATTTTCCTATTCAGTTAATCTATACCTATGGGGTTTTTTTGGATGCATTTGACTGTTTCATAATTTGTTTGCATCTGTGAGATACAAAAAAATCCATTTTCATCACTGAAGTAAGCTATGACATTCCTCAGTTTTTATCATTGTTTCAATCACTTCTCAAATGAAGAACCCAAAACAACACACTTTCCTCACATATGCAATATACAGTAAGTTACAAGATCATCTTTAATTCGTTATTCACTGTCGTTCCACAATACCAATTGAATGCAACCTTTTTTCTCATATAGAGTACTGTCAGCATTTTATAGCCTAAAATTTCAACAGAGATGCTCCTGGCACATAGTAGTTTTGGTACATAATCCCCTGTCTCTTCAGTAAAAGGATAAGACAGGATGTGCATCACTATGCCAAGTGACAATATTAAAGTTTTATTAGATGTAACCAACGGTTGTCCTTCCTTGTTGAAGCAAGGGATTTCTTTACCTGGTAAGGTATTTAACAGGTTGCGGCTTGTCATTAGTGGAGAACAATTCCCTCTATAGCAAACCTCCAAAATTTATAAACTCAATAAGGTCATCAGTTACCCTTGTGCAGAGATTTCTGATGGATTCTTCACTCATGAAATAAGAAGTAAATGCATTTAAGCCTGCAGACACTTCTACATCTTTAAAGATGGTGCTGGTGGAGAACAGTCTTTACATGCTCACATAGGGCTGGCTAGCTTAGATTACAAATAGGCATAGAAATGACTTCATGTCTCCTGTCCATCACATCGGTAGTTCTCCTGTCATGCATATTTTCCTGTCCTCTCCAGCTGCCACTCCATTCAGAGTCAAAGAACATAACTTTCTGATGGGAAAAAGGAAATTAAACTACTTTAAAATACAGTAAAAACTTTCAGGTAGCTTTGTTCATTTGAAAAAATGAGCACCTCTCTTCTGCACTGCTTTCATTTTATACTCAGTTCTGATAAGGACTATAAAATTACTTGCCATTTTGTGATAAGTGCATCATCACTGACATAACACAACGTAACTAGACAGACAAGCACTCTATAGCTCACACAAAGCTTTGAGAGCACTTTAGGAGAGCTGTTCCGTCCTAAAATCAGTCTGAATGCAGTCACTGAAAAACAAGCCATAAATGGCTCTCTCAGCTAAATTTATTCAGGTTGTACATCAGATGTTGCTCTAAACTTCAAAGGAGAGGAAAAGATGAAACACAAGTCCTCAGTAAGCATTCACTGACGTAAAAGAGTATATATCTAAACAGGTACATTTTGAGATGATGCATGCACAGTTTAAAGGTGAGACTTTTCATCTTTGCATTGTCAGTGTTCCTCTGTAAGTAAATACCCTTCATTCCATCACCATCTTTTTTAGAGAGATCTCTGAATGATAAAGCTTACATCAGTGTAATTCCTGCATGGTTGTATTAGAATATGTGAAGCAACAGATAACAGATGACATTTCCACTTCATGCTGATTTTTGGTGAAGAATGAGCACTGAAGCAGTTTCTGTTGTAGACATTTTGATTCCTACCACATGAACTTGCATCTTTTACCTTCAGAAGAAAAAAAGAAGGAAAATAGTTTCAAAAGTAGGATACACTAGCAGAGAGACTCATTTGTCATTTCAAGCAAGAGTCTGCAGGAACAGTTAAGAATTTATGAAGTTGTTTGCCATTTTAGTAAAAGAAAAACTAACAAACATATGGCCTAAGTACGTCTCATCTCCTAGTTTTGCTTTGGAGGTTTTGAGTGACTTTGCCATTAGTGTTGAGCCATGAAGAGAGAGAAAAATATATGCTTTCAGGGATTTCCTATAGCTTGCATCAAAAGCAGCTGCAATAAAAGTTGTTCTTGTTCTTCATTTCTTATTAATGAATAGTGAATGGTAGCTAACAAGTAAATTAAAAAAGACAATGAAGAGGCATTCTCCTACTCCAGCCAACTGCCAGAGATGATGTAATGGAAAAGAGAGACATTCATCATTTTTTCAGGCATTAGACACTTTTCAACCTCATATGTCACTTGCAGGTGAATTAAACAGAAGAAAACAACATCTGCTTATTTCTTAGAGATAACAAAACACTATTATTAGGATAAAAAATATTGATGAAGTCTCTTTTCCAGCAAAAACCTTGTTTACTTTTAATATATCTGAACAGTACAAACAAGTTACTGAAAACCCTTATTTTTTTGTGTGAGTTTCTAAGTGGGAAACTGAGCTTGTGAAAAAAAACATATTATCTAATTTCTTGGCCTTCATGTTTTATGAAATTATTTTTATTGATTCAAACAAATTTATTTCTATGATGACTTTTATAGAAAATGCTACACCAATGAAAGCTGCTAACATGGACATTACTACATGAATAAAGATATACTGGTTTTGGCATTTGCTTTCTCTTTCACAGAATCACAGAATCACAGAATTGTAGGGGTTGGAAGGGACCTCCAGAGATCATCGAGTCCAACCCCCCTGCCAAAGCAGGTTCCCTACACCAGGTAGCACAGGTAGGCATCCAGGCAGGTCTTGAACATCTCCAGAGAAGGAGACTCCACCACCTCCCTGGGCAGCCTGTTCCAGTGCTCCGTCACCTCACTGTAAAGAAGTTCTTGTGCACATTCGTGCGAAACTTCCTATGCTGCAGTTTCTGGCCATTTCCCCTTGTCCTGTCTCCACTCACCACTGAAAAGAGTCCGGAGTTCTCTTTCTAGAAATAGGAGAAAGAGTTCTCTTTCTAGAAATAATGATAATTCCTGTAGGGAATAGCTGTGTATCAACTGTCCACATACAAAAAAGTAGATGATTTATTCACTTTAAGTGAATTAAAAAAAAAATAAAAATCCATACCATGTTTTCAAGAATGTGTTTATAAAACCTGTTGCAACATACCCCAAGGGCTTTTGGGCTGCTATTTTACTTAGGATTTAAGCAAGGTGTGGCCATCCTGCATGACCCAACAAGTTCCATATCAAATTTGGTGTGCAGTTATAAGCTATGAGACATAGGGCACAAACACTATAACCAAACCAAGGGAAGAGTATTACTCCAGAAGGGTACACTTTCTAGCTAACATAAAATCTTCAGAACTCTCACCTCCTCAATGTGGAATAATCCCTCAGCAGCAGTGTTGCTGGGTTCAGCTTCCCCCAGCCTTTAATTAGAAAGACAATCTTTACAAGATCAAGACTATCAAGACACAGTAGGAACTGTGGTTAGGTAAAACAGCTGAGAGAAGCAAAGCTGACTGTTAGTGCCAGATGCCATTCATTGCCAATATGAAATTGCTTCCATAATTCTTCAAAAGATGGGATTTTAATTACTAATAAAAAAAAGTTTTTTTCATTTTTGTTAGTACTGAACTTTTTCAGGCCATACAGCCTAGAGATGGAAAACGAGCATACAAGGATAAAAAAAGGATAACCAACATGAGTTGCTGAGGGAAAAGAAATCAACGGGAAATATCAACTAGGAAAATAAGATTTGCTTGAGGAGGCAGGTGGTAACATAAGTAGAAAGAAATGTACCAGGAAGAAAAAAATATGAAGCTATTTTTTTGTGTTTTTTCTTTTTTTGTTTTGCTTTGTTTTGTTTTGTTTTGTTGGTTGGGTGCTATTACTTCAGCTTTTAGATTTCAAAATTAGCTAATGTATTTGCCATGCAGGTCATGGTGCCCCATACCATAGTGCAGCAGTCTTCAACAATTTGCATTCTGCTGTGATCCAGCAGTCTTTATCTGTGACAAATGCTGCCCTCCTCATGTGCTTCAAGAACTATGAATTGCATTATCTTCTAATCAATTGAGCTTCTTTTAATCTTTAGCACAGATGAAAAGTTTTCCAGTAGTACAATTCACTATCTTTAACTGATAGCAAAATAGTACTGTCCGTGGGTCTGAACATCCCCAATCTCCTTTCATGAGTCAGAGTTATGATAACTCAGTTAAATGAGAAGATTTGGTGAGGACAGGTTTGAAGTAAAGATTTTGAGAGTTAGCAGCCCCAAAGCTTTGGAAAGAATTATAAATGAGAGGAAAAAAGTATATTTAAAAGAAACGCTTAAAATTGGCAGGGAATGCAAGAGAAAAATCAAAAGCAAAAAGTGGCAGAAGAAGTTTTAATATTCTACAAGGATTACTAGACAGTAAAGGTTGATTTAGGTATATTGAATTTAATCAGATTTTCCGCCCACTACACTTCCATGCATCATTTAGGTTAAGTTCTCATATAGCTGATAAATGAATAGTACAGTAGGATCTCTGCTATGTGATAGAAATACCTGAATTATCAGGCTGGATCAGTTTAGTGGCATTTCATCCAGTTCCCTTTCTCCAAGCAAAGTTTCAAGCATGCTGAAAAGCATGAAGAGAGATACTCTCAAGTTACTCATGCTACAAATAACACAAGCAGAATAGCTCTATGAATACTGCTGTTTTTTTGTTTTTTTGTTTTTCGTTTTCATAAACAGAAGAGTAGAGAGAAGAACTGCCCGACTTTAAATGCACTGATAAATACATACCAGCTCATGGCAGAAAATTCATTGCTTTCCAGCTCAGACAGAGATATTAATTCCCTTAGCTCTCATTATTCCTGTTGCCAATAAGAATTACTGCGAAGCATCAAGCATGAATTTTTGTTTATTATTGGATGCTACTCTTTCTGACCAGACTTGTGAATGTTCTTTTAAGAAGGAAACAATAAATCAAGCATTTTCATTACAGAGAGGACTTCTAGATCTCTGCTTCATTAAAATAAGTAAATGCCCTGTTCTCTCTGCCTAGAAATCTACACCAGCAGAATTGGTGCCATTTAGGCTGAAACTCTTTATGCAGAGAAAGAGAACATGGCGATTTTCTGCAGTTTGTTTGTATTCCTTTGTATCTAAAAGGGTCATATGGAAGGCATTAGAAGGCACATCCGTGCCTCAGCCATTTAGAAACATTTATGAGACTTTTATCAAGGAATTTGCTTATTTCCTTTTTAACAGTGCAAATATACTCACTTCTCAGAACACAAGCAAGCTCCAGAAGCGCTCTCCCAGCAATGAAATGTTTCCTCAGTTTTAAAGTCATTTCCTACTATTTTTCCATTTTCTAATGGGACAAGCTGGACTTACTGTATTTAAGGACCAAACAGTGAATGTTACTTCCAAAAGGGATTATTAGATTGCACTAGAGTAAAGTTAGACAAAGCCTATTTTTTTTAACTTTCAAAATATATTTCATGGTTCACAGCACACTACCTGACAAATTGTTTTAATATCAAAATCAGGAAAAAAGGTAGATAAAAAAGTTATAATCAATTCAATAGACTGATGCTCTGAGGACTGTGTTACAGGCAGATCTCAGTTGTTTTTTCTTTCTGCCATTTGGTGTTTAGGTTGCTGGAGAGATGAGACAGACTAGAGTAAATGCTGCTGTGGAATCAAAGATGGCAGATGTTTTTGTCTGAGAGAACTGCATCTTTTAATTCTTATTTTTTTCCCAATTCAGTTCCAAGGAGATGCTGAAACACTGAAAGTGTTTCAAATATAAGGAAGAAGACTGAATAAATTAAAGAAGTGTGAGTACTTCTCAATTGAGTTCAGAAATAAATGTTTGCGCCTCACCTTCCAACCAGAGCTGAGGAACAAGTGGCTTCTTCATCTCATGAAACTGAGGTTTACATAAGAGTATAATTCAGTAACAAGTTGAAACAGAGAGCTTCCAGCACTGAAGAATGGAAGGAAGAAAGCCAAGAGACCAAACATGTATAGTTAGGTTACTAACATACTTATGCATGTCTCAATCCCCTTCAAAATGCAATTTAGACCAGGAATTTCACCAGGGATCCTTAATATCTCATCTGATTGCTCCAGATATCTAATTCTTCGTTATGACATGAGAATGATGCTCTCAGTTTGGTTATAAATAGAAATTCTCCTTGATGTTAATCTGAACTGTCCAAGCTTTCACACAAAAGCTCTGTTGTTGCTTACTAGAAATAACCTTTCTAATAAAGCTTATTCTATTAATAAGCTTGCACCTCTTTTTAAGTATTAAATAGGTGCCAAAATTTATAAATTAAAGCCCTTCAGTAAATACAGAAAAATAAGCAGAAAAAATAAGTCTTACATCCATTTATGTCTACATTTGAAGACAGGAATGTGTACAAGAAGAACTGTTTCTCAGAGTAGCACAACTGTTCCAATGGAATACTTCAAAAACTGAAAATTGTACAAGGTCCTGCCTGTAGATGCATATTGTTGACATGTACATTTGTGCAAAAGTATGTAACAAATCAGGGTTTTTTTGTTGTTGAGCACTGGATTGCCTTTGCTAAATTTTATCCTCATCCTTTAGACTGGCTATGATAGTACAGACTTGCACTTAGGAAGACTTTTTTAGCTGTGTGCATTCAGCACCACACTCATGGTTAGACAAGTAATTAAATACCTTGCCAATTAGGTATGCAGTGTCAGAGCACAAATGTTTTGTGAGGAGGCTCCTAACATTCATACATTAAACTCTGCTTTAAACATCCTCTTTGCTCTCGAAAAGTTCCTTACTTCAGAAGGCCACATGGGGTTGTAAGTGCTGGTTCCATTTTTATTGCTGGTATACCTACTTCCAAGGTAGGTTGTCCAAAGATCATCCTTATTCTTTTCAATAGGAAAAAGAAAAAAAGCAAATCAAGCATAGATAAAACTTTTCAGCCTCAATAGCAAAGCTTTTACCAGCTCAGGATAATCTATGTGCCACACTTTGGGGAGTGTCAGAACCGTCTATAAAAGCTTAAGAGCAGCCCTATAGCTGGAGATTATATTCAGGAATAAATGATACAGAAATATCCACCATTTTTAGAAAGAAAACATGAATCCATAGACAGGCACAATTTATTTCTAGGGTCCTCTCAGAGAAGTTAATGTTAGAAACTTATCAGTATTGATCCTAGAACACGAGTGAATATACAAAATCATTAACTCAACTGAATTAAGTCTTTTTCATAGAATCATAGAATCATAGAATCACCAAGGTTGGAAAAGACCTAAAAGATCATCCAGTCCAACCGTTCACCTATTCCCAATAGCTCCCACTAAACCATGTCCCTCAACACAACATCCAGCCTTTCCTTGAACACCCCCAGGCTCGGTGACTCCACCACCTCCCTGGGCAGTCCATTCCAGTGCCTGACCACCCTTTCTGAAAAGTAATACTTCCTCATGTCCAGCCTGAATCTCCCCTGCCGTAGCTTGAAACCGTTCCCTCTGGTCCTATCACTAATGACACGAGAAAAGAGGCCGACCCCCAGCTCACTACAACCCCCCTTCAGGAAGTTATAGAGAGCAATGGGGTCTCCCCTGAGCCTCCTCTTCTCCAGGCTGAACATCCCCAGCTCCTTCAGCCTCTCCTCATATGGCCTGTGTTCCAGACCCCTCACCAGCTTTGTTGCCCTCCTTTGAACACGTTCCAGGGCCTCAATATCTTTCTTGCAGTGAGGGGCCCAAAACTGGACACAGTACTCGAGGTGCGGCCTCACTAGTGCTGAATATAGGGGAACAATCACCTCTCTGCTTGCAATGCTGTTTCTGATGCAAGCCAGGCTGCCATTGGCCTTCTTGGCCACCTGGGCACACTGTTGGCTCATGTTCAGCCGAGCATCAATCAATACCCCCAGGTATCTGGGGTATCTGTGTCCTTTGAAGGACACAGATAGTTTCAAGAGCTATAGTAGATGAGGCTGTGTCACAGAAAATGAAGTTATTTATTTATGAAAATACAAGTTAAATGACATAAGATTAAGGCAGAATAACATAACTATGTATTAGTATTAGTTCTTCTTACATTCAGACAGAAGTTTGCTCGTTCCGAGAACCACTGAGTTGGCTTAGTTTAATATCTGAAACTGAGCACCTAAATATTCTGCAATTCCTTATCTAATCTCCAGAAGTAATGAGTTTTACCTAAAAGGGCTTAGTACTTACGTACTTGTACAGAGCATTTGTGAACAGGCTGCCGGCCCAAAATCCCATCATACGGATTTACAATTAGACCTTGTATGATTTTATCTCCTCACATACTGCCGTGAACTAAGCAGCTGGTTTGTCATTTCTATTTTACAATTGAAAATATCAGTCCAAAATCCTAACATCACAATTTCTTCAACATGGCTAAGGAATCTTGCCTCTGCTCTCCAAATTGCAAAATGTAATATTCAGTCTCCAGTGAAAAAAAATGTAATTTCAAGTTTAGAAAGCAAGCCTACTTCTTCATGGACAATTTATTAAGTAAGAAATTCACTTAGTGTCTGTGAATTATTTAGGCAAACATTCATAACTTTTTGTGCCTTTCCTGAGGATGTACAGTACCTGAACAGATTGTTAACATCTGTAAGAAGGGGTTTGCAAAGGAAGAAGAATGTAACTTGATTGAGGTAGCCCTTTTGTGCTTTCCTTCAGCATCAGGTGAAGGAAAGACCATATTCAGAGCAAAGAACACAGAGAAGCAGACATCTTCTTCTCTCTCTCTCTCTCTCTCTCTCTCTCTCTCTCTCCGTTTTCTGGCGAAAGATGCCTCAGACTGCCATGAAGCCCTGGCTTGGATTTGCCCTCCTGCAGCTTCCCAACCTATTCCGCTGCAGCTCAGCACAGGATCAGACTGTACACTGATCTGATGAGCTAGGAGAACAAACATGACAAGAAACCTGGTAGACTCACAGGTGAACAGCAAAGCAAACAGGTGATGGTCTGGAAAAATGGAATGTCGGTAACAGAAGAAAACAAAGAAAATAAGAAGGGAACTAACATGCAAAGAATAGAGAGCAAGAAAGAGGATAAATAAAGGGTGGGAGAAAAAGAGGAGAGAGAGTGAGTGCATCTTCAGCACAGAAAAGGGAAAAAATAAAAATAGGAAAAAATATTATTAAAGTAAAAGGAAAAAACAACGTAGTGCTCCAAGCTTTATTAGAGTAACTGCTAACAAAGCCATCCTAATTCACAGTACAGTCATAAAAATAGATATTGGTACAAGTATTGTAGAGGGTTGGTCAAAGTCCTCCTGTGCCAGGTACACTGGTGTCTTGTCATGTCTGTGCCCTGCTCGTGCTGGTGGGACACGTCATCACCTTGCCTGCAGCTTCTGCTCTCAAATGCCAACAACAGCCCGCTTAGGATTTTCTTTTTGTTTTTCTTTTTTTTTTTTTGAGTCTTTTTAATGCAAAGGGGAGTGGCAGCTTTGTCAAAAAGGATTAAGATTAGAACTGAAAAAAAGAATTACGAATTTAAACTGACCTTGGTGATTTCAAACTGCATAATGAGGACAATCCTGATAAAGATGCTACACAACTTCAGTCACTTGAATGTGTATTCACATGCTATGTTAATGGCAGTGTTATCTTGCATTTACATCTGCTCCAAACTGCAGAACTTGAGGTTTAGACAGTATAAGACTTCATGTTCTAAACCAATTGAAGCCCAGTCTTGGGAGTGTACATCTGCAATGTAATTAACTGGAGTTAATTAATCTCGGACAGCCCAAATAACTTAAAATTGAAAAAAAAAACAACAAAGAACAGAACAGTTTCTTCTACAAGAAACATAATGTAGCCAACATAACAGGTTTTTATGGTGACAAATCTCATCATGGAGAACACTTCACAATGCAAAAATAATTAACAGTAGGACAAGACATGCTCAGGTCACCTTTTGTATGCAGATGAACAGAATTTTCATACTTTTCTTTGTACCTTTCTTCCCTATCCAGGGAAAATTCAAGATACTAAACAACATCCTGGATCATCACTACAGGAGGAAAATCTGAAATTTCTCTACACAGCAGGGAAAAAATTATGAAACTGGAGAAAGGTAGGATACGTAAGAAGTGTAAATGCAAGGTAAAAGTAAGAAGAAAGCACAAAACTGGAATGAGTGACTGGCACATGGCTGGGGGCATTCAGGACTGGGTCAGGACCTCCCTTCTATTTTCCCTCTGATACAGAACAGCTGCTGATGCTAAGGAGAGAATACAAGCAGAGAGGATGGATACTTATCCGTATACACTTTCTATAAAACACACATGACTTGTTTAATAGCCCTGAAATCAGTTTGCTTAATTTCATTCGTCTGAAGCTTGCTGAACAAAAATATTTCTCTGTTCATGTGCTTATAACTTGCAAATCATGCGTAAAATATAGCGTGGTCCTGCTCAATGTCCAGTTATATATTCTGAGCCTCTTTGCACTGCCTCCATGGATTGCATCTCTCCCACATGAAGCCACTCAGTGCTGATTTGGCATGTTATGGATCTGCAGGATAATTTCTATCTTCTCATGGTTGATGTCTGTTTCCCAATGGAGCCATTATTTTACCAGCACTTATATTTCATCAGCAGTTTGTTTGCAAAAACGAATGTGAGTGTAGTTCTGCTGCCCTGAGGAGGAAGGAGAGTGAAAAGAAATTGTTCACGCTGGAATTGTCCAATCTTGTTTCTTTCTCCCCTTACTATTTGTGGTTTTTATGACATAGTAGCTGATAATAAATTGTGTTTATATACATGAAACAGTAGAACAGTGGAACAGACTGTTCTGTAATTTCTGAATGAGTTGCACATGGTTAGGCAGATGCATGGCTTGCACTGCGGTGATTCACAAGGACAGAGTGAGAACAGAGTAAATGGGCAGCAGGGAGATTCCCAGGCAAATAATCCCTGTTTACATGCAATCACTGAAGCTAAGAGATAAACAGCTTTATTTTAATCAGAAAGCATGAAAAGTTTATATAGAGTGGATGCATTTATTAGACAGATAAATCCCTTTATGAATCCCAAATCCCAGTCTGAGAGTCACATTATAAAAGAACAAATGGGTCCTTGATGCTAACTGGGCATTATGGTTTCTACTGGGACAGAGTTGATTTTTTTCATATGTTTGGTATGATGCTATGTTTAGGCTTTAGGAGAAAACCAATGTTGATAACACATTTATGCTTTTGTTGTGCTGAGCAGTTCTGCACAGAGCCAAGAACTTAAATGACTTAAATGAATCACGAATCAAGGATGTTTCAGTTTTTCAGCTTCTCATAATGTCCTGCCAGCAAATGGCTGAGGGGGCACAGAACTAGAACAGCTAACCTAAACTGCCCAAAAGGGTATTCTACACCATATGACATCAAGTAAAAAAGCTATAAAACTTAGGGGAGTTGGCCAGGGGGGCAGCCACTTGTCAGCAGGGACTGTCTGGGCATCAGGTGGGTGGTGAGCAATGACGTTATGCATCACTTGCTTTGTAAATGTATCTCTACGTTGACATAGTTGATTCAGGACACAGGGCAGCATTTACACAAAATCTATTTCCATGCTTGCAGGGTGTTTACTACACCAGCTTTTGGTACCAAAGAGATTAAGAGCATCGCAAACATTCCAGTTGGCTTGAAGGCAGTTTTCTCAGCCTACAGCTGGTCAGAATTGGGCTCCAAGTGATACCAATTAACATAAGCTTGCTGAATATGTTGATTATTGGAAAAGCAATTCACAGGAAGCATTGAGTTTGATGCATTTTCTGTGGTTGGTTTTTGTTTTTTTTTTAAAGATTAAAGATTGCAATATGTTATCATTTTTCAGTGAAGAGGTTCCTATGTTTCTATTCCAACTTAGGGAAGATTTTTTATTTACTTGAGATAAAACACTAGAAAATCACATTTGTAAGTTTTCTGCACAAGAGGTTTTTTTCACTTCTCAATACTTCACTTTCATGATACTTCTTTCCCACTCCTCCTCCCCTTTTATTTGGTTTTTGACAGTGTCAAAGTCTGAGGGCAGCTCTTCCATGGCAAGAGAAAAGCATTCCTGTGTTGGCTTCAGCAATCCCTCAGCAGAATCGGGGATTTCCTTGTCCAGTGATACAGAAGGAGCACGCAAAGCCCACAGCTGAGTCTCTGTCTCTGTCTCTCTCTCAGCCCTGTCTCTGACATACTGTAAAATGTTTTTTCAACAGCCAGAGGACACTCAGATAGGGACAGGTCCCAAGTCTCTTCTCACTAGTAAACTGTTTTATATCAAAGACATTTTAGAGCTGTGCTCTGAAACAGGCAGCACAGGAAATCCCTAGGATCTGATGATGCTTCACAGAGCACTGTGACAGAAGTTATTTGCAACAAGGGACGAGTATTGTTAATCCTATGTCATCACTGGGAAACAAGTTCACACTGCAGCCACACAGCAGTTATTTTAATGAAAAAATAGCAGCATTTTCCACATTTCTCTAAAACAAATCAGGCAGATTCAGTTGCATAAGACCCTTTATGTTATCCTACCAAATCATCACAAGATACACATGCAGTAAGAGAATTAAGTACACGATTTTTCTATGTTAACTCTTTTCTACCATTGTATCTCCCTGCAGCTAAACGCTGACTGCAACGATGGGTTCCAAAGCAGAAACAAACAAGCAAAAGGCAATCTCAAAATGAAGTTTCTATTCAGAAGAATTATGCATGATAGAATACAGGGCATATAACTGCATACAGAAGAGAGAAAGGAAGAGTATCTTGTTTACCAAACCAAATGTCTTTTTGCCACATATGTGCTTGCAGGCTGGCTGCCATCTATGGGATCCACTAGTGGCAGTCAGATCGATAGAGAGCCTCTTCCTGCACTGCCAGTGTCCTCTGAAGCTGGACAGAAATGCCACAGTCCAGTGCATAGAGCCCAGCATGGGCCTCATCACTGCACTGCTCATCAATAGGCTCATTGACAATATCACCAGCTGGTGTGGATAAGAGGCCTGAAGGGTGCTGGGATATGAAGATAAGGGCACTGCCCAGGGGCAGGAAGACAGCCCCACAAGTGCCTCCTCACTGCAGACACTCACCCCCACTGTCTCACCCTCTGGCATACCCACAGGTCCAGATGTGGAGAAGCTCCCTGCAAAATCCACTCTGGTCCTTCATGGGGGGTGCTGGTGAGCTCCCCACTGAACGCAGCTATAGCAAAGAGGAACAGCCCTGGGACAAGCCAGGGCAGGAAGCAGCAGGTCCCAGTGCCCATAGCTGCAGCTGTAGTTGCAGATGTTCCAGTCCCAGCTGGGCATGAAGTGATCCACTGGAGCAGCCCACGCCCTAACAAGTGGCACTGTGGCAATGTCCAGGATGCTCCCCTGTCCTCTGAGAGGTCACCCTCTTGGCATCTCTAGCAGATCTGACACTTGTTTTTAATTAAATCAGATAAATAAAATTTTAAAAATGACTATTCTACCGACAGTCTTCTTCTTACCCAAAACAGAGCTGGTGCTGCCATGAGCATGCTGGTTCTATGTGGAGGTAGTCAAAAGTTGTGCTCATGTGGCACTTAGGGGCATGGCTTAGTTAGTCACTAACCTTTGGTGCACAGATTTCAAAACTGTTGAGTTGCTTGCGCTTCACTGAGTGTGGAAGAATTGTCTGGGCCTGCATATAAAATATATGATATAGTTAATGCACGTAAGTAACAAAACTTCTTTTTTTAAAGTATGTTTTTTATTAAAACATAAATAGAAAATACGAAAAACAGAATACCAGTGGGCTAACTGACCTTGTTTTTGTTAAATCAATGCATCAATCTGATTCAGTAGCAGTGGTTGCAATTCTTAATGAGCTCTCAAGGAGTTCGTCAAATACATTTGATAAAATCCTACTCTTCCTTTGTTCATCCTTGAAAAGAGTTGTTCACAAATGTACATACTGTCGAAAAGATGACATGAATAAGGAGAGATTATGAAGCGAGGGATATTTCTATTTGGTAACACAGGTCTTCTAAAAGTCTGGTAGAGACATTATCATATTTTTGAGCTGAATGCATGATTGTAACTTCATACGTTCCATTTGAAAATGTGCAGATTTAGATTGTAATGTATTTAGATTGGCTGAAAATGAAGTCTCAAACACAAATTGATGATCTTTTCAGCACTCTGGAAACTTATTCTCAAATTCCATTATCTAAATAGAAAGCACAGCTGCCTATTTTTTTGCTATTTACAGGGTTTTGTTTAGCCACTGTACCAAAAAGCATACAGTTATTTGTCGTAACTTGAGTTAGCACTGCACTGCCCTCCCTGTGTCGTTGTTTCAGCCCAGAGAGTGCTCATCACACATTAATATTCAGTTGGTGCAGAGTGATGGGTGCATGCCATGGGCTGCTAGGTGAGGCAGAGCTGCTGCCATGGTGGCACGGGGTGGGAGGTGGCTGCAGGATGGTCTGGGCTGGGCCACATATGGACTGTGAGCCACAGGTTGGGCATGCTTGCCTTCACTGGTCCCTGTTAGACCTAAGGAAATTCATTTTAACAGTTGTCTTTATTCTTAGTAGAATTTCAGGAGTGTGTTAAACATAAAATGAAGGGAAGGCACTAATCTATTTCAATTTTTTTACAACTGACCTTCGGCATTTTCTTGCCCTTGTCTTCCACGCATAGTTTCAGTCTTCTATCAAATTAGTCCTAGTGAAACAAGTATGGGGAGAAATCTTCCATTCTGTTCTGTAACTATGTAACTATGGTCTTTTTCATTTCCTACACAAAAACTGTAATAGCTTTTTTTTTGAAACAACCTATTGTCTTACAGATCTGCAGTCAGTCTCTGAGGTGTTTTGTTGTTTTTTTTCAGACGTGGCAGAATCACTAAGATGTGATATCACAGATTACATGCTGCATACACTGTGCTTTGAATGATAAATTGTCTCTGAACTGTAGGGATGAGTAACATAAATGTATTATCATTCCTTGCATTAGCAGTAAGCTATTGTTGTAAATGCAAACTGCTGATTATTCTTCAGAAATCTAGGTCTCTTTTGAGTCTGGTAACTATAATCAGGATCTCCTTCCCTGAAATGTTTTAACATCTTTATGTCACAATCTGAGAAAAATGTTTATGTCCAAAATATCAGTTCTTAAACATCTGTTAAAAACTACCAGTCTTCTGGATATCTCAGTTTAGAGGCAAATTTCTGAAAGATGTCTTATGTACATAAAGAGAGAAATACTCATTCCTCATACACTCTTGAGGATTTAGGAGTTCTGTCTTCAGATATTGGATAAATAAGCTCCATTTATGATGAAGATGATAGAAAATGAGAGTCTTCAGATTATATTCTGCTGCTACTGTACCTTATAGAGAAACTTAATTATGAGATGACTTCAACAAAACAGAATTGAGAGTAAGTCTTATTACTGCTACACAGGAAATATGATCCTGGGTAATATGCTTAATCTATAGTTAATATTAATTTTGCAAATGACAAGAGAAGATATAATTTAATACTAACCAATTAAGAATTTAAATGAGACAAATGATTGTAATTACGTGAAAACCTACTAAAACTTTCCCCAAACACACGGCAGTTTGTATTGTATAAAAACAGAAAAATCCTCGAGTCACTGAGATGAGTGGTAATACATTTCAACAATGATAAAATATTACCAGAAATATGTATTTTGAACAAGGATTACATTTGCTGAAGTTAAGATATCTCTTTACTGGAGCTGACTTTGGGTCAGCCTCTTGTCTGTTTTCAGAGATTGTCTTTTCTTGCCACTTTGCGTAGTACTACAAGCTATGCAGTGGTGCTGTTGCAAATAGCACATTTTTCCATCATCATAACAATTTTTCTTAATGTACTGTTTAATGGTTCCACAAAACATTTTTTTTCTACCAATTGGTGCTTCTTTTTGATAGCAAAATAAACTGTAACAGAGCTTAAATGTAAATTTGCAAAGGGATATCAAATTTACCACAACACAATTTTTTAAGCAGCACTTAATGAAATTACAACATGAAGAAAAAAAAAAAAAATTCCGTATTAGCTCCAGTATGCTAATCAATAGCAGTAATAGGAGTTAGTTATTACCTGTGCGTGATTATTCTACAATATATTCAAGTTAGAGGGCCGAATTAGGTGAGTGGATTTTGTCCAAGTGCAAGCACTGCTGCTACAGAGGGCTGGAGAACGAGGCTCTGCAAAGCTGCTCTTAAGAAAAGATCTCCTAATCATTTCACCCTAAGCCTTGGGACATCAATCTCTGATCTTGAGATGATCCTCACCGGAGAGCTGGATTTCTTATACGTTGGCTTTCCCTTCTTGAGGCTAGGATGGGTCTCTGAGCACAGTAGAAGTTATTTTGCCTTTGTTAGACTTGGTTGTTTATCTGTGCTCTATTTTGGTGCTATTGAAATGGAGGATAATACCCTACTATTACTAAGGAGGAGAATGCATGGCAGGATGCTCTCCCATGCTAAAGTTGTAATGTACTGCAGTTACTGAGTAGTACAAAGAAGAGCTTCTCTCAGATCAACAGTTAAAATTGCTAACTATTTATATTTAACAAGGGTTGCTCCAAAAGTAATGCCTCCTCTTTTATTATGTTGGCCCACAACATCAGAGGCAGATGTTTTAAAAAAACAAACAAACAAAACACAATAGTTAGGACCGACTTTCGAGGGTTTCATTTTCTAGGAAAAAAAAAAAAGAAAAACAAATCAACACCACTCAGTAGGTGTCCCTTTTGAAGTTCTGCTCTTTTCAACTGTTGCAACTTGAGTACTCAAAATTTATGGCACCAGAGACAGTGGGATTCGGCTGTCAGGGATCTCTCCAAATTTACTAACAGATTACTAAGGGGGGGCAGGGTCCTTTGGGTTTCTATTTTGACATTTTTCCAAGATAAACAAACAAAAAAGATATTTCAGTCATGTTTTCATTTCATGCCTTTCAAGTTACAAAAAGCAGAAGCTATGTAGATGTTTATGTGCCGTTACAAGGAACAGCTTCTCTTATAACAGTGCCATCCATAGCTGTCTGCAGATTGCTCCATATTGCATATTGCATGCACCAGTCTTACCTCAGGCAACATATAACCTGGCAATTACCAAGAGAGTGGTGAGGTGCTGGAACAGGCTGCCCGGAGAGGTTGTAGATGCCCCATCCCCAGAGGTGTTCAAGGCGAGGTTGGATGGGGCCCTGGGCAGCCTGATTTAGTATTAGATATGGAGGTTGGCAGCCCTGACTGTGGCAGGGGGGTTGGAGCTTGGTGATCCTTGAGGTCCCTTCCAACCCCAGACATTCTGTGATTCTGTGAATTGTGGGAGAGAGATTAAGCCTGCTCACTGGAAAGCCCTTATGTGTCTGTTGCCAGCAATCTCATCTGAGCTTATAAATCTTCAATCAGTCAACACAGCAATCATCTTTACCTACTGATAAAGTGACTTAGAGTGAAATTTTCTTAGCAAGAAAGAAATATTCATTCAAGTGTAATTGTTATTCCTTTGATGTTTGCACCATGACTGTCTTAACAGACAGCTGTTCACCAGCTATATCCATGAAAACATCTTTCCCTAGAAGTAGTTGTTCTCTAAGTTTCCATGTTAGGTTGCATGAATGTTTTTGGGGTTTCCTAAAACGCAGTTTTGAGACCAGATTTTCAAAATTACTTAGAATGTCATTAGAGTTTTAACTCACAGAAGTAGGTGAAGCACCTAACTGACATAAAAAATAACTAGGCACTGCCAAAAAAAACTTCATTTCTTTCCTGACCCTCCAGCACAGTGTTTCCTCATTTCACTTTACAGGAACTCAAATGACAGAAATCAAATGATTCTTCCAAGGCATACACTGAAGCAATACTGCAGCTGGGTGTGATCCTGTACTTTATGCCAGAGGCAGCTGGAGTTTTCTACAACATAGTTTTATTGTAAAGAATAAATCCAATATAAAAATTTAGTTAAAATCCCAAATCATTGATGTGCAATATCCTACTTCATTACCAAGGTGGTGCAATTACAAATAGCATTGAATGTACATGCTGGTGGAGCATTAATTACAGTTTTACCATACTACAGTTGAGAAAAATGCATCAAGCTTAATTACAGAGAAAATGGATATCAAGAGGTTTGATTGCAGCTCATTTTTATTTATTACCCTTACAGCTGCTTTTAAAAGGTGATTTTTTTCCTCCAAAAGGGAAGTTTCTCTGCTTTCACACTTGGTGGAGGGGTTGTGTGATAATTCATAAATTCTTCCTTTAAAGTTTAAATCCAATTTTCACTGAATGCAAGTTTCCAAAAGTAAAAACGATCTCGTTCCCATCATCTGTATGAAACATGACAACAAAACTCTTAATCACAACACTGGCAGAACATGAACTTCGCACTTTTTTCCTCTTGAGCAAGCTGGGCTATGTATCTGCACAGCACTGCTAATTGCTGCAGTTACAGTGTTTCAATAAATTACTGTGCTAGCTGAAGATCTCTTAGACAATAAAGTACATTACGTTTTTTCAAGGCACCAATTGATCATGCCTAAGGAAGTTGCAGCCATCCTTGTCTAGTTTTTTTTAATTCTAGTTAATATTCTCTAACCATCACACAGCTTTGTTTCCTTTTGTGAGAAGTCCCTTGGGACTTCCAGATATTGAAAAAGAGTGATTATTTAATAATGAAATTAAGACTATGTCATCCGCCACATGGATCCAAAATGAAGGCAACTCACAAAGACCACAGTGACTTCACAGAAATGAGTTTTATTTTGAATGTTTCATTTTGGATGAGGGTTTTACATCAGAAAGGCATGTTAAAATAAAACAGTTTGCATTATAAGATTTTTTTCTGTGAAATAAACATTGAAAATTCAAGACCAAGGAAATATCAATGCTTTGTTCTGTTAGTACTTTGGCAGTAGGAAGTCAGCTCAAAGGTTTGTGCTGTAAACGATATTTTCATTCATTTCAGTATGGAGATGTAAGATGTTTTCTGAATCAAACTTCAGCACAGCAGCAAACATTTAAATCATGGTGTACTACTAGAAAAGCCAGGAAGATGGGCTGTACTCTAAAACTCTATTTCTAATGTTGTAGCTTTCTGATAGAAGGGACGATATTGAAGAAATTATTCCTTTACAGTTAAATAGCAAGGAAGCAAAATTAGAGTTTCTGGATGTCTTCCATACATTTAAGGCATGCGTTTTATGCACTGACATGTAATAGCCTCATTTGGAAATGATTTCTCATCATAAAGGATGATGCTGCAGCCCTGTTCTTAATACTTCTCAACCAACCTGAGTTGCATTCTCTTTGTACATTGGGAAAGATACTGAAATTTAAGGTACCTTCTTGTGCATAGGCAAATGTACATAGAACAAGACAAAAAACAAAACAAAACAAAAAAGGTTGCTTGCAGTGAGTGGAGTGCTATTGGATTATTTTGTTTACAGCTTATTAGAGTCCTATATGTGTCACCATCTATCTTACTTTCCCATCACTCAAGGCAATTTTTTGTTTGTTTGTTTGCAGTAATATACAGAGCAGCATGAAGTAAAAAGTCTACTGACTAGTTATATTACTCTACCTACTTCAACAGAACTACAATTCTCAGTAGTTATGTAGATCACTGAAGGTAATGTCTATATTTATTTTGTGGAAACTAAAACATGTACAAAAAACAAATACTCAAAAATTCTGTTTTTCAGTATAGTCACCACCAGTAGCTATGCATCTTCACCAGGCATGAACAAGAGCCTGCTTGCCATGCTTGTAAAAATCTGCACCCATTCTTGCTGTCTCTACTGCTGAAAACACAACACCCACCACCTCACTGTGCTCACAGCCACTGTTTGGTCTCCACAGATGTTCAGCAATTGTTGACAAATGTCAGCAGATGCCATTTTCTTCTACGTGAAGGAACTCAATGATACCTCTCTTCTTCTTACGCACTTGTCGGACATCATTATGTCAGACTGCCCCTCCGCTGTCATCTGACTCACAGACACAAAATACAATGGAATATTGTCAGAAAGGTTCAATCTCTGCTGCCATACCACCAACAACCATTTCTGACATTTTGAACCAACATAATAAAATAGAAGGTATTACTTTTGGAGCCATCCCTTTTATTTCTAGGCCCTACCAGATAGCAATTTTCTTACTCCTCAGATGTTCTGAAAGTTTACTTTACACTTGGTTGAAGCAGTAGCCTTCATGAATAGCAAAACAAATTCTCCCCTGGTGGAGCTTCCTCAGTGCTGACGGTTCCATTCATACTGATTTTAGAGAAGATATGTCCTTGCCAAAAAAAGGTGAGGACTGACAGCAGCACCAGTCTCTTTTAATGGCTTAGGAGCAATGATACAGAACAAAACGTGGAAAGTAGTAGGCAGAGAGGGCTCTTCTTTGCAAGAGAAGATGGAAAGATTTACAGAAAAAAAAGATGTTTATAGGAAGTTAGGCTTTATGATCCAGATGTGGGATAAGCCAACGCTGAAAGGATTGCAACAATAAAAATATCGCAGAGCATCAGAAAAAACTGATACGAAAAAAAAATCATTCCAGTTTTTTTCCAGGACCTGGAAGCTGCTTACACTAAATTACTGAGTACTGATCAAGGTGAACATAATGAAAGATCATTTTCTGCAGCAGAGTGGTCTGTTTTCTACTTCACATTATGCAAAAACTGTGATGTGAAAGAAAAAAAAATAACACAGGAGAGAGGGGAAAGGGACAAGTGACTTTCAGCTTGTGGGTCGCTGGCCAGGAAGAAGTAAATGGCATAACCACAAGGACTACAGGAAGACAGTTCAAAGTGTTTTCCCCAGTAGGGAAAGAGGACACTTCAGCTAGTTGCTAAGCTATCTCTGTTGCTTGTGGGTTTTTTTGTTTTGTTTTGCTTAAGAAGTGCACATTTCACATTTAAAAATCTTCCTTTACTACACAGAGGATTAACATTTCATTTTTAGAGAGGTATTCCACAGGTTTGGTCTAATTAAAATACTTTTTCTCTTCAAAGGTCAAGTTAAACTTGACAAAACAAAGCTACACTAAAGCAAAACATAAAGATCCATATTCATTAAACACCATATTTCAAGTCCCACTACCAATAGTACATTTTTTAACAAGTAGAATTCCTTTATTTCATACCTGGTCTCATCTAAATCTGAGGATTCCTGTAAGAAATATTGTTTATAGATAAGTCATCTTAATCTTTCTAATGTTTCCATATATTTTATTTCTCAAACTGCAGTTTTGTTTGTTGCCTGCAGGTAGAATATATTTTGTAACTTGGAGGATAATAAATTTAAATACTTATATACCTAAGTCTCTCTGAAAGCAATGCCAGCTATCTATTTCCATGGAAACTACAACAGATACAAAGAACACAGTAACACTATTTGATAGAACAAATTCTCAGCTACAAAACTCTATTTTTCAACATAGTCATCACTATCACATCACCAACACCACTGGCTATATATTTTCACCAGCCATTCTCATTAAAATCTGTACCCATGAAGGCGATCCATTACTGCTGTTGCCATTGTTTGTTATTGGCTGAATGGTTCAACCTCTACTGCCATGCCACCAACATCTGCCTCTGATGTTGTGGGCCAACATAATAAAATAGGAGACTTTACTTTGGGAGAAGCTCTTGTGCTTTAACTATACTATTTATTCTGTATGTGGCCGAGACAATTCCTTTTCATTCAGTGTGGCCCAGGCAAGCAGAAAGGCTGGACATCCATGCTCTAAGCTGAAGCAGATCCCACTTGTCTGAGATGCAGTGACTTAGGCCAAATCCATCCTGCAACACTGGGGTCCAAATCACAGAATCACAAGGATGGCCAGGGTTGGAAGGGACCTCAAGGATCATGAATCTCCAACCCCCCCTGCCACATGCAGAGCCACCAACCTCCCTGTTTAATACTAGACCAAGCTGCCCAGGGCCCCATCCAACCTGGCCTTGAACACCTCCAGGGACGGGGCATCCACAGCCTCTCTGGGCAGCCTGTTCCAGCACCTCACCAATCTCTCTGTAAAGAATTTCCCCCTGACATCCAACCTAAATCTTCCCTCCCTCAACTTAAAACCATTTCCCCTTGTCCTGCTGTTATCTACCCTTTCAAAGAGTTGACTCCCCTCCTGTTTGTAGGCTCCCTTTAGGTACTGAAAGGCTGCAATGAGGTCACCCTGCAGTCTTCTTTTCTCCAGGCTGAACAAGCCCAGCTCCCTCAGCCTGTCTTCATAGGAGAGGTGCTCCAGCCCTCTGATCATCTTTGTAGCTCTCCTCTGGACCCTCTCCAACAGCTCCCTGTCTTTCTTGTACTGGGGAGCCCAGAACTGGACGCAGTACTCCAGATGGGACCTCAGAAGAGCAGAGTAGAGGGGGACAATCACCTCCCTGTCCCTGCTGGCCACCCCTCTTCTGATGGAGCCCAGGATACCATTTGCTTTCCAAGCTGCAAGAGCACACTGCTGGCTCATGTTAAGCTTTTCATCCATCAAGACTCCCAGGTCCTTCTCCGCAGGGCTGCTCTCAAGGACTGCTCCTTCCAGTCTGTATACATGCCTGAGATTCTGCCGGCCCAAGTGCAAAATCTTGCACTTTGCTGTGTTGAGCCTCATTAGGTTCATCCGGGCCCACCTTTCAAGACTGTTGAGGTCCCTCTGAATGGCATCCCTTCCTTCCACCATGTCAACCGCACCACTCAGATTGGTAAATGCCAGTTAGAGCCTTTGAGCCAGAAGAGATTTTCTTCACATCACAGTCAGGCAAACTTTGCTTCCTCATTTCTGTAGCCTAATATAACAAATAGCTCTTAAAAGGAGTTTATCGTTCTCTAGTTCTAAACTCAGAAGGGATTTGTGTTCTGCAGATCACATGTGCATTTCATTCAATCCTAAACACAACTCTGTTGCCAGGCATAGTAGTTCAATGAAAAAAAACTTTCCTCCCTGCTTTGCTTAGTCTCTGAGCAGCTAGAAACAGCAGCATTTTCTCTTTCAGACACTACGAGCAATATGCACAAGCTCCTATGCATACTTTGATGTGAAACCTCAGGGACTGAAGAGAAAAACTTTCATGGCGAAGTAGATAGTGCACACTGTCAAGTTGGAAGGAACCCTGTCAGCTGGCAGATCAACAGAAATCCTCCAGTTCTTCACAGCTTCTGCTGTCCTTCGTCAAAAGGGCAGTGGCTACTGTGGGGGTGCTCAGCTAAATACCATCTGCTGTACCAAAAAACATCCAGGTGGAATTTTACACTAAATCTGTAAATTTTTTTTCTCCTTGCAAATGTTGATAATGCAAACACATGAAACTAATTGTGAACAACTTATTGATGCCTTCCCTCATATGTGTACATGAATCTGTTTGCTTCCAGGAGGTTGTCTATACTAAGGTAGTAAATAGGAGTTTACATACCTTGATTATAGAGGGTTGGAATGGCATTTTACCGAAGTTGAGCAACAGAAGCCAAGACTCTTTTCAGTGGTAGGTATATAAATCTACTCTTGGAGCTTATTCCAGGGCAATTCATATTTTATTTCTCTGCAGACTAAAACCAAGTCTGGAGTTTATTATATCACAGCATTCATACTATGGGATAGTGCAATCCAGTTTGGATTCCAAGCTTGCTTAATTTTATCTGAGTTCATTTTAATCTTCTCCTGAACAAAGACAGCACAGATCATTATGAACATTAAACTCCACAAAGAACATGACTGAACCAGTCAGCCCTTGAAAGAGCCAAGAGACAAGTCCTGTGTAACCAGCACAGTGACTGGGTAGACTTGTCAAGCTTTCCTTCATTGCAAATAGATGCCATTTGGTTTGTGTTCAACATCACCTGCAGTCTTTGCTACTGTGTGCACATCAGCAAACATCATAACACTCAAACTCCACTAACTGACATCTATTTGTGGCAGACAGCACTGAATTTTCTATCTTTGGATTGCCTGATCACTGATACGATGTGATAAAATGATCGCAGAATGGAAAAAACTTCAATTAAAAGAGAAAGAGCATAGTAGATATCTATATCAATATGCTGACTGCACGCTTTGCCTGCAGCATTTACTTTCTTCATGCTGAACTGAGAAAACTGGGTAGGAATATCAGCTTTTTCATATGTGGTCTTTGATGCATACATAAAATAAATGACAACCTTATGCTGGCATCAATGACGGACTTCTAAATAAATACACTGGAGTTGATCTAAATAGCCTTGGCAAGCTGAGCACTACCCAGTTCCTATTGCCAAAGTGTTATGAAGCAAATAACCAAGGGATGTAGCTGTCAACAGGTGGCTAAAATAGCAAAGGATAAATGTGTTCTGTAGAATTGGAATAATTATATTTTTGTTCTGTGTACACATATGGGGGTTACATGAAAAGCAAACCAGGGGCAGGCTCTTATTTCTAGATGCTCTTTTCAATAAATTCTTACAACGTCACCTAATGGGGGATAACAGCAATAGTTGCACTCTTCCACCAGAAAATTTTGCTTTTTTCCAGTGGAGCAGATTGCAATTGACAGGTGAGAAAAGTGATCCTTGTAACCATTATACATCTGAGTAAATCAATTTTCTAGTGATTCTTATTTTAGTACTTCAGTGGTTACTAGGCCAACATAACACCTGCTAATTATATAGCTGAAATTCTGTTTACATTAAAGAAGTAAGCTTTGCCCCTTGGGTTTATGAAGGCAGCTGACACAAAGGCATCAAGTCAAGTGATTTAGAAAAATGTTAAAGTGACATCTGATTCCGTAACAACTGGAACATTATACCTGCCATTAAGTACCACATCTACTCTCCCTGTTCTGAGCATCACACACACACAAAAAAAGAAAGAAAGAAAAGAATAGGCACAATGTACAGCTTCAGGGGCATAAGAACCACAGTTATTAAGCTATGGAAGACAGAAATAGAAATAAACCAGTGGAGTCATTATTTATGCATTGCAAAGTCAGGGGAGGATTGTTGTTCTCTTTGGTCTTGTCTCTTTTCAAGTTCCATTTGAAATGTCTCTGTTACGAGGTTTTCTTTTGGGAATGCATTCCAGGGGCTCAAAGATTCTCTTCTTAAAAACAGTCAAGTTGCCAATTCAAACTGCAACTAAGATGGATATAAACTTCGGAAATTGTTTGCCTGGTATCTGATGCAAACATTTAAAATAGATACCAGCGTTGTCTCCTAGATATCAACAACTGCACAAAGGATTTAATGGGTGATTAAGACAAGCAATGTCTGATCTCATGTAAACTCCCTGAAGCTGTTCTGGTAAATATTTAATAGACATATTGCTCACTGTCTACAACTATTTTCTAATTCACTTCTGATATATCTACTGCAAAATCTCTGCGTTTATCTTTTCAGCATTCCTGGAGGGTCACTCAGACAGCAGCCCATTAGAGCAAAATAGGATTGAGCCTGGGAGAGCTAAGTCCAAGTCTGAATTAGCAGACAAGATTTTTAGGGGATAAGTGTGAAAAATCGTCTTTTCTTGGTTCTTTAACACCTAAGTATTTTGAAAGGGGAGCTCTGGAGACGATTCACATTCAAATTAAATAGTATCAGCCTGGCATTTATTAGTAAATTGTCTTCTATCCCAGTTTGGGAAAAATCATGAATATAAAAATCCACTTTCCTTCTCCCTTTAGGTGCCACTTTCTGGGACTCTCAGTTTTTCTGCTCCCATTTGCATGTGATACAGAAGGCAATGATGTATTTGTGATGAAGCCTAACAATTGCTTCCAAGGCTAGTGAATGTCTCATTCCTCTGAACCCTAATCAAATGATTTTTGACTCTTCATCAACTCTGTGTTCAATATCTGAGTTGTTAGTGTTGTCTAGGACTCTGCATTACAGTGGAAATTATTTAGAATATTTAGAAGTATTTTAACAATGTGGTCATCTTTTCACATTGTGAAACCCCAAGTCCATCTGAGTTGTGTGCCCTACTGTCAAAAATAAATGGGCATTGACTTTAACTCAGTCATTTTAACATTTGTGCTGTCCCAGAATAGCTTATTAGCTATTATTCAGCACTGATAATGCTATTTCAGAAAGATTACATATTTCTCTTATCTTGTCCCTTTCTAACAGTTCCTTGAAAAGCTTGTTTCAAAATAGAACAGAGTGCTACTGCATTTTTTCATTAGAATATATGCACTTGTGAAAATGTAAGTGCTTTAGAGTATAAAGTAATCAGATCATCATAGTATTCAAAAAATAAACACTACACATGCAAGTACTGCCAGCAAAAATCAACTCCTTTCAACTAATATGGCTGTCTTTACTGATGTATTTAAAAAATAACAATAAAAGCTTATGTACATGATATAGAAACAACTAACATGGTAACAGTCAAACATCTAGAAGTAGAACCTGTGCTTATGGTTAATTTGAGAAACATGAGGTGTAATGCAACCTTGATACCTACATGCATTTTCAAAGTAATTATTCTTCAAGCAAATTTGCATTGCTATTTAATCACAGGTGACAGGCATCCCATGGTAATAAGCTTCAGGCAGTTTATGAAAGAAACTCAGCCTTTCTGCTTCAAAATGTACTGAAGATAAGGAGGATTAGTAGCCAGAGGAGAACATTTGCCTCTATGGTGTTATATTGCTCAGATAATTAAACCTGACAGATTTCGTTGTCATTATCCACTGACATTAAGACTCACAGCCAAACTTTCAGGCACTCATGCACAACACAAGGCTGCTACATGCACATTTTGAGTAGAAGTGACCTGACTGACAAAGCCTTGAGTATTTCCACCTTTTTTTTTTTTTTTTTTTTTGGAAGGGTGTTTCTAGCTCAAATGTTGCAATTGTGAATTTTAAGCTGCAAGAAAGACTTTCTGGGAGAAGGCTCTACAAAGTCCTCAACAGAAAAGAGAGATGTGAATGTGTGTTGTGTATTATTCTAGCTCTCCTTACACAAAAGATCTGAGATAAACTGTTATTTTCAACTGGAGGAAAGGCCTAGTGCATTACAAATAATAGAAAAAAAAGTAGCAAAATAAAATTTATATAATTTATGAAGGTGGATAGTGATAGGACACGGGGGAATGGTTTTAAACTGAGAAAGGGGAGGTTTAGGTTAGATATTAGGAGGAAGTTTTTCACTCAGAGGGTGGTGAAACACTGGAACAGGTTGCCCAAGGAGGTGGTGGATGCCCCATCCCTGGAGGCATTCAAGGCCAGGCTGGATGTGGCTCTGGGCAGCCTGGTCTGGTGGTTGGCAACCATGCACATAGCAGGGGAGTTGAAACTGCATGATCATTGTGGTCCTTTTCAACCCAGGCCATTCTATGATTCTTTGAAGAATCATAAAAAAGAATTAAAAAGAATTCTTCAAAAGAATTCTTTCGAAGAATTCTATGATTCTCTTAACATGAGCAGTGAGCTAAATTGACTAGTAGCTATAGGACGTGCAAAACTAGGAAACAAATTCCTATCTCAGGGCTGGAACATGAAAGGAACATGATTCAACCTTGTACAAAATCAAGAGAAAAGCATTCAGTAGCAAATAATCTTTGGCTGAAATTATTTACCTGAAGTAATACTAAGTATTACGAGACGCTTGTTGCTCCCATTGTTGAGACAGTATACTTAGATTCCCACTTAAAAGCATTTCGTATTTAAATGCAAGAATTTGCATAAAAATATGGAAGCAGCTAAATTATTTAAGCCAAATTAATCTTAAAATTGTATGCCTAGAGTACAAAAATTTAGTTAATTTCTAAATTATGTTTAGACATATTTAGACAATGTTTCAGAAACTGCATTACAGACAAGAACCATCTCTCAGAGAAAAGACAGAGACGTTTGGAATTGCCCACTTCATTTCTTAGTAACTTCCTCAAAACTCACTGATGTACTCACCTAATTCTCTTTAGCAAACGTTAATAATGCATACGAGAAAAACTAAAAGATGACACCACAGAACTGTGCAGCTGCAACCACCTTAAAAATCATCAGTTTTCTTCCAGGCATGGGGACATCATCAGTTCTTCTGCGTCACTGGACAGATACTATTTTTTAAAACTAAAAAAAAAAATAAAAAATAAGGCTACGATTTATTTATACAACTTAATAGGAAAGACTACTGACTAGTGTTGCATGTGAATGCGACAACAAGCTCCATTAAATCTGTCCTGGTTCTGATGCATTGCCTTTTGCATGATGAAAGTAAGTTTGTTATTTTCTTGGTACATAGGTTTTGAACGCCATCACCCAGAAAGCTATGTGTCTTCAATATACGTTTGAGGTCTGAAGGGCCTTTGCTTTAATGAAAGCCATTACATTCAGATCACAGTATGACAGGATTTTGCTTTAAATTGGATCTCACATTCCTCCAGAAACATGCAGCTGCACCAGTTCAATACAATCTAGTGTAATTGTTTCACTTCTCTTAGGAGCTCTGAATTCATTGGTATCTTGACATAACAGATGCTGCCTAAAAGTAAACAGATTAGAGAAGTGATGCAAATCTAGAGAAAGAGAGATATCACTCTTTCGAAAGGCATTTCAGAATATCCACAAGTATTGTATCTGTAAGGCAAATAACTCTGAGCTTAAATGTCTATATATACAATGTCAGCTGGAATGGCTTTATCCAAGTGATAATGTCATGTGTTGCTTTGTGTAAAAGTAATTAATAATTGTGAGTTGCTGCCTGTCTTTCTCATCCCTGAACCATTTCCCCTACTTGTCTGTTTTCTGCTCCCTTGCTTTTTCCCCTCACAAAACATATTCAAGTAGACAGTGTGTTGCAGAAATGAACTATTTTATAAGCAAAACATCATTTCTTTAACATCTTCAAACAGCCCACAAAGCATTATTATACAGCTAACCAAATGAATGGGATGACTAGCTTACTGAAAACAGCTAGGTATTTAATTTGTCCAAAACAGCCCCAAATTTGTCACAACCCATTAATCAGTTGAAACTAAAAAATTGTCAGGTTCCACAGTAGTAGAGGTGAAGCTGTTATCAGGATATCTTATGGACCATACTATTGAGCATGTTCATACGACATTAGGAAGAGAGGATGAACACTGTGGTAACAACAATGGCCATTACTGGATTTGTTCAGGATTCTCCAAACCAAAACAGAGTAGATGAAGCTACACAAAGGTATCTTGACAGTAAGTGACATGGTGAAAAAATAGCAGATGGAATTAAATCAGGAATTAGTGGTGGGAAATATCACCTTAATTATGTACCCAGGATAACAGTCTGGGTCCAAGATCTTATCCATCATGGATAGTTTTCTCCAAAGTCAACCTCAGCAGCCAGCAATTGAAAAAGCTGTTGTCAGAGATAAAATAGGAAGCTTCCTCATATCACTGTACTTATCTGCCTTGCTGCCATATCTTTATGTGATAAGCCCATCTCAGACACATCTGGAAATGCTGCAGAAGTGGTAACAAATGATCAGCGAAACACTGTAGAATCTTTAGGGAAAGAAAGCGTAAATACATCTGAACCCAGAAAAGAAATGACTAAGATAGTGGATAAGGCTAATCTATAAATTGTGAATAGTGAGGGCAATAATGAACAGTTATTACTCCTTGTTTCTGACAGTGTAGGAACTTGGGGGTATCATGTTAAATCTTCAGATCATAGTTATACAGTTAGCGATAGGAGACACCCCAGAACACTGAAATTCCCCGCAGCTGATGTTGTAGAGAGCAGGTAGCATTATGGAGATGTACTGAGGATGTTTACCAGTCTGTTAAACAGAAAGAAAAACATTTCACAATTGTTGACTGTTGGAAGCTGGAGAGTTGGCCTCCTATTGACTGTTGGAAGTTGGAGAGAAGGGCTACATTATTATCAAGTAAATCTCCTATTGACTGTTGTGAGATGAAAGTGCATGGGCCTTTGACCTATCCCAGTGGAACAGCCCTTAAGTCTGTGTTCAGAAACAAAATATTCTGGAGTCCTACTTTGTCTTTGATTAAACAAGACTTACTGTTGAATCTGTAATTATGGAATCAAAACATTTAAAGTACCTTAACTATTGCCATTTTTCAGTCAGTGATCTTCTACCGCATGGTTTTTAAGCAACCCTTGTTAATTAAACTTGCCTGGAATGCGCATTAAGCTTCCTGGAGAGATGACAGCTAGTGTTCACCCATCTTTTTTCCAGCAATAGAATTAACTTACTGGATTCTTATTCAGTGGGACTCTGGTAAACAGAAGACTCACTTGGTTAAATAGCAAGAGGAGTGTATACACAGAAGGCCTTACTATATACTTAGCACAGGAATTAATATATACACTACCAATATGCTTTAATGTAAGGTATAATATCAATAATTTTTGAAGCATGTCTATAACACATTGTATAAACTTTCAGAAATGTAGTATAGTTGAAAAATCTTCAAAAGAGTGAAGAGACAAAAAAGCTATTCATAGCTTTTCATTGGCACTCTTAAGGAGAAACAGAAATCAGAATATGTAACCAGGTACAGAAATATGAACAGCACTATTTTTGAAAACACCATTAAAGAGAGCACAACAGCCCTTCATATTGAGGCTAGCATTCTTCAGACATCTCTGTGTGTAGATAAAAGCACTAATGTAAGCATACATAATGGTAGTTATTTTGAAAAGCTCATTGTGAGAGTGGGGGGCAGGGGAATTACGAGATTAGGTATTTCATATCTGCCTTCCCATAGCTGAGTCTAGTGAAGTATTGTTGTAATAGACAGCAGCTGACTACTGCAGATGAAGTGTTTCAGAATAAGTCTTTGTGACTGTCATTGCTCATCTGACAAACGAAGACATGAGCCTCACTTGATACTTCTGAGTGCTACTCAAGCAGCAGAATTTTCAGTTAAGTTACTCAGTGCCTGCAGCTAGAAAACTTGGGTGATGGCAAACAGACTTCATGGGTAAATATCATGTAATTTATGTCACCTACTATGGTAGTATCTGAGCTGCTTTTAAACCCAGGGCCAATTGTGGTGGGCAAGGTATTTCCACTTCTGTAAAGATATTTGGGGATCATTTGTCACTTCTCTATGAATCTGCTTGCTATTCCTGCTTTAACTTTATCTAAAGCCCTTCACTGAAGGCACTTTTCACTACTGCTATCCTTTTCCAGAAACTAAAGACACCAGAAAAAAGGCCCTATCTCCAAATAAAAATCTCAGGAAAATACAACATGATAGATCATTTTCTCTTTCCAAAGGTAGCTATCTGCTTAAGAGTTACCTTTATCCAGGCAAAAGCATTCCCTAAGCATATATCAGACTGCTGCCCAAGTGATGCACTCCTACATCTCCCTTGCACCAGCTTAAAGGGTCTTGGTCCACCCCAGCTGCAGCAAAGGTGCTAGGCAATGGGGTCAAGGGCAGAACCAACATCATCAGAAGCTGCTGGAGTTTTTGCAGGTGCACAGCCTTGTGTCTCTCTGTTCCTTGTCCACACCTGACAGTAACAGGAATCCTAAAGTTTCTTTGGGAGTTCCCAGGAACACCCTAATGATCTCAGATCATGTTCTCAGAAGATCCAGTAGTTCTCTAAGCATGAACCAGGCATACATGGATATTATATTCAGTCTTAGGCTTCCAGTACAACAGAGACATGGACACACTGGAGAGGATCCATCAAAGAGCAATGAAGATGATCAAGGGCCTGGGGCATCACCTGTATGAGGAGAGGCTGAGACCTGGGACTGTTTAGCCTGGAGAAGGTTCAGGGTGGAAACTCATCAATGTGTATAAACACTTGAAAGGAGATGACAAAGAAGACGAAGCCAGGTTCTTTTCAGCGGTCATCAGTGCCAGGACCAGGGGCAATGGGCACAAACTGGAACGTAGGAGTAGTACTTCTGTGCTGTGTGAGCGATGCTCCTTGCAGATCTTGAGAAGCTGTCAAGGCTGCCTTGACACTGGCCTGGGCACTCTGCTCTGTGAGAACCTGCTTGAGCAGGTGTTGGACCAGGTGGCTTCCATAGGTCTCTGCAAACCTCAGCCAGTCTGTGATTCTATGAAAATCAGTGGTGCAGTCCTGAGAATCTTTATTACACATACCAGTTTGTAATGTCAAACTGAATAGATTGTTTTTTGGATGAAACATCAGTTAATTACTGCTACTAATCACTATTGAATACAGAATTTTGTGATATGGCCAAGTCTTGAACCTCACCTAACTCAAAATTTAAGATGTGAACTACACACAGACAACTCATCATTGGTAAACACCATTCACGGGCACAGTCCTTTAGGAATCCCACTTAATACTTGGGTACAGACACAAAACAGCTATATTCCTTTCTAGTACTTTTGTCTTCCTT
The DNA here is from genome assembly GCF_951394365.1 of Tetrao urogallus. NCBI lineage: Eukaryota > Metazoa > Chordata > Aves > Galliformes > Phasianidae > Tetrao > Tetrao urogallus. The sequence continues at coordinate 124,888,899 of NC_136813.1, read as the reverse complement.
TATGTGGTTTGGGAGATCTGGAAGTAGTTCTAAAACAATGAGTTGTTAAGGAATAATGTAAACTGCATTAAAAACACAGGTTACAGTGTTGGTTGGTTGTTTAACAGAAAGCTTATTGATGAACCAATGATGATGCAGCATGTAACATTGAAACGTTATAATGCATCGGCAATAATGTTAGGCATACATTGAGCATCTAGTTAATAAAATTCACTCATGAGGATTCTTTCACTGATGCACGTGAATATGCCATTTATGAAGATGACTCCAGAAGTAATGCCTCCTATTTTATCATATTATCCCACGACATCAGATGTGGATATTGGTGGTATGGCAGCAAATGGGTATGGTGGTATGGACCTTCCCACCAATATTCTGTTACATTTTGCTGCCATGTGACAGATGGCAGCAGGGAGGCAGTTTGAGAAAATGGTATTTGTGTGCATATAAAGCAAGAAGGTGTCGTCAAATTCCTCTATTTGGAAAAAATTGGTACCCACTGACATTCACCATGCTTGCTGAATGAATAAGGAGACCAAAGAGAGGATGCGAGCACAGTGAGGTGCTGGGTGATGCATTTCAGAAGTGTCAACAGTGACATAAAAGACAAGCCACATTCTGGATGGCCATGCACAGCTGTCCCACCATGCAATGAAGAGCATCTTGATCAGCTTGTCTGCATGAATCAGCTAATGGTGGTGGCTGTGTTGAAAAATAGTGATGTGTAGCTGAGAATTTGCACTATCAAATAGTGTTATTGTGCTCTTTGTATCTGTTCTAATTTCTTCCACTGTTTACTTATTTATTAGGGTTTTTATATTTTTGACCTTGATCAGGAAAAGAATAAGTTGTATTTATAGCAAGAAGCAATGGAGTACCTCTTTGAAGGAGGGTTACTTTGAGTCTAGGTCAACTCTGGCTGTATAAATGCAGCTGTACTATTTTAGAAATAAAGAGGAAAACATGCTATTTCATTACAATCACAATGCATAACTACTGTTTTCCTTATTGCTGCGTAACAGACCAGGCTCTCAACATAAGATACTTGATCTAAGGTGAATCAGAAGCTGTTCGCAGTAGCCTACAGTGATTTTATGAAAAAGACCTTTTAACAAAGCACTGCCTCAGACCCTGCCTCATAGTGCATCTTATATTCTTTACATTAAGTCAGAATATTTTAGGATTCATTCAAGCCTTTGAGCAAGTCTATGTAAACATAATAAAAGGTCAGAAAGAAAAATCACTTTGTATAAGAGAAGGATAACAAAGAAAAATAAATCAACAGTTGAAAAAATAGGAAAAAAAAATGAAACAAAGATCAAAGTTAAATTATGCTTTGGTAAGTGTGACTGTTCTGACAGGAAGGCAGAATAGCCTCAGTGCAATGTCTGTTCACTTGTGATTACAGTTCTGAAGCTTCTCCCCAACCTCGGTGTGACAGCAACATTTCAAAAAAGCTCAGCAATGAAACAGGTTTTATCACCAGGATTACACAGAATGCTAAGGGAGTTATCTCTCCTTGCGCAGTAAAAGAAATTTTTATCTATTTCATTTGGCTTTAGACCTAGGCTGCAATGATTGGTTTCTGAAGGAATGCTGCCAAATGCTATTCTTCTCTCGGAAACAATAGGAGAAGGCTTAAAAGTAACTGGGGAGCACATATTTCGCTATAGCTAACTCCTCCACACAGTGGTAGTCACCTCCTGGCTTGTTGTACCTACTCTTTTCCTTACCATTTCTTTGATTTGTGGATAAGCAAACACGTCTATCAAACAATCCAGTCTCATTCAACACCTGATTAGTCCGTAAAACTCCATTACTAGAATGAAAACCCTCTACTCCTACTCACATACCAGCTGCCAGTAACAAAAAAGTGCCTACTACTGTATCTTGTATTTTATGCTTCTAATTAATAGGGGAAAAAAAAAAAAAAAAAGACAAAGTAGCATGATGTGGATGCAAATCAGTCCTCTTATTTCAACAGTAATTGAGTACTGTGGCCTCATATACCTGAGAGATTATGTATTTTGAGAGTGCTGGATATGCAACTGATTATGGTGAAAAGCTCAAAGAGAAATGCTAGGATAAAGAGATAGGAATTAAATCAACAGGGCAAACTATCCAAATGTGAACACCTGAGTTTCCAAAATATTTATATCATGGAAAAAATGATTTGTAGTGCTAAAGCAAGGGAAAAATATTCTGAGAAGAAGCAAATGAATGCATTCCAGTGATCTTATTAAAGTTTCTGATTTCATTACTTTAATAAATATTTTGACTATCCTCAGAATTTAATTTTCTGTTCTCAAATTTTAGTTTGGATTATCCATCAGTCAGTTCAGACTTCATGCTTTAAATGGAAAAAATGAGATACGAGGTCTGCCTGTGGGGACCAACTAATGAATAACATTAAATAGCCAAAACCGAATAAGACTTATTGCTAGAACCAACTCAGATAAGAGAGAACAGAGAAAGTTAGTACATTACAACATGTGTTAGTAGCCACTAGTATGTATATTATCAGATCCAAAGTGCAAAATACAACAGAAAAGGATCTCGTTGCAGAAACCATGATCTATGCTTAGCAAGATGCACTGCTCAGTTCACTGTTACCATTCCAACAGTTCATGGCACTAATGCAGCAGGTTGCAGTCTGATGCTAATGTAACGGTGTAGATATGCTCCATAGTCACCTCTTTCCTTCTGCTTGCTTCTTGGGCAGTCAGCAAATCCTTCTGCAAGAGGTTCCCAAGAAACGGAGCCTGGCAGAAAAGAAATCACAGATATTTATGCAAGTCTGACCCAACTACTGGCTGCTGTGGACACAAATTACAACTCTGCTTCCCACTGGGTCTGCTTTTCAGAATAACAGGCCACAGAAGAATGTTCAAGTTTTTTGTTGTCTTGCTACTTAGTAGGACAAGTCAAAGAACTGCAAAGTTATTCAAGCAAGTGGACCTACACAGGAACCCAGCTACCAGCTCTTTTGTACTGAAAGGAGAACCTATTGCTTCCTCCATCTCCTTCCTTGCAGGAGTGTGCTCAAGCCTCACAGTTATCTGATCCAGCTTGCCATGCAGCAGAATCATATTCATCTTGTTTTTCTGCATTAGTTTTAGGTCTGGATAACAATTTGAATCAGCTAAAGGAGGACATGGTCTGAGCAAGGTAAGGAATGGGAGCATTCAGCCAAGACTAAGACAAGGGGCACCAAATGTAGGCAAAGAAGTAGGTTAGAACCAAGGGGACATCTTTCTTCAGAAGCTGTTACCTGCTGCAGGCAACAGAAGATGAATAAAACTGTTTGATCCAATGAAAGCAAGTGCTCCACGTCCAAATGAGAATGGAAATAAGAGTGAAAAGAATCAAATAAAAATTCAAGCTAATCATAATTTTTAATAGGAAAAAGCTGACATAAGCTCACTTTTTCTTGCATCTGGAAGTACTGAATGCAAGTCCTTTCAATGCATGAATACTAAGGAGTGCTCACCCATCAGTCAACAAGCTCTTTACCAAACCAACGCTTTTAAAATACAAGGCAAACACATAAAATGCTAGCTTGGCCTAATACTTGGGAATAAAACACTATAGAGAAGATGTTGAGTGAAACTTCAATGCTTATAACTTTTAAAAATATAATTTTTAACCACACCTGATATTTAATCTTATTTGCATACAAGGGCTGCTCTGTAAGTAATGCCTCGTATTTTGTTATGTTGGCCCACAATGTCAGAGGTGGATGATGGTGGTATGGCAGTAGAAGTTGAACCTTCCCACCAATATTCTGTTACATTTTGTTGCTGTGTGACATGCATGGCAAGATGGCAGCAGAGGGGCTGTCTGACCAAACGGCATGTGACATGGAAGTGTGTATGAAGAAAAGGGGTGTTGTTGAATTCCTCCATGTGAAAAAAAAATGACACCCACTGATATTCAGTGATGCTTGCTGAATGTTTCTGGAGACTAAACGGTGGATGTGAGCACAGTGAGGCAATGGGTGATGTGTTTCAGCAAGAATGACAGCAATGTGAATGACAAGCCATGTTCTGGATGGCCATGCAGGTTTTTACAAGTGTGGCATGCAGACTCTTGTTCATTGCTGGCAAAAATGCATAGCTAATGATGGTGACTATGTTGAGGAACAGTGTTTTGTAGCTGAGAACTTGGTCTACCAGCTAGTGTTATTGTGCTCTATGTATATGTTGTAGTTTCCATGGAAATAAATAGGAGGATTACTTTCAAAGCCACCTACATAACTTCACTTTGAGCAGTCAGTTTTCCTGCTTTTTATCATGCAGTATACAGCACGATTTGAGGGACAAGACTTTCTAGACTTAGTTTCTGAACTCCCTTGTTACTGGGTCATGTCCCAGGAATTCTGTTTAATTAGACTACAAATGTCTCAGAGATAAGATTGTCACTGAATTTCCAGCCCGTATGCATCATGAGATGGAAGTTTAGATTACAGTTGAGTAGAAAAAAAATGTAGTTCCCTGTTGCAAAATACAATCTAGTTTTGTTATGAGGCACACCATACATACATCAGTGTTGTATAAAGATGACTGTAAGGTATTTCATTATGTCTATTATACATTGCTTGCTCCTTTTGTGTATCAATCCATAAGCAAATTCTCAATTAAAAATCAAAATGCTGCAGGGTCTAATTACCAGGGCCCAGATTAGTATTTATTATGCAGTTATTCATCTTTATAATTGTTAGTCCCAAGCTTCCAGGTTTTTATCCCAGAAAGAAAAGGAAAATAAAAAAAAATCAGACTATAATTAAACTATTTTGAATATTACTGGATTTGAACATCATGATTTGCTCTTGCAGCAATTGCTGCAAGTTACTCCTTCATTCAATAGCACCTTTCAAATAAACTGTAATCTTTCTTCCTGCAACCAGGATCACCATACTGACATCTCTCCTCCTGCAGTAGCACCAATTAGACTCTCAAGGCCACAAGAGCAAAGACTGAAACACAGAATTCTGGTCTTGACTTCTGCATGATCAGCTGGAAGCATTTTGCAGCTATGGTTAATTTTACGTTTGTTATTCATGACACCTTTTCAAAACACCTCAAAAGTGATCCAAATAATACTCCTGTGAGGTGAGCTTCACGTGGAAATCTAAGTCACATAAAAAATAAATCATTTTCATTTAGATGGCAAAACACAGTCCTCACATCCTAGTCCACAAAATCACTGCTGATCTTGGTTTAAAAGAAGATTTTAAAAGTGCCTATGCTGTGCAGCAAATTTTATTGCTGTTCCCTTTAACAAACAACATGTTGAGCATCCAAACAGTTCTGCCAGGCCAACGCTACCACTGATTCTCTTTAAAAAAAATGAACTCACCATGACAACTTTAAGAGATATGTGAAAGCAGACATGCCTGTTAGCACTGGACTTGCAGTAAGTAATGAAAAAAAATATAAAGAAAGAAGAGCCTTCAGCTGAAATTGTTTGATGATTCTGAACAGGGAGATCGAGTTGCTGTCTCTTTGCATAAGCTTGTCAACTTCTTTTTAGCATAAAGCTGAGCCCACAGACAGCATTTGAACAGCAGTATTTTGGCATCCTCATTTGTGCCCCACACAAGATGATGTGAATTTCTATAAAATGTTATGGTGATGGCCCTTCTGTGAACTTTTCAAAACATGAAAGCTTCACTTTGGATTAGTCTTGGTTTGCAACTGAGGAAACCTACCCACCTCTGTGCGAGCCACCTCTTCAGCAGTGCTGTAAGACACCTGACTGTGAGACAGCAGAGGGATTTTGCATCAAAGGCAGATGTCGGGCAGCTGCAGAATCAAATGTACTCCCTGCCCTAATGTTTTGCACTTTCAGTTTTGCTGAATCGGTGCAGTGAGCTCAGGAGAATACACAGACACAAGTCAGCGCCACGAAGTGCCAGAACATATAAAGCCTAGATTGTGGTGTTGTCAAAGAACTTGTCAAAACTAACAGGAAAAAAAAACACCAAGGAAGTCTCATTTTCAGAAGCTGTCCCTGTGCTAGCCTCACACCCTGCAGATCCTAGCTATGGTTGTTTAGTGACTGATGTTGTAAATAGCAGAAAGCAGATCAGAAGACAACTGGAGCAGGATACTTCACATAAGTTCCACAGAATTGCTGGAAAAGGACCTCTAGACATTGCTGAGTCCAACCCCCCTGCCAAAACAGGCTCCCTGATCAGGTTGCACAGGTAGGTGTCCAGGCAGCTACCTGTACTTAAGAATTGACTTTTTCTTTTTTAATGTACCACTTTAACACCTGCTTCTGTGCTAGAACAGAACACTGCTGTGAGCACAGGTATGGCACTTCTGCAGTGCTTTCTTACTGAAAAAGCAAAGGGAGAAGTCCATCTTTCCACAGCCACCAGGGGCACAGTAGCAGTGCAATTGCCAGGGTGGGACATGCTCCCAAACAACTGCTCGTTTTGACAACAAAATGCTTTTAAATAAATAACTTTACCTCATGCCATGGCTTTCCCACAGCTGACTGCCTGTGGCAGCTTCTCCCATGAGGCGTGTCATCTCCTTGTACCCTTTAGGCCTGACTGTGCCCAATGCCTCACAGGGCAACAGCCCACAAGCAGTCCTGGCTCTCAGCTCCCATGGCCAGGCAAGGCAGGTCTGTGAGACCTGGTGGCCGGTAGCTCAGCTGTCTCCTTATTCCCCAGATGGTGCCTACAAGCTGTCCCTTTCCTTTTTTTGTTTTTTTTTTTCCTTCTCTCTGCAGCCACAGGATTGAGCTCTTGTAGCCTCTCCCTCCATACCCCACAGGTAGCAGCACAGCAAGGGCCAGAGACCCTCAGAGTGGTCTTCTGAGGTGCTCCCTGCTGTGGTTCTGTAAGAAAACAGATCAAAATTATGTCGGGAAGTTATATGTGTTTTTGACACAGAGGAGAGGAAATATACTTACTAATTCTATAAGGCAAATAAAAGCAGCACAGGCTCTATAGTCCCCCAAATGCGATTATCTTAAAATGTACCGCTAAATCTGTCATAATCAAGGACAAATTTGCCAGCATAAACACAGGAAATTATTGGAATAACAAAATGTTGGAATCATTCTTCTTTGTGCTATCTCAGTTACATAATATGTCAAAATATTTTCTTTTCTCTTTCCCCTCCTTTAACATTTAGATCTGTTATTTAACACTACAGGAATGTTAGGTAATATTTATTATTATTACTCAAAGCACAGTGAAACTGAGGAAAAATAAAGATTCAATGAAAATGAAATTGACTGGAATCCTTGCCATTTTAGCTTTTTTACTGAAAACTTTATGTGAAGTGCTTCAGTTGGTGACAACATAGCCAAGCATGCACAAAATTTCATCAGTTTTCCTTAAACAATTACTAATCTTCCTCTCACAATTCTACTTAACAACATACAGTGTTTTCCCTTCCTGTGAGTGCTGTGTGCATTGAGCTAGCAATATCTGGCTGTCTGGGATATACGTCCACACAGCAAGGATGACCTTGTTTGAAGAAGATGTCATTTTCTATTATCACACTCTCAGAATTAGAAATCCATAACCTTCTACTTCACTGACAGTTATAAAAAGTGTCATTAAAAATGAATATATTCATGTAGCATGTGCATATTCGTTCTAATACACTGCGATTTTTTATTCATACTTCATTTCCTTTTTATAGACCTAGTTCCCAATGGTGTCTTGCACTCCTCAGAAATATTATTGTATGCTATTCCAATCTTCCAGAAAAACAGTAAATGGAGATGAAAAATAACCTCAGCCAAAGTTCCTGCTTATTCTGTGCAGCTAAGGCAGTCTGCGTGTTCTAACGAACTAATTTTGACTATACTGACTTGATAGATTGGTTTCATCCTGTAAAATGAACCTTGTCTATTTTGCTTTAGAAGATATGAGACACCAGAAATCTGGAGTGTGGGCTGCAGAAGAGGGCTCCTTTTGCCTGAGGACTAGAGAGTTAATTACAATGAAGCCAGCACAATATAAAGTTGATTCCCTTTACAATATGCTTTGGCTTCTGCTGCAGGATCTGTTTTTGCAGAAGAAGCTATTTATGAACCAAGTTGCTATGTTCTGTCAGGGAATCTATGACACTACTCCTTCCTCTGACAGCTGCCGTTTCTGATCGCACCAATGACACTTTGCCTCAGGATGCTCTTATCAATCTTTTCCACTGGGAAAAATTCTTGATTTTGATCTCTTTTTCATCTTTTTGCAAGAAAATCTTCCTTTCCATCTTCATGGGAAGTTCTAATTGTTACCTCTGCTGGTCATCTGATTAAAAAATTACCTTCTGGTTCACGCCTAGTTCTTATTTTCATAAAACTTGAACAGGACAGTGGGAACAGTTCAGTGGCAGTTATGGCCTTTTTAAAAAGAGAAATAATTGATCCAGTCACCAGATAAAGCTCTTGTACACCTTGTGAGGAGTAGAAACAGGGGTTAGGAATTCCTGCTTCTGGTTCTCCTTTTCAAATTCGGTGCACACAATTACTGTTTATAACAAAGGCTTATGTTCCACTACTCCTTGAAAATTTGAGCGCAGACTGCATCAGATATACAGAGCTTTACATAAACAGGTAAAACATCCTGACAGACAACCCCTGTGGAAAAAGCATTGCATGAATGATGCACTGTGACTACCTTCTCCAAGCTTCATGATTATTCTCCACAACACTTTTCTCTCCATGAATAACTGGTAACTCTTCCTGGATACATCTCAGCTTTTAACATCAATGAAGCAATTGTTTGACGTGCCTTACTCTTAAAACAAACCTTTCCATATCCAATTCAGTATATAACTTCTTAACTCAAGCATGCAATTACATTCCATTACTTTTGGATCGTTTTTCACTTTGCAAATCTACAGGCGCTCTTTTGCAGATTGTCTATCAACAGAATTGTTAATTACATGGTAGCAAGGCTGGCTGCTACCCTCAGTTACATCTTTCATAGTAAGGAAATAATAGAGTAGTGAGTTAAAAGAATTTGCACTGTCACATATCCACCACTGGTAAGACAAAAGGAGTTACTGGCAGAGGGGAAATCCAGCTGCTTTTCACATCCCTGCCTTATTTCATGGGAGATACAGTTTGAGAAAAAATTTATGAAGGGCAAATATCTTTAGGCTTTTAAATGGTCAGCAGAATTATGAAGTTAATGAGGGTCTTCAAATATCTCAGTAATGCATTAATTTTTCATTCCCACGTCATTCAGCTAATGTTTCCAATTAAATTGCAATTTCAAACTTCACAGTTTGAAATTCTGGCTCCAGCTCAACTAAAATGAGTTCTCTTATTGGTTTTGATGGAATGTGTATTTCACTTTTTTTTAATGTATACATTATTTCTGTAAATATGTGTGTGCATACTGAAGTATTTTAAATGAAACTGAGATTCTGATATAATCAAGTGATTCTCACGTTCTCCTCTCTGAAAGACATGTATCCCATTGTGGCCAAGACTCAATCAAACAATATATGTGATGCTTCCTCTGCTTTTCTAAATGAGTCTGCTAGTGAGGTAAACACCCAGATGTCATCTTAGAGCTAGCACAGGACAGGAATAAGCAATCAAGCTGTATTGTCAGTGGTTAAGAGAGATGCAGACCAGCAAGCTCAGAAAGTAATTTTGGTGATATTTTTCCCTGCATCATTGAGCCTGAACCAAAAAAAAAAACCCCAGAAGTTCCCTGGTGAGTGAAGAATGTGAAAGCAATGAGGCCTCACTCATGCTGGTTATTTAATGCATACTGATAAGTTAAGTTTGATAGGATCCCTAGCTCACCTTCACCTCTTGCCTATTTAACATAGTTGGAAAATGGGTGCAGGGAGGTGGATGGAAGTGTTGTAGGTCAGCTGCCCCTGCCCTATCTTACATACAGGTTCTATAAATGTGCTACAAGTTGCCAAGTGGTCTCAATTTCCTGTTATTTGTAGACATTCATATTTTAGAGTTCTAAAGGCAACCTTGAGCCAGGAATTATGGTCTTCATATCACCATGAAATCAACTTGTATGAGAACTATAAATGCTGTCTATCATGGTCATTTAAGCAAGTCCCCAAGAGATCAACTCCAAGAGGAGATGGTTCTTGTCAGACTGTATTTGTCTTTCTAAATGTTGTATTTCTTTTCATAATGTTTATGAAACTCAATTAATTTAGCATGTAGATAGAAATTGGAAGTGTGTTCTACAAAATCCTCAGATTTACAGATTTGTTAAGTCATCTATATGTTTCTTTCCTTTTTTTGTGGGGTGGTCACATAGAAATTGTATTTGTCTTTGTGGCAGGCCGGCACACACCTAATGTAGCCGCCATCATGTCTTGCCTATTTTGTAGCTTGGAAAGATGAAGGCAGCCCTGGACAAGGAGCCTTGTGGAGACCTACAGGCACAAACAGTCCTTCTGGTACAGACCTGCCACTATGCAAATTACAAGCTGCTCTGAAGAGCAATAGGAATATTTTTTAACAAGATCAAGGTGCTTATATTTTTAATGAGGTTTGTGATGTTAATATGAGTCCTATCAGCAGATGGGGTAAGTTAACAGATTTTCCTCACTGTCTTTTTTGAAAATAACATTTAGAAAACCTGATATCCACGTTATTTTGTTTTGAAGCGATTACCAGTAAAAGCATTTTGGTTCACTCAAGACAGTAAAATAGCAGCAGAAAAACATCATACAGTTCTCTTCAGTATGTATTTCCTTTGCATACTTAGTTTGGTTTAGTGCTGAAATTTTTTTCTCAGGAAAGAAGCTCCACAAAAACAACAAACAAACAAACAAACAAAAATGGAAATGTATGATTATGCTTGGCATATCTATTTGTTTTGTAAGTGAGTGTGGTATCCAAGTAGATTAGCAGGCTACCTTCTCAAAGTATTTTCTGAAGTCCACAAGAATAGAAAGGATACAGCTGATAGCTGCCAACATTTTTTTCCTTGTATGTTGCTTCTATAGTGACTATTGTGAGTGCATAACGTAATTTCACATTTGACCTGGCTTTATTATTCTTTATAACAACAACAATTCACTTTACAGAGGATCACATGGGAGAATATTTGACTACTCAAAATATAAGTTATTACTCAGATGAAGGGATGTTCACATCAGCCCAACAACTGCTGTAAGTACGATTTAAACTCATTAGAGAGAGCTTTAGATGATAGGTATCAGCATCACAGTTGCTGCATATTGGAGCTGTAAGACAAAGGTCTCACTGACTAGCACTGGTCTGTGAAGTGTTGTATGCCGCAAAAGGTACTTACAAGACAAAGGCAGAAATATGCACAAGTAGATATTTTTCTTGGGTATATATAGATATGCTCTGTAAACATAAGTAATATATATATGTACACACATGTAAGGATGTGCAAATTAAATATACATAGCCATAAAAGTGTAGCTTTTTTGTTGTTCAGAAATTCTTTCTGAATAATAAGTCAGCAGTAGCCTTACTGTCCTTATTTGATACATGCGTTCAAGAAAACCAAACGTACTAGGAGCTCCTTAAGAGTATTTATAGGCAACAGGAATGCAGGAGATAAGCAAGTGAAACTAGGATGCATATAAATAACTTGGTAAGTACACTATAGGGAGAAACATAGCGCTAGATTTATACCGAGAACAAAGATTACCTACCGTAATTTAAATATTAAATGAGGGAAGGTTATTCTTTGTAATGTTAAATTGAAGGTAAGGGTGAGTAGATGTCAACGATGCATTTCTTCTATCTACTCTACTGGGAGTATTCAAAACTCATGAGGAATATTTGAAGTCCCAATAAATATTTGACTCGTCATCTCTGCATTCTGGTTTTCAAGGAAAAGGTAAAAAATCTAAAAACTTTCCCAAGCTCTGTAACAAATTTGCATAGAAAACATATTGCCAGGCATCCACAACTTCCTTCTTGAAATAAGGTGTTTGGATTTGTGGAGTAGTGTTTGACAGCAGAGTAATGCCCTCACCTGACCCCTCGTGGTGCTGTTGTAGACAAAGGGGTGCACAAAGGGTTTAGCACAAGATATGAATAATCAGCCATCTATTCTCTGGTGGATTAACCAAAACACAGCTTAAGGATTGGAATTGGAGTGTAAAACACCTCTTACTGTAAAAGCAAGATGTCTATTTGCTTTTCTTTTTGTTAACTTATTTTTTAATGCCAGCCATCATAACTCTCCTTATACTGTATTGACACACTGTAGATATGAATACTGTGCCATGTGGGTATGTACAATCACTCCCCTTCTTAACAGTTGGCAGGACCTTTATGCTGAGATTCATGGCATGTAAGAGGAGGACTGATGACCAGAGGGCTGGAGCACCTTTCCTATGAAGAAAGGTTGAGGGAACTGAGCTTGTTTAAACCTGAAAAAGAGAAGGCTCCAGGGTGAGAGAGATCTCACTGTGGCCTTCGAGTACTTGAAGGGAGCATATAAACAGGAGGGGGAACGGCTGTTTACGAGGTGGGTCGTGATAGGACAAGGGGGAATGGTCTTAAACTGAGACAGGGGAGGTTTAAGTTAGATATTAGGAGGATGTTTTTCACTCAGTGGGTGGTGACACTGGAACAGGTTGCCCAAGGAGGTTGTGGATGCCCCATCCCTGGAGGCATTCAAGGCCAGGCTCTGGGCAGCCTGGTCTGGTGGTTGCCAACTCTGCATGAAGAAGGGGGGTTGAAACTGGATGATCTTTGTGGTCTTTTTCAACCCAGGCCATTCTATGATTCTGTAATACAATTCTATGACTGTTTTGGCTCACTGCATATAGCAGGTCACTTTAAAGCTAAAGATTAACAAAACATTCATTCTGTTTCATTTTTGAAAAATAAATAAGAATAGAGAAAAACGTGTTTTCTTTCTTTAAAAAGAAAAACACCATCATTTTAGAGGAACAAAGAGATTTGAGACAACAAAGAATGAGTGATTCAAAGGGAGTGTTTGGACTTTCTTTAAAAAGAAAGACACTTTTATTCTGTTGTGTTTTAATTCCTGCTATTTTAGAGCTGAAAAAGAGCATCCCCCACTGAGCATCTCTGTGGAACTAATGGTGCACCTTGTTGACTGCTATAGTACATTGCTTTTTAAATAGAATTCATAATGGGATTCAGTTTTAAAATCCTAGAGCTGACGTCCCAAACTCTCCAGCTCCAAATGGAGCATCAAGGACTAGAGTTACTGTTTCCTGTTTTCTTAAATCAGTGTGAATTCAGTCATGGATCAGATCACTTCATGGAGTGAACATCTCATCCTGCAGATAACACTCATTGTATTGTTTATGCTAACCTGAGCTTTCAACACAATGTTTGTTCCACAAGTGGAGACACACTTTGCACAGCCCTCAGAGCCAGACAGTGCTGCATTTCATGCCTGATAGACTAGAGGGATGCTGACAGAAGACTTGCAAGGTATGTTTTCTCTAGCTACTTTCCCTGTGGTCCAGTATCCCCAGTGTGCATGTGTAGTTCAGGCACATTTTTATTGTCATGGTCCTAAGTTCTCAGCAGTCTCAATTGGAAAGCAAACTTAAAAGAATAGAAACAACACCATGTTTTTTTAAGAACCCATTTCCATGAAATGTCTTTTAATCGGATGGTGGAACATGCAGGTAAAATACAGTGACAATAAAATCATTTGGAGATCAAGAATACATCAAATTCCATCCAGTTTGCTTTTATTTTAACAGATCCTCTGCCACACTGTGATTTCCCTGGAAATGAGTTTGTTTTGGTCAGTAATAACAATGCAAAGTAAACTATGCTTCAAACACTTTCCCGTTCCTGAAATTCAATTTCAGTGATACGCAGAAGAGGGAGTGCAACTACATGCAGGATTTCTCCAGCCCTTCTTTCCAAGTCTAGTGTTACCTATTGGTCTTCTGGGGGTACTCCCTTCAAGTTTTATAGTGTATCACTTTCAGGAAAAGCAGTCAGTTTTGGAGATCAGCTGCTGATCTGACTCTGAACATTCAGCTGCTTTCTCCTGTGGCCTCACATAATGCAGGGCATGACTCCCAACTCTAGCTAAATGAAATCCTCCCTTGTATTTTTTTTCCATATTGTATTTGCTTACTAACTTTTCACCCTGTAGTACTTGTTCCTATATATAGTTTCTTGAAACATGATGTAAACAGTTGTATCTAATACTACTGTCCTCCTTCCAAAGAGCATATATTGAAATAGAAATAGATACTGACCTCTGCCTTGAAAGGGATCATGCATCAGCATAGTCTGTGGAGCTAAGACATTCCGGGACCGAAGCAAGCATGTCTGACCTTGACATGAAGTCTTGAAGCAAGACTCTGACCTTGATCTAAGCTGAGTTCTTCACATAACCAGTGTTACTGCAGCCTTGTACTGACATGTAACCTAGCTCCCATAGTGAGCTATCCAAAGCAGAACATTTTTTCCACCTCTAAATAATTTTATGGACAACTTGAATCGAGTTTTTCATTTAGTATTTTGTGGAAGTTTAAATTTCAGGAAACAGTATCTATATAACCAGTCTCTGAAGAGGAATTAAGACTAATTTGTTGTACATAATTAAGTTAGCCAATTTCTTCTCCCATTAGATTTTGGAGACAGGGTCAGGTGCAGGCAGAACAAGTAGTCAGATGAAGCATTTTAAATTGCTCTGTTCTTCTGAATATTATCCACTGTCCCTCTCTCACCACAATTAACTAACCTCAGCACACCTGGGCAGTTGGTTATGACCCCATCATATTTGATGATTCCTATGTGTCTCTTCCAACTCAGTATATTCTATGATTCTATGATTTTCCCATCAATCATCTACTCCACAAGGCACTGAATTGAATTGAAGGCACTGAGCTTGAAGGGCTGCTTGATGTGTTAGTGAAAAATCTCTGCTGTTTCCTGCACAAAGCCTATGCATGTTTTACATGAGGTCAGGTGGATCAACAGCTTAATGGGAACATTAATGGGAACATCTCTTCACAAAATAAACAGAGGAGAAAATAATGAGGTTACACTGTCATTAAGCTGTGAATTTTCCACTCTGTACACTGGCCTCTTCAGCCTTACTTCTGCTTGCTCAGAGAGCTTGTTTCCTGAAAATTTAAAGCTCCTAAAATCAGTATGAAAAGTACATCTTCGCTTCTGTGCATATTCAAGCAATTTGCAAATGGTGTACACACTACATGGAACTGATAGAGCACCCAATTGCCAGTATAAAACAATATTGCTATCTCATTTGTTTTAACTTCACAAGCACAATTGAAGCTAGATAATTTTTGAATAAAGCTCTTTAAAAGCAACATTTCTAGAAGGTTTATATTTCCACTGGACATCTAAAAGTGTTAATTGTTTTTTGTTTGGTTGGTTTTGTTTGGTTGGGTTTTTTTAAAAGGGAAGAGCAGTTCAGCCACCATTTTGCCTCAGTTTTCTTTTCAAAAATAGCTCATTATCGTCTGTTCTCTATTTGGAATGTTCTTCTTTCAAGAACTTCGCTGGAGTGAGTGTCTTTATTGTAAGCAGTAGTCACATACTTAAAAATATAGGCTGCATTGTGAATGAAGAAGTTTCACAAGAACAACGACAACAAAAACCAACAAAAAACGTTAGCACAAAATAGATTGGCTTCTCATCTATTGCAGCAGAATAGTTGGGATTTACACAAATATTTTCCTCTTTGAAGTTTACTATCTTGCTGCTTTCTAGGTCCACGAGCAATGTACTCATCACCTTATTTGAAGAGCCAGCGATTCGAAGACTGTTAGACTGAGAGCAGTTTTCTGAGCCATCATCTCTCCTACTGGAAGCAGCCATATTTAATGTTCTCATTCATAGGGGATCCATTTTTCCCATCTACTGTTTGCCTCTGACCAGTGTTTCAGAAAATCACTCCTTGTAAAGATTGGAACCTTTTTTTGATGAGCTTATGAGTGAATTAGATATATAAAAATAGTCTTATTTATTAATGCTTTAAGTTCCACAAAATGTAGTGAGTGATGCTTCAGAGGAGGTGGGATTAGTATCTGTCTCTGTGAAGGGCTGGAGTTCACGTGCTTAGAAAGGAGTTTAGGTACAGATACTATTAAATATATAAACGTAGATATTGTAATGTTTTCTTAAGGGCAGCATTTTTGACATATCTCTGTGAGTGGACAATGGAAGTCAGCTTTTATGGTAACTTTATGCAGATAGCCAAAGGTTTAAGCAAACAGTTAATCTTTTGAATATATGAAGTCTGGTAGAAAAACTGCTTTACTGATTTTCACAGTCATTCTTTTTAAATGTACCTCCATCAGATTTCTTAATCTATCAATTAATGAAGAATGCCCAGTGACAAAACTGAAGAACATCAGAAACGTATTGATGCTTGAAAAAGTCTACTCCTGCAGTGCGCATGCAATACACTGCTGCTGCTTTTGAAGCTTTTGGCCACCTAGTGGTCATTTTACATCTTACTAACGCAATATTACTTTCTAACCTAATTGGTTATTACAGGACAATTTGGGTTTGATCTTCAAAGGCATTTGTCCTCCTGCTTTTAGTCCCTATTGATCCTACCTAGAAATGAAATACAAGTAGAACTTGCTGGGAGGAACACTAGTCACTCCATGAGTCTGCTTTGTAAATTCTCGTACTAGTAGAACCTATTTCTACAATAATTGTGATGGCAATTGTCAATTCAGTACAAAGCATAATTTTTGAGTCATTTACATCATCCATCTGTTGTGCTTGCTGCACAACCTTCTCAAAGATCTCTTTCAAGAGAAACAGAAATGCACATCCTGTGCACGTACGTGTTAAGTACATAGGAACTCATGAAGCTGATGTCTGTACATGTAGGTGAATGGAAGAAGAAGCATTTTTAGTAGCAAGGAACAAAAAAAAAAAAACAAACAAAAAAGCACCAAACCAAACCAAAGCAAACAAAAAAAAAAGACTGGGCCTCTGAAATTCAGGGCATATCTAGGTTGTCAAAAGTTGCAAAAAGAACAAATTCAGGTTTCTTTGCACTAGCTCTGAGCTGGATTGAAATGCCAAATACCCATGCTGGCTCAATGTTGTGCTCAAGTGGATTTCTATTTTCAGTGTTCAACCTACACATTGTCCTGGATGTTATTATCACAGCTCAATGGTTCTCAGATTGGACCTGCTTCTTAACTAACCAGCCCATACCTGGTTTATCTGCACCTGAATTACAGAACTTTCTGTAGCCGTTTTCAATGTGGGTCAGTCTAGATATCCAGCTTCATTAATCATATTTTAAATTTTGCTCCTGTGGCCAAAATCTGTCAAACCACAAAGGGACTATTTGTCAGTGATTGTATAAATTCATACTGCTCAATGTTTAATGTATTCTACAGGATAAGTGAATTAGCACTTAGAAAAAAGCCCCAAGTCCTGAAGCTGAATTCCTGGGAATTCTGGTCACTGTTAACATACGAGAGAGGTTGGGTAGCTAAATCACAGAGCAGCTTAAAAGATCATGCTAAAAGTATGGCCAGCCACAGAGACAAAATGAGCTGCTTCAAAAATGCCAGAATTACCTGTTATTTTCCAGCAGATAACAGCAAGCCTGTGCAAGAACTGAAGGACACACAATCCAGAATACAATGTCAAGTGGAGGCTGCACAACGGTTTGGCTATTTTGGTTGATAACACACACACACAGAGCAAGAAAACAAACCAAGAAAGATACAAAAGACACAAGAAAATAAGCCAATAGGGAATTTGAAAGATAAACTTCTCAGATGCAGTTTAGTTTTATTTCTTGTGCTTTCCCAAGGCTAGTAAGTTTTTGTGGTTTTGGCCTTTTGTCCCTAGAATTACCATTTGAGCTGACTGCTTCTTTCTTTCTCAGTCCATTTGCATCTTCTATGTTGCTAAGAGGTTTCCATGGCAATTCTAATATTGGATTAAGGAAGACGTATTACTGAGGCTAGCACATCATCTCTGGTGTTGCCTAAACCAGCCTATGTGGCTCTGGTATGTGTGAATGGCTCAGACATGTTAAAGACTGTTATCAGCTGATGTTGATAATGAAAGATAGCAGACTAAAGAGATATAATATCAGCAGGCTGCAGAGGAATAAACAAAATGCTACTGCTCAGATCCTCTAGCACAAATTCATTGGTTTTGATGGAACAACACTAATTTCTTCCGCATGAGAACTCAGCCCCAACAAATTGTACTTGCCACATTAATTCCATGAGAAACAATATAATTAGAATTGCCTGCACTCAAAACTGTTCACTGATGTCAGAACATGTTAATTCAGTTTATCTTTACCATGGAACTGGAGGCATTCTGAATGGCATTCGTTATGTTTATAATACCTCACTACACATTTCCCTGCACTGCCTCTGACTTTGTCTTTTAAGCAATTTCAAACAGCCCAATAATTGCAGTTCTGCTACAGAATTATTATGCCCTGGGTGAGACTGATATTTTTCAAAAGGAATAAACAAATTACAATCAAGTTATCAATTAAATCTCGAGGGGGAGGGAGAAGAATGCAAATAGTTGTCTCTTTGTGTTTAGAAGTTAATTTATTACCCAGCAATACTTTATTGATTCAGCCTCCAGAGTTGTCACTCAGGCAGTATGTACTTGCGTACAGGTCTCTTTAAATGGCACCCAGACCCTCATTTGCCTGGCACTACATCTCAGGGCTGAGCTGCAGAGATGATATTTTGCAAGTCAGTTTTAACCTTAAATATATGCTCTCTTGAGGGATGTCTCTTTCTGGTGCAGGTAGCTGTTCTCCAGAAACTGAAATGAGATCAGAGATCTAATTTTCTCCAGCCAGTAAGCATCTGTAAATGTCACTGCAGACCTGGTTCACACTGAGAAAAGCTCCTGTCTTTTACTACATCCAGAAACTTTTAACATCTGTGGGTTATGAACTATCTGTGCTAATCTGTAAATGCAAAGAATACTTTAGTGTGGTGAGGCTTTATCTGATCCAGTTCTGGCTGACTTTAGAAGCTGATGGACAATCCAGGGGAAGAAAAAAAAAGAAAAAGAAAAAAAAAAGGTTTAAATACTCCTTAAACAATCATTTCTAAAATTGCAATTTTAACAGATTATATTTCATTAATTCCATAAAGTCTTAATAAAAATGCTTTTAAAAGCATTAAGTGCAGAGGTACTATCCATACTGAAGAGCTGCCTTTCTGTTCCTCTGCAGGGAAGACCAAACCAAAACAGGTTTTTTGTTTGTTTGTTCAACTGATGCTTAGTTTTTTGTTTGGTTGATGTTGCTGCTGATGCTTCGGGAGATCAAAGCAGAGGATGTTTCAGCTATTTCTGACAGTATCACCTCACAGTGCCTCACAGTGTGCCTTTCATCCCATGTAACTATTTGTGGGCAGCCTTATGGTTGTCACAGTGAGATTAAGGCTTGTCTAGCTGATGGAAACCCAGTTTTAGCTTCCTTCCAATTATGGCAATGCAAACAGAGTGCTTGTGCTGTGCCTTGGATTTGTTGTTTTAGAGTTCTAATGTAAAATATAAAGTCATGCAGCTGGGGAGAGTGTTCAACCAGCAGCTTTTCTGGAAAATATATGAAGTTATAGCTCTACCTGCTGGAGCAAAGCGAGATTGCACCTCACCAAGGGACAGAAACATTGAGAAAACTGTGATTCCACATACACTTAAACAGCAAAAATTCTTCTTTAGCATAATGCCCATGCCTGCAGGATTCACAATTTAGTTTCTGTTTGCAAAGGCAAGGATTTTCACAAGTTTTGGAAAGTTACATGACATAGCACCAAAGATCTTCAGGCACCTTCCTCACAAGACCTGCCAGAAATAAGCATGAGGAGGAACGAAGCAGCCTTCCTCTGTCAGGAGAACAGTGTAGGGGCACAGGTCGGCTACAGCCCTACTCTTTGTTAGTCTCCTTTCGAGTTTCTGGTTGTTTGTTACAAGGTATGGATGGGGTTAGACACTGCCCTATATTCTAGCGAACAATAAACAAGAATGGCAATGTAGGTTCTTGGATAACATTTTCAGAAGTACCAAATTGAATCAGGCATCTCTAAGTATTTCAGGCACTAGTGCTGTTTCTGTGAAGACAGCAACAGGTATGAGTCAAACTGACCCCTGTTCAGGTCATACAGTAGAGTATGTTATGGTAGTTCTTAAGTATTTTCTTGCTTTGATTCTGTTTACTCCCCCTTTTTTTTTTTCTTTCCTTTTCTTTTAAAGCTTCATATTTCATATCAGCACAGTTAAACTTTCACACTCTTGCAGAAAAAATATCTCTGTAGAATTTATGTTTGTTTTGCAGAATTACAGAACTGTGGTTCACAGAATCAGAGTATTATAGGAGCTGGAACCTGCTTAAAGAGCGGGTTACACAGGAAAGTATCCAAGTGGGTTTTGATTATCTCCAGAGAAAGAACCTCCACAACTTCTTAAGGCAGTCTGTTCCAGAGCTCTGTCACCCTCAAAGTAAAGAAGCTTTTCCTCATGTTCAGATGGAACTTCCTTATGTTCCAGTTTGTGACCAATGCCTGTTGTTCATTACTGGGCATTGCTGAAAAGAGCCAGGCCTCATCCACTTGATGCTTGCCCTTTAGATATTTATAAGCATTGACAAGATCCCATCTCACTCTTCTCCAGGCTGAGCAGTCCTAGGTCTCTCAGCCTTTATCCATAAGGGAGGTGCTCCAGGGCCATCATCATCTTCGTGGCTCTCTCCTGTAATTTCTGTAGATGTTCTCTCTTTCTTGAACTGAGGAGTATAGAATTTGAAACAGTACTCTAGATATGGACTCACCAATGCAGAGCAGAGGGGCAGTAACACCTTCCTCTCTCTGGTGGCCATGCTTCTTATGATGCAGCCCAGGATACGGTTGGCTTTCTGGGCTGTGAAGGCATATTGCTGGCTCACGTCCTGTTTGCCATCCACCAGTACTCCCAAATCCTTTTGGGCAGGGCTGTGCTCAATCCTTCCATCCCTCAGCTTGTACTGGTAGTGAGGGTTGCCATGACCCAGATGTAAGACCTTGCACTTATTTGTTGAACCTGATGAGGTTCTCCTGAGTCAACTGCTTAAGTCTATCTAGGTCTTTCTGGATGGCATCCCATCCCTCAGGGATGTCCACTGTACTACACAGCTAGGTGTCATCTGCAAACTTGCTGAGGTTGTACTCAGTCTCACTTTCGATGTTATTGATGAAGATATCAAAGAGTATCGATGACAGCACTGAACCCTGGGGGGCACCACTGATCTCTATTTCCATGCAAACATTGAGCTGTTGACAGCCCCTCCGGGTTTGATCCTGAAGTCAGTTCCTCGTCCATTGAAAAGTCCACCCATCAAATCCATATATTTCCAATTTGAAGAGAAGGACGTTTTAGGGTACCATGTCAAAGGCCTTACTGAAGATGACATCCAGATAGATTACATTAGTGGCTCTTCCCTTGCCCATTGATGAAGTTGCACCATGATAGAAGACCACTAGGCAGACCAAGAAGGAGTTATGCTTGGTGAAGCCATGCTGGTTCTTCCATATCACCTCCCTGTCTTCCATATGCTTTAGCATAGCTTCTGGGAGGATCTGCTCCATGACCTTTTCTGACATAGAAGGGAGACTGACAGGTCAGTATTTCCCTGGGTACAGGTTGGTAGAGTCTGGGTTTCACCATACTTTCTCTTATCTCCAGGGACTAGGATTCCCGAAGGGCAGTCTTAGCAGTAAAGACTGAAGCAAGGAAGGTGTTCAGTAACCTCACCTTCTCAGTGTCCTCCCTTCCTCAGTTCTGCTTTGCAAACATTCATGCATATAAGCCTTGATATCTGGCTGATCGTCTATATTATTCTTGTTCTAATGCACAAATCATAATGACATCTTTCAAAGCTAGACAAAGAATTTTCAGTTAGTTAACAGAGAACTGATGAAAAAATAATTTGAAAATATCCTCATTAAAATATTTTTCGAACCTGCTAAGTTGATTTTCTATTTCAAATTTTGATATCTGTTTGATAACTATTTGTTGGAATGAAAAGAATCTCAGTTAAGAAGGGATTTTTTTTTTTAATGTTTTCTGCAAGGAAGGGAAACAGACTTGTTGCTTTTCTTCCTGTGATTTTAGTTTTGACCTTTATAAAAAATGCTGGAGTATTAAAGCTAGAGTGCTAGGATTTGAAAAGAAAATGAGGGTGAGTAGCTGTGAAAAAACATTTCAAAATCCTCACTTGATCTGTGAAATCTATTTTTCTACTGAGGGGGAAAAAAAAAAAAAAAAAAAAAAAAACAGAAAAAAAAACCCAACAAGGACAACAAAAAAAAAGGAGCAGAAGGAATAGAGTCTGGTCAATGCAGCAGTGGGCAGAGGGAACAGGGAGCTGTAAATGTGTTGGATGCCTGCACAGCTCAGCGCATTGAGAGATAGCAACTCTGAGCTCTTGGATCTACAGCTGTGTTAATGCAGTGTTTTTCATGATGGATTTTTAGTAGGAATGCAGCAAGGACATGGGTATGCTGGTCCAGGAATTCACCTGACAGGCCCTGTGGGAGCATCTCCAGGTGTCATACATCCACTGCCAGCAGACATTGATTGCAAAAGCCACCTCCACAAAACAGCTAGTTCAAAAAGCCAGCTAGAGTTGTTTTTCCCTCCAACATGACATGTGCAGGTATGTATACTTCTATACCCATACATGGAAAACATAGCAATTACATGCTACATCTTCAAGGCTGAATACGGAACAAGTACCCTCCCAGTCTACAGTGATATTCAGTTTGAAAAAGTCCCAACACACATTAACACAGTCTCTATATAAACAGCTGCTCTGCCTTATGAGATAACAGCAAACCAGAAATCTTTCAGAATTGCTGCTCCCTTATGTTTTGCAAAACATACATCTTTCGTGTAAGAAAAACAAACAAACAAACAAAAAACCATGCCTGCTGTAAAACAGAAGTAGGGTTAAGTAAGAGTCAGAAACAATTCACAAGTTAATTGTTATAATCTATGAAATAGCAGTTTGGATTACTTCAGTAGAAGCTCTTTGGATAATGCACAACAATCAGAATTCGACCTTATAAGTCTTAAGCCTGTACTATTTGCCATGTGCATGTATGCAAAGGGAAAGCATATTTTTTTCCAATAGCATAGTTCACCAACTTGTATAAAGCAAATTGGATTCACATATTGAGGAGAGGCAAGAAGAAATCCAGTCTCGTCAGATGCTGAAGTAAATTCACAATCCATTTCTTCCTGTAACTTGGAGTTATTAAACTGAGATGGGCATCCATCAAAGGAAAGCAATGCACAGACATCTGGAGTGAAAGTGTGCTGTTTTATATGATATCTCTGGATATGCTGGAGGGAATCATCTTCTGGACCAGAAAAGAGGCTTTTAGCTTTCATTTTACATCAACCCAACCCTTTGATGCAGAGGCCAAAGTAAGACTTTTCCAGGGTTTTCAACTGGAGTGAAATCCCGGCCCCTTGATGTCTGTAACAGAATTCACACAGATAGCTCTCCCAAGACCTGAAAAATTGGCTTCTCTTGCAGAGAGAAAGCCTCCAGCATTACACTTCAAGGAAAATGTCTATGGCTTTCTGCTTGTGCCATGTTTGCTTCTCCTTGGGTGCATCCAAAAATACAATTGAACCTGTACTGAACACAGCACATGACTGGCCCATGTCAATTTCAGTTGTAGCGTGCTGGGCAGGGGATAAAAAGCCACATCTAGAAATAAAACTGATTGCCCTCCATATGCCAGTAACTGTATTAAGTAGTCAAAACAGTCTTAAAAGAAAAAGAGCAGTAAATATAATAATTTTTTTTTTAATAACTCAGAAATTTAAAAAGACCCCCCTGGAAAGAAAAAAAAAAAAAAAAAAAAAAGCAAACTATTACATTTTCATAATTTTATGCACAAATATCAAAACGCTTGCTTCTCATTGTAAGTTTGTCTCTGGAAGACATTTCTTGTCTTGAAATTAGGAGCTTCAACATAAAAATCATGTCAAAGCAAAAAGAAGCAAGGCAGAAAACTATTGTCTTCCCCCTCCAAATACAGTGGCAGCAATTTAGAAAGCCACTGCAATTTTGTTGGAAACAGTCTAGAAGTGAATTCTCTGATTGGCATGGAAGCTAATATTGAGAAGGGCTATTTGTTTTTGGTTTGAGTGACTGTTTGGTTGCCCAAAGCTTCAGATGTCCTCAGTTTTAAAGTAATAAAGATAATTTGAGGGTGAATGGACAATGTCAAATGATGGCTGCAGACTTGCGAATGTCACTGGTTAAAGACACATAAATATTTAAGTTGAAATGTATGGGAAGCTAAGATTTTAGTATAGGAGGTTAGAAAGTGGGGGAAAACATTTATCTATCCATCTGAGGTATTGATGCCACCACATTGACATACCACCACATATTTTGACAATTATGTACATCTGGTATGATTACTAAGAGAGAAAACCAGACCTTTGTGTTACCAAAAACATGGAATATTGCAAGTTTAAAAAAAAACTTGAGATGAAATTCTTGAAACCACTGGAAACAACACAATCAGCTTTTGCTTCTTAAAAATTATTCAACAGAAGTTAGGCACACAATCATGTTTAGCAGTTTGCTGCTGCTTCTCTAACTCTAAACTGGGAACATCTGAGTGGAGAATGAACCATAAGTGAAATCAGTTCTGTGTGGTGGGCATTTTTGACTAAAATGAGAAGGGAAGTACATCTGGATTTTTGTAATGCCACTCCTGCCTGATAAGAAGGCCTGGACAAATGCAAACAGAAGTGAATTTGGGAAACGCTTTCTGAAATGGGAACCACATTCTCAGAAAGTTTTATATTGACCTTAAACCAGTTCAAGTTTGTGATGAAAGTCTTCCAAAACTCCTTTGTATCAGCTGAAATGACTGTAATTAAGGTGCAGGTGGATGTGTCTGATCAGCCAGGAAGGTCTTTCATAAGCATGGGAGCTGAATTGTGTTCTATATCTTTGTTTGCACATAATAGCACAGTTCTCCAAAAGAAAAGGAAAAAAAAGAGAGAGAGAGGCTTTTGTTTCTTTTCAATGAATTCTGAGCAAGTTATTTTGAAGCAGTTGTGAAATTGGCTGGAGAGCCTCTTTGTTTCAACATTGCTGAAATACAAGCATCTCACATTAGAAAGGAAAGTGACCTTCTGCTAGCAGTGTCAAGGGCTGGAATAGGAAATCAAAGAGTTCCCTTCTCCCATAGCAGGGAAGCATGATCTTTTGTTAAGAGGAAACAGAAGGAGGGAATCAGGTTTCCATAGTGATCAATGAGGAAAGTACGTGGTTACCTGGAAACAGGATGGCTCCCATCCACCAAGATTGCCTTTCTTGTGTCTATTTCTTCATGGAAGATCACAGGCAGCTCTTCAGCAGGCAGCAGGTTGGAGGTTCCACTCCCAGCAGCTGCTTTGCATTCAATTTGAGCACAAGTGTGTGGAGGAGACACCTAAAACTTTCTGTGGGGCCTCCACTACATCCATTTATAAAAAATAGTATTTCTGCTTGTAAACAAAGTTCTTATTGACAAAGGCTAAGCAAAGCAGCTACTAATTTGGAATAATTCCTGCAGTTGCTGTTTTATGAGACTTACCTGTCCACCTGGGAGCCACTGACAGTGCTTCAAACAGTGGGTCAATGACACCCATGTCCACCTCTGGCACATGCAATTGTGTTTTAAAAAGCTGACAATGTTACCTACTCCTCTCCATGGGCCTGGATACATACAACCTCTTTCCTTGAAGCAGTGGAGACTGCATTTCTTGGAACTGAAGTATCAAAGAGATGAGATCTTGCAGAAGACTACTGTGGGGGTCTGTGATATAATTGATCTCTGCATGTTGTAGATGGCACTCATACATGATGAAGGTTGTAAAGAATCTACAAGCAAAGCACTTAGTTATTTCTGGAGATCTCAGTGAGTCTTCTAATCGTGAAAGAAAACTAGCCTTAAAGCTAAGTCAGTGGCCTTAAATCGTTCCTTAAAACACTCGTCTTCTTCTAGATGGGCCAATTAGTCTCTAAAGGTCTTGTAAGTACTCCTTGTTTTTGAGGAATTTCCTTCCTCTGTAAGAATAAGAGACAATAAACTATGCTACTTCTTAGAATAAAGCACAGACACACATAAATTATTCCAACATTTTTTGTAGCATGGCTGTGAAAGCATGGGAAAATAATAGTTTCGAGCTTTCTGATCTCAGAAGGACCAAAAATTTTGGTCACATGTTGCCTAC
This sequence comes from Tetrao urogallus, assembly GCF_951394365.1. NCBI lineage: Eukaryota > Metazoa > Chordata > Aves > Galliformes > Phasianidae > Tetrao > Tetrao urogallus. The sequence continues at coordinate 124,862,685 of NC_136813.1, read as the reverse complement.
ACTGTGCTATTCCTGCACTCAAATTGTATATTCTTCCAAGGAAATGCCAAACCATTCATCAGCGCTCACAGGAACAGTGTCAGATGCTGGAGAAAGTGTTATGTTGTGAATCTTACACTTACCCTGACCCTTAACTGCGGATACTGGTGTATGTTTATATCCATAAGGAGATGAGAAGTTTTACAAACATTCTTCTTTGAGTTGTTGCCCATTAGTTTTCTGAGGGACTTCTCACAGAATATGCTGCCTATTCTGAATCCGAGGCACTCACCTGCTTAATTCTCTTGATTTCCACACAGAGATCTCCAGATCTTAGCACTGGCTTGTTAATTTTCCTGCAGGCAGACACGAACGTCCCTATTTAAGATACAGCCTTAATCCAAAAGTCTAAGCAATCACTGTAAAACAAAGTGGATGTTTGACTGTTACCTCTCAAAACAGCCAAACTACTGCATTTTTCCTGACAACATTTCTGTCCTCCAGCGTACATTCTGCCTTGATTCTGGCACCTGTCTCTTACGCATTCTGGGAAGATCCTGATCTGGCTAGGTGTCCCAGTTCATTGGAGGAGAGTTGGACTAGATGACCATTAAAGATTTCTTCCAACTGAAACAATTTTATGACTTTATGAGTCTCAGAATTCAACGTAATCAAAACGTGGTGCAAAGAAATAATCTAGATGAGCTCTGAGAAATAATAAAAGAAATCAAACCCAAAAGATGTATTGCTATTTACAAGGTAAGACAAAGATGAAACTGGTAATTAGGCACTTTCTATGTGCCTAATTTCATCTTTTGGATCCCAGTATTAAATTGAAACTCCTGACTAAACATTTGTATTTCTTATATACTTACATAAAGACAAAGTACAAAGAGATTACACCAAATAAGCAACTGAAGGACATTTTCTCTTATACTTTCTTGACAGTAAAATCTTCAAAGTAACTTTTTTTTCTCAAGTATTTGTTGATCTTGTTGTTGCATATATCTGAGAATCTTTGCACCCAAACTGTACATGTTTTCAAAGAAAAGCCAATGAGTAGAGCAGACACTCAAGTTACACTGATGAAATCAGTATCAGAAAATATTTCAAACAAGTGAATGACAGAAATGTTCCCTACATCTGCACAAACCTGCTAGTTTCACCAGAGGGAATCAGATCTCTGAATGGAATCATGCTGGGCAATGATTTCAGCTCACAGCAGCCATACCACAGGGATGTCTTAGTATGTGCAAGCTGTTATCTCTCTCTCTCTCTCTCTGTAAAGAGTAAAAATCCACATTTACACGCTGGGATCCTGTGTGAAGATAACAGATGCCTTCTCTATTTCAGTCCTGGCTTTTTCTTTGGCTGCTGTTGAAGGATGTGTATAGCAAGTTGACTTGAAATCTCCTACAGCAGGAATGTCCAGCCCATGGCCTGTGAGACACATGTGGCCCAGCACAGCTTGCAGTGTGGCTGTCCCCTCCCTGCTCAGCAGCTCTTCCCCACCAAGGGGCCCAGCCCACTTTTTCAAAGTCTTTTGGAAGCAAACATAAAAATACAGAACAATGCATCAATCTGTGTAACAAAAAAAAACAGCCTGAGCTTTAGAGTACTCCATTTTAATTGTTATAGTATAGCTTTGTCACAGTCTTAAGATTATGTAGCTCATTTTCTGTTTACATTTAGAGAAAACCTGCGCAATACAGTATGTCTTACATATTCTCACAGCAAGCACTTTCCTAGAATGAGACTTAGAGTTAGGGTTCTATAGTTAGGTTGCAGTTGGACTTGATGATCTTGAAGGTCTTTTCCAGCCTGAGCAATTCTATCATTCTATGATTCTAACGACTTGATTTTCTGCAATGGAAATATTTCTTTTTATCTGCTTTAGGATATGTTTCAGTAAAACCTTTCTGCAATTCTATTTCTTTTGGTAGAGATAAGAAAGATTTTAGATTGAGCACCAACTATGTATTAATTTATACTCATATATGTTTTAAATATTTGTACTTATTAATAGATGTATGGATATTTGAGAAAATTACTTTCCAAAACAGTTTGTACAGGGGGCTAATATGCTTAAAAGCTTAGTTCAGCTAACACCACTATACATAAAGGCCTTTATTTTCCTTAAATGCTTTTGCTTCCCACATCACCCTCAAAAGAGAGCACTATAATATGAAAACTATGTGCTACTCCTGGCAAGTTTTTGCTGTCTTTCAGAATCACTGCAATTCAGTGATAAGGATGCTATTTATTTTTAATTTATTCAGTCTACTGTTGAGTCATAGCCAGGCTTTGATTTTTCTTTCAAGGAGGCAAATTGACAGGGATAAGAAAAATGCAGTTTCTTAGAAAAATAAGTAACCTCAAGAACCTTGACAATTTCTACAACACCCCTGCTCACTATTAGTGTTCAATGTGTAACTCTCCAATTACTGTGTTTGCAAAGCAACTGTCAGGCTTTGGGAAGATATAGCAACGTAACTCATTACTGTCACTCAGATCCTTTGGAGCTCACACGTGGCAAATTTCATGTACATCAGTTACTGAAGGCAGCTGCTGTTATCTGCTAATCGATTAATTCAGCACAATGTCAGGCTTTGAGTTTAATCCCTAACCACTTGCTGTTTTCAGAAGATCAGACAGTTGAATAGCATTAAGAGTGTGCAAAAACAAATGTGTGTGGAGCAAAGTACATGAGGGAGAAAAGGGTATTGAGGTGTCAGAGCACAGGAACTCTGCATTTATTTTTTGAGCTGATAGCAAATGGAAAAATGAAAAGAGCGTAAAATGATAGAATCACCAACATTGGAAAAGACTTCCAAGATCATCCAGTCCAACCATCCACCTACCACCATTATTTCCTTACTAAACCATGTCCCTTAGTACAACATCTAAAAGTTTCTTGAATACCTAGGAAGGATGGCTCTATCACCTCCCCATGCAGCCTGTTCCAGCAGCTGACAACTCTTTCAGAGAAGAAATTTTTCTTAACGTCCAACCTGAATCTCCCCCGATACAACTTGAGGCCATTCTCTGAGGTATTTCTGCCTAACTGCATTACAACACACAGAAACTCCAGGTAAAATATCCAAAGCTCCATTTCAGTAGGTACTATACAATAATAATAATAATAATAATTTTTAAAAAGTTAGCCATATTGCAAGAGGTCTTACTGTCTAGGTAGTCTGCAATCTAGATTGGAAAGCTGCTTTCCAGATGAGTGAGAATTTTCTCTGCAGTATCTTCTTGAGACACAGTCATTGGTTTTGCTCAGTGTTAACTCCTTTTTCTTCGGTAGTGTTTCCACTTTTTGCATCGACTCTGGAGGCTGTTCTTATGCATCAAACCGGCATCTGTTGCAGCAAAGAGAATAATTAGGACATCAACAATAACTTCTTCCTTGTCCAATGCATATTTATGGCACAATGAGTTTTCAGACCACCCAAAAGGGTTGTATTCCTAAGCAGGAGCTAGGGATTGTGACGGCTACACTGCCCACTGGAGGAACATAGACTCTCTAACCATCCACTATGTATACTCAGCCCCATCCTGAAAAAGTTCTTTACAAGTTTAATCCCAAATTGACTTTTAATTCCTCTTTGCTCTGAACAACTTCTGCCTCAGACTGATTTGTTTAACCATTAGTAAGGCACACCTCCAATTATGTGGGAGGAAAAGATGTGGAGATGTGCTGTACAGCTGACAAGAGCATCTGGAGCAAAGCCAGCGTCTCTGTTTGTAGTGAGGTCACCTGGGTAGCACTGGGGATTCACGGGTAACCACATGCATTACTGGTGTATGCCACTGTCTGTCCCAAACCTGACTTCTATGCTTCTCTGAAACAGTTCTTGTCGGAGATGCAGACAATCTGAAATTATCTTTTCACATCTGAAACCACACACACTGTTTGAGAAACACATCTTGGATTTTCTAAACCCTGGGCTAATGTCCCAACCCCAGGACTTCACTTTGTTCTAAACTCCTACATCAAACTGGAGTAATTGTCTTACCTGAGGAAGCTAAAGTGATGTCAACCTAAGCCCTAGGAAGCTGCTGCTACTTCTGCCAGAAGTACCTGCCATCATGCAGCTCCCAGTGGTGACACCCATCACCACTGCCAATAAAGATTACCAGGCCAATACTGATAGAAAAAGATTTACGAGCACTTTGCAGGCTGCTGCTGGGTTTTCCATTAAATTGACTGAAGATTAGTAAGACAAAAAGTTTAATGCTCACCAACCTATCACCAACACCACACTGCTAAAACCTTCTAGGGCTTTTCATTAACAGAGGTAGCTGAAGCTTCTTCCTCGTACCCAGTTTTTCTTCTCATCACAATGCAAAGCTCATCAGTACCGTAGTATTGTCAAAAGGTGCACATGATTTATTCAGTCATCACAGATCCCTTTCAAAACAGCATCTTTGGTGTTCTTTCTGTCTTAAAACACCACACAAATATTAACTAAACAAAGCTTCCTTTTTACAGAGCAATAAGCTAGAAGATGGCATCTGAAACAAGTCATAAGAGTCGATGATAAATTCTCCTCATAAGTGCAATTCTCTGCTTTTTCTATTTACACAACTTCACAGGTCCCAGATGAGCAGACTATCGTGAGCACTGAAAGAAGATATGATCCAGTGTGCTCTGTAAGTGCTGTCCAAGAGAACAGAAATAAAACAGGGCAACCTGAAAAAACACACAAATGTAATCAGAACAGGTCAGTGGTTTTGACACGGTGTCAGTGACTTCTTTTACTGTAAGAAGATAATCAAATATAATTAGGCTCCTTGTCACAAAGAATCAGAACAAAAAACTTTGTTGCAAATGTTTGAAGCTGAGGATATGGCATTCTCTGAGTCTCTGAAGGAGGTGTTTATCCTTTCATCTGGTATATATCAGGACAGACTTACAGAATTGGAAATACTTTGAATTGTCAGAGTTGATGCATTTCATTAATTTTAATTACACAGATAATCATGGAATCATAGAATCACAGAATCACAGGTTTGGAAAGGACCTCCAAGATCATCTAGTCCAACCACAATACTTCCCTGCAGTTGACCATTTTTTTTCTGATTAGTAGTTATAAGAGTTTACCTTCCATACAATCTGTTTAGCCCCTTCTACTTTTTGTATAGAGATTGCAAATGTTAAATATCAACAGAGAATATGCATGATAGGCTCATGTTTACGTTGAGTTGGTTTGAAGGACTACATTGGTATTTGCATTCTAATTCTGTCCTGCTGAAAACTCTGTTGACTTCAGTGCTGCCACTTTCAGATATTTTGATTTGACATTTTTACAGCCATACTATGCAGGTGTGATTATCTACAATACAAATTGCCACAGAGAAGCAAACTTCATGCTTTGAGATTCTAAATATTGTATTACTTGAGACCTTACAATTTAGTTCTTCTCCATATGATCACTGTGGAAGCTGTTCTTCAGAAACATTCAAAATCTCACCAAACTCAGCCACATCAGTTTGCTAACATATCAATACACTGACAGGTCAACTAACAATCACAGATGCAACATACCCCATGTTCTGTCGCTTATAAGATGATCTTTTCACATGTTCTCGTGACCATTCATACTACTACTGTTACATCAACTTAACTCCTTCAAAGTGATCTCACATAACGTGAATGAGATTGCAGTGGAAATGCTAAGTCATGGTCTGAACTAGTGCTTGAGCACCTGGTGGGAAGACAGGGCCAACCCAGGGGAGCTCATATGCATACAATGCTCTTGAGTGATCAGAAAGGGTGGAGCCAGGATCCACCCATTCCCAGACCTCATTTAAAGGTTGGCAGTGACAGTGAGGGCATCTCTTGCTAGAGATCTCTGCCTACCTGAGGCAAGCACCTCTTTTTCTTCATTTCTGCATCTGTGGCTGCTACATTTGGACTTGCTCTCATTAGCTGTAGCTAGTGACTTTGCCACCCTGCTATTATCAGTCCATTATAGCATTACAGAGATGAACAAGAATGAAAGTGTGTGAAAGGCAGAAAGAAAGAAGCTAATTAATGGCAGACGAACAGCAGTAAATGAGGTTGCTTAGTTGAGCTGCAAGTGACATTCAAATTCAAAACGCAGCTTGGGGAGGAGGAATGAGACTACCATATCTCTGTAAATACAATTACGTAATGGATATTGACCTCTTCTCAAGAAAAAGAAACAACAGCAGTACTTGAAAATTAAGGGTCAGATTGTGACTCTGGTCTTGGCACAATAAGGCCACATGTGGTAAGGCAACAGAAGGCACTACTGAAAACTTTCTTGTCTATTATTGCTTGCTGGGAGACACTGGACAAGTAATTTACAATTTCTTCAACTGGGTTTTCTGATAAAATTAAGCTTACATGATCATAATCAGTTTGTCTGACACTTCAAAAATTTCCTTGGTCAATTTCCAAGTTATCTGAGAGTAGACTCCAGAGACTCTCTAATATTTCATGGAAGTGTCAGAGGTTTCAAGAAAAAGACCATATTACTGCTGCCTCTGTGAGAATAGCCAATTATGTTTTAGATGTCAGGCAAAACAGGAGATATTGCAAGGGCATATTAAGGACAAACTTTTGTTAGTTTCTGCATGCATGGAAGTCTCTTTGCTTCTTCTATCCTTAATTTTCCTTCATGCAGTCAGTCTTTCTAATTTAATGGTGGCAAGCCTGCCTGCAGTTTTATTTTTAGACCATAGCAATGGCGGCTGCCCCAGTCAAATTCATTCTTGTGTGTGATACATCTCATAAAACAAAACTGTATTTGCCTCATACAAGAAGAGAGAATTTCACAAACAACACTGTTCATAGAGAATCATCAGCAAAAAGAAGCAACAAATGATTCTGCAAATGTGTACCTTCTGACAAATATATGAATGATCACATGAATAGTTATCCATGTTTCATAGTTTCATAGGACACACTGCTGCAGTTCTGCATGTTTCATCTGCTTTTCTGCAGAGAAAAATTACAGCTTGCAATATCCAGATGGACAAGTCAAGATTGAAAACAAAAAAAAGAAAAAAATTGTAGTTCTTCTGTAAGATGCTAGAAACAGATCTATGCACTATTTAAGAAGGTCACGACTCTCAAACGTGACATTTCTGGGAATACAGAGCAAGCCAGAAGACTACTAGTGTCTCAGAAGAGTCTACTGCAGTGCAGGAAGTGTTGAGATTAAAGTCTTATTGTTAAACTTTAATCTAAGAGAGTGGCATATAATTGAATTTCTTGAATTTTGGCTTAAAATGAAAAGAGAAAAAAATCATAATACCAACAGTGTAGCAATACTGCATTTAAGTCAGTTCTAAATAAAGAGCATTATTACCTCTAAGCAACCCTTAGCACACTTTTATTAGCCATGCTCACTATTTGTCTTTGTTAGATGGAAAATATATCAAAATTTATTATTCAAAGAGAATAATATCCAGGTCACACGATGTGTTGAGTCCAATGACTATGTAGTGTCCTGCAGAATGCATTTTCTTGTAAATGAATGATTGAATAGATGTCTTGATGTTAGAGAGTAAAGAGATGTGTGGTTCATGTAAGTAAAATTGTAGAGTAAAAACTGGATAAGGATTTCTATTGTTCATGAGCCAGGATATCTCAGAAGTTCATCTCATAGATGTGGAGATTGTTTCTAAATAAATTAGAATGCCTTAAAAGTTTGATAACTTGCTTGTTCCATGACTTATCCATGGTGTTGAGGATTGTACTTCTTTAAAAATTTACAAAAATCAAAAGAATTATACACTTCTTTAAAATGAAGGAACTGTCCCTGAAAGAACAAGGACTATTTGTATGCGCTATGCAATCTCTCCACAGATACAAGTATTGGTTTACTTTAAAAAAAAAGTGGTATAAAAACAAACTTGAAAAGCAAGTCGAATTGAAAGGTGAGGAAATGCTGTCTTAAGAAAGTTTCATCACTAACATCCTTCTATGATTGTCATGTTTTTTTAAGTGCAATTTTGAATACTGCCTGACAGTTCATATAGAAGTTAAGTCAGATTATTTCAGTACGTGCACAGATTATTTAATTAATTAGATTATTTATCTTACATTGAAGTCTTCTTGCTGAATTCTTCTCACAGCACTATAGTGAGTAAGAATTTGATGCAGTCTGGTTTGTTTTAAAGAAGAAACTCTTGAGAAATATTTACTATATAGCCCATTCTAGATCCAGATGAAGGAAAAAAAATTCAGTTAAGAAATCTGAGAAAAAAGTAACTCATAGTCCTAAAAATGTCCTTCAATATGGGCATTATCTAAGCTATTTCTGAGTTTTAACTATGCAAAAGCTTTGGTTACTTCAAGAGGATAATTCTTGGAAAGATATTCTGATAAACACCACAGCCTTCATCCGTAAATAACTTAGCAGTTCAATTTTTAAATCTCATAAAACGAACTCTTTCCTGTAAGAATAGAATCTGTAATTTTTCAGAAGAATCTACTGTTACTCCTCCATAATAAAGAGATTGTTTGTCTGAATTCCAAAGATTATCTGCAGATTAACTACAGAGTTACAAACTATCCCTCCCTGAATACCCACACAAATCAAGGACTTCAAGTTAATAAAGCATCTACTTTCAAGGTCTGGGGGAGGACTGCCACAGAAGATGAAGGGTTTTAACACACTGTCACAAAGCACTTTGGAATATCTGTAAAAAACAGACAAATAAATTATAATGTTTGAGACACAAATATCCTACTGCATGCTCTTTTGACTAGTAAAAATTTCCACTGATAATGGAGAAATCACAGTCATTTGTATTTTCAAGGGAAGTAAGCACGCAACAGGAGAATGTGGTTACCTTTTATACTTATTTGATTTATAACGTCTAGGTTACTAATCACCTATTACAACATGATTGCTGAAAACCCCTTCCATTTCTCTTTCCCTTGAGCTGTTAGAAGCAAAGAAAACATCTTTGTGATAAAAGTATTTGCAGAATGAATTGCCAGCCAGCATATGACATCATTAGTCATTATAGATCACTTAAAGTTTCTTACCGCACACTTAATCTTTCAGTAAAATAATTTGTACAGATAGACTGAAGGCTAAAAACTACCCATGTTGGTGTTGTAAGGTAGTGGGTTACCTTAGCAGAAGAATGTACAGTTGAATGTAAATGTTCTCTTTTTAAATGGGACCAATAAGAAATGTCATGGGTTTTTAAATTATGTTTGCAAAAAATTGGAAGATTAGGAGCAAGATCAAGCTTGTTTTTCTGCTGGCTGTCACCTCTGTTCCTAATCATGAAACAAATGAAACAATTTGTTTCTAGCTAAGCTTCATCGGGCTGAGAGAAAAAAAGGCCCCCTGAAATTACAAATAAAATACCTGTGCACAGTAATTTATAGCTATGTTGTATGCTATCGGGGTTTATCCGGCTTTAGCTGATATCACAGTAAATAGTGAATGCACATGCAATCCATTTGTTTTAAAGGGTTTTAACAGAAGAAAATAAAATAAAATGTTGATGAAGTAGATATTAAAAAGCTGCTCTGTAATTCAGAGAAATGTTAACAGTTCTAAGGAAAAAATTCAAATTAAAGAATCTGATAAAAACAAATGTAGCAGAAATGCTGAGTCACGGCTTGAACCAGTGATTGAGCACCTGGTGGAAAAGCAGGGCCAATCCAAGGGAGCTCAAGTGCATTAAAAAAAAAGGAGAAGAAAAAAAAAAAAAAAAAAAAAAGAGCTCTGCAAACTGAGAATAACCTATGGGTAACAGGACAAGAAGGCAAGGAGCAAACTGTACTCACAAGGGGCAAGTTATGTTCCTATGTTCTGTGGTTGTAGTAAAACCTCAAATAAAAAGGAGGTTGGGGAAATCAGTACGTGGTACAGGGATGTGTGCTGTACCATAAGTCAGGGCTTTCAGCAGGAGGGCCAGCACACTTGCTGTACCCCAGCCCATTATCTCTGGAGTGGTTTCCCTGCTTGCAGGGTTCCAGGACCACGAGAAAGTCGCTGCAGAGCCAAGAGCACTCAGAGGCAATGTGGAAAGGAAACTGGTTAGCGGGCAGGCTGCCATCATGAGGATCGTTGCTGCTATGGAGGCCTAGGGCAGCACGGGGCAGCCCCATTGCACTCGGCTGTGGGCTGCAGATGTCCTGTGTGGGATCCACAGGCCCAGCAGGCCCTTGGGCCAGGCAGGGGCGCAGTGTGGCTGGGCAGGCCCTCTGGAGCCCAGGCCAGGCACTCAGCACTGCCTGATGAGCAGGGCAGTCATGGGCGCAGCGGGCTGGGCTGGGAGCCCTGCACCAGGTTTGGCCTCGTGGATGCAGCCGCTGAAAGACCAGGCCAGGCGTTTCAATTCCATAAATCAAATGACATTTGAAATGCCGCAGGGCATGGATGTCTAACTTCTGACGTGCCTGGGCTGCACTGAATGAACAGGAATTGTCTTGGGCTACATATACCTAGGTCAGTCTGAAACTAACGCCTCCTCTTTATTTCTGTGGAAACTACAACTGAGGGAAAAAGTGCAACAACACGATTTCATGAAGCGAGTTCTTATCTCCAAAAATTAATTTTCAGTGTGGTCACCACCATTAGCCATGCATGTTCACCAGTGACAAACAAGAACTTGCATGCCACTCTTGCAAAAATATTCATGCCTACCTGGAAAATGTCTTCCACATCGCTGTCACCACTGCTGAAACCTATCCTCTCCGGCCTACTGGGCTCACATTGACTGATTGTTCCACATTAACATCCAGTAATTGTTGATGAATGTCAGAGGGTGCAATTTAGTTCTATCACTGAGACTGGGCACATGCCATTGATGTAGCTTATCCATACCTCTCTGCAGAGTCTTCCTACCCTCAGTCACATTAGTAGCACTACCCAACATGGTGGTATTTGAGATGCTGGATGTTCTGGCCCCAACTCATCTCTGAGGCCCTTCACCCATGTGGCAATATCTTTCCTGTACTGGGAAGATAGGAGAGGATGCAGGAATACACACACAGACTCTCAGGTTCCAAAAAAAAAGCAGAGAAAATTTTATTATTATATCCGTTATTTTTGTGGCTTTAGGGGCTTTTGCTTGATTGTTTGTTTGTTTGTTTGATTTGTTCATATTTATTTTGTTTGTTCTGTTTTTTCAAATCTTCTGTTGTCCAGTCTTAAAAAAATAGTCTCTCACACTGAAGTTCAGCCTTCCTCCTGTCTCAACCAAAGTCTTCTGCTTCTCCATAGGAACAGAGACCCTCGGTGACACCTTTGACACCTCCTCACGTCCCCGGGCAGCTCAGGTCCCTCCGCTGGACTCCTGTTGCCCCGCAGCAGTGTCTCAGAGGCTGCCAGTCCCTGGCCTTCCTTCTTCCTCTCGGTGAAGAAGAGATGAGAGGACTTGGGAAGGGACAGGAGGTGGGGATGGGAAGGGTGGGTCACAGGAACCTTGGCTGTCAAAAGAAGAATTCACAGGAGATGAATGTCTCATGTGAGCCTGCAGAGAGGTCTGACAGCTGGGGCTGTATCAGATAATGATAAACTTACAGGATGGGAGGATCAGGGTCGGCATCGAGGCGGCTACCTGCCGGGAGGTGGACCGGACCTCAGGCCACTCCAGTAGTAGGGGTGGGCTCTGGGTCTGGCTCTCCTCTGCCACTTCCCGAGAGCGATGGGCTGATGGTGACTCTGCCCTGATGGAGGCGGATCCACCTCCATGGGCTCCTCATCGCTCTCGGGAGGGTCCACCTCCATGGGCTCAATGGTGTTGAGCCTCTCCATTAGCCGCCTCTTCTTAGGAGGATGAGAATCCATTCTTCCTCCTTGGCAAACAAAAACAACAACTTGGCTTGCGAGCTCAAAATTGCCACTGGCGTCTCTGGCTCAGCGACTGGGGTTCTGGGTGCAGGGTCCCCCTATTTATAGGGCTTGTAACAATGGGCTGTGAGGAGTCCTGTGACATCAGGAGGCCATGGTGATGCCGTTCTAAGAATGTCCCATGGTGACCAAAACATGGCGGTGTTGGGATTTGGGACCTACAGCTTAAGACTTGCCCCACTTTTGAGGGAGGAGGAAGGATGGGGGTGCTGAGGTTCCCTTTCCTGGGGATGGCTCTCTCGTGACATGTTGCTTGCTAAAGAGGATGTCTTCCCCCTGGACATAGGCTCCGGCCACCTCTTCATCCATGAGTGGGATCTATTTGATGACAGTGGCTGTTCCAGCCCAAGCATTTTGAGAGATCTCACAGAATCACAGAATCACAGAATGGCTCAGCTGTTTGCAAGCAAAGCCATGTGGGTATAGTTCTGCTGCTGTTGCTGGGGCAATATGAAGGGCTGAGCAGTAATTATTGCTTGGACTGGGTACAGTTGCCAGGCAGCTCAGTCAATTCCATAACTGAAAACATGGGGATTGATCCTTACTATACATAAGAGCCCAAGTTCATAATAAGCTCATGCCTCAGTGTGGTAACATCCACTGTTAGGTCTCCATAAACCTTCAGCAAGCATCAGTGAATGTCAGTGGGTATAATTTTTTCCTTGAGAAGGAGATGATTCTTACACCCTTCCATGTAAGAAGCCATTTTGTCAGACTGCCCCTCTGCTGCCATCATGTCACATGTTGTCTGGCAACAAAATGTAACTCAATGACTGTGAGAAGTTTCAAACTCTACTGCTGTACCACCAGTGTCCAGCTCTGATGCTGTCGGCTAACATAATAAAAGAGGCGACATTAATTGCAGAGCAGTCATTGTAAAATGTATAATATGCTGTATGTGTAATAAGTAGCAAAACTTATTTTTTCTTTTTAATTAAAATATAAAGAAAAGAGCAACAAAAACATTAGAAGTAGTGGGATACTTAACTTTGTGCTTGTGAAATTAATGCATCAGGCTGTTGTGGTGGAAGTGGTTGCAATTCTTACTAAGTTCTCAAGGTGTTTCTCAGAGATTTTTGACTAAATTTTACTCTTCCTGTGCTTCATCCTTGAGCAGAGTTTTCACAATTGTACATACTGCCAAAAAGCGATGATATGAATGAGGAGTGATTGTGAAGTGAGGGATATCTTTCTCGGACAAAAGAGGTCTTATAGAAGTCTGGTAAAGAGGCATCACTAAGTTTTTCAGTTGAACATCTGATTGTAACTCAGTACATCCTACTTGAAAATTCAAAGTTAATGTATTTATGTTGACTCAAAGTGGAGTCACAAATATACAAAAGACCTATGATGTTTTTGGCACTCCTGAAACATATTCTCAAATTCCTTTATCTAAATGGAAAGCACAGTGGCATATTTTGTTGCTGTTCGCAGGACTGTGTTTAGCCAATGCACCAAAATGCATAACATTAATTCCCATAATTTGAGTTAGCCCTGCATTGTGTGCTCCCTGTGCTCTGGTTTCAGCCCAGACTGTGCCAATTGCACAGCAATATTTGGTTGCTGTGAGCAAAGGGTGTGTGCCCAGGGCTGGGTCGAGCCACTCAGAGGGTCAGACCTGCTGCCATAATGGCCCAGGGCAAGGCCAGGCTGCAGGATGGACTGAGGCAGGCCACGTGCAGCCCACAGACCGTGAGTTGGACATGTCTGCTGCAATAAGAGATTCCCTATGTACAGGGTGGCAATAAACTCTATTTCTCCTCTCATCCATTGCCCCTGTGCACACCAGCTATTCTGATATACCATAACAATTCTGTAAACCATAGCTATCAAGCCTTTTGCTATCAGCCTTTAAAACAACCAAAGTCCCACTTTTGTCTTAATGTATCCACAAACAGAATTTCCTGTAGAATTAAATTGGTTTGGTGTGGGTCATTGCACAGTAATGTTTTGCATGTTTTTAGCACTTTAACCAAATGAATTTCATCTTGGTTAGTCACCATTCCCAACGATTTGCTATATGTAAATGCTTCCCCCAAGGTATAGCAAAGGAAGATATTTGGTTATCTAAAGATTGCAATCAGCAGCAAAGGTTTCAGTGACTTCTACTGGATCAGTCTTTAATTAGAAGGAATGTCACAGATAGATATTAATGTAGGAAGCCTTTCTGTACTTATTATAATTGTTGTTGTATAAAACAAGCTCCTTGTCTTGTTAACTGCCTTAAGTTACATTATAAATACAAATATTTGATGCTGGAACATTATTATCTTATTCCTTCCTGAAATGAGTAGGCTGTGTGATACATCACTGTCCACTGGAAGCATGAGCCCCTATTGGGGATGAGATTAATTGCTTAATTCTACTCTCTAAGCTGCAAGCTAATTAGCAGAATAGCATTAAGCATTAGTTACCAACTCTACAGTCTTCCTATGAAATATTGCTAACTTTATTCACTAGCAGGAAATGTACTGTATGCTTCTATTAAATGATATTTGTTCCCAAGGATAAACACTTGACATGAAATTGTACTGAAGAATTTAAGCATAACTGGAGATATCTGTGATTCACTCCAGCTTTTGTATGAGCCAAACAAAACATTGTTGCAAATATTCCCATGCATAACTGTACCTATTTCCTGATGAATATTTCAGTATATACACACAGTAATGCAGAAGGTAAATTTTGCAATATCAAAAAAGAATGTGCAATTCCTTTGGATTACACATAGTATTTAATCAAAAATCAAATGACATGGCATGACTAATAAATCATAAAAAATCTTGCTTTGAAAAGTACTGTTAACAGTACCTAAAAAACATGTTTTTTCTCTGTCATTTCTCTGCTTCACTGCTGCATTTCCAGCATTACTGTGAGACACTGAGTGACATAAAAGCTTTATAATGTTGGGGAATGTTGGTCAGTATATCCACCAGCAACGAGAAACATCAGGTGTAAACCTATGTAAACCTATTATGGATAGGACTAACAAAAGTTATGTTTAAAAAAAAGAGGAAAAATCACATGCCAGGAATAGATGAAAGTCATTTATAGCTATTTCAGAACTGAATGGTGTTCTGTGTTATTTATATTGCTTCCATATCAGTGGAAAGAGCTCAAATTCCTATCAGTTCAGGTTTGAAAAAATTTCAGATTTTTTTGTCTCTGCATAGTCAATTTCCTCCATGCCCTCTTTTAAAAACATAGATATCCCTGCTTTCTTCCTCTATACTGGAGATTGTAGGTACTGTTACAATCATGGCTGCAGAATATAGGTACATCTGTTTCTATAAATGAGCTTAAAGGTGAGACATCTGGATCCTGAAGAGTTAACAAGGCGTATTAATTTCATAGTGATTACTTCTAATGTGATCATTCCCAAATTCCATTTATTCTTTCAGTGCTTAACACCATTATGTCCACATGCAAAGTTTTTTAGGTAAAATGTATTCCACAGAGTCTTAGGACAGAGGGTGTTCATATAAAACCAAATGCTCAAAATTTTAAAACAGATGTATTGATAATATTTGCTACATGTTCTAACATGCAGCATCAAAGGATCGTAATTATTTGCATTACAATAGTATCATGTACACAACAGCTTGTGTCTCAGTGTACCAAGCATACAATAAATGCAGATCAAGATACACTATGTCAAGAGCTTACGGCTTAATTATACTTTATTTTTCTGGAAATAAATGATTGATTTTCATCTCTGCTGAGAGGTTGGCTGAGTATTAGTGTTGATTTCCAGGGATTAACTCAACTAAACACTAGAAGGAAGATTTTATGGAAGGCAAGGATCAAGGAAGATGGTTGCAAAGGCTTATTGCTACAAGTTTGTTTTATACTGCTAAAATTTGTTTATAAACAGCTTTCTTTGCTGCCATTTCAGCCCTTGTGATAGTCAGAATATTAATTCTATTTGAAAATGAGAATAAAATAGAAGCAAATAGAACAACTACCAGATAGCTGAAACTGCCACACTACCCAGGCAGCAACTCATTGCCAGCATGATCTTTCCTTTTGCCACTGGATATATGTTAGCTGATGAGAAATCGTTACTACTTTAACTTTTTTTCTTCCTTACAGACAGTTCCATACCACTGAAAGTACCCGTTCAAATGCATTGTGACCAAGTTTTATGAAATTTGTGTTAGGAAATAATCTACTGCTTTAAGGCTGAAGAAAGTTAGATTATGTCTATTATGAAAGATGCTAAGACACACTTGCTTTTCCCCCATTAAACCAACTTAAATTGATCATTATCATCAGGGTATACCTTTTAAGAAATGAAGCGTTCAGTGGAAGGACAGAAATGTAAAATAAATTTAAAAAAAAAAAAAAGAAAAATAACAATGTCATAGACATTTTTATTAGAAGGAAACAATAATGGTTCAGTTAATTAACTCAAGGAGTTGCTTTTCTCATTAATTACTTGACTTAATCTTATTTTAAAATTGTATACAAGTTGAAAAGTTAACTCATTCAGTTAGCAAAGTGCTTAATTCCCTGCTGTCACTTATTTTACTCTTTCCATCTCAAACTCCCAAAACCATGAGATCAGGTTCCATATTTTCTGCTGCTGTACTTCTACTTGCTTTGTTTCTCAGCTGTACTCCTCTGAGATTTTAAGACTGAATACATTTTGTAAAAGTGAAAGTTCATCTCCATGCCTTTCTCAGGAATAGGTACACAAAAAAGACTTTTAAGCACAAAAAGTCCTCTGTCATCTTGTCTGAAATTGAACCAATGGTGTCTCAGCTTATTATTCTTTTTTTTTCTAAAGTTGATTTATGTTCTTATATCCTACAGGTGCTTTGCATTCCTCAGTATCTCCTGAGGAAAGTTGAATTGCAAAAATTAATTCAGACTCTGTAGTGTCTTCAAGTGAATCAGAATCTCCAGAGATTTGGGCATTAAGATGAATCAATGTAATTTACTACTTTTTAGAAAATAGTTTTCCCTCTAAGAACAATTTTCTATAGCAAGAAGGCAGGAAAAAAAATGTAACCATGAGCAATTTAGGAATTGAGATTTCAAGAGGAATATGGAGAAATGGCTTATTATCACTTAACTAAAAGCTCTATTGTAACATATGCGCAAAAAAATCAAGTTAAGGCTGTCCCAGAAAGCTTAATTCTAATGTTTGTTCACACCTGAGTTCTTAAGTTGGCAGCTTCTGTATTGTTTCTGAATAGTTTCTCTTCTTAGCAGTTAATTGTTGTTAGGAATGACATAGCCTCTGAAGTTATGTCTGGGATGCTGGCAGCAAAGCAAGTTCTGCTAAATAATAGATGGTTTACAATAAGATACTGGGATAATTTCCTCACAGAGGAAGGAAATGTCAAATAGCAATCTGTTTGCATATAATTATATTACCATCTTTCCGAACATCCTTATGCTTGCAGTGTTAGGCACAGTTAATCAAATAAATCTGCATATATAATTCCTCTGCACATTGAAGTCTGTTTTAACATGTTGGTTCCACAGGCAAGAAGACAATGGGAGAACAGAGACCTGCATATGACCCTGCCTGTGTGCACAGAGCACTGCCAGCAGATACCTTGATGTGATGTTAGGGAAACATTATTCTTCCTAGAAACACTTCCTTATGAGCAATTGGCTGGTAAAGAAAGATGGAAAAAGACCATGTGTGCCTTTCTTCTTCAGCACTGGATGCTCGTGCATTTACAGGCAGTAGAAAGATTTAAGGACTTTTTCTGTTCTTGTTGTATGGTCCTTAACAACATAGCAGTGCTGCTCCCTCCTGGGCTCTGCTCCACAGGCTCCAGTGCTCTAGGCCATCAGCAACTGGATGTTAGAGTGTGGGTTCAAGCACACAGCAGAGATTTTCTGTGAGGGTACTTTTGGTAAAGTTAGCCACACACCAAAATCCTGCATTTGAACACCCCCGGTGGTTCCAGGTTGTTGATAATAACACCCCAGAGCTGGGGGAATATACTATCCCAAACATGCCTGCAGTTCCTCCATGTTCCTCAGAGGAGAAGTTATCTGAGATCTGTTCAAACGGGATCAGATGTGCTCCTCTCCTTTCCAGTCTCTTTCCTGCAGGTAAGATTCAATATCATGCACTGGCGTTATTCTCTAACTAGCTCTAGCCTTTGACTTTTATCTTACCCACGTGCCTTTTCACAAATGTTTTCTTTCCTTCAGTATGACAAATTAATTTGATAGACAATGGCATCATAATGATAATGTAGTCCTTTGATAGACAATAGGAATAGTGAAACATGGATGGGAGTCAAGCTGCAAGAGGACACTCATTAATCCAGGTCAGGAGAGCCTTGGGCTAAAGGTCTGCTGGAAGGCACAGAGCTCCTGTCACCCAGGCACTTATCTTGCAATTAAGCTGCATTTATCTTCTTGCTGCTAAAGAACTTCTGTCATTTTCTGGGTGTGGTTAAGAATAACCTCCAGATGTGCTTGGTAGCTCCCTATGCCTGAGGTTCCATAGGTCTGTTTTCCAGTGGTGACACCGCATGAGAAGGCTCCAGGCTCCCAGCTCTCATTTCTGTCACATCGAGAAAACATTCTGGGCTGCAGACAGTGTGCATCACTTTACCCACTGAGAATTGATACTTGAACTTTTTCTTTGATGGTGAGTTCATGTCACTACTCCACAAACTGCCATTTTGACTCTAACTCAGTGGTGATACCACATCTCATTACTGCTAGTGATGCAATCCAGGAAACGGTCACCTTCAGCTTCATAATGGTTTAATAAGTCCTGACGGATTTGCGTAGAGTGCTCTTTCTGTGGATGTGTGAGCATTCATGGGTCTCGTCTGGCATAAACTTTGTGATATTCCTGCACCACCATTGTTTCTAACACATTGAAATCAATACTCAGCTTTGTAAACATTTCCCTGGTTTAATCTGAAAATTCATATGGTTGAGTAGATTGAAATTCTCTTCATTTTATGGTATGGTATGACAGCTATGGCAGCATGGCAGTCTGGAACATGACTTGTATTTCATGTTTCTGTTGCTACTGTTGAAATGTGCCACACATGCTCATATCCACTGTTCGGTCTCTAGAAACATTCAGCAAGCATCAGTGAGTGTCAGCGGGTGTAGTTTTTTTCTTCACGTTGGAATTCAATGACACATCTTTGCTTCACTCACACTTCCACGTCAGACACCATTTTGTCAGACTGCCCCTTTGCAGGGGTATACATACGTGTAAGTAAATCACTGTTGACCCACTGGATCGTATGACAAAGGCATGTTAGGTCCAAAGACACCTCTGCACCCTCATATTCTAACAGGCTGAACTGGATATGTAGCTCATTTACCTAAAAGCTGTTCCCTGACACAGTTGCATAGAATTCTCCAGCTTTTCTGTAAAACGTTGCAACTTAAAAAGCTTCACTTCACAATATTCCACCTCAGTGACAATGGAGAGTTGTTACTCTCCACTTGTGCTTCTGCCAGGCCTCACCGCTCCCCACTAGCACCCAAGGGCTCAGGTCACTAGATAGGAGTGGCCACCAGGCCCTGGCTTCATCCAGCAGCAGATCTGCATCCTGGCCAAGTCCGTATACAAGGTCTGGCCTATCCCGATAGATTTTGACTGCTGGCCAGGGGAGCAGCACGCCCAAAAAATGCTGCCTGTGGAGCTGTTCGTGGTGGGTTTCGGCACTTTACAACACTGCTCAATTCAAGAAAGCATGTTTTACTTTTTTATTCTCAGGAAAAAAATCTGAGTTTCATAAGTTGAAGCCCTCCAGCTCAGACTGCTATTCTTCACCCCACTGTGAGGCTGAAGTGTAGGCCAAGTCATGAGATATTCAGTCATGAGGGCACCTGCATCCCACATCCAGGTTCTGCTCTACCAACCAAGTGGTTCTAAGGCTGCAGGTTTGGGGTGTGGGAATGGAATGTTGTTTCTGCATTAGATATTAGAAAGCAGGAATTGATCTGAAGAAGTAGAGCACAATGTGTTTGTATTTTGTAACTTCTCCTTAGAAATAGCTGATGTGAAAAAGGAGAAATACCATATATGTTAGTAACATACTTTAGAAATATAGTTGCTGAATTGTGTGATTAATTTTTTCAGAGATACCGTCCTGATAAATTATTTGGATATTTCCAACAGGGGTAAGTCTGCTGAAGAGCCATAAAATACAGACTTGCAAGTGAGAGACAAAATACTGAGTAATCAGGCACATTTTGTTCATTTGCTGGTTCTGAACTGAAAGACAGGTTTGGAACAAAATGGAGAGGATGAGGAATGCAAAATCAAGCTGTACAGAATCTAGTTTTCTGAGAGGTCAAAGAATAGAATTTGATGTAATCTATGGAACAACAGATAGGTTGGAGGTAATGTCTGTGGTAAGGTTCACGTTGGGTTCTGTGGCAGGAAAACATCATAGAAAGAGACACCGACAGTTCCTGCTGACTCATTTCCTCTAATAATGGCAGAAATCAGAAATGTGGATCAGCCATAGCATTCAAAGGCACTGAGGAAATAGAGATATAGGAGTTAAAACCAGATATCTGTAGTCATCATTAGAACTACTGGAAAAACTGCCAAATCTTGCAATTTGTCACTGCAAATATTTGCAGAGAATTTTCACAAAAAAATCATCCCATTTCTCTGTCAGCTGTAAAGTTTAGGAAAATGTACTTTTTTATAAATGACTTTTATGAGGTTTTTTTTCACCAGTTTTAAGGTCTTTTTTATAACATGATAATTTTCCTTCTCTTCAATCAGCTTCAATTTTTTTTTCCTCATATGTACAATATTCATTGCATGAATAATCCCATAAAATTTTTGAATGCAAAAAACATGCAGCAATGATTTTTCCATGCCGGCCAGTACCAGTTTATTGCAATCTGCTGTATATCTGTCATTTAATCCAAAGTCATTTAAGTCACCTACATTTTGGAATTTTCTGTAAGATAATACAGGAAATCCTTTATGATAATCATTTCAGTAAGAGTAGGCCAAGATTGTTAGTAGTTTCATATACGCAACTATTACAGACAAGTTAGTTCACCTCAGCTTGAGTTACATTGAGATGAGGTTACCGGATATTTTATCTAAAGGTGATAAAAATATAAATTAGGACTTTATTCTAGAGGCAGAACTTAGAAGAAACATGTTAAATACTAGTTATCTCAATATGAAGAATATGATTGTATTTGAATAAATTATGTAGGATTATCAATCTTAGTAGTATAAGTAAAAAAAATAAAGATCTAATTCTCAGTTGTATTCTTCTGACCTTGAACATTTAGCCAGAAGTTATCCAAGCAGTTCCAGAAAACCATTTGCTCAGCTTAGGTCAGTTAAGAAAGATATCTGCCCAAACTACTCTTACACATTTGCAGTATTATTTACTCCTGATCTTTTCTCTTTTACATTTGCTTTTTATTTTCATACTCTGTCTCTAGAACTTTAATTATCATACAGTTCATATCTGTCACTGTAAAATATTTCTGCTCCTACCTGTCATACTTTGAGTTGGTCCCCATTAACTTACTTATGTTGCATGACTAAATCACTGTATAATATTATTTTTATGTATTGCTGAGGAAACCAGATCTGTTTGGACTGGCTCCTTGAAGTCCTCTAATATGTTTGGGGATGATCTACAATTGCATTTGGAAATCTATGCTATTCCTGTCATCTTTATCTTTACCTTAAGTTTCATCAGACCACAGAAGCTTTTCTTTCCATCTTTATACAGAGAACTCTGCAGAAGTGACCCTTCATCTTTGGTTGTTCTCCTTTAGAGCTGACATAAGTACAAATAGCAAAAATAATACTGTGCTTGATGAGGGATAAGTCTGCAGCTGAAGAGTCAAAAATATCTATAGAAAGAACCCCAGAAGGAAAGAAATGAAAAGACATGAAGGCAAATGAAAATCTTGTTCAGAGAGATAGCACAACTTACCCCAGATAAGAAAGTGATTGTGAAAAGGCAGGAAAACAAATACAATGTGAAAATGACTAGAAGGAAAACTATGATATTCTGCTACAGACAGCAGATATGTTTCAACAGAAGCTGTTTGCCCATGCAAGCCCATGGCATTAGCTTTTGAGTATTCACTTCCAAAAATCAAACCCTGCATCTTCATGCTGTAATCAGTTTCTTCCATAGCCACTAGCTGACGCTGCAAGTAAAGCTCTCTGCTGTAGCCATCACTCAAAATAAAACTGCAAACTGGCAGAAATTGAGGTAGCTTAACTCCTTTATTTCTCTCTGATATTTTTCCTCTCCTTTGAGGTGGTTATGATCAAGAGATGCACATTGCTCCTGAAATCTCCTGTTTGTTTACAGTATCACCCATTGTAAAGGAATGCTGTTCTCTTTTTACAGTAGTTAAATATTTCTGGATGTTTTACTTTATTGCCTTCTCTTAAAGCATCCATGACTTTATAATGCACTTGCAGGGTTAATAAGCTACTTTCTTACAGAAGATGTGGAAAAAAAAAAAAAATTATACAGAAAAGGTTTGTGCAGAAATTATATCAGGTAGATGTAATTGCTCACTAATTGCATGTTTTATCTTTTGTGTTGCTCTGTTCTGTTAGTTCTGCTGAGGGTTAATAGAAAAGTTGTATCTATTTACATCAGAAAGAAGAGTCACCTTTGTGGGGAAAAAAAATAAAAAATCCCTTACTGTGGATTTTTAAGCACCTGTGCAAAACTGCCTATTCTTTCTCCAGAGATCTCATCTACCTATTATTGAGATTAGAAGAAAACAGAAGAAGCATTTACCACCTGGAGCATACATGCAACGTTGAAATAATGAGCATATAATTATGTTTGTATTTGGACACAAAACCCTTCTGTTTCAGACCTGCCTGTCAGCAAGATGACCACCATCCTATAGAGACTTTTGTACACTGAATGTTTACACTGATGTTAATTGAACAACTTACAGTGCAGAATAGCAGCTGTTAATGTACTTTTTCTTATATTCAGTCTAAATATTTTAAAACATGTCACCTCCACATATGAATGTTTCTTTTTCCTATCCATCAGCTTCCAGAATTCTGGGACTAGTTCTCTGATGTTGGCAGTGTGTTTATTATTTCTAGAAATATAAGTCAAAAATCAGTGGTTAATCAGAGCAAGCTATATATATATATATCAGTATTCTTAAAGCCACTCCAGTCACCGTTCCATAATCGTGGATTGCTTTATCTGCAGAAAACTAAAGTAAAACAGGGCAGTTGTGAATGCCATGGTTCAGCGCTGACTAGGTTTTGGAAAGTTGGAGAATATGATGGAATTAGGGGTAGCAACCCAAGCAGACTGGGAGGAAATTTAGGAGATAAGAAGGAAGAAAGTAAGGAGACAGCTGGGGGGTGGGATTGAAACTTTTCTCCTCAAATGAAAGCAGGTCTAGGAAACTCTGCTGCTGGGAATTTTTCACAGTCATACATCCTTCTCTTCCTTCGGCCTTCCTTTTGTTTGTCATCGTTCACTACTGTCCGACTGTGCCTGTTCTATGTGCATGATTTACCAGGCAAGATCATGTTGTTTCTGAAGTATTTTTATCTCAGTGAACATAGGTGTTCAAATCAAGTAATTTTTCTGCTATATATAAACTCAGAGAAGATATCAATGCTCCAGACACTTCTGATATGAAATCCATAGTCTATGCCCTGAGCCCTGATGCAATATGGGTATAGGCAGAGGCACAGGAGCCTTTGGAGACCATCATGGTCCACCTCTGCAGTCCATCTGCATAGGCCTTTCAGTTCTGTTGCAGTAAAAAAGAAACAAATGGCTAATTGTGGGCTACTAAAATAGGGCTCTTTGTGCCAGCTAACTACCTTTCCTCCTATTCCTTCCCACCAAAGTCTTTGACTTAGAGGTTATGTACAATTGTTGCAATTGATTGTAGAAGGGTCCAGTGTGAAAATGGAAAAAGCAAAAAAAACATGTCTACTCAAAAGAAAGGAGAAAGGTGGAGCAGACTAAGTGTGTTGGGAGAAATAATTGATTTCACTAAGCTTGGTTAATTCTAATTCTATGCTGCTCTGTCCTCTTGTGGTAGAAAGCTGTCCATTTTTGCGCCAGCTTTGTTAGATAGTATTACCGCACCCTAAGATATCTGCTCCTGCAAAAAAACAAAAAACAAACAAACAAAAAAAAACATTGGGGAAATAAGAAAGGTTCCTCAGACTTTGATGGGAGCTTAAGAAGACATTCAGGAAATCCCTGCATTCACTTCTTAAATTCAAAAGAGTATACAATTTGTTTAACACTTTCTCAGACATTTGATGTAGCCTTCAATTAATTCTGGATTCAAACAAACACCATAAGGGAAGCCAGAGCACACATGCCAGGTTGGCTCTCCTAAGGCAGCTGGGAAGAGCTGTGTACTAGTCCTGCAGCTTCTTTCATACAAATATTTGAGCTACTGCATTGCCTGTGTTTCCTATGTACAAGCAGCAGCAATGCCAAGAGTGTATCTTTCTTCAAGTCCACACTCAAAAACATGCTCATATATCAATCTTGGACTTTTATTCTAAATATCTAGATGTTTTTTTAAAATACTTCATACATTTGTGATATACATAATGAAAAAAAAAGTATTGCAAACTGAAAATATTTCATGAAGAACTTACATCACATCCTGGATTAGAAGAATCACCTTAAAAAATGATTCAGTAAAAAGTGTAGTAAGTTGACAAAAAATATGATGAAATTAATATTAAAATCTAAATTTTGTATTTTTTATCTTTTATTCTGCAAAGGTCTGCCTTAAAACAAAGATATTTTCAAGATGCAACAGAACATATCATAGAAATGGAAATCTCAATGACTTTTGGTGAAGTATCTGCTTTCTTTGGAATACTTTGACTTAATGCTCACTCATAGAACTCATAATTTAATAAGTTTTGAAAAGTTTCTTAGCTTCTCAATTTAGGATAGTAATTATTTGCACAACTCTCCTCTCCTCTCCTCTCCTCTCCTCTCCTCTCCTCTCCTCTCCTCTCCTCTCCTCTCCTCTCCTCTCCTCTCCTCTCCTCTCCTCTCCTCTCCTCTCCTCTCCTCTCCTCTCCTCTCCTCTCCTCTCCTCTCCTCTCCTCTCCTCTCCTCTCCTCTCCTCTCCTCTCCTCTCCTCTCCTCTCCTCTTTCCAGAAGATATGACCTATTTTTTCTGTACTGTTAGATCCCATTGCCTGCTTACTGCTGTCTGCATTATATTTATGATAACATGAATAGTTAAAGAGTAATTTAAGAGCATAAGAGCAATGATAGGCATCTTCTTGCTGCTTACTGCATTGCTAATGCTTTTATGGCATATAGAAAATTCTTAAATATTTAATATAACTTATCCTTCCCTTTAACCATTCCCTTCTCTGTAAAGGATATAATGAAATATGAATTATGCCTGTGTAATGTTTCACACACCCTAGTGACTTCCTCAATTCAATCATATTACACATGCCAATTCTATGCAAAATGAGAGAGAAACTAGAGCTTAGTCGATGTCATTCTGGTTTTAATACATGTTCTTTGTCTTCCACCATCACTCCAAATTCCCTGCTACGCATGAAGAAATGGAGCGGGTTATGGAAAGCAAACTCATTAAGACAGTCTCTGCAGTGAATCAAAATATAATCAATTTAAACCCATGAAAATTCAACACCAGCCTTTAGTTCATGTATACAACTGTTTTGAAAACAAAATTTTGCTAAGTTTTCATTTTCAAAAGCAATCTCTCATGCACAGTCATGTACAAAAAGATCAATTGCTTGCATGTACACCTATTTCATCTGCTGATGTGAATGTCAGTTCTATGTTGAGAAGGGTGTGTGGACATAATTAATTCTAGAAGTGCAATTCAAAGAAAAGGAGCTTATCAGGAGTAGTCAACATGGATTTGTGAAGGGGAAATCATGCCTGACCAGTCTAGCCCTCTATGATGCCATTATGGGCTGAGTGGGCGAGGGGAGAGCAGTGGATGACATACACCTTGACTTGAGCAAAGTGTTTGAAACTGTCTCTCATAAAAATCTCAGGTAAGCTTAGAAAGTGTGGGGTAGATGAGTGGACAGTTAGATGGATTGAGGGCCAGTTGACTGGCACAACTCAGAGGGTTGTGATTAGTGGTGCAGAATTGAAGGCCTATAGCTAGCAGTGTTCCCCAGGGATTGATATTGGGCCTGGTCTTGTTTGACATCTTCATCAGTGACCTGGATGAAGGGACAGAATGCACTCTCAGCAAGTTTGCTGATGGTACAAAGCTTGGAGGAATGGCTGACACATTAGAAGTGAGTGCAGAATATCACACCTGGGGAGGAATAACAGCACACATCATCCATCAGTTCCATCATCCAAGAACAGAGTGGCTGGAAAGGAGCTCTGTAGAGCAGGATCTGGGTTGTACAGTTTCCTTCTCTGGAGATATTCAGAAACTGCCTGGTCTCTTTCCTGTATAACCCACTGTTGGAACTTGATCCTTGAGGTCCCTTTCAACCCAAGGCATTGTATGATTCTATGATCTCCAGAGATCCCTTCCAATTTCCACGATTCTGTGATTCTGTCATGTTACATCTGGAAGTAGCACTGGAGGTATCTCATCAACATTTTTTAGAAACAAGAATGGGGTTGTGAAGGGAACTGTGGGGGCCTGCAGCTGAATAATGGCAGCTTTAGTCGAGCTGAGGCATTAAAGAATTGCTTTAGACCCCATGTATTTACAGAACTGATACATGTGTTGAATGCATCTTTGTGATGAACTCTATTCACAAAGTGTCAGGAGTGGCTTATCTGCATCCTGGTTGCTCTTCCATCGATGGCATGGAAAGATGCCTCACACTTGGCACCCTTGAACAATGGCTGAGACAAAGACGCTTTCTGAAAGGACTGAATTGATATAAATTCCTTCCTCATTTTCAAATGATCATGTTATATAACTTTTCATGAATCATCAATATCAAAGCATATATTTTCATTCATGGAAAGGAATTTGAGAGTAATTCTTCCCAATTACACATAAGAGCTGTTGTCTTGTCAGAGTATGTTTGATGTATAAGGTTCTTCATGACAATCATGTATAGCAGCCTAACATTTTACATCTAACAAACACAAAATTTTTGTAGTATTTCAAGTTATATGCCAGTATGGATTTCCCTTAAAAAAAAAAAAAAAAAAAAACAAACAACTAATGTTCCAATTTACATTATTATAAAATGGATTTGCTAATAAGAATCTTGAAAAGCTCAAAACTATTACCTTAAGTAGAAACCCGCATGACTGTGTTGTATTTTGTTCTCTCATTACCTTTATGAGGCCTCCAATGGTTTCAATTTTTTGAGTTGGCAATAGTTGCAATTCCTACCAGTTATTTTTCTCTCTTATTTAGGCATGAGCAGTTGAATTCAAGGTGTTATTATGGCCTGTCTTTGTTTATGAAAGGAACTGGGGATGTTTAGTCTGGGGAAAAGGAGGCTGAGTGGAAACGTTATTGCTCTCTTCCAATATCTGAAAGGTGCTTACAGGGAAAGCAGGGTTGGTCTCTTCTCACTGGTGACAGGTGACAGGATGAGGGGAAATGGCCTCAAGTTGCACCAGTGGGGGTTTAGGTTGAATATTGGGAAAAACTTCTTTACAGAAAGGGTTGTTAAGCAGTGGAATAGGCTCACCAGGGAGGTGGTTGAGTCACCATGCCTGGATGTGTTTAAAAACCATTTGGATGTGGTGCTCAGGGACATGATGTAGCAAAGGGTTGTTAGAGTTAGGGTAGTATGGTTAGGCTGTGGTTGGACTCGATGATCTTTGAGGTCTTTTCCAACCTGAGCAATTCTATGATTCTATGATTCTGTGAATTGCTACCCAGTGCAAATAATGTTTTTAAGTATAAAAACATTATTCTTGTACGGGACACTGTATAGCTTGGAAGAAATGCAGTTCTCTTAATTTTATGACAAATATTCATATATGGAATAAGCGATAACACTTCTATAAAAATATTAGCATATTCGCCCAAAAAGACATACCTCTTTTCCTCTAAGATCTGTTTTCTGTTTGTAGCAGAATGTTTGAATAGCAGAGAAAAATAAAGATGGTATATTCCACAATAAAAGAATTCTTATTTGAACATATGTTTTCACATTCTTCTATGTTAGTCTTTCTAAATGTATGGAGAACAAGATAGAAATTGTTAACTCTTTCCTCTCTGTCTTCATGCAACCCAATATTTATTAGTCTTCCCAACATCTTCTAATATTATAGCTTAATAGTGCTGCATGATGTCCCCAAACAGGTT
Organism: Tetrao urogallus; assembly: GCF_951394365.1. Lineage (NCBI taxonomy): Eukaryota > Metazoa > Chordata > Aves > Galliformes > Phasianidae > Tetrao > Tetrao urogallus. Next base: position 124,834,579 of record NC_136813.1, on the reverse strand, counting down.
AGCACTCAGATTTCACAGTCCCTTGGTGAAGTCATACAGCTTTTTCACCTTTGAGTTCCCGAGCAGTTTAATTTAACTTACACGTAGGTGTGGGAGTAGTGAAATCTCTGGTTGACTCTTTTCATTGTGTCAGCAGTGTTTGCATTTAAAAAGTACTTCAGAAGCTTCTTTTGGGGAGCATGAAAGGGATAGGAAGCTTGCAGTTGCAAATATTATGGAGACTATAAGAAATCACAAAGCAAGCCTCTTGTTGTAGCTAAAGAAATGTACACATATATAAAACAGTTGACTGGGTTATTGCATAAACAACAATTTGTTAAACTTTTTTTTTTAAATAAAAAAAGACTAACTATTCACTGGCTATAAAACAGCATCCTTCCTATTTGTTACTGTGCTGATCACATACTATCGATCATACTGCATGTTTACTGTAGCTTTCATGTTAGCATTGAATACCTTATCTCTAGAAAGGTAAGAGTGATGAACTATCATGTAGAAATACAGACACCATGAAAAGTTCTAGAGTGAAAGTTAATGCAATCAGAGAGCAGTGTTGATTATTTCTATGAATTTTTTTACAAATTAAAGCAACATTTACTTATTTTAAATGAAAAATTGCTGTCTTTAACATACACTTTTTTTGAATTATAAGAAGAAATTCTTCATAGGGTTTAAAAACATGTATTTTCTTATGTTTTGCAACGGGCCAGACACAAGCATATAGGGTAGCTTCAACTTGCTAAAGCCTGGGGATTGCTAATTTTGGATCCGTAGTAAGAAAGTTATTAGCATCCTGATGTGTTTTGTAGTGAACAGACTGAACCTCTTACAGGTAGCTGACCTTGAGATAACATAATGTTGGCTTGATCAAGATAGATGCTGCAAAAAATTACAGAGGCAGTATCTTCTAAAATCTCTCTCAAGACATTTCCTAATCGCGATTTATTAGAGTTCAAATAATTTAATATATATATTTACATGCGTTTTGTTCTGTATGTAGGATATCATGTGTCTCTCATTAAGTTTCAGCTCATGAAACACAGAAGCCTAAATCAAACAAGGAATAGAAAGCAAAGATAAAAACAACAAAAAGATTTTAGTAATTATTCAAATTATTTCACAAACTCTCACTGTTATTGAATCTTAGCAAATATAATTTCTGTTTCTCTGATATCTCATATTTCAATTAGATGAGATGGTAGACCTGGCTGCATGAATTTATTTTCTCAGTTGCTTCCTTATCACTGTGTGAGAGGAAAATATAAATAAGTAACAAGTAATGCGGTGTTAAATACTGGCAATTCTTAAAAGGATTGCATAATTTATTCTCAACATTAGAATGAGACAAAAGGTAAGACTGAAATTGAACAAGTTATGCTCCTATGTTCTGCATCTGCAGAGTGGTTGTAGTAAAACCTCAAATAAAAAGGAGGCTGGGGAAATCAGTACGTGGTACAGGGATGTGTGCTGTACCATAAGTCAGGGCTTTCAGCAGGAGGGCCAGCACACTTGCTGTACCCCAGCCCATTATCTCTGGAGTGGTTTCCCTGCTTGCAGGGTTCCAGGACCACGAGAAAGTCGCTGCAGAGCCAAGAGCACTCAGAGGCAATGTGGAAAGGAAAATGGTTAGTGGGCAGGCTGCCATAACGAGGATCGTTGCTGCTATGGAGGCCTAGGGCAGCACGGGGCAGCCCCATTGCACTCGGCTGTGGGCTGCAGATGTCCTGTGTGGGAGCCACAGGCCCAGCAGGCCCTTGGGCCAGGCAGGGGCGCAGTGTGGCTGGGCAGGCCCTCTGGAGCCCAGGCCAGGCACTCAGCACTGCCTGATGAGCAGGGCAGTCATGGGCGCAGCGGGCTGGGCTGGGAGCCCTGCACCAGGTTTGGCCTCGTGGATGCAACCGCTGAAAGACCAGGCCAGGCCTTTCAATTCCATAAATCAAATGACATTTGAAATGCCGCAGGGCATGGATGTCTAACTTCTGACGTGCCTGGGCTGCACTGAATGAACAGGAATTGTCTTGGGCTACATATACCTAGGTCAGTCTGAAACTAACGCCTCCTCTTTATTTCTGTGGAAACTACAACTGAGGGAAAAAGTGCAACAACACGATTTCATGAAGCGAGTTCTTATCTCCAAAAATTAATTTTCAGTGTGGTCACCACCATTAGCCATGCATGTTCACCAGTGACAAACAAGAACTTGCATGCCACTCTTGCAAAAATATCCATGCCTACCTGGAAAATGTCTTCCACATCGCTGTCACCACTGCTGAAACCCATCCTCTCCGGCCTACTGGGCTCACATTGACTGATTGTTCCACATTAACATCCAGTAACTGTTGATGAATGTCAGTGGGTGCAATTTAGTTCTATCACTGAGACTGGGCACATGCCATTGATGTAGCTTATCCATACCTCTCTGCAGAGTCTTCCTACCCTCAGTCACATTAGTAGCACTACCCAACATGGTGGTATTTGAGATGCTGGATGTTCTGGCCCCAACTCATCTCTGAGGCCCTTCACCCATGTGGCAGTATCTTTCCTGTACTGGGAAGATAGGAGAGGATGCAGGAATACACACACAGACTCTCAGGTTCCAAAAAAAAAGCAGAGAAAATTTTATTATTATATCCGTTATTTTTGTGGCTTTAGGGACTTTTGCTTGATTGTTTGTTTGTTTTATTTGTTCATATTTATTTTGCTTGTTCTGTTTTTTCAAATCTTCTGTTGTCCAGTCTTAAGAAAATAGTCTCTCACACTGAAGTTCAGCCTTCCTCCTGTCTCAACCAAAGTCTTCTGCTTCTCCATAGGAACAGAGACCCTCGGTGACACCTTTGACACCTCCTCACGTCCCCGGGCAGCTCAGGTCCCTCCGCTGGACTCCTCCTGTTGCCCCGCAGCAGTGTCTCAGAGGCTGCCAGTCCCTGGCCTTCCTTCTTCCTCTCGGTGAAGAAGAGATGAGAGGACTTGGGGAGGGACGGGAGGTGGGGACGGGAAGGGTGGGTTCACAGGAACCTTGGCTGTCAAAAGAAGAATTCACAGGAGATGAATGTCTCATGTGAGCCTGCAGAGAGGTCTGACAGCTGGGGCTGTATCAGATAATGATAAACTTACAGGATGGGAGGATCAGGGTTGGCATCGAGGCGGCTACCTGCCGGGAGGTGGACCGGACCTCAGGCCACTCCAGTAGTAGGGGGGGGCTCTGGGTCTGGCTCTTCTCTGCCACTTCCCGAGAGCGATGGGCTGATGGTGACTCTGCCCTGATGGAGGTGGATCCACCTCCATGGGCTCCTCATCGCTCTCGGGAGGGTCCACCTCCATGGGCTCAATGGTGGGGAGCCTCTCCATTAGCCGCCTCTTCTTAGGAGGATGAGAATCCATTCTTCCTCCTCGGCAAACAAAAACAACAACTTGGCTTGCGAGCTCAAAATTGCCACTGGCGTCTCTGGCTCAGCGACTGGGGTTCTGGGCCCAGGGTCCCCCTATTTATAGGGCTTGTAACAATGGGCTGTGAGGAGTCCTGTGACATCAGGAGGCCATGGTGATGCCGTTCTAAGAATGTCCCATGGTGACCAAAACATGGCGGTGTTGGGATTTGGGACCTACAGCTTAAGACTTGCCCCACTTTTGAGGGAGGAGGAAGGATGGGGGTGCTGAGGTTCCCTTTCCTGGGGATGGCTCTCTCGTGACATGTTGCTTGCTAAAGAGGATGTCTTCCCCCTGGACATAGGCTCCGGCCACCTCTTCATCCATGAGTGGGATCTATTTGATGACAGTGGCTGTTCCAGCCCAAGCATTTTGAGAGATCTCACAGAATCACAGAATCACAGAATGGCTCAGCTGTTTGCAAGCAAAGCCATGTGGGTATAGTTCTGCTGCTGTTGCTGGGGCAATATGAAGGGCTGAGCAGTAATTACTGCTTGGACTGGGTACAGTTGCCAGGCAGCTCAGTCAATTCCATAACTGAAAACATGGGGATTGATCCTTACTATACATAAGAGCCCAAGTTCATAATAAGTCATGCCTCAGTGTGATAACATCCACTGTTAGGTCTCCATAAACCTTCAGCAAGCATCAGTGAATGTCAGTGGGTATAATTTTTTCCTTGAGAAGGAGATGATTCTTACACCCTTCCATGTAAGAAGCCATTTTGTCAGACAGTCCCTCTGCTGCCATCATGTCACATGTTGTCTGGCAACAAAATGTAACTCAATGACTGTGAGAAGTTTCAAACTCTACTGCTGTACCACCAGTGTCCAGCTCTGATGCTGTCGGCTAACATAATAAAAGAGGCGACATTAATTGCAGAGCAGTCATTGTAAAATATATAATATGCTGTATGTGTAATAAGTAGCAAAACTTATTTTTTCTTTTTAATTAAAATATAAAGAAAAGAGCAACAAAAACATTAAAAGTAGTGGGATACTTAACTTTGTGCTCGTGCAATTAATGCATCAGGCTGTTGTGGTGGAAGTGGTTGCAATTCTTACTAAGTTCTCAAGGTGTTTCTCAGAGATTTTTGACTAAATTTTACTCTTCCTGTGCTTCATCCTTGAGCAGAGTTTTCACAATTGTACATACTGCCAAAAAGCGATGATATGAATGAGGAGTGATTGTGAAGTGAGGGATATCTTTCTCGGACAAATAAGGTCTTATAAAAGTCTGGTAAAGAGGCATCACTAAGTTTTTCAGTTGAACATCTGATTGTAACTCAGTACATCCTACTTGAAAATTCGAAGTTAATGTATTTATGTTGACTCAAAGTGGAGTCACAAATATACAAAAGACCTATGATGTTTTTGGCACTCCTGAAACATATTCTCAAATTCCTTTATCTAAATGGAAAGCACAGTGGCATATTTTGTTGCTGTTCACAGGACTGTGTTTAGCCAATGCACCAAAATGCATAGCATTAATTCCCATAATTTGAGTTAGCCCTGCATTGTGTGCTCCCTGTGCTCTGGTTTCAGCCCAGACTGTGCCAATTGCACAGCAATATTTGGTTGTTGTGAGCAAAGGGTGTGTGCCCAGGGCTGGGTCGAGCCACTCAGAGGGTCAGACCTGCTGCCATAATGGCCCAGGGCAAGGCCAGGCTGCAGGATGGACTGAGGCAGGCCACGTGCAGCCCACAGACCATGAGATGTTACAGTGAAGTGATGGATATTTCTTTCTGGTTAGGAAAGTTTTATAAAAATCCAGTAGAGGGACATGATCAAATTTTTAGTTCAATGTCTGATTGCAACTGTAGGCATTCCTTTTGAAAATTTTCAGGTGATGTATTTATGTTGATTGAAAACAGAGTTGCAAATATGCCCTTTTTTTTTTCAATCTTGAAAAATCTTCTCAAATACCTTTATCAAAATGGAAAGAAAGGATGCGTATTTTTTTGTTGTTCACAGGATTATATTTAGCCAATGTATACAATCATTTGCTATAACTTGCCTTAATAACCTGCTGCACTCTCCCCGTGCGTCGATTTTAGGCCAGGCAGTTCCAATTGCATGCTGCTGTCTGGTCATTGCTGAGCAGTGGGTGCACGCCTGGAGCTGGACCGCACTTCTTGTCAAGGAAGAGCTGCCGCCATGATGGCTCAAGGCAGGGACAGGCCGCTTGGCTGGCAGGATGGGCTGGCCTTGCTGCATGCAGCCTGTGGGCCAAGGGCTGTCCATATTTGGTCTAGCCTGCTGTTAGACAGTATCTTTTACGCTGCTGTGTCAAAAAAAAAAGGAGCAAGAAATGCGATCGTGTCTTTTTTGTGGACTGTGAAGTTCACAAAAGTAAAGTTTAATGTATGTTTACAATACAGTGTGCTCTTAGTCATATACCTTACCTATCATCTTAAGATGTGTGCCAGGAAAGCGCATGGTGAGGCCTTTCTGATGCATTTACAGTTCTAGATGAAGTCAGGAACCTTTCCAAAGCCAAAGTTTATCATGTCAGTCTTCAAACATGACTGGAGCAAAGCATCCCCATACTGCATTATTCTCTTCTTGTCCCACTACAGAAAACCTGTCCCTGTGCTGTGAACTGTGAGGCATGTCTGGTTACCTCCATCTCACACTCAGTTTGCATGTTAAAGTGGCACATTTTCCCCTAATGATGAAAAAGCTACCAATAGATTGTACCTATCAGTGGAGCTTCCACTTTCATATGCTTACAGGTGGAAAGTTTACCTATTGTATCCAACTCAGGCTTTTTTTCTGTCTGATTAGTATATATCTACCTCTCTTTCACCCAATAATGATGATCAAATGAAGGTAAGTCTGATCTGTAGTGGAATATGTGATGGAAGCAATCACAGAAGGTTTGGAGTAAAGATTAATTATCCCAATTGTACCCAGGTTTTCTGGTGGAGGATCTAGCAAGAAGTGTAATCTGATAATTGTCCTATTGAGCTATGGTCCAGAGCATGCACAAAAAGCTGGGATGAGGTCCTGGGACCTCTGTGCTGCAGGCGTTACTCACAGTGCTGCAGATTTTGAGCACTGTACAGATATTCTCAATGGCATTTTCTTTGTTGTGCCAGGGGTTAATCTTCCAGAAAGAATTGAGAACTTGTAGTCATTGCTAAGAAGAATAGTGTTATCATAATAATAACAAGGGTGAAGGCAATTTTTGTATTTGCCTTTCCTTTTATATTGTAACAGGACATGGTATTCTGTCTTTTTACTAGATAGACTGTATTATTATGTGCTTGAAGCATGCTGTATCCAAGATATAGCTGCATTTAACTCTACAGGATGTGCAAGGACTTTTATCTGTTCCTTATGAATTTCATTAAGATGCAGAGACATACTACTTTTTACTGCTCGTGAAAGCCTGTTGAGATCCTGTGAGGAAAAACAATACAGATACGTGGTAGTATAAGCATTTGAACTAACTTGGTTAAATTTAGAGAGGAAAAACTGCATTATTTTTGGGTTTGTTTTCAATTGACTTTGTTTCACTATTAATTCTTTTCACATTTCAGAGACATACGATGATTGAAATTTAAATACGAACTTATATTTTCTTTGCAAGTGCCAAATTTAAAAAATAAGAGTAGAAAGTATCATGAAACCTTCAGCTCAGTCTCAATTTTTGTTTGTTTTCTGAAAGTTCTCATAAGAAGAGTTGTATTAACTGATAATTGTTAAGCTGGGCTCTTGTACTGTTTATGCTTTATTAATTGTGCAGCTAGGACTCAAATTCCTGACCACTAATTTCTACATACAGTTTCTCTAGCATTATTTTTCCTTCTCTGTGTTCCTAGATTTCTTTGTTTACGTGAAGTAAATTATTTAAATCCTAAATACTGATATTTCTGAAGCAATGCATGGCTTTGCATTTACCACAGATGGGACAAATTTTGAAAAGAAAGAAGGAGGAAGGGGCTCGGCTAAGGAAGGGTAGGTTCAGAGATTCCAGTGAAAGCTATTAATTGTTTTCTCAGGCTGCTGGTGCCTTCTTCTTCCTGCCCCTTCCTCTTCCTCTTTACACCATTACAGGCACCCTGTAGTCTCAGCACCGAAGATGTGTCTTGTTTAAGGGATTAAAAAACTGTTCCCTGAGCCATGATTGGTGTTGAGTTAATCCTAATAAAGGATTACCGTACTGGAGGAATAACAGAAAGGAGGAGAAGGAAATCATGGATCTGAACAATGGAACCAAGGTACTGTCACTGTTAAAACAGGAAAAATTGCCGTTTCTGACCTCCTCTTTTGTCCAGTGGAAACTGTTCCAGCTGTACCCACAAGCTGAAAAAAGAGAAATATGCACAGAACTTACAGTACACGCAAGTCTTAGATAGGCCCTGGGAAAATCATTCTGTGTGTTTTTTGTTTTAAAAAAACCAAGCCTACCAATTGACATATTCCTTACTAAGAAGTTTGTATAAACTTTAAATCTTTCAGTTTTATGGATATTCAAAAGAAGGGTAAGTAGAGCATTTTATAGTAGTGGTTTTTTTGTACTCTCTTATCTCAGAATTGTGTCACATAAGACGCAGCAGATTTCTGAGCATTTTATGCTTGAAATCAGCATAAGTCCTTGTGTAGAAACGGGGAATTTTTTATGCTCTAGAATAAAAGCAGCAGAGCTGGAAAGATGTGTGTCCAACATCCCAGTCCAGTGCTCTGGGCTATTTTACTAGTCAGAAAGTATTTTTCCTTGACTTTGGGTACATCTTCATGGTGATGTGGAAGGCTGAACTGCATACATGTGTTTGATCTGTAGTAACAGTTATGTGTGGTTGCCCATGCCACAACCACTGTAGCTGTTCATAGTTTTGCAGTTTTTCAGAATATCTGATTCTTGTATCTCTGTTCTTTATTTTTTTCTTCATTGCTTTCCAAGTGGTCAGACTCAACCGAGGGTGTATTTCAAGGATTACAGAAAGTGATCAGGTAAACTGTACATTTCATGGACTGCAATATTTGTATTTTTGCATGTGTACGTATCTGAAGAGTACAGTGTTAGAGAGGTTTGTTCATCTGTATGCAGCACAGATTTGTGCTGCTGTTCCTGCTGTGCTGACACTGCCCCTTCAGCAGCACTCCAACGTGCAGCAAAGTATACCTTTCCATCAAACAATCTGCAATATTGGTCTCTTGCCTAGAAGAGGTGGGCCTACAGCTTTCTAAAGTAAGGCCATTAACACTGCAAGTTTTGTTGTGACCTTTTGACCAACAATATCTTTGGGATGAGAGGGTATGACTTAGCTTCTGCTTCCAAGTAAACACAACCAAAAAACTATCTGTCCATCTTACAAAATTATACTGCTTGCCCATTACGCTTGCTAGGATGTATCATTGCTTTGTCTGCAAAGAGTGAGAACGGTAACAACCACGGATATTCCATCTCCAGGCTCCCAGCCATCTGAAAAGCAGTGTAATGAGATTGTTTGGATAACTTTCAGTGGAAAATGCTACTCCTGCTTTGTGTGAAGGTCTGCTGGAGAAACGGCCTGAACTTCCCCAGTTGGCTTTGTCACTTGAACCAAAATTTGCTGAACAAGATAGATTTCTGTTCTATAAATTCTCTGCAGTGTCAAGAGTTATCTGTGGCCTGTTTTTCACAGACTTTTATTAGCTCAATTTCTCTCGAACAGTTCAAGTGTACTTGAAAGACTGGCATTTTGGCATAGTGTCATGCCTTCTTGGGCACAAATGTGCAAAAATTGTAATTTAAAATGATTAATTCTGGCTCTTGCTATGAAACTGGCACATTTAATGGTACTGTAAGCTTATCTTATGCCTGTGCAAATGCCTTATTTCTGTGCTGGTACCAGTTAGGAAGTGGAGAACCAAAAGTGTAAGACAATGTGTCAAAGGAGGGAGCATTTGGGTGGGAGATACCTTTTATAAAATCCCTTTGGTGATTTACAATCGCATTTCCTTTCCTCACATCCTATCTTTGGACATACTGGTTGGACTCAGCATGTGCAACTTTTTTGTACAAAGCCCTCTGCAATTTTTGCCTGGCTCTTTTGACAGCAGAAGTCTTGATGTATGAGTTGTCCTTCTTCATAAGAGATGTTACATTTCAGTGCAGCCTCCTTTTTTGGCTTCTGATGAATCTGTCTTGCCATCAGTTCATTGCTGTTAGCATGCCCTTGCATTTATTTAAACTAATTTTACCTGAGCACCTTCATCTAAGGACCGCTTCAGTCATCACACACATCTATGGAGAAATGTCAGATAATTTACAAACTCTAGCAGTCTCTAAACTGATTTAGTATTGCTATATACAGACTTATTTTCTGCATTTCTTTTTAGTTTGGTGGTCTAAAATGTAACCTCTGGTATTTTTTCTCCACTGTATTTTTTCTCCAGTAACTCGCTTTGGCATGAAGTTCTGAAAATATTCTGCATTAAGCCAAGTTGTAGAGTACTCTGGCCGCAGTCTTCTGGGAAAGATCTCTTTTAGGGGAACAGATTTGCTTGATCTTTGCAAACATGAACCTGCTTGACTCCTCAATGTCTCGCGTGCTGTTAACACTGCAGGACTTTAAGAAAGATGTCTAATTATTATTTTGGCGTTCTTACTTCCATTACTTACTTTATTTATACTGTTATACTTACTTCTTTATAACTGTTATTTTCAGTAGCAGCTCTTTTACTATCTGAATCATCCCAGTTGAAACATATTTGGAAACTATCTTCTTTAGGCAAAAACATCATGATAATGTGCAAGCAAATCTTACAAAGATGTGACAGTGCATTTTCTGTTATGAGCTTATATTTTGGTTTCATGTGTACATCCGTTCTATGACTCATTTGTGTTAGATTTATTGTCACTAATTTAAAGAATTATTTTAGCTGTCATCACTAACTTCCTTGTTAGCTTTATCTTTAATTTCAGCATAAGCACTGTGTGAAATATCAGCCTTTTTTTTCCAGGTAGTCTGCTTAGAATTTAAACCTGGAATATTTAAGTTTAAGTTTTTGTCTCCTCGCAGCGTTCAGTTCTGCACTTTGGTTAAGGGGCATGGGGTAGGAGAGGCCGTCTACCTTTATTCTAACATGGTGCAAGTGCTTTACAGTTAAAGCAAGTTGCAGAAACTATTTATTTTTAATCTTTAGCATGTTTGAGAGTTTGTTCTCTTAGTCAATAATTGCCATCTTAGAATAGTTCGACAATCACTTTCAGTTTAGAAATTACATTGCTTAAAGGTATAGTTCATTTAGAGCACAAGTTCAGAGGGAGGTGATAAAAAATTCCTTAAACTTAACAAACTTTTGATGTGAAACTGACCTATTAAAGACAGTTTTAGGGAAGGGAAAACTGGAGTTTACAAATACAGAATATTTTGCAATATTAACTACAACGGACTGAATGATCCAAGGAAGAGTAATAAATCACATTTTTTTACAAAATTCTGATGCCCTTCCATATCTCATAAACTTTGGGTCTCTGTAGTTTGCTCCGACTTTTTCCTGTAGTAGCTGTTTAGATTTGACATTGCTATGAATACCTTTCTGTAAGTAGCAGAATAGAAAGCATTCTTTTCATAATGTGGTGGGAAGAAAGTTTCACAGAAGTCAAAGTCAGCTACACTTGGACATTGTTCCATCAAGAAAACTATTCTGCATGCAAGTTCCAATTTGCTGAGTTACGCAGTTCATAACCTTGCAGCCTCTCAGGTTCAAACAGACTTATTTTCAAAAATAAGTTTGTGTTTTCTGTTTCCATGCAACGTAGGAGGAAAGAGGGATTTTAAGAAGTGAACCAACTTGGCTTGCTAAAGTGAATTAATCATTAAAGTCATCAGTAGTTAATGGATTTCAATGAAACAAGAGTTGAGGTAATATGGAAAATTTCCAAAATCCCTCAAGTATGCAGGCACATAAAACTAAAGTAACTGCTTCATATGAGTGATTCAAACTCAAGACACTGTTGAAGTTTGCAAATTCAAAGGTGGATTTTCTAAGCGTTTTTATTACTTAGAAAATATTAGTCATTATTTTGTTGCTGATTTTAAAAAGGAACCAGTTTAGGCTTGTATATATGAATGTATAACCTAATGGCTAAAAGATGCTGTCAGTTCATCTGTAGTGTTAGCCATAACTAGACCTGAAGTATTGCAAGTATGAGTCCTCTGTGTTGCTTCAGAGCCTTCTCCTAATTCTTTGAACCTTGATCCAAGCAGCAAAAGTTAATCAATTCACAGTAGGCCTGTAGGGAAATGCAGTTCCACTTCAGTGTATTTCATTTAGAATTGCTATGGCAGCAGAATTAAAGAGCTGCTGTCAGTCGAAAAATACTCCTTGACAATATCTGAAATTTCTTTTTTTTTTTTCCTGAATATGGAGTTTTCTTTCATTATTAAAAATATATTCCTTTTTATAAAACAGGAAGTCCTGCAATAAGCAGTAAGCAGAACAAAGTATTATTCTAGTCGGATTCAGCAGAAGAGACTTTGTAGACTACAGGAGGCAGAGGTCTATCATGACCTTTTTCAGTACAGCACTCTGTTTCTCATTTGACTACTGTGGCCACAGGTACTTGAAATCTGGGAGACTGTATGTAATGCAGTGACATACAGCTGTTCAGCTTGAGAAAGAATAACTTCCCAGAGAACAATCAATGTACGTGGTTGTACTTTGGGGCATTTCTCATCTGATGTATGCAATGGAGGGGAGAAGTAGGGATTGAAGTGAAAGGAAAAAATGGTATGAGGGATGCTTCAAAAATAATACCTCCTATTTTGTTTTGTCAGCCCATGACATCAGAGGTGGATGCTGGTGATATGGCAGTACAAGTTGAACCTTCCTGCCAATATTCCATCATATTTTGTTAGTGTGTGACAGATGGCAGCAGAGGGGCAGGTTGACAAAATGGCGTCTGACATGGGAGGGCGTATGAAGCCAAGATGTGTCATTGAATTCCTCCATGAGGAAAGAAGTGTCGTTCATTGACATTCGTTAACACTTGTTGAATATTTATGGAGACCAAACTGTGGCTGTGAGCACGGTGGGGCAGTGGGTGTTGCATTTCAGCACTGGCAACAGCAACAGTGTGTCACCTCCACTGGTGTAAATTTTGATGAGCATGGCACTCAGGCTTTTGTTCATCACTGCATAGCTAGCAGTGGGGACTGTGTTGAAAAGTGGAGTTTTGTAGCTGAAAATTTGTTCTACCAAACAATGTTATTGGGCACTTTATATCTGTTTTATTTTCCATGGAAATAAATAGGAGACATTACTTTTGTAGTGACCTGTGTATGTTAGTGATGCAATCAGTATCGTTGGTCCTATAAACCATGTACTAAAAAATCTCTATATGGCAAACATCCACAAAACCCATACGAAGAACCTTAAAATGTGCAAAAGAAGAATAACTAGGAACAATTCACAGGCATAAAATAGAGATGTCTTAGAGAACAGCCTCTGTAGAATGGGGACAGCCATTTTGTTCAAATCTTTCTTTTTTCTTTTGATATTTTTTTTCTAATTTTCCTTTTTTTTTTTTTTTTTTTCCCCACTATTTGTCTTGTTTTCATCTAAATAGTGGCAACTGCTTTCTATCTCATAACAGACTTTCTTTCCATGCATCTTGACTTCTCCATTAAACTAGAAGATCTGAAAGATCTTCTTATGATCCCTGTATCCTCAGCATGCAACATTCTTCTGTACACAAGAATGACCATTTAAGTTGTCTGAGATTGGGAGCAATGAACTGAAGCACCAATCCTCCTACCTGGCTTAGCAGCACTTTTGATAAACCTGGATGAGTCAGAATCTTAAATTTTAAGGCAAAATAAAAACTTGTTGTAATTCAATATGCAAAATGAAGTGCTTGCTTCTCTTTTCAGTGGGCTGAGTACTGTAAACATCAGTTTATGAAAATTGTGCCTCTTATTTTGCAGTCTGTGAACTCAGAAACAAATTCTAGAAATGCTTTGGTTGGTTGATGTTTGTTCAAAAAAAAAGCTTTAAAATGTGAAGGACTAATTCAAACTCTGAAACCAAAGGATTCCTCCAGAAAAATTTATTAAAACAGCATGTTTTCCTGTGCTTAGTCCAGTCTATTTTAATAGATTTGAACATTCCCTTTGACTGAGCATAATGCTGCGTCACACATGATGTTAGCAGGAAATTTATCCTGATTGAATCCTTTATCCTGATCGAATCCCAGAATTTGTAAGTAAATTCTCTTTTCCTTACCTTCTTAATCTTCTTTGCCTCATGGAATATTAATTGTCATGTTTGGAATTAAATTGTGTCTTCACTTCTATTAGCAGAAAAAATTTCTTCGGATTTCAAGATTTTACTTTTGATGGTTACATGCTGCAAATGCTTGTAGATTATGATCATATCTGCTGGCAAGTCCAGCCTGTTTCTTACACGTCCCTAGAATTCCTTTCCTGTCATTTCTAATTTTGGTATTTTCCCAACACTTCCCAATCTAATTCAATTTGCAAAATTCAGTTAAGTACTACTGTGACATGCTTCTGAATTTACCAGAAATTCTGTTGCTGGACAGGGCCAAATTGAACTTTTTCTTACTCCTTGTTCCTTTTACCTGCTGGGCATGAACAAAAGCTATGTACCATTAATTTTGATACTGTCAGTGTCCACATCACATCGAGCAACTCAAGTTTTCATCGATTTTGTACAGTGCAGACATCCAGGATCATTTCTGCTTCATGTTGTAGAATCATACAATGGCTGGGGTTGGAAGCGACCTCAAAGATCATTTAGTTCCAACCCCCTGCTATAGGCAGGGTTGGCAACCACTAAATGAACTATGGTCTGTGACCGCTATCTTACAGTGTGCCAAATGCAGAACACAAATTATAACAGACCAGTACAGAACAGAAAAGAATATTTTTTTCTACAAGGAACTTCAATTCCAAGTATTGTGTCAGTGTATCATGTACTAAAACCAAGAAGCTTTTCATGCCTTGAGCGACATCCTCTCAATTTCCAACTGCAGGAACCTCTCTCAGGGACACCACACTTACACAGAAACCAGAAGAACCTGTCTGTATCAGTCAGTGGGACCTATTGCTGCCATCACAGCAAAGAAAAATGTGCACTCATTCTGTGATATATGACAGGCAAATCGAGGAAGTTCTACTTCTCCTGTTTTCAAACAAATAATGACAAAAATTTGAGCCTCAGAATGGTCTCAAACCTCACATCATTTTATTTTTTTTTTTAATAGGTCTTTAGTAAATACATGCAGTAAAGCATTTAAGTTTTTCCTTCTCCTCTTCCCTAACTCATATTCAATTGCTCAGGTACTACAAAGCAGCAAGCAAGAAGACCTCCATTACTTGTTTGCATCCTCTGCAAGGTTAACTTTATGCTTTTGATGCTGAACAGTACAAAAAGGCCAGGTAATATCATCTCAGTTTATTGTCTAAGAGAGAATGGGGGAACATTAGTACACTGACCACTCCAGTTACACTTTTAGTTGAACAGTTATTACATAGCAGAACAGTAAGTTTTCAGTGCGGTTTACAGCCCTACCTGTGGAAAGGTTTTGCAGAGGAGTAACATGAAATGGCTTTTGCAAGACTTTGATCTAATTATCCAAACTGACCATAAATAAATCTTGGGAGTATTAAATTCCGAGAAATGCACATCCACAATTTTAGTGATTGAGTACCATAAATAGAAGTAAACATCCTAAATTCAGCATGTAGTATGAGGCTAAACAAATCATGATGAAAAGCTGCATCAGTACCTTTCATCACACAGATCTGATCAAGCGTGATCCAAAACTCTGCTGAGTTGTGGTCATAGTTCTGAGACAAGAATATGGGACTTTCAGGAGGAAACACTACCTCTTTTTCTATAACCAGACCTACCATCTAATCTGGAGTAAAGATATTTGGCACCATGCAACTCATTCACTTCTTCAAAACAGCCTGGTTTTTGTTTGTTTGTTTGTTTGTTTTTCCTATTACTAGCTCTTTCAAGGCACAAACTATTTTATTTTGTGTTTTCCCTTTTTCCACCACTTGTGAGGCTTCTGATAAACAAATGCAACAGAAGGAGAATAAAAATGATGGAAAATGCCTGTTCAAGTTAATATATTGATCTCTCTAGGCAGAAAAATCCACTTTTTGGTATGTTTATAGAAACTCATTCCTGGAATAACACCAGATTGAAGTTTTTATCTGGTAAAATGTGCATGCAACTCTGAGTTGCTAAATTCTGTCCTTTTTCCACCCATTCCTTGGTTTGAGGCAACCAGCTACTACAGTCAGCAATCATTCCTTCAGGGCTGTGTTTGATGACTGACTACAGAGCCCGGAAAAACTGTGGTTTTCACACTTAGTCTTTAATTGATAAGTAAGAGGTATCTTGAAACTGTCTCAATTTTCTTGTTTGAAAAATACTGTTTTTAGAGACTCTGATTTAACTCGCTCTGCTACACTGTAATTATCCAACTGCATTGTTGATTTAGTTGAAAGAGTTGTAATTAGGTACATTCTTCTGAAAAGACTCTTATTGATTGAAGCCCATCATCCTGTACGATACAAGTCAGAGAAATACATTTAAATTAAGCAGAAGCAAATAGTAGAGGAGCCTGCTTTTACTAGGTGTCAGATTCATACTAAGAAAACAAAACTGATTTCGGATTTCATCCTTTCCAGCAACTGCAGTGATGATTTTATTTTTTTATCAAACTGTTTGAAAGTTTAGGAGGGAATGATGGCATTAATTTAAATTTTGAAAAGAATGGAAAATGCTCTGTTACTTGCATTTTTCCTCTGTGAATTCTGGTTGAGCTTGGAGTAGATATCTCTGTCTAACTGAGGGATAACAGTAAAAGAGCTTATGTTCATCGGCATCTTCACGCAGTGGGATGCAGTCCGCTGCTCTGAAGGCTTCATCATTGTTGTCAAGGCTGTTGGGTTCTCATGAGGCTAAGAGATGTTTACAGGTTTACCTTCACTAATGCCTCCTGCAAACTTCAGAGAAATTTAATTTGATGGCACAAATTCCTGAGTGTCAAATTTTTCAGTCATTTTTTTTTTCCAGCTTCAAAGACATGGTACATTGTAGATTTCTCCAAAGAAATCTACAATCATTAGCCATATTGTCAGCTCTGCCCTGTTTTTTCTTGTCACAGCTCACAGTTTGCTCTTCCCCACGGGAAACTGTACCCTGCTGATCACCTTATCCTGAGTAAGAGCTAAAAGCATACAAATTAAAGGAAAATGGGTTTAAATTTGTGGAGCATATAGTCTGCAAATGCTATTTGTTTGTATGTTTGTATGTTTGTTTGTCAGAATGACTGACCAGCAGTGTAAAATTGTTTGTCCAGGTCACAAGGCATATGTCCATGTGCACAGAAAAGAGTGGCAATTCATGCCCTGTTAGCATTTTTTGCATTTTAAAAAGAGTTGTTCAGATGTTGCAAACACAAGAAAAGGATTTATTGAGGATGACTTTGTTTCCAAAAGTGAACTTTCTTTACCTTCAAAAAGAATAGTTTGTTTTTGTTTCTACTGGTAGAGATAAAACTTTTCCCATTGGAGCTCAGATTAATTTTTTTTTTCTCCTCTTTGGTATTTGATTCCAGCCTGAGTATTAAAATATATATACATACTTACTTCCAATGTTTAGCAATTAAAACTACACTGAAAAGAATGACATTGGGCTGATCTGTATTGTGGTTGATCTCTCAATAATGTCATCTTATCTGAAAATGAAATGGCTTGGAGAATAAAAGTGCTTCACTCTGGAGCTGGACATCAAGGAGGGAAGAAACATTCTCAGCCTCAGTTGTCTTGGTATCCACAAGCTAGGACACACTCCCATGCTTCACCAAGACCACATGGCCCAAGGCCTTGTCTGAAAGGTGACCCTCTTGTACCCACTCAGTGTGACTCAGGAAGAGAGGCTGGAGCTCCAAGCAGTTCTGCAGAGGTTTGTACTCTGACAGATCCCATTTTTTTGCATTGCTGCCTGCCCCTACTCTGTTATAGGGAAGTCTCCTGCTTGTTATCTTGGGAGCACATAGCCCACAAAGGACCTCAAGGTAACCCAACTGTGTGCTAAGAAGATGCATTTCTTAGATAGATAACAGGGCTCTGATATCTAAGAGAGATACACACCGTATCTCTTAGTTGAGATTCAAGATCCACAACCAGGTGTTTGTGATGGTATTCACCTTAGAGTAGCAATGTTTGTGAAATGCTACCATGTTTTCTTCCACAGCATGGTAGTTGCCTCATCCTGATGAAGAATCAAAGTGGATAGGCTGCTGGCATAACTAAGTGAGAAAAAAAAAAAAAGACTGCTAATGGGGTTAAGAAAACAACATAAGCGCTTGGCACAGACAAAGAAACTTGTTTCAGTAGCCTCAGATTCTTGTAGAAAATGAATCAAGTTAATTTTCATTTCAAGTCTGATAATGGTCCACAGAATGTGGAAGATTCTACCTCTATTCCTAGAGAAAATGTCCCAGGATTACTTCATTTTTGTTTTCTTTGTTGATGTCTGGTAGAGAACAATTCCTTTTGTTAGCTCTCAGACAGGCTTTCATTCACTCAGCTGCAACAGCCTGTGACTGTCATGCCTGTTTCTTTTTCTCCGCAGAAAGCACATTGTCTAGTAGCTACCTGGTACTACTCTGCAGTCCCTTATTCTTTGTTCAGTAGCTGCCAGTTTATTTCTAGCACTGGAAGGGATTTAAAATAAGACCTCATACCAGGCAGCTGCAAGCCTTTTCCCTATTGGCTATATACTTTCAGTGTTACATCCTTGTCCTTATTATGTATACATTGCAATAGCTTGTGCACATAAGTTATCCAAAGCCAGATACAGCTAAGATAATCCTATTCTTATCAAAACTGCATCTAGGAAAGGAGAATCCAAGCAGAGGCAAAGGCTGATGGCAAGTTTTGACGTATGTCAGACTGAGACAGTGGTCTTCTTAGAACTGCAAAGAGAAGCCCACTTGATGATTATCTGGGATCTCAATTATTCCTGAACTCTCTTAATGTTTATATAAAATGATTAAAAAAAAAAAAAAAAAGGCATAACAAGAGCCAAACTGTCCCACATGTTTATGTTCAGCTTTCTGTTACTTTCAGTTTGGCATTGGTTCAGCCCATAACTAATCACACTGGTCATATTTAAATTATTTCTCATGCACTTAGACTCTTTTGAGACCTAAAGAAAGTCCAGAAAAAAACAAATATTCCTGTGGGTCTTTTGTAGACTATAATGTAATGACTTTTGCTTTTTAAATCTTTCTTAAGCCTTTTTTTTTAGTGTTTCCATTTCTGTACAGAAACCATTTCTGAGCCCATGAATGGATGATCCACCTCTCCCCAAAAATCATCTTCATTCCCATTACAATCCTATTGGACTTTTTAGTGGAGTGGTACATTCAGCAATGTGTTTGAGGAGATTTTTAGCAAACAGCTTAAGCTCTAGGACCTGATTTTTATGACATCCTCTTTCAAATATGCTTGATGTTCCTAGCAGTAAAATCCTATTTCCTCACATTTCTCATTCATTTGCTTTTTCCCAGCTTGCTGAAATATTTCAGTCTGGACCAAAAACTTTCTTTCTTACCTCAGCGCTCTGTTCTTTCATAAAAGGCTGACTGTCTTTTGATGAATTATATGCTGCACAAAATCTTAGAAAAACCTTTGCGTATCTCGTGATTGAACCATGATCTCTCTCTCAAGTATGTACTTTTCTTCTCTTTTCCCACTTTCAATAGTACTTTCATTTTTCTTTAGAGGAGAGGCTTGCTTATCCACTGATCCACTCGCTATCCCCAGAAGGAGAAGAACCTGAGAAACAAAGTACAGTAAAGATTACACCTGAATCTCAGCCACTAAGGTGAGGGAAATTATGAATCCTCAAGGTAACCAGGCAGTTTAGGGCAAAACCACAAAGTCAGAACTGGGGAACAAAATTAGTAATGTCAGATTTTACTATACTGATTGAATGCACCAGAATAACACCCAGTGTCAGAAGATCATAGAATCATAGAATCATAGAATGGCCTGGGTTGAAAAGGACCACAATGACTATCCAGTTTCAACCCCCCTACTCTATGTGCAGGGTCAGCAACCACCAGACCAGGCTGCCCAGAGCCACATCCAGCCTGGCCTTGAATGCATCCAGGGATGGGGCTTCTTTGGGCAACCTGTTCCAGTGTGTCACCACCCTCTGAGTGAAAAACTTCCTCCTAATATCTAACCTAAGCCTCCCCTGTCTCAGTTTAAGACCATTCCCCCTTGTTCTATCACTATCCACCCCCATAAACAGTTGTTCCCTTTCCTGTTTATATGCTCCCTTTGAGTATTAGAAGGCAACACTGAAGCCTTCTCTTCTCCAAGCTAAACAAGCCCAGTTCCCTCAACCTTTCTTTGTGGGAGAGGTGATCCAGTTCTTTGATTATCTTAGTGGCCCTCTTCTGGACCTACTCCAAGAGCCCCATGTCCTTCCTGTACTGGAGGCCCCAAGCCTGGACACAGTACTGCAGATGGGGCCTCACAAGGGCTGAGTAGAGGGGGACAATCGCCTCCCTCTCCCTGCTGGCCACCCCTTTTTTAATGCAGCCCAAGATATAGTTGGCCTTCTGGCTGCAAGCACAAAGATGAACAAACCTAGATATTCAAGGGAGATCTCAAAATCCTCAGAACCCAGAGTTGTAGCTAAGGAATTACAGCCAAACCCAGCAAATGCCCTACCACACAAATCAGGTCTGTCGAATCAGTATGGAGCTACTATGGGAAAAAAAAAAAAAAAAAAAAAAAAAAGAGTGTCCTTTACTGTGCATCATCACTGGGAAAAAGAGTTCTAATTCAAAATTGTCCAATGATATGCATCTGATTCTGTCACAGCCAAGTATCTGATTGCTTTGCATTTGAGTTGCTTTCAGCACCAGTAGGTGATGCTTCTGGCTTTCTTCTACACAAAAAGCAAACTCAACATTTCCATGGCCATTAAACTGCTCTCTGATATTTTTCATTTAAAAATAACAGTTGGAATTAAACAACATTTTGAATTAGAACTCCATCTAAAAAAAATGAACAGCTATTACAGCTATTTTGGTATGAAGTTGACTACTTTTGTTTACTAGCTCTGCTACTCCCTTTAACTTCAATTAGCGTTCATTACAAAACATTGCTATGCAGTTCTTTGTGAATGACAATAATCTATATTGAAAGGTTTCTGGATTTTCCTTCCACTCACATAAAATTTCAAATGTCCAGTCACCCTTACAATAGTAATTCCAGTGTCAGGCAAGCTTACTTTGCAGATCCTCAGCAGATTATATTGGAGATGTCTACTCCTTAGCTGGCTTTTTATTCACCTGCAAAGATCAGCAGAGTCCAGTTTTCATTTCTTTATTCCTGGAAGACTCCCTCCTGAGGAATCCATAATAATTTAGTGGCAAATATATGCTATATATTAAAATATATGCTTTATTTCATGTCTCTTCGGAAAGCTTGGATCTTGTGAACTGAAACATCAGGCAGGAATATGATAACATGATATCATATTATTCATATTATGTCATGCCTGCTGACAGAAAATTTTACTCTACTCAGCCATGAGGATGTCTGTCTGCTGCTGTTGCAAATGTGTATGCATGAAAGTTTAGCAGCAAAGGAATACTTTTTTTGCCTTCTCTGTTATTGGGCCCCCTCAACCGCTGTTCATTTTCTTCATTCTCTATAGCGTTTGCTGATTATTCTTGCAGTGGAGATGCAGGTGCTAGATTTCCTTTCTTAGAGAACCGTGGCAATATTTTTGGAGTCTGCAACAAAAGGCTTCAGAAGGCTTCAGAACAGATTCTCCAGTATCCATGCATGGAGCAGAAAAGACACAGAAACACTGGATCCCTTATGTGCTCCTCTCTCTGTTGGCAACTGGAAAACAAGCTGCAGCTCAGAGATGCTGCATCCTGGCTGCTCCACTCTGCCAGAATCCCTGCGGAGACAGTGGAGATTCAGGCCACGAATGTCTTAATGCCTCAGTGTCAAAAGCAGAAGGAAATGCTGTGGTTTAAAAATGAAATCCAACTTTATAAGCCTATTTTAATACATGAGAACGAGACACAAAGGCAGATTTTTGTTTGTTTGGACTTATTCACATTTTTAATGCGATTTCCTGCCTAAATAGCTCATAAAAAATTGAGGCCATGTATTCAGTGGTAAAATCTGATCTAGGTCTACTAATTGCAAAGAGGCAACTGTCTTTATGCTTCTTGAGGTTTTGGCCCATTTAATCAAGCTTCATATGACAGAGCCTCTTTGAGCATACCTTGATGCAAGGACAAGAAATATATATTTGGAATTCATGACTTAATTCTGCATTAATGAAATGTAACTCATACTGCTTTCATATACTGTAATACCATCTTATTTTTAAAAATGTAACCGGCTTACTTTTATGCCTTTTCTGCTTGTTGCAATGCAATATTTCATGTGCATTGATTATATTCAAAAGCACACAAGCAATAATTTCTCTTCTTTTATGATTGCTGTATATCACATCCTGTGAAATTTGATCTGAAAGTTGTTTATTACAATTGACAGCTGAGTACATAAGAACCAGAGCATGTTATCTACCTGTCTTGGTTGTCTTCCTGGAAGTGTCCTGCTCCAGGCTATGCTGTCTCTTTGAAGCTTTTGTCACTTGAAAAGTAATTATTACACAAAGGTGTCCCTGGAAACATTGATAACAGAATTGGTAGAAAACTTCAAAATGAAAAAAGATTGGCTAATTTTAAGTCATTTTCAGTCTACAGGTTTTGAAAGGAAGTCATTTTATGTGTCTGACACAGTTTGCAAACATTTTCATACAAAATGTTCTTTCATCTCTTTTGTAATATTTCCTCTTCTGTATACTTTTTTGTCTCACCATATATCCCTTCCCAGTCTTAGCATGCAGGTGGAACAAAGGAATGAAATAAGGGAAGAAAAATTAAAAGTATTGCAGAAGATATGTTTTAGAATGGGATGTTTTAGAATGAAGGAGATGATGACCTAAAACTGCTCACTTTCTGTTCTCCTGCAACAGAAAAGGCAGAAAATTGAAAGGAAGAATAGAAAAGGCACTCTTATTTTAAAGCATCTTTAACTAATAGCCTGCACATTACGTTTAGGTGAGGAGGATGTAAAATCATACTGAAACATTGTGTGGAAGATCATGCTGCTTTCTGTACCCAAGGTTGCTGCTGCCTTTGCAGCTGGCTCTGTTTGGACTCCATGCAAATGCTTTGTCCATGTTCTGAATTATACTGTACTCTCTGAGAAGTCCTGGTAACAGATGGAGGTCCAGGCCTGGAAGAGTACCTGTCCCTAAGTAAAGGAGACCACTGCTTCTCACCCGAAGGAGAATTGTGCTGAAACTGGAGTTGGTGCCCACTAGCCATCCTGAGCATGATCCAGCTGTTCCTATGCTTCATGCCCAGAGGCAATGAGTTTGCAGTTTTTCGGAGAAGAATGTACCATAGAGATCGTTATTTTGGAAATTCGTGTCATAGAATCACAGTCTTTTGAGTTGGAAAGGACCAATATATGGGAAATGTTTTCAAGACCATCTTCTCCGTTCTCTTTTTCACATGGAGGGTGGTGACACACTGAAACAAGTTGCCCAAGGAAGTTGTGGATGCCTGGTCTAGTGGTTGACGACCCTGCACATGGTAGGGGGGTTGAAACTAGATGATTATTGCAGTCTTTTTCAACCCAGGCCATTCTATGATTCTGTGATTCTATGATTCTCTCTGTGACAGTTACCTCTCCATTGCTGAGCAGTATCAGTAATTTCTAAAACACATGATCAGAGCTGAGCACAGATCTGTGGATGCTAGATCAGGAAAAAAGCATCAACAGTTCTCAGTAGAAGTCTAAAATAAAAAAAAAGTAAAGTCTTCTTTCTGTGCCCAAAACTGAGCAGTGCTCTGGTTAGAGGAGGAGGAGAGAAATGAAGGATTGCCAGCAAGGTACAAATAGCTTTTATGGCTTTATTGCACTTTAGAGGATCTCTGTCAGGACCTTGAGGACAGCAATAAATAGATGCTGACCAGCCTCATCTGGGGTCTCTATTCATACCCATAAATCCTGGGGCTCTCTTTAATCTCAGGTCTGCTTAAACTGCTGTTTGTGTTCCTGACTGAATACCGTTGGAAATATTCTATTCCACTGCTGCTTTTACACTTGATCAGGATCTCAGCCTGTGGGCTGGTTTCTTAGCTCAATCTGGGACCTTCCAGCTGGTTGATCACTGAAACTGATCCTAGCCCTGGCATGTGGGCTGACTTCTCAGATTGATTCTGACTCTGTGGGATGGATACTGCCTATTGTGGCCTCTCCCTGATGGCTGTGAGGCTCTCCTTGGCTTGTGGCTCACCTTCCTTTAGGCCTCTCTTTGGTTATTTTTGACAAAGACAGGCCTATATCCTGAAGGGAGAGATGTTTCTAGTTGTATTACTTTACAGAACTCTTGCTTACAGTCTGTCACTGATGCCATAGGGTTCAGACTAGAATGCAAGTATCACAGCCTCAAACAGAAGGAAATGAGATGCTATCTTTTGAAAGCTGTGAAGTGGGGGAAACTGTTTTTGAGTCTACTGCTTGCAAGAGACTTTTTTAACTGCTCTTTGGTGAGAGCTGCCATAGTAGGAATTGTCATCAGAGCAGCCACAGCTTGTTCAAGCAGGTAGATGTGCAAGAAAGGACAAGCAGTGAGCAGCAAAGCAGGGAGCATATGGTGATGTTCCAAAAGGAGATAGGATAGCAGTATGAGGACCACCAGATTAGTAGCATCTTGGATCAGGTCCTGATATCAGCTAACACTAGACATTCTCCAATCACAGAGTGATATACACAGGAGGAACTGGGAAAGGAAATGACTGGTGAAATGGTCACAGAAGCCATCTTACAAGGGGAAAGCACTCTAGGACACCTATGCTTAAGGAAATAGGCATGTGCCAGCATGTTTGGTCTTTTTTTTTTTTTTTTTTTTTTTTAATTTGAAGGGGTCTTGCTCTTGAAAAAAACCCACAAAATTATGATGTTTACATCAGAATAGCTCACTGAAATTAAAATGTTTATTTTACCTCTTTTAGCTCTCTTAGTGAAACTTGAGCTATTAGTGATGTTTTAAAGCTTGATCTGCAGCTGCTGCTGGTAGGCAAGTGGTGGCAAAAAGCTTAAATATAAAAGCTTATATATAGGAAAGTATTTTGACAGTGACTAAGGCAAACTTTTAAATGATTTATATAGAAAAAAATGGTTCAAATGTTAAGGGTAGCCAGGTGAAGCGAATGTAAGTTGAGCCTCGTATTTGTCACCTACAAAATCTCCAGCTGATAGCATTATACTCTAACCAGCCCATAGAGCCTTTCTGCAGCTGATTCCTCATTTTCGTATGAAAAGGCTCTGGGGAATCATTCTGTATGATTCCCAGTGTTACATAGGGTTGTCATTTCACAGTGAGAATTCACTGAGCTCTGATGACTTCTGCAAATGTTGACTTGTGGCCAGGTGAGACTTCAGAGCACCCTACGTTTTCTATCATGTTAGAAAATAGAAGGGACGAAACACCTGAGTCATGAATTTATCAGGTGTTTTCACTGCTGTAGCTTTATCCTGCTCCCTTCCCACACCTATTTCTGTGCTGTATCCAGCTCTGCTGAGTATTGCTGACTAAATCTTATATGGGTGACTCAGAAGTGTTCATCCTGGTTAAGTGTTTTACTGTGTAATTATAGGGTACCAAAGTTATTAATGTTGCTACAAGGCAAAGATATTATCTTCAGTCTCCATATGTTCTGTCAGAACAAATGTTATTGCTACAAATGACATTTCTTGTGCAAAGACATACAAATGTAGCTGTTTTCTCCTGCCACTGCTGTTCATTTTTACCTTCCAAGTAACTGTTCATGCTTTATAAGATGAAGTGAATCCATCTGTGTTTAGCAACTAACAGGATCATACGTCTAGTAGGGGTCAGCTGTAGACATGCATAACAATGGGAGTCAAGGAAAGCAATTAAAACAGCAGCCGCTGTACGGTCTTAATAATGACAGACATAAAATTTGATGCTTAGCCAAATGCTTGTTCCAGACATTTTTGGAGGGAAGTGCCAACAACTGTCAGAGATATCCTCAGGAAGGCAGAATGTTCCAACCGGCCAAATGCTGGAAATGCTTGGTGACTGACAGTACATATATGAAAAAAGGGAGTGTTAAAAGAAGTAACAGCAATGCCGTGCTGAACAGAGCAAAAGGGTGGTGTGAAATCACTGTCTTGCTAAGACTTGTGCTTTGTCACAGGACTTTGGGACCTTACTTAGTCTACAACTGAAATCCTTTTTTCTACCTCTTGGCCTTCTCCATTCCTCACTTTCTCCACTGAGTTGAATTATACCTCTTGCTGTTCGCTTATACTGTATTCATGGTATTCATCACCAGTATTCTGTTTCACTTGGCTTCTGTTTTAGGAAGCTTACTGAGCCTGTCCCCAAAATTTCAGTTCTTTCTGACATCTTTGTTCTTTGTAAACAGAGGTGGATTAAATATTTTCAGTTCACTGTTCCTTTACAATACTTTGAAGCAACATACATCTTCAGCAGAGGGCTGTGTCCTACCACATCGTCTAAGACTTTTATCCACAACCTAATCATCTTCACATAGCACCCAGAAACTGGAAAATAGCTGAGGTAAAAATGGGAATTTAGATTCTCACAGGTACCTATCACTTGTCAAAATGCAATGCATCACATTTGCCCTCCGATAAATTTATATGTATTCTACAGACTCTCATATTGCCAAGATGTTTCTAGCAGAGCTGATATTCACAGATAACTCCTCTGTGTGGGTACAGACTTGGGAAAGGTCTGTCAGTGATAGTCTGATGTAGTTGATTCAGTCACAGGTGTACTGCTGTGCTATTCATTCCTTACCATGTCCCATGAATACTTTCCTTACAATGCAGTATTGTTATTCTGTGCAATCCACGCATTCAAAAATGTAGGAATTTTGGTCTTTGCATTCTTCAGAACTCTGATTTTGTGCAGCTGAAAATCTTCTAGAGCAAATGAAACAATGATCTACTATAAGTGAATTAATGCCAGTCACAAACTAGTTAAGGCACTTGTCGGGTGGATATGTGTCTGTTTAAGTGTCTCTGTGCTTACATAGAGATTTCCAATCTGTCCTGATATGGTAGGAGAGAACTATCTAAAGACTAAAAAGGCAATTAGAGAAAGTTAGTTCTTTTAATAAAAAATAAACTGCATTCATTAGATGTTAATCACTCATAAAACAGATGCAGCAATTCATTTTTGAATGTATCTCTTCCAAATAACAAGACTATTACAAGAAATGTAATTATTAGTATGAATCATTATAACCGTGATTTGTGGCCCAAAAATGAGTATTTAATGGTTTTTATAAAAGTTGTGGTCCTCATATGTGTGTTTGCTGCTGCACCGTAGCTTAACGAATACAGGTTTCAGTCACGGGTTGCAGTTCAACAAAGACTTCAGAATACATACAGTATTAGTATATGCATAAGGGTATTCCTATTCCCTTGGCCCGTGCTAAATTGAACTCCTCGATTCTTAAAACTTAATATCTTTGGCATACTGTGAGATTGTGTTACCGTTACTCAGCAGTTAAATCTCTACTTCATTGCACTGTAACATTTATGTGATCTTTCTCGTCGTTGCAATGCCATATAGCATGCTATGGCTGTTCCCTTTTGAAATGTAGGCACTTTACGTGACAGATCCATGCCTTAGCTGCGCCCTTACACTTCACTTGCAATTATTTTAATTCTTTGTTGACTGTAATTGTTCCAGTCTAGTTTACTCACTGCTTTCATTTCATGATCATCATTCAGGTGTCATTGAAAACTAACAGCATGATCACTGCTCTGTTTTAAGTAAGGCAAGACATACTAGATATCATAAGTTTATAATTGGAAATAGATTGAAAGCCTGCTGCTTCTGACCCAATAACTACTCAGCAAACAGCTTCTCCAGCTCAGTTATTGCCTGTTTACACCAAATGTAAATTCCAGGTAGAAATGTTGTTCTTTCACAGGAATCAAAGAGAAATGGTGCAGAACAACTTCCATTATTCCCCTGGATAACCAGGATTATGACTGCACAGGACATCTTGGGACACGACTTCTGATCTGCTGAAGAGAAAGGCAGCCTGGTCCCCATCAGTCTGTCTGCCAAGGACATGGCGGACTGCAGTCTCATTGGTAGATCACCTTGCTCATCTACTAAATACATAAAGAAAAAGTAGAGTTTTTTTCTTTTTTTTCTTCAAAGTAACCCGATTCAACATATGGCAAGAAAATATCTGTTTTTGATGTAATGGAAATAGTGGAAGAGTCCAGTCAAGGGAGAAGAAAGAGATAAGCAACTAGACAAAGTTGTGAATAATATTAAAATACATCCTAAGTCCAATATTATTAATTTTTTTTTTATAGATTTAAAGGCAGTTCTGAGTTTCTCCCAAGACCTTGAATGGGAGACTAAGAAAAGAAGAAACAGTTAATAAAAAGTGATTAATGTAACTCATTTACTTGTCATAGTTGTTTCTAGGATGCGATCTAAAGTCCAAGTTACAAGTAGACAAAAATAGAAAGGATGTGTAAAATATATATCATTTTATGAAAGGCTCATTATGTGAAATGCATATGGATAAATCACTATGAGTACTCAGAAGGATTTCATTCCAAGCAGAAAACAAAATAATTTTTCCATTCTGTAGAAAGCAATCTTCTTCTGCAACTCTTCAAAGTTTTGTATCAGCTAGATCACAATCTAGATTCATTGATTTCACTCTTCAAACTTGCCTCTGTTCAGATAGCTAGGTATATTCTTAGGTCATCCAAGTATTCCTTGAGGACAAACAATGCAAGTAGATCAAAGTCAGTGTTCCCAGTCATGATTATATATTTTCACAGGTTTTCTGGGCTTGGCTTTTACCTAATCCAATGAAAAGCAGCTCAGATGAAGAATGCATTGACTGAGGGTATAGAGCAGCCCTGCACAAAGTAATGTACATATATAAAAATATAGCGAACCTTTCATCTGCAAATCTCTGTAAAAGACACACATCAAAAAAGGCTGCCTTAGAGAGCCTATAAATAAAGGAAGAAAGCAGAATGCTGGTGTAAGTATAGAACTGGAATACATGGCAAAAACTTGGATTTTCATTTGCCATATGTGCATGCCAAGTAGAGATGCACAGCGGATTATTTCTGCACTCCCTCAGCCATGTTTTGTTAGGAGGAATGCCTTTGTTGGCGTTTCCTCTGGTGCGTTGTGTTTTCAGCTGTGTAGGTTTTTTCAGAAAATGATTTATGAGACCTATTGCCCCCACTGATTACTTGTCTATTTTCTTAACAGAAACAAATGCAGCTAACTGTGGAGCAAATAATGTTTAGTTCACTTAAATATCATTAGACTATCTACTCTGGCTGTTAATGGTTTTAGGTCTTACGGCCACAAAAAACAGCCTAAGTTTTGCAGTGAAAAATTGTTTCAAGGATGTCTTGCTTTTTTAAAAAAGTTCACAGCTGCTGCTTAGATAATATACAGCCACTTCTGAGCAATTTTAGATGGCGTGTGAAATGCATTTTATCTTCCAACTAACAGATGGAAAGGGGGGGGGGAACCTTACAAAACTGTCCTGTACGTTCAATGCAGTGCCTTCTCAGCCCAAAAAGAAGTATCGATTAGCCATGAGTTGTTAATCCCAGTCAGTAATTTATGTCTTTAGCCAGTGCCCAAAATTCACTGAACAGCTAAAGATATTGCTTCTGTGTAATCCTAGGTTCTAATTTGCCCTTAAAATATTTCTGAAGGAGCCTATCCTCTCTCTACTGTTCTGCTAGAGAAGTCTTCTGGCCTGCTCTGTTCACTCCTTCCCTCCCTGCATTTCCCATTTATTTTCTAAACATGCTTGATTTTCTGTATTTTTTTCTTTTCACATTACTGTTTTATTTCTTGCATGTGTAGTCGTTTGTGGTGCACACATTCCCTCATTCCTTCCCCCCCCTCCCCCCCCAATGTAAGCCTAATTAAATCTAATTGCTTTGCCTGGATAGCCTTCTACAAAGCTTTGTCTGCAGCATCCCACTTGGTTTAACTCAAATGTTAACTAACTGTGCACGTCTTGCAGAAAGCATGTCAAATGAGACAGAGCCTAGGATAGTGAATAATGAGAAATAAAATGGAGCACCATAACTTCACTGTCACACTTTTTTTTTGCTTTGAATTGGAAATGCAAGCAGATATTAACAATTTTTACATTTTTTTAATTCACATGCAGGGACTACAATAGGTTTCTGAAGAAAGAAGAGTAGGGTATGAATATCATGGAGTGGGAGAAAAAGTCCCTCAAAGTTTGAGTTGTGAGGGTTAAGGGTCTGCAGGCCCTGTGGAAAGGTCAGAGTTCACTTAAGGTTACAGGACAGAGAGCAAGCTCCAGGAGTGCTGCACCCTGCATTGCTTTACTCCCCAAGTGGGGAAAGCTTCATGCTTAAGGAGAAGTGTCCACCAATAGTTCAGGATGTGGATAAAGCCTTGATGACCTTAGGAACTTATCGGTACCTCCAATAGTGGTGGTAATCTTTGTCTGTAATGATTTTTCACTACATTTTAGCATGAAAAATATATATCTTAAACTGGTATTATGCTCTTGTTTGGATACCTTGCAGAGATGAGATGTGATGAGATGAGATGTTTGCAGGAGGTGTTCAGTTTATGACAACACCCATGATCTATCTGTCAGGAGCAATGGGTAGAGTGTGCAAAGGATAAGGGTTCAGACTGCTCATATACCCATTTGAAGAGGCAAGGGGTTGAATTTCAATGGATAAAAACTGGGTTTGATACAATGGTTTGCAGGGTCAAGGGGAGAGTGGGATGTGCAGTAAATTCAAGCTGTGGAGATGTTAATTGCTACAGGCAGTTTCCTAGAGACAAAGAGTGGAGTTTATAAAGAAAATGCAAATATCATAAAAATATTTATGGAGAGTTTATAATGAGTTTATAATAGCAGGGGCACCTCCATGGTGATGGAGATCCCCATGAGGGCTATGATATCCACGAGGGCTCAGTGGCTGTGTACGACTCATACTGGAGCAGAGGAAGATGAGTAAAGGAGATATGTGGCACAAAGGAAGTGTTAAGTGTGTAACCCAAACCTCCAGATCTGTGCAACAACTCAACAGAGGAATTGGGATGGACTGAGTATGACCTACTGTGAAAGTTAGGGAAGCTGGAGTAAGGAAAAGAAGAGAGGTGTTTAAGTTGAGCTTGGAGGGTGGAGAGTCATTACTAAAGCAGAAGTTGATTGGCAATAAATTGAATTCCAAAAAAACTCCCTGAGTTGCAACCCTTGCCTGTCACCTTGCTGAATGAGCAGGAGTACACAGATGAAACAAATGAACAGTTGAAGGTTCACAAGAAATTGAGCAGGAGGACCCTGGCTATCCAGAGAACCTGGGTCCACACTGAAGAACACATGAATTAGTGGGGAAGACAAAGATTTTAGCTGGATTAATTACTCTGCCTTACATTTCTTGGCTAAAGAATCATGAAAAGCAGTCTTTTTTGTGACATTCATTTGTAACAATCCTGTGCACATGACTGAATGTACACAGACACCAAGCACATCAATACAAAAAGTTTAACATAAACCAGACAAGTAACATCTCCATTATCAGATTGGGGATGGAGTGTTCAGGTTGTTTTGGAGCGAGAATTTGGGACATGCAGTATTTCCTTCATTACTTATCATTTCAATGGCATGATACTTCAAAAGACATGTGTCCTTCATCTGGCTTTGAATTTCCAAACTTGCAGTCAGCACATCTTGTAATACTCTGCTACTAATTTAGTTATCCGTATTATCCACCTAATATAAAAAAATATTCTGTATAGAGCTTCTTAAGATTTCATTATTAGTTCTCCTTACATGTTTATCCAGCATGATGGAATGAAGGCAGACTTTTGAATTCCCAAGTCATCCATTTCATCATTATACCCTTTCCAGCTTTTGAAAAATACGGATACCAGCAGGTAATCTATCTTGGAAAGGGAGATTGAAGAGAATGATCTTTGAACTTTTTCATTTTTTCCCACTGAATGATTTTTAGATTCTTTATCTATTTTGATAATGCCAGGCTTGGGCTAGAAAGATCCTAGATTTATTCTTGGATTTATTTGTCTTTGATACAGTGTAGATTCTAAGAACATCTTTAAAAAGAGATAAGCTCTTCCTCCAAAAACTGAGAGATGTCTGTTATCTCTGTTTAGTACCTAAAAAGATCCTGGTCCTTCACAGGACTTCAGCTGAATACATCTGGGAAAACCAAATCAAGTCAGCTGCTTCTGGCACTAAATCTCAGCAATTTTGTTCATGCCTCCCTCCCACCAGGAAAAGTAGCCTTCATTATTCATTGGCTACATAGGCAGTATAAGCTCCTGTCACATTCTGAGCAATGGTGAAGATGAATGCCTGAAGAAGGTGGTGTGTTTTTTTCCCCTCTGAATACATCTGTGTGGCATGCTGCAATGCTATGTAAAGATATTCCTATTTCTATGCTCTGAAGTCAATGGTTCTGTATTTACAGATCCTTTGAAGCATCATTTCCTCAGCTTTGCTTGTTAAAATAATATAGGCATATCACTGTGGCCTCGAATGAAATGAGATGGATATATAGACATGCATAATGCAACCAGACTGCACTCTTCTGAATTCTACATCTACACATTTCTGTTTGTTGGTATGATCTGCAGAAGAAACACTGAGGTGATTTCAGAGAATGAAAATATTACAGGAATATGTCAAATACGTTTCCATCACCAAGGCTTAACTCTTGTGGTGTGTATTTGGGAGAAAAAAAGGTACTGTGATTTAAGACCTATCCCACTTAATTTGAATTGCTGGGTGGAAGAAGAAAGGAACCAAGAATGCAGGATTAACAACGGCTTTTCTGGAGCTGTTCTTGTGAGCTTCAGCAAAAATGATTCTCACAGATGTCACAAAAGTTGCATTTACTATTCTGGTACATTGTCATGAATGTGTCTTAGATGCAAAAATTATATTTGATCTCTCTGCTTTCTCTGCAGATTCACTGTAGTGGGAGTAGGATCAGGCTTTCGATAGATATTCTGTTCTGCACTCTGTCTCTGTCTGCACCTCCCTCTCTTGCACTCTTTAATCTTTGTAAGCAATTTTCTCTCTTCCTGCAGGGGTGATTGAAATGATCCTTTGAAGCAACCAGCTTTGACATTTGGAAAAGAAAAAATCAAAAATGAAAGAATGCTCTAATTAAGCAAAACATCAGTTAAAGCTCGCGCAAAACTGTAAGAATCTGATCAGTTCTTTCATGTAAGCTTGAAAACTGCACTGTGTTAGCAGAGGAGCTCATTAGAGGGTGCTTACTAAAAGTCCAGATTATGAAGCAGAGACCCATGTGTGATATCTAAGACTACCTAGGAAAAGGTAATATTCAGAACCCTTCACGTATTCAGAACCCTTCACATAACATGTATTCTGACCTACTGCCCATGTAGTTCAAGGAAAAACAAAACAGTTTTATTTATACTGGGGCTACTAATCACTGATGCAGACTGGAGAGGGGCTCCAAAGGATGCATATACTCTCTTCTGGGTATTTTACTGAGAACTGAGCTCTCTACTTTCCGGGCTCTTGCACACATATTTAATTGTACCTCTGTGATACTATATCAACTATGGCAATTTATTATATCCATTCAAGGCCATGTTTTTCTTATTATTTCATGGTGCTATGACTCTTAGGTGTATGGCAGTTTAAGGTAGTTCTTAAAGTATGAACTTCACCTTGTATTCCTATATCTTACAGTCACCTTTTGTATTTTCATATTGAAAAATACAGCTGAATTTGATGGAGAGAGCTGAGGCTGGCATTTTTGCAGTCAGTGCCTGCAGCTTGTTGTTTCAGCTAGATGGGGTAGAAACAATTTTTGCTGTAAATGTGATGGCATAATGAAGAGATGTTCTGACTTTCTTCTCAGACAGGCTCTTTGGAGAAAACTCCCTCCCTCTCCCAAATGCACGGCTAGAGAGGATGTCTCAGTTTGGTCCCGTAGTGCTTCAGAAAGCAAGTTTGCAGAATCCACTTCATAACAGTGGTGAGATAGAGCTTAAAAATGAATAATTGTGGTGTGCCCACACACCGCCTTTTGAAAAGCTGTTTAAGAGGAGTGGTATAAATCGTTCACATTGTTTTACTCACTTTCCTTTTCTTTTTTTTTGCTGAGCAAGGAATAGTTGTCTATGGCTGGTTTTGCCCTGCTGATTTTCTTTCTTTTTCTGAAGCTTTCTTAATTCATTTAGTGTTGTTGGGCAGAAATGCTGGAAGAGCATAATGGGTGCAATTTAGGAAAATCCACTGCCTCCCTGAGCCTTGGGTGTGCCCAGTTCCTGGCATAGGTTATTTTCAATTAGTTGTAAGGTTTTTGCATTCCAGGCCTGCAGATAGTTGCATCATATCATCATTATCATAATCTGTCCTGTTGGAAAGCAGAACAACCATAGCAGACAAAATGGATGAAACAGGAATAAGTAGAAGCAAGAGGAGGAGAGTCCCAGAACTTTGGCTGGACTGGGAGTTAGCTGCCTGTGTTAATATCATGCTAGAGCAGGAGAATTCTAAGAACTGACTCCATGTGGAGGTGCTGCTGCAGTATAGAAAATCTTCCCAGCAAGGAAACACAGTCTCTGTTGTGCAGCAGTCATTTATCACCAATCTGTGCCCTAGGGGTCTTGCTCTTCAGGCCTTGCTGACTTTGTTTACTGTAATCAAGTCCTGGAGAAGACGTGGCTTTTAGATGTGAATAATTTCCTTGTATCCAGCTACAGAATAAGTAAAAAACAAAAAGACAGCATTGGGAAAAAATGAACTTGGAAGAAATAGAATCTCAAACTATAGGCAGGACAAGGAAGAGCCTCTTCTTATCTCTGTCATCAAGTTTTGTTGGCAGTTATTTTGTCAGCATAACACACACTGACCACGAACTTACACAACTAGGGATGGGAAGATATGGTGATGAGGACTGTGATGCTATTTGATTCTGCAGCCTTCTCTGATGCTCAACATGATATAAAAACTCATTTTGACAGAGTAAGTCCTGTGTTCCTTTTCTTTTAAACACATCTTTGGTTTTACATCACTCTCCCAGAAAACTCACTAACGTGTTAAAGTTGATTTCTTTGATAGCTTCAATCAGATCTGACAAGGAGTCTGCTTGCAACAGATATTTGTTGGAGTTTCTTGTCTAAAGCATCCTCTAAAACTTTTTACAAATTCAGTGTCTCAACACTATGAATATCACACCCACCACCCCCAAAATTCTGACAGAGCAAGTGGCTTTCTTTAGAAATGTCCTCTTTCCAAATTTTGCTTGCTGAAACTTCCTGTTCATATTCACTGAAGTCTAGCTTGTGGGAGGATCTAATGACATCGTCTCTCTTTATCTTAATCTCCAGCATATCAGCTGTTCCTGCCCTGCAGACTTGAGGTCTGATTCTTCACCACACACAACCTCCAGCCTCTGCCTAGCAATGAAGCTGGGAAGCAAGTCCATAGTGTCAGTCCTGTGAGCAGGAACTTGTGCAAGGGTGCCTGCATCACTACAAGAAGCAAAGGCTAGGGAATGGATTACCTAATACAGCTCTGAACAATAAATATTAATTGTCAACTGCTGGCAAGCAGTGGTGGCAGACAGGGCCTATTTGGTTTGCCCTCTCATCATAGTTTACCTTCCTGTAAGAAGAAAGCTGAGTGAAGGAGCATCTAGAAGAAGTAATGCTCTTTCTTTTAGGAAGAAATTGCATCTGCCTGAGGGAGAAACATCCATATTACAATGTGGATCAGAGGAAGCAGCAGCAAACCCTTAGCAAGGCGGTAATTTGCAGCACAGCTTGATCTGAGAGACTGCTGAGAAGCAGTGAGAATGCTTCAGTCCAGACCCCTGTGATGACATAAAAGCAAATTTCTTCGAGAGCTGAGGAGACTCTTCAGATAGCTGCTACTCCAAAAGAAATTCCAAAATACAGAGTGAGAGTGATGGCTGATCTTTCTCTAGGAAGCAATGGGCAGGGGCAGATTTGTTCATAACCCCTCTTAACTGCTCCTATCTTAGCTAGTCATTTGACATTTTCTGAAAGAGTTGACAAATAAGTTTTTGGTCTAATAAAGACTGACTCTTTCCAAATCTGAATGCTTAGGTCCCCTTTGAGGAGCTCCCTATGAAAGAAAAGGTCTTGACAGATTCATATGATGTCTTCAGCCAACCTGGCATCCTATCACACAGTCTGGTGGCTTTCATAAAATGAATTAGCAGACTTACCTGGATTGGATTGAACTGAATCATCAGAGTAAAAAAAAAGACATTTTGTTCTCCTGTTACTAGACGTCTCAGAAAATCCTGAGAATGAATCATCAGATCATCATGAAATGCTTTTCCACTCTCTGTGATGGGTCTTTGCAAATCTTCTGAGGTGCATAGTGGGACGGAGGCACTTGGATCGCCTCTGATTGGGTAGATGATGTACTCTTAAGGGTAGTGGGCACTTCAGTTCTCTTGTTAACCAGAATACTGGTCATTCTTAATACTGAAAATGTGCCCCCTAAAAAAAGCATATCCAAGTTTCCCAACAGTTTGAGGGTACTTCATGCATTACTGCACTCTGGGTAGCAGCGGACATTTGCCTGAATGGGTAGAGTAACACCTGTTTGCGTGGCTCTTTCTGCCTGTAGAGCTGATAGCCTAATTGGGGCAGGAACTGTCTTATACTGTGTGACTGTAAAATGTACACTGATGATCTTGTCCTGGGTTGAGGCTGCTGGAAGATGATCCAAAGAGGAGAGATGGGCATTTCCTTTCTCTGACTTTGGTAGATAAGATGCACTGTTGTTGGGTTGCCCCAGGCAAAGATATTAGTTAGCTATGTGCATTCTCTCAGATGCTCCTTGGGAAATTTAAACCCTGTGAGGCAGAGGCACTCACCAAACCTGGAACAACAAAATATTCCATGGGCTAATGTTAGAGTCACATGGAAGAGATTCACAAGGCTCATTGAGTTCAACTGCTGGCTCCATATGGGACCATTCAAAATCCAAGCGGCTGAGAGCATTGTCCAAACACTCCTTGAACACCAGCTGCTTGGGGGTTGTGCCCACTGCCCTGGGGAGCCAGTTTCATGTCCACCACCCTGTGGAGCAGCCCCTGTCCCTGACCCCCAGCTGCCCTCCCCTGACAGCTCCATGCCGTTCCCTCGGGCCCTGTCGCTGTCACACAGCAGAGCTCAGCGCTGCCCCTCCGCTCCCTGTGAGGAGCTGCAGCCGCCATCAGGCCTCCCCTCAGCTCCTCTGCTCTGGGCCCAACGCACCAAGGGACCTCAGACTCTTCTCATATGTCTTGCCCTCTAGAGGCTTCATAGTCTTTTGTAGCCTTCCTTTGGACACTAATAGTTTTGTACTGCTTGGTTCTGTAGCTTCATTCTCACTTCCCTTCTCCCCAGCTGTGTAAGGACTGAACCTGCCGTGAGCCCAGGCAGAGGCATGTGCTCCTCTGCTTCTTTAGATGTCAGCAGAGCTATGAGATTTTCCTCTGCAAAATATCTGGCTCAGCATTACCAAGGTACTCCCTAAGACACTGGTGCTTCATCCCTCTCTCTGGATTTAGATACTAGCCCCAAGCTTTTGCAGAGGCAGAGAAAAATTTCTCTGAGAGAACAAGGACGTTCTTTTCAGTACAGTATTCAGAAGCATGCTGGTATATATGAAGTCCACCTTGTTCATGTGAGAAAGAAGGGCAGTAAAAGGAAAATAGGTACCTCCCACATAGAAAAAAGCATCATCAGTTAGCAGTTGGACTAAAAAAAATGTTATACAACATCACTCTGAAACTATTTGGTAGTTTTATGTCTGGTCTAACCAGTCTTTTGAATTATGGAATCTTCTCCTACATACTATTCATTAAACAGAGGAATTTATTAGAGCAGAAACGGATTTACTTGGGATAGACAATATCTCTAGTGCAGGAAAAAAAGGCAGGGAAAAGAGCTCTAACCATTCTTTGGAATACATTTCTTTTATGTGAATGGCACTTACTGCTCCTTCTGTGGTAGGAATGATGTATTACGTAGGAGTGCGCAAAGATTTTCCACTGTCTGAACAGTTAAAAGCCAACAAATACTATTGTTTTCACACCCCTTGCTCATACATGACTTGCTCCTAGTATGCTCCTCTATCTTATTTTTCTGCTGAAAGTTTTATATTCCATGCAATGGGCTTTCAGCTGCTACTGAAATCAACTTTCATATCGGCTGTTTTCTACACTGATTCATGGACTCCTAGGTGTCTCTAACTTTTTCAGGTCCACTCAGATGCCCAAAGAAAGAAAGAAACAAACAATCAAAAACATTTGTTTTGATAAGTGGGCTTATGTTTGGCATATAGATTCTCTTTGAAGGCTTTATAATTCAACAGCAAGAAAGATTGAAAACCCTAAATTAAATGAAAGCAGAAAATGTTGTTATACTTCTACTTGCCTGTTTAGCCACCTGGTAATGACCCTGTCAGAGCAGACATTCTCCACGAGTGAAGTGAATTACACAGGCAGTGTTTATCATTCTGGTGATGCACAAGTCTTTCTTCCAGTTATGTGCCTAGGCTGTTCATTTTTCCATACCGATAGATGTTTTTTTTTCTCTCTAAAGCTTCCTTGAATTGTCCCACTTCAAGGTATGAACAGGAAATTCCTAAACAACTGTGCATTGTTCCTTGATCAAGGATGTTTCTTAGTAGGCCCTTTTTCAAAAAACAACACGCAAATACACAAACCAACTGACCATCCAACCAACCAACCAGATCAAATCCTTTTCTACAGAGCTATTCTTTGGAAACGTTAGAATCTCACATTGTGAAAAGGGAGCAGAATTGTTGATGATAGAAAAGATGTCCTTGCACAGGACATCTACTACACATCTAAGTATGCACCCATGTACGTAGATATGCCATTTGATGCTTTGAAAATACAGAATTTGGAGATTTTAGACTTTGCTGAGTAGCAAACTACCACTGTCATTTTGGTTTTTACACAATTCCCACGGTCTTCAGCCATTCCCAAAGAACATAACACTCATCAATAGCTAGAACTTTCTTAATCTACATCTACTGGTCCCCTTCCCCAAATCAAACTGTATGAAGATGTTTGTATTAACTTCTCCCTTCCTCATGTAGCCAGTAAAGACTGGAAGTTTAAACTCAAGAAATTCCTAACTTACAAATATATGAGATTTGAATTCAGTTGTATTTGTTGCTAGAGAAATGTCAGCTATAGGTGCTTCTGCAAACAAGTGTTAGATTATAAATGAAATTGAGCTGATCTAAACTGTCCAAGTAAGGCACGCAGTGTATCAGGATACATTATTTGGAAATAACAGTGGCTATACAGAGACCAAAAGGTCTTTATACTGTATGAGTAGGGTAAAAATTTCAGATTTTTTCATGGTAATAGTAACTTAAAAAAAAATAATAGTTGTTATAACAGTAGATAAAAGGGAAAAAGAAATGTATGGATTATAATTTACCACATTTAGTTCAGCATCATATTTGTAATGTTCCTTAAATTCATTTTGGTACATGAATTTTAAAGACCCTACAGCATTACTGGTATGCCATAATTAATATTTAATTTTTTTTTTACATTAGGACTTTACAGTAGGACTACTGCAAGTAGTAGGACTACTTTTTCTTTGGGATATTAAAAATAATATTTCAAAAAGAGAACAGATTCTCTTAAGGAAAAGCCTTAGTATGGTAGCATTATTTTTTTTTTCAAAACACATACTGGAAAAACATGAAATGAGAAATATTGAGATGAAAATATTTCCACAAGAGCTTCCTATCACTATGTGATACACAGAGGTTTTTAGCAAAACATCTTTTCTTAAAAGGCCTCTGTTATTACACACTTCTGAATCTCACTCCGAAGAAATTAATCTTAATTCTGTTCTACCTCTTCTTTGAAAAATACTTTCAGCACTTGAACAACTTTAGACCTCATAAGATATGAGAATAACTTTTGCAGTGGGGGAAATGCAGTCAGAGCTGAGATGGAGAGGGGCAAGTGCTTAATAAAGAGACAGCCATGCTATATGGTATCTCGGTTGTGGGAGGAATGGAAGGGTCAGTTGAAGTAGATCGTGTGGTGAAATCAGCAGTGGTCTGAATATAGTGGTCTGAATAAGCAAAAGTCTTAAAAAGGATGTCCAGAGATGTGGTGTAACACAGCTCCCTGGACCAAAGAAAGCTACTTATTCAGAAAAGCAGGAGCATTACATCAAGGAAACACCTGCAACAGTCCCCACAGTGTCCATGGCAGAGCAGTGCAGAAATAGCATTCACTTCCTGCGATGTTTCTCAATATCCAAAATATTTCTTAGTCTCTTCTGATACAGCTGTTCTGCTCTGAGGAAGTCATCAGATACTCAGCATGGCTGAGAAAGTCCTGGTATGTCAGCCAGTGAGTAGCAGCAGCACTTCAGGCCCATGTGGAGTGTGAGGGGGTTTAAGAAATGGAGGGACAGAGGGGGTAGTGCTGTCCTCAGCTGTATTACCTGGGAAGGCAGAGTGAAGTGCTCAGCAGCCTTTGTCAATAGAGGGAACAGGGTGAGTGGGCAGCAATAGCTTTTTTTTTGCTACATTCATTTTGCCAGCAAATTTCAGATGCTGAGGTTTGAGGTGTTGCTGTAGTTGAAGTCATTGCTGTAAGGTTCTCTGGTGGCCAATGGGAGCCACAGGAAAGAGCCAGCTTCTTTGACCACTTCATCCTGAACAGTTCAAAGATGAGGGAGAGGAAGAAACGTTGGCGCCCTAGAACAATTAAAAACATGGTCATAGGTTTGCTTCTACAGGAGCTGTGGGAGACCTGCATGCAAATTCAACATTGGAACCAAAGCAAGAGCTTGGGTCTCACGCATCCTGGATAAGAATTTCTCAGTCCTCAGGTGCCTTGCATGTTCTCAGGGCAGTCTCACTGATTTGGATCAAAAGTTGCAGTCTGGATTCAAGAGTCTTTTCCTAATCAAAGCTTAATTTGAAAATTCCTTCTGTACAAAATCCTGATTGGCTTATCAGATGAGCTAAATATAGGCAGAAGTCTCTCTCTCTCTGCAGTCTGTGGGATGGTAGGCTTAGAACTGTAAGCTTCTGCTAAATTTCACCCCTGTGTGTTGGAACAATGCTAAGCATGAAAAGAGCAGTGATCCCAGCTGGCATCACTGCAGCGCTGCAGGACTGATACCAATAATTGTGCTCAGAGCTTACGTTGCACTGAATTGCCTCATCAAGCATGCTGGTTTTTGCAATGTCAGCTAAACAGCAGTTTATGTTCCTTCCCTGCAGACTACCAACTTGAAGCCTCTGGTTTATTTCATGTATCCTCCAGTGTTGGCCCAAATAATTCCAAAGTAAAAAATGGTTCTAGTGTTCAAATCTTTGTATGGTGAATGCTTGGTGGCAGACATCTTCATGTGAAGAACTACTGCAGTACTCACATTTAACTTACAGATACTTGCTTGGTACAACACTTAAGGTTGGTAAGATTCTTGACCACCAAAAAGCAACGGGAGTTGGGATGCAGGATTTGTGCCAGAATTACAGTGCAGATTTGTTACATGCCCTTCAGCAATACATGCTCTTAAACTTCCATTTTATAAAATAGCTATCAGTGTTTCAACTGAATGCTTTCAGAGAGCTAATTAACTAATGTTAGTAAAGCATTTGGTATTCTTGGATACACAGCTACAGAAAAATAAATCGCTATGCTTTATGTTGTAAATCAGATTACACTCCATTCCTAAATACTCCTTTCATCTAGGGCTGATAGCAAACCTTAACAAGCTAATAAAAACAAACAAACAAAACAACAACAACAACAAAAAAAAAAAAACAACACACAAGGTAAGATACAATTGCCTGGGGGCATTTTAATCAGAAGATCTTTCCTTTTCATGTGAAAAAGACATCTACAATGAACAATTCTACTAGCCAAGAAACAAAGAAAAGGCTTCTTATGCTAAGTTATATGGGCGTAATTACTTTGTGGCTAGACAGTGGGAATGAGAAGAAGGCATCCCATTTCTGAGCCGCTTAAGCAAAGAAGAAAGCCAAAGTCCTGTGTCTAAATTAAGAATCAGAAATGAAAGGTCTTTATCCTAGCTGTCCTGTAGCTGAGGAAGCTATTTAATAATCAACTCAAGCCTCAGTTGCTTTTTCCGCTGTCTGTCCTGTACCATTGTGCTACAAGCCCTATTTCAAGCACCGTGATGATGGTTCATCTTTGCTTCAGCTGAGTATGCACAAAAACCTGTTACTCTGGGCAATAAAGTGATTCCAGGCTTGTATTAATTTCAATCAGCTGATGAAAACTGAGCTTTTGCCTTTGCTCACACTTCATCATTTAGGGAAAAAAAAAAAAGAAAAAAAAAAAGCCTGACTGGAGAGGTGTTGTTCTTGCCAACAGAGGGAAATATCTGCTGTGGTATGAAGCTGCCTGGTGGGGCACGCTTAGCTGAGCAGAGGACATAGTGGCAGTGATACTCTGATGGTCTGAGCTGGTAGTTTTCCACAGCACTTACCCAGTATCAGGACATCAACCTTTTTCCATTAACTCATCCTTTCTGCAGCTCTGTGGTTTCCTGTGCTTGTTCTAGTGCAAATTTCTTTCCATCCCCAACTTCTGTTGCGCAGTTTTTACTTCATAAGGCAACAATTTTGTTCCCATTTTGATAATTGTGAGCTGCCGAGGACAGAAAAAAGGTGCTAACCACTAACACCCTACATTTCCAAGAGCCCTGCATACTCTTTCTGCTTCCATAGCTGAAACATTTAAAGAACGCCCCACGAGGCATGAGGAAACACTGGCTTAAAATTAACTTTACCAACCTCAAGACTCTTTGGCAGCCTGAGGATGTGCATGTGATAAGCCTCTGGAAGCACATGGGTGCCTACATTTCATGTTGCGCAGCTCCCTAGCATGGATCCAAGACCTGAAACCTCTTGTGAGAATTATTTATTTGCCTCACTGCTTTGTGCAGATCCTTTGCCAGGCAAACTCCCTGCAGCAGAAGGACTTCCAGACCCCAGTATCACTGGAGGCACATTTTCAGGTGGGAGGCTGGCTGGCACTTGCAATGGATGACCTGACACACAAGGAGCGAAATCAGCTCAGCTGTCTGCCGGTTTACCTTCTGCTGCCTTTCTGTGCATGCTTTGGTCATTTTGAGTGGGTGATATTCCACCCAGCAAGGAGTATTTGCAGGATAATCTCATGAAAACTAAGCTCCAATCCTGCAAGAGATTCCTACTTAAGGGCATTTGTGCCCATGCTAGTTTTGATGGGATTCAGCCAGGCTGTAGGGAGGTGCAGAGGGGTCACCAATTTGAATTACCATCAGGTATGACCCTGATACCTAGCCATCTTCAAAACAAACTGTAAGTGCAGCTTCTATGCTTGATAGGGAGCATACAGTTTTTAAGCTAAGATTTAAGAAAACTTCCAGAGAGAATGCAGCTTGTACAATTTGCTGTCTTAAACAAGTGAATGTATTTGAGACTCCTGATGACAAATTCAGGTACAAGTTCCCACTCAAAAAAGCCAAAAAACCAAAAAACCAAACCAAACCAAACCAAAAAACA
This sequence comes from Tetrao urogallus, assembly GCF_951394365.1. NCBI lineage: Eukaryota > Metazoa > Chordata > Aves > Galliformes > Phasianidae > Tetrao > Tetrao urogallus. The sequence continues at coordinate 124,791,376 of NC_136813.1, read as the reverse complement.
AACAAACAAAAAAAAAAACCAAAAAAAACCCCTGAGGTATCGGTTATTCACAATTCTGTAACATTTCTGGAACAACCACCCAGTTCAGGCTCCTTTGCATTACAATTATCTGGGTTTTTGTTTGTTTGTTTGTTTGTTTTTTAATTAATCCTTTTGGTTTATATTTCTAAATGGAAACAACTTTGAAACTTATGCAAACATCTTTTCCAAGGCTTTTAGTTTGCCATACAGACTTCTATATGAATCTATCTATCTATCTATCTATCTATCTATCTATCTATCTATCTGTCTGTCTATCTGTCTATCTGTCTATCTGTCTATCTATCTATCTGTGGTATTGAAGAAAAAACATCAGATCTGGGGAGAAAATTGCTTCATGATCCTCATGGACATATTGTAACCTTCATTCCTTCCCCCAGGTTCAGAAGGGCAGCGCTACCCAGATTTCTGTGGTTGGTTAAGCTAATGAGAAACCATGGCTTCCTTCCATGGATTAATACAGTTCTGCACGCTACATGATTCTTGCACAACTTTGCTATGGCCTCAGTTGTCCATTCTGTTCACTACACCAAGTCACTGACGTCCAGAAACTGGACAGCAGAACATGTGAGCAGCCTCTCTCAAGAGGAGGAAGAGCACGCAGGATGAAGCTGATGGGGCTGAGACATGGGCTATAAGCACAGCCACCCGACCACCCTTTGGGTCTGTTGCATGACACAGTCATTCCTCGCGGGCAGTGTGAAGCAGAGCAGTGTTCCCACCAGCTCCCCAAAGCGAGCTGGCATCTGATGCGGCTGAAATCAGTGCTGGGATCGATTTCTGTAACACCTGCTTTGGTTTAAACCCCCTCAAGAGTGTACGTCGAATCCCGTTAACTCAGACCAAAACTACTAACGGCAGACCAAGCAAAACCGCAAGTTGTGACCCGGATCCGCAGGGCGAACTCCAGCCGGGCAGCGTTTTGCTCTCCCTGCGCCGGGTGCATCCTCCCGCACAGCCTCGCCCGGAGCTTCCTCACACGCGAGTCTGTGGGGCGCGGCTCAGCCCGCACCTCCCCTGGAGGGGTTCAGTGTTCGCTCCTTTAGCCATTTCAGCCCTGCCCGCAGCTGCCTGGGCCAGAATGGGTCTCCCCCCGAGGGCGGCAGCTGCCCCGCAGTCCGGCTCGGCGGCTGGAGGAGGAGCTCAGCCCCGCCTGTACCCCGGTTCCACAGGGCATCGCACCCGGGCATCCTCGGCACCGGACGGGGCGGCGAGGCGGGAAGGGAAGGGGCGGCCGAAAATGACAGCAGGGCCCCGCGGGCGCTGCGGCATCGGGGACGGCGGGGCGGGGCCGCGGCCGGGGCGTGGCGGATTTGGGTTGCAGGGGGTTTAGGGTTTTTTCTAATCCCCCCTCCCGGCGGTGAGGAGGCCGCCTCGCCTCCGCGGTTCTCCCCGCCCCGCTCCGCCCTCGCGGCCGCGCATTGTGCGGCGCGGTGCGGCCCGGCCCGCACTGAGCGGCCACGGGAGCGCGGCCACTGCTCGCAGCGGAACACGGTGAGCGCGGCGGGTCCGGGTCTGAGTCTGGATCTGTCCCTGTTCCTGTCCCTGCCCGGGCGACGGCCCCGGTCCTAGCGGGGGGAGCGGGGTGTCCCCTCGATGTTGGGGCTCTCAGCGAGGTGGGTCAGCTCAGGGCTTTGTTCGTTCCTTTGGAAGCAGAGCCACGTTTCCCCCTAGCGTGGTGCTCCTGTTAGTTCCAGACCTCGGGCTCGCAGTTCTTGCACGCCGCGGGGCTGTTGGGTTAGCGTTTGTGCAGACGCTCATCTCCTTTCTCTTGCAGTCTGAAATAGCTGTCTCAGGTAACGAGCTGGCTCTAAATGTGATTCCTGTGGGCTGGCTGCTGTGAGCCTTATTCACGCAAGTACGATCTGTATGCATGAGTAAGATTTTTTACAGAATGATTTTGCATGTTTCCATCCTGAAGCTTGTAATAATCTCTGATAGCTTCTGCAGAAGATGGGCTCGTGTGTTTCAGTTTCAGTATGTGTGTGTGTGCGCGTGTGCAGGTGCTGATAATTTTGGCAGTTTATTGCTGATCGTTGATAAAGGTCCGGTGCCTCCTTTCTCTACAAGAATACATTAAGTTGGATGCAATCTAGCATTTAATATTGGAGAGGCAACAAGAGCAGGCAGCCTGAGGAAAAGGATCAAGGAGATGATTTAGCTATTCTACTGTTTCTAATTCCCAGCCAGTGTGCTTTTGAGCATTTCATTTTAAATCGGGGGAAATAATCAGTTTTTTGCAGTCATCAGCACATTGATTAATTATCAAAATATACATTTAAAACAAAAATGTTAGTGCTTCATTTAAAGTAAATGATTTTCTTTTCTGTTTCACTGTCTCTCACACCTATTAGCTGTACAGAAAGAAGAACAGTAGGTGATGATGAGGCAGCCTTCCTATAGTTTGAATAATAGAAGTAGTACCATTTAGGCCGGCTGTGAAAGAAGGTTGTCTTGGTATGTAGGACATAGGTGGATTTCTTACTGTGGTGCTGCCTTGCAAAACTGTCCCTTGGTCATAACTTCTCCCTTAGCCAAAGAATAACTCATTTAAAACTTAGTTCTAGGAGTCAAGTGAATTTAACTCCAGTTGTTTTATTCCATGTTAGTCTATTAATGTGTTACTAGATACACGTATTGACGGAGATTTCATACTCGAAACGCACACTATTGATGGGGTGACTTAATGCTTCATTTTTCATATTAATAATCTGACTAGGGGAAGACTGTGGAAGGAATATGGAATTAAGACATGTTCCCAGAGTGTGTGCAGTAAACAGACACCGCAAAGCAGTGTAAGAGGAATTTCCAAAAGAACTCATTGCCCAAGATGGAGCTGGATTTTTAGCACTCCTGTGCTCCAGAATAAACTGCCAGATTCCTGATTCTTTCTCTTTATTTCTCAAACTGTTGTATTTAGAGCTCTTCGGAAGACCTTGATGGAAGTGCATTTGTGTCAACCAGTAGTGCAGTTCAAGTTCTGAGCACTTCAGAAAATCAAGCCCTGAGCAGTTAAAAAAAATCTGATCCTTCAGTTACAGTCACCCCTCTTCTTCACAGAGTTCTATTATAGAAGCAGTGTCTTTCAATTTTTATGGCAGGTAGAATTATAGTTGTTAGATGTAGTCATAATAAAGAAAGTCAGCAAAGTTATCTTTTTTTATATATATAATATAAAAACCACCAGGATTAATGAATAACTCCATAAACACATATGGTAAAATGCAAGATCTGTAAGAGAGCTGTAAGTGGCAATTAATCTCTTAAGAAAAACAATAGGTAATGCTAAAAATAGCATTTCCAACAGGAGAGTTCAATATTGTAGTGGATATTAGCTGAAAGAAGGTGTATTGGTTCAGCACTGAAGGCTCTGATAATTTGTGCCAGCTGACATGCAGGCCTACTTCTTTGTCGTCCTTTAAAGCATCATTCTTGCATGTGTGTTTGATAATAAACCGCAAAAGCAAAGCAAAAATTGTTCTCCAAGGGGAAGATTAGAGCTTTTTTTTTTTTTTTTTTTTTCTGTAAATAGTGTTATTATAATTTCTGAAGCATATTCTGATCTTGTATAACTCAGTGTAGAATGGCTAAGCTGTGTTCAACTTGTGCCTAAACTGGTCCTATAAATGGGAAGGAGCATCCGCGCACCAAGAGGAGAATGGTTAGATCTGTTTCTGAACATCTAATGGTGTTTGAAGTTCGTTAGCATTACTGCTAGAAAAATGTCTTCATAGTCAAGTCAATGGAAAATTTGCTTTTCCTGTAGCCATGACCACAGTGTCTGAAGGAACTGTTGAATTATGAGACCTGGTAATTTGCTGCCTACGTCTGTGGTCCAGAACTCTCTTACACTGAACAAAAAGAAGAGAGGAAAATGACCAATGCTTGTCCAGAAGTATGTCCTGCTGGTACCATTTGCTTTCCTCATGGTTTATTGGAACAAGAATGGTGAGTTTGAGGTGTGGAGAAAACAGTGATTAAAGTGATTAATTAGCTCACGCATATGGAAAATACTATGAGGCTTATGGATTATTTGAATTAAGTATTACTATTACAGACATCGGTTGCCTGTTCTAAAATTGTATGTTTCAATTGTATGTTTCAAGCTGTTGGTGATATTAAAGTGTTGCTTAAACTGTGATTTAGGTCTGTTTCAGCAGAAAGGCCAATGGAAGTCTTTTAGTAGGGAAAAATACAATAGGTAAGGATTTTTCTATTCAAATATTTATGTTAGTGGCTGTGAAATGTGTGTATATGGGAGTGAGGAAGAGGGAGCTGAGTTAGAAGCTGTGGTATAAGGTAAAATTCTGATATTCTTTTATGCCACCTTGCAAATACATTTGCATTTAAAATTTTCAGGCAAGCTAAACTGGAGGACGGGTGTAGAATGCTGAACAAAACCTGTCAGCTAAATCAGATGCTACATAAGGATCCTGGGCATTCCCATGCTCAGACATTTGAGTTTCAGATTGTTACTTGTAATGATTATTGATCTGAAACAAAGACACGTTCGGGGAAAAAATGAAACATCCATTTTATTCCAAACTATTTTCATTTCAAAGATATTTACATTCTGTCACTTTTTTTTTTTTTTTTTTTTTTTTGCATTACCCTGTGACTGCTGGAAGGCTCGCAAGAACTGTAAAACCCAAACCCCCTCCTGCCTGTCAGCTAGCCACAGTATATGCCTTTGTGTTGGTTAGGCTGAAATTCCGTCTGCCTTAAGAGCAGTTTGGGGCTCAGCATTGGACTGAAAGATATTGTGTGTCATCATGTACATACTCTTCATGCTGCTTGAGCGAGCAGGCAAAGCTGCAGCTCTTCTTGGAAACCTGGTGTGGATGAGAATAAAATGCATTTACACTCATTACCAGTGTAATGTAAATGCCAGTATGATGACAATCAGGAATGGAACATGAAAGACATCAGAAGAGCTTGGTGCATTGTACCTGCAAATGTGTAAAACTTCAGTGCCTGCAGCTGTTGGAAGTGAACCTTCCCTCAGCATTTGGCAGACCAGCAGCAAGGAGCGATCTGAGGAGTGGAAAAGGGCAATAAAATGAGCAATGCTAGTGTGTGCAGTGGGTGTGTGAAGGCATACCAAAAGTCACGGGGTTAAAACAGATGGAAGGCTGTGGCAGTAAAGCAGCAATGTAAGGTGGTGCATTTGTCTGTGGTATCCTGGTTGTGCATAAAAGAGTAGTGTGGGTGCTCTGGGTGCAGTGAGCTCCCTGGGTTAAGCAGAAAGACTCCTGCGTTTTGAAAGCTTGGGAGGGAAGGGAAAAAACTGCCCAGGTAACTGAATTGGCTGAATTAAGAGGAAATGCTTGGTGTTGATTTCAGGTGCAGATACCTCATAGAGCATCATTTAGCCTTTGCAAGGTTTCCCAGGTGGCCAAGAAGGCCAATGGCATCCTGGCTTGTATCAGAACTAGTGTAGCCACTGCGTCAGTTTTGGGCCCCTCACTACAAGAAAGATGTTGAGGCCTTGGGGTGTGTCCAGAGAAGGGCAACAAAGCTGGTGGTCTGGAGGAGCAGCCAAGGGAACTGGGGTTGTTCAGTCTGGGGAAGAAGAGGTTCAGGGGAGACCTTATTGCTCTCTATAACTACCTGAAAGGAGGATGTGATGAGGTGGGGTCGGCCTCTTCTCCTGAGTAAGTAGTGATAGGACTAGAAGGAATGGCCTCAAGTTGTGTCATGGGAGATTTGGATTGGATGTTAGGAAAAAATTCTTTTCCAAAATAGTGGAGTCACTGTTCCAGGAGGTGTTCAAGGAGCGGTTAGATTTTGTACTAAGGAACGTGGTTTAGTGGGGAATTGTGGGTGGCAGGTAGACTCTTGGACTGGATGATCCTGGAGTTCTTTTCCAACCTTGGAGATTCTATGATTCCAAATAGTCTTCCATGAAAAATCCTGGTAGCGCTGTTGGTTTGGGGATTTTTAGAGCTTGTGGAGAGGCCAGGAAGATGTTCTGCAGGGCTGACAGCTCAGTGGTATGATCTCCCAGGCTGAGCCTTGCCTGGGGATTGGGATGGAGATGTCAGAAATGAGTGTGCAGTTAACAGGCCTGCTGTTCTGCTTAGAACCCACTCCTAGATCACCCGTGCAGCCTGCTGAGAGGGACGGACCGCCCTGCCAGCCTGGGCTAGGTGCTGTGGGGAGAGAGGGGGGCTGGGTGTACTGATAGATCCTGTGCCATCTTTAGCTCACAGGAGCCTGCAGTTCAGGGAATATAGGAATGCGTGTCTTGCTGGCAGCTGAAATGCATGCCATTACTCTGTAAAACAAATGTTGTAGCATATGATATGCCTTTCTGATCACACCGCAAGGAAAGATAGGAGGGGGAAAGAGATGGGGGACTGTTTCTGGTGGTGATCACAGCAGGTCACGCTAGAAATAGTGCTTTGTTTACATTGATTCTGTTATTTTGTGTTCTTGGATCCGTGTTATATTTTCTTGAGGAAAATCTGTAAAGGAAAAGACTCGGGGCATTTTCTTGCTTTAAAAAAGGATATTATTGGAATATAGTTACCTCTTTGCTGAGTCCTGTAATAGACACAACATTGTGTGCTTGCTGAAGTGTGAAAAGCAACTTCAAAGGGGCTATTCTAGAATCTTGGGCAACGCACAAACAGATCAGAAGGGCTGAGGGCTGTGATCCGAAACACTGCAGTCAGGAGAGGGAGGGATGGCTGCTTTGGATGAGTGCCTGGGATTTTTCAGTCCAAGATCTTATTTTTGCTTGCTTGAATTTAATCAGTTTATTTGGGTTTAAGGTATTATTTAGAAGATGATTCCAAGAATATGAAAGGATTATGATTTTGAACATAAACCTAATTAGTTTTGTGGTACTACTGTATGGAAGTGGTTATTCTGTCCCTCTGTTCAGATACGCAGTTGATGTGTTCATGAACAGAGACAACTGAATGGCCAACTAGTATGATAACATACCTCTCTCAGGTGGTTCGGTGTCTTTAACATGTAGTCTTTTCTCCACTGCATTTCTTGTCCATCTTGGAATAGTCTAGGGTTTGTATGAATTAGACGTGCTCTTACTGCAAGAACAAGTGGAGTCACAAATGCTCCAAGATGGTATGTTGCTGCAAGACAGGGAGGAATGTTTCTATTCTAATTCATAGTGGATGCTTTAAAAATTGGAGATCATTTGACTGTCTTCAGCATGAATGGTTTATTGGAGTGCAGGCAGAGTGGAAAAAAAAAACAAAAAAACAACAACCAAAAAAGCATTTACAAAACTGGCTTACAGATGACCCTCCTTTAATTAAGTGTAACTTGAGTCCCTGAATTTGCTCATTGGATGACTTGGAATCAGTTCTCTGCTTCTTGCATTGCCCATTTGAAGTGGAAAGAAGAAATTAAACTATAATTTAAAAAAATATATGTATTTTTTTGTTTTGGTTTCAAAGGAAGTCAGAAGGCTTAGAAAAATTGAACATTCATCCAGAAAGTGCATTAATCTAGCTTGGATGTGCTTATCCAACCCCTCTATAAGCCAGTACTGCTGTTTTTACTACTGTTTCAATTTTTTTTGCCATAAAATATTCCTTCAGGGATCTCCAGAAAGATCAAAAGGTGACTTCCTTTAATTACCTCTTTATACTTTGATTTAAAAAAACACCATCAAACTAGTTGAATGTGGCAACTTTTGTTGGTTCCAGTGAATAAATTCATTTCACATACAATTCTAAGAGAAACATCCAGTGCTGCCTGCATTATTGTCTGCATTAACTTATAATGTGATCTGGTTTTATAGTGTTAATTTGCTATTAAAATACGGGCATTGCTGATTATGTACAGAGAGCCTTGATTCGCTCTTGATTACTCCACTGGTTGGCAGCAAGGGATTGTGCTTGTGCACAAATGGGGTGTTACCAGAATTGAACATTTGTCAAAGGCCGTTAGGACTTTTTGGTTTGGTTTTTAAGTTACCTCTGAAGTACTCAGCGAAAGCCACTGGCAGTGGGTTATCAGACTAAGGAGATGTCTGGGTTGGCTTGGTATAACAAAAACTCTAATCCTAAATAAAGCAGTATTCCTGGTGTAAGTTTTCCTTTGGTGTGTCCTATCAGTGAGGCCTATTCAAAATGCCAGGAAAAAGACATTCTTGTGGTAATTCTGGCACCCTTGAAGATAGGAAGTATTGGAACTTTTGAAAGTGAGTCTGTTTTCATAAAACGTCCAAGCCAGTTTTGTGTAAGTGAAACAATTGGAAAGTTCAGATACGAAGCCAGGGCTTGGCTCAAGTGTGTGAGATTTACTTGTGTGGATCAAATTTGTCATTACAGCATGCTTCAAATTTAATTCTGTAATGTGCAATTCCAGCATCAGTCAGGTTTTGTGATTTTTTTTTTTTTTTTCATTTTGTTCTGCATTGCTTTTGTTCATTCATCACTATTAAGCAATTTCCTGGGGCCACTCAGGCTTAAGGGTGTGTTTGCATGACTACCAGAATTGTCTGCGGTTATACAGAAAGGACAGAAAGTATTAAAGAGGGCTGTAAGATATTTTTTCCCTGTCTACAGCACTGTATACACTTTGTTACAGTCATCACGGGTTTCTCAACATTTTCCAGAAAATGTCATGTGAAGAATGGTCCCAGTAAGGAAAGAGATGGAAGGTTTATACTAACATAATAATACATAGTAAATTCCTTCTTTTGATGTTTCTGGGGTCAAGTTTTTAACATTGGTAACACACTACTGGCACTGCTGCTTTTTATTCTTTTTGCTGGCAGAATGCTATCCAAAAGAATATCTACTAGCTGATCTAAATTCAATTCCATTTTCTTTCCATAGAGTTTTTAACAGTGTTTAATGAGAGATGCAACTGAATTGCAGAGCTATTATTCTCCCCCTGAATGCACTGGGGTCCACCCTGAAGTCTTGTGAAGGCTTTTTGATCGCTCACGTTTTAATCCTGTCCCTCATAATTATTTTTTGGCTTACGAGGAGTCCTGTACATACTAATTCTGGAAGTCTTAGTCATGCTTATTTAACAAATGGCTCCACTACCCCATTTATCTGCTTTTGTATCTATTGTTTATTGGCATTTTTTAATTGAGTCTTTAAACCCTTGGGTTCAGGAGCTAGGACCACCCGTGTGGTTAGGCAGTAAACAAACACGAGGCAAATTCTCAGCTGACGCTTTAGCAGCATTTAGGTATCCTAGAGAGTAAATATCCACCACTGTTGGAAAAACAATCTTTGTGTCCTATGGATATTGAATGCTGCAAGGAGTTAGGCTTTATAAAGCCTTCATTTCCTCTGTGCGCTTAGGCAGAAACATGATGCTTTTTCTCACGTTCTCTCTTTGCCTTGCACTTCCTCTCATTCGCATAAAGGGGCTGACAAATGGTAAGGCAGAGCGAATGCTTTAGGGAGAGCTTGCCCCTCCTATTGTCTGTCTTGTTTGTTTGCTGGTTTTGACAGCTTCTCTATTCAGTACTATACAACAGGAGAAGAGAATTGCTGCTGAAAATAAAGATACTCTGTTTTCACGTAATCCTGTGAAAAAGAACATTCAGTTTTCTGCACAAATGGTCAAACTGTGAGATTCTTTACTGACCCTAACTCCTGTAATGGCAAGAAGAACGATGAAAGCCTATTGAAATCAGGATGATGGCACTGTAGAATGCAACGTGCTATACGCATAATACTTAGTACCCTCTGAAGACTTGAGTTGGGAGCATGATTTTCTTGGCATTTGAGTTTGAAGCCGAGTGTGGGGTTGTCAGAGGGCAGTTAGCTGAACCCAGGCTCTTCCCAAAGCATTTTTTGTTTTCCCTCTGATTTTCCATATGGGCCCTCACCTGCACAGTCACACGGAGGGACACACGTGGATGCACACTCTGTGACAGACTGAGCATGAATGTTGATGCTGCTCTTAAAACAGGCCACCCCTCTGCACTTTTTCTGCAGTGCACTTATGTAGTCATGTATGCAGAATGTAAATCCCACAAAGATATGCCAGATATCTAGAGATTGCCTGTGCTGTGTTGGTGCAACTAGTGAAAATAGTGTATGGTGCTTGGTATTTTTCCTATCAGTGGAGGAGCATGTCCAGACAGACATCTCTGACTAGCACCTTCTGTCCTCTCAATCCCATTGCCAGCAGGAGCCAGGAAAGATGGACACGACTTAGACATACGTAAAGGGATGTACCCTTTAGTGCTTTTTGCTTTGTACTCTTTCAGGAAATGCAGGCAATGAAACAGATGATATATATATCTACTGGGATTCGTAGTCATTCAATCTGAGCTTTCCAGAGACTGGCTGGATACATCTGGCAGAGCCCTGGAGAGCTCGGAGTGGCTTTTATCCACGTCTGCTACTGAGCTATATTTACATACCACGGGGCTAGATTACCTGTGGTTTGATCTTTGGGTGCAACCCAGCACTTCTGCTGTATTATCCCATATAAGTGCTAGAGGTGTGGTGTGCTGTGGTTTAGGGTGGCCACAGTGATGAAAAGAGCTTCTTGAGGGACCTAAAGGCCTCAGAAACTTTTGCCACTACTTTGGCTGGCTCCTGCAGCTCTGGGCATGTGTTTCAAGATCTTAGATACAAACTGAAGCATTTGCTTAGATTCCCTCCCTCGTCCTTTTGTTTTTAATAAAGTTCTCTGCATCTGCTGTGCTGTGCAGTCTCTTGCCTGCCTCTGCAAATGAGGCAATAATGGAGCAGATTTATTAAGCTGATAGATTAAAGAACAGGAAATAACAGTGGATTTAGTGGAGTTTGAAGGCAGTTGTGACCTCTGAGGAATACTGCACTGGGCTCAAATAAAGCGTGGATGATGCCAGTGGTCAGGGTGGCCAGAGTCATAGGGGACATTTGAAGTTAGTTAAGAGAAAACCACTTTGCTTAGATTTTAAAAACAACTTTTTTTTTTTTTTTTTTTTTTTTTTTTTTTTTTTTTTTTTTTTTCTGATTCTGCAGCAAAACCCCTATCTTCTTAACGTTGAAAGGAAAACAAAACACCTTTGGCCTGATGCAGGTCCTCTCCAGGCAGCAGTCTGTTTAGTTGTGAATTTACAGCTTCTTTTCTTGCTGCGGAAAAGGAACTCAAATGTTTTGTTGTGCTCTGGGGCTGGCAGATGCAGAGGTGTGTTGGTGCTGGTGGGTTGCTCTGTAGCACTGAGCAGGATGAGATGAGCCAGCGCTTATTTATGCTGTTGTGCTAGCAGCTGGGCTGAAGTCTGGGAAGCACTTGAGAAAGAGTTTGTCAGAGCAAGTGCTGGGAAGGTGAGTAACACCCTTGCTTTTAGAGTAGCTAAAAGTATTGATTCTTTTTTGCACTGCTTTCCCGGTATAAATTGTTTCCACGGGCAGCGCTGTGTACCCTTTTCTTGGGGCATTTGTATGCAAACACTGCTCGTGCTGTAGCTAATGCCTGCAGCACTGACAGTCATCTCTTGTGCTGTCCTAATTCCTATCCTGTCCTCTTCCCCACCTTCTCCAGTTACTTTTGTTTCATCTGTTTAAAAGCTGTAAATTACTACAGTAAACCTGTGACTCTCGGGGGACGTGTCTGTCTGTGGCTGATGTTACTGAGTGGAAATGTGCAGCAGTGTAGAAGATGAGACCATTTGTATTAAGGATGCTGGGCTATCTAGAGGTCTTTTATTTTCTACAGAGTGGAAGAGCTCATATAGCAAGCTTGAGGATACATAAGGGAAATATTTGCTGCAGCCTTTATGCATGAAGCAACTTGAGGGAGGACGCAGATATATGGGCCCTGCTGCACCGTGGTGCACCTCATTGAAACACTGTGCAGCCCTGGCACCCAAGTGGGAGATGCAGGTTTGACACCACGGCAAGGCTGTGGTGCCAGGATGGCATAGATGGAAAACTGCCTTCCAGCTCTCCCTCCAGCGAGGCAGTGAAGTCGGATTCAGTAAAAATGAGGAACTAATACGCATGAGGGTTGTGCCCTTCTTTATATGCTTGATTTTTTTTTTAAAACTAGAAGCTTGGGTTCCATGACCACAGTAAATCAGTTAAGTTGAGACGGGCTTTTGAATTTCAAAACCTGGAGACTTCTGGCCCAGTCTCACTGCTTGGGGAAGTTAGCAGATTCTTCCAGCTCTTGAAGCTCTGCCTGCAGACTGCTGAAAAGAATGGATCTGGGGGAGCTGTAGGGGAGGGAGCATTCCTTTCTATTTATTTTATTTTTCACCTTTGAGAGCTATTTTTGTTTGTGTATATCTTCTTTGAGCATCATTATAACCACAGAAATAATATTTTAGAGAGAGTATGTTTCTTCCCCTGCCCTTTAATTAACAGATGAGAGCCGCCAACCATCACCCAAGCGTATTGCAGCAAAACGAAGACATTTCTGGTGTATATTTATTTATGTGGCAAACATGCAGAAGTAAAAAACAGAATTTATAGCTGCAATATAGTATTAATAATAACTTTTCAACTTCCTAGCCATCAAAATTAAATTGGAGTCAGGGCAGTCATTTCTAAGTTGCCTTTCATTTTGAAGTTGCCTTTAAACAGGGGCAAATGTGCCACATGTGCTTCCCATGAGCAGTGGGGCAGTGCTGTCCTGCCACAGGGCAGCTGTGCTGCTGTTGTCTTGGTGAGGTCTTCAGAGCCAAACGCTGGCTCAGTGCAAAACAACTGGGGTCCGCTGGTCTTTCCTGGTGCCTGACAAAAGCCTTTTTTCTCACTTTTTGTTTGAAAATGAAGGGATACAAGGAAGATTTTTTTTCTTTTTAATTCCATGTTGTCTAGCTTGCTGCTGTGAGATTATGTGGAAATTCTTCTGCTACTCTAATTACCCATGAAGGGTTGTGCCTAGAACATATCCTGGGAGAACATATGCTTCTGTTTTTGCCTCTGCTAAAATAATCTTTTTGTACTGCCTTCCCACGTCACCTAACTCAGGGAGATTTTGGTCTATGGCTGAGACCCCCACAGTTTAATGCAAAACAGTAATAATTAAAAATGCTTAAATACGACTATTTTTTGTTGTTTCGTAAATGCTTGGGAGCCTGCTTGATAAAATTTGGAGGAAAAAAATGTCCAACTTGTAGTTAATTTTTACTAAGGTGCAAGTGCCTGTGAGAAATTTTCCTAAACTAAATGTGAGAGGCAATGCCTCAGCTTGCATCAGTCTTCTGAATAGCTTTCAAGTATGGGGTTTGTGTTCTTTGGGGGGTTTTCCCTGACACTTTCCTTGCCTGTTAACCCCTGGCAGCTTTCCAGCATTGTTCTCTGAAAGGGTAGAGCAGTGCTTTCACTGCTAATTCAGCAGAGATTAAGTGATAGCACTGGTAGAGGTTAGGGACTGCAGCTGGAGCAGCTTCAGGTTGCAGTTCCTTTCCATTAACATATGTATTCCTTGCTCGCTGAAGATAACTGCTGCCAGTGTTGGCCATCACTGTTCAGGATCTCCATTCTGATTCACTTTTCTGTCTTTGTTATATAACTGATGCTCAAATGTGAATGCTGAAACCCTAGCAAAAATTCCCTCTGTTATCAGCACTATGCAGATGGCTCCAGGTAAATTCACCATTAAAGCACTGGCCAGCCAACATTGTCCACCAGCAGAGTTTTGACAAGCTTCACAGTGAGCCTTCATGTCCAGACTCTTCCTTCTCTTTGCTTATCACCTAATTTTGCTATTGTAATGCTGGGTTTTCATAAGATTTCCCATAGTTTGGTTTAACGTGCTGTAAGATCTATGGTTGAGCTGTGCTGTTGGATCTGAGATTTGAATTGTGTTGCTGTTCGATGACTTGTGATACTGGATCTCCAGTGCTTCCCTTGTTTTCATGGGAGCATGAAAGTAACCAACTAACATGGATCCCCAACGGGGCTACCTTTTGATGAAGAAGCATTTTTATTTGTTCTGGATGTTAAGTGACTCCTGCTGCTTACACAGGGTTGTTACCTGCTTACAGAGGAGTTGTGGAAAGCTGTGAGCGCTCAGTGGTACATTAAGGTTTGTAGCTTTGCATTCCCGCTGCAACTCTTGGGTGGTACAAGAAAGCCTCTGCTGAATTACTCAAAGGAGGTACACTGTGTGATCATACATGTCCAAGCCTGCTATAGACAATTTAAATACAGAGCTCCTCTGTTCCCCACACAGTTGCTGCTGTTCCTTTGCCTTGAGTTGTTCTCGCATATGCTTGCTTTAGGATGGTACTGCCATGGTGCTCTTCTCCTGCCCTGGGCATCAGGATTGCTGCAGCTGGTGCCTGCTTTAAACCTGCCACCTGCATCTGCCAGGGGACCTGCTTGCAGCATATCATAGTGTCTGAGCAGGAGCTTGGATGGATTTAAGTACATGCATTTCACACCAGCATAGCAATTGTGTTGGAGCAGAACTGGAGTGATGCTGTGAGTCTGATGAATGTATTCGTTAGCAAAATGTTCATTTTCTAAATGTTCATTGTTGGGTTTCTAGCAGCTCTTTTCCTCTCTGCTTGGTGAGTAGCTAATGTGTGGGAGCTTCATTTGTTGTGGATTTTTACCACATATTTTGGTACACAGTCCAAAAGTTCACAGAGCTCTGTGCAGCTAGGTAGGTGATATGACTTCCTTTGCTGGAAACAAATTCATCCATCCATTCATGTGTAAAAATCTTAACTGTCATGGAAATTTTGGTAGGAATGTGACATTACAATCAAGGGTCAAATCTCTCAGGAACACATAATGGCAAATTAAAGAGTTTTTTTTCTTTGTTTGTTTTTGTTACTCTGGGTGATGGTATCTTTCTCTTTTGAAGTTGTATAAAACTTTAGCTATGTTAGGAGCCAGCTGGTTGTCTGGGACAACTCATTGCTTTTATGGAATGGAGGAGAATGGGGAAAACTTCTTGGCTTTTGTTTTTTGTTTTTTCTTTTTTATTGGCGAATCAAGGACCGTGTTTTCTTTCTTTTGTATTTTTCTATACGTTTGTTTTGGTGTGGGGTTTTTGTGTGTTTTTTTTTTTTTTTGGGGGTCTGGCTGACACCAGTTTAGCACTGTTTAGGCTGTTACACTCATATGCCCATAACAGAGGCAGGCTGAGACGAAGCAGTGCTATGGTGGCTGACAAAGTGATGCTGTACCTTGTATATGGAGTGACAGAAGAGAGATTTAGTGCTGCAGCTGCTCTTCAGTTACTTTGTGGTGATAGTGCCTACGCAACTTATGAACAGGACTACACTGTATTAGTCTTTATTTAAGTACACAAAAATACACACTCAGAAAGTACATATATATATATATATATATGCACATGTATATGTATATGCATTCCCAGTTAATAGAAAGTAGGAGGTCTGGTGAGGAGATTGTTCACAAGTAGCACTGGTGGGAATGCTGTAGCTTCCTTTGACTGTCTGATGTGTTCCCATTGTTGGCTGGTATGGTGTATGTCTTAATGAACAAGTATGCTTTAAATTAGTCTCTGATGAACCACCAGCCACCCTGTGGGAATGACTTACAGACTGTGCTCTCTTTGGCTGACAGTCGGGGTTTTCTGCCTGGATTCTGTGGGGTTGTTGAGCCAAAGGAGCATCCCACCAGCCTGCTGTTCACCCGCCAGCCCTGCCCATGCTGGAGCAGCTGTGCAGCAGCAGTTGCCATCTGTCTGGTTCAGGACAGATTGCTCACGCAGAGAATCAGGAAGCAATTATAAAGCGAATCTCATTTGCTCTTTGAACATGTGGAGGTCCAAGCAGCTCTCTCTCCTCCCCCGCCTGCAGGAAAGGGAATAAAAATGTGAGGAGCAAAATGCAGGAGAGGAAAGGTACAAACTGCTGTTTTCACCATCCGCCCACCTTGAGCTGCTCAGCTGATCTGCTGCTGGCAGACTGCACTCTTCTCACCCAGTGGAGATGGCCATGGGAGCTGTGCAGAGAGCCTCAGACCCTGGAGACTGAGGTTGGTAAATAACCTGCTCAGATTGCACTGAACTCAAAGGCACAGCTTCTATTTGCTCTGAATCCTTCAATATCCTCTTCTTCCCCTCATTTCTTTCTTCTCTGCCCCCAGAATTTGGCCAGAATTTGGGAGCCAAATGTACTTCCAGTACAAGTGCTTTATCTGGATCAAATCCTGTACCTCTGAGTACATCATAATCAGTTTTGGAAAATTAAGAGGTTATCTAAAAGTACAGGTATGGTACAGTACAAGTAAAAGTACAGTGCCAGCTGTAGCTGTAGTGAGATGACTTCTGTCCCGGGCATGTGGAAGAAGCACTCCTTTCCTTTGGGAAGCTGTATTTTGCATTTACTGCTGTGGAGAACTTGAGAGCAGGCACATGTGGCCTTCAAGGTGATGAATGCTAGGAACTAAGCAAAAATACTCAGGGTGTGTTTGTGCTTTTGAGAATCTTTGGGTACCTTCCTCGACATCTCAGAAGAGAGGAGTCCATCTCTTCTCCTTGGAGCCACATATTCTTCAGAGGGGTATCAAAAAAACCTGGCTCCTGACCCAGTCAGTCTCTGTTGGTGGCAATAAAAAAATGCCTTGTGTACCCAGTGCAGAAAAATTAAAATCCAGCAAAACTCTACTTCTGCTTTTCCTCACATGGTGTTGCTAATGATCATAGAGCTTTTCCACAGATCAGTCACTGACAAGCGTCCCTTCCAGAGCCTGAGCACCTCTCAGGCAGTTGATACGTTTGGGGATTAACATCTCCTCACTGTAATCATTACTGGAAAACGTTACATTTTTTAGGGGCTCTGTGTGCCTCTTCCCTAACTGTCTGAAGAGGTGATGTTGGGGGAACGTTACAGCTCCCTAATATTTGCATTGTAGGGCTTTGAATTATTGATGGCACAAAATTATGACCGCTTTGAATCTAGGTGAATTTTATGATGGTCCTGTAATTGTGCTTCTGTTTCTCTTTTCTTTTTGATGTCTTTTTATTTCCCATAAAGTCCTTCCCTATATCCTGCACCCTGTCCTGACACTGTTGCAGCACATCCAGCCTCTGGCTAGTTTCAGGAGGAAGGATAAAGCCGTCTGAGATCCAGTCTATTTCCTCCTGGTGCTGTTTTACTCCCTGCTACCCAGGCATATTGTCCTCACTAATCAAGAACTTACATCATTTTCTCCATCTATTCTCCAAGGCTTTTTGGGGTCTCAGGTGTGCACTCTGAGGGCAACAGTAGGTGCAACTGCAGAGCCCTGCTCTCCTTATATGGGTTTTACTGAAGAAGCTTTTGACTAAGCAGCTGCTTGTTGTGTGTTGGTAAAAGTCTACTGATCATATAGTAGAAACATCAGAGGAAATTTAAATCACTGCCTTTAGCTATTTGCTACCCTTCTTCAAAATCAAGGCTGGTAGAAAGGATCTCCCTATTGAATCTGGCAGCTTCACCGGAGCCTCACCTGTCTTGGCAGCAAACCTGCAACCGTAGGGCTTTGCACTGAAAGAGACCCACATGACATGTCCCATCTGCAATCTCTGATTTGGTAGAGGAGGGGAAGGGGTGACAGTGTTGTAATTTCTTAAACTTCTCTTTCCAGAAAGAAAATGTTTTTAATGCACATAGAGTATGCATGACCATGGGGTGCTATCCATGCAAAGACAGGACTCTCTTTTTCCAACAGAGTAATCCTGAAAATGAGGAACTGTGAGATTTCACATGTTTTTTTGCCCAGTTCAGAGAAGTTATGAGCCAGAATCCCAGTGATATGACTGGAGAAGTTCATGTTAATGTCTCTGGGCCTTAGAGCATGCTCAGCAGAGTCTACAGCTTTGTGAAAAGAGAGAAATTAAGTTGTCAAGGACTATCACAAGTCATGACCTTGTCGTTTCTTTTTTCCATGCGGATTCAATGTTATTGCTGTATTGAAAATGGCTTTTGGCTCAGTTCTGCTGTCAGATGCCTCTCTCTGCCTCTCCTTTTGCTTCTTCCAAAGCTTGCTCATTGCCAGAAGCCATGAGTTGGATGAGAAGGCAGTGATTTGTTCCTCTTAGCTGCTCATGACTCTCAGTTGTCTGGGATCCATCAGTCTCTTAATCCCTCCGTAGAGGCCTGCTGTTGTTCTCATAGGAAGCTGCTTTTTGCTGCGAATGCTTTTCACATATGTTTTAGGTGCAGCTGCTGTAAATGTGCTCTGGCACCTCCACAGCTGGTGGCTGAGCATGGGGCTGGCAGGGGTGTCAGGGCAAGGTGGGCTGTGGGCAGAATGGCTTATGAATAGCTGAGGGAAATGAAAATGTCTTTCTTTTGCTTTTCTACCTCGCTGCAGTGTTTAGGAATGAGAATGGAGGTGAAAAACGGATGCTTTACTAAAAAGAAGATGCAGCTGAAGCAAAGTGCCTCTCTTCTTTGAGGGGAATGTTGGACCTTGCCTTAATTTGCTCAGTTTTCAGATTAAGGGGTAAATGAGGTGATGGTCCCTATCGACGAGATTGCCCTAGGTGACTGAGCCAGCAAAGGAGACCCAGCAGGTGCTCCATTGAAATCCTTTATTATATTCTCTTGCTTACACTCAACTGCATCATTTCCTAGTAAAACCATTCAAAGGCTGTGTCAAAAATTCATAACTTTGAGTGCTTTAATGGAAGCACGGGAAAGGTCTTTCTATTTCACCTGAGAAAGCTGAAGGGAGCTAACAATGTTTAGTTAAATGGTGGTGTTCCCCAGAAGAACTCCACCTTGAGCTACCTGAACCTTATTTTTTGTATTAGAATCATGGTGGGACACAGATTTTCTGATGGGAGTTCTATAAATGGACAACTGGTAAAACCTAAGCAGTAATACATCAAATATGAACATAGATAGAAATGATTCACGTGAATAGGATTTTCCAGTCTTTTTCTGCAGACGTTAAGCATTTTGTTATAGTGGTCATTAAAAGCAAAACCAGAACAGTACAGAAGGGTTTAGAAATGGCAGTCTGCAATGACATTTATGATCTGGAGGAGCACAGCTTTTGGGTTGGGTTTTTTGGACTGTTTTGTCATGTGGCAATCACCTCTTCACAAATGTGATGCTGTTTTACCTCTGTGATGCAACTCACAGCCTGCTGGCACCATGAGAACACTGGCAGTGGTGCAGCTGCATTTGCAGCTTCGCTTATGAAATGTTTTTGCTTAAGTAATGTTGATGAAACATTTGCATTATTGGGTAACAAATCAGGGGATTTACTGCACAGCTCAATTTCAGCAGTCTGGCTCTTTTCTGGTGGAATTGGTCCCGCGTGTAACAGGCAGAACCCCATGAAAGCACCACTTTGGTCTGTGCTGTCAGCTAGTCTTTGTGCTTGAGATTTAAGGGATGGCAAACAAAGAATGAAAGAGGTTTTAAGCAGGAGTTTTCAGGATGGAAAAGGTTGCAATCTAAGGAAAGAGAGGATATCTTTTGATATTTTTGGACTAAGTTAATTTTATTAATAGCCCCTTACATTTTGTTCTTGTTCTTGGTACACATTCTAGATTTTCCTTTGTCTCCATGGAATAAAATTTGACCCATTTTGGTGCAGAGCTTTCTATGAGTTTTCCTCCAACTTCTTATAAGGGTAACACCAAGGGTTTTGAGGAGAAGATATTCCTTTTGGGTTTTTGTCTTCCTAAGTTTACGTCCTCGGAGATGCACAAGCAGATTGTGTCACTACTGCAGCAGAAAACTCAGAAAGATACGTGGAACAGAAACAGATGGTCAGCAAAAAGATTTCAGCTACAAGAAGTCAGTATTAAAAACAATCATTATTTGTCTGGGGTACAGTGTTGCCCCAGGGAAAGTCAACAAGGGTTTTCCTGTTGATTTCTGTAGTCAGAATTCATCAGAATTCATCCTTCTGTTATAATTTGGATTTATGGCTTGAATTCTAGCTTAATTAAAGTGACATTTTTTCCCTTCAGAAAATTAATCTTTAAATAAAGTGCACAGGAAGTACAGTTATCTTTTATCTCTGGCAAAAAGAAATACATACATCATTTTTTTTACCTACAAATCCCGCATTAGTCTGAAAAAAACAGTAAATGAGGGTGCCTGGGTAGCAGCTATAGCATATGTTGAACCATGTGGTTTTGATGCTTGGGACCAGATGTATGCTGGTTTATTAAATAGCCAGGGAGGGGAATATCGAGAGCACAAATGCCAGTTGCTTCACAGACTGAAATGCTACTTATCCACCACCAAAAAGAACCCACACACAGAGAAAGTGGAGAGTATGAACTGTATTTTTAAATTGGTGCCTTCTTACTTCTTTCCACGCTTCTGCTTGATTTACCTAAGCTTACAGAACTGAAGCAGTGACCCAGCCTTTGCATTTCCAGCCACCAATGTTCCTCCTGGTCAGTGTGGTCAGAACATCTTTCAACAGGAGAAGGCCCGTAATGCTCTGCTGTGGGTTTTCAGGCAGCAGACCTCCATCATGCCAGGCTGGCTATAGTTATAATCAGTTTCCATCTAGCATGTTGGTTCTTGGCTAGCACCTTGCATACTGCAGTTACTGAAATGTTGGGAGTTATTTGACAGTCACTCATAGCTGAGTTGAATGACATGCACAGTAATACCACAAATTGGTCCGTGACTGATTCCTCTGACTGCAGCTGGCTATGCAGAGGCATCACTGGGCAACTGTGTCAGCTCAACTGAAAGAGGGATTTACTGCAGCCCCTGCTGTCAGTCCTAAGTAGGAGCCGGCATTCCCTTGGCCAAACAAGTTCCTGTTGTTGGAAAAGAATTAGTTTTACTCACATTCACGACTAAGCTAGTCATGTAAATGAAGAGGGCAGTTACATTAGTCCATGTTTGTACTGCATCTGTGAGTGTGCTCTGGGATCTGCACTCCTCTGGGCTCGTGTCTCCTTCCGTGCTGACTGGGAGATCTCAGGTCCTAAAGCAGCAAAGTGATGGCTGTGTCTGCAAAAGTGTTTAGGGTCATCCGCAGTGATTGTCCTCAAGGATTTTTGTTCCTGCTTTCCCTGTAGCAAGGCTTGGGGGTCTGTAAGTGATGCTGTGCCTTAGAAAACAAAATTGATTCTAAAACTCACCTCTGGGAAGTGCCTGCTTTAAGGCATGGTATCAGTGCTTGGTAATAAAAAGCTGTATGAATTCCTGATCGGCTCTACTGCCCAAATAACACACTGATTGCTCCACTGGTGCAACAAATACACTTAGTTAAAATGTCCTACAGCTTCCATACTGTAGCACTGTGGGCTGATCTATCTATCTATTTATTTATTTACTTTCCTCATGCATTCTCATTTTCCATTTCCTCTGAGCCTATAAATAGGTTGACATGTGCAGGATATTGGATGAGAGCAAAATAAATATAATTTACAAGTTTAAAAAGAAACGATGCTTCATACATTTAAGGAATGGCTGAGCTTTGATCATCAATCAAAATGGCTGAGGATCTTTGCCCTGAAGTACTTTCTCCCCCCCAGTCCTAAAAAATTGTGGTATGGTTTTGGTTTGTTATTCCAGCTAATCAAATTACCACAGGTTATAGGCAGTGTGGAAGATGTTCTTATTTGCTGGCACTGAAGTGTCAAAGCAGAATCTCCATGCACAACAGTATTTTCATACCTGTAAGCATCTAATCTGTGAACCAAACAGCTCTTATTGTACTTTCTGTCCAATCTCAGCGGGAATTCTCATATACTTTAAATTAGAAAGGAGATAAAGAATCTTTTTTTTTTTTTCAATTTGTCTTTTAAGCAGGGTGGAAATAAAGCCGAAATTCATGGCAACACCTGTTATTTTAGAGAGGTGTTGTGATGATATCCACTTTCAGCAGAGCTGAGCTGTTTGTGGCTTTGAAGGACGTCTGTGTCCTAACCGCTCTGGTTTTGGCAGGTGCTTCTACTGCAAAGCCAGCCAAACCAAGAAAATTCTGCCCTAATACAGGTTGCTTTGCTTAAGAAAATTTTTCATGTATTTGGACAACTCCTGTCTATGTCTGCAGGAGTTTTTGTTGGCATAGGATATTCATAAGCAGTGTATGGTGTTCTTACCTTTTTTAAGCATTTATGTGAAATATCTCACATGAAATATGTTCATTTGTCATCTTTCAGATGTATGGGTGCTGCTGAAAAGGCCGGTTTCTCTACCTTGCCTCCCATGTATGCAGAGTGCCACTTCCTTACAAGCTTTCAAGCTTAGATAATTTCTCCCATTCTGCAAACTGAGTGCTGAGCTGCTTGAGTGTGCATTCCTTAACACATTGCAGTGTAAAACTCCTGGCTTTGTACACAGTTATTTAAACTAAGGCCTCTGACTTGGACTAAAACAAGTGGTAAAAGAGAAAGTGGAAGCATACCCTAGAACAGACAGAAGACAGGAATATAAGGTGATCAAGGATTAAGGATGGGTGGATAGTGATAGGGCAAGGGGGAATGGTTTTAAACTGAGACAGTGGAGGTTTAAGTTGGATGGTAGGAGGAAGTTTTTCACACAGAGGTTGGTGAACAGGTTGCCCAAGGAGGTTGTGGATGCCCCATCCCTGGAGGCATTCAAGGCCAGGCTGGATGTGGCTCTGGGCAGCCTTGGTCTGGTGGTTGGTGACCCTGCACATAGCAGGGGGTGGAAACTAAATGATCGTTGTGTGCAACGCAGGCCATTCTATGATTCTGTGATTATTTAGTTCTCTCAAAGGCACAGAAGATTAATGTTAGTAAGAACTACAACTTTTTAAAACGTAGAAGTGACTTACAAACTGTGTATGCAATACTAGGAAACTAAAGCTGGACTGTTTTATACCCAGGTTTAAGTGAGTTGAGAACGAACTCTGTATATTGCTGCTAGTTATATTTAGCAGTGTGGTGGAGCTGGTACAAATGACTATGCCACGTACAATGTGCTGAAAAACTGAACTCAGAATGTGTATGCATGTGTGTGCTGAGTCTGTGTATATGTAGATCTCTAATTGTTTTTATCATCATCATCATTATTATTTAGTACTTTTGGTATATATTGGCCAGTGATTAAAAAAAAAAAAGTCTTTTAATTATGAAGGTGATTATATTGGGATAGAAGTCACATAAGAATAAATTCTATGCTGCAGGAAGATATCCACTCTAGGGTTGTTTATTGTGTTTGTAAGCATCTCACTTCAAGACCAGCTGTGGACAGGCAGACAGACGTTACAACCCTTATTTGAAGCCCTAAAGCAAGAATTTCCATTATTTTTAATTGAGGCATATAATACTTTTCCAGGTCTTACAGGACAGCTTCTCTCCAAAGGTGGTGATCATTGCAGACTATGAAGCTTATTTCAAACCTTTCTTTTGTTCTTGGACGCAGAACTGCTTGTAGTGTGTATGCTAATGGAAAGTGGCTTCTCCACTTCGGTGATAAACACAGCACTTAGAGCTGGTGTCAATGCGTTGGTTCCCTCTTAAGGAAAACGAAACAGGGAAGGGAAAATTAAAGAAATGTTTACCTTATATCAGTGCTAAGTGTAGCAGCACTGAGTATTGCAGTTGTTTCACTTCTGTTTGTGATGTGTGTGAGGTTATTAGTGCACAATGGAGAAACAATTCCTAGAATAACAGTATGTGCAATGCTACTTTTTGTTCATCTCTTTATTGCAGAGCTGCCTTTTTTACAAGGGGATGAGTTTTTTAACCAAATTGTATCACCTGTCAAGAGTTTTCATGTGATTCTTGGATACCTGCTACAGAGTCTTCGCTATCAGTTATTCAGTCCTGTTTTCTTCTCCCTTCAGCAGGTAAGCAAAATTTCCTGCAACACTATCTGCAGTGGGAAAATGTTTCCAGTTTCGGGCACCTTTTGTTGGACAGAGTAGAGTTAGCATCTCCCTTCCAATATGTCATGCAGATCCTACTGTGTTTCATTGTTGTTCAGATCAGTTTGTATGACAACGCAATTCTCTGTAATTTTTAACATCAGTTTGTGTCAGTCTCCCCATCGAGCTTTAGTGCAGCTTAAAAAATGGTTTGCATGAACTTTCTGTGGTGAATCTGCTTACAGCTGAATAAGGGCTATGAGAAAGAAGTATAGAAAACTGCTTGAATTTCTACTCTCTGAGAGGAGCCTCTAAATAACTCCTTGGGAAAAAAGCCTTGAAGTAGAGAGCCAGCACGGGTGGTGCAAAAGATCTGGTGTTACCCACTGTGGTAACCTTGAGCTGAATGAGTCAGATCCTGCTCACCAAGAGCACAGTCAGACAAGCATTGCAGAAGCAGATTACACCGCCCCAGCTGCCTGTGCACTGAAGCATATGAGGAATTCCCAAATGACCTATATATGATTGATATATATACATATATATGTATGTGTGGGTGGGGTGAGAAGCAGCACCAAACAGCTGAGCACTAGTAGTATCTTTAAACAGCTGCAGTTGTTTCTGCAGAGGTGCTTGGGCACGGCTGTCTCAGATTCCTTAATGATCAGTGCTAGGATTGGGTTTGCATTTGAGGATCAAAGTTTTTAAATAGGAAGGGAGACAGATTTATTGAAATGACTTTCAGTAAACATCAGTCATTAATGGAGAGCGTATATGGGAGTGTGTGTGTGTGTGTGTGTGTATGTGAAAGGAAAGTAAATGTTCTTAATCTGTCCTTGAGGTTCTGATTTTCTTTAATACTATCATCACATATGGTAGCTTTTATTTTTTCAAAGCAGCTTTTAAATTTTCTTGGAAAGCAATCACCAGTTTCTTCCTGCAAAAAAAAGTTTTCTTTCTGATCATATATTTAGAGACTCATTTCCTCTTAGATAATTATTTAGTTTATCACTGAGCTGCAGGAGTTAAACTGCCATTACTTCAGGTTTTTGTTGTTTGTTTGTTTGTTTTTTCCCCCTTTTCTGTGATTTTTAAGCAAAGAAGTCTTTTCTAAAGGGTTTGCTCTTTAAAACTTCAATTCTGATTTATTGGGCAGTAATGCATGCTTTCTTCTGAATTTATATCAAGCCCTAAGGGGTGGGAATGCCTACTCCATGCTGCTCCATTACAGTGGTAGCTGGATTTTGCTACAGTGATTACTTTTTCTTATTCTAGGCTACCAGGGTTACATGGTTATGATTCCTCCTGCAGCTCTGCTGGGAATTTGTGCCCTAGTCATTGTAGCCCACAGCAGAATTTAGCTTCATCTGTAAACTGGATACAGATGGTAGGACACTCAGAGCCAGGCTGGATGTGGCTCTGGGCAGCCTGGTCTAGTTGTTGGCAATCCTGCACATAGCAGGGGGGTTGAAACTAGATGATCATTGTGGTCTTTTTCAACCGAGGCCATTCTATCATTTTATGATAAAAGGTAGATAAATCATTTTCCCTCATGTTGCACCTGTTTTTCAAGGATTTCCAGGGTGTTTTTACCTATTCCTAGAGAAGAAAATCTGGGGCACAAATAGCAGAGAGGACAACCTGGCAGCTGTGATAGATCCCAGGCCATGAAAAGTGTGGGTGTGGGTATTACTCTGAATTTCTATGGAAAAGAGAAGTATCAGAGTATCACTTGGTCATTACCTATGCCCATGTTATTTCAAATGTGCTCAGGAAATCTCTGCTTCGGCACTTTGCATCCTTCTCAAAAACAAGTACCCACATCTGCTGTGTACTAAGCTAATAATCCACCAACTAATCTGTTATTAAACATAAGTTTTCCCATAAGCATCTCCAAACGTTGCTCCTAGGAGGTTTCAGTCATTGCAAGCAGAACTAAACACTGACCTCATGCTTCATTGATATATTTTTTTTTAAAATTGCAGCAAACACTCCATCTTTGGTTTGTTCATTGCTAAACTTCTTTTTCTTGCTATTGTAAACATCTGCATCTCAGAACAAACAATTGGACATGCACATGGCTCCTGTTTCTAGTAGAGCATTTGCTTTTTTTTTTCTGCTGTAAACTGTTTATAAAGCACTGTGTAATCTGTAACCTTACTGTGATGGACAGGTTGATTGGAGTTCCTGCCATGCAAGGCAATATAGACACAGTGCCTCGAGCAAATCACCAGCACCCTGAGAGAATGTTTGCTAACTGAAGTACCAGTGCTTCATGAAAAAACAGTGCCTGTCTACTGCAAACCTAATGTTTTATAACCACTTACTTTTTTTCACTGCAAAAGCCATAACTTCTCACTTGCTGGCAATGTACTAGACTTTAAGTGATGCATATGGCTTTAAGTGTAGCATTGTATTCCAGTTTGATATTTCAACAGCATGCGTATTTTCACAGCTGTATTTACTATTTACTCTTACTTGTGGTATAATTTAAATGTCTTAGGATTCTGGTTATGTTTTTTCAGTGGCTATAGGAAGTACATATTACATATAACATTTCAGAACCCTATCAGTTTACATCTGCAGGCCATGGCCATTGTAAATGTTTGTGCATTCGTTTAACTTTCTGGATGTGTAGAGTCCCATAGGAGCTAATGGAAGTATCCCATGCTTCAAATTCATCAAGTGCAGAAGTCTTGACATGACAGGCCTAATCAGAAACAGCAAGATCATATGCTTACAAGGAGAGAGAAACCAGTCCTTCCATAATTAGTATAACGAGAAGTTCCTAGCAAAGTTGTAACTTTGTTTGCACCCTTCATTTTCGCTCCTCTTTCAATAGAAAGAGGAGACCTGGCATTATTTTCATTTATTATTTAATTCTTGTCCACCCCCTGAGCAGGTGCTGCACTCAGCTTAAATCTGCCCTAAAAATCTTAGCCGATTCCCTCTCCAGAAGATTCTCTTTAATAGTAATCACAACTGGCTGGCTGTCCTCTCTGTTCAGTCTGTCCCATGAAGGCTTATGTACTTGACCCTTTTCTCTGTGCCTTGTGATACCTTTGGTCAATCTCAACAGCAGACTCTCCTGGAAATACACCTAATTTAATATTTCCCTTTTTGAAACACCAGTTGAGCTTGTAAACAAAAGATAGCTCCCCAAGGTCTCTTCATCCAGTGTTGGAGCATGTACTCAAGGAAGTGAAGCATTCATTAAACGGATGCCAAATTATTTACACTTGTTTCCTAATCAATGAGGCAGTAAGAGACTGGGAGTGAAATTCACCTCCTCTAATTTGATATATTTACAGCTTGCAATACCATAACTGTACCTGAATGATTCACGTTACATTCTCTTTGCAGTCAGTGGAGAGAACAGGCACTTCCAGAGCATGTCCTAGCGCAGTAGTTTCATTCAGCTTCATAGAATGTGCTGACATGCAGCACACATATGTCCAGTTTTCTCCAGTATCTGTAAAAAAATGCAGTCTGCATTTCTCTCCTGTAAATGTTACCAATGTTACCTCATTTACTACTAGCTTACTTTGAATGAGCTTAATAATTGCAAAGGCCAAGCTGCAGGAATTCACCTTTATCGGAGAGCTTCTTATTCACACCTTGCAGTTGTGACCTCCAGGTTACTATGCTGCTGTCACTGCTGTCCCATCTCTTTTCCAGAGCTCCTGTGGGAAGCTTACAAGGAAGAAATGATCTCAAATGTTATTCCTGATTTTCTTTCTTTATTCACCATCTCGGTAAAAAACAGGTAGTAGTAAAATGCAGATAAATGCACAAATATTCAATCTATTGATTTACCTATCTAATGTATCTAAAATAACAGCATCACCTATGTAGCAGCTGAAATCTTACATTTATTACCTTCAGTTCTGCTTTAAGTAAAGAGAGAAGAAAATAGTAACTTTCGTTCCTCTTTTTTCCCTGAAATCCACACAAATGCAACTCAGACTACTTCAGTAGAGGGCAGATCACCTCACTGAGGTTTGAATAATATTCCAAAAGCTAAATCAGGAGGATTGTCAACATCAGTCAAATGATTTGAGCCTGTAAATTATTATTAATTTGATTTCTTTAGAACTTTGTTGTTTTTGAGTTGAGTTGGGACTTCAACTATTTCAGCATTTGACTTTGAGAGATAGCAGTTCTTAATAAAATAGTAGAAATACGTAGATAAATGCAAGTGATTACTTGTCATGTTTTCATCAAGCATCTTAACTAGGATTTAACACAGTAACTGGTAACAAAATTTTAGGTCCTCTCATAGAAAGACAGGTACACAGCATTAAGGATTCATCCTTAAGATATTTAGAACCATGTACTTTTTTTTTTCATTGCTACTGAGTTCTTAAAGTAGTGTTGGAAGGCATTTTGCCTTTTCAAAAATTCTTTTAAAACATTTGAACCAAGATGATTTTCTGTTGAAAGCATGGGTAGGAAGCAGCGTATTACAGTAAATGAACACAGAAGAAATTCTGTTTTATTCCGGCAGAATAAGTTTAGATATGTTTACATTTCAAATGACATGATAAATTCTTGTACTAAACAAAGCAAGAAAATTCAAGTGGAGTAAATGAACCAAAAACCTGGCTTTGAACAGCTATTCATTTCAGTCAGAGCTAAAAGTTCAATTCTGGATGCTCTCATTCCTCCATAGCTGAAGGCTAATATGGATTGATTTTGTGTATGAAGTGATCCAACCCTCCCTTCTCTGTCCTCTGTTCTTCCAGTCTCCAAAGCTAGCCGGCTCCCAGTGCTGCATAGACAAATAAATACTGCAGAAAGAAACACAACCTTTTTTTTTTTTAAATAAACAAACAGGAAAAATTACAAGTTTTATTTTCTTACCTTGAGTTCATCAACCAAATTAAACAGGTTGCTTAAAAATTGATCCACAGCAGTGGCATCCTTACAGATTTTCTAATTACACTCAGCTGTGATTACAGTTCCACCTGCCCAATGGGAACAAAATATATTTTTTGCTTAATTTTTTTTCTTGGTTTCATTTGTAATTCACTCTCTAGAAGAAAGTACCCTTTTTAGGAGGGAGAGAACTCAGTGGTTTCATGACCTTTTATTCCTCAAAAGAAATGGGTGAATTCACTTGGAATAAATACAAACCAAGCCAAAACATTGCGCAGGAAAATTTAAATCCAAATCTGACCTTTCTGAGATTCAGAATGAAAAGAAAAGGTAGAGGGGAAAGGTTGCCTCCATTTATCTGCTGTCTGGTGTCCTACAGTTTGCAAGTACAAAAATACCACAGCAGGGACTAAACCTTTATGGATGTGTGTTGTGGCAGAAACCAGATGAAGAGCAAAAATTGAAGGTTTACTGACAGCAAGCTTGCTCCTGCAGCCTTTGTGCAGGCAGAGCTGCCAGGGCTTTCTCTGGATGATTTGACAAAGAGGATTGAAGAGCCTGTGTGGCCACTGCTGAGGGTTCCTAGCAGGTCAAAGACTGTTGCCCTGATGGTGAGTGGGCTGGATCGAGAAAAGCAGTTTTTAAGAAAGCATGACAGTATTCTGCCCTCCAAGTTCAGTGCTGAGATGTGGGGAATAGAGCAAAAGCAAGATGTAGTGAAGAGGGTGTTCACTGGAGAGGGGCCTGCAATTTCTGTGCACACCAAAAATGGAGTGACACATGGAAGCAGCGAGCACAGCTGCCATCCCGGCTGCTTTGCTTTTGCCTTTGCTACCCCTTTCCAGGAGCCCAGCAAAGCATTAGTTGCCTCTGATCAACTGTAAATGTGATCAAGAGGTAGTCACCCCTTCAGTCAGGAGGCCACATGCTGCTTCTGAGTGGGCTGCACAGCCAGCCTTGCTGTGACAGTCATGGTGGGCTGGGGCCCTGTCTGGCATTTTGTAGTACTGCCTATCCTGCGCAGCGTTCTGCTGCCTGGCAAAGTGCACTGCACTGTAGTTTTATGCACCTGCATCTGGGCCCACTGGATTGCGATGCTTGGAGATGCACTGCTGAGGAGATATCCCAGCCTGACAGCATTGTGCCTTTGGGTCTTCAGGTACTGTCATGCTGAAGCATGGCAGGCAGCTTTGTGGGCTTGGGCTAACATAAGAGAGCTTGTGATTTCGTAGGTGTAAAAGGTGGCTGAGGCTGCAGTTTCTCAGTGAGGGAAAGCTCTGTGCATCCTCCTCTAGGCTTCCCCTCTGCAATTGATGTTTCTTGCCTTGAAAATGTCGGCTTGGTGGCATTTGGTGTCTGACTATTTCCAAAGACCAGAATATCTTAAAAGAAACTGAGATGCAGGTTTGAATGTGGAGCTGACCACAACTCCATTCATGAGAAGTCTTCAATTTATCCTTCTTTCCATTGATGTTCCCAAAATGAAGCATTTTTCACAGGAAAAGACTGAAGCAACTGCTGGCTGCAAGCCCAGCACCACTTGGCCTAGGATTTTCTGCATGAAGGAGCCGTGCATCCTAGGAGTGCGTCCCAGGCCTTTCAGAACTGGGATCCCAGCTATCTGGCAAAGTGTCTGTGAGCAGTGCTTGAAATAAGTACTTCCAGCTTTCTGCTTAGGAGTTGGGAGCTCAGTCTGTGTGGACTTCCAAGCTGCTGGCCCTATAGCAGCAAGCCTGATGGCTCAGGCATTTATGTGATGAAGGTCTTTTGTATCCTTGCTGTTTCCATGGCCAAGTATCTGCAGTAGTCTGCAGGGACTATTTCAGCGTTTGTGTATGAAAAGAATGCACAGGGTCACTATTTTTTAGTTCCTCATGAAAGCTCTACCACACTAAACAGTACAGAGCCCAATACGCAGCCACATGTTACATTCTGTTATCTCTAAAAACTGGCAGATTTTCTTTTAAAAAATATATTCTTGTCATCCCAAGGGAGAAAGATCAGTTTTCTGTAAGAATCCTTTGTACTGAAGACTAGGCTTTTGTGACTTCTACAGGGCTGTGAGTTTTGTTCCAGAGAGCTATAGTACCATTAAAGTAACAGCCACACAGTACCACTGGAGTCAGAGATCCTCTGAATTTGCAGAGTTGTCTCTTGCATTGCTCAGTGCTGGAGCGACCTTCCTGACTTCTGCACAGGAGGTGGCAGTAATCTCAAGGCATGCTTCTTGTTTCCAGCCATGCTTACATTCTCATACACTAATTGTGAAGCCAGGATATCGCTTGTAACTAACTGCTGGCCAGCAGTGCAGTTTATTAGGAACTCAGCAGGTTACCGGAGTGGGTTCTTTGTCTTGGTGACCTTCCAAGGCAATCAGAGCCCTCTTGGAAGACCTTGAATAAAAAAAATATTTGGGTATAAGAAAAATAGCCCCGCGCAGCACGCAGTTCCGATCTCCCAGGGTTCACAGATTTGGAAGGTACTGTACCACATATAACTGTAGATGACAGCACTGAGATACTGTAGCTGCTGGATCAAGGTCATGGTGTTCTGGGATCCAATTAAAATTATGCAAGATAAGCGATTTAGGAAAGAATTCATATAGAGTTTAGGAAGAAAAAAAATTCATGTGCGTTATGAGCTCAGTTACTTTGTAAGATTAAGTTTTTGCTATCTCATGATCTTGTAATAAAAGCACAAAGTATTTTAAACACTTGATTTGCTCATTGATCAGGATTCTGACGACCTCAGTTTCTAAATCACAGCTACAAGGCTGACTGCATTTAACAGTCAAGCTGTGTGTTTGCCTCGTAGTTCATATCAATTGTGTGATGTATGCTGTTTGCAATGATCTGTGAATTTGGTGAGTGGGCAACAGTGAAACCTGGCATGGGCACGTCTGCTCTTTGGAAGCCCACCACATGCCTGGAGGGGATGTGAATGGAATGCCATACTGGCACAGGTCCTGTAACCAAGAGCATATGACCACTGTGCTCTTTTGGATTGCAACATTACCTTTAGTTCCCCAAACCTACATGGAGATAATGAGGAATAATATGAGCTGAACTGCCTGCTTATGGGATGGTTCATATTTTAGAAGAGGGTGTAGTGGGCCTATTCCTATTTCAATTGTCTCCTGATTTCAATCTCCTGAAGGACTAGGATAGAAGATGTAGCTATCTTCTGTATTTTAAGAACTGATTATGTTGTTGTGCTTAGTAAACTGAAAAATTCTGCTGTCAAAGGGGAAGAGATTTCATGGATGCTTTAAGCAAAGGTGTTTATCTAAGTATTGCTAGATTCATGAGACAGCTGAAGACTCATTTGCAAGGACTGTGTTAGTAGCACCATTTCAGTCTCCCTTTTTTTCCCCCTGTCTGTATTAAAACTTTTCCTGAAGAGTTAGCTAACCAAGAAAGCAGGGACCGTGACGACAAAGGATGATGGAGAAACAGGAAGGGAAAAAGGTAGGCACAGTCAATGAGCAAGTTAAATGTCCAGTAGATGTGGGAGGACATGGATGTTTGCTGTAGTTCAGGTGGTCCTTTGCTCACAATGCAGGTCTCTGTTTCTGCTAAGAAAGTCTCCTAAGATCATTCTAGCTGCTCAAACTGTGAAGGGAATGCTTAGGAAGCTGGCCCTATCTGCTGTGGTTTGTAGTGATTATGGTTGTCCTTAGCTGGAGTAAGTTGGTGTATCTCCAAGGCAGGCGGTGCCTGTGGGTAGGGTCTGAAGTTCTGCAGGATGAAGTGTGCTTGGAGGTGCTGCTGCAGAAGTCGCAAGGGGGGCATGTCACCTCTTTCTAGCAGAATCCAGAAAGGTTCTTCCTTCTTCTGCTTGCTTAGGAAGGAGATACTGTTGTCCAGCATTTCTTCTTTCTATCAGTGTAAAGTACAAAGAAACCTTGTGTGTGCATGCCCCACGTGCAGC
This sequence comes from Tetrao urogallus, assembly GCF_951394365.1. NCBI lineage: Eukaryota > Metazoa > Chordata > Aves > Galliformes > Phasianidae > Tetrao > Tetrao urogallus. The sequence continues at coordinate 124,758,854 of NC_136813.1, read as the reverse complement.
TGATAGAGCAGAAACGCCAGCGCTCTCTGACGGGCAGCACTGGTGGTCGCAGCAGTTCAGGAGGGCACAGGAAGTCTTTCAGAGGCTTAGGGGGCCCAGTAAAGTCAGTTGTGCCCTATAAATCAGTGCTCGGCTGTGACGAGGGCAGAGGTAAAAGAAACGGCCAGCAAAGCCGATGATGTCCTATGACCAGTCTCAAAAATGCCAGGTAGAAACCTTGAGAGTTCCTTTATCTCCAGGGGCTGCAAAATGAGTGGGATGGAGGGGGTGGGGTATAAATAGACCCTGTAGTTTTATACTGTCTTTATTCTCTTTATTCTTTGTTTTCTGACGATAGAGGAGCTTTATGTGACTATTGTAGCAAAGGAACTGATGAGTCATAAGGTTCGTTTTCCCTTCCACTCTTCATCCTTTTCCTGACAGCCTCATCTCCCTCTGCCCTTCCATGCTGCGCCTTTAAGAAGAATGGTTTTTCCAAAGACTAATTCCTGAGCTTTGGCATGTGCTTAGGCATGCCCCAAGTTTTGTGGTGTGCTTTATGAAAAACTGCAGAGGGGAGCTTTTTAACTCCTTGCTGCCATAGGTGTGCTTTTCCTCTTTGTTCTTTGCTTGCAGAGCATGTACTGTTCAGCGTTTCTGTAACGATTTCTGTTCTCTTCCCCAAAAGGGAAGGGGATATATATGCATATACATATAAATACATGTATATATTTTTTCTCCAGTTAAAATTTGTATTTATTCAGTCGCTTTTTACATGCCAAGGCTGTGCTGAATAAAGCTGACATGGCAGATTCTCTTCCTCATTATGTCCCCACGCTTGCACCATTCCTTCCGCAATGCTAACCTGTCAGCAGAACAGCTGACCCACAGTGGTAACAGCATTGGCAGCTTTATTAAGGATTTCATATATTGTGAATTTCCTAGGGTCCCTGCTCATGAACATTGTTTTTTGTTTTTCTTTCCCATCTCATCGCAGTCCACAGGAAACTTGTAAGAAGCCAGCAAGATTGTATTGTAGAAAATGGTATAATGTTAAGTAAATACAATGTAGATTTTTTTTTTCTTTTTTTTAGGCAAATCTCATTTTTTAAAACTGTTTGGAGGAGGTCTGCCTGGAATTTTGCTGACAGTTTCAAGGCCCCAGCTCCCAAAGGATTAGTGCAGGCGTTACAGGCACATCAGCAGTAACTGCAGAGTTATGCAGGGTCATTATACGTACACAGTATATACTGGTGTTGTTTGAGGCCTGCAGGCAGTTCCAGGCAAGCAGTGTTGTTGCCCTGCAGGATGCCTGACTTCATCTCAGGCTCTGTGGAAACTGAGGGATGTACCAGTCACCCATGGGATGTGGGACCCCATATGAAAGAAAGCAGTTCTGAGTAGAGACAGGCCTGGTTTGATGGGGAGATGCTGGAAGGGTGGGAGCAGGTGCTGGCGCTGGGTCTTCTGCTGCACTGAAGTAGCTGTGGGACTTTGTTGAAATCACTTAACCTTTGTGCCGCAAGCTTCTTGCAAGTAAAATGACATTAGCACAGGGTACCGTGTACAGAGATTAACCAAATTAATGGAATAGTGCTTTAGAGCCTCGGCTCTATAAGTGTGCTGAGCCAAGTTGTTCTGTTTAAGAAGCTTGTTGCCTCTGCCTGCCAGCCTCCCCCTCCCAGCCACCCTGGTCAGGGCTCTCAGCCCTCTTGGGGGACAATAGTGACTGCTCTCTGCCATTCATCCCCTCAGTCACTGGGCTGTGATTACTTCACCAGTGACTCCAGAGGAGCGACTGCCTACAGGCCCCATTGAAGAGTACTGCATCACACTCTGGCCACCCTGGCCCTGCAGCATCCCCTGGGAAATGTGCTGGAACAAGCACTTCAAACACCAGGCTCCCTTGGCATCTCTGCTGCCTGCTCTCTGGGTAGCCTTGCACTTCACCTTTTTCCTCTTCACTGGGAATACCAAAGTGCGGATCCTGTGTTCTGCCTTAGTACCCCAGAGCTCTTCAGGCTGAATTAATGAATGCCATGAAGTCCATGATGTGCCAGGACGTACAGCAAAATGTAAATGTGAAGTAGCGCTTTGTAATTACGGGTGAGGTAACCCTTGTTGAGAGTGATTCGTTTTATCATAAGTCAACATTTGATCAGGTGGAGTCATAGGAAGGAGCAGGAAGCATAGACCAAGCCTGCCCTCTGCTACCTTTGTCAGAAATGTTTCAGGAAACTGGAATGCTGCTTTTCCCTTGTGCTGTGTGCTTGCTAGATGCTGAGTCCAGTGCTGGCTAAGGATGGGGTGGCATGAAAACAGTCTGACTGCGGTGTATGTTTCAACATACAGAGGGAAAAAAGATTTTTTTTGACAGGACAAGGAAGAATGGTTTTAAACTAAGACAAAGGAGGTTTAGGTTAGATATTAGAAGGAAGTTTTTCACACAGAGGGTGGTGACACACTGGAACAGGTTGCCTAAGGAGGCTGTGGATGCCCCATCCCTGGAGGCATTCAAGGCTGGATGTGGCTCTGGCAGCCCCGTCTATTGAATGGTGACCCTGCACATAGCAGGGGGGTTGAAACTAGATGGTCTTTGAGGTCCTTTTTAACCCAGGCCATTCTATAATTCTATGATGATTCTATGATTTTTCTTCTCTTGGGACTTGGTGCTTTATGAGGAAGCCAAGCACTGCTCTTTGCAGTGCTGGCTGGCGCATCCAGCACAACAGCTCTTTGGATTTGATCAATTTATGAAGTGGAGGATTTCGAGAGGAAGAAAAGGCAGATGAAATATTATTATGTAGCTGCTGGTGTGCTGGCATCGTTAGGGTGCAGTACACAAAATCTTCAGTATTGCCAAGGAAAGAAAGAGTTAAAAAAAATGCAGAGGTTTAATTCAGGATAATAACATTTGCGAGGCCTGTCGAATTGACAGCACGTGAGCAACACAAAAGCAACCAAGCTAGGTGGAAAATGAAATTAGATGGAATCCTATTGCCAGAGGTTTGTCTAACTTGTGTCCCTTAAAGGGGTAGGTGCACTTTTATCGGAAGCTTCACCTCCAGGCTGGTCTCACTGGCTGTGTTGTCCACAGAAATTGGATGCCCTTCATCCTCTGTGAACAAAGCACTGTTCTGCTGTGTCTACTTTTGGTGGCTGATTTGTCTCATTCCTCAGAATACAGCAGTGTATTGTTGTGTTTGTTTCCCTTAGTGGCTGTGTACACAGTAGATTGTTGTTTGTCTGAGGGATTCACACATCTGGAAGAGACCAGGAATAGCAGTGCCTTTGTTCGTAAGTCAGATTTGGAGCTGTAGGTCCCTTCCAAAATGCAAAGTTACATATTGTCTGCTGCAGTGCTTGTTTGTGTACTCAGATTTTTGGATTGGAAAGGGCAATGAGTATTAGCACTGACCCAAACAGTGGATACTACTACTACTACTACTAAAACTAGTGCAAGGTAAAAAATATATATATATTTTTTTCCTGTGCAGTTCAGCTACTACTTCCCACAAAGGTACTACCAAATATAATTTTGGGAAGTAGATATTGATACACAAGAAGCTTGGCTGAGTTTTGGTGAGTAGCGAAAGAAATTAGCTATTACTGAGATATTTCAATAACTGATGCAGAGAGGGCAGATCTCATGGTTGAAAAAACAAATCAGTTCTCCTGTAATATCATCCTTGAGATACTATTTGAGCACAAAAAAATCTACTTGCAGCCTGGATCTAGACAGTAAGTTATCACAGATGAAAACAGAAAAGGAGAAGACAAGTCCTTCTGTACTGCAGCCCTCTTCTCTGCCAGGCTGAGCCCTCACAGCTCTCACCAGATGCTTTGCAGTGACAGGAGTGGTCGTTCCACTGCAGCTCACTCTTGTTGCAGCCTGCATACTTTCTGAGGGAGCTGTCGCGGTCCTGTTAGCTCCTTCCCCACTGGGGAGTGAGGCTGTCCTGGGCACAGAGCAGAACCTGGAGTGAGCAGCAGCAAACTGAGCGAGGTGGGATCTTGTAGCAGCATAGCCTCAGCCCCAGTGCTCTGAGAGATTTCTCCTTTGAACATAAGGCACTTAGGGCTTCTAAAGGAGCTTGCTATGCCCCAAGTCATGCAGTTGCTACATTATTCTACAAAGAGACAGAAAGACCAGGCATCAGACTCACCAAAAACTCCTCAAAAGGGCAAAACCACACTTCCAGTTTCCGTCCTGCCGCTGTTGTGTGTGTGAGCGCTCTTGGTGCCGCGGTACTGTGTGTATGTCTGTACGAGTGAGGCACTGAGAGCACATGAGTGCAGTGTTGTAACATGGCAGGGCACAGGCAGTTATGAAACTTTCCAATAAACTCTCTGCGCGTCAGTATTGGTCGCTTGGGTGTTGTGTTTTTTTTTTACTTTTTTTTTTTTTCTTGTGTGTGTGTGTCTGTTGCCTCCAGTTTCATTTCCATCACGATCTCAGAGAGGCGGGCTCAGCAGAGCTAGCAGGGCTGGGCCCCAGGGGAACGCAGGTCCCGGGGCAGGTGGAGCGCCCCAGGGCTCTGGGCCCTGGCTCTGGGGTGGGAGCAGCCCTGTGCTGGGGGCTGTGGGCTATAGGGGCCCCTTCAAAGTGCCTGAGCCGCAGCCGGGAGCTCGGCTTTTGTTTTTTAAAAGGACTGGAGAAATTATTAACCACAATTCATGACGTCAGAGTTGATCTGATTAAAGGTTTGTTTTCTTGCTGGCAGAGGTGTGCTCCGTAGAGACTGGTTCTCTCTTCTTTTTTTTTTAAGTTTCTTTTTTGAACAGCAAACGGAGGGAACTGCTCGCATTGCTGCTGCTGCTGCTGCTCCAGCTGCGCGTGTGTGTGTGTAAACAGGATGGTGTATCTGTAGCTGCCACGCGCAAACACACATTTGACCATGAGGACTCTTCGCAGGTTGAAGTTCATGAGTTCGCCCAGCCTCAGTGATCTGGGCAAGAGAGAGCAGGCAGCCTTGGATGAGCGGGGGACCCAGCAGCGACGGGCCTGCTCCAACGCTACCTGGAACAGGTAAGCTCCTGCACCATGTCCTGCCACCCCCGGGCTGCCCCGTGCTTGCCAAGAAGGCACAGGCAGCCTGGCTTGCTGACACCCTGAATGGGTGAGAGCTAGCTGGGCTCTGCCTTGGTGCATTCCATGGATATGTGCTCCAGCAAAAGGCCAGAGTAGCTTGTATTCACTTTGCTGTTAGACTTTCTTTGCAGGCTGATAGCAAGCAGTGCTTCCTGCAGATGGCTCAGCCCCTCTGTTGTGACAGGCAAGGACTCGTTGCAAAAGATCTGGCTGCATGTAGGTCCTTGAGTCCATCTGGATATTCTCATTCAAAGTGGATTTGGTTTATTTTACTCAAAATTTTTATATATATATATATATACATATATATATATATGCACACAATTAATACGATTCATATATATATACATTCATATATATATAAACAATTGTATATATATACATTATATGCAAAAATATATTTACAATTATTAAAATTCATATATATGTTATTTTTATCCACATGACTGTACTGCTGATGGTTGATGCAGATTTGCTGAAATACTCAATTTATTCACTTCAGTGCAAAAAGTTGTTTGTGTTTGTTTCTGTTTGCATGTGTGTTTATGCACATGCATTTTGGACAAGGAAAAACAGTCCTTGGTTGTGTTCTTATACATTTGAATTTTATTACTGTTTGGTAAAAAAGAAAATTGCAAACATTCAAACATACGATCTTGAATGAGCCACTGAGCAGAGATTCAATGAATAAAGAATGAAGTGACACTGAAAGATGAGTCTGAGCCTCTGAGTCCTGAGGACTGTGTCACTGCATGGAAAGTTTCACTCATGTTTTATAATTGTCTGGAGGTCACGGAAAGAAAAATAGTGGAGAACTATAGACACATTTTTAAAGGTATTTCAGTTTTAAGCAATTATAATAAGATTTTAAAATATCTCTCATCCCTCTCACCCATTGCTGTGTGTTCGTACTCGGATTATGAATTGGCTGTCTGCTGTCAGCAGCACAGTGAGCGCTGAAACTGTATGATAACAGAAGAGGCTGGGTACCTGCTCAGAAATACGTGCTGTTTGAATGTCAGAGATGCTTCCCGTGTCCTGATGGTGGTGGTACTCGGGGAGGAGTCAGCAGGGAGGGGAGGTGCTGCTTGGTGTGAGCGAGGTGTCTGTGAGCAGCTGTGCCACTACTGTGTGTGAACCCTGCCCAGGCTGGCTTTCTGCTGGGGCTGCCTTTCCCCATGCACTGGTGGCTGTGCCATGTGTCCCCACGGTTTGGTGGCGTGAGACTTGAGACACCTGGTGCTGCCCTGCAAACCAAGTGGGCATCTCCATGTGTGCACTAGCAGCTCCCTGGAGCTGCGACGAGATACAGATGGTGAGCAGGTTGTGCTGCAGGGACGAAGGGGAGAGCCTTTATTTCTGATGCAATAGCACACCCCAACAAAGAGCTAGCATGAACAGATTGCCTGTGCTGCTGTGCTCTGTGCAGTACTGAGTGTGAGATCTTGCTGATCAAGGAAGTCAGGACACACCAGAAGAGTTTGCCCCTCTCGCCAGTCCTGGTTGTGCTATATTTAAATGCATTGTCGGTTCTTGTTTCTTGGCAGCAGCTTTGTCTGGGCGTGCCATGCAGGTATCTGCTTTGGAGAGAGGTGTTGTACCCAGTGCATCAAAATGGGTTTAGGGAGAGGGAAAGCACAGCCCCATGGCAGGCCCTTCCCTGCATGGGGCTGGTGGTGTTGTGCTTTGAAGTGGAGCAAGTCCAAGCTGCAGTCACAGTGCTGAGACTTTCTGTGGACTACTGCTTAGTCACAGTGGGCCATCTCTGCCAACGAACTGCAGCCCCTCTTCTGCCATCAGGCTTTGTGTCACTGCAGTATGGCTGCCCAGAGACTTCCCCCCTGCTGCCTCTCAGCGCAGAGACTGCTGCCTTCTGAGGCCTAATGATAGGGCTTGCAAGGGGAAACACAGTGCCTGTTGTGGGAAAGGACAATTTCTTCCTCCGTAATACCTTTCCATCACCTGCAAACAGAAGTGATGTAAAAATTCTTGGCACTGCTAGATCAAGAGAAGTTGGTGATGAGCTGCAAATCAGGCTTTATATCACAGCTTCTTCCGAACCTGCGTTTCCACGAACCGCAGAAGATCAGTGCATCAGCTCACAGGTCGCATGTTAACTAGCAACCCGCACCAACATAGTGGAACAATGCAGTTTCATTACAGCTCACAGAATTTGCATTGGATTAAAATAGCTTAGATTTTTTCACTAGAATTGTCTTCAATTCCTTCCCCCACTCCCCGCCCTCTTCTGCTTCAGGCAAAAACTGAGAGCTGAGTGCTGACTAAACCAATCGGACCAAGAAACCCAGAGTTTGTAATCCTGAGCTTGCTGCTGGGGCAAATAAAATCCAGAAAGTTTTTCTTTCTGAGCAAGCCAGCACAGACTGCCCAGATAAGGCTGATGCTGCCCAGGTTTTGCTGTGGATAAATCTCCAGTGGAAGGTGCTTCTGTCCTCTTGCTGTGTGAAAATGGGGAAGTTAAGGGGAATAAGGTGAAGGAGTAGGTAGTGATGGAAAGGCAAAGAGCACAAAGATGAGATGCTTGTTATGGCAGTGATGCCAGCAGTAAAGCCAAGCAGACATGCAGAATCAGAGTTTTATGGTTTGGGGTAATTTTTATAGGGTTGTAATGTGTGCAATAACTTCTTGTAAAGTAATTTTTACAGTCACAGGAACCATATTTCATCTCCTACTTAAACATGAGTGTTTTTTTTTTTCCAGATCATAGTGAGGCTTCTCTAGTGGAGAAAACATTCCAGACCTATTCCATACTCAATAGATACAGTATGTATGGTAATAGATGCATTCATATATATCTACTGCTTCTACTGGGAAAACTTCCTTCTTCCAGTATTTAGTATTTATTTAGAAATATTGTGAGATATTCACGCCTGCGTGAGGAGGACTAGCTTCTTTTTCCTCTCCCTTCAGTGGGAGTCCTCTGGAGAGCGCTTACTTACATGGGTGAGAGCCAGAGGCAAGCTGAAGGGTGGGGAAGGGGGCAGGGGACTTCCCACTTGGCCATACTACCATCACACTAGTGCAGCATGCCGAGCCTTGACTGCAGCTCTAGGAACTGATGGTGGGAGCTGCTTCCCAGAGCTCTCCAGACTCATCTGTACTTTTTTGAATGCAGGTATGATCGGAAGAGTTTCCATAATCTTACACTCCATAAAATACGAAATCTTGGTACACCTCAGGGAAGTCGCTTCACCTGTCTTTCTCAACTTCTTCATAAGTCAAAGTAGTATTTAGAGTTGGTGAAGTTGGGGAACTAATGTCTCCAAAACTCTTTGAAGACAGTTTCGCAGACCAGCTTACTTTCAGTTGTGTGATGCAGTGCATAATTACAGCCTATCCCACTTTGCAGATTGCTTTACCTTGGCTAGAAATTTGAGAAACATCAGTGAAATAGCAGCTGCAATGTTACTTTGACAAGGACAAAGCCTGTGGAGTTCCAGCTGGACTGAAGCTGTTCTGAAAGTGGGATTGTCCAGATTGAATTAAGCTAATTCAGAAAAATGAGTCTATCTTCTGGAGCAGGGTTGTCCCCAAAGAATTTTATCAGGTTCATCATTGCAAATTAGCTATTTGGAATACTGTCCAAAGGAAAAGGAGCCCTCAGTCACTTATTCCCTTTCAAAAACATTGCATTCAACTCTTTGGTGCTAGCAAAGAGTGATTATTTATGTGATGTTGTTTACATTCACCAATTTCACCTAAAGAAATTTGCAGACCCTGAGTAAAAAATACAGTGATATTTTTACACACACTGCTTGCATATGACAGCAATGAATGCTTTAGAGAACAAAAATCACCTGCGTGCTTTGGACAAGTAAAATGTTGGGCCACACCACATGCTTTGGTAGGCGGTCCCAACCTGGGGCTTTGATCTGGTTGGCCCAAACAGGCAGTCAGATTTTGCAGTTGTTTCTCAGCTCTGCAGGCAAACTGCTTGTGATCTGATAGAGTCAAAGAATCACAGAATTGTAGGGGCTGGAGATCATTTAGTCCATCCCCTCTGTTTTGAGTATCTCCAGAGAAGGAGACTGTGACCTCTCTGAGAAGTGTGCTCTGTCACCCTCAAAGTAAAGAATTTTTTCCTCAAGTTCAGGTGTGGTCCAGTTTGTGTCCATTGCCCTTTATTCTCTTGCTGGGCATTGCTAAATAGAGCCTGGCCCATCCATTTGACTCCCACAGTTTAGATATTTATAAATATTGGTAAGATCTCAGTCTCCTCCAGACTGAACAGTCCCAGGGCTCTCAGCCTTTCCTCATAAGGCAGATGCTCCAGACTCCTAGTGTTCTTTGTGACCCTCCGTGGGACTCTCTCTCAAAATTCCCTGTCTTTGTTGAACTGAGGAGCCCAAACCTGGACACAGCATTTCAGATGTAGCCTCATCAGGGTAAAGTAGAAGGAAACGATCACCTCCCTTGACCTGCTGGTCACACTCTTTTTAATGCATATTAGGATACCATTGGCCTTCTTAACCACAAGGCACACTGCTGGCTCACAGTCCATCTGTTATCCACCAGCACACCCAGGTCCTTCTCTGCAGAGCTTCTTTCCAGCAGGTCTGTTCCTAGCCAGTTACGATGCATGCAGTTACTCCTCCTGAGGTCTAGACTCTACACTAGCTCTTGTTGAACCTCACCAAATTCCTCTGCACCCAATTCTCCTGCCTGTCCAGGTCTCAGGGAATGGCAGCACAGCCTTCTGGTGTGTCTGCCACTCATTCCAGATTCATGATCAGCAAACCTGCAGAGCGTGCATTCTATCCCTTCATCCAGGTCATTGATGAAGACATTGAAGAAGACCAGGCCCAGTACCTACCCCTGCTTGCCACTGCTTGCCGCAGGCCTCCAAACAGACTGCATTACTGACTTCAACCCTTTGAGCTATGTTGGTTAGCTTGTTCTCAGTCCACCTCACTGTCCACTCATCTATCTCACACTTCTCAAGTTCACTTAGGAGGTTGTTATGGGAGACAGAAAACAGTGTTTTGATCATTGCACTTCTTCCTTTTTGGATTCTTAAAAATGTCAGGGGTATTTTGGGGCTGGAGTAATGGGGCAGTGAGGCAGAAGGCAGTGGTGTTTGGGTGCTCAGCTAGTGACTCAAGTGAAGTGCGTGTGTTGGTGATAGTGAGCTGCATTGGCAAAGGCTTTCTATCAGGTAAAAGTCAGAAAAATAAGCCCCACCCTCCCTGCCTTGGCACTTGTACTATTAGGGTGGTTGGGAGTGTCAACAGCGAGTGTCAAACTCGGTGCTTTACACAAAGGGATTGACATTTTCTATATCCCTCCATGCTAATGTAAACAGTGGTGAAGCCAGGGCTGTGTGCTGCAGCTGTAGCTACTGCTGCCTTCTCTGCAGGGTCAGGCAAATTTGTAATGAGTGATCTCTCCAAGGAGCTGAAATTTCTTAGTGTTCTGGGTTGATTTTTGCTGCTGTGAGAGCCTTCTCAACTGTAGTTATCTTTTGGCAATCAGCTGTAATTGTGGCAACTACTGGAGTTATCTAGCATTTTGTCTTAAGAACATTATCAAAACATTTTTTGTTGTTCTTACTTTCTTCTTTTCAAGACTGAAATACTGGATAAAGCTAACAACTCTGCAACGCTCTAAAGTTTTTGTAGACTTTCATTTTCTACTCAACAGTGATCTCCACAGTTGTCTCCAAATTTCCACTCTTGGGCTGAGCCTACTGTGGGTACTCACCTCTTCCCTGCCCACCCACTGGCTCATGCCTCCTCCCAGGCTTCCTCCTGCTCCACTGCTGGTTTCTCAAAATGATTTCTTCTTGTAGATACCAGCCATCATCTTCACACCAAGAATGGCCCATGGCTTGTGTTTGTATGGAAAGGCGTTTGCAAAATGTGTCTTAGTGCATGAACACCAATCCATATTAAATAGCACATGTTAAATAACACAGCCACAGCAGTTTGCCCCAAATCCTGCTAGTTGAGGAGCTGGCATGTGAATTAATACTCTACTCTCAAAAAGTGCAATAATCCCATAACCCCGAGATTTGTGTTCTTTTGCAATATGGAGGCATGTTTCAGATACTTACTGCTCGGGTGCACAGAGCCTTCCAGTCCCCTTCTCTACCAGAAGATACTGATGGGGTTCTGCTAGAAACTGCTCATTTCCTTAAACAGGAGAAAGCACAGTAATGCAGGACCAGGAGGAGTTACATGTAATACATGTCAATACAGCAAAGCAGAAACATTCATAACCCTGGGCTTAAAATCATATGGGGTCTTGTCTTGATTAGAGATTACAGCCTTATTTATTACCGAGTGTGGGTACCTCGGGAACAGACCCATTTTTGGTTTCTTTTCAGCTCTGTTTTGTCTTCTGTTCTGCTTTCTTCTTTACCTTGAGCACACATTTACAGGCACAGCAGCTCCAGGGAAGGTGTTCACAGTAATATCAGTGCGTGAGTACACCCATTATTAACTTTCATGATGTAAAAGAGTTAAAGAAGGCAGTTTACAAAGCATTTCCAATTTAGTGTAACCATTAAAATGTAAGTTTAATTATGTACATCATGACTTAAACCTCAATGGAGGTTGGTTGCAGGCACAAGTGATCCACCCACCTTAAGCATCTAGCAGAACTCTTGTGTGTAAGCAGCAGCTCAGGCTTTCTTTTCACCAAAAGATTGTACTGATCTGACTAAACCCTTTTAAACAATCACTCATTAAGGAAACCATAGCATTACTTTAAGCACAGTTGGATTTACTGGGGTTTTTTTTCATTAGCTTATGTTTACTAAGAGGATTTATGCTAGCTTTTTATTACTCTGACACCAACTTACGCCATCAGTAGCATTCCTATTTTTCTGACTCCTCTGCATTCTGCTGAGCAAACATTGAGCGGCAGACCATAGTGGTGTGACTGTAACTGCATCCCAGCATCCTGCATGAATGCACTGCTGGTTGAGATGGGAAGGCAGGGCCAAGACTTGTCCTGTGGGTTAAACAGCCATCCCTCACTTCAAGAAGGATCCCAGGCAGATGGAAATGTCATCACTAGGATGTTTATAGGTGCTTGCAACTCATAGTTCTCATTAAAAAACCTTGTTCTGTGTTATTTCTTTGAGGGATTATGATGGACCTGCTAGGCTGGAAAGAGAAAACCTCCCCCTCATTTAGAAAAGCACCAGAAAGAAAGCGAGAGCATACTGGCTTCTAGGAGAGAGGTTTAGTCATTCCTCCCTGCAGAAGGATGGCAGGAACACTGCAAAGTTCATTTCCGAATCAGAAGAGCATGTAAAGGCTGCTTGTTTTATTCACTACATTCATCGTACTTCACATATTACTCATAATATTAAAATACCCAAGTCACCTCACTGTATACTGTAGACATTTAGCTGCCAATTTTCAAATAGTCGTAAATGGAATGTGATTGCTTGAGCCAGCCAAAATAAACTGGGTTAGATTATCATGTATGTCTGTGTGCACATAAATGCATGGGGGAAGGGGTGACCACTGCGTGTGTGGGAGTGCTTAGCACCAAGAGAGAGAAGATGATAGCAGTTCCTATTTGGACCTGCTTGTGCGTTTCTTCCCAGTGTGTCATATCCTTCAGCTGCCACTTTTAATGTCCTTTACTCACAGATGAATGCAACTGAGCTTCTCTTTGCTGTTTGATGTTGTTGGGTCTGCAGTTCTATCTGCCAGCTCAGTCCTCTGCTTCCAGCAAGTATTACAAGGGCTTTGTTTTACTGTGGACCTGAGGAGGTTTGATGTGGGTCCCTGCGATTCCCACACACCCTCTGCATTTCCTTCTAAGCAGCAAATACCAAGCTTTGCTGTGACACTGCAGTGATGCCTTGGCCTTGCAGGATGTTGTTGAATGCACCTGGAAATCCTCCTGAGATCCTCTGCCAGCGGGAATCAGGTTGTCTGTGGAGACCTTATGAGCAGAACTCATTTCAGCTCTTTGTCACTAGATAGGGCAGTCCCAAATCCTCATACCTCCTGGCTGGACAAATCTGTGTGCCTGTCAAGTAAAGGCTGTACTCAACCTTAGTGGGGTTGCTTGAAGGCGGTCCTTCCTTCCTAGCTGAAAGCCCTTCCTAGCCTCTAAAAGCCCTGTAGTACTTTGAGGATTTCAGCTCCATGCTTAAATGTGGCAAAAATCACCAAGCATCTACAAGATCAGGGATTAGCTAACAGATAGGAGGATTGTATCAGTCTTCTTTTCTTTAGGAATCAAAGATGAAGTCTGCTGTGAAGCTGTAAAAGATGGAATTGGGATGGGGAAGGAAGGAGACTTCTACCTTCCTTCTGCTAGTACTGGAACAGGTTTGGTCTCACCTTTCACTAGCATTTCTTTACCTTTGCCCTCAGACCTCAGCTCAGTGATTTAGACTGATGTGTCATCACCCTAAGTGCATTCTGTGTGTTTCAGGAGCATTTCAGGGCTTCATCCTGAAGCACTTGAACTCATTTTAGCAACCTTTTGAGGTGTGGTCTTGTTAAATTCCTGGGTTTGGTAAGCATCTTTGCCAAGCATGTGGATTGCTTTGTAGAACGTGCAACACTTTTCAGGGGTTTGTCATTCAGCATTTTAGCATTTGTGGGGATGGTGGCCATGTGCTCCACTTACAGACAGTGCTGGAAATGTGGCTTTCTGTTGAGCTAGAGAATTCTGTCGCTCTTAATCATAGTTTCACTTGTGGCTGATTGCAGAAGAAAATCATCACCACTAAGAAACATCTGCTTCAGGACAGTTACATACATCAATGAAAATGAAAAGGAAGCATTGCTGTAGGACAGATGGTTAGCACGTCGTTTTGTTCCTTGTTGTCTGTTTCAGAAGCTTTCCACCTGTTGTTCTTTTTATGCAGCCATGGTTTTTCTTTAGATGAAGCAGGAGCACAAATTTTTGAGAAACAGAAAACCGTGTTTTGTAATCGCTACTGTTGTAAATGTTGTAAGTGTTGCCCCTGTATTGAAAATGAATGAGAGATTGATGAAATTGCCTTAAAATTCATAATTGTGTAGTGTTTCTGCCTTTTATACTTTTTAAAGAACTAATTATTTTTGAGATTCCAATAACCCTGTTCTAATAAATTGATGCTTTATTTATGAATTGAGCTTCAGATCCAGTGTCCAGACTTGACAAACACTGGTTTGTTAGTAAAGAAATCAAGTAATCATAAGTGAGATGCCAACAATGCTGGAAATATCAAACTGATGTCATAGCAAAGTTGTAAATTATCTCTGTAGTGAGCCCATAAAATATAGGCAAAAATATGCTTAAAATTATACAGAAGTACCTAGAGTATATGAGGATAAATTTTCTGAGGTTACTGATTTCAGGTGCGTAACTATGAAAATTGTGAAATTGCAAAAATCAGAAAGAGATGCTTTTCAAAAATGTCATTTGTTTTCTAGAGTATAATTCATTTTAAGGGATCTGAGATATAACCAGCAGTCATCTGTTACTTTTAAGAATGGTAGTGTGGTGTCTGGGAAGAGATATTTGCCTCACTGTGGAAGCGATACCTTTCTAAAATGTGATCTGGTGCTAATGACTCCTCCTGTTCTCTTTCAGTATCCACAATGGAGTAATAGCTGTGTTCCAGCGTAAGGGTCTCCCCGATCATGAACTTTACAACCTCAATGAAGGAGTCAGGTGGGTGACTCAGCTCTACTCAAGGTGTCATTAGCTGGCACACGCAGTACGGTTTGCTAGGACTTGCAGTTGGAGTATCATCTTTCTTGATATGTTGGTTTGAAAATAAGGAAGGAAAAGCAGGATCCCATCCTGAACACATAGCAATGCAGCTCTGTACCACTGCAATTATGCCATCCTTTGCACTGATGCTAAGCCTATCTCTGAAGTGCTTCCTCTGCATGCATGGATGATATAAAGCCTTCAAGTGCTCAGGTGCAACAGAGCAAGGAAGACATTGTGCCTGGGAGTCCCCATCTAGCTGCTCCTTCTGTGTGAACTGAATGTGCTCTAGATGTTATAAAGCTGTCTTGTCAGCAGAGTGACCTTAGTAACACAATTTAAGGTTCCTGTTTCTCCGTCATGCTGTGCTGATGCTGTTTCAATAGACTAAATATAGACCAGTGAGGCATATAATGTTGTAGGTTGTTGGGTTTTTTTTTGTTTTTTTTTTTTTGTTCTGTTTTTATTTTTGGTTGTTTTTTTTTTTTTTTTTTACATGAAGAAAAGTGAAGGTGAAAATCCCATCATTTTAGTCATTTAAGTTTTTGTTACAAAGAAAAATCTATCAAGACATAAGCTGACAACATGGATTTACAGCATCTGTGATTATTTACTAAACTCTGTCTCACTGACAAGGGCAAGTAGCACATTTCCTTTTCAAAGCTTGTCCCAGTGCTTTGAAGAATAAGCAAGGGAAAAACAAGCCACATTTGCAAAAGACAGACAGCTTATTGTATTCCCTCTCTGTCTTCAGATAAATCCTCAACGACTCCCTATCACTTAATAATTATTCCTGCTCTGTCTGGGCACCACAGTGTGACAACATCCATAGAATATCCAGAAAATGCTGGTCCAGTCAGGATAATTGTGGGAATATCTTCAGAGAAGTCCAGGCAGATTACATTTGGCCAGTGAGCTCTCTCTTTTTTCCTCTTTCTTTGTCTTTTTAAAATTAAAATAAACTTATTCTTCAGTTATTTCTTATTTCTCTGGGGAGAAAATGACACGCAAAGAATAGATTTTCTAGGATGGCTGTCAGTTAGCATGATCCATCAATCATCTTGAGTTGGTTATTGGAATAATGGTTGATCATTACTGTAAGTGAAGCTAGGATTCTCCAGCTTCATCTGAATGACAGAAAATGGTTGTTCTGGGCTGAGATTTCCTGGTCCATTGCACTTGCCTCGGGATGCTTGTCTGCTGGTAAGGAACAGAAGAGGAAAAGGAAATTATCCTCTGAGGATACAAGTGTAATCTTGTATGGACCAATAAACAGAAGTAAAATTGCTGCTATCTGGTAAACAGCACCCAGATTTTGCATTCATTCACCTGGGTGTAAGCCCTGCACAGCGATGATACTTGCTAGTACAGCTGTGTTTAATTGCAACATCTGAGGCAGCAGAAGAGGCAAACTGACTACAGACTGATTTTTTTTCCCAGCTAGTGATGGATTATGATGCTGCATGATAGGCCTGTTTCCTTTGTTAGTGTAAGAATAATGCTGCTGCATTGTCATCATGGCTGATCATTCAGTTTTGCTCTGTTCTGGGAGGAATAATGTCTGGTGACTCACACCTGAACTGATGGACCAAATATTATGAAATCTAGATCGATCTAGAAAGGCGCTGTCATAAACAAGACATCAGCAGCATCACTTGTTATGTGAGTGAATGTGTGATGGGCTGCAGCGTGGCTTTTGAGGCTGGTTCACATAGTTGTGTCCCTGCTACAGGTATTTGATTCCCAGAATTCTAAGATGAGAAAACAGCAAATGGACTAAGAGTACAGAAAGCTCTGTCTAAAGAAGAAAGCATGGTGGTGATATTTTTTGAGCCTGTTTGTGTACACGTCCAGATGTGGCCTCTTTCTTGAATCTGCACTCCTGCTAGTTTCTTCGTTTTACTGCTGATCATAGTCATTAACTTTGTGGGACCTCCTGACTACTTGCAACTCAAACCTTTCTCTTCAATTAAATTCAGCTCAAACCAAATTTTGGTTGAGACCAACTTCACACATACAAAAAAATCTGGGTTACTGCTCTTGATATTTAATTCAAAATATTTTATTTTGGTTAATATTAGTATTCAGTGTAAAAATATCTGGTTTATAAATATGACCTCAGAAGTGGGACAAGTCCTTGTTTGCCTTAAGATTGTTTTAGATGTATTTTCCCAAGAAGTACATAAATAAAATGAAACACATCACCATTACTTCCATGGAGCAAAATTTTTTGTATGGAAGTGTTTGAGTTATCAATAACCTAGTATCAATAACCTTTTTCAGCATTTACTGAATGGTAAAGGAAGTTTTTGTTTTGACACTTTAATTGGAGCAGATTCTGGAGTATTTTCATAGTTAAACCTTGAATACCCAATTGACCCACAGACCAAGTGTTAATATTTGAGCACGTTATTCCTGTGATGTTTGTGCACCTTCATTTTGATTTAGGAATGTCACAGTGTTTAATTACCATATGTCACGCACATGGGCAAATACAGCTTCCTAGCCTGAATACACATGTAGAGGATTTGTACTCTGATTATTTATGCACTGGTTGCTTAATAAGTGTCAGTGGGTACAAATCAGTACAGTATCACTTACTGCTCTGGGTTTGGCCACTCATTTATACCGGTGCCTTTTGACACCATTCTTATGTAATTACTCTGGTATTAGAAGGTGGCCTTAAGTAAGAAGTTGGATAGAACTGAGGAGCCCTACATCAAAACAAGAACAACCAAAACAATAAACCTAAACAGTGTATGATTTCAGTTCATTTCAAATTGCCCTACCACCTGAATGAAGATGCATCATAATGCAGGTACCAGAGAAGATACTCCAGTAAGAGGAGTCTCATCAATGCATGTCTTGTACATTACTTCTTGTGAGCTCTTACTAGATAATTCAGTAGGGGATTGATTAAAAGTTTAAGTAACAAAAATCTCTATGCATATACTTACTACTTAGTATTTATCTTGGTTTATTTGTGCAGTGGAGTGGAAATGATGGTACGTTTTCCATTTTCATTTCATATGTCACAATATGTCATTTCAAAATGTTTATTTACACCACTTGTAAACCAAGGAAGAAAAACAAGGTAAGGGAAATGCAGAGGAAGCCCAATATCCTGTGTTAAGATCAATACACATTATAGCTCCCTTTTTTTGAGTTTCAAGATAATGTTTTGATGCAAACACAACACATTTCAGTGTTGTTTCCTCTTTTGTAGCAAAAGTTCAAACCCAGTTAGATCACATCCTTATATTTGCTTCATATAATCTAATTGCTAGTAAAGATAAAATCAGGTATAATACTGTCTTAGACTTTAAATTCAGTACAATTACATACAATAAGGAGACCTTATTGGACTCTGTCACTTCCTGAAGGGAGGTTGCAGTGAGCTGGGGGTTGGTTTCTTCTCTCTTGTAAGCAGAGATACGTCTAGAGGGAATGGCTTCAAGCTGTGCCAGGCGAGATTCAGGCTGGACATTAGGAAATACTGCTTCTCTGAAAGAGTCGTCAGGCACTGGAATGGGTTGCCCAGGGAGTCACCGACCCTGGATGTGTTCAAGGAATGTTTGTACACTGCATTGAGGGACATGGTTTAGTGAGAACTATTGCTAATTGGTTGGACTGGATGAAGATTTTGTAAGTCTTTTCCAACCCTGGTGATTCTGTGATTCTGAGTAATGTTTCTAGAGAATCTCAAAATGAACCAAGGAAGCAGCAGCAGGAAGATTAAAAAAAGACAGGAACTATTTTAGTGTGTTTTATGTGCATTTTTACTATCATATTAATTTATGAAGGCATTAAACAGGCAATGAAAGTCTGATAATAATGATATACAAGCATCATAAAACTGCATAATGACTGTCAGCAAAATCAGATGCACGAGTCTTCTGTCTGATCAGTGATCTCTTACAGGTTTAATCAGATTTTTACCTAGATTCCACCATAACATCCACTTATCTAGATAAATTTACTCAGCAATCTGAATTTTCCAACTGCTGACAGATGACAACCCAATCGATTTTTTTTAAAGGAATTTAAATAAGGATTGAAGAATAAAGAGCAAGCAGTGTGTTCTGTCCAGTTTCGTTGTGGAACTCTGAAATGAGTATGGTGCTGAGAACTTCAAACAGCAGTGCTCTGCTGTGGCCTGAGGGCCTCACTATTTCACTAGAAATTAATTAAGCAGTGTGAAGTGTCTGTTTTATTAGGGATTCAAAGAGCAAGATGCATTAATTGTGCTGTCAGTTTTTTCTACCTTGAACCAGTGGTGTTAATGTAGCTGTGCTGCATAATGTGAAGCAGTCCAGTGTGTACAGTCACAGAATCATAAAATCACCAAGATTGGATAAGACCTCCAAGGTCATCCAGTCCAACCTTCCACATATCACCAATATTTCTCACTAAACCATGTCCCTGAGTGCAGTATCTAAACATTCCTTGAACACCTCCAGGGAATGGGACTCTACCACCTCCCTGGGCAGCCCATTCCCAGCTCCTTACCATTTTCTCGGTGAAGAAGTATTTCCTAATGTCCAAACTGAATCTTTCCTGGAATAACTTGAAACCATTCCCTCCAGTCCTATCGCTAGTTACATGGGAGAAGAGGCTGACCCCCAGCTTGCCACAACCTCCCTTCAGGTAGTTGTACAGAGCTCAGGTTACCCCTGAGCCTCCTCTTCTGCAGACTGAACAATCCCAGTTCCCTCAGCTGCTCCTCATAAGGATTGTGCTCCCCTCTCCAGCTTTGTTGCCCTTTTCCGAACATGCTCCAGGGACTTGATACCACTTCTTTGTAGTGAGAGGCCCAAAACTGAACGCAGTACTCAAGGTGTGGCCTCACTGAGGCTGAGTACAAAGGGATGATCACCTCCCTGCTCCTGCTAGTAACACTATTTCTGATACAAGCCAGGATGCCTTTTGGCCTTCTTGGCCACCTGGGCACACTGCTGGCTCACGTTCAGCCAAGCGTTGATCAATATTCCCAGGTCCATTTCCCCTAAACTGTCTTCCAGCCACTCTGCCCCAAACCTCTAGTGTTGCCTGGGTTGCTGTGGCCAAAGTGCAGAACCTGGCACTTGGTTTTCTTGAACCTCAATCCTGTTGGCCTCAGCCCATAAATCCAGCCTGTCCAGATCCCTGTGTAGGGTCTTCCTACCCTCAGGCAGATGGACACTTCCTGTGAACTTGGTGTCATCTGCAGACTTACTGAGGGTGCTCTGAATGCCCTCATCCAGGTTGTTGGTAAGATATTGAACAGGACAGACCTCAGCACTGACTGTTCCCCCAGTACTGGTCACCAGCTGCATTTCACTCCATTCACCACCACTCTCTGGGCCCGGCTTTCCAGCCAGTTCTTTACCCAGCAGAGTGCATCTATCCAAGCCTGACAGTTTCTCTGTGGGAGACAGTGTCAAAGGCTTTCCCTCCTCCACCAGCCAGGTCACTGCATCACAGAAGGAGATCAGGTTGGTCGAGCAGGACCTGCCCTTCATGAACCTGTGCTGGCTAGGCCTAAGCCCCCAGCTGTCCCACACATGCCATGTGATCTTCCTCAAGACAGTCTGCTCCACAACCTTACCTGGTGCCAAGATCAGGCTGACAGGCCTGTAGTTCCCTAGATCTTCCTTATGACTATTACTGTAGATGGGAATCAGACTGACAAGTCTCCAGTCCTCTGGTACCTCTCCAGCTAACCAGGAACGCTGTTACATGGTGGAAAGCAGCTTGGTAATCACCTCTGCCAGCTCCCTCAGCACCCTATCTGGCTGGATCCCATCTGGCCCTATGGACTTGTGGCAGTCCAGGTGGAGTAGCAGGTCTCTAACTGTTTCCACCTGAATCATGGGACGTTTACTCTGCTCCTCATTCCAGACTTCCAGGTCAGGGGGTAGAGTACCCCAAGGACAATGGTCTGACTTTTAAAGACAGATGTAAAGATGGCATTGAGAACCTCAGCCTTTTCCTTATTCTCAGCGGTCATGTTCCCCGCTGCATCCAGTAAAAGATGGAGATTCTCTTTAGCCCTTCTCTTACTGTTAATATATTTGTAGAAAAAGTTTTTTGTTCTCTTCTAAACATGATTCTATGACATAATTAACTGCAAGCTTGTTGTTTAGTTCATTCACAGCTGAAAAGTGGAAATGGGGTGGGATTTTGTTTTATCAGAGGGCCAGTTACCAGATAAGTAGAACATCATTTTTTATTTCTTTCTCTAAATGCCAAGAATTATCAGTAGATATCAGTAGAATAAAAAGAGAAAGTATTTGCATATCACCTGTTAAAGACTACGAGGAAACTAGGACTAGACTTCAAAGAGCTGCTAGCTTGAGGAAAGGGTAGAAATTTAAGCATAGTAGAATTCAAAACCACATCTTTCTTGTTATTTTAACATAAAATTGCTTAATTATCTACATTCAAAGTAAGAAAAACCTTAAGTTCCATTGCTTGTGATCCAGAAGAAAAACAACTTGGACAGTAAATTACCATTTTGAATATGCGTGGCATGCATAGCATCCTTTTACTTGTTGAAGTAAGGGCTGGTGAACACTTCTAATGCTTTAAGGCTTTAACAGTTTTGTGGGGGCAGGTGTCCAACCTTGACGATGGGATTGTCAATGCATATGGGAAAGGATGGAATCTCAGGACTCTGCAAGGATTGTTCTCTCCCATATGTTGTAACAGCAGGCATGCTGAGAGGTCTACCCGTACAGTGGTCATCCATGGCAATGAGAGACATACAGCTAAAGCCTGGACTGGCTTAGATAACGTTTGTTTATAGATAGTTTGTCTGAGTTGATCAGATTTGTAACCAAAGAGGATTTAAATGATTAGAAGCTTCTGAAAAAAACTCTTCATTGTGTTTATTTTCAATTTCCTTCATGCTTGGAGTGTTTCCCCAGTGTGCTATGGGGTCAGTGTGGACATGCACTTGAGGATAAATAAATAAGATACTGTATTTGGGCCTCCTAAAGATTGGCCTGACCCTCCTTCCCCTGAACTTTCAGAAGATCTCAGGAGGCTATGCTGAATCCCATGCATCAGACAACAACTCTGCAGACTTCTTTATGGGAGCATAGTGTTATGCTGGGCTTTTCAAACTGGACATGCATTTGGTTACTAGTTGTAATAATTTAATTACTTGTTTGTTTATGAAAGATATAGCCTAAAGGGATAGATGATAATTTGCTACCAAATGTGTAGTTTACATAACTACACAAATGATCAGAGCACTGAGTTGTCTAGCTGATGCAGGTCTTTAGATTTTGAGTTGAATTTTACTTCATTTCTTCCTGTTACTGCATGGGCAGGTTTCCATAAGAGGCCAAGGCCTGACTGGCAAGAGCTCAGAAAGTCCAGTTGGAGTGAAACTCTTAAATGGTCTGACCTCTTGCTTGTGCATCTTAACAGTGACATGAGTACAAAGAAGTGCTAAACATCTGGCATCCAATATGTGAGACTTAAACAATATACAGCTCTTCAGCTTTGTGGTGACTTCTGTCTGGATGGAACTGTTGGGCTTGTGGGTCTGGAGGAATGCTGGCTCTTGACATGAAAGTTCTTTATGGTAGGTTGTTGTGGTTTTTTGGAAGTGAATTTGGTTTGCTCTGTGAGATGAGTTTATAGGTTTTAGTGCAAAGGAGTCATGAAACACAGAGTTGAACTGTTACGTTTATACCTGCTTTTTCACTGAAACTATATGAAACTTCAGCTTCATGGATCCTGACATGGAAGATCGTGACCCCTTTCAGAAAATTCACTACATTTCATACTGCAACAAAACCCGCAGAATATCGTCTTGTCTCAGGTTTCCCTCTAAACATTTTGTCATGGCTCTTTTGGGGAGTTACACAGAACAAATTATCTGGCTGTGAGAACAACTCAGCTAAGTTACATGCCCGTTTGTTGGCTCAGCCGCACTGACAGACACAGAGTGCCAAGATTTCTCCCACATTTGCCACGCCAGACACCAGTCAAACCCTGACACTGAAGAAGAACAGCTCAGGCATTTTTAAAAGCGTTAGATGTAGGATGGAATACAGCCTCTTTCAGTTTCTTTTCATATGTGTTTGTGCAATGAACCATCTAAAAGAACAGCAGGTATTTTGCACCGCAGAGAAATGCTGGTTGAGAGTCTTAGTATTGTTGGCCCTGTTTGTTATAATTTTAGTTAGCCTTTATTGGCAGGCCGTGTGAAAATATTTTCTTATTAGCATCTTCCCCTTTCTCATACAGTGAGCAGCTAATACAGTTTGTTGATTACAGAGGTCCTTTTCATATTCTTTTTATACAGGCAGTTATTGAAAACAGAACTGGGATCCTTCTTCACCGAATATTTGCAGGTAGGCATATGTTTTCTTTCATTTAAATCAGAAATTTTTTTACATGCTACTGAGGAAAATCCCTTCCCCTGCTCTAAATGCCAATACGGAGTCACTTGAAACCATTTAGAGATTTCCATTGACTTCTCTATGTTGTCATTTATGAGTAAGTGAGATCTGGGGTTTATACATACATTCAGATAGTGAAACTCCAGTGCCTGCAATAGCTTTGTGCAGTTGATGTTTTTTGTATGGCACTACCATCTTTCAGTAGATTTCAGACATTCACTTGTAACTTAAAATTTAAATTCCTGAATAAAGCAACTAATTTCACTGTAAGTATGGTTCCTAGGAAAGACAGTTAGTACTGGGTACCTATCATCTATTGAAGCAGTATTCTTTTCTGAGACAGAATACCTGCAGTGTCAGTCAGACATTTGAAGTCAAGGAGCACTTTGCACTGCACAGAGTAGATGCTGTGTCCTGCAAGCAGTAGGAGATTACAGCATTATTTGAAAAGTGTCCCAAGCAAGTTGGACATGGCAGGAAAAGTCCTTCTGTAATTGATCATCAAAATGAAACCTGGTCTACTGTCAAAAGTTAAGAAAGATCAAAAGGTGAAATATGTTGGCTACAGGGAAGTATATAATTGAGTAATGTTAGTCTTTATTTTATTTACAGAATCAACTGCTCACAAAAGGCATGGTGATCCTAAGAGACAAGATCCGGTTTTATGAAGGTAAGTTGAATTTTAGCATAGCTACCTATAGTGTCAGAGGAGTTTTAGCATTGCGTCCTGAAAGCAGCTCAGTTCTTTTTGTGAATTCTTCTGTACTGTGGATTAAGAGGTATCAGTCTATTCCTCCAATATGTTGTTCTGACATACCATGATGTTCCCACTGACCTTCATCAGGGAGAAGTGACAGCCCAGAGAAGCTAGAGAGTAAAGGATTAATACCTCGGATGTAGGCACTTCCTTCTCCTCCAATTAGTCTACTCAATATTGAAGAAAAGAGGAAAAGCAGAATGACTTTGAGATCCAAGTTAGTTGAAGCGCCTGTCAAAATGCAGAGCAATGCTGTGGGTTGTCTTAAGAGTTGTTCTGGATTCATGCTTACATAAATGAGGTCAGATGCTGTCTCTTTTTTTACTGTCAAGGCAACGTTAAACTGCCTGCAACTTCTGGAGGAGTCACCTTGTGGAAATAAACATCAAGGTAGTTTCTTTTATGTTTGGAACAGTCCAAATTTAAAATAAATGAATACAGAGACAGGGGATGAATTTGTGAGTGCGAAGCAATTTCTTCTTTTTTTTTTCATTTGTGTGTGTGCAAATCTGGAGAAATGTGCCCATTAGAATTAGTTCCCACTGATACAGTGGTGTCATTTACCCAATCTACATTTCTCGGTCCACTCGTTCTCTTCCCTGTCAGTGTAAGCACCACAAAAAAACTTGAGCCAGGGTAGCTTTTGAATAATCTACGTGAATGCAGAAAGGTATCTTCTCAGTGTGCCGGGGGCAGTGCATGGGAAGAATGCAGCAGGAGCAGATGTGTTTTGCCTGGTCAACTTTCAACCAATGCTTCCTATTGATGGCCACCCTCATTTCCTGTCCTATGCTATTCTGCAGCTTTTAGATGTGTTATTCAATATGCTCTTTTGTCTTAGATGTAGGCATACAGCATTAGAATGTGACATGATTTTGGAATATTTTCAAAGATTATTGAATGTGTAAGTGGTCTGAAGATCTTTGAAGAGTCTTTTTAAAGAAATGTGGCTTTCCCCAAGCAGAGCTGCAGTCATAATATCGCTTAGTATAAATATACTGTTTTAGCAGTAGCCTGGAGACAACCATTTCCATTCATTTCAGCTATCTCTGAACCTTAAATGTGACCTTTCATTACTGGCAGAACAGTTGATGGGATTAAGATGGTGCTATAAGATGCAACTTTTCTGATAAAAAGACAATAGCCCAGAATGCAACAGAAGGAGAACAAGTTTCACATTACAGTACTCAAACTCTTCTGAGCGAAACACTGAGTTCCTCAGTTACATGAAATAACAGCTTGGAGAGCACAATAGAGCTGTAAGGCTTTTGAGGTCTTTGTAGCTGCTTTGTATATCACAAAGAAAGTCATTTTTAAGGATCAAATTGGTAAATTAGATGCAGAGAACAACCAAAGTTCAATCCCTTGTTCTTAAGGTTTTACTAGCTTGAAAATGAAAAATACTACCACTGATGTTTGATGTCCATGCTGAGAAAGAAAAATTGAAATGTAAGACCAGTAAGTGGCTTTCAAATACAGGAGTGTTTTTATTAAATACCAAAATTTCAGCAATCTGGGAATTTATTTATTTTTTTAATGTGGTGAATCATTTTATGTTTTCTCTTAAAAATATGATCAGAACTGCTGGTGACTATTAAGCTGACCAAACATACGCTTGGAAAAAAACACATGGAAATGCCAACTCACTGAAGGATATAGGAAGGCACCTGCAGTTCAGGAATCTAATTTAGAAGCAGAGGTCTTCCTGGCACAAACTTTTCTATTACCTCACCTTTTGAGTTGCTGGTCGATGTGAGTTTCCAGGGCTGGAATCTGGTTTTCACAGCAGCAAAGGCGCAACACTGTAGAGTCCATCCCATAGTTGCTGATCCCATTTCTCTCTCAAAATACCTGCCACTAAGTTGGGAGCCCAGAAGTCATGGAAGCTCCCATTCTGAGCAGGTCCTTGGTCTCTCCAATGGAAGGTCCCTCCTTGGTCTGTAGTGGTCCTTCCCTCAAATCTCAGGTTGTCCTGCATCTGATGGTGTGGGTGTCCCTGTCAACTCGGTGTTTTCAGAAGAGAACAGGTCATTTCAGAGCACACATTGGAGTGGTTTTGTTCTGCAGGAAGTTCTGAAAATTTCAGCCTTTGTTTTGAGAAAATGGTATTTCAGTCTTCTATTCAGGAAATGCTGAGAAATGTACAGTGTGTATTTTCAAGTCATACAAAACTGACAACATTACCCTTCACTTAAATGAACATTTAAAGTAACCTAGATTTCTTGAATCAAGCAAATACTTAAGGTAAATATAGGACTCTTTGCCTGACAGTAAAAGAAAACATATTCTTGAAAGGACCAAGAAGTCATATTCCTTGATGTGAAAGATGCTAATCATCACCACACTACAGGAATTCCTCCTCAGCACACAATAAAAGGCCTCCCTGGTGAAAATTATCTCTGCAGCCTTTCTGAGCTACTGCGCAGAAATCCACCCCTTTACAAAACAAGCTGCCCACAACGTGGAAGGAATGTGCTGTACTAAAGGCATGCTTATCACAACCACGTATTTCTACTTCGTACAGTTTGGGAGCAAAATTTGAAAAGGACTGAATCTAAATATTCAACACCCACATTTTGGTTCCAGATTTTTTAAAGGCTTCCTTTCCATTTAACCTGAATTTATGGGCAGCTAATTTATTTAACTGTTTTTAAAAATCTGCCTTTCTGGCTTGGTGTTATTTGGATTCTCCATCATGATCAAGTTTTTTGTCGCTGAAAGTTTCTTATGGAGTTTATAATGCAGTGGTATTTATTACAATTACTACTGCCACAGGTGGTAGGAAAAAGACAAATTAAAAAAAAAACAAACAAACTGAAAATGAGAAGACCCTTTTCAGTCTAGTACAGGAGTGTGTAGGACAGAGAGAACCCCTGCCTGATATTGCAGATATGAAGGTCTTGGAATGGATCATCAGCTGCAGTATAGAATAGCGATCTGGCTCTGGATTTGTCACTCAAAGCACTCTATGTCATCAACCCAGGAGCTGCAGCTGGGCCAGAGCTGCTGCTGTTTGTCTTGCATTTAAAAATGCAGCAAGATGAAGTATCCCATAATAAAAATTGGTACTTGTCTAACTCAGAGTGCTTTCATGCAGATTTTCTTAGTGATATGTGTACAATTCTGGGCAAAATGCTCCTGGCTGAACCTTAAATAATGCTGTAGTACAAATATGAATAGTTCTTGATTCTGAAACCAGTATTGAGATTGCCATTAAATTTGCATCCTGATAAGTCATGTTGTCATATCTGAATGCCTCATGTCATTCATGTATTTAGATCCAGAATACTTGCTGGTGTGTGTGCAGTTGTCCTCAGTTCATGGGTGAGGGGCAGAAGGCTACTGAAGAGCTTGCCTCTGTTCACATAGGCCTCTTAGGCCTGCATTCAGCTATCAAGCCAGAATTTCTGTTCTGCAGCTCTCAGGTCCTGCCTTTGCCTCTATGTTTTATATAAGATATTCTGTGAGGAACTCGTTGTTCAGCTTGGTTGTATAATCCAGGGCTTCTCCAGTGTGTCCTGTGAAGGCTTCCAGGTAGCTGCAACTGGAAAGGAATTGAAGAAATTCCTGTCATGTCATCACAGATTTGATGCATCCTTTGAAAGCTATAGGAAAGCAGAACGCCTGCAGCACCATTCTCTGCTTTCCATAGACCTTGGTTGAGATCAACTGTGTAAGGGTAGATGCAAGGAAGCCAAAAGGTTGATGTATGGGGTTGCTTTGTAGAAGCATCTCTACGGAGTGAGCCTTTCTCTGCTGCCCTGTGGCTTTCTTGGCAGAGAGAAAGATGGTGGGGGGAAATTTCCTGCAGGAATGCTTCTACATTTAATCTGCTGTGTCCTCCTGCTGTTTCCTGCAGTCTTGTCCAGTTGGAATTACTGCAGGAAGAGGAGGAGGCATGACTCTATTCTTCACAAGGTTTTTCTGCATAATCTTGAATCTCAAGTCACTGAGTTTAGTAAGAACATTAGTTTTGTCATCTGAAAAGACACAAATATTGAATTATTTGATGTTCTGAAAGAAATACAAATTCCTTGCTACTGAAAGTGTGTGGTAAATGATTCATCTTTATATAGAGCTAGCAGAGTCATGTTTTCAGTTGGCTGATTAAAACCAAAACAGTTCACTAATTTGTTTTATGTTTTTGCAGGGCAGAAGCTGCTGGATACCTTAGCTGAAACCTGGGATTTTTTCTTCAGTGATGTCCTGCCCATGCTCCAGGCTATTTTCTATCCTGTGCAGGTGAAAAATTACACTGTTACTATAGAATCTTGAAAAACTGGAAAAAGCAACCATACTGGTTCATCAACGGATTGATGCAATCCTAAACTCTCTCTCCTCGGGCCAACCTTCCATTACAGCTCTTCTGTACAGACAAGTTATGCAAATAAGTCACTTATGCAAACAGATTTGAAGTGCTCGGGTGAGAAAGATGAAGGGGAACTTTGAAAATAGGTATAGAGTACAGGTAGGATGACTCCTTATGTCAGCTCACACTAGAAGTCCATGAAGGTCCTGAACAATAAACTAAAATGTGCACACAGGGAAATAAGTGGAGCTGTGTTGACTTCAGTGCACACATTTCCTCCTCTGCCATATGAATGCCTGTGAAGTACCCTACTTTTGAGAAGAAGGTCAAATTCTATACTACTTCAAATGGAAAACAACAGTCAGTAAAGTTAGACAAGTTAACTTGAGCTCAGAGTTTGACTCCAGTAATTTAAAATCCATATTAGGTACTTGGTCTGATTTGAATGAAGGCTCAAACTTCTAACTTACTGATGGTCAAAAGAGTGTTTTTTTTTACTGAGGTCCTAAGGGAATTTGTCCCAGATAGTTATAAGTGTTCTAGAGTTATTCTTGGATACCTATTCGTTTTTTTGGGGAGTTCACTGCCTAATCATATTTGGGAAAGCTTTGGAAACTTTCTTTAATTTTGCCAAATGGACTTTATGCCTGAAGTGCTTGTGCAAAGGTCATCAGCATTACCATTTTGCAATTAACTGAGTTAATTGAAGGCATGAAATATGAATTAAGTGGAGAAGTTGCAACTTTACAGAAAATCTGATTCTGAAAGAGGAGCACTTTGAAATCATATATATTGCTAGCTCGCAGACTTGTGTCTGCCCAGTAGAAAGTTTAAAATGGTAGAGAGAAGTTGATATTAAAATCTGTTAGAACATCATGATTTTTCATAGTGGCACATAAGCTAAATCCAAAGGGTTTAGGAACCTAGGAGTATAGGTAGGTTCTCAACCTGATTTTAAAAAGTGCTTAACTGAATTAGAACTCAGATGTTTTTGAAAATTGCACCAAATACCTCTTTTCAATATTGT
This sequence comes from Tetrao urogallus, assembly GCF_951394365.1. Classification (NCBI taxonomy): domain Eukaryota; kingdom Metazoa; phylum Chordata; class Aves; order Galliformes; family Phasianidae; genus Tetrao; species Tetrao urogallus. The sequence goes on along the minus strand of NC_136813.1, from coordinate 124,729,601 downwards.
GTTCTTGAGACATTTGAAAATAACCTATCAATGCAAATCTTTTCATTTTTCAAATGGAAATAATTGCTTTAATTTTCAAAGAAGCCTGAAGGGAATAAAAGCCCTAAGTTCCAGGTAATTTCAAGTAGATCTAGGTCCCTGATGTTCTAAGGTTATTTCCAAAAACTTAACTGATGTTCATGCACTCTTGGGAGTTCTATTCACTGGCAATTAAAGCAGATTTGGGGGTTTTCTTTACTTTAGTATAAATAATTACACAAAATGAAAAGGAATGAGGGTATGGAGGAGTCAGCTTTTGTTCTAAGCTAATCTAAATCAGTGCTAGCTGAAAACCAGATTTTTCAGAAGTGTTGATATTTGACTGGTAGCACTCAAAACTGCAGGCAAGAATATGCATGTACAGCTACATAGGTCTGAAGAAAAATCCCTAATCCCAGCAACTGGAACAGTTTTACAACTTCTCATCAGGCATAAATGATGTGCTGTTAATCTTTGTGGGCAAAGCTAGCATCACATTTTTCAGATCAGATTTTTCTAAACAAGGTGTGATTCTTGTACTGCAGAAAGATATCTTGGAAAATGCAGTATGAGACTTCAGCTTAGTTCTTGCCTTACACTGAAAACCCTGAAGCTGAAGAGAGCATTGGGATCCACAGGTGGGCTGAGTCAGGAATTACACCATAAATTGAAGAGAGTACCCAACCACTACTCAAAATCTTGAGAAATACTAGAGATCCAGCCCTGCTTTTTCATCCCTACTTTCTTTTATTTAACACACTATATGTCTCCTTGATGTTAAAGTACAATATGTACAATATATATCCTGCACTCAGGTAAGATTTTCACCTCTCCTCCCCCATCTCTCATTATCTTCATATGTAGCTGTACTCATTCATTGTCTGCGTATTCAGAACTTCGGAATCAAATTCACTGTGCAGATTTGTGGGCTACCCTGTGTCCTTTGTTGTATTTCCTCTGCTTTTCACTCAGGTTGATCATTCTTGTAATCCTTCAGAAGTGGAGAAAAGACTGAGGATATGGAAACTCGTTTTCACAAAATTCATAACCCATTTTTCTTTGTTTCTGTTCCCAGGGAAAGGAACCCTCAGTTCGGCAGCTGGCTCTTCTGCACTTTAGGAATATAATTACCCTCAATATTAAACTAGAAGATGCATTATCACGTTCCAGAGCAAGAGTTCCACCTTCTATTATTCAAATGCTGCTAATACTCCAGGTACATCGATATTTTTTCTGACTGTTTTCTTTATCTGTCTTTCCTTACTGTATTGCTCAAGTCTTCTTTAGTGGCTTCTCATTTTAATCCTTCACTGAAAAGTTCTTACCCAAAATTCTATAGCTTCTATGTAATTAAATTTAATCTTGATAATATCTGGATCTCAGATTGTATGCCTAAGATTCAGGGGGTCCAAGAATACAGAGTGGTTTTGAAACCATAAGGCTTAAAATAAGAAGTTTTGCAAGCAACCAGTGTATGTGGTAATAACATGACTTTCATGAAGTGCTTTGTGTTACTGCACTAGCAGTTCTGGATATGAAGATTCACATCTGTAGTAAGCAACAAAACAAATTTGCAATTTACAGTCATATTTGGTCACTAGAAAGAAATTCAGTCAAAACTGTGAACACAGTAACATTAAAACCAAACACTGGTACTTGCCTTCTGTGTTAAAAGTTTTATTAGTAATGAAGAGGAGGAAATCGGGTCAAAAGGCAAGTGTATAAAATTGTTTTCTTAATTGAAGAAAGGCATGACCTTGTGTTGAGAAGGAGGGTGAGACAGAGAGAGGGAGAGACCCAGGAGTGGATTTCCTATGGAGTGGGAAAAGTTGGTATTTTCTTGGTTGGTTATTTTTTTAATAAACAAATAGATTTACAGCAAACAAAAGGATATGGTTTCTCACACTTAATTAGTCCTGTGTCTGGAGTGATTTTAGAGGGCTTGATAATTTAAAAGGTGATGATGAAAATGGAGCAAGAAGATGACCTCCACTTTGTCAAGAAATAGTGTTTCATTCAGGGGATTACAGAGTGCATTTGTTGAGGCGTGTAATGGTGTGTTCAACTTAGTTTTCTCAAAAAAAGTTCCTTACACGATAGGACTGCCTGGTTGCCGCTTACTACCTTTCTCCCTAGACTCCCTCTCACCAAATGTTTATTGAAACTGCAGGCTTATTGTGACACATTGACATTGATATCAGAGATATTAATATTCCTATGAGTTCCTTGGAAATTACTGTCTGGAGAGAGGAGAGGAACCTCAAGGAAAAATTGGAGTAAGAGCTTAACTGCATAATGAGACTTCAAAGAATTCACATAATTGAACTGTGAACCCGACTGTGTTAATAGACACCAGAGACTCCACATGAGAGAATACCATTATGAAAATCTTAATCACAGGAAGGTTTTCTACCAAGCCTCCTCTTCTAGACGTAAGGTAAACTGCCTATCGGAAACCAGCTTCAGAAGTGTTGTTACTGACATCTGCTAGCTTTGTTGTGGTTTCTTCTTTAAAGGATCTGCATTAGCTATGGGCACGATCCTGCTTCAAATGAATTCCATGGTGAGCTAGAAAATGAACATCCTGATTCAGAAAGTTCATGCGGAGTCCTTTGCCAGGATCAGTGCTACAAGAAACAGTTTGTTGACAAATCTGCTTTCTTCAATAACCAAAAGAGTTAACAAGTTGTCAAGTTAATCCATTCCCATTGCAGAAATGTCGGTGGAAATCAATTAAAAGAAGAAGAGGGAATTTGCCTGTGGGTGTTCATTTCTGCATATGTTACCTACAGTTTTGTGGTGGGGATGGTGAAAGTCCTTTATTGGCAGTAGCTCTGCCAAACTTGTGGTTTAAAATCTAATGGAAATTACAGGAAAAGGACAGAAGAGGATCTGGGAAAGAGCTATTTACATGCTTAGCCATGGTTGCCAATAATTGAACTTCAGAGCAAAGACTTTCTCCCAAATGCAAATTTCACATTACACAAAAGCAATTTTTATATGTTTATGACATAACAATGGAATTTCCTCAAGATAGATTAGCTCAATATGTGAATAAGGCTGAAAGCGAGGGAACAGTTCAGCTGCCCAAAAAGTACATAGTGATCTCGTGTGTATAAATATCCCAGACTGAGAGAAGATGCTTTGGTGTAGGCATTGTTAAATCCCTATTCTGTGTGCTGTCTATATCACTTTCCTAAGAAGCTCAGTGACACTGCAGCAAATTCCCATGGCTGGAAGATGATTCTAGTGGCCCTAGACAAAGTGTTGAACTTGCCATGAAATTTCCCCATTTCTGTCCTTGAAAGTGTTCTGCAGTTACATTACATAATTACAGAGCAGGTCATACTCTTCAGGACAGAATCTGTAATGTCAGCTGAAGGTCACAGTTTGACAAAGGCACATGCTTGCATGTACCAGTCTGGCCTGTTGGACTCGATTGAAAAAGCAGAGGTTTGGTAACTAGTACAGGGTGCATCTGATACTGCTCATGTACTATCTTGTCATAGCGTAAAGGTAGTGCTCTGTCAGTCTGGCAGAAGACACCTTCCTTACGGAGGGAAAAGGAAGCTTTTTAAAGAGGAAATAGAAGCAGCAGCAGTCTTTGAACTTTATTCAGGAGGCAGGTTGCTGATCCAGCAAAGCTCAGTAAGCAAGTATTTTACCTGAACATGGTTAGCTTCACTGACTTTAGCACGTGAGCAACTTTGTTGGCCTCTGTGTGGTTACTGACCTATTGCAAGTTTCACATGTTCTTTGCTTGCTCAGCTGGCACCACTCTAGCAAGGAGATTAAAGCAGCCTCTGACAAAGACCTCCTGGATAAAAGGTACTGAGATGAAGTTGATCCCCCTATTTCATTGTTTGAGTGATTGTTTTGCCTTTTTTATAGCAAATCTTTCTTCCTGTCCAGAGTAAACTGTTTGCTTGGAAATGTGTCTACCAGCTATGCACTTAATACTGTAGTATGGAAGAAGTGCCTTGTACCACTGATACTCATCTGCCAGTACGGCCTGACCCACTTACAGAGAATGAACTGAAATGTTAATCCTTTGTGGCCACTTAAGTTAAAGTGCCTCCAGGCAGGATGCTCCTGTTTATCTGGTAGAATCTTCAAGAACAGATTTGTGATTGAGGGAAGTAAAAGAAGAGCTAAAAACTTTTGAGCACAGGTATATGCACTGGAGTGCATATCATAGAATCATAGAATGATCTGGGTTGAAAAGGACTACAATGATCATCTAGTTTCAACCCCCTTGCTATTTGTAGGGTCACCAACTACTAGACCAGGCTGCCCAGAGCCACATCCACATCAGTACACTGTGTTATCAGTCTCACCTCAATGACCTTTCTTTTTGGGTGGAATTAGGAAGGTAGAGAAAGAGGCGTAAACAGAACAAGATATCACAAAAGAATTTTCTCCCATATATTGTGTGAATCAAAGAGAGTAAAATACTGCCAGAGGGTAAACAATCTACCTTATTTTCCAAAACCCATATTGCCTAAGTTTTTTGCCACTGAAACTGGAACATCTTGTCTCCAGGTATCTTTCTTGACATCTGAGAAAGTCAGAAGTGGGAGAATTAAAGAGTGTTTATCTGCATCTTTTGGTTGACATCAGGATTATTTGAGTTCACAGAATGTCTCTAGGTCACCCGAGATTTTTCAAAACTATAGAAAAGCATAGCACAGCCATTTGTGTTGAGGGACGAGGCCTCACTGAACTTAAGATCTAAAGAGAAAAATAAAACTGTGGTTTCCTTTTCGGCTTCTCTGAGCTTCACTTGAAATGCCTTGTTCGTTTTCTCTCTGTAAAAGGATACAATATAAATACTTAAAATCACCCACTGGGACCTGTATGTTTAGGACATTCTAGAGATAACAAACATGCAACTCCTCACACTTAAAAAGATGTGGAAGAGCGCATTGCAAGACCTGAAAGTAGATGCAAAGACTGCTGTTTTTCCATCTCAGCAACCACACAGCAAACCAAAGACAGCACAGTGGTTAGAAACAAAATACCGTTTTCTATCGGAAAACTGCAGGGGTCTGTCTGTGGAAAAACAGAATTTCTGAAAGACTGATGTCTGTAAATGGGAGTCAAGTCACCATGGCCATAGGATTTTTAATTCAGTGATTGCTTTTGAGAGGTTTTCCTACTAAATCGTTTGGACCTGAAGCATAACTTGAACAAAGTGCTGTGGGTGTAAGGTTTGTCCATACCTTTATCTTCTTCTTTTCTTAGTTTTAGCTGGGACAGAATTGTTTTCTTTAGAGTGTCTGGCATGGTGTTTTGTTTTCATTCTCAGAGAAAGACAATGTTGACAACACACCCATGTTTATAGTTACTGCTAGGCAGTGTTGTACAGTGCCAAGGCCATTCACGCTGAAGGGTCCAAGGATCTGGGAGGGAATAGTATTAGGGCAGCTGACTTAAACTGGCCAAAGGGATGTTCCATACTGTATGACATTGTCATTTATGAGTGTATAAAACAAGTGATACACAAGCAATTGCTCACTATCCCCTCAAAGATGCCCAGTTCACCCCCTAAGCGGCGATTGAGAGTGAGATGAACTCTCACTCCCTTCAAAACTCCTTCTGCATGATGCCATACAGTACGGAATATCCCTTTGGCCAGTTATAGTCAGCTGTTCTAATACTATTCCCTCCCAGCTCCTTGGACCCTTCACTGTGAATAGTGTGTGCTATAAGGTGCATATATATATATATATCACACACGGTCTTGACTATTATCCTTTTCTTTTAATAAGTAGTTCTATCTCACCCCACAAGTTCTACTTTGCTTTTTTTTTTTTTTTTTTTTTTTTTTTTTTTTTTTTTTTTTTCCAATTCTGTCCCCCCACCTCACTGGGAAGGGAAGGAGGATGAGGAAATGACTGTGTGGTGCTCAGCCACCTGCTGGGTTGGGTTAAACCACAATGCTTCTCTACTTTCCTCTTAATTTCTGGTTGATAAGATAAAAATAAAAAAAATAATAATAATAATAAAAGGAAACCTATAAATAAATATATTGCAGACCCTGTAGAAGTATAAATCAACAAACAGAAAACCCTGCTTCCCTTAGGTAGTGCAAGAACGTGTCTTCCTCCTTCCCAGTGAAAAAAGTGCTTTGTCTGTGTTGTTTGCATTAGCCTCACAGACATGTAAGGGGTCAGATCAGAAATCTTACAGCCAGGACAGTTCTTGACAAATAGAGAAGATCCCACCTTTGTTTTATATTGATATAAAGGAAACTGAGAATTTCTAAGCAGCGTCCTCTGTCTTATTCTGTTGCATTTGTTGTTTCTGAAAGTGCAGTTTGTAGCAATGAAATTGTCAGAAGTTTGTTATTCTGGAATGAATTTGTATGACCATGATTTTTATCAAGGCATACCATTCATTTTTTGTAGGAAAAAGATTCTTTTGAAAGCAAATCTTGGTGTTTTCACTAGCGAGGAGTACTTTTCATGTTTGATTTTGCTTTTCTTCATATGATTTTTATTATTGTGTTAGTTTGCAGATGCTGGAATATATTTCTGCATGGAAGCAGTAAAAATGCTGCATTATTTCATCTGTGTCATAGAGTATTATCTCAAGCAGGTTTGGATGTGTTATGCAGGTGGCTGGGATGGGGAGCTGGGAATAAAAAAAATGTCAGCAGCAGCCCCAGTGTGACATAGAGGAACCAGAAAGGTTTAAATGTGTGTTACAGTACTGCTGACGCTTCTGTGGGCACCATGGTGCCAAGAGAGGAGTTCCAAGTACGCCATGTGTCCTAGCCAAAATACGCCTTCATTCACTTTCTTGCATGTCAGTCAAAAGTGATTCCCCTGCCACAGGCAGACACAACAATGTAAGTGACAAGGCCATGAGCTAGGGACAGCTGGGGGCTGTCCTTTTTCTAGCTGTAGATTTGTAGTTCAAGAGAGAAACCACATCACAGGCATTGTTCCCCTCTAACGCTTCTAGCTCAGTTTCCACCTTGTGCTTAGTTTGAGGCTTGCCACATCTTCTCTAGGTGCAGAGGCAGGGAGGCGGGGATGGATGCTGCTGAGCACTCCATAAGTTTGTCTGACTGTGGGCTTCTACAATCACAATTGCATTTCAGTCATTTCTTCCACTTAGTTGACTTGGAAAGGTGGGTGCTCGTGTGGATCTTCCTTATTATCATGGCGGTGAAAGTCCAGGGTCATAAATGAAAAGAACAGATTGCATTTTGAAACTGAGTGTTCACTAAAACTAGCTGTCAACATTTGACAGCACTATGTGTTGCCATTTTTCTAACTGTAAGCAGTGGGGGAAAAAAGGAAAGCAACGCAAACTGTTCTGTTGTTTTGCTGTATATGAACTTGTCTCATTAATACCATGGCATAATCCTTCAAATGTGCATCTTGTTCATCATCTTCACAGAAAGGCAGTGTAAGTCAGTTCAAGGCAACATGACCACAGCCTTGCCTGCACCAATTAAACACAATTGTGTTGGAAGGCAATTTGCATTGTGCAGACTCCCTTTGGGTATGCTCATGGTGTATTTTGAAAGTACCTTGCTTTATGTAAAATGTCACTTCTGTGAGGAATGCCAAAGGCATGGCTGTGAAGCTCTTCTTTGAGCTACGCTGTTCCCATCCCTCCAGAGCTGCAGTGAACTGCCTGAATGTCATCTTGCACTGTGGCATTATCCTAAGAGCTGCATCTGCTCAAGCCAGGTCAATACATGTTTAACCTGAGCTACACCTAGCAGTCCTTACTAAAATACATTTGTGCTCTGGAGTTGGCCTCCATTGAGCCTGGCCTATTAAAACCAGTTCATTTGTAAGCAAATCTTGAACGGAGTTAAACAAACAAACAAACAAAACAGAGTTAAATTGGTAAAATCATTTTTAACTTGAATTAGAACATCCCTGCAGGCTCCATAATTTTATTGAGAGGTGGAATGCTTTACCTAATTACGTTAGTTTGTACAAATGCCTTTTGTGGACCTGCTCAGGCTACTGGACTAAACCCAGTATAAAAGGCAGTATAGAAGTTTTTACCATTGAAAACTGAGTAGGGAGTGTTCCCACGGTGCAGGAATCCTTTGAGGCAGGGTGCTTTAGTAGTGTAATTCACGGCTTGTCTACAGGGGGAATGTAAGAAAGTTTAGCTACCTTTTAAATAAGATTAATTAAACCTCATTAAAACTCGGTATGGATACTAATTCTGAGAATTAAAGGACTAGGAAGAGTGGCAAGATAGATGAATGACACTTTAATTCTACATCAGAGGCCAGCACACAATTTATCTAAGAGGTTCATAGTGAATATTGCTTCATTTTCCTGAGTGCCTCCAGGTAGACAAACCACCGGGGAATCACAGCAGCTGGTTCCCAGAAGCATCAGTCACTTCCCAGCCCTCACAGGCATTGACTTGTGAGCCCAGTGCCACCAGACCTTGCGTGGCACCTGCCAGCAGTGGTGACACTTAGTGCTGGGGGAAGGAGGACAGCGGGATCTCCATGCACATGGTGTTTTCAGGCAGGTCGCAAGGCCAACTGATGCTTTGGGCAAGGCATCTGTGAGCAGCATTTCTTGTTTTGATTCAGCTGGCGCTGCTCACAGAGAGGGCTGCTGGAAGCTCATCCTTGCAGGAAGCTTTTTCTCTGGCCTCAGTTTTCCTCTCCCATCTTCAATCAAGATGTTAAACTGGACCAGGCCCCAGGAGCAGCCTGTTGCTGTGTGCCAGGACACAACAGCAAGGCACATTAGGTGGTTGTGAATGATGAACATCTCTTGATAATGTCCAAAATGCTGTCCTCCCAGAGGCAGCAGCAAGTTAAAGGAAGGCAGTAGAAAGTTGTGGATGCCCCATCCCTGGAGACATTCAAGGCCAGGCTGGATGTGGCTCTGTGCAAGCTGGTCTGGTGGGTTGGCGACCCTGCGCATAGCAGCGGGGTTGAAGCTAGATGATCACTGTTGTCCTTTTCAACCCAGGCCATTCTATGATACACATGATTCTATGAAATTCAGGCACAGTGAAATGGGCAGCCAGGTGGTTTGGGGGCAGACGGCATGGCCAGCACTCCCAGTTTGAGAGATGGCTTTTCCCCGATGGCAGTGTGGGAGCAGTTTGCCTACACCAGTGCAAATGGCAGTGTGGTGGAGAAGTCCCACATATGTAATTAAAGAGTGAAAAAAATAATTTCCTGTGTGAACTGTTTGGAAGCAGTTCTGACAGCTGCTTGCTTTCCTTCAGGAATGATTTCTCCTGGGGTTTTGTTGTTTGCCTGTTTCTTCAACTATGCTATAGGATTTTATTGTTATGCGAAGCTATAATTTTCCATTTAAACCGGCAGGGTGCTTAAAACAAATTGCACAGATTTTCCTCGCCTCTGACATCTCCCTGGAAGATGCTTTGGAAAAGCAAAGAGTTGTGAAAGATATGGAAGCTTCTGCTCTGAAATGCTACCCAAGCCTATCCCTGGGCCTACTGTTGCCCCTTCTGTGGCAACTAGAGCCAGAAGTCCATGGGAGAGTATGTTGCAGGCTGGTGGTGTGAAGGCTTGCACAGGAGGTAGTTGCTTTGTGGTGTATTCTAAAATAAAGGGCTGTCCATCTCAATCTACAGTAGGTGGAGGAGTGGCTGAGTATCTTAGAGTCATCCTCTCTCTCATGGCAAGTGCGGAGTGTGAAATGTCTTCCGTCAGGAGTTTCGCAGCCTTACCCTGAGCTCTGTTGTGGCTGCAGAAGTAACAACTGCATGGCACAGTGATATGCGTACTGTGAAATTCATTAACTTGCCACTACCCAGTAATTACAAGCAATTAAAAGGCAAACAGTTAATCATGTGCCTGTGCAGGCTTTGGATTATGCTCTTTGATTGAAATCTCTCTGTTGCCAGCCATCTGTTGTTGCCAGTGAGCTGCCTACTCCTTGCTGCAAATCTTCCAGGGGTGCAGGGTAGGGTGGTCCTGCCTGGGGTCAGGCAGTGGGTCACTGTGGAGTGGCCCTGATACCTAGCAGCCTTGCTGTGGCTGAGTGAGCTGACTGGCCTTCGCAGTGCAGTTTTGCTGAGACTTGACCTTTTGTCGGAAACAGTATGGGAACTGTGGTGAGAAGAGGCATGGGGGGGGGGGAAGGGGGGGGGGCTGCCTTGCCCGTCTTTCCCTCCAGCAGTGCTGCTTTTTAGTGTTTGCTAATCCAAGTGCAATTTTGGAAAATGCAAGCACACTGGAATTGAAAAGATACTGGCAAAAGAGTCATAGCTTAGCCTGGCTGAAGTCTGTCAAGAAGATATTCTGCAAAACACAGCTGTTGCACTTGGAGTAGCTCTCACGTAACACCAGTTTACTTTCTGTTTCTTGTGAATCTAAGAGCTGTCAGCTTCTTCTGCTAAGGTGCATCTCCAAGCTTCTCGCCAGTATGGATAGATGGAGCCTTCCTGTGAAGGACACTGAATAAACACAATAGAAATATGCTCTCTGCAATAAAGATTTTGCAGCCTGATAGGAGACAGGGAAATATATGGATGGGCAGATGGATAGCGTAACAAAACAAGGAGTCAAACTTACTAGTACTGATCTATGGCAAATAATTTCTTGTCCATAGTGATCCAGATGTCCTCTAGAGAGGGCAATGAGGTCTTTGTCCTCTATAGGCTGTAGGTCGCCTTTTGAGTTCCAAGAATGAAGATAAATCTCTCATTCCTCCTGTATCACTCATGAGCCTTTCTTGTGGTTTCACTGTTCAGCTACAAAGAACAAAGGCTTTGAAGAAAGGGTATTTCCACTATTTCTCATAGTGTCTGAATCACACAAGGCTGGGTATTTAGGCAGCAAGAAACTAATGCAGCTTGACTAAAGCCCCTGTTTTCCAGAGAAGAAACTGAGCAGCAGTGTGGTCTGAAAAGTTGTATAGTATGATTATGTATTTTTCAGAACTGCTAACATTTAAAACAGCAGCAAGTTGAAGGATTGTTCTAGCAGGCAGCTGTGAGCTGTTATGCAGATTAACTTCAAGCATCAGACTGCTTTGAAGACAAATGGCTTTCGTTTAAGTAGCAGGGTTGTATCTTCAAGAGGTACATCAGAGGTTCAGTTGACGTCAACCACACGTTTTTTTCCTCCATGTTAATCTATCGCAGTTGTTGCGAGAGCTGCTGTGTCACTGATGTGCCACAGTGTGATGTCTTTAGTGTGACAGGTAGCTAGGATGAAGAAAGGGTGGGCAGCCTGCCTGACTGCTTAGGATAGGGCTTCTGGAAGATGCTGCCTCCTGGTTCACAGGGATGAGTTGGTGGGCATGGAAATTGTCACCATCAGAAATAGCAAAAATGGAAAAAAAAAACCTTCAGAAGGCACAGCTGACATGTTTTCCATTAATTCCTTTCTTGAGTCCCCTGCAGAGGTTGAAGTGGCAGGGAGGATGCTGAGGGATGAATACTTATTAATGATTTAAGAGAGGAGAGTGGCTGTGAAAGACAGCATCGGAAATCCTCACAGGTAGGTAACAGCAGTCAAGTTAGTGTTTGCAGAGCTGCAAAAGCATTTCTTCGATGTCTTTTCAAACGAGGCCGGATGCACTGAGGGAGGGCTCTACCATCCTTTTGTGTTCAAGTCCCCACCTGAAAATAAATACATGATGGATTTTCTTATAATAAATATTTAGTGAGAAGAAACTTGGAGACAAGACTCTGTAAAAGACTTGAATGCTCAGAGTTAAAAGTTGTCAATTTCCCAGCAAGGTGAGGTGAGCTTAATGTGTACAGATCAGAGAGAACTTCAGGAGGGAACCTGAGAAAAATGAGAGGTTTCACTCCCTTGGCCATTAAATGTCACATCTCATTATTTGGTGACGCACAGAGTGATCTTTGTGTGGGGCTGCACTTGCTCTTCTGTGCACGCCTGTGTTTGCCTCTGAGTCTAATGTGGCAGTGCCACAGCATCTGGAAATGCAGACAAACTAGCTCCAGCTCAAGTTTATTCCATAAATAGCTCTTCAGAGACACTCACTTATGCATAGATTCATTTGATGTGTTGTCAAAGTCACATTAATTAGCTTATTTGACTGGAGTGATTGCAGTTTTTATCACTGCCCAGAGGAGACACTTAGCTGGGAATCAGGCAACCTCCAGCCCTAAAACTAAGAAAGTCGAAATGCATAGCATTATTTTTGCTGAATCTTTTTTAGCAGACTGGCCGCTCAGCTTCTGCAGGATGCTAACCAAAGTCTCAAAGTAACTTCCTTACTTCTAATCATTTTGTATCACTTACTTATCTTCAGTCTTCATCTTCTGCTTTGTTTGTTGTTTTTTTTTTTTTTTTTTTTGCAATCTCATATAGCATTTTCAAGAAAAGTAGTATATTATATTCCTGTGGGTCAGAGGAAGACTGGCCTCTTCTCAGTGTTTGATCCTTTCTGGAAAGAAAAATGCCATTGCTGTCTTTGTACAGATGAACCATTGGAAAAACTCTGAGTTGCCTAACGCAAACCATGTCTGCTGTTTTGTCTTCCTTATCTTTTGTCTGTGTCTGAGTGCCACCACTGAAAGGAAGAGAGAGACAGCACTGCTTCTCACGCTGACAGTGACAGAACTTGGCACTTGCTGGAGATTAAAGTGAATATGACAAGATCTTTATTTCTGAGGCAGTCAGAGGGATCTGAAGTGCTGACTTCTGTCAATGCCGCATTGGCAAGCTGTTCTGCCTCTCCCTCTGCGAGCACTGTTGCTATGAGAAAAGCAAGAGGCAGAGATAAGACCAGATGTGTTTAACCCTTGAAATATTCGAGGATTTACCAGTGTAGTAGTGACTTAAGCTAGGGCAACGTGAGAAAGAAATGACTTGAGGCGGTACTGCCAGGGGATCGTAGGCATACAACCATCACTTGTGTGGCTGCATCATTCCAATACGTAAAAAATCTACTGCTGTTCAGAAATGGACATGTCATATGTAGAGCTTGGCCTTTAGTAGCTGTAAAACAATATGAAACCATGAACATAATGGGGACTGTTCTGATTCTGAATGTTTGATGAACAAGACCAATTTTTCACATTCCCTCCAGGCACCAGGTATACCTAGTTGTGAAAACATACTGCTGAAAGCAAATTATCCTGCATTAGTCATGAATTATTGGCCTCCTCCCCAGGGGTGAGGGCTGTATCAGAGAGGGGAAGCAGTTTTTTTAAAACTTGTTCTTGTCTGCAGAAGTGGGCTGTCTGTTTTTCCCAGGACAGCAGCGTTTGGGCTGCTGCAGTGAAACTCCCTTGGAAAGGGGCATGGATAATTCAGGTGGATCAGGTTCAGCATTATCAACACAGATTCAAAGCAGAATGTAGTCTCTGCTTGAAGCAGTTTTGATCCTTTTTTGAGTCTGTTTCCTAAGGGCTAAAAATGTTTAATTTGTCTGCTTGGCATGCAAGTGGCATAAATCATTGGGGGAACCCAGGAGGAAGTAACTGGAATTTTTGGTCCAGGCTGGAAAATGCAGATGAGTGGGCTAGAGACAGGACCTGATTGTTTAAACTGTCAATTCTCAACCTGTCTCTGCACCTAGTTAGTCTGATTCAGGGTGTTCCTTTTATCCAGAAGACTTCGAAGGACGCGTACTGATCACATAGTCCCTCTAAGTGAGCTCACAGAGTTTGATTCAGTTCTTTCTGGGAGCTCTCAAGTGTAAAGTCCTCCAGAAATACTGAGCCTCTGTATTGATGGGAAAATGTTAGGATTTAATCAACATAGAAAAGTTATCACTCTTTCTATCTCATATCTGTCATCAGTTTGCACCCCTTGGTGGTTGAGTCAGTCTGCCAGCTGATGTCACCCAGCATACTTTCACTAACTGTGACTAATATTCAGATTTGGGCTGAATAATTGTTGCCAATAGCCCAATCTTCTTTTGTAGGACAGCAGAAGAGTTCAGCATTGCACTCATGCAAGAGGAAGGATGCAGCTACACAAGAAAAGTGTTTTGCAAAAGTGCTGAAGAAAGCCATTCTCACCCCTGTTCAGAGGATTCACTAGTTAATCTGTTTTTTCCTTTATTTTTAGAAACTAGTCTTATCAATTATTCACCATCTCCATTTCAGTGGTTAAATAGTTTCTAGCATGTATTCTTTTTTCTTACGGTCTTCTGCAAATTGCCATACGCTGGGTTTTTACATCACTGCTTTCTAGAAGCATCAGTATTTCCTACAAGAAAGCCCTTCATGTACACACTATTTCCTTTTTTTGTTCTTCCATGCACTTCACACGCTGTCACTGTTAGTGACAAAACGTTGAAGTTAGTGAACTTTTGGTCTGACACTGAGCATTGAATTCTATGTACTGCATTGCCCTTGATTGTCAAGATTGGGAAAGCTGAGAAGAATCAGTTATCACATGTGATATTGCAGGAGTTTACTCACGAATTTGCCTTTGTTCTATGTGTCAGTGAAGGCATATGCTGTTCCATGAATACGATTCCATTTGTGTAGTACAAGGGAATCCTTTCTGTGGGGGTGACTCTCTGGGCACAAGGTGGGAATCAAGGTCACAGTGTATGTAGCTTAAGGCATCCTGATTCTGATGGGAGCCCCAGGCAGTTGTAAGATCAAGGTCAGTGAGTTTTTCAGTAGAGTGTTGTGCAAGTTAGCTGATGGAGGAGCTGCGAGGAGGAGGCTCGTGGTGCTCCACTTTGCAGTAAGAGCAGCTGTGCACAGGAGGACAGTCCAGTGGCCCACAGTCCCCACACCCCACTTGCAGTGATTTCGTGCCTGCCCTGAGTCAAGGTTGCTGCTGTGTTGCTTCAAATTTGAGAAGGCTCCATGGCTCCATGAAAGCATGGTGAGAAGCAGTTATGGCCTGTGAGGGTGCTTTTTCACTCATCTCTTAGAAGCAAGGCTCCTGCTACTTCACTGACTGAAATAAAAGGCAGATCTTGCTGTCATGTGGTCACCAGGGTGTATGCTGTAGTCTGTTCACTCACTTCTCCACAAGCAGGACTGGCTGAGTAACGCATGTTTTCACTGTAGACATTGTTCTGTGTCTGTCTTGTGGTATGACTTGTGACTTTTAATTGCAGTTTTCCCTGGGAGTATCTGGCCGACTATTACTACCCAGTGTTTGTCAGATTATTGCGTTGCATGCGTGTCAGTCATACTGATCTGGTCTTTCACCAGTGAAAGAGAGAAATGCATTTCTTAATGCATTTTTCTTTCCTTCAAAGAATCTGCTAGGCTTTAGCAGAAAAGAGCTATGTTTCTTAGCCATTTTCCTGTGTGGTTGAGACAGGGCGGTTTATGAGGCCAGGACCTCATTTTGTATTTGGGCCTGACCCTGTGAGTACCTCCTGCTGCCTGTTTCATTTCATGCAGGACAAGGGCAGGATTGTTTTTTGTTGGTAGGGACTAGTGGATAAGGATGCCCCAGCAGATCCAGGCTGGGGATGCCCCAGCAGCCTAACTCTCAGGGAAAGTTTTCTAACCATAAGCTGAGCCACATACAACTCTTGCTACAGCTTCCTGCCCCAGGGACTTCACTCCTGTGGGACATCAAAACACCAAGAATAATGATTGCTATGATTACTTAACCCAGAAGTCTGGTTTTCGCTTTTTTGTTTCTCAAGTCCAGAAGTCAGTAAACTAGGATCTGGCTTGTGGCTGTTCCTGCTTGGTGTCCCCTGTGGTAGTGCTGCTGCCCAGCAGTTTAATTACAAGGCAATCTCCCACACCACTGTTTATTCATGTAAACATGCTGATCAGCTGAAACATTAAAGCTGAACTTCAGAGTACTATAATCATGTAATCAACAACCAGTGTACACTTGAGCATATCTACATTTGCATGCTGGGCTGAGGTAGTCAGCCCATTAGGTCAGCATTATGTCTAATTGTTAGAGTACACTTAGACACTGGAGATATATTTTCTTGTATAATTTATTAGGTAAATGGACCTATAATACTCTGTGCTAAAGAGAGAAATGAAAAGCAACTGACTGAGACCTCCATTTCTAGGTGTTTCTAGTGGTAGAAATTGGTTAGTCAGAACTGGAAACTGTAAAGGACCTGTCACCTTTCATAAGTTCTGAGCAAAACTCTTCAGTTTCTGTTGGTTACTTAGAAGTGGTTTGGTGTTAATGGTTGGTTGTGCATATTTTCACACACAGATGAGTGAGGAGTTACATGGGCCAAGTTGCAGTAGTCCAGTACTGAAGCAGCCTGCAGTCAAGATGAGTACAGAGGGCTCTGCAGAGAAGCCCAGCAGATGGTGGGGAGCTCGTGCAGGGTTTGAAAAAGGAGCTAAGGATGAATGTGAGGTATTAGGAGAGAGTGGGGGCAATGAGATGAAGCTAAGGGTTGAATTGAGAGGAGCTGGGTATGAGGGAGTGATGGCTGTGTAGAAATCCAGCTAAGATACCAAAGAAGAATGACATGAGCCAAGCATCAACAGAAAACATCCAGGAGAATCTGGAGGCAAAGAGTAGCCAGCAGGTAGCTTTGTTCCTACCCTCTTGGCATGCATGAGACATTCTTTTCAGGTGTGCCAGATAAGCAAGAGGACATGACAGCTTTTGCTGTAGCATTTTTGTCTCCAATTATTTTAATTTATGTGTTCAGTTCTCTGATCTGGTACCTTGCCTGTCATCAAGAGGATGATGCACTGCAGGATTTTTAGGATAAGCATTTCTGAGCTAACATAACCCACCAACCCCTAAGATTTCAAGAAAGTTGGATGAAGTGGTAAATAGATCATATTTTTTCTTGTGGTTGCTCTGCCCAGTAGAAGTGCTTGAGAGGAAAATTTCATCTTTGTTCTGCTTGATCCTGTGCTAGCAAGGATGTGTGAGCAGGCTACAATTCATGGAGCAACAGTGCAGAAATTCCCCAGTGTGCTCTGTGGCATCTGGTCCTAAGGGGCTGTATGTTGTTATCAGTCTTCTTATCAACAGTAGAGATTTGTTACTACTTTCTGCCAATAAACAGTACAGATTTTGGCATCACTTTGAACCTTAATATCTGTGAAAAGGAGACATGCAGCTTTGCATCCAATTGTTGAGGTGAGAAGTGAGAAACAAAAAACACAAAAACAGTTCTCTTTCTGAAGCATGTCAGGTTTCACAAACCAGCTCTTTTCCATAAGAAGTCCTGCATCTACTTACAGGAATATGGGAAGCCTAAAACTGTGCTCTTGTTTAGCCAGGCTCTCTAATGAGACCTACCAACCTGTCAGCAGCGCTCGTTTGGAAGTGCTGGTTCTATCAGGGTGTATTTTAGTTGTCATTATTACCAAAAATGAAAGGATCTGAGTTGCTGTGACAAACAAAAAGAAAGAGAAGGAGCATCAGGGGGGCTGACCCAGGATACAGGGGCAGAGGCTGCAGGCATGCTCGCATCCTCTCAGAGAATTCAGCAGAGGGTTGATCTGCCTTGTGCCATTGTCACTGCTGGCTGCCTGCAAAGAAAAATGCAAGATGTTAGAATGGGTGTCATAGGATATAGAAATATAGAATTGTGTTGTTATTTCATTGACAGAAATAAAAAAAAAAAGGAGGGACATTTGATTTCTGTCTTTCTTTCATTTTGTTCTTTTTTGTCAGAAAAATTGTGACAAGCAGAGAATATTTTTCTGACATCTTTGCAAGTTTTATAACCTACACTTAGGTAAAACATTTATAATGGATTAATAATATTTTGTGTTAATATGTGTGTTTGTTAAAAAACCTCCAGAGCAATCTGTCCTTGTTTTACAGTTTGCTTAAGGTCAAATCCATAAACGCTAACCATAGGCAAGTTTGAAGAGGCTCTTCAAGCCCTTAAATGCATGCCTGGACTCGGGCCCACTTTAGGATCTCTTTTATGCTTCAAGCAGTCCTGTGTACTTAAAAAGGAGGCTGAGTTTACTATATTAGTTTACTAAACCCCACATCATTCTTCCGATCATTTATTAGCAGTGCCAAGGCAAGTTTATCACCTATTTGTTCCCCTGTGCTTTCATATGAAGTCCTTGTGTCCTTTAAAAAGACAGTGGGAGTTGTGGTGAGCTTGCTGCACTGGCAGCAATGCAAACCTGAGTAGCTCAGTGCCTCTGTCCCCACTGGGATGACATAGTCACTGCTGGTAACTGCAGGCTCATGGATGGGGCAAGCTCCAGCAGAGAGAGCAGGAACTTCCTAAAAGAGCTACCAGTGGTCTTCTGTGAATATGGCCCTTCTGGGAGTACTTATGGTATATTTTTATATATCAGAAATAGGAGTGCATAAGGTCCCTTTAATGCTTTCAAACTGCTGTATGTCATTCTCTGTTTCTAGATGTTTTAATTATATGTTCATGAAGTCAGGGATTTGGATACAGTATTATATGCAGAAATACATGTCTCCTGGATGCTGAGCGCAAACTTTACCGTTTGTGATGGTTTTCACACATTCAAGACTCCAGTCCTCATTATCCATGCCTTGGGAGTAGGGCAGACTTGTCAAAATGGTACACTGCAATCCTTCCACAGGTAATGAGGTAATAGATACATCTAGTGCTTTCGGAGAAGCATGAAACTCTACTGCTAAAATGAAATTGAGTTCATGAAAGGGCAGAGTTATCTTCTAAAGTAAGTTTTTGCATGACTGCAGAGCAGATACTGCATTAAAGATTAAGGCTAGAGCCTCTGTTTTACTGATAATGTTCCAAGTTCTCATTTTTTTCTCCAAATTATGATACAGTTTCCTGCAAGCTAAGCAGCCATCCTGCTAGATCTGACTGCTGCTTTATTGCTACTTAGTGGCTTGTCAGTCTACTAAGACATGAAGCAGTACCTATAAGAAGAACCGTGAGTTTCCAGTATAACAGGAAAATGCTTATTGGCGACTTGGAAGTCCTGCCATCTTAGAAACTGTTGTGAAATGGATCACAGTCACAAGCTGGCTTTAATTTAAAGCTGATTTTGTCCTTATCAGCACAAATGCCTACACATTTGGCAGAGAACCTATAATGGTATTTACAAATTTTCCTGTAGAGGTAGGTATCTATGTAGATAGCTGTATAGGTATTTATATATGTATATATAGATATCTGTATAGATATATTAATGTGTAGATATGTGAAGCATTTATAAACATACTTTGCTCCATTCTAAAACCTCCACCAGAAGTTAAACGGAGGTCTGGGGGAATAAGTTTCTCTCAGTAACATATCGAAAGAAATATGAGAGAAACATCATTTTAAAATGTTCCTTACATGCTCAGTTTGTGGTGTGAAGTCCGCTGTGTGTTTTCTCATTGAAGCTGCAGACTGCTTCTGAACTATGATTTGGGGGAGCTGCCTTCAGGAAGGCTGTCCTGGTCTGATGGTTGGTGACTCTGCACATAGCAGGAGGGTTGAAACCTGATGATGATTGTGGTCCTTTTCAACCCAGGCCATTCTATGATTCTATGAATAGCTACCATGGAAACCAAAAATTCAGGCGTGTGAAACTGATAGGAAATCTGGCAGCATTAAGATGCCACTGAGCAAGGTTGCTTTTATCACTCACACAGTATATCAGTTCTGCCAGTGTTCAGGGTTGTGTTGTGGGCAGCGTGGTGCTAGCAAATTACTGGGTTTCATTCTCCACAGCTGGTGTTTTAGCTGCCCTCTTTCACCAAAAATACCTAAGTGGCAGAAAAGTGCGTAAGGCCTCAAATTCTGGCTACGGACAATGTTAAATAACACTTGTCTTTGCTACCAATTTTATGTTTCACATTTAGGACACTGGTTCCTGAGGTAACTGAAGCAGGTACCGGAAGTGGGTGGCCTACTTGATCTTTGTCAGCAGGTTGTGAATGAGATGGGGTCATGAATACTAAGGTGTAAGGCAGTTACCTTTATGAGGACTGGAAAGATCTTGAGTAAATCCCACCAAGACAGGAGATGGAACAGATCTCAGTATCAAAAAAAGTAGCCATCCTCCTCCTATTTGAAACCTTTTCTGTGGTGCAGACCTCAGTAACTTAGAAATAATACATGCATCTTCACTAAGTGTTCTGAATTATTCCCGTGTTATTTTTGTCTAGCTTTAATTGGTTAGGTAGTTATGAGTTTATTCTGCAGGTTTTTTTGGTGTTTGCAAGCTTTCGGTTTCACAGCATATGTGCTTGTAGTCATATTTGTATTTGCGAATCTCTGTAAGTTTACAGGACATAGCACATCACCAAAGATTGTTACTCATTATCAAAAGCCCAGTGAATTGGAAAGGAGATTCTGTGTACCCTCTGCTGGATTTTATTTGTTTTTCATTCATAAATTTTGGTCAGTGAGTGCCAGCTGGCATTCAGGATGTGCAGCAGCCAAGGGGTGAAGCAAACATTCATAAACACATTGCAGGCTGATGCACATTTGTGGATACTGTTTGGTGAGTCATTCTGAGCAGCTAATACATCCAGAACATCAGGATCCTGTCATGTGCTGAAGGAGGTGTTGCAGTTTTTCCCATTTGTTCTGCATCTGGCTCTCAAGGAGGCTTTTATCCCAACGTGTTGTTTCTTGTTTATTTGATAATATTCTGGAATCCAAGTAAATTCAAGAAGATTTCTGTTGGGTATGACATTTAGGATCTGAACAAAATTAGTCACGTGTACAACATAGGTGAGTACACTTTAGGTAGGATGAGACATCCTACACTTGAGTAAATAGAGCTGTGCTCTGCACAGGAGCGGACACGCTAAGTGGAAGCGAGAGTGCAGATGTACAGAGCTTAGCCTTATGAGCCCATTTGTGAGCGGAATTGCAGAGTTAAGATCTAAGGGCAATGGGTTTTGTCTTTAGAGGATTGTTGCAGTTGCTACTTTTAATGTGAATTTTGCCTGGATTTATGGATTTTTGCCTCTCTTGCCCTAGCAAGTAAAAGGAAGGAGGGAAGAGGCAGATATAAACCCCTTCACTATAGGTGTGGGTTTTGTTTTTTTTTTTTTTTGTTTTTTTTTTTTTTTACAATACCGTGGAAGAAATACTTTTGAGAGTCGGTTTCATCTTTTCCTTGACCCTGTTGCATTACTTACATGGCAGTGCCACCGTGTGGTACCAGCTGCAGGTGTACTGTTTGGTCGTTAGTGCTCATCTTTCATTCAGGAAGTCAGCAGAGGATTGCAAATGACAGGAACTCTGGGGCTGGTCTAACCGATCTTCACAGACCTCATCCTCCATCATCCCAGAGTGCCCTCGTACCACCCAGGCCGCTTCTAAAAGCCTGCATTGTCAACTCCTCAAAATAGCTGCTGCCTCCTTCTGAGCATCTGTGCCGTGCTACATGGTCTCTTGACTTTACAGTCAGATGAAGCAGCAGTAGAAGAATAGCATCACCTTACAGTTTGCATTTGCTGTGTAATTTACTGAACGTGCTTGCTGCCTCTCTGCTTGCTGTGGTGAGCAAGGAAAGTTTGTGGTTGGAGGAGACGGCGCTCATCATGTTGGTGTTTCTCTTTCAGGGGGTTCACGAGTCAAAAGGTGTGACTGAAGATTATTTGAAACTGGAATCTCTGATCCAGAAAGTGGTTTCACCTTATTTGGGCACCTATGGTCTGTATTCCAGTGACGGACCCTTCACACACTCTTCCTGTATCCTGGGTGAGTATCACTGCACCTTGATTTGACATGGCTCAGAGAGCATCCCCAAAAGCTTAGTCCACACAGGACTTTTTGGCCTGCATGTGAGGAGGCAGAGTCCAGAGAAGGGCAATGAAGCTGGTGAGGGAAGTGAAGCACAAGTCTTTTGAGGAGTGGCTGAGGGAGCTGGGATTTTTCCGTCTGGGGAAGAGGAGTCTTGGGAGGACCATTCTTCCCCCTACAGCTACCTGAAAGTTGTGGCACGGGTAGGTTGGCTTCTTTTCCAAGGTAACAGCGATAGGATTAGAGGGAATGGCATCAAGGTTCGCCAGGGGAGATTCAGGCTGGACGTCAGGAAATACTGCTTCTCCAAAAGAGTGGCCAGGTGCTGGAGTGGGCGGACCAGGGATGAATCACCGACTCTGCAGGTTCAAGAAAGTGTAGATGTGGTACCAGCGAACATAGTTTAGTGGGCAGTGCTGGTGGTAGGTGGACAGTGGGACTGCATGATCTTGGAGGTCTTTTCCAACCTTGGTGATTCTATGGTTCTATGAGACTGAGCAGTATGACCACGCTATTTTTCTGAGGTCGTGCAAAATGCAAAGTCACGATGATTTGGCAGTGGCAGAAGATGGAACCAGCACTCACTGCTTTAGTGCTTTGAATCTGGAATGTGTTCTGCTTTTCCATTCACTCTGAGGGAATGAGTTTTGACACAGGATGCCTTATGGACAGAGAGAGGAAGACATAAGAAGCAATTTTGAGATTGCTGAGTATTGTGTGTTCACTAGTGTGCAAAGATTTTACAAGGTTATTTAAGGCAGGAAAAAGTGAGAATTTGTCTTAAAAAAGACTAAATGACGAGCTTTCAAATATGTAAAAGGTTTCTGCGGAGTGGAAGATAAGATTAGCACACATACCAAGAGAAACTCAGATTACACGGGAGGGAAGGTCTCTAACATTGCATTGGTTATGTGCTGGAGTAAATTGTTGGCATAGGCTGTTGAATGTTCACTGCTAGAGGTGCTATTTATGCATTGCACCTATAAAAACCAGGGTGGTTGAAAATGTCCTGCCTGATGGCAGAGTCCCTTCCAACTTACTGTCTAGGGTTCCGTGCGCTCTGTTATGCGAAGGCAAGATTAGGCCAAGAGGAAAGTCTTTGGAAAATCCCTCTGAGTGATGTAATCTGTTGAAATTGCAAAGGGGGTGTTACAGTGTTACTTACATTGTAAGGCATCGAGGAAGTGTGGTATAGCCCAAATACTTTTATGTAAGTATTGTGATGGCCTACTTGAATAGAGAAAATCGAGGAGTAAATAAGTTAAATTGCGTGGATTCTGTACAGTCCATTTTGTCTGGTTGCTGATCTTCCTCTGGAAGCTGAGTGGAAAAATGCTTGTGCTGCAGTATGCACTGAAGAAACAAATATGTGATATTGTAAATTGCGGTCTTAATTACAGAAACTTCTTTAATTTGTGTGATTGGCTTTTGTGTACAGGTAAGCACGAAAGTGTAATTGTCGAAGAGAAAGGCTTTGTTAATGGAAATTGCAAAGCTTGGAGCTGAGCATATTCTAAGCATCCTAACTTCAAGCACTTTTTTTTATTATTATTTTCAGTGGCTGTAGTTGACATCCAGACTATAATCCAATTCCCTCCTCCAGCTGTGCCCTTTTCATGAGGATGGGAAGTGTGAGTGGCAGGGAGAAAGCTTCAGAAGTGCGACCCAATCGATACACCACGTTTTTATCTTTATTTTGTGCACAAGTGAGGCAGAGCAATGAAATAGGCCAAACATTTGCATGATGATGATTTTATCTAGCTGCAGAGATCATTCCTGCCCTGAAGCACCGGTGGAGGATCTCCGTGCTCACTTGCTGCCACCTGCCGTTCATTCTTTGCAAAGCACGCACTGGGTTAACAGTGGCGTCCTGAAAACTTCTGCTGGGCTGAGTGCAGCTCTGTTTCCCAGTAAGGTGCTGTGGGCACTGCCCTCCAGTGACCTTTTGCAAAGGCTGTTGGTGTTCTCTCGTGGTGTGGTCTCCAAACAATGCCTTGAATCAAAGTTTTTTCCAAAATAATTTAGTGAAACTGTGTATCTTCATCCTTTATGCTCCAAATATGAAGAGATTTTTCCAGGGTGGGTGTCTGGTTCCCTGCTTTCTGATGTGGGTTGATTGCACTGCCTCTGCAGTGCCCTTTTGGTTTGGATTGAAGAGATGAGGTTCTGAAAGCGCAAAAGGAGGTGAAGTTAAATAGAAATCGGTGCCACCGATCTTCAAAGTCAGCTTTCAAAGACTTGAAATTAGTGATGATCTTAATAGGCAGAACAAGAACAGAATTTGGCTTTCTGGCACAGCTTGAAGAAAATATTTGCAAGTGTACATCAAGCCTTCTGCAATATGTACTGTTTTACTCCAGCAGTTGAAATTGAATGACCGTAAGGGAATTTCAACTATTTTTTAATTAGATTTGAGGCATTCGGTATGATGAAGAAAGCTAGGAATCTGAATCCTATGGAGCTATAAAACCAGCCAAATATATTATTGTTAAGAAGTTCCCGTCACACCAGAAAAGTTTCTCAGTATGTGGGCCTTGACTTTTCTTTTGAACACTCATAATTACGAGTACCACAGAAACAGGAGACTTCACAGATGTCATTGTGGATCTTTCTTTACTTACAGAGAAGCGGTTCTTCAGGCGTTCCAAGTCAGGTGACATCCTCGCCAAGAACCCCGTGGTGCGATCGAAAAGCTACAATAATCCGCTGCTGACACCAGTAGCTGAGTATGAAACAGAGGGTATGGCTGCCAACGGGACAAGCGTCCGAAGACACTCTGTTTCAGAAATGACTTCCTGCCTGGAGCTCCAGGGCTACTCCAACCTCACCACCATCATGGACAACGGTTCTAAGAGCTCCATGACGGCCACAAAGAACTTGCTGTCCGACCAGGAGCGGTCCAGTGCTGGGTCAGTGCAGTGCTCTGGCAAGCTCAGCGCAGTGGAGCAACAGAAAGGACACTTCCACTCAATGGACGACCCACGTAGGTCTTTTGAGCTGGACAGGGACCCTTCCTTGATTCCTGTTCCTTCTTCTAGCCCCGAGAACATGGTGGACCAGATTTTAGAGTCCATTGACTCTGATTCTGAAGGCATTTTCATTGATTTTGGCCGAGGCTGTTCCAAATCATCAGCGTACAATGTGGACGTGAACAGACAGAGCGTCTTGTGAAGGACAGCAGGACCCGAGCCTTGGGTTTTAATATTATACAAGAAAGCTACTAATGTGTTGAGTCAGACCATGGGCAAAACCTACATGTGTCTAGGGCACAACCTCAGCTGTGTTGAGGTATAAAAACAAAACAGTTTACAACAGGGAGGAATCAGCTGCCTGGGGGGAGCAACCCCGATGACTTCTCCCAGTCCCCATCCTCTGCATTCTGATTTCTGTCCTTCTGAACTTAGGGATTCACAAACAAGCAGGTATCTGGTAAAACGCACTTGTTCCAACTGGCAGTGTCGATTCAGTCATGCCGCCTGGTAAATGACTCAAGAGACTCCTGTAGAAGGGCAGGTTGTTCTCTGGACGGTGACATGTCAGCTGGAGCACAGAAAATTATCCTTTTACAGAGAAAAACAGAGGCTGTGGTCCTTCATACCACAGAACACAACGATAAGGAAGTCTCTTTTAATCTTTTCTTGTACATCTTGTATGCACTCCTTTGCCCAAGGGTGAGCTAAGGGTTCTTGAAGAAAGGCAAATAAATGGAAACGTGCTACCTGGTGTCATGCAATGCCTGATGTCTTGTATTCTGCTTCATGGCTGGTGCTTTGTGTCTGTGAGAGGGTTGTCTTGAAACTGGCTCTTAAGACCATGTTAAGACGTGGCACTTTGAAGAAATTCGCATTGCTGCCTCCTGGAGCATCCATTGCAGGGAGAGTTTCCAGCAGGGTTCAACTTAATTGTTCTTACTAAGTAAATAAAAACAGGCCTCTCGATGGGCATATCCATTATCTGTTCATACTCTTAAAGTAATTCCATAATGCATCTGCTGTAAATCCGAGTACGTAAAGTATGTCGTAAGGGAGTTTTTACAGTGGATTGGTACACGTGATACCAACGTGAAGAAGAAATCCTGGTGCCTGACAGATTCTTGACCAGATGGCTTCACAGTAAATGCTGCGCTACTGCAGGTCATTCCATTGCAGGTGTCTCTTCTGGAGCTGGGAGGTAGTGGGTACCTCCACAGCTGCCCAGCAGAGATGGGCCTGCAAGTGATGAAACAGAGCCTGGTTCTTAGCTCAGAAACTCGAGGACTCTTAAATGATATCATACTTATTTGATGCAGAGATGAGCAATCTCTTCCATGTCCCAGTAGTCTCAAATCTTATGGCTGAGGAGCAATCCTTGTGGGGAATGTGATAATTGAGATCCAAGCAGGCTGAGGCTCCACTCCTTGGAGTAAATGCCCAGAGCACAGAGTCACTTGAGTTTTGGCACCAGCTTCCAGGCGTACTTAGACCTGAGCACACTTCCAAGATCAAGGTATGCTGCTTTGCCTGTGGGTCCATCCTACATGGAGCAGAGTCCACGTGGGTGTACCTTGCCAAAATCAACTAGCAGAACCATAGCTGCAGCAGAATATACCTGCAGCAAGAGCAGCTCCAGTGCCTCTGGATGTACAGCTGAAAGCCACAGATCATCAGACCGCTCATAGAATCATAGATTCATAGATTCATAGAATCATAGAATGGCCAGTGTTGAAAAGGACCACAGTGATCATCTAGTTTCATGTTCCCTTTCCTTTCATCCTCCCGAATTGCTACAAGCTCCCATGTGGATGTGCCCAGCACTGGCGAGTATTTTGTCACGGTAACACTGCAGTTTGAACTGAACTTTTACACTTCTGATTCTTACAGTTAACGTGGACCTTTTAGGGTCAAAGCTCCAGCACCAGAAGGATCTTCTGTAGGCAAACAGACTCTGCATCATTCTCTGTATTTGTTGCCATCATATCCTTTTAGTGGATCCGCACCTCTGAATTAGGTCTATACGTGCTAATTAATTCTTACTTATGATCAATCCTCTGTCTATCTCAATGCTTTGTTTGGCTTTCCTCCTCAACAGCAGTGCTCGCTGACGAGCTTACAATGGCACTGGCTCTGTTCCTTTACGCGATAATACCTACGTAATAGCACAAAGGAGAATTATAGAATGGCTTACGTTGGAGGGGATGTTAGAGATCATCTACTTCCAATCCCCCTACCATGCACAGGGCTGCCAGCCACTAGGTCAGGCTGCCCAGGGCTCCAGCCAGCCTGGCCTTGAATGCCTCCAGGCATGGGCAGCTTGTTCCAGTGCCTCATCACCCCCGAGTAAAACATTTCTTCCTAACGTCTAACCCAAGCCCAGCCCTTTTCATTTTTAAGCCATTCCCCCTATCATACTGTGAGCTCTGAGCACTTTTTCTTTTTTTCCCCTTTAGATGCACGTTTCTTTGTTGTTATCAACATCAAGCTTCTTCTTGTACATTCTTCCAAGTAGTTTAGGTCCCCATTCTGTCCTGAATGTGAGTCCTCAGTGAGTCCCAGGAGCAAATATCGCTGCTTCACGCTTCATCTGTATCTTCCAGCCAATAAAGTAAAGGAAGACATTCGGCTTGATTTCCAAAGAGGAAAATTTGTCTTCCCACTTCCAGTAGCTTGGTGGAAAATCAAGATCACAATACTATGTTCTTTATGATTGCTCCAGCAGATTTTTTCCAGGTACAGAAGCGAAGCTTGATCGTGTGTAAGCGCTTGGCTCCTAACCTCAGGCGTGTGACAAAGCACAGGTAAGGTGCGTGTGTTCCCAGCACAGCGGCTATCTGTCATCTAAGACTCCATCTGCTGTGAAATACTCAGCCTCTTCCACCACAGACGTGACGGATGTGCCATCATCTGGAAGAGTGATATGCTGCAGCTGGTCCACACTCCTGGCATGTTCCCTGGCAATCTCATTGCATGGTAAGGTCGAGGTGTAGAAGTGGAAACACTGCACCCCAAAAATGGAAGCAGAATGGTATCCGGGTAGTGAACAGGCTACAGAAACTTCTGGTGAGACTCTGAGTGGAAAGCTGAAGGGACTTCAGATGAAAAGCGAAGCTCCCACCCCACCTCTCTGCCCACAGCCTTGTAACTGCCTTATTGTTAAATCTTGTTTCTGTCTCCCTGAGGGAGAAAGGCGAAGTTATTCGGAGAAGAAAGCTGGGCAGCGCTGAGTGCAGGATTTTGTGTGGAGGCTTGTGCCAGAGGAAATTCTTGAGGCAAGGGTGGAAAACGTTTTCAGTTGTGCAAGTTTCAGTTTAAACTCTGGTCTGTCGTTTCCCACTCACTGACCAGATCAGCTTGTGCAGTTACTTCCTGGGGCCCAGCAGCATGGGCACGGACAGCAACACCAACGGCCTTGCCAATGACACAGAGAGCTTTTCCTTTGTTTGAACTAGTTTTTATTTTCTCTGCAGACAGCAGGCCGAGAGGCAGATGTTGGCCTCCCGGCCAGCCGAGCCGTGCTCTGATGGCAGTGGATGACGGCCTAGCGCCGCTGCCGGGGCTGCCTCTTGCGGGGCGGGGGCGAATCCCCGGGGCTGCTGCGGGTCTTCCTCTTCGGGGGGCGCCGGGGCCCCCACACGAGCGGCCTCTGCCCCGGCTGGAAGGGCCCGCTGCCGCCGCCTGCCCCGGCTCCTCCTGCGGCTCGTGTGCTGAGGCCGCAGCAGAGGTGCCGGGCTGCCCGGGTCCGCCAGTCGAGCCGCCGTGCAGCTCCTCGGTGCCTGAGGAAGGAAGATCCCGATGGGAGGCTCTGGTTCTGGGGCTGGCCGCAGGGCCGTCCTCCCGCCCTCCCGCAGCACGGCCGTCCCGCTGGTCCGCCTGGCGGCGGATGTGGGGGCCGTACAGCGCTGCGGCGGTGCTGATGAGGCGCCGTACAAAGGGCACCACGTCGCCGTTGGTGAACGTTCGCAGCTCCCGCACCAAGCTCTCCTTGTCCAGCCCGTTCTCGCAAAGGACGTTCACAGCGGTCCACTATCCCAATTGCACATCCTACCAGATGCCGCTGGACCCCTCCTGGATCTCCTCCTGCAGCCACTGTAGCAGGGGCGCCAGGTCTTCCGGGTGTTGATGGAAGAAGGCAGCCCAGGCCTCGGCTGGGAAGTGGTGATCAGGTGGAATGAGCTCCGGCTCTGCAGGCCCCTGCTCATCCTGCAGGCCGTCATCTGCGTGTCCCGTGGGCTGCGGGATGGAACACTCCAGGTAATCATCATCTGACCTCAGCGAGTAGCGGATGGTGGCTATTTTGTGCCCGCATACGGCACAGCTCGGCTTCTGCTTGGCCCACCAGCTGGCACAGCCGTAGCAGAGCTGGTGGTGGCAGGGGGTCACACAGGTGACATCCTCCCGACCTTGCCCGCAGATGGGGCAGGTCCAGTTGGACGGCACGTCCATGGCCCCGGGCTCTGCGGTGGGCTGGGGAGAGCTGAGGTCAGGAAGCTGCTCCCCTCACTGGTGCTGCAGCAGGCAGAAGGTGGTACAAACTGCAAAAGAGAAAGAGAGGCCACGGTCGCCTGCTGCCCCGCAGGCAGGCAGCGGTGATGCCCCAGTCCCTCGGCAAGAAGCACTCCCGCTCTCTGTTCCCCACCAGCTGCCTCAGGGCCGTGTTCTGCACCACTCGCCTCTGCTGCTGCAAGCGCACCATGTGCAGCCCCAGCTGCCTGAGCCAGGCAGGGCTGGGGAAAACCCTGGGGAGGCTCCCTCAACAAGCATCCCTCCAGCTGCCAGCACAAGGCATTGCTGTGCTGCCTACCTGCACTGCTGCACGCGTCTCTCTGCAAGGTCCCAGTTGCCTGCTCCCGGCAGGGTCAGGGTAAAACACAGGTGGCTCTGAGACGGCTCCTGAGAGCTGCGCAGGCAGCACCCGGAGCACGTTTCAGCTCCAAAGCTCGCCTTGTCCACACTCCAGTCCTCGCACACACGCTCGGTTGGAAGCCAGACACGAACTTCTGGGCTGGGCTGCTGCCCCCGCCTTAAAGCAGGGTGGGCTGAGCTGCCACAATACATTGCACAGAGATGTCAAAAACCATCGCTTGGCCATGGCCTCACCTTCACTCACAGACATCACCACCCATTCCGCAGTGATGTCACCATCCGTTGCTTGGTCATCACAGTGAGCTTGCCTCACCTGCTGCATGTGTGCCAATGGCACTCCAATCCCAGCACCTCTGCTTCTTCCATTCCTCCCCACATCTCATGTGCTTGGCATCAGTGTTTCACACCAACCACCGGTGCCTGGGACGTGTCTTCCCACAGGCCCCATGGGGTTGCTCAGGCCATGGCACGCAGCCCCAGGCATGTACAACCAGAAGGTTTATTCAATAAAAGGTCACACTTCCCTGTGTCTCTTGGTTGAGATGATTGTAGAGGTCTTTTCCAGCCTTAATGATTCTATGATTCTATGCTACCCACATCCACGGTCACTGCTGAGTGAACCTTTCACTTCAGGGGAACATAAGGTCTTGCTGGTGTCCCCGATGTTGACAGCTCTCCTTCAGCAGGCTTTCTCTGGCACACAACAACTGGTGTCATGGGAAAGCCCTGCAGACTCCACTGGTCTCAAGCAGAGCCATTGGCAGCGTACAGATGGCTGTCACAGGGCCGAGAGCTGAGTGCTCTTGCTGATATTCCCAGCAAGTTCTTGTTCATGTGGATGTCAGGGTGCAAAAGTACCTTGCCGCTCAGAGGCCAGCTTTTCTTGGTCTCCTGATTTCAAAGGGCATAAATGGCATGACTTCGTGATGGAGGGAAAACATAGGTTTGGATCTCAGCCGCACAAGGTGGCTGACTTCTCTGTTTCACAGCACCTTTACCCAGAACCCATAGTTCCATCTCTGCCAGTGACGTGTGTTTTGTGTATGTGAGATCAGTGATCCTTAGTGTGCTTTCTGTCTGGCAGAGTGCTTCAGCTCAATCCTCTTTCCTTTCCTTTTCCTTTTTTTCCTTCCTCCCCTTCCCCTTCCCCTTCCCTCTCCCCTCCCCTCCCCTCCCCTCCCTCCCCTCCCCTCCCCTCCCCTCCCCTCCCCTCCCCTCCCCTCCCCTTTCTTTTCCTCTCCTCTCCTCTCCTCTCCTCTCCTCTCCTCTCCTCTCCTCTCCTCTCCTCTCCTCTCCTCTCCTCTCCTTTTCTTTTCTTTTCTTTTCTTTTCTTTTCTTTTCTTTTCTTTTCTTTTCTTTTCTTTTCTTTTCTTTTCTTTTCTTTTCTTTTCTTTTCTTTTCTTTTTTCTTTTCTTTCTTTTCTTTTCTTTTCTTTTCTTTTCTTTTCTTTCTTTTCTTTTCTTTTCTTTTCTTTTCTTTCTTTTCTTTTCTTTTCTTTTCTTTTCTTTTCTTTCTTTTCTTTTCTTTTCTTTTCTTTTCTTTTCTTTTCTTTTCTTTTCTTTTCTTTTCTTTCTTTTCTTTCTTTTTTTCCTTCCCTTTGTGCCTGTGCCAGAGCAATGCTCTTCTGCTTCTGGCTGTCCAGGCTGGGCTTTTTGTGCCTTCGTGTCTCATTCAAGCTTTGCTCATATCTCACGACTCAGTACAGAATATTAGCTCTTTCCTCTGGTAGAAGTGTTCCTCTTACAGCTGTTAACTGTCCGTGTCTGAAATGTATAATATCATCTCTGTAAACCATTTGATAATTAAATCTCCACCACAGGCTGCCACGTTGATCAAAACCTTAAAGATGATCAAAACCTTATAGTTGATGATCCACCTCTCTGACATTTCTTAGAGATGCGGTGGTCTTAAAATTGCTTGCACAGAATCGGTATGACTGTGGGAGCAGGAGAAGAGGTGGAAAGAGGTGTAGAGCTTTGCTTTGCTGCACATGGTGCAATTGGCCAACACAGCCACCTGTTCCCACACCTGTTCCCACAACACACGAGTAAGGGAGTGATTATCACTGCTGTTTGCCTTGCTTATAGCTGATCTGAAGGCCAGGCGGACTTCAAAAGGAGTTTGAACTAGAGTGTTTAACTTGTGCCTAGCAAGGCATCTTCATTTCTCTGCCACTGTGCCCCGAGACTTTGAATAACTTAAAAAACAGCTCGCTGCAATGAAAGTCAGTGGGATGTTTGTATGTTCTGAGAATCCAAGAACTGTTACTTGTATGGCAAACTCCAACACCGTTATTTTCAGAAACAAGGGTAGAATGTGCATTTATTTTACTGAAAAACAGATATATTTTTCAAACATGAAAGTTGTACTTTACACTCATTGAACTGTAGTCTTAAGATGCCCTTCAGAAGTGCTGTGTTTAAAAGAATCTCCATCTTAAAAATCTATCCTCAACAGAGGTAGGAAATGACTTAGCTTTACAACTTGCCAAATAGCTGTGATTCTTTGAGACTACTCAATATATGTAACTGTTCAGACTGTTCTCAGGGATGTTTGGAATGGTTCGGTGGGTTCCAGGTCATTATTTCAGTTTTTCTGGAAATAAAGTTTAGGAGTTTGTTGTTGACAAAACATCTATGCTGGAGTTCCTGGCAATAATGCAATGACAGTTATGCATTAGTTGTTTCATTAATGACTAATATATGTCTTAGAGCATCAGAGAACAGGTTTTGTTCATTAGATGCCACTAGTGTGGTAATACATGTGCATAACAGCAGCTTTGTTTCCTGCATCTATCTTGAAAAGCAAAACTGTAGTTAAATTAAATTATATTAAATTGTTGACGTTGAATCAACATTTGATAGAGTGTGAAGGGGAATATCATTCAGTTTGTGGAAAGCCATCCCTGGAGAAGGACTGCCAAACAGGAGGACAGTCCATTTGGCTTGGATTTTCTACCATCTCCATTGAGAAAGTAAACATAACTTTGGTGTACTTCTTACATTCATAAAAGAGATGGTGTTTAAATTGAATTTCTGTTTTTCTTCTGGAGAACCAAATTCTTGTGTCTTGTTTGTCTCAGACTGGAAAAAAAGCATCCAGTTATTGAACTGAGATGTTTAGAGGACAAAGATCATAGAACAAGCCTAGGTTTTATCTGTCTTGCCCCAAGCCCTGCATGCTGCAACTAGTTGCACAAAAGGAATCCTCCAGAACAAGCTCAGGAAGCTTGCACTCAGGATTTCTTCAACTACTACAAAAATCTTAGGGAGGCATGGGGCAACATGCCTTGTGAGCAAAAATAACTGTATATGATTATAAGGTCCTTTGCAAGGCGAAGGTCATTTCTTGTTTCCCAATTACTCCTCTCATTTTGCTTGAATTTGTTCTTAAAATCCTTATTGAACTTTTCCAATGAATGCACACATACAAACACTAGAAAATTGTGTTGAGATCATAGAATCACAGAACCACAGAATTGTAGGGGTTGGAAGGGACCTCAAGAGATCATTGAGTCCAGCCCCTCTGCAAAGCAGGCCCTCTGCAGCAGGCTGCACAGATAGGCATCCAGGCAGGTCTTGAATATCTCTGGAGAAGGAAAACCCACAACCTCCCTGGGCAGCCTGTTCCACTGTTCTGTCACCCTTATCATAAAGAAGTTTTTCCACAAGTTCTTATAGGACCTCCTACATTCAAGTGTTTGGCCTTTACCCCTTGTCCTATCACTACACACCACTGAGAAGAGCCTGGGCTCATCCCTTTGCCTCCCACCTGCCTTTAGATATTTGTAAATATGTATCAGATCCACTTTCAGTTTTGTTTTTTCCAGACTGAGCAGACTGAGGTGACTCAGCCTTTCCTCATACAGGAGATGTTCCAGGCCCTTCATCATCTTTGTGGCCCTCCGCTGGACACCTTCTAGGAGATCCCTGTCTGATTTGGACTGGGAAGCCCAGAACTGGACACAGATGTTTGGTGTCTGAGCATGCTCCTTAAGCAGAAAGGCTCCTACAAGCCTGGGTTGGGACAGAAACTGATTCCTAGTGCTTCTAGAGCTCATCAGGCATTCCTAGCAAATAAGATCAGAAAACACTTCCATTTCATCCTAAAAGCTCATTCGTTGTTATCACTACCATTTCAAGCTTGGAGGATGATACTTTATCCAAGAAGGTGCTTCTCCTCCCCAGAAGCCTCTCACTTAGCCTGAGGTTTCCCTGATGGCCAGACTGAACTTAATTCATTTTTAGTTAACCATAAAGGTGGGTTCAACACATCCTTAAGCCTCTTGAACTTCATCTCTCCCAATTCATAAGTTGGTTTATTTTCACCTCTTTCTAAGCTTTTCCAAATTAAAGTAATGTGATTTTTAATCCTCTCTTTCCTGGTATTTGCTCAGTATCTAGTACAGTGGAGCCCTTAGATGCTGCCTGTGCTGCCGTGATAATTCAAGTGAAACAGAGCATTATAGAGCAACTATCTTCTTTTTTCCAGAGCAACTGAGCAGCACTTTACCCTGGTAGTAAAAATAGACAGACAGTAAGGGTACAAAAACAAAAAGAAAAACCAGGCATAGAAAAACAGGCTCAATAAATTCTTCACTGCCTATGAAAGCTCAAAGAATTTGCTTCTAACACAAGCATGTTATTGTCAACAGCAGCATCTCTATTAGGCTTGTTCCCTTTCCTAAACATTCCTATCACTGTCATTTCTCAAGGTTGTCATATTCACAGCCTTGACAGCATAGACACTACACTGTAAGATCTGTCAGAGAGGCCAGCTGATTTTCTCCGTCTTCTGACACTTGCAGGTCTTTAATGTCAGGCTGTCATAACGCCAAAGAGAAAGGTGGATGCTTCCTCCTCCAGTACTGCTCCGTTGACTGCCAGCACTCACTTTAATCATTAGTCTTACACTGCTGTAAAATCCTGGCTTTTGTGCCCTTGGTGTCCCATGCTAGAAATTGCTGCTGGCAGAAACCTAGAGCAGAGTTACAATAGTCAAATTAATTCTATACTTTCTACAAAGCTGATCTAGTTTTCTTTCTGAAACTTTCTTCTTGTGACTCTTTTTGTGAGGGGAGCTGCAGTATGTGTAAGCCTCATTCAGTGACAGGTATAGGTGAAACTCAGCTGCTTAAAATGGACCTCTCTGCACCTGGACTGTTTGTCTGTAGGTCCCCTGCTACAGCAGATGAGCACAATAGGCAGCAGTGTTTTCTGCAGTCTGTAACTTCTTTGATCCAATATCAAGATGAAACCAAGAGAGAAGAACAAGAGCTCAAACCAGGCAGTGGTGCAGTATCCATTCTGTACATGGAGTCAGGGCTGCCCCACAGACACAGTTCAGCACGTGCACTTGGAAAACGTCATATTGTTGGTGATTGCACAGCCATTCCACTGGCCAGTACTAAATCATAGATGACATAATCACGGAATGGTTTGAGTTGGAAGGCATCTATAAGACCATCTAGCTCTGACTCCCCTGCTGGAGGCTGGGACACCTCCCACTAAACAAAGTTGATCAAAGACCTCTTCAAGGTCTTTTTGAAAGGGGGGCTCAATATCTTCTAAAGGTTAGCATTGTCCTCAAAGTTTGCATTAACCTCCAGCCCTGCATCCAGACAATGCCTGATAGTGTCTATCAACTGTTGCGTAAAGTTTGCATGCCTCCTCTTCATGATCTCCAGTTCAATACTGGAACACCATAACCTTCTTTTCTCCAGACTGAAACAAAACCAGTTCCTTCCACCTATCTTCATAGGAGTAGACCCCCAGCCCTTGGGTTATCATAGATGCCTTCCTCTGCACTCTCTCCAAGATCTTTGCATCCCTCCTATGTTTTACAACAGGGAACAAGTCTGATCCACACGGTCATCACCAGAACCTCTATCTCTTTCCTGGGCATGTTCTCCAGCCTCCTGTCTGTCCATCAGAGCATACAGACAGGGACGCCCCTACAAACAAAACTCAGCACGTGTTTTTGGCAAACTTCTTGTGGTTGCTGACATCCTTTGTGGTCCCCAATTTCACACCTGGTTGTCCTCAGCAGGAGCTCCTGCAGCCCCCAGAAACACCACAGCTGCAGGCACCCTGGACCGCCCTGAGTGTCCTTGGCTCCTGTTTTGCAATGGCCATGAGGGCAGCAGCCATGATGATGCCACCAGACTGGCAGCCCTGTGCAGCCCCGCACTGCCCAGCGTGCACCTGCAGCCAGCACTAAGCACACAGATTCTCCCTTACGCAAGTTCTGCTATGGAAATCACACAGCATTGGCTAGAAGTGGACACAGTCTGGGAAGAGACTGCTATTTTATTCAGGTCCCAGTGCTCAGGAAACTGATTTCCAGCCTATTTGCAGGAGCAGGGGGACATCCAGCAGGGAGCTACTCAGGGGAGTACATGGGGAAGGGGAAGCAAAGCCTCGGTGAGGGCTGGTTTCATTCCAACCCAGCTTTATTTGCCTCTCAACTTAAGTTCAAACAGCCATGGCTCAGGACAGGACCAGCAACAAGTGCTACTCAGTGACATCAGCTTGGGCAGTTCCAGCCAATCCAGCCTTGGGCAGCACACGCTGGTGTCACTGAGATGACACAAGGCACCAAAGTGATATCTGAGCATCTCCCACCGGAACACCCAGGCAGTGCCGGTGGATTTCCCTTGCCAGCAGGCAGGGCGAACACCGGCTCGCTGCGCAGATGGCTGCACGTGC
This sequence comes from Tetrao urogallus, assembly GCF_951394365.1. NCBI lineage: Eukaryota > Metazoa > Chordata > Aves > Galliformes > Phasianidae > Tetrao > Tetrao urogallus. The sequence continues at coordinate 124,693,454 of NC_136813.1, read as the reverse complement.
AACCACTGATCAGTGCGAGACTGGACACATTGAAATGGAAGCTCCTGCCACTGATCTGGAGGAGCTGATCGAGATCTCAGGTTCCACTTCCACTGTCCCAGCAGCACAGAACCAAGCACCAGCTGGTCGTGCTGCTGGGACATCAGTAGCGGAACAACAGGATTCACAGATGTTTCCCAATGAGGAGGAACCCAAAGGTTTACCTCTGAGTTCCTCTGAGGAAAACACTGGCCAAGCCAGTGTCTTCTCACCACTCACCTTCCCACAGAAACTCTGGGTACTGGCCGAATGTGAGCAAGTGAAGAGCGTTTGGTGGGGCCATGGAGGAAACTGCATCGTAATCGAGGAAGAACTGTTTGCAGTGGAAGTCCTGGCCAAGGAAACACCTGTGAGACCATTTGGCTGCACAAGTGTGAAAAGCTTTGTTCGCCAGCTCAACCACTACGGCTTCACCAAAGTGCCACAGGACCTGGAAAGATCTCCGTCCTTTCCTGAGTTTCTGGCTGAGGAAGAAGCAACTGCTGCCCATAGGAAGGTAAGCACATCAATTGGTCCCCATACGAACAGGCTCTCACAGTAAACTCACAAAACATCACGTTTCACTCAAAGGAACTGTAGCATTACAGTGGCTGATTGGTGTGGTTTAACCCAGAAGGTGACTCAGCACCACACACTCATTTGCTTTGTTGCCCCTTCCCAGTGGGATGGGGGAGAGAAGTGGAGAAAAAAGGAGAAGTCCTGGGTTGTGACAAAACTTTTTTACTAAGAAAGGACAATATTTTTGCCAGTGTATGTATATATGAATGTATATCACGAGTGATGCACAAGTGATTGCTCACCATCCCTCGACACAAGACCATCTAGCTTGTGAGCAGTGTAACAGAGCCAGATGAACTCCCATCCCCTTCCAGACTCCTTCTCTTAGATGTCATATGGCACGGAATATCTCTTTGGCTGGTTTAAGTCAGCTGTCCTAGTTCTGATCCCTCCCAGCTCCTAGGTCCCTCTGCTGAGAATCGCCTGGGCTCTGTACAACGCTGCTTAGCAGCAACTACACACATCAGTGTGCTGTCAACATTGTTTTACTCCCTGAACCAAACCATAGCATCATGCCAGCACTCTGAAGAATACAGTTCCATCCCAGCTGAAACTGAGACACCCATCAGCCTTGTTCTTAGCCACATCTGTCCTGAGCTGTGAGAAGCCCTAGTTCCTGTATCTTGCTGTCCTTCAGTCCCACGCTGACAGCACCTAACTCTTCTCCTTTATCTTTCCAGTTACTTCTCCAGCCCCTTCTTCAGAAGAGATTACCCGTGGCTGCTGGAGCACTGCAAGTATAGAGCAGCCCACAAGAGAAGAGACATGACTGCCCCTGCCCTGCAGGAGGGTCTAAATGAGAACACCCAGAGGAGCAGCCCAGATGCCTGGATAATGCAGGGAGTGCCTGCTGGGCCAGAGAGGAGCCTGCAGGCAGCAGAACCACAAGGCACACAGGCAGCAGCACCCATGGGGCCCCCACCAGCAAAGCGCCCTAAAAATGACACCCTTCAAGTCCAAGGAGGTACTGCTCACATCCTGCCAGGCTCTGCTGCTGCCTGCTCTACACTGGAACAGTGTGAAGCTCTGCTCCACTCCATCCTGCCACTGAGCAGCATCCAGACACTGGGTGCCACTTGCACTCCTCCATCACAGGGCACTCTGCCCTTTGGGGTTCCTACTTTCACACATGGCTGTCCTCAGCAGGAACTCCCACAGCTCCCAGAAGCACCACAGCTGCAGGCTCCCTTTGCTCCTGCTGCAGACTTTCCTTGGCTCCTGCTTTGCAATGGCCATGAGGACAGCAGCCATGATGATGCCACCAGAACAGCAGCCCTGTGCAGCCCTGCACTGCCCAACGTGCACTTGCAGCCAGCACCAGGCTGCCCCGCAGATGCAGGCAGATGCAGGCCATGGGACGACCCTGTAGTGCAGGACCCTTTGCAGGCAGTGCTGCAGCAGCCTCTACTTATTTGTTCCTAGTTTGTAGCTCATAGGTGTGTAGTTTTGGAAATAGCATGTTCTCAGTTTTCATGCCCCTTTGTTTAGGTATTTATCTATTCAATCATTAAATATTTAAGGTAATAAAAGGTTTGAATATTAAATCCTTTCATTTGCCTTGTTCTTTTTTAAAGTCATTCCCTTCTCAAATGGAATTTATATTTTGACTCACAACAGGCAATGGTAGCACTGCTTCTAACAACAATGGAATCCTTTTCTCTTAGCATTTTGGTCTAGATTCCTTGCTGTAGAATAAAAGACTGGGTCACATTTTCACATCTTCCAGTCTGGGAGACATGCTCCTAATCACAGAACCATAGAACGGCTTGGGTTGGAAGGGACCCTGAGGATCACAATTGTTCAACCTCCCTGCCACAGAACTAAATCAGATTGCCCAGGTCCCCATCCAAGCTGGCTTTCAGAATCTCCAGGAACAGGTCATCCACAACCTCTTTGGCCATCCTGCTCCAGCACATCACCACCCTCTCCATAAGAAACTTCCCCTTGGTATTTAATCTGGATCTCCTCTCCTTTCGTTCAAAACCAGTCCCCCTTGTCCTATCACTTACACACAGTCGTAAAAAGTTCATTCCCCTCCGAAGTTCAGTCTCCCTCTGGATGGCTGCAATGAGGTGTCCCCATCGCCTTCTCTTCTCCAGGCTGGACAAGTCCACCTGAAGTTGCCATCACCAGAATCCCAGCCCATTTCCTGAGGTTTCTCTCCAGCCTCCTCCCCCCTGCCTGTGGGAGGAGGCAGGACACATGGGCACGATTCAATACGTGCTCTGATCACTTGCTCCTTAAATGAGTTGGTCAGTCTACTAGCATTAGTCTAGCTTGACACTGATTCTTCTATCTAAAATTAATCCTCCCTTAACTGGAAACCATGCGTTAAGTACTTCTTACATGGCATAAAAAATGAAACCAAAAAAATAATGTGAAGGAAGATAGGGTTGGCTGTTGTTTTCTTTTCTTTTTTTTTTTTTTAAGTCAGAATTTTACACAACCTCATTTCTGTTGTCCATGGGAGATGAAGCAAATCGAACGAAATGCTTTTTTTGTGAAAAGTGGCAAACTCAGTGTCATTTTCTGATTTGCTGTCTGGTTGGTTCTGATGCATTTAGTTCCTTCTGATGCAAATGAGTTGTATGCAGTAATTCAAACACAGCCCTATGTATTCAAGGAACAGGAGACCTAAAGGTCTCCAGATGCATTTTGCATGCCTTTGCAGATGAAACAGCAACTCTGTGTTTAATGTCCCCAGGTTACTGTGCCAAGCTACATCACTGCCAAAGTAAGTGATGCTGAAAAGTACAGCAGCTCAACTGTGCTGTGCTTTTTTCATCCCTCGTCTTTCAGCAGAATATGTTTAGTAGTTTTTTTTTATTGCTAAGAGATGTGGAGAAGTGGGAGAAGGGATTGTTGCTACTGTTTTTTATCAAAGGGCTATAACAATGATAAAGGGCCTGGAAGCATCTCCTTTATGAGTAAAGGCTGAGTAACCTGGGTCTGTTCAGCTTAGGGAAAAGAAGACTGAGAAGAGAATTGAGAAATATCTAAAGGGAGGTGGGAGGCAAATGGATGAGTCCAGGCTCTTCTAAGTGGTGTGTAGTGATAGGACAAAGAGTAATGGTCTAAAACTTGAACAGAGGAAGTTTCATACTGAGATCCAAAAGAATTTCTTTGTGGTAAGGTAAGGATGATGGAGCACTGGAACAGGTTGCTCAGAGAGGTTACAGAGTCTCCTTCTCTGGAGACATTCAAGACCCATCCCATCTGTGCAATCTCTTGAGGTCCCTTCTAACACCTATGATTCTGTGATTCTGTGGTTCTGTGAAACTGATTGATTTACCATTCAACAGAGCTTTCTATAAAGAGCTTCGTAGGCTCCTCCAGACAGTGAGCTGAAGCATCAGAAACGGAAAATAAGGCACCCCTGGGCCAAGGTTAGCCTGTAGGAAAGCATTACCATGAAGAGAAAAGGGTTCAAACAATAATTTTTGTTAGCATTGGGCTATGTTTCTCTCTTAAGAGGAAGAAGTAAATTGCTATGTTAAGATAGAAGGAATTCTCATAAATATTTTTAAAAACTACTGAATTAAGCCCTTGTCCTGACTGTAAATGAGCATTATATTAACAAGGAAAACAACATTTTACATATAATGGTAGAACTTTGGAAAAAAAAAAAAAGTTTTTAATCCTGTGTTGATTTTTTTGAAATCAGCAATATTCAAGTAGCCACCATGCAGAGGAAGAAAAATCACATTCTTTCATGTCTGTGTAAGGAAACACACAAAAAGCGCAGGGGGATGAAATTTAGAAAACTTTGTCCTTTACTCCATTTTGTCCCCAATTCCATCTAAATGGCACTAACAACACGCCAGCAATAACACAAGAATCCCAACCTGTGCTCATATGAGGGTGCAGTGCTCCCTGCCTGCCTGGCCCTGTTCTAAATGTTGTTTTCTAAATGGAGGACTAATATTGGTTTCTACAATGAAGCATGGCAACATTTTGGGTTATGTGTAAGGAAATGTTTATCTCTTTTAATATGCTTCTTCCTCTCCAAAAAACTTCTCAAGCTGCATTTGCCTTTCATCACCAAAGCAGGAAAGATGCTTTAATCTTCCATCCTTAGTTATACTTCCCTCATTTCATCTTTATAAAAGCAAAAAAAGTCCTCTTTTAGTAACAGTGTTGTTCAGAACTTTGTTGGGAAATTCTTTGTCCTTGGTAATCCCCCTGCCTCCTGAAAGGAAATGGGTAAATTCCCTAATTTCAAAATGTCCATGATAAAATACCTGTACTCAGCTCGTGGAGAGCACAAAGACAAATATATACTCCACAGTATCAGCCCACACCCTGCATGCAGCACCTGCAGAACAGAGGATGGAAACCAAAAAGCAGATAATTTCTCACAATAAGAAAGTTGCAGAGATCGGGCAAACAAGTTTGATGATCATTTTGTTTTACTCTCAAGAGAAATACATGGAGCATGTATGAAAGAGATTACAGAAATTTGCAGGAGTCTCTGAAGTCTCCTTCCAGAAAGCCTTCATGGTACTGAGGACTGTTACACTCCTCTATGTTATACCAAAGGGGTTTTTGTAGATTTCATTTCTGAAGCTGTTCTTTCACACACGGTTGTTTCAATTTCTTTTGGACTGAATGAACTTTTCATCAAGATCGTAAAAGAATCCACAGCCCTTTTCTGGTGGTAAATGATAATAGCTGTAATGAATACTGAAGCACCTTAAAGGGTATGCAGCAGTGAAAATGATAGAAAAGAGAACAGCTTCTTGTTACTCATGTGGATTTCTTTACATTCAAGAGTCTGTGTTTGTGATTACTTACTCACCAGCCTCCAAAAGGTATCTTGCTATTGCAGTTGTTTATCCTATACCCCAATATAAGGCTTAGTTACACATGTAACGACAATATACAAATGTTCTTTTACAAATACCCGTTAATTAAACACTTTCAACATCTTGAAGACTAGGATAAAAATTTCTGGTTTTGAAGTTTGCTCTTCTTTTCTCCAAATCTTAAACTTCTGAATTTGGCTGTATTTTATTATTTCAGTTGACACCAGACCAGTTCAGACTGTTGCTAACTGATATCAGCCGAACCAAAATAAGCTTGATTTCAACTAAAATGATCACCTTGGCAGCCTTTTGCACAGGCTTGACTGAATATGTTCAAAATAATCCATCTCAGCAGATCTTGCTTATGGGAGACACTTAGGAGCCAAAAGACTGAGCCAAGGATGGGTTCTAGATTTCAGACAAAAAAGCTAAAAATGCAACAGTAAAAATGGAAGAAAATGAAAATGAAAAGATCCAGGTTACGTGTTTACTAACTAACTAACTATTGATAGTTTAATCTAAAAAATTTTTTCCTACCAGAGATTGATGTTCTATATATTCCTGTCTTGCAACTCATCAGTTCTTTCTTTCCTCTCCTGCAAGCCTCTTCCCTCCTCTGAAGTCCCAGTGCCTGTGATCTTGCATTCAGGAAATACCAGCTGAGTCTTTTTTAGCATCAGTGTAAATAGCTGCATTCAGGGCTATTAAATCTTTTCAGCTTTGTTTTCACAAGCTTTATAGACATAGAAATGCTATGGCGTATTTTAACTCTGTGATCAGTTTGATTGTCCTGATCTTTTTGTTTAATAAATATACAGTGTCACTCTGCTTTGTCAGGTTGTGGGTATGTGAATGCATGTGTGTGCGAAGAAATTCAATGAGCTTCAGTGCTGAGAGCAGCATATTATTTCTTGCTCTTCTCAAAGCAAATAGCTGTGATTACAGTTCATGCACACAAGGAGTAAAGGCTCTTAATGTGTGTCAGACTTGGGATTCTCAGATTGCTGCTTTGTCATCTGACATGGATAGCAATGTGTGGTGTTTTTGAATTTCTTTGGTGGACTTTGAGCAACACTTGCAGCCACAGTGACGTTCTCAGCATGCTCTTGATTGCACCTCATTAGTAATAACTACATTCATATGGTGGACTTCACACAACCAGAAGAAAAATTACTGAAGATAAAAACTCATCTCAAAATGTTAAACCACTATTTTTTATACTTAAACAATCTCAGACCAGACATACTTCTTACTGCATCACATGCATTGACAGATGGAATCTTCAGTTAGCCTAATGGCTTTGATTCTGAAATAGAAACAGTGATGACATGAAATAAAGTTCATTTTTTGAGGCATAAAAACCTATTAAAATTTTAGAATTCTGGATAGTGATTTGGCAATCTGGAGATGTAATGTATAGAATTGTTGTTACTACATCTTTTTTTTAAAAAAACACCACTATTATTAACACTGTGGTTGGATGCATAATGTTGTTAGAAAAGTTGAGATGTGAATGATTTTCCAGTGTCTACCTCAAAGTTCATTAAATTAGTAAAACTCTTTCTTTCTCATTCCTGGAAATTCATGCATCAGTTCCATGGTGCAGTTCTGGAGACTGCTTCCTCACTTATTTATGAGCTGACTGCCCTCTTTGTTTTCGCTGGCAATTGCAGCACAAAATTCACGTAGTCTGTTTTGTTTGGTTACTCTGGGGGACAAGATCTGCTTGCCCTCTTCTTTCATCTGGCTTTGGCAAAAAGCAAAAGTAAGCTCATGGCAATGTGGTGTTGAGCCTCTTGCTGCCAGTGAAAGCTTTTTTATTTTAAGCAATGTTTTCTGTATTGCAATGCTGAGGCTGTGTGCTGAAGCAGAATGCTGCCAGCCTGAATGATGTGGTGCTCCTGTGCGCTCTTCACCCCAGCCCACTCCTCTGCACACTCACCTCTCCAGTACAAACTTTATTTCTTTGCTCTAATTTTCACATAACACTTCACCTCCAGAGTAAACAGATGAGAGGAAAAGGTAACAATCATACAACTGATGCCAGCATCTTCTCCGTGCAGCCTACTGGGCTATAGATACCTCTACAGAGCGCTTTGCAAGGCAAGGATCTGCCCCTGAGTGCTTGTTATGTACTGCAATCCCACTGTTCATTAAAAACTTTGTGCCAGCTGAGGATGTTATTATTAGCTCTAATTGGTGTATAGCTCAACCAGCTTCTCTTGACATGAGGGTACTCATCAGTCTTCAATGCTGAAGAATCTCTCTCTCCAACTGTAACAGCACGTCGTGCAACTTTGCTTAGCCTCTCACACCTGCCAGATGCATTTTCAACATCATCAGAAAGTATCCCCTAACTTTTGATCATAGTAATAATATAGTACGAGTTCCAGAAGACAAATTTGTTTTTCCCAAATAGGTTTTAGAATAATGCTGCCACTCATGATGCACACTGTACTATTTTTAAAGATCACTTTCTGGAACAAATATCTCTGGGACAGCAATCTGTGAACAGAGATCAATGTTTTACGTACTGGAACAACTTGTTTCAGCTATTCCTGTGTCTTGCCAAGAAATAGCAAAGCTAAAATGAAAATGCTAGTACAAAAATGATATCACAGAAATGATAGCATTCTCTTCTCTTGCCAAATACTCATTTCTACTTCTGCGTGCTCTTTCCTTGTGATGGTGTCCTCAACAAATCTCATTTCTTCATAACCATGAAAAAGGAGATTCAACAAGATGACATTCTTGTCCTGCATTCATATGTGACAAAACTTTAACAGAAACAATTGGGACAAAATCGTTATTTCATGAGAATTTGTGTAACATATGAAGGACGGATGCACTTCAGTGTGCATAATTACAGACCTCTTTCTGCTCATAATTACCTGAAGTACTTGAATGATGGGCAAAATCCAGGGATCTTTTTTTTTTTTTTTTTTCTAAATATAATTGATGATGAGTTACTTAAAAATGCTTTTGATCTGTACTTTAAGTTTCAGCACATTTCTCAAGGTGACCGACTACAACTTACAGCAATGGATAACAGCAATTCCTAGAAAGCAGGCAGTGCCATTGATTTTGACCTTAGCTTTCAGTTGGCAAGCTACCAATAACTTCTAAAAAGGCTCCAGCAAGCTGCATGAAAGTACATACTGCTGGCTTTATGGCAGCATGAGATGGCAAGATAGCCAACGTATCAGTTACGTTCTGTTGATGCAACTCATGTTGCAGCACAACTTACAGGTCTGCTTTGAAGGGTTTTGATCATCTCAGATGTAATGAGCTTCATGAGCAGAGAATTTTATGTGCATATATTATTTAGCAGTAATACCCAATTGGCAGCAGACACAATAGATGCTGATTGATGGGTTTACAAAGAAGTGTACTAACTATAAACTGTGCCCAGAATTCCCTCTTTGGCAAGAACTGATCAAACATAAAGTAAAACAACGCAAATATCAAAGCATACTAGGCAAATCTCGAATGAAAATCTAATTGAAATTTACCATGCAATGTTTGATTGTATGTATAGGCCTGGAGATTTTAGTGCAAAGCCAAACATTTATTTGTGCAGGTTTGGAGCCGTGCTTCCCATCTCAGCCTTTTTTCCTGAGTACTGAGGAACTTATCTAGCTTACAGCTTCCAAAGATAGTGTACAGAGGCTTCTAAAGCCACCATTAATTGCAATAAGCAGATTTGCAAAATCCTTTCTCTTCTGTGCAAAGATCTTCATCAAACCTTCTATTCAAGTACCTGGAAGGCTGTTTGTTGTTATCTGATATTGCTGGAAACTCCAGATGTCTTTATTGCTGTAATCAAATTCAACAAATAATAAAATGCTACCATGAACCAAAATGCAGGCATACAGATAGGATAAGGAATGTTAAAATGACACATGGGTGAGCCTTCCTTTGGGCAGTAAGGTATGCTCAAGTTATTTGATCGCAGTTGTATTGGTTTGTGGATTTTTGGCAGAGTGAGACAGGAGATAGCACTCAGCCTGTGCTGTCAGGAAGACCTCCTAGTAAGATCGTCTAACTCATTGTTGCCCCTGCATTGCTGCCTGGTTTTTATAGGTTTCTCAGATTTTAAGATACTGAGTACCCAGTTTGCTTCTGTTCTGCATTTGTGAAAATTCTAGCACAGTGAAGCCCAAGGCTTGGATTCCTACAGCGTGTATCAAGGAGAAAAATGCTACAGCCCAAGGGTCAATTAAAAGCATCTACAGAGCATGCAAATTTCCCTTGTAGATTTGAGACTTTGTGAAAGAAGTTTCTGTCTAGCTTTCAGAGAATTTCTAAGGACTACACACCTTCTTTTTAGTTTTTCCTGCTTTATTTCCATTGGCTTTTGCCTTTTTCAGATACAGCAGTTGTTCATAGTAATAAGCCCTAAGAGACAAGACAGCATAATACTTTTGAAAATACAACAGATGCTTGTAATATCATTGCTCTCTCTGCAGGGATTTCTGTAAACCGATTCCCTGCCTCACTCAGCATGTTAACATCCAGGAGCAGAATATTGTTTGTTGAATTTATAATGGAGCTGGGGATTCCAAAAATTGATCCGTGGGGCCATGGAAGTATAGAAATTCCAAACTATGTGTTATCAAGCTGCCTTTTCTTTGCTGATTCTCAAACATAACTCAGTTTGCATTTACAGACGCATTCTGAAAAAGCTTCACTCGGTGCATCCTTAGCAAGAAACTGTCAAGGAGAATGATTATCTGCCAAGTACTGACATGTTTGGGAATATTCAGTACGAGGTTTGGCGTGTTATTTGAGTGAATGATTTCTTCTGTCACCTTTGAAATACGCATCGTCACTTTGGCAGCCTCTGTGTCCAAGAAGGTGTGCAGTGCAACGAGACATGTAAGCGAACTTGAATCAGGCAGAACAGTGTGCATGACGAATGAGAGAAATAAGTCACTAGGAAAGCCTGGGATACCAGTAGAAGAGACAAAACATTCTCTCAGACTTGGATGAGCCGAGAAGATGGGGTTGATTTTGTTTTCTACCTTCTTTACAGATTTCTGGGGGTGCCTGATTAGAGAGAAAATATGCATGAGAAATATAAAAGCCCATGAAAAAACAAACCCATAAAAACCCACCAAAAAAGCCCATAAAAAACAAACAAACAAACAAACAAACCAACAACCCTCTAAAGTCTTGGTTTCCAACATTCAGTTCTTTTACAGCATTATTCTGTCTTCTCCATCTCCCCAGACGTTCTATGAATAAAGTGTCACTCCACAGTTCTCTGGCAAGCTGTGTAGCTGCAGTCACTGTTCTGGTCCAGAAGACCATTTCTCCCTATGAGGTCTTTGGTTATAAAAAATTATTTTCAACCATAGAAAGCTTCATCAGAGCCCACAGTGTTCCTGTAACCCCACTGTCCCGCCTGAAGGCATCACAGCATCTTTCCAGTTCACCAGCTCTGCTCTGAGCCCCAACATTGTTCTTGCACAGGTCCTCTGCCTGTCTGAAGGGGCCTGTAACAAGCCTATTTGCCTTAGCAACTGAAGGTGAAGTAAAACTGTATTTCTTCAGATACCATCTCCTGTTTTTCATGACTGTTCCTCTCTCCATTACTCATATTTCACTCCTTTTTACTATTTTTTTTCTTACATTTGGCTTCTCCTTGTTCTTTTTCTCCAAGACCAGTATCTTCAGACCATGACTAAATGGATGAAATTAAGTGCTTTCACATGTTGTTCTTTGCTTGGTTGATTTTTTTTTTTTTAATTTAATTAAAGGTTATAGCTTCTGAAAGTGGGATAGTTTCTGTAATACTGTGCAACTTTAAATAGATGCTTCTAAGAATAATGCACGGTACTTGTTTGCTCATCAATAGATTAAATTCTAAAATTTAAATGTTATAAATTTTTACAATCCTGTCTTTGGAGAAATTCCACTCACTGCAAATGTGTACATTTCTTTCTTATTGTTTTTACTATGTCATTTAACATATACCAGAACTTTCTCCTTTTCGTATATGCAACTGCAAGTAGGTCTTTGATATGTGCAAGGATGGTGCATGAATCTAATCTAAGCCAGTTAGGTGTCCGTAAAGTGTAAAACACCATAAACCTCTGAATTTAGCTGGGGCACATTCTGTTATTTATATGTAATACTTTTGCATTGTTACTCCAAATAACACCAGTAGCAGTAGCAGTACCAGCTTCTATATTCACTTGTTAACTGCCTGCTTACTCCATCCATAAGTTAAGTACCGCATGAACCCCATTCATCATGCATTTATCTTTTTCAGACACTCTGGGCACTTTAAATCAATCCACAAACAAAACCTTCCTCCTCTGCACCTCCTCTTCCTGCAGAACCATGGTATCCATCAAGGTTTTTCCTTGGTCCTTATTTCTGGCACTGATGAACTGTAGATATTATACAGGTTATTGTCTATAACTGCTTATCAGCCACACTCTCAAGTTCCCCATTATCTCAGTTCCAGAGTTACAAAATAATTAGGCTGTCTGTCACTGCTTTGGCCAGCTTACAATATTTAGCTGTAAGTATATGTATCCCAATGGCCTACGAATACTTCTTGTCTTCTGAAACATGTTGTTTCTAAGGATAAATAAATTCAAAATGCTTTAGGGCATTGCAGATGAGATCCAAACTTGATGCTTGTGCTCTGATGTACCTCCCTCATGGGATGCTGGAAACTCAAGAGGAGTGGAGTAGAGAGGTGGGGTGTTGGGCAACTTCTGAGTTTCAGCTTTGTCCTTTTATATGATGTTTGCTGTCTAAGCACCCTAATTTGAGAGTATGGTAATTCAACTTTCTAGAAATTTCTGGAGTGGTTCACATTTTCCCTACAAGTCCTACAACTCCCCCATCTAACCCTCTCTATATGATGCTTCTGCCCTCTGTAATTCATGAGAGGACTAATTTTTTTTCATCCTGCACCTCAACTCCTTTCCTTTCAGGTTGAGGTTATGTAGTTAGAAAAGCTAGTTCTGTATGCATGAGCATGTCCAGCAAGAAATGCTACCAACACACTGGGTAGCAATTTGTCTTTTTGAATTATTTTTGGTAACACCTTGAAGAATTTGCATGAATAGAAGACAGGTAGGCACTAAATGGTGATGAATGGATACCCTGGCTTGAACACTAAGCAGTAATCTCAGCCTGAGTGATGAACCTGGGGTGTTAAAACGATCCCTATAGAACAGTAAGATGCGTGCTCCCAGAGTATCTCTTCAGCTTTGACTGATATTGCTGTGAGGGATGCATTTGCACAGAAGCTTGGTGGATGTTTAGGACCTTCTTCAGTCAACACAGGCCCATAAGTTTCAATGGAACTCTGCCCTACTAAATGAAAGCCAAGTATTTTACACCATCATCTACAGCATGTGCTGTTTGGACGAAAGAGAATTGCAATTATACACTGGCTTTTAAAAATATTTTCACTCTTGAAAGAAGCCTGATTGACAAAGTATATGAACCATTGAATTGTAAAGCAACAAATTTTATTCAGAACACTTTGAATATGCAAATTTATGGGACGGGAAGCAATATTCTTATTCCTATTTAGGATGGGTTTGATAGACAGAAATAATTCTCTTGTCACTTGTTACAGAGAAGAATTATTAATTTTGCATTGTCTGTAGAAAGGCAAAAGCCAGCAATCATGTTACAAAGTAGGTTGCATAAATTGCTTGACTTTCAATGCCTCTCTCTCTATCACATCTTATGAAGAAGAAAAGATTTCTTAATGGTGCCAGGTTCCATTATAGCAGCAGCGCAACATAGTTTTAATTGACGCATACCATGTCTTAGGAAAATAACAGGCAAACTCCCTGACCATTCAATTACCATATAAATAAGAATGCACGTATCTCCCCTCATATCAGCATCTTCCTCTTTTTGTTGTTGACGAAAATATGTTAATGGGTAAAAGCAGCTTTTCATTTGAATAATGACTTAATGCTTCTGTGAATTTCAGATGGTGGATTAAGCCTTTTCTTTAAAAGTTTGCAATTTCCCTATAGTTTACCAGCTGTCTTTGCTCAAGGAAAAAAAAAAGAAAAAGGCAAATGAGAGGCTTCAAACCTCAGCACCTGCTTGGGTGCTGCTGTGGTTACATACATCTGTTTAGGGAAATGAAGCACTCAAGTCCTTTGCCGTCTTTTGTCCAGAAGACTATCATGGATGTGAGACAGGAAAAGAAGAAGTGACATGTGCTTTATGGTGTAGGCTAATTTTCTCCTTCACACCTAGCCAGGTAGAGCTGATTCTTTGCAGGTACATGCTTCAGGTTAACAAGATTTCCAAGCAAATGTTTTACTACTTTCTTTTGACCTTACAGAAGGAGAGGCTCCAGATCTAAGTTAAAAGGAATTACATGCAGGGCAGTTAGCTCACAATTCAAACCAGTATTGCTGTTCAAGTCACCTTCCTATTAAAGGAAGAAAAACAAAGGCAACACCATGCTCTCCATGCCTCATTTCTGAAATAACTTAATCTTGCACACTAAGTGCTTAGTAGAAGTTTGAGCATGTCAAGGAGAATCAGAAGATGCTTTGAGGCTGATCCCTGTCTGAGTGAAGCACCAAATCTGAAGTTAAATGTTGCAATATACAGTAAGTACCACAGGGCTCTGTGAGTGCTGGTCATGAGATTAAATCCACTGTTAAGGTTGCAGTTCTGAGTCAGCTGTAAACAAGAAAGCTTCCACTAGATGGAAGGCTCTTCTTTCTGCTTTCTCCTCATCTCTTCCTTCTACTCTCTGAGACTCAGACCTGAAAACCACTGTGCTCTGACTGTACACCCATGTCACTTGGGAAAGCACTTACGTTGCTTTGACAAGTCACTCTGCAAGGGCCAACTGATTTTCAAAAGGTGTACTTAGCACATCTGTGTGAAAAATCCAATTCTGTTAGTTATTAGCTCCGAATGATGTCAGTATACATGCAGGCTGAAAACAGGAAAAACACTGGGCTTTGCAGAACAGTGATTTGTTCCTCTCAAGTGAATTCCTTAATGAGTTTATCCCTCTGATGATGGGAATAAGAATCTATGTTCTTTTGTCTTGCTAGGGAGGAAAATAATTTACATTGTAGTATGCACTAGGAATGGTACAGATGAAGGAAGGTGTAAACAGATATCTATGCTTGTATTTGCTGCTGTAGCCTTTGTTTTTCTCCTAAGGATTGTAATAGTCATTCTATAATACGAGGACATCTTTCATTAGTTTAGCTAATCAAAGGGCCCTTTCCCAGATTTGTCCTGGTTGTGGTGTAACATTTAGCTTACTCATCATCTTCAATAAACAGCCAAAAAAAACCAAAACAAAAACAAAAAAGAAGGAAAAGTTAGGGTTCAAGCAGGCGAAACGTTGATATGTATATATATGTTTGTAAATTTCAATTTCAGTTATTTTTATATTAGTTCTGAACTTTTGATCCATTAACAATGTATTTGGATTCCTAATTCCATACATCTATTCTAAAAAGCAAAACAAGATACTCCATAATAGCATGCACAGAAGTTGCAGCATAATAAACGGAAGTCAACAGAAGCCATATGGAACATGAATAGAATTGCCTTGCTTTGTTGCCCATTATCATCTTGGTCTAGTTCCATATGGTGATTGAGCTCTGTTTACATGACTTTGATGTGTAGGCATCTATGTTATTGGAATTGTTAACCAATTAATAAAACTCTACTGCCATATGTGCTGATGCTACATTTTGCTGTTTTATTTGCATTGGAAACTGATTTGGGAAGAACTCCAGTCTCAGTTCTGTTCTGATGGTAATAATGTCCTTTAAAAAGAGACTGCTCAGAGTTGCACTTTTAATTTGCGGTTAGAGAGCTCTTGATGCAAACTGATCCAAAACTGTTGGTAGAAATTCAGATCCGAGTTGTTAATGACCTGAAAAATCCAGCTCTTCATGGTTTATAACTTGGGAACAAATTCTGATTAATGAATGCATGTCAGAAAGTAAAGTCATCACCTTATGTATAATTTAGAAAGGTGTTAAATATGAAGTAGAAGAAACTCATGAATAGGTTTCTGGACAAGTGCTGATGAAAATTGATACAACAAAGATGGCTTCAAGATTATTCATCAGCCATTAAAAAAAAAATTGGAAAGGTATTTAAATCTCACACGCTGGTTGAAAACCAGCTCTTTCATTGATTCCATTAAAATCTTCACAAGAGATAGATTTTGTCATATTTCCCCACCAAAAAGTAGCCAACTTTTTTGACGCATCAGGTTTACACTGACAGTCAGTGCCTTGGCTGGGTGGACCAATGTTCTTCTTACAGAAGTCTTATGGTTGCAGATCATATTTCTCATAAAAATCAGTATCTGCAATCTTTCTTCTTCGACTGTTATTTATCTCTTCCCTCCAGGAATTTCCAGCCCTGCTCACTTCACCTTTTGTTTACATTATTTACTAAAACAACAAATGTATTTGTACAGCAGTGGTTCAGCAGTATTTGTGGGTCATCTAGTACTACTTTTGCAATTACTCTATGCATCACAACATTCCATGAATGATTTGCCAGAATAAATAGTTTTACTGCTTAATTCAGTAACACTAACCCAGCAACTGAGAATTTGGCCCATGTTAGCATTCATCTCCTATAAAAGGGAATGATTCTGAAAAGAGCCTGTGAAATTACCAAACTGCAATCACCATAGCTCACTAATGCTAATTATCATGGAATTTCCTGTTAGAGGAAATCCAACTGTGAGTTCACAAACATGTGTGAAAGCAAACGGAGAGGAAAACCAAAATTCAGACAGCACTTAAATCTTGCTTTCAAATCGCAGCTTTCTTTTTGCATTCTGTTCTGTTCTGTTCTGCAGCAATGAAAGGCTCTGACAAGCTGCAGGAAGGGGGAAATACTGAAGAAACAAGACCCGAAAAAAAAGCAATTTTTTTTTTTTTTTAATGATGTATATATTATTTTTACTGGAAGTGATATAATAGGAATTTCTTCTCACTTTTTAAATTACTTTTTTTTTTCTTTATTACTCTTACAGTAGCGCTGCACTGCCATTGTAGAAAGTGGAAATAAATACAAAGAATACTGCTGAACACTGGATTTGTGTGTTCGTGTTACATTCATTGTGGTAACTGATACAATACGCATCACAAATAGCTAACAATAAGGGACGCTGTGCCCTGTATTAAGTCTTTTTCTTTTTTTTTTTGTTACTGGAAGGCTCTCATTTGCAAAATTCTCTAAAGGAAATTTTAACAGTAGTGAATTATATTCCTTAAGCGAACTTGTATATAAATTACAGATTTACAGATGACAAATAACATACATTTTGTTCTTGTTCACATGAAATAACATGCTGGGGTATATATACACATTTCAGAGTCAGATTGGGTACACTCACCCATATCATAATCCCTTATTTTGGAGAAAAAAGACTATATGACTTAGTAAGCTTAGCCTGGCAAGATGTCAGAGCATTACTCAAAAGCATAACTTTGCTGGCTTTGTTGATCTTTCCTTCAGTTTGCATAAAGTCAGTTGCCCTCAGGGCTGAGATTTATCTTAGAGACCCACAATGCAAACGTGTTGATTTTGAAAGAAAACCGAGGATATCCTTTACCAAGTAAAATCCTATAGTCTGATATTACTACAATGCATCACCACTCAAACTTGCTTACTCTGATGCAACTAATTCTATATTTTGCTTTAGATCCTGGCTACAGAATATTGATCACCTACCAGTGCAGTTAAAGCAACACAAGTGATATACGCCTTATGATGACATTCACCCAGAGGGAGATGATGAACAACTGAGCTAAAGTCTTTCAGTGATGATCCTACAGTCCTTGCAGCCATCACTGCTCTGATTTGAACTGTGCTGCTCAGGAGATCTCAGGGACTGGACGTTCCCCTCTTCAAAATTTCTAGATAATCTTTCTCTACAAACTGAGCTCAGAGTCATGGGTCGGTGCCCATCTGAAGTTCTCTCAACATCCCATTTACTCCAACACACAAGGACATAGAGGAGATAAGGTAAAGTCAGAGAAACTTGCATGCTCAGGGAAGGATATGGAAGTATGGTAGTCTAGCTGAATGTCTGCATTTGCCTTCCTCCCATCCTGTTTGCACTACAGCTCTGAGGAATTAAAACTCTCAGCAAGGACTTCACCATAGTTGTTACCATCTGGAAGAAAGCAGCCTGGAGTCAGTTGGGAAGTAACTAAGGATGTGGCAAAATCCATGGAAGGAGATCTCTTAGACCAAAGTAATGCAAGAGAAATAACTCTGGATTCTGTAGGACAAACCTACTATTCTCTTACCCATGAACTTCACTTCCACACCTCATTTTGAGACACCAGTTGGCTACAACAGGACACAAGCAAAATGATTTGCTTTAAAATAATAAGTTTTATTCCACACCTACTAATTGGAAGTGTCAATAAAGAAGAAACTAGAAGCACTGTTTTGTGCTCTTTTGTGGTTGCAGACAAAACATTAAAATGATAAAAATACAAATAAAAAGTAATGCATTTGAAACACACACAAAGCACTCTTAGGGCATTCAGGTTGCGTGCATAAAGCCCCAAAGGCATGATGGTAAATAAATCTGGGAACCATGCAGTTTGATTGCAAGATTTTGCAAAAGAGACCTCTGAAGCAGTCTTTGAGGCAAAGAAATATATGTAACATTTGGATTTTCAGCCTGAGGAGTAAGACCAAAATCAATCACAAGCATGTTGTGCTTTACTCTCAGGTCACACCTAGAGGACACCACAGCTCAGGAAAGACTTGGAAAAGTATGGAGACTTTTTGGGGGATCTGATGAGAAAAAAAAAGTGATCCAAGCAACTACAGGCTCTTTTATCTGACCTTATTAGTACACAAAGCTTTAGAACAAATACTGAATGAAAAACTAATTAAAGATGTGGAGGTAAATGCAAAACTTGTTAAAATGCAACAGGACTTCACCAAGGAAAGAATATACCAGACTAAGCCCATCTCTTTCTCTGATAAATCAGTTTTTCAAACAATGAAAATAGCATAGATCAAATCTATCTGGACTTCAATAAAACATTTGAGAGGATGTCATGCGAGAAAATATTAATTAAGATGAAGAGATGTGGATGAATGTAAGAAATGAAAAGTAAGGACAATAGCATGAGCTGAAAAGGAAGCTCTAGATGGAAGGATGTTACTAATGCAGTTCCATAGGGACTGATCTCAGAACTAATCTTAGTTAAAATTTTATTAGTGACCTTGGCACAAAAACCGATGAAAGCTAATGAAATTTGCTGATGACATGAAGCCAAGACCTGCTGTTACAACAGAGAAGACTGGAATACCCTGTGGAAAGAATTCTAGGAATCTGTGGACAGCAGAAAGAAATGACATGAAATTTAATGGCAGAAATACAAAGTTGTGCATTTAGCACATAGTTCATATTAATTCTAATCACGTGGGCTGATTAGGAAGCTTCTCCAAGCAGACAGAAGAGAGAAAAGAAACTCAGAGGCAGATATGAGTTCACAGCGAGCTGCTTTTTGTTTGGAAATGTGGCATAAAGGACACACAGTGCAGCTGGAGCCGTTGGGGCAGCTGTTCTGGCGGTACCCAGCCTCTCCTCTCCAGTGGCAGCAAGGAAGGGAAGTCTGGCAGCATTTTCCTGCAATCACGGAAGCATCCGGCAATTTGTGACTCAGTGAATTGGTGTCTTGGTGCCTCTTTTTTGTGTCTTTTTTTTTCTTTCTTTTTTTTTTTTTTTTCTTTTGATTTATCTCAGCTGACTTCCCAAATACCCACCCTCTTCCTGGCAATGATCACTTCTCATCACAAGTACAAGGAAGCACTTTGAAAACAACGGTTCAGGCAAAACTGGGACAGAACACTAATTTGGAGTATTTTATCTTTATTAGGATGCTAATGGTACTTTGGACCACTCCTAATGGTATAGGGATGTTTGGGTAGCCTGGAGGAGCTACTGGTGTCACACACTAGCGAAAAAGCCATGTGAAAAGTTATGTGTCAGTCATCTGTAGAGTATATGTACTTGTATAGGCTGTGACATTACACTGGGCAGCTGTCACTTGTTTGCTCCCCTGATAGATGGAGCAAAGCCACCACACAGGCCTTGCACAAGGGCTGTACTTGGCTTTTCTGCTGCACATCACTGAGTGAACTACAGAGGCTGATTTTGCCAACAGAATCACAGAATCATAGAAAAGCTTAGGTTGGAAAAGACCTCAAAAATCATCAAGTCCAACCGCAATCTAACTCTATACCACTCTAACAACTCACCATGTCCCCGAGCACCACATCCAAACTGTTTTTAAACACATCCAGGGATGATGACTCAACCACCTCCCTGGAGAGCCTATTCCTGTGCTTAACAACCCTTTCTGTAAAAACTTCCCTGATATCCAACCTAAACTTATCCTGATGCAATCTGAGGCCATTTCCCCTCATCCTGTCACCTGTCACCAGTGAGAAGAGACCAACCCTGCTCTCGCTGCAATCATCTTTAAAGATCACAATTTGAAGAGAGCAATAAGGTCACCTCTCCCCTCATCCTCCTTTTCCCCGGACTAAACAGCCTCAGTTCCTTTAGTTGCTCCTTGCAAGACACATTCTCCAAACCCTTCACAAGCCTTGCTGCCATTACAGCACTCAGTAACATACAGTACTCAGACGGCAACTCTCAGAAACTTGCTATCTGATTTTTCTTTCCCCCTCATCAACAGAGGCATTGAAATGAGATTAATTTCCGTATCTCATTTTTGCATCCGGTTTTACTCCCCTCTGGACCAATTCAGTTAAACCCAGGCTCCATGAGTGTGGAGCTGGGACGGTGAGCGACCCTGCGGGGCGGCAACACCCTCAGCCTCACGCCTCCTGCCAGGTCCTGCGGCAGGAAGGGAAAGTGAAAG
Source organism: Tetrao urogallus (assembly GCF_951394365.1). Taxonomy (NCBI): domain Eukaryota; kingdom Metazoa; phylum Chordata; class Aves; order Galliformes; family Phasianidae; genus Tetrao; species Tetrao urogallus. Next base: position 124,673,140 of record NC_136813.1, on the reverse strand, counting down.
GATCTGGGACTTTGCCGCGCCTCTACCCCGCGGCCACGCTGGCTTTAAGCCGCCCCGGGACAGACTCTCCCCTCTCCCTTCTCTCCCCGCCGCGTGCCTGAGGTGAAGGCGGCCGCCTCGAGCTTCACCTCCTCCAGGGGGCTGGAAGCTCCGTGCCCCGAACCGGCCTCGCTCCTCCTCCGGCCGCCCGCAGGTGAGGCCGGCCCCGGGGCGGTGCTGCTGCTGCCGCCGCCGCCGCCGCCCGCTCGCTTCGTCCCGGCCTGGGGAAGCACCTGTGGTGCCCGCCGGCCCCACCGCCGCCGCCAGGTACGTGAGGCCGGCACGGCCGTCCGGGTTTCGCCGGGGGCACGGGGAGAGAGGCGGCGAGCAGCGGCCCCGCCTGGCTCCTGTCCTCGGGAGTGGGTTTTCCCCGGGAAGGGCAAAAGCAGCTGCGAGACTGCGGGAGGGCAGAGGGCTGTTCGCGTAGAGCTGCAGGGGTCCGCAGAGAGCTCTGTGGAGCTGCTTGTGATTATGCGCGCGTTCAGCCAAGCCGTGGGTGGGCTTCTCTTCCCAAGGACCTGAAGTGAGTGTGCTGTTCTTCGGTAGAAGGTGGATGGGCGGCCAGTTGGTTTGGGGCTTCCCTCCAGCCTTCTTCCTCCTCTGTGTGTGTGTGTGTGTGTGTGTGTATGTGTGTGTGAGAGAGAGAGAGAGAGAGAGAGCTGTGCCCCGCAGAGACACGCAGAGGGGATGTTTGTAGTGAGAGCTTTGACTTGGAGAGCGCTGACTTTGAGCCAGCCTGAAGTGGAGGTGTGAGCACATCCCTTCCAGGGCTCTTTCGTTTTTACAGCTCTCACAATGATAGGATCCAAAGGTCGCAATGAGGGAAGGGGTTATGCCTTAACCTACAGTAGGGTAATGCCCTGACCAGTGTTATATGTGGCTGTTGGCTTGTCGGTGCCAGTGCTGAGCCCTGTGGCTGTTTACACAGGGATATGACTGAGTTCAGGAGGATTCCGCATGTCCAGAATGTGTTGTCTGATGGTTGGTGGGTGAGTTTGTGCTCTTGTGGACGTGCCTGCTGATTCTGCGGGAGGACCAAACGTTCTGCATGTGAGACCTGTTTCGAGCCTGAAGCTCACGTTGCTGTCAAACATCACTAGGAAGGGGGAAGGCGCTGGAAAGATTGCAGCGTCAAGTGGTTGTCTAGATACCACTTAAACTGTGGGTGTAGAAACCTCCAACGCTGTAACTAGAAGCTGTAAAATCTCATGCCGAATGGCTCCTGCTATATACTGACATACTGTATTTTTAGGGTTTTCTTTTCCTCCTCTGCTACCAGCCCGTTGAAAAAGTGACTATTCTTCATTGCTGTTGTAATATGTGTATGATTAGCTTGATTTTTCAGTGTTGCAGCATATTTTTTATGCAACCATAAAGGCCGCCGCCTTGAGTAAGCAAAAAACATGATATGCCATTAAGATCAGTATCATTGTACATGTGCACAAGGGGCTGAACTCCTCTTGTGAGTTCTTCCATTCTGACCTGTCCAGCTGTCCCAGTTGGTGGTCCTGCCACTTTATTTCCCAGCGGGATTTGCAGGGCAGGGTTTAGCAGAGGCTGACCAAAGCTCACAGGAGCTGCAGTGGCCCAGAGTGCAGTTTGGAGCCAGTCCAGCCTGGGAACTGCTGCCAGCATTCCTGCAATTCCTCCCCTACAGCCGCCCTTGGGAATGCATCCTGGTAGAAGTCATCCACTGAGAGGCCAAAATTCAGCAGGGACAAAAGAGGCTAAGCCTCTCTTCGTGCGCCTGTTCTGTAACTAAACAGCTTGTCCCAAATCTGAGGGAAAAGCCCATTTCCAGATGTCTTTCCCCTTCCCACAGATTTCGGATGACACTACCAATGCATTGGGGCGCACAGCAAAGAGTCTCCTGTCCTTTATGCTGTGTTGTGATGTTGTAGCCTTGCTGAGATTTTTACATTTTTCTCTTTTGGACACAGATGAGCTCTTAGTCTGTTATTCAGTCCCTGTGCTGAGTGATCACTGACCTGCTTTGGTCTGTTTTTTTCCATGCTGCAAGTCCAACCAATGCGGCTGGGTACAGGAGTGAAAGCTCTTTCCTGAATGGCACTCAGGGACAGAGGATGTAAGGAACCTCCCTTCTGACCCAAAACCTCTTCTGAGGAGAGGTGAGCTGTGCTTCTGTAAGGCATTTTGGGATCAAAGTGTGATTTTTGTCACAGACTTGTTACTAATCTTTGGCACGTTTTCTAAAAGAACGTACCATTTCATCTCAAATTTAGCAGTTTGCTGAAGAGGACTTTTAATAGAGCTAAAACAGATAAAGATTCTGTAACAAAATAAGTTCCTTTTAAAAGTTGCTTTAACACAAATAAGTTGCTTGTTCCAGTGGCTTCAGATAAAAATAAGCAGTGGAACTGACTTTAAAATGTGAAATGAAAGCGACTTCCCTTTTTCATTGTTAGAGCAGGAATTCAAAAAGTAAATAGCCATAGTTGATCTAAACTGTGTTTTTAAGATCTTCTGGTTTGAATAAATGTTTAACAATAGTACAGCTGGGAAGATGTGTAAGCAGTACTCCTCTTACTAATTCTTAAGCATTTCTTTAAGTGTACGGATTGAAGTCACTGTTTCACAGAGCTGAGTAAGTATTCTGTATGCTTACATGGGTTTTAAATGTAACAGGGTTGTTTGTTTGTTTGTTTGTTTGTTTTTCCTTCAGATAAACTGTTCAAAGTCAAAACTGACCTTGGTAAAAAGTGTTTGTGTGTAGTATAGCTGTAGGCATTTATGCTGTCCTGACTGGTCTGGCTGGAGTTTGAAATTCAGCTATAATTGAACACTTGTCTTTGATAGGCATTATTGTAATTAAAACTCCAATTTTATTTAATAATTTTTTTTTTCTTAAAATTACAGATGTGTTACATTTTATGGGACTTAAAGGTTGGATATCAGGAAGGACTTCTTTACAGAAAAGGTTGTTAAGCAATGGAATAGGCTCCCCCGGGTGATGGTTGAGTCATCATCCCTGGATGTGTTTAAAAACCATTTGGATATGGTGCTCAGGGACATGATTTAGTGGAGGGTTGTTAGAGTTAAGGTAGTATGGTTAGGTTGTGGTTGGACTTGATGATCTTCGAGGTCTTTTCCAACCTGAGCAATTCTACGATTCTAACTCAAAGATAGGATAAAGATTGTCTCCTCCAGACTGTGCGAGTGATAGACCAAAATGTTAATGTGACTACAGATGCACCTCTGAGAGGTGGAAATGAGGGGATCCAGGCAACTTAATGTTTACTGTGTCCACAGTTGAGATTTCAGATTTAGAATCATAGAATCATAGAATGCTTTGGGTTAGAAGGGACCTTTAAGATCATCTAGTTCTAACCCCCTGCTATAGGCAGGGGCACCTCCCTCTAGATCAGGTTGCTCCAAGCCCCATCCAGCCTGGCCTTGAATGCTTACGGGAAGGGAGCATTCACAACCTCACTGGATAACACGTTGCTGTTGCTGCTCACTACCCTCGCAGTAAAGAATTTCTTCTTGATATCTAGTCTAAATCTACCCTCTTCCAGTTTAAAAACATTTCCCCTTGTCCTATTTCTACCTACCCTTGTAAAAAGCCCCTCCCCAGCTTTCCTATAGGTCCCCTCAGGTACTGGAAGGCTGCTATGACGTCTTGCAGACTTCTCCAGGTCCCAAAGAAGAGCCCCCGACTCTCTTAGCCTGTCTTCGTATGGGATGAGTTTGATCATCTTAGAGACACTCCCCTAGACCTGTTCCAACAGCTCCATGTCCTTCTTGCGTTGAGGGCTGTGGAACTGGATGCAGTACTCCAGGTGGGGTCTCATGAGAGCAGAGTAGAGGGGCAGAGACACCTCCCTCAACCTGTTGGTCACACTTCTCTTGATACAGCCCAGGATATGGTTGGCTTTCTGGACTGCAAGCACACACTGCCAGCTTTTATTGAATCTTTCATCATTTCTTGCCAACTTCTGCACCAGCATAACCCTTTTCAAGGTAGACAATGCAGCCATTGTAGCACGACACACCTTTGACAAGCTTGTGAGCCAGGCGTGTCACACAGGTTGGAATTCCCTTTGCTTTTGAAGGAAAAAATAAATGATGTTTGTATCTGGCGGCTTTCCTGCACATGCCCTGATTTCATTAGTGCAGCTGAACTTCAGAAGCAGATATTTTCATGCCCAGGAATGTGAAAAGTGCAGTTAGGATTGATAATTAAAAAGAAAAAAACTATGATTTTTCACAGGGGGGAAAAAAAGAAAGGTTGTCTGGGCAATATCAACATTTTAATGAAGAAAAAAAAACTGCAAAAAATTAATTTGGAAAATTTGGGTCTTACTCTTTTATTATTATTATTATTATTATTATTATTTTATAAGAAATAAAAAGAATAACTTTAGAATTTGTGAGTGAAAGTAATAACTATGGAAATGTGGGAGTTGGGGAGTCAGCAGGCTAACCAAAAGGCAATAGAAAAGCAGAAAAATAATAAAATTATTGCCAAAGGACCTTCATTTTAGAATCATTGCTGGAAATTACTGTAATAAGGCACATATTCTATTGAATATGTACACTACTCAAGCCTGACAGTTTAAAAACTGACAACCACCTTTTCAGAGAGAAAACTATAAAAAAAATGCTTTTGATTCATCAAATGAGAGGCTGGCAGGTAGTATTGCCAGTATGCCCTGACCCAAACTAATATAAGCCCTTCTGCTATAATAAGGCACGTTTAAAAGAGACCCAAATATAATAACTGACTTGCAAAAGCTGATGGAAGAAACAAGAATGATTCAAGTAAGAAAAGTATTTCTTCTCGGCTTCTACTGGAAGTCTTACCTTGTTCATGCATAGCGAACCTTTCATTCTTTATTACGGAATGCACTTCATGCGATATTGATGCAACCCATATTTTTTGAGATTTTCTTCTCCTCCTCCTGCAATCTGTCTTCTGGAGGCATAATCTTTGATCTATGATGACAATAATTTTCACAGCATATGCAGTCAGTGACTGCAGATGGGGAGTAAGTAGCATGAGCAGATGATCATGTGAGAAATAGCAATCCTCTAATCCTGTAAATGTGGAATATGGTGGAATATGATGTCAAACCAGATATTCATAAGAAATTTGGGATCAAATGAGTGCTGCCATTTACTATACCAGAGATTGCTGGTGCCTCTGAGAATCTGTGACTGTGTTTCAAGCTCTGGGAATTAGTGGCCTGCTCTGAATTCTGTCTTCTTGCACTAGTTTTGTGTTTTCGTTAGACTAGTGACTACACTCATTTTTCTTTGATTCTCAAGCCAATTCTTTATGTCAGGCTACTCTTTGTATTTTTAGTCTTTTGAAGAAAAAATCATCTCTCCCCCTCTCTCCCTTTTGGAAACCCTAAATATACAGTCATTCCTTTGAGAACTTTTTTCATCTATTCCAAAACTGGAGATTGTATTTGTTTTCATCATTCAAAGAAAATGGCAGACCACAGAATCACAGAATGGCTTGGGTTGGAAGAGATCTAAAGACCATCATTCTCTTGGCCTGTACACATATCTGGGATTGCTGTGACCCAAGTGTAGGCTTGGCCTCGTTGAACCTCACTAGACTTTCAAGCTTGTCCAGGTGCCTTTAGATAGCATTCATGTAGCCTTCTCAGTAATTCTTCCTGAACTCGCATCATATTCACATGCTTCTTTTTGAGTCTGGAAGATTTCAGCCTGCAAATAACGTTGTGAAGAACTGAAAACAGGGTCACTAACTTGGAAGACTGAGGTAGCCTTTGTGTTAGTGACTAGACTTATGATATCAGTCCTGTCTGTACCAAATAAAATCCACAGCAGTGTAACTTCATTGCCCTACGGTGATGTCTGCCTGAAGGGCTGTATCTTTGGTTCATCCATTCTAAAGATACCTAACTTTTTTTATGTTAATATATTCTGGAGATATTTCTTTTAACAGTAAATTCTTAGCCTGACATTTTATGTGTTGTGCAGCACTTGTATTATGCTAGGCTTTTCAAACTTTGAAATCAAGCCTGCTGGAGGCTTTGGGCTTCCTCTTTTCTCTGGCTGCCACAACCATTGAGGATTATGTTGCCTTTGGCACAGTGTTGCAGGATCATGCTCATAAGGGCCAGAGCTTCAAGAGAAATATTCACCAGGAATTCCTTATAGGGAATAATTAGTGTCTGTTCTCACCACAACTTTCTAAAACATGATGGTCTTGAAGGTCTTTTCCAACCTAAATGATTATATGACTCTCAGGCATTTATAGTGCCACTTAGCTGGCTACCACAGTGCTCGTGCAGATAAGCAGGTGAAACTTGGGGTAGATTCATACAAGGGATGGCCAGGAAAATGGTACAAGGTCATTATCAACTCCCACCCTCCTCCCCTCCTTATTGACAGAAGTCTGTAGTGTCACTGGAGGCTCCAATTCTGGAAGCTGCCCCAAACTTGAGAAGCCACTTACTAGAGTCTGAGGCTGGAATTCCAAATTTTGACATGTGCTCTTCAAAGCAGGCTTTGAGCAATGTTTTTACAACACAGGCTGAGCACTGCACATTTAGAGAATACTGAAGATCCCAGCTTCTCTTTTATTTCTGGCTTTGATATATGGTAACCTGGACACCACTGTAGCTTTAGATTTACAACTCAGTTTAATATTGCTATGTACCTTTGCATGGATATCATGCTTATTATCGCCTATTGGATGAAATATGAAGAAAAAAACCCTTTTTTTTCCTGAAAACTATTTTATTGGTTTACTGGATTTTTACCTTGTATTTAGAAACTGAGAAATGACAGTTTCAGCCTCTGCTGACACTGAGTGCCACAGGGAAAGAAAGATGACTCACAACAGGATGTGGACAACTCTTGAATACTTCAGAAGAGAATTTTATCGTAAGAACTGATGCTCTGCTTGGGACAAAAAAAAAAAATTACCTGAATGTGTGATCCTATCCCAGATCAGCTTGAGGTCAGATATGGTGCTGACTGATTTCCCTGGGGATGGAACCTCATTGTGTGTATGCAGGAATGTCACTAAACGGGTAGGTGAGCTTTTAGGTTAAACTTGTAAGCCAGAAAAAAAAAAAAAAAAAAAAGGCAAAAAAAAAAAAAAAAAAAAAAAAAAAAAAAAGCAGTGCCTGAAGGCTTAATATTATCTTCCCTGTTCCAGAGTGTCCACTGGGTGATGTTTGTTTTGGCAGTGTTTTTTGTTTTTTTTTGAGCTTGCTTGGTGGTAAGGAAATTCTCTTGAGACAGTTTGGGTAGCAGAATTAGTTGAGGTTCTGTTTGCAGCTTTATTTGTCTCAGCATCTGGGTTTATTATACATACTGTTTTGCTTGACAGAAAGATTAAGCAAACTTGACAAACTCACAGTTGTAACCTTATCTTTGCAGTCAGAACCCTACAAGTCATGATAAAAGATATGTTGTTAAGATCTACAAAGGAAAATACTGAAGGAAAAATGGGGGGAAAAAAGAGAGAGGAAAAAAAAAAAGAAGAAAACCGTTTGATTCAACAGCTGTCTGCAAGTAGAGCTTGGATGTAGTATCATACTGCATAATGGTGTTACATAAATACAAGTGATATAGGTCTTTTTTTATGAGTGTCGTAAGTTTTGTTCTGCATGTGGTGGCCTCACTGATTGTTTGCTGCTACCTGCTGGCTTCCCATCTATAAATATTTAATGATACAATTGCAGTTAAATCAGGAAGAAGAACTGCGTTTATAGGAACAAAAAATCAGTAAGTTTTAAGCAATTGATTATAACTAGCTTCACATATCAAATTTGTTTCTTATTCCCTCTGACAGCCTGGCAGATTTTCTCGTGCTTCATTTTCTTATCGCTTAAAAAAGGCTTATCTTCCTTTTGCGTAAGACCCATGCAAAGGAATTAGTTACGTACTGAAGAGACAGTGAAGATGTCTAAGTACAGAATAGTACCAACTAGGTACCATGAAAATACCACCTAAGAAATTGTAAACTAAGGAAAAATCTTATGCTCAACTGGAAGGGGCAGTAAACACTGTCAGATATTTTGCTACACTGATGGGATTTCCAGACTTCACAGTAGTGTGTCACTGTAAGTGAAAACTTACCTAGTAAGTGGGGGAGAATGTTCCATGTTTTGCTTTGTTTGGTGCTGCACAGTTTCAGCTGACCTTCTGAGAGAATGGAAGGACTTCTCATGCTGGCTCTGAGTTCTTTCCAGGCAACTGACATCTAAGCCACTACTAAAAAAGGTAAAGCTGGTTTGAGAAACAGCTAGAATAGCTATTTCTTTATCTATTTCTTTATTAATTTATTAATTATGGCCAACAGCTAAGATAATTACAGCACAGATACTTACCAATCTAAACAAATTTTTTCTTGCCAACCAGGTTGATTGTGTTACATAGCATTTCTAGCAAGGTAAGTTAGGTGTTCCCATTGCTGGGAAGGGTTGTTAAAGAAAAAATGGAGATTTATTTGAAAGGTTAAGATTTAAGTTATGGCAGTTATAGAAGAAAATTCTTGTCTGATAACATCATTTATGTCCTGTCATTGCATTTATTGGTAATTTGTATATTCTCCTCCTCTACTTATGTCCTTTCTGCTTTCCACAGCTGACTTATGTTAGCTTTGTCCTCTTGAATCTTTCTCAAACTGCACTTTCTTGTTTATATACTGCTTATTAAATATTTATTAAACATATCAGAGGGAATATTGTTTGAAGGTGCATAAAATGATAAGTTTATAGGTACACAAACTTTGAGGTTACCTGAAGGGCTTACAGCCTGGAATCTTAGTACATTTTTTTTCCCCCATCTAATAATAGTAATAACAATAGCAATAATAATAAACAGCAACAAACAACAACAATAAACACAAAAAAACCATCTTATCATTCCCTCTATTTCTTGCTTAAATTCAGACCTTCATGTCATTACTCTTGCAATAGTACTTCATACTATAGCAACACAAAAGACTACTTCAACATAGAAGTAATGTAACATTTCTCAAAGTTTTCAATGTTTCTGATGTGATACAGGGAAGAAGAATAAACAAACAGTATGGCCTTTTGAGGTAAACGCATTTATATCTTTACATTTGTGTAGCAGTTAGCAAACATACATTTGAAAGTACCAATATAATTCAAAAAGATATGGATACCAATGTTGTTAAGTACATCTTATGATCTTTTAGTAGTATTTCATGCAGACTGATGGAGTAGCGTGCGTCATTCTCTCTGTATCTTACAATTGTTAGATTTTGTACCTTAGAAGTCGGATTTTTTATCTTTCAGATGTTTTAAATGTTGATTATGTCTCAGGATGATGCTTTGTGCATGCTTGTGCGGTGCAGTTAAAGACATGTGGATATAGAAAAAACCTTTATATAAGATGATTAAGTGTTCAGGGTAGAAGCCTTCATAATGGTGCAATGCTCTCACAATCATTTTTACTAAATATACATGCAAGCAGACGGCCCAGCAATAAGAATTTGCTCTAGCTTATGTAGTAATGCACAATCCCATTGCTGTCAAGTTAGTCAAAGTACATGGGGGCAGCAAAAAGGCATAAATTCTTGTTTATATCAGCATGGGGAGGGCAGGAGATGCTAGACATCACATAAATCTTTCAGATAAAAAGTTAACCTGCCAGAATTTTTTGAGCAAATTTGAATTCATAGAGTTCATTTATGCTGGATAATTTCTTTCTTTCATGTGACCTCAATTTTTCTGATCTGGTACAGAGAAAGTTGAAGGTCACACTGCATCACTGAACCGTGCTATGAGATGTTTCTCATGCAGATTTTAACTAGGATTTTGAAGGTCTGTATGCCATATCAGGCAAGGGAATTTAATCTCTATGAAGTATGGGCATAGTGAGTAAGAGGGAAAAATGAACAGGAAGCTTTTTAGCTACATTTCAAACTTCAAATGTACTATTTTTTTTTTTACCCTGCTGTTACAATTTATTGTGGACAGATCTGACTTCACTATATCCCTTTCCTTTTCTATTTCTTTTTCTTCTTCTAGTCTCCTCTACTCCACAGTCTTTCACAAATGTATTATTTTGCACTTCTTCACCTACAACAATTCTTCACATTCTTCCATAAATGTTACTTCTCACAAACTGATAGCTTTGCTCATAAAAATTGGCAAATAGAGTATTTGTGACCTTGTGGTGAGTTTTAGGAAACATTTTAACGTTGTCTTTAAAATTCCAACATGAAGAGAACAGTAGCAACTCTTGAGAGATTAAATTATCTCTCAGTTTTTGTTCAGTTATAGCTCCAAAACATCTAGCAGGGGAGACGTTTTGAAGAGTAAGATTCTGTGGATAAGATGTGCTGTTGTGAGTAAAAGGGAGAATTGAGGTGGACTAAAAGGTTGGACTAAAAATTACAGAAAGAATTTGGGATCAAGGTTACATTTGAAGCAGCTGTTTTTCAGCTTGATTGAATTGATATTATGGAATACACAAACTGGTTTGAAAGCTGTAACTTTCTTTGGCTGATCAATGTTCTCATTAGAAACATCTACTAGGCTGCTTGGTCAACTAAGCTGACATCAGGCACTGAACTCCTTTAGGAAACACTACCAGGCCTTATGGTTCTAGATTTCCTGCCTTTCAAAGTAAGTTATGATAACTTACAAATTTGCTTGGAGGAAAACGTTTAACCTTAGTAGTTGTGACTTAATGGAGAAATAATTATTTCAGGCAACCAGCACGTTAGTGCTCAGATGAAGAGCTGGTCCCATGTAAATAGAGAAACAGTGGAATGTTATGTGCTGTTATCACCATTTTACTTGATTTTGAATTGAGATTTGTAGCTAAACGTGGGCTTTTGGAACTCTTTTCCTTTTCTGTGAAGTCCTGTTTCGTTTTGGGATAGCTAGGTTATGGGAGGGATGGTGGTAAGTTGGGTGAACTACAGCCACATCTTGACAAGAACTGGAAACACTGGCCCTGTGTTATTTAAAAACAGGAATAATATTTATTTATTTTACAAGCCCTAATTTATTCCAGCTAGAGAAATCCCTGGTGAATAATTATGCAATTAAAAAAATCAAAACCTTTTTATCATAATACACCAACCCTTTGTCCAGTAACTTGTCAAATTAATGTAATTATAAAATACAGTCTTAAAAATATACTTGTCTGCAATTGAAAGTGTTTAATCCCTTGAGGCAGAAGCTCTGGTTAAACATGAGTTCAGCCAACATAATTCTGCCACATTAGTGTGCATTACCGTTTACTAATTCAGAAAGCAAGTTCCATAGATGACTGATCATTAATGTTTATTATAATTACATTACAGTAATTTTGTTTAGTCAATAAACATTTACACTGAATCAAAACATGGTGTTGTAGTGTGTCACGTTGCAGCCACTTACCCACGTTCAGATAATTTTGCTTTTACAATATAGCAAGCATACATGGCTTTCTGTTAATTGGTTACACATTAGGCACTTTTTTTCCATGTGCTTGCTCTGTGCCAGATGAGCGAGTGGATGCGATAAGAAAATAGCTGCAGTGTTTCAAACAACAAAAGAGCATTTCCAAAAGCTCTTTGCTAGTAAAGGGTAGAAATAATCCCTTTATTTCAGTGCTTTTAGAACTGGGAATAGCTGATACGTGCAGATATTTGTATGCAGTAGAGAAAGAATTTATATTTCATTCTGACATGCTTAATTTTTTCCAGCAGGGAAGTTGAGGGTTGGGGGGAAAGACTTCGCAAAGGGATGGTCACAGCAAGTGTTATAGGGGCAGGCTTTTTGCAGTACATTTTGGGACTATCTCTAGTGTAGATCTGTGGGAAGATGTTTTCTTAAGTTAGTGAGACCTATGTGGCATCTTTTCCTATTAACTGGGAACTATAAATAGTTCTCCTTTTTGGAGTAAAGATGGGAGTGAACAGAGTTGTTCTAGCAGCATAATGGGGCAGTTTGTGGCCCAGAACAGCCTGTAAAGGGTATTCCAAGCTGCACCATTGCTGCAGTAGGAGTTTGGTTGTCCTGCATGAGGCAATAACCCTGCAGTTTCATATCTCTGTCCTACTCCATCATCTGTACTGTTTTCAGTAATTATGTTCTAAGTTTTTTTTTTTTTTTTTTGTGTGTGTGTGTGTGTGTGTGTGTATGTGTAGGGAAAAAAAAGAATTAATACTTTGCTCTCCCACAAGTTTCTCTCTGATGGGAGAAACTTGTCAATGGCACCCAAACTGCTCATTTCAGGAGCGTGCTACCCTGCATTTATCATCCTCCTTGCTGGAAATTTGCTTTCTGTAAGAAAGTGTAACAATTTTACTTTATTTTGTATAGAGTGGATGATTGTGAATGAATGCAGTGCTGTTATATATTACGCACTGAAGGCATCAAAAGTGTAGTCTGATTTATCACTGTATCAAGTGCTACATAGCATGTAAGCATCTCCCACCTTCAACATCAGTAAGTTTGTGTTCTAAACAAGCTCAAACCAATTGGGGTTAAGAGGGTGTTTCAAAATTACATTTACCATATTTGATTAGAACATTTACATTTATTATATTTGATGAAAACGTTTGCTGTTTCTGTTATTCAGTTACTGGTCTCTGCTATCTGTAATGCTACACACCCACTGGATGAATGTTGAGTAAGCTTCATATTCATGCTGCTAATAAGAGATGCAAACTGTTTGTGTATCAGGTTATTGAGCCATCAAGCGTCGCCAAACACTATATCACAAATGAAAACTGTTTGTTGATTAGACAATTGCAGCTGTGGCTGCCAGTATAATTGTAAGTGCTAAGGAAATATAAACATACGCGTTTACTCATTCAGTCAGATTTCACCATTAGCAGCATAAGCAGTGAAAGCATAGAGGGATGAATGTTTAAGCTTTAAACGTTCAAGAAGTTCTAAAATGAGAGAAGATCTTTCTGCAAACTTTAGAGAGAATTCTGTTCTAACAGAGAACAGAATAACTGTAAGTGATGTTGAGAACTAGAGAAACATCTTACTTGCAGTAATGGGCTTGTTACCTCTTAGTTCCTGCAGCTTTGGTAGCTCACTCATTCATGTACGGCCCAGAAACTTGAAGTCTGTTTGTGTTGGGAGAGAGGAGGAGGGAGGAGTCTAGGCGGAAGATCTTGCACATCAACAGAGAAAAGAGTTGTGGAGAAGAATTAGGCCAGGATAAAGTAGCTAGGAAAAACGTGGAAAACAAGGATCATGGTGGAAGAAGGGAAAACAAAGAGATGAGCAAAAATGAAGGCTGAACGGGAAGAAGAAAGAATGAAAAACTTGGTGGATGTGGGAGCTAAAGAAGTAATCAAGAGCAACTTGAACATGCACAGGCCCTGTAGGAGACTGTGTGTCATGCATGATGGAGGTGAGGACCACCAAAGTGTCAAATAACAAACACTCTCATCACACTTACTGCTCTGCCAAGCTGGGACGTCAGCTGAGATTTCTATTTGGCAGTGTGCTGTGCTGGGGGCTGTGCTGTGTGGAGTTGCTTTCTGTGATCCAGAACAGTTGCGTGGACGTGCTCTGAGCATTAGAGCACAGTCTTACTGTCAAGGTGGCATTAAATTCCAAAGAAACAAAGTAATTCAGATGGCATGGAGGCTTTAGATAGTTGATAACAATTATTCAGTGTTTATCCAGGAGTAAATCCTGCAAAGAAAAAATGACAGAAAGAACAAAACAAAACAAAACAAAACAAAACAAAAAAAAAAAAAAAAAAAAAGCAGCTGCACGGACTTGGGTTTCTTTCCAAATCTAGGACATTTACCATCACCAAAAAACCACCATTCTCCCATTTTTGAAGCACCATAAGACTAGTAGGAAATTGCTTTCAGAGAATTCAGCACTGTTTGATCAGTATGTAACTTGGTGTGATAGAGCACAAAGACTTGTGACAGGATGACTGTCTTCCCTTCTTTCTGATTTTTAAGGCTGTGTCTCAATCCATTGCAGGAATTAGCCCCTGTGTGTGCTTCTTCTCTGATCATTACATAAAAAGAAGCTCAGAATCCCCCAAATGAACGTGATAGAAAATGATAGAGTCTGTTCTGATTCTTTTTAAGAACATATGCATTTCATTTTTACTTTCTACTCTTCTATTTTAACATAGGTTTGTTTGTTTGTTTGTTTGTTTTTCATTTATTTGTCTTAGCCTTATGAATAGGTGAATTCATGCATTATCTGTTCTCTGTCCCAGAAATATAACAGCATAGTATGTATTTTTTTTTTTCCAATGGAGATGACTAGTTTCTAACTGTTATAAATTGTTAACTGATTTTTATTAATTTTGAAAGCTCTGTATACAGATGTGTCAAATTAAGGTCTAAGGACCCAAACCAAACCAAAAAATTAAAATTTGTGGGCAGATTTAAACACGGACCTGTTACTGAAATATTTCTAGTATTTGACTTTGAATTGTAGCGTGGACGTTTTTATGTGTTATGTGGTATGGAAATCAATTTGTATACATAAAATTAAGGACAGAAATTATGTTTTTAAAGTGGAGTGGAGTATCCTCACATGGATAATCTGGAAGTTGGACAAGTTGTATCAACTTGCACTGAACTTTTCAAGGTAATATCTTCCTCATTGTAAATAAGAATATAGCAACCTGTGTGTATGATAGTCATCCTCCAAATTTTTTTTTTCTAGATTGCTGAACTACATTTTTTCTTTAAAATGAATTTTTCACAGAAAGTATTTTGACATTTCAGAGAAATGTGGCCAGCTCTAGGAATTTATTTATTTTTACTGTACCAAAATCAATGGAAATTATTACAGCGGTAAAATTAATTTGGGAATAGAGTCCAAATAGAAAACATAATAAAATGAAAGCTGAACTTAAATTTTCCTGAACTTCAGGGTTCGGTAACTCTTTTCGTCAATATTGATGTGTGGAAGTAATAACAACGTATTTGACTCTCCCGTCTTGTAAGTACGTTCACTTTGCTCTGGATGTCTCAGCGCTGTGCAAAGCCCAAGACACCACTAGGCGGCTCTGCTCGCTGCATGAAAAGCTCTCTGTGCAACTGGCAGCCTGGAAGAGAGCTGCAGTCCAGCTGCAGGGTGCATCTCTGCTATCTCTGTGGAAGAAGGCACTGCAGTGAACAGGAGACCCAATTTACTTTAAGTGATTTTAAGAGCAATTCCAGCCACCTCTTTTTATTTTATTTTATTTTATTTTATTTTATTTTATTTTATTTTATTTTATTTTATTTTATTTTATTTTATTTTATTTTATTTTATTTTATTTTATTTTATTTTATTTTTATTCCATACTTCCCATTTCTGCTCTGGTCAGCACAATGCAGTTGGATTTTGCTGTATTTTGACCTGGAGTACAGATCTCAACTCCACTGTTAGAAGGTGGTATTTTAAACTGAGTCTGTGTGTGTGTTCTGCGTGCTTGAGTAACGCACCCCACAGAACTTGCACAAAATCCTAAACAGAAGATGGGAGAAGGGTGGTGACACACTGGAACAGGTTGCCCAAGGAGGCTGTGGATGCCCCATCCCTGGAGGCATTCAAGGCCAGGCTGGATGTGGCTCTGGGCAGCCTGGTCTGGTGTTTGGCGACCCTGCACATAGCAGGGGGATTGAAACTATCATTATGGTCCTTTTCAACCCAGGCCATTCTGTGATTCTATGAAGCAGAGAAGGATGGCTATGATAACTGTACTGCTCATATTCTACCCCTGGATGTACAGCTACTCTGCTGCTGAAGATGTGTTTCCTTTTTAAAACCTAGTCCATGATGTATGTGAAAATACAGCGATCCTCTTGATTTTTTATTTTTTTTTTTTTTCATCATTCAGAAATATATGCAGATGTGATAGCCTCTGAATAGCAAGGCAGGGTTTTGACATTATCTGAACTAGGCCCAAGTCAGTCATTAAACTGATTGGAGCACCTGTCCTGTGAGGAGAAGCTGAGAGAGCTGGGCCTATTCAGGCTGGAGTACAGGAGGTCCAGGGGGAACACCATCAATGTATACAAATATCTGAAAAGTGAGTGCAGAGGGTGCAGCCAAGCTCTTCAGGAGTGCCTGGTGTGATGACAAGAAGCAATGAACAAGTAATGAAGAAAAGGATGTTCCATATTGTCATGGTTCTATGTTTTTCTGTTTTTTTTTTTATTATTTTTTTATTTTTGGGTTTCAGTATTCCACATCAAAACATCATGTAGTGTACAGGGCATTAAAGTGTCACTGCCCCAATTCCAAGTACCTATCCCTGTACATTACAGCAGTCACGGGATCTGGCCCTTCCGGGTGGGGGGGGCGCTCTCTTGCTGCCTTGCAGTGGGTGCTGGAGGGTGCTTTCCTAGCCGTTCCAAGCTTTTCAGGTTTGAATCGGTCCCGGGAACTCTCTCTCTCATCTTGTCTGATTTATTAATCTCAATTTCAATTAAATTGTATATATTGTGTTATCTTGTATTCCGATATTATAGTAAAATAAGTTTTCCTCCATAGATTGTTGCCGCTGCTCTTTTCCTCCCTTCCTTCCTTCCCATTTTTTGTGGGACTGGGGTGGGGGGGGAGGGCAGAGGCCTGTCGCCCCTGTCACGGACATAGATTGATCTGATCAACTCCGTGACAGATTTTTGGCGCCCAACGTGGGGCACGACTGTTTTTTAGCTTTTAGAATGAATCTTTTTTTCTCTCTGCTCTTAGAGAGCTTCGTTAGGGAGCACTATCAGTAGTTCAGGTTTCTGTGCTGGAAAACCTGACCTTGAAAGATTAGGCGTACTGCCAGTGTTCTGGGATATTTGTAAACTTTGAGCACTACTTAGTCTGGGTAGTGCCTTTTTTTTCTTTTTTTTTTTCCTCCTCTTGTTAGCTTCAATTCATTAACCCCTTTTTAGCAGGCACCACTGATGAACCCACTCGTTATCGTGGGGGCGCTGTGTAAAGGATTTAAAGCAATGGTGTTACTCACAACCTACTGGCCAATAATCCAGCTCATAATTATGTGTTGTGGAATTGCAACCATATATAGGTACCTAATGACACTGATGGAGACACCTATGTTTTACCTACTTGCAATGTGGTATGATTTGAATTTTGACATTTACATCCCAGAAGGAATGGCTAATTTCACAAACAACTACATCCCAGAAGGAATGGCTAATTTCACAAACAGCTACATCCCAAATGGAATAGCTAATTTTACAAACAACACAATGTTCAGACCAGTCTCCGGGTTTTCTTCTCGGTTTGTCAAACGTTTTACGAATCTTGAATTAATACTCATGTTGTTGTTTGCGTCATCAATTCTCCTGAATGTACTCCAACGCATTCGTAATAAGGAGTCTCCTCCAAAACTAGAGAATGATGACTGGCAGGGAATATGGAGAGGTTTAGGAAAGGTCTTAGAAGCATGGGGACCCGCAGTGTCATGGGATTTTACTCTTGAACACCTGTGGGACCCTGAGAAACTAAGCCAGTTTTTGAGTCAGGGACTATGCGGCTTACATAAATCTAAGGAGGTACAACTTATTTGGGGTTTGGCTTGTGCTTACCGTGCCTTATATAATACCATTCTGGAGAGAGAGAGTTTCCGAGCTGAGGTTCAAGCCAAAGGGGAAAATCCCCAAGTCAAATCTAATCAATCACAGGAGACACCAGTAACAATACCGGTTGCTCCTGTGGAGGGCAAGAAATGGAAACGAGTGTCTTCGCGTCTTGAACGTAAAAGAGAAGAGGAGGAGGAGGAGGAAGATCCAGGCGAGGGGCCCTCCTCAGAACCACCACCATCGCGAAAGGCAAAAGGGAAAACTAAGAGACATGCAGAAGAGAGTGATGAAGAGGAAGTCTCTATTACTACTCGCCGGCCTCTAAAGATGACTGAAATCCAAGGTTCAAGAAAGGAGTTTACACGGCGCCCGAATGAAACTCTTGTTTCCTGGTTAGTTCGCTGTTGGGACAGTGGGGCCCATAGCTTGTCTCTGGATGGTAATGAAGCTCGCCAACTAGGTGCCATTGCCAGAGATCCAGCTATTGATAGAGGAATTAGTCGATGTTCGGATGAGGCTGCCTCCCTCTGGGAACGAGTGTTAATAGCCGTGAAGGAAAAATATCCCTTCAAAAATGGCTTGAAGATTGCGATGAAAAAATGGGATACAGTTGAAAAGGGGATCCAGTATTTGAGGGAAATAGGCGTGGTGGAAATGCTGTATGACCCTAACTTTGTTCCTAACCACCCACAACAAAACCGCGACCCTGAAAGAGTGAGGACAACGCCTGAGATATGGCAGAAAATCGTGACAACAGCGCCGGACAAATATGCCTCTACACTAACATTAGCGTGTGACAGATTCAACGAACAGCAGAGAACGCCCTTAGTTTATGAATTAATTGTTACGCTCCAAAACTACGAACAATTGCTGTCCCCAATTCATGCTGCCGTGGCTGCTATATCAAAAATGACGGAACAAGTGTCTCAACTGATTAACCGTGACAAACCTGTAGCAGTATCAGAGACGCTGGATGAAGATCAGGATAATCAAATTAGTCTAGCGAAGGAGGTGAAGGAGATGATGAAATTTTTGCGAGCCCACCTAACTAGAGATGATGAACCTTCCTTCTCACGTGCACCATCAAAAATCTCAGCTGTTAGAGGCAGACGCTCTCTGGCTCAAGTAAGGGATAATACACCACGAATTGCCTTATGGTATTACTTACGTGACCATGGAGAAGACATGAGGAAGTGGCACGGTCAACCTACTCCTGTACTACGAGCCCGGATGAAAGAATTACAAGGCAGATCAACCACCAGTGCAGTTGCTCCAGTTACCACAGGTAATGAATAGAGGGGCCCTGCCCTCAGTCAGGGGGGGGAAAGGGATAATAGAGTATATTGGACTGTGTGGATTCGATGGCCTGGCACATCAGAACCACTGAAATATAAGGCACTGGTGGACACTGGTGCACAGTGCACTCTGATGCCCTCGAGTC
The DNA here is from genome assembly GCF_951394365.1 of Tetrao urogallus. NCBI lineage: Eukaryota > Metazoa > Chordata > Aves > Galliformes > Phasianidae > Tetrao > Tetrao urogallus. Next base: position 124,654,163 of record NC_136813.1, on the reverse strand, counting down.
ACCAAGGGACAGAATCAATCCATATTTCTGGAGTGACCGGGGGCTCTCAAGAATTGACTGTGTTGGAGGCTGAGATAAGCCTCACTGGTAAGGAATGGCAGAAACATCCTATTGTGACGGGCCCAGGGGCTCCATGTATACTAGGTATTGATTATCTCAGAAGGGGGCATTTCAAGGATCCTAAGGGGTATCGATGGGCCTTTGGAATAGCTGCTGTGGACACAGACAACATTAAGCAGCTGTCTGTTTTGCCTGGCCTGTCAGAAGATCCATCTGTTGTGGGGCTGCTGCAAGTAAAAGAGCAACACGTACCGATTGCTACAAAAGTGGTGCACAGGCGTCAGTACCGCACCAACAGGGATTCCTTGCTCCCCATTCATAAGCTAATTCGTCAGCTAGAGAGCCAGGGAGTGATCAGCAAAACTCACTCGCCTTTTAACAGCCCCATATGGCCAGTGCGTAAAGCCAGTGGAGAATGGAGGCTGACGGTGGACTACCGTGGCCTGAATGAAGTCACACCCCCACTGAGTGCTGCTGTGCCGGACATGTTAGAACTCCAGTATGAACTGGAGTCAAAAGCGGCCAAATGGTATGCCACCATTGACATTGCTAATGCCTTCTTTTCCATTCCTTTGGCCGAAGAATGTAAGCCACAATTTGCTTTCACATGGAGGGGCATTCAGTATACCTGGAACCGTTTGCCCCAGGGGTGGAAACACAGCCCAACCATTTGCCATGGGTTGGTCCAAACTGTATTGGAACAGGGCAGTGCTCCTGAGCACCTGCAGTACATTGATGACATCATTGTGTGGGGTGATACAGCAGAAGAAGTCTTCACAAAAGGAGAGCAAATGATCCAAATTCTTCTGAGTGCTGGTTTTGCTATTAAGCGAAGCAAAGTGAAAGGACCTGCCCAGGAGATTCAGTTCCTAGGTATAAAGTGGCAAGACGGCCGTCGTCACATCCCGACAGATGTGATCGACAAAATCACTGCTATGTCTCCACCCACTAGCAAAAGAGAGACACAATCTTTTCTGGGTGCAGTAGGCTTTTGGAGAATGCACGTTCCAAACTACAGCCTCATTGTAAGCCCCCTTTATTATGTGACGCGAATGAGAAATGAGTTTACATGGGGCCCTGAGCAGCAGCAGGCTTTTGAACAAATTAAACAGGAGATAGCCCGTGCCGTGGCCCTAGGGCCAGTACGGACGGGACAGGGTATAAAGAACATCCTCTATACTGCTGCTGGAGAGAACGGTCCCACTTGGAGTTTGTGGCAAAGAGCCTCAGGAGAGACCCGAGGCCGACCCCTGGGATTCTGGAGTCGGGCGTACAGAGGGTCTGAAGAGCACTACACTCCAACTGAAAAGGAGATCTTAGCTGCATATGAGGGGGTTCGGGCTGCTTCTGAAGTAGTCGGTACTGACACACAGCTCCTTCTGGCACCTCGACTGCCAGTGCTGAACTGGATGTTCAAGGGAAAGGTTCCCCCCACCCATCATGCTACTGATGCCACTTGGAGTAAGTGGATTGCACTGATTACACAACGAGCACGGATGGGGAACCTCAGCCGTCCAGGAATCCTAGAGGTCATCATGGACTGGCCTGAAGGTAAAAAGTTTGGAACACCACCAGGAGAAGAGGTAGCTCGTGCTAAAGAGGCCCCACCATACAATGAACTATCAGAGAATGAAAAGAAATATGCCCTGTTCACAGATGGATCGTGTCGTATTGTGGGAAAGCATCGCAGATGGAAATCTGCTGTGTGGAGCCCCACACGACAAGTTGCAGAGGCCACTGAAGGGAAAGGCGAATCAAGCCAATTTGCAGAGGTAAAGGCTGTCCAACTGGCCTTAGATGTCGCTGAACGGGAGAGGTGGCCAATGCTCTATCTTTACACTGACTCATGGATGGTGGCAAATGCCTTATGGGGGTGGTTACAGCAGTGGGAGCAAAATAACTGGCAAAGAAGGGGTAAACCTATTTGGGCTGCTGAACTGTGGAAAGACATTGCTGCCCGAACAAAGAATATGGTTGTAAAAGTGCGCCATGTAGATGCTCATGTGCCCAAGAGTCGGGCTACTGAAGAACAGCAAAACAACCATCAGGTAGACCGAGCTGCCAAAATTGAGGTGGCTCAAATAGACCTGGACTGGCAGAACAAGGGTGAATTATTTCTAGCTCGATGGGCCCATGAGACCTCAGGTCATCAAGGGAGAGATGCAACATACAAATGGGCTAGAGACCGAGGGGTGGACTTAACTATGGATGCCATTGCACAGGTTATTCATAACTGTGAAACATGTGCCATCATCAAACAAGCCAAGAGGATGAAACCTCTCTGGGAGGAAGGGCGATGGCAAAAGTACAAATATGGGGAGGCATGGCAGGTTGATTATATCACCTTGCCACGATCTCGCAATGGTAAGCATTATGTGCTTACCATGGTGGAGGCAACCACTGGGTGGCTCGAAACATATGCAGTACCCCATGCTACCGCCCGAAACACCATACTGGGTCTCGAGAAACAAGTCCTGTGGCGACATGGCACCCCAGAAAGGATTGAGTCAGATAATGGGACTCATTTCAAAAATTCTCTTGTAAATACTTGGGCCAAAGATCACGGCATTGAGTGGATTTACCATATTCCCTATCATGCACCAGCCTCTGGTAAAATTGAACGATACAATGGGTTGTTAAAAACGATGCTAAAAGCACTGGGTGGCGGAACATTTAAGCACTGGGAGAAGCATTTGGCAGAAGCTACCTGGTTAGTCAATACCAGAGGATCTATCAATCGTGATGGTCCTAACCAATCCAGTTCCCTACATACCGTAGAAGGAGATAAAGTCCCTGTCGTACATGTAAAGAACATGTTAGGAAAGGCAGTTTGGGTTCTTCCAGCTTCTGGAAAGGGCAAACCTCTCCGTGGTACAGTTTTTGCCCAGGGACCAGGATCCACTTGGTGGGTAATGCAGAAGAATGGGGATGTTCAATGTGTACCACAAGGAAACTTGATGCTGGGGGAGTGCAGTTACTAATTCTATGTATATACATACATACATATATATATATATAGCCATGTGTGAGTAATGCATTTTAATCATTTTTTGTTTGTTTGTGTATATATGTGTATATATTTTAAGCATGATGTAATGATGTAGAATAAGGGGTAGAATGTCATGGTTCTATGTTTTTCTGTTTTTTTTTTTATTATTTTTTTATTTTTGGGTTTCAGTATTCCACATCAAAACATCATGTAGTGTACAGGGCATTAAAGTGTCACTGCCCCAATCCCAGGTACCTATCCCTGTACATTACAGCAGTCACGGGATCTGGCCCTTCCGGGTGGGGGGGGCGCTCTCTTGCTGCCTTGCAGTGGGTGCTGGAGGGTGCTTTCCTAGCCGTTCCAAGCTTTTCAGGTTTGAATCGGTCCCGGGAACTCTCTCTCTCATCTTGTCTGATTTATTAATCTCAATTTCAATTAAATTGTATATATTGTGTTATCTTGTATTCCGATATTATAGTAAAATAAGTTTTCCTCCATAGATTGTTGCCGCTGCTCTTTTCCTCCCTTCCTTCCTTCCCATTTTTTGTGGGACTGGGGTGGGGGGGGAGGGCAGAGGCCTGTCGCCCCTGTCACGGACATAGATTGATCTGATCAACTCCGTGACACATATGTATAGCAGGAAGCATTTCTGTGCTGCAGAGGAGATGGGGAGCAGGTACAGGTTGCTCAGAGAAGTTGTGGGGTCTCCTTTTGCAGTGTCTTCAATATCTGCCTGGACATGGGCCTGGGCAGTAGCTCGGGGTGACCCTGCTTGAGCAGAGATTGGACTAGACGGCCTCCACATGTTGCTTCCAACTTCAGTCATTCTGTGATTAAAATGAAAGTTGTGCAAAAATATACCATCTTGTGCTCTAGCTGTTAGTTCTCCTGATGTTTGCTTCCTAGCTAACTTTCTCCAATGTATTGCCAGTGAAAAATGATAGGTAGATAAAGAATATGAAATTAAAATGCAAAATACATTAAACTAATTGCTAATTAAAAATAAAGACTTTGAGTTTGGTAGACACTGTGCAAGGAGCACACTGAGGGAAAATATTATGTAGTTCAGATAACATATAAGAAGGAAAGCAAAATGTTTTGAATACGCTTTCCACAAGTACGTTATGCACTCAATTCCTGTGGTTTTCTGTTTATAAATTCCATAGCGAAGTAGCTGCAGCAATATAAATAATAAAATAACCTTCTGACACCACTTCATTTTGTAGGCTCTATCCCTCAGCAAATACTAGCATATGCAGATGCCTTGTCTCATCAAAATGTAAATTGCATCCTGATGTTACATGGTGTGCTGTCACACCTTTTAAAATAAAGAATGTCCATGGAAGGGAAGAAAATCAGGAAAAATATGAAGAAAAATTCCAGTATTTAAATTTGAAGAACATTTCTGAGAGCTGAATGAACAAAAAGTATAAGCATGAAAGGCATCTCTGCACTGACAAGTGTTGTGAGGGATTCCTCACCTTTGTTTGGGCTCTCTGTAGAAGCAAGTTCATTGCCAAGCAGTTCTCCTTGTGGCTGCCTTCATTTTGGATAGAGTAATGTTCTTTTAGGGTTGTCAGTAAGTAAAAAACTTGCCTGTGGAGCGATGTAGGATCCAGTATTTTGTAAAATACTTCCAAATTTCTATTATTAATAAACGACTTGTAGTTTGGTTCTTTTGGGGGCTTTTTTATTGCCTTTCTGGTGGGGTGAGATGAGGGAAGGCACTAAATCTGACAGCTTGCTAGGAACGGGGAGACGTTGTGAGAAGCACTGTTAAGGAGATTATGTTATCTCCCCAGAACAGAGAATGCTGTGGTCAACGGGAAATCAATTTCCGAGGGTGCTACAGTAAATTTGTCTTGTAACTGAAAACTTTCTAATTGCTGCCCCAAGGGAGCAGTAAGCTGAAAACCAAGCAGATGGTTTCTCCTCCTTTTCCCTCCTTTGATTCTGTCTACATTACCTCTGGCTTCGCAGTAACTTTATGCATTAAATGTTTGCAAATGCTTAATGCTATCATAGTTGCTCTCACTTGTACAGTAACTTTGCTGCTCAAAAGCCAGAAGTTATTCTGAAGGTTCTGGGAGACAAAGCCTCTACTCTTAGCTGAAGCATTAGTAATTATTATGAAGGAAAAAAATAAGTTTTATTCCATGCTACACAGCAGAAACAGCAGAAACATTATATATATATTTATTTTTTTTTCTTTTTTTTTTTTTTCCTTCATTGAGAGTTTTGGTACTTATGGCATCTGAAAGCATCCTCGTGCCAATCTTACAGCCTAGTTTTTATCATTTACTGCTTTATTTATGATTTATGGACAATATTAAACAGAATGAAAAGGCCTGGCATAGATACTACCGAAATAGTGCAGAGATTGCAGAGATCCATTGTGTTATAAGGGCTTTGGGATGTATCTGGTTGAGATTAAGGGACTGCAAAGGTTAAAATGTATTCACAGTTCTTTGTTTTGAAAGTTTGTCTGGGTGTGAGTGGTAGTCTGTGAAGAAGGAATGGAAAAACATAACAACCTTTGTGTTGTTACAAAGATCTTCTTGTAGTCAAGGTCCAGCTTTAGTGGAGTGCTAGAAGGCTGGCTGGGGTTCGAGGATAAAGATGAGTGGAATAGCAAGTGGAATGTAGTTTTGATTCGGAGCTTCCTGAAAACTTCTCTGTGTTGATACTATGCATCCCTTTGAAACATAGGGAAAAAAAGTTGGCAAGGAAAAGTTCAACTTTCATGACCATATTTTGCAACTGTATTTTGCTGCAAAAACAAATTTTGGTTTAGTCAGATAATATGCTTGTGCACCATTGCCAGCACAGGTAAACATGATCAGATACACAGATCACTCTGGAAGTAGTGCCTCCTACTTATTTCTATGGAAAATACAACAGATACAAAAACCATGACAATGCTGTTTGATAGAGCACATTCTCAGCTTCAAAACACTGTTTTTCAACATAGTCACCACCATTAGCTATGCATTTTTGCCTGCAGTGGAGAAGAGCCTGCCTGCTGTGCTTGTAAAAGTCTGCACCAGCAGATGATCCAGTGTCACTGTCATCACCGCTGCAATGCACCACTCACTGCTTCAGCTCACATGCACTGTTTGGTCTCTATAAACGTTCAGCAAGTGTTGATGAGTGTCAATAGGTGCATTTTTTTCCACATAGAAAAATTAAATGCCACACCTTTGTTTCATATGCACTTCCTTGTCAGACACCACATTGTCAGACTGCTCCTCTGCTGCCATCTGTCACACGGCAACAAAATGTAGTAGAATTTTGTTGGGAAGGTTCAACTTCTACTGCCATACCACCAACATCTGCTTTTGGTGTCATGGGCCAACATAATAAAATGGGAGGCATTACTTTTGGAGCAGCCCTCATGGCACACCAGTTACTCACAAGCAAACTGCATTGATGACTAAGTTATCTGAAATACCTGTCACAAATTATTTGCTAAAAAAAACCCACACTGTATCACACTAGTTACTAATTGTTAGTTTTAGAAGTGTCCAAATACAACTCCAAGAAGCAGTAAACAAATTAATCACTGGAACATTAATCGCGAAGTATTTAGTTGCAACACAATTTAGAATTAACAACAGAATTGTCATTTTGAACGTCATGTGGTAAAATTAACATGAAATAAAAGATATCTGGCCCAGAATTGCTTGCATTTTTTCAAGAAAATTCTTTTTTCAGTGAGAAAATGCGAAAAATTCCCTTGAACTTAATGGGGAGTTTTCTTGTGTATGTGCTCTTAATTTGAGCATTTCCTGTAAATGAGGATAATTATTTTCAACAAGAAATAATAATAACTGTATTATAAAATAGTTGCCTGGTATTTTAAAATTTTGAAGTGGTAGAACCGTATTCATATTTTATCTACAGTGAAAAAAGTTAGGGAAATGCATGGTTGCCTATTACTATTGCATTAGTGTAATTACATTAGATCTGTGGAATGCGTTGAAAATTTATAGAAAAGCTTCTCTAAATATCATAAGCTCTCATAAAGGTTGTGATTGCTAACAGGTATTTGTTTTACTGTAGTAATTGCAAGTTGCAGTCATATACAGGATGCAAATCCTTTTCCTCTTTACAAACCTAAAATCAAAGGATAGACTTTGCAGTATGTAGTGAAAGCCAGATTCTATCCAGTTTATGTACTGTTGTCACTTTAAAGACTGATCCCTCCTCAGCAAAATAGATAAAAACAGCCCTATAGTTAAGCAGATGATTGCTTGCTTTGTTGATGTGATCATCTGTTTTATTTCTTGAAAACTACTTTTATATCCTTTCACTGGTTAGAAGAAAATGGTTGGCATCTAGCTTTCAGACTGGTGGCTCTGGAACAAACATCCTTAAGCTGAGGACTGAGTGCACAGGCAGGCAGACTGACCTTATATTTTTTTTCTGTTTTTGGCCTAGGGTGATTTCCCAGTTTCAGTTCATTGAAGCAGTGGTGCAATACATAACCACTTGGCAGAGAAGAATGTATTTGTGCATGCATTTTCTCAACAACCAAGCCATAAATTCACCTATGTTCCTTTTAAGTGCTTGGATGGAATCAAACTAATATTAAACAGGTTTTTGAAATTAAATTTGATGAGTTTGAAAAGCTCCATTTCTCTCATACCTCATATCTGAGTCTGCTTTGAGCAGCTGCTTGGGAAAACAGATCTTCTAAATTGTACTCTTAGATCCTGATGCACTCTTTGGGTTACTTAGTATTCTGTTTACAAAATGCTCCTCTTAAGTATTTGATGAAGAGCAGTGATTAGGTACAGGAAGTGCTGGCTTTATTTTTTTTTTCTTTCAGTTTTATGTATGTTAATGCTCACTTGCAATTTTCATGAAGCTGTTGCGTGTGCAATGTGAGGTAAACAGCGCAATCCTGTAATAAACCATATGACTGCAATAGAAGTGACTGGGTGTGAGAGAATGGAGTATACATCTTTTTCATCAGTGAAATAAAATTAAGAAGATGGAAGGATTCATGTTGTTCCTAGAAGTGAGGAAACCCTAAATTCTGTTGTTAGTCATGAAAATGTGTTAATGTATTTTGTAGAATGACCCCCCACTCCCCAGTTGGCTGAAAATCTTATTATATGTAGCTTTGTGGTTTGAACTGCTGTTTTAAAATACTTTCCTAATGCTCTGTGTTATAAAAAAAAAAAAGGTGCACAGACGCAATCAACTTTATTCCTCAACAACAACTGGGCAGCAGGATTTGCGTCATTTTTATTTTTTTCTTTTCTTTTTATATCCGTGGAGTGTGTAAAATGCGCCACACTGTGGTGACGGCTTCTTTTCTTTATTTTTGTAGGCTTGACCTGAGGACGGTTTCATCCCACAAGAATCAGCTATCAAGATCTGCACAGGCTTCTTCCTAAGGGGAATCATGTCTGAGATTGACTATGAGAAGTTAGCCGAAATAGGTAAATATTTTTTATTATACTTTAAATAGCTTCTGTGTAGAGTCACAGGTGATTTAATAGAGCATCTTGAGTAAGGGAGAAGCTTCACCAGCGTTTTGTAATGCTTCTTGAAGCAATCCAGTATGAGTTACAGCCAATGTAGTCATGTGTACCCTATTAAAGCCATTAGAGTTGAAGGTTAGTTTAATACATGCAGCTTTTATGAATTATTGGTAGATGTTCCCAGTGCAATTCTAAGCTATTGGAATATCACCATCTTCACATACTGTGGCACAAATGGGAGTCATTACTCCAAAAAGACAAGTATTGAATGAGTATAGAGATTGCTGTATTGCATGTTATTTCCAAAGATGTTAGTTGCAATGAGCAATATGGCCGTGGCATTAGAAGGCTCATCATTTTGAAAGATCAGTGTTATGTGGGGCTTTTTTTTCCCTGAGTGTTGGAGGATTCCAGGCTAAATCCCAAAGCAAGATTTTTTTTTCCTTTTTTTTTCAATTTTTTTTTAACCTCCACCTCTGTCTCCTGATCCTCTACTTAGCCCTGATATCTCCACCACAGCTTTCATCAACAAGCAATTTTCCAGTCAGTTTTGGCAAGCTCTCGGTCAGGTCCTTTGTCGTCTCTTCCAGCCAGGGCTGAACAGCAGCAGCAATGTGCATGGTAACAGATGATCCTTTGCTACGGCTCATGAAGCAGGGCAATAAACTCCTAGCACTGAGTGAGAAAAATAGAGCTCAGATCTCCCTCAGTCTGGAGCACTGACACTTCTTTTTTATTTGTGTATATTAGGAAATGTCTCTTGAGCTCCTGTCCTCTTGTTCACACATGTGGAAAGGAGGAAAAGAAAAAGAATAAAGAATTATTTTACTAGGTTAGTGTTAACTAGCTTTTCAGTAGTTTGTGACTGCTGCTGGGTCTACTGTGGTCCCTGTGAATAACTGCAGTAGAAATGGGCGTATGTGTTTGCTTCCCTAGCTCTTAGCTGCATGTCAAAGCCAGGTAGCTTTTCGGAAGCACGTCTATTACTATGCATAGTAGAAAATGAATTTTTACAGAAGGGATTGCCCCCAACCTCTCTGCACAAAAAACTGTAGGTAGCATATCTGTTGTTTCCGCTGTTTAATAAAAATGTACATTTCAGTTTTATTAAAACTTGTGAAGTTTCAATGTATTCTAGTGAATAGTTCTTGTTTCTTGCTTTTTAACCCCAGGTAGTCACATTTTCTATTTTCTTCTCTCTCTGTTTTTGCTATTTGTTACTTTATGTGGATAAATGCTCAGACATGAAAATTTACTAAACAAAACAGCACTTCTCTTTTTCGGATCTGTAGCATGACTTTAAATATATAAAAATAATTTTAAAAAAAAAGTGAAATTTGGGTATGGAGTTATATTTGTATTATTGTTCCTGGCTCTTGAGGAAATAAAAATCCTTCTCTAAGGTGAAAGAATACATCTCCAGTTAAGGTTAGTGTAGCTCTTTATATATGATATGCTTCTAAAAGGTAGAAAAACCCACATTTTGGTGATAATAGATTAATAAATAAATAAATAAATTTATTAATTAATTAAAGATTAACTTTTATGTATATGAGGAGGGCTGATGGTGTATTAATTAAATGCAGATTATTTTACCAGTGATTAATAGGACTTCTGGTTTGTTTTCTGAGGAGCCTGAATGTGAATTGAAGCATAAAGAAATTTAAGAAAAAATGCACTTTGCAGACTATTCTTTTCCTTGAGAAGCCCAGCCATCAGTGGCATTTTTCTTCATTTTGAAAGTTATTCTTGGTACAAATCATATAAATATATCTATTTATATATATTATATAAATATATATATAATATACAAATTTATTTGTATAAATAGAAATAAAAGTGAAGCTATGAAAGTTTCATGGAGCTGTTTATAGAATGGAAAGCTACTGGGAAACTGTGAGTTAAAAGCATTGCAAAAATATTTAGTGAGATTTTTTCTCTAACTCATCCTAGCTACTGGTACTAAATCTGGTTGAAATCAATAGCTAATATATTCTCTCTGCTCTACTATATCTTGGGTGCTGGTCAAGGCATGTAAAATATATAGATGACCAGAATGCAAGAGTTCTTGAAGGACTTAATTTTGACTGGCACCAATAGTGTTACAGATAAACTTTTTGATTCCCTAGTGTTAGAAGTTTTATAATAAAAGGGGTGGATGATGTACAGGGGGTGCTGCACCCTATCAGAACATTAGTTTTCCTCTTTACATGTATGTTTTCCTCTCATAAGCCATCGAGACATTTGTGTGACAGTGTGTCAGTATAATTTTATTCCAGTCAATTTCTAGAAAAAAACCTCTTTTGTAGTTCAGCAGCACTAAGGGCAGCAATTGTTCCAGAATCTGTTTGTTAGATTGGTACTTTGGTTCTTTCCTTTTTTGTACTGAGCAGTGATTTGAAAAAGCTTTGGGAAAACAAACCAAACCAAGTTCTGAATCAAGACTGAATAACAATGAGCTACTAATTTTAGCGTGGAATAGATTTAACTTGAGAATTTAGTTCAGAAGTGAAAAGATGTCTATGGATTTCATTGGGTTTTTGAGCTGCTGTTTATATCTTACTTTGGCCTCTAGCTGGTGTATGTAATGGATGGAGATTTGACTGCCTCACCTACTGCAAGTTTTGAACATTGAATTCACATTGCCTTCAAGGAAATTATAGATTTTGATGGAACTAAGATGGAGGTTTATTGGTACTTCAGTACCTCTGTGCAAGGTATCCTCATGCAGGTCTGCATTCAGAGAGTGTTATGGAACAGCTGTCAATGCACATTAGCATACTGAAACTTTGACTTCCCCATTTGGACACCCTTGAAGTAAAAGAGGAGATGTAGATGGATAAAGGAAGCAGATTGTGAGAGTGTAAGAAATGACAAGGCAACACTAGCAGTTGTGAATAGCAAGGTCACAGCATGCCAGCTGTCCGGCCGTTGTCAAGATTTTTATGACTATCACAGCAGATACTATTTTTAAGGAAGATGTGAAGGTTGTTTTGAGTTATTAAAGGGTTGTTTTTTCCCACACAGAAAAATGGGGAAGGAGGAAGAAACTGTTTTGAAAATATATCAACTGGTGTTTTTGTCTGAGCTAAAATTTAAGTCTTCAGTAATTAATCAGAAGCAAAAGTTTTTCTTTGTTCATTAGCACTTAAGCATTCTTTTTTGCTTCTTTAGAACTGCAGAAAGATGAAGCAGAAGATACACAGTCAGGACAAGATAAAACATTTACGCCTCCACCACTTGAGGATCCTCAGCTAGATATCAATCATCCCTACTATGATGTTGCAAGACATGGCATCATTCAGTTAGCAGGTATATTTGGACAAAAAGCATAACTTCAACATGCTAAGCCCCTTAACACAGTTTTTCACTGTACTCCTCAAGGTGATGCATTGTGATTGTACTGATGTTTTCAGCCTTCATCCCAAAAAACAGCTGAATAGTCAAATGTGATCCCTTGCTTTTCTAGAGATGACTTATGAGTGAAATGCTTGAACTTAATCTTGTTTTAAAGTATAATATAATCATAATCATAAAAATATACTGTAATTGAAGGCCTAACTGTAGCTGTAACAGAGCTGTACTTTGTTTTGGTGATAAGTTGTTTTGTTTTTTTTTAAACAACCTGTAGTGTTATGAGGCCACACACATCATTTTTCTAGTTTGCTCAGGAAAGGGCATGCAACTGAAGAGATGCAGGCTAATAAAAGGCAAAAAGGACACTGCTGACAAAAAATTTAACTGCATTTGTCACTTGACTCTGTATTGTGATATGGAGAGAAGCTATGGTTATATAACATATTTGATATATTGACATATTGGTTCATTTGGTGTTTACACTTATTTATATTTACAGCATTTTGGCAACGTAGAACATGCAGACACATGAAATGAAAGGCATACATATGAGGTGTATACGTATAAGTATATACTGCATGTTGTTTTGCCCACTTGATTTGCTTTTGGCATTAATGCTTTTGTTATTGTAATGTTAACCACAATACTCAACTACAATTAAGTTATACAGTAAGATGTAAACAACGATATTTAATATCATGCATCCTAATGAAGTCCAAAATTGTGTTCTATCGTGCACACTTTTAGCCTAGGTTTTGATTTTTCTGGAAAATGGTGAACTCTGGTTATATGTATTTACCTTCCTGAATTTGATCCATATACAGTATGCCATTCAGGTAAATATAAACTTCAGAAAAACCAGTCCTCAGAAGAGGTTTGATTGAATAGGCTTGTGAAAAACATTGTAAATTACTTCTCATTATAGGAGAGTTTTACTCGTACTAGTATCTCTTCTTGAAGCTAGCTATACACAGGATAATAATTATATTTTACCTTCATCAAAACTAACTCTGCAACATAAGATTAAAGTCCATAAACAAGGGAACAACAGATTCACATCTTTGCAACTCAGTAGCTGCTACCTACTAATCCAGTGGGATGTTTCTCACTGAGGCACAAATTTGGGAATGAAGGAAATACTAATATGAAAGTTAGTAATGAAGTCACTGAAATCAAACTGACAGAGTGTGAAATAGATGTGTTAACAGACACACTTGATGCACCAGTTACTGTAACTGTCCATCTAAGAACCTCTCCCATCTGCTGTATTAGGCATTTCTATATGATTATGTTTTAAAAGAGGTCTCTTCAAGACTTTTTTCTCGTGCTATGATACACAAGATTGAATTATGATTTGCCATATATTTATTTACTTCTTCAACCTTAGTTAAAATGCATGATTATTTAGTAAATGTTTGTTTCATGTCCTTGCTGTTCATTCACTCAAAGCTGCCCTGGAAGTTAGAAGCACTTGGCATTTGGTTTAGCTAGTGTTAATTCTAAAGGGTCCTTGTGTGATTATTGTGCTTGGAGTAATCACTGTGATTTTTGCAGCTGCCAGATGATGAGCCTAAGCCTGGGTCTATATTTTGAAACAGCTCTTTTCTGTCCCAGTGTGCTGGAGGAAAAGAGGACAAGTTGGCAGTCTTATTGTGCTCAGCCTAAATCACCAATGAGACACACCCTACTGATTTTGAAAAGAAAATAAGTAAAGTTTACTAATTACTGTGGCATACAAACTGGTATCTTTGATAGTCTTAGACTTACACTACCATTTGTCTCGGAAGAGCTAAAACAATGGGGGAACTCAAAATTCACCACCTCATTCATTGTCTGTTTAGACGGTGAAATATACTGGAACAGCAATTTTTAATCTTTTCCAGACTTCTACTGCTGGTGAAACAGAGTACGCATGGTGGGGACAGAGTGATAATCAGCCTGCCCATTCCCAAACAGTCTCATTTGCTTTCCTTTAATGTGTATTCCCCCTCCTTATTCCTGTATTAGAAAACTGGAATGTGCTTCAGTGCAGTCTGGAATGAAAACTACAGTGGTTTTTAGAGACCTTCTGGTAGTGGTAGTGTCCACTGATTCTTTTTGAAACTTGCTTCATACCAGTGTTTGTTTCTAATACAATCAAAACATTAGCTGTATTCTAAATTTGCTGAAGTATTCACAAGATGAGCCTGGGATGAAGCGTTAGTTTATCTATGTTGATTTTCTCCTTACTACTGTAGTCTTTTGTAGGGAAAAAAGGGTCCTCCAGCCTTTGTCTAAGCGTAGAAAAGAGTGACTTCAGCTGCCATTTACAGTCAGAAACATGTGATGGGATTTTGCAAACCTACAGGGCGATTAAAATGTGAAGCACATGCCAGGAACTGTTCTTCAGAATGCGGTGTGTGCACATTTGAAATAATTCTGATGGTAGAGTGCAAGATGGGAACGTATGAATGCATAACATGGGGAAGGTAAAATACTATCCAAAGATACACTTCACCTCCACAAAAGGAGACCTCCTTGCCCCCACAGTTAACGAGTGGAATCAGGTTTGGATGCTTTCTGGATTTGCATTCAAGAGAGAAAAAGGTGAGGTCTTCAGATCTCCTTCCCATCGTAGAAAAGGTCAAACAATGCTTTTGACATGAGTCACTTTACAATGATTTGTACCTAGTTTATAATGCTTTCAATAATCTCTGTGAATAAGACAAAGTGTAATTTCAGCACTTTGAATGCTTGGTTTAGAGGAATTCTGAAAGCTGCTCCTTCAGGTTTGATTCTGTGATTGAAAGACAATGAGATTATTATTTGAAGTGAAGAAGAAAAAAGAATTTAGGTGAAAATATTTGCAGTGATTTACCCATCTCTTACTATGATCTAATTTCCAACACTTATTTAAAAGAAAAAAAAATCTATGATTCCTCTTCACTTCTCATAAATTGACTTCTACATGCTTTCCATAACAATAGCTTTGACTATATGCAAAGAAGATTTCTGCATTGTACTTATACAGTGTGAAATGCAATCAATTAAATAAAAATAAGAAGCATTTGGAAAAGGTGTAAACTTCAATTATTTTTTATTAATCACATACTAGTTTATCTCACTAATGGCAATGTACAGCTGGCTACTGGTTAACACATGTAAATGGAAACAAGGCTGCAATGCTTGTTCTTATTATTTCCATTTTGAAGGAGAAATTTCAGCCTGTTTTTCTGTTGCCTAAAGAGAAAGTAAACTGGTTGTGATTATTTTTAACAAAAATAAGGGACATACAAGCAAATATGATCTTTCTAAGTTGTTTCTATAATTTGATTATTGATAGCTTTTTGTAGTACCTATTTTGAATATATGTTGATTTAGGAGTCTGTCTCTGACTCTTGTGCTTTTATTAACTGTCAGTTATATCCCTATGAGTTTGATTAAACTTTCCCTAACAGAAGCAAAGCATCTTATTAGCTCTACATTTTTCTTAGCTTTTCTTTTTTTTTTTCCCAGTTATATTTAAAGATTTCAGATATATTCAAGGATTTGAAAGATTGGTTATTTGAGAAGTTCTGTCCATGCTCTTCAAGCTCCCATTCATATTCATTTATGATTTCTGACGAGTGCATTAGAAAATGATTAAAATAATGTTATGTCAATCTGACTGTGGAAGAAACAGTGATGATGTAGTTTTTGTGTCTTACTCTCATTATGTAATTCACTACTGTTTCTCCTGAAAGTCACAAATCTTTCAGTCCATCTCAGTGACAGCTTTGCTACTTCCTGCAGTACTCCAGGAGCAGACCCACTGGGGGTCTGTGTAAATTATAATGCCAAAATAAAGATAAAGGTTTAAAGCTTTTATTCTTGAAAGAAAATAAAATGGACAAAGTAAGTCTTATTTCCAAAAGATATTCCTGAAATCAGGAGCTTTGGTGTTATTTCATAAATTGTATCTTCTTGTGGGAAACAGGAAACTGACTGGAGAGACCTAAGACTTACAAGTTTTCAAGAAGGACTGTAGGCAGTTTTCAAGAAGGAAACTGAGGGCTCTGTAAGTTATTTGCAGCTCAAGAGCAGACGTTAATGTTGGCTTTGCACTTTAGGAAGCTTTCCTAACCATTTGACTTGTCATTTTAGAAACATGGGTTCAAATCCTTCAGGTAGGAATTGAATTTGAATTTTTCACATGGAGACAGTTTTCCTGTTGTTTCTTTCTCCAACTGTTTTCTTCAGAATGTAAAATGAAATGAATTGATCCTAATGGCATTTCTTGCTTTTGAATGTCAGGCTGCAAGCAGTAGTGTTACTTTCAAAGGAAGAACGTAATTAATTTCATCGAAGAATATGAAGGAGGTTTCATGTTGAGTCTGAGAAAATAGAGATTGAGCCAGGCATACCTGAACTTAGTGGTTGACTTCAGGAATGGCTTTAACTTAGCCATATTTCAACAAATGTTGTATACTTAATGAAGAACATAGAGAAATGTAAACGTTTTATTACACCAAAGCAAGCTGTCTCTTCACTTTCAGCTGGTCTGAAGAAAATGTGTTGTGGCAAAGCATTTCTCTTAGCCAAAACTGAGAAGAGAGAGAGTCCATGAAGGAATCTGAGTAATCTGAGGGGAAGGTACAAACGTCTTGATGTAGGAAATTGCTGAAATACTCACTTCTTATAATTCCTTCTTTTTAAGAAATCGTGTGAACATATACTTGATTTTAATTACAATTTTTGCACTTTCCAGAACCAGGTGCAGCACAGGTGCAGTCCTCTCACAGAAAGTTGGTATTTAAATTACTGCGTGAACAGGAAGGGAACTGAGTAATGAACGAAAAAGTAAATGGTGTGAAATCAAAACAGGCTGACTTGGCACATAGAGTTGGTGTCACTCCTGTTACCTACTTGGGGAATCTAATGTCTATTATAGTGGAAGAACAGCCAACTCATTATCACAAATATTGGCCACTTTAAAGTTCAAGTCTTAAAATATCCACTGTAATGTAATGTATTTTCATATGATTGGCCAAGGTAATCAGTGCTAGAAAAGAAGACTCATATCTACATGCAAAGATATTAGCTTCTACTGCTGGTGTTGAGACTCAGCTGTGTTATCAGGGCTGTGTGCTTCTTTGTGACTAAGAAGTTTGCCATTATGGATGGGCAGAGACCTACTTAGCATTAGTTGTGGGCATATTTACTCATCCAGTGCAAAACACAGAATGTTAGTAATTGCTTTTTTGTAACCCCTGATTTCTCCAAGTCACGGAGAACAGGAGGGACCTTCAAACTTGCTGAGACAAGTTTAACACAGTGCGAATGAAGTTTAATCTTATTTTCAGTAACTTAAATTCTAAGAAAGAAGCATATGGGAGTGAGTCTTTTCACTGTAGTGGCAAGTCCCTTGGATTTTGACCCAGCTCCTACTCCCATCTCTCAATGAAACAAAGGAAGAAGTTCCGTTCACTATAGGATCATTCTGTGCTTTCATGTGATAACGACAAGCTTCAGTGAAATAATATATTTAACTTTTATAAAATAGTAACGTTTAGCATCATTAGAAGAAAGGCTTTGAAAAGTCTTACAAAAATTATAGCATTCAAAATCTCTCATTTGTAAATTGGAATAAGCTGTATCATTAGAAAAAAACTTTTCATTTGTAAGATGCAGTAAGTGCTGTGTCATCCAAATTCTTAATTAAAAAGCAGAAGAATCCATTTTCCCACTTGCTCTTCTTTGTTTCTTACCATAACTTCTTTTTTTTCCTTGGTACTGCAAAGTTTGATATCAGAAGTGATGTATGAATCATGTCTGCTTCAGAGAAATACACACAAATAATATTCCATCATTTCGTATTTTAATGGGCATAAATCCTGTTCTGGACACCACTCCACACACCCCTCTTTACTCATGAGGTGTAGAGAAGGAGGTTGGCTTGACGGAAATGAGTTTACAGAAGTGACTCAGCAGTGAGCACAGCTGATAATGCTGAGGCTGTCATCATCTTTCTATTTACATACTTTACCTATGAATGTGGCTACTGAGTACCAAGTGAGGCTGTGCCCTTCCACCCGTAGGTGAAGGAAATCTCTCAGACTTTTTTTTCTTTGTGAGAGAAGGATTTCAGCCAAAGGATTTGCCAGTGTGAAGAAGATGAGAGCATGAACACAGAGAGAGTGGGCTGGGGAGTTTAGGTGCCCAAGCAGTTTAGGAACCCAGTCTTTGGGAATCCTTTGGAACTACAAGAGCACAAAAGCAGTGTAGAAGGAGAAGAAGAGGAACATGGAAGCATAGAACAAGTGATCATCTGAAGCTGTTGAGTAATGTGGAATAAAATATGTTAATATGAAACTGCATTTTTTACCTGAAAGTAAATCACCAAGGAACAAAACTGAAATTGTGTTTTTTGGTATTTTGCTTTGTTTTGGGTTTTTTTGCATTGTCTTCTGTAAAGAGAGACATCCTTCAGTTCTGGATTATTTAATTCCAAAGGTAATACAGGTTTTGTGGGTTATATACTTGCTCTATGCTGGTTTAAAATCAACATGCTTCAAGTAATGCTCTTTGTTAAGTGTAGATAATTGTTACTCCCACCCTTCGAACTACACTTTCACATGTTTGGGCATAACTTATTTCCTCAAAATTTTGGACTTCAATGTGTTTCAAAGTGTGAAGCAAATGATCTAGAGCAATGGGAATTTTTCAGGGTGCTCAGTCACAGCCCTTCTGGTAGAGGGCTAGGCAGACCTACTTGAAAGATCAGCACTTCATGTGCCATTTAAAAACTTTTATGTTTTTCAAAGAATTATCGATGGCTATGTAAAAAGAACACCCTCTTTCCTTTTATCAGCTGTCATCATTAATGGGAAGCTGGCACTGCTTTATTTAGCCTTTAGTCAAGCTGAGGTTCTCATTAACCATTTCTGATTGTGGCTGTTGCCCGTATAGCTCTATGGAATTGCAGAACAAGTTTCTGTTCTCCACTCTTCTGGTAGTTTTGGCAAAGCTATTGCACCCCCAGTTTTCTGATTATTGGAACTAGAACACTTTACATGTGTTCTAAGTGTATCTGTTTACACTTCTTTTATAAAGGTAGTTATTTTATTCTGCCCTTTAAATCAGGCAGTGGAATGTAACCAACAGTAACAATTAGTGACTCATTTAGTAATTTAACTGGAAACATTATTAGATTTATTTTGCTCATAAAAATGATTGTCTAACAAATAAAATATTCCACAGTGCACTGTAGCACAGCAGTTTTCCCACAAACAAGTCATGATTTAGAGAACAGTTTTTTATTAATGCTTTAATTTAATTTTAGTACATTGTTCATATTAATGCCTTTCAAATTATAATGCCTTTGTAAGTGCTCTGAGAACATCAAATAAGACACTTTAAATAACTTCAGGAAATGAAATTATTGCCTGTTTAAGAACAATATACACACTTACCTGAGTATGTATAGTCATGTTGTTGTGCATAACCTTCCTTTAGCAGCGCTCAAGCACCTTATTTAACATGGGAATCAGAATTTATTATTAATGTGGCAAGGGGGCATCAAACTATGGTGGATGAAAAAGCATGTTCAAGAAAGATAGCAAACATAAGTAGTAAGCCTGAAAGAAATTGAAAAAAAAAGAAACAGCCAGTAGAGGAAACTACTTATTTTGGAAGTAAGAAATACAGGACTAAAGTGATAACTGCCAAAAGTCAAGCTGAGTTAAATCTTTAAAGGTTGTTAAAGTAAATAATAAAAGGTTCTTTGGTTGTATAAAGAAAAAAAAAAGGAAATAAATTATCTGTGAAATCAGAGTGAGGTAGACAATTTAAATGAATACTTCATCCCAGTTTTCAGTAAAGATGATGTTGATACTATTAGAAAACCTGTAAGTCCTATTTTTGATGTTCATCTGCAATTCATTATCTAATCCTTGTCACCCATGCTTAGGAAAGAGGCACTCAGACTGGATCAGTGTAGAAAACAGTGGAATTGGAGAAGGGAGATTTTTAAAAGAGATGGAAGATCTAACATGTTTATAAGCAGTAAAATGCAGGCTGAGAAGTGATTATTGCCTAGAGATTCCATCAGAGTTGTAAACAGTACTGGAGGAGGAGAACTGTTCCACCTGGATCACATCATTGTCACACAAACAAGCTGGTACAGACTTGCTAGCACTTTTAGACCAGAATTGAAGAAAGAAGGTTGCATACTGTCATAGCAGTGAGCAGTAGGACCAAGAGCTGGAAAAATTAACTGGTTTTCAAGATGGAGCCTGACAAATCAGGAAGGGTTATGGGTACAGTTCCTGGTGTTGACACAGGCTTGGAACTGGTGATGCAGAAGATGTCTCCCAGTCAGCATTCGTAAGTGAAAAGTTATTAGAAGTTAATCTCGTCTCTTCTATCCCTTTTCCCATATTAAAACAAACAAACAAACAAAAAACCAAACAACAGTGTACCATCACGACCTCTGTATACATGTGGGATAGAAACTGAGTAAAGCAAACACAAGTGTGTTTTTTTTCTTGATGTGGAATCTGCCAGGTGAAGGTGCCAATTTTTCCTAAGCAAAATAAAGGGAAGAATTTTTGTATAGTTGGAGGCTTTTCATCAAAAATACATGTTTCCAAGCTGGCAAATATTTTCTCATTCAGATGATGCAATTTGATCAGCTTTAGCTTATCGAGTTCATAGAACTGATGTTGATTCAAACAGCTGAAGCTGCTCTACCCTACAGTTTTCATAGAAATGTTCATATGATTCATATGTCGAGTTACCGTGTAAGATCTTTAACTTTCCCCCTTTTACTTCTCTGCTTTTTCATCCCAGTAGTTACCTATATGTTAAGATCTTAACATCTCACAGTCTTCTGTACAGTTACCCTCAATATGATCATCTTCTGAGTGTGGGTTTCCAGATAGTGGATGTTGGGCATTGGGTGGGCACTGGCATCATCACCAGCTTTGTCCTTACAAGCCGTGGGTGAAAGTGTCATGAGCCAATGAGTGCAATGAACTCAACTGCCCCCGTACGTGCTTTGCTGAAGGGATTAAGGGATGGAATCGTGGTGATCTTCAGGTTATGAAAAGCAAAGGTGTTTGCCCTGTGTCTTGTGTTTTAATGAGATCTGAATGCAGTGGTGCTTTTGGAAAAATATCTAAGAAAGCTTAAGCTGGTAAAATAAAAATCTGACTTCAGTGTTTGACAGAACAGATGTCTAAATTGTTTTGTTGTGGAACAGCAAATAAGGGATGACAAGTTTAAAAACATTGTTTCTGCAACTACTCCAGAAAGACATGGTTTCTTCCATGGTTAAATTCTGCAGGAGGATTTAGTCATTCCTTTTCAGGAGCTGCACACTATCAGCTACACTTTGAATAGGTCTTTCTCAGCTTAATTTGCCTCAGTTGTCCAGCAGTTGCATCATTTTACTGCCATGGTTGCCAAATTTATTTCTGTAGGCAGCATGTGATTTGCTTGTGAAGTTTCACAGTGTGTTTTGTGTAAAGATGAGAAATACAAAGATTACCCAAATACCAGAAAATACAAGCTGCTGCCTCAGATCACTGAGGTCCCACTGCATGAGTAAATGAGTGTTGTATTCACTAACTGTTTTGTTCACTAGGTGATGACAATTCTGGAAGAAAGGTGATTACCTTCAGTTGCTGCCGTATGCCCCCCTCCCACCAGCTCAATCACACCAGATTGCTGGAGTAAGTTTCTCTCAATCTCCTGTGTGGACTGCTTTACATTCACAGAGTCGCATGTATATGTGAACCCCTTTTAGCTTGTTTCCAGATGAATGAGTTTTCAGAGAGGGAGAAGCAGGAGGCAGTGAGTGAAATGGAAAAATGATGTACTTACTGGTGTTAATATTAAGTCAATGAGATGTGGATGAAACTGTCGGTTTCTTCACCTGGAATCTTGACTAGAGAAACTAATTCACTGTGTACTGAAATTAAATTGTTGTTTTGATTTTATTAATGAATTCTGATATTTTAAAACAAAGAATTTATGATGAAGACCAGTGAAAGAGGAATTCTAGTATTGTAGCGCTGTGTACATATGTTCTCATGAATGATGAGTTTGCCTTAATTTGCTATATTTCATTTCCTTAATCACCTAGCAATAACATTTTGTTATTTATGTTACTGTTTTTCCTCTTTTATAAGATGACCTACATCAAGTACAATACTATTGTTTAAATCTCTTATATCTCACCTTGTAACAAGCAGTTGATGGTACAAAAATATTGGTTATTTTATTCCTTCAAAGCTCCCTCAATTATTTTTAGAAGTACAGGCTTTCTGTAGGCAATGAGCCAAGGAATTTGCATGCTGTAAAATAAAACATGAGGCTCTCTGTATGTCAGAATATATGTTTAGATATATTTATATTTTGATTACACTCTTTTTGAAAGTCTTGAATTACTGTTGATGGTAATTCCATTGTAATACCATTTAATACTCAATTCAGGTATCAAAACAGTATTATGTAAATAGCAATAGCATTCCTTGTCCCAGACTATCTGCAGTCTTAAGGTTTTCAGTATCACAGATGAGTAAGTGGATCAGTAAGACTGTGGGAGTACAGCATAGCAGTGAAGTTATGTGCTTTTGCATAGGTGAATAGTCAGTGTGGCCTTGATACTTTCAGGTAGCCACAGCCTAATAAGTGTCACATGAAACTGTCTATTTACTTGAATGAGTGAAGAACGATATCTGGGACTCTGTCACAGAATAATAAGATAACATTGAGAATGACATGAGAAAGTTGAAATCTGACACAGCAAGAGATGAGGCCAGATTGTACTCCTCCATCATTGCTTTATTTGAATCACTGAGCTGTGTAATAGACCATGCAGTGCTCTCAATTGTAGGAGAAAAGGAAAAGTGTCTTACACTATACCACAAAAGAATCAATGCACTGAAATCTGCTTATAAAACATACACTTTTATTTCAAGATGGGATAACTAGTGTAGTTCTTCAAATTACTTTTAAAGGAAATGATCTATAAATGTAGTCCTTGCAAAGCAAACAAAAGAAAGGCAAGTGCATTCAAGAAAACAGTTTAAAGTAACCAGTTGTAATTGGCAGTAATTAGAGTTAATGGATTTTTCCAAGAATTTAAGATCTTTTTATTTGAGAGTAAGAAGATTTATCCCTTATTATTTTGAAAGGTCAAAATGTCTATGTTTATTTGGCTAATTGTTGATAAAGGCAAGAAAAAAGCAAAATAGAAGTTGCTGCCAGTTAAAATGTATCCTTTAAAATATTTGCTGAGCAACACAGTCATATATTGTCTTCATCTTTCAGTGATTTGTGAGTACCGTTGTTTTTATAACTAAATATGTTCATAATGTGGTGGAATTACTGGTAATGCTGCCTCTAAAACAAGATGAACTTGTTTGATAAATACACTGAGGAAAGCATGAATCTGCAGTCATGAATGTTCAGTGCAAAACCAGTGCATTTACTTTCTCAGTTACTGCTTTAAAATCCAATACACTGTCTTAAAACTAAAATGGTATCTTTTCAGGTACTTAAAATATACTCTGGAACAGTACGTAGAGAATGATTATACAGTTGTCTACTTTCACTACGGCCTGAAGAGTCTGAATAAACCATCACTGAAATGGTTACAAACAGCCTACAAAGAATTTGACAGGAAGTATGTCTCCAGAATATTCGGTTTGTGTGTGTATGCAAAATGTCTGTAGCTAATGGTTGAGTTAATTTTGCCATTGCAAATTCTTGTAATGGCCTCAGTCTGTTGGTTCTCTTATAAATGTCTTCTGTGCACTACTTAGTGTCTTAGGTGCTGAAATGATTATCCTAAGTTATACAAAGACTTGATAGCAAGACGTGAGCCATCATCTTTCTGTGCACTATTTAATAAGAAGCTTGTGACACCTTACTAGCCATCATTCTTGATTATCTCACAGGTTTTTTTTTAACCTTAAATCTTCTGAAGGCTAGGTTGTATATGAAATAGGACATCCTAACAGGCAGTTTCTCAAAATACTTGTAATATTCATTTTTTGTTATATGTAAAGTGCAGAAATAACCCCTGTCAGTCCTTTCAAGTAACAATGACTGCTACTGACTTATATTTTGGGTGAGTGGATGTGTTGTTGACTAGGCCAGAGCTCCTAGGCAGATAGCTTTTCAATAGAGGAAACTGAGTTCTAAAGTTTATTCTTTGAAAACAAGCACTTGTCAATAGAGCTGGAAGTTCCTGTTGAAATCAGTTAGGCTTTTACTTGTTCACAAGTTATTTTACTTGTTTTCAAGTTGTTTTACTTGGTTTTTGAGTTGGCCAAAAAAGGGCAACAGATCTGGAAGTGGAAGCATTCATAAATGGCTTTTTCCCAAAGTGGAACTGTAGATGTGCCTGTGTGTGCATGTTGGGGGATGAATCATATGTGCCTGATTTTTCCAATCTGGGAGCTGGATCAAGAAGCAAATCTCCAAAAAGACACTGTGAAAGAGGTTAATCTGTATTTCTAGATTAAACTGCAATATAAATACACAAGCCTTTAACACATCTGTGTACCAGCCTGCTTTGAAAATGGAAATTCAAATATGCAAAATTTGGTTATCTAGTGCCAGAGCTCAGTCTTTTGAATCTCACCCAATAGCATCCTGTAACTCTAAAACCCACTATGCAAGAAAACAGCAGCCATCCGAGCTGCAGAGATGAGCTGTCATTTGAAGTATCTAAGTGCTTTAATGAGAAATTGATATCGGTTCAGCAACAGATCGAGAAAGCTTATTTTTGCTAGTAGGATTCTGCATATGTTTGCTATAGTGCATTTATTGTTTGTGAGACAGGGTAAGGAAGAAAAAATGGCAAAGGATCTCCTATATTTTGTCTTCGGTGAAAGGTTTGGGCTATAATAGTGTTTTTTGCTGTGCTTTGACAGTTCCTGAAAATAAACCACTCTGTGGAATTGGAAGCGTACCCTATCATATTATTTTCCTTCTGAGACAATTCCAAGCCTAATTTACAGCAGCTGTATAGGAAGAGGCAGTAAGAGGGGCTATATCTTCCTCAGTTTTGTTGCCTTCTCTCCTGCATATATCTCAAGAACACAATTACACCAGAAATCTGTTTTCTCCATTTTCACTCTGTCCCAGAATGCGAGAGAACCAAAGAGGAGCAGATAATCCCAGGTAGCTTTAGAAAGTTGGCAACCTCACACCCATCATTTTATTCACAGCTGAAGTTCATGCATGCAGTCACTGAGAAGCTCACAGCGGTATTTACAGTCCAGCATTTATGTTTAGCTGTACAAGCCAGAGAGAAAAAAAACAAAATCACAACACAAATACAGTACCTTTCAGACCTGTTCCTGTTTTTGTGTATTTTGAGGGTGAGAGAAAAGATATAGAGGAAGATTGTAATTAGCTAGTATCATGAAAGGAAATGTTCAACTGGAATAATTTCAAGGTAGTAGTTCTTGGTTTTAAGGTTTATGGCAGAAGTCCAGTGTAGTCTTCTGGGCATTCAGTTGTAGTTCAAGAAAATATGAAGTATGTAAACTTCCACAGAAATGCAGGCTTATGCCTTCTACTTTGAGATGCAAAACAGACTTATTTCAGTAAAGCAGCTCAGTTGTGTTGCTTTTTAGTTTTTATCACGGAATTTGAATTTACAGCAGTGCCTGTTGTGCAGGAGGATAGTTATCTGCTTGTATGTAATACTGGCTATGTAAAAACAGCACAGACATACATGGGCCCATTTAAAACCCAAAAGGAAAAACTGTTTCAACTATTGAACTATTTTAACTGCTAAGTTGATCCTCTTTTCCCTCTTATAATAACCTGTTACATAAAGGTTTTTCTTGAGAGTTAATGACTATCTTTTTTTTTTTTTTCTTTTTTTCCCGTAACAATGAATGGTCAGCACTGGGGAGGATTCTCCAGCTTTGAAGCAAACTTTGCAAAGCCCTAAGCAACAGTTTATGTATAGAATAGAAAGAGATACTTGATTGTGGGTTTTCTCAGTTTCATTTTGCAGTAAGGTTGAGTAAGATCAGCATGTTCCTGTGGTGCCTAGTTTCCATTTCGGTTTTAGCCTGCTAGAATCTATTGTTTATGTACCATTATATGACAACATGGAATCAAGCAGTGCTGTAATGGAGAATGTTTTTCTTTTAAACAAAGAGGACCATCTGATATAAAACAATGCATAATTGGCTTCAACTTTAGTAATGACTACAAAAACAAGATAAAAGTAGCGAGAAAGAAGATTAGGTCTAAATTTTACAGCTGAAAATATATAAATTTCCTCCTGTATGAAGCTCTTTTATGGAGAAAATAAAGAGAAATGGAGGGAATCCATTTTTAAGACTTCCTTCTCCCCTCAGTTCTTTTTCAGGTTGCTTCATCTCGTAATTTTCCCCCTACCCTCCAGATATTAAGCCCTTAAGACAGAAGACTTTGGTTAGGATTAAAATAGTTATCTTGGAATACTGTTGTATCATCAAAAGTAACCTTTTTTTTTTTTTAATAAAAAAGTCATTTTATGTTGAGTTTCTCCTGAATTAAGCCTTTTTAATGTACTTGAATAAAACACTGTATGATATTCCTGTAATAATACCTTCCATTCAGTTGTACCTACTCATTTCTACAGTCTATGATATTCAAAAATTTTCTTAACAATTTCATTTTTTTTCTTAGGTATAAGAAAAACCTCAAAGCACTCTATGTTGTACATCCAACCAACTTCATAAAAATTCTGTGGAATATTTTTAAACCTCTTATAAGGTACTTGGCAATTTTCCTGTCTAGTTTAAAGATGATTTGTTCTCTTACAGGTTGCTTTTAAAAAGCTTGAGGTAAAATATACCAAGTAACAGCACAACACCCATTTAAACTGGCTTGAACTAATACATAAGATGAGCTTAAGCTTGAATATGCATAACAGGGTAGAGGGTATTTTCTTTCTAAGATTATGAAGTCTTAATTAATAAAGGGTTCAGTGGTGTGTTAAAGTAAATAGTCCTTCAAAACATAGTTATTCTGTGGGCATGAATGACTTTTTTGTTCTGTTTAACACTACTTAGCATGAAAAAAACTAAGTCCATGACTGGAGTTTCTAGGTGGTATGGTAAAGCAGGTAATAAATGGCTAACCTTTGGTCTGAGATGGTCAAGTGCTGAGATGAATTGGACTGATAATACTAGTGTGTTCAAAGTTAATGAATAAGCCCTGAAGTGCTCATAAGAATTTGAGATAGACAGTATAATGGTGGGTATATTTTACCAGTGGATTCTTTTCACTGTAAAAATTAATGGTAGCTACAAGGAACCAGCAATGATGGATGGATTCTGACAAGCACTAAGTTGGTTGGACTTTAAGTTTTTGCTCCTGAACTTCTGCTGCTTTCAAAGTAATTCCAACATGTTGCAGATTATGAATGTCCTTAGAGTTGAAAGAATAAAACAACTTATCCCTAGAAGCCATAGTGAATCAGCTCCTAATGTACGTTATGCTAACTTGCACTTTCTGACTGGGTAGCAAATTAATTAATTGTAAAGGTTAACTTTTAGACAGGTCAGAACATGCAAGAAGCATGTGAAATTTAAAAAAAAGTGCAGCTAGAACTCATTTTGTAATATATCATTCATGAAATGTCAGTAATCCAGGACACAGACCAGCGGTGACAAAACTGTGACAGAAGCAGGAGGTGCAGTAGCTGATTCAACTTCAGGAACTGTATGGATATTTTTTATTCCTGATTTGCTGTAGGATGGCTATGAGGAGTTATCCAAAAGGTTTTGGAAAAACAAACAAAATAGAAATAAAAATAAAAACAAACAAACAACAACAACAAAAAACAGGAACACAGCAAACAAGTAGTCATGATTTGTTCTAAGATGGCTCAGGCACAGCCAACTTCTTTCTAAGAGGCAGTTGAGAGTGATTTGTGGGGTGCTGAGAAGTCAGCTTCAGGCCAAGTTGTTAAGCCAGGCATTGTGTGGCTAAAGGAAGAAGTAGAATAGTGAAGGACAGCTATTGCCTGGGAGTATTCAGCTGCTGATCACACTGTGGTGTGGAATCAGTGCTGGCTCCAGGGTTTGAATGTATTTATAACCCTCCTTGCACTTCAAATTTTCAATGTCCCTTTGGTCTTAATGCTCTCAATGGGGCTACAGGTGGATAAACACTGCTGCTAATTCTTGAAAAAAGTACATATACGTGGTTATCTCTTCAAGCATTCATTTTCCCTGGATCTTATGATGTTTGCATAGATAAGATAAATGCCTTTTTCTTTCTTGGAACACTATTATTACTATTAAATGCTGGCATTTAAATCATTATTTACTTTGGATGTCAAAATGGGTGCTCCTGATAAATTTAAGCATTCATATCCAGCACAGAAAATTGAAACCAGCATTTGTCATCTTAGATGCACGATCATCTTGTCCTTCTTAATGCCCTGTTTTCATAGCAATGAGCAATTCATGTTGTGCTTGACTTTTAGTACTGCTTACCTGGATACTTGTTGTGAGTCTAATCTGATAGCACTTTGCTCCTTGTTAAAAAGAAAAAAAAAAAAAAAAAAAAAAAAAAGTGACCAACAGAAACAAATTGGTACACTGGTAATAATAATAATAGCAATGATTATAATACTATTTATTATGACAAAATAGTTGAAGGAATGAATTAATTCTGAAAAGTCAATTACGGAGAATTCTTCGTAAGCCCATGGCTTATGTATGATGTTGAAATCAGAGACCAGAAAAAAAAAAAAAAGACTTGGAAAAAAGACAAGCTGAAAAATCTGAAGTTCTGCACAGTGGGCTAATATCTATCAGTAATAAAACCACTCGTCTGATGGCAAAATTTTGCACTTTCCACTTGAGAGTTCTGAAATGCCCAAGTGACTTGCATTTGTGTCATCGCCCACTAGAGGGAGCGTGCGTATGCGTGTTTGACAATTCAGTGATAAATTCATTACTGCGAGAGAATTTTTCTCTAGTTCAGATATCAAAGTAACATGCAGCGAGGCACAGTTTTCATCATGAACACCTACTGCTTGTATTGACAATTCATTACAGGACAGACACTTTGTATCCCAGAAAAATATGACATTATTTCGGACTGTACGTAACTGAAACTCAAAACCTAACTTGCCTTTCTTCTCACACCAAATTTGGAAAATCTGTTTTGTTCAGCTCATCAAGAGAGCTTTATTGTTCAGAAGCTATCCAGCTCTTTTCAAAACAGATAAATCTGATGGCCCTGCACTTCAAGGATGTATATTATCCATTCTTTGAAAATCTTGCCTGTCATTTAATACTTAATGGTTTGTGTCTGTAGTCCCGTTATTTCGTGTCTTGGTAGGAACAAATATCTAAATAACACAACCGTTGTGTTGGGCATGCAACATTTTCTCCAGAGTTAACAATTATTTTAGTGAGCTTTCTAATGCTGTGTAAAAGCTGTTTTTCAGTGGCTTTTAAAGCAGTGTTTTTCATATCTATGCAAATCAAAAAACATTCAGATGAAAGTCAGTTATTTTTATTCAAATCAGACTCTCAGGCATGCACTGTATATGTTTGATCATACAAAATGAAATACATCTCATGTCTCCTGCTGCTTCAATTACAGTCTAATTTTGAGTTGCATCAGCACTTACATTTTTGTAATGGAAACTAAAGCCTTCATAAATGCTTCTCCCATGCTGATTTTTGTACTTTTTTTCTTTCCAATTTTTTTTTAGCCATAAGTTTGGGAAAAAAGTCACCTACTTGAACTATTTAAGTGACCTGAGAGAACATCTCAAATATGACCAGCTTAATATTCCTCAAGAAGTTATCCAGTACGTGTCAAGTTTCAAATACTTTGTCTCACATTTTTTCAGGTACACTTGTGTTACATTCACTGTATTCCAAGCAGAATCTAATCCTATTTCTTCAGTGACTGAAAGTTTAATTTACCTTCTGTGCTTGATTGGATCTAATTCTGAAATCTGCATTGTCATGTAAGACGTGCTAGAGTGTGTCACATGTGTACACAGGAGAACCCTATGTAGTTTTCTACAGGTCTGAAACTTCTACATTTCAGTTGTGAAGCATTTTCTTCATATAATTGCAGCCTCAATGTGAGTGTTAACAAAATCCATGTGTTGCTACTACTTATGGGTACTGCATAATGTCATCAGCAAAAATGCAATCCTGACCTCTTTGCTTGCATATTGTAATGGATCAAGTGACTTCCATTTATGAAGAGCTATCACAGTCAGCAAAGAGTTAATTGATTTTGAATTTTATGGATATGTCTATTGTTAGCAGATCAATTACTTTAACGTGGTGCTTGCATGTGTGCTACGGAGGAGTAATGGAGAGGGAAAGATTAAGAAGTACATTGGGCTGGGATTATCAAGTGCCAATATTAGTATCAATAACAGTCTTTTCAACACTACTCTTTACATGGAAATGCCTTGATATACTGACAGGAAATGATTTTATGTCACTGCTGAATGAAAGTAACTGGAAGCTTTGATTATGACTGTTACTGACACCAGGTGGGTTTTTACACATCTTCTGAGTAAATAGGGAATAACTGAAAATACCTTAGAGCTCTGAGGTTATAAATTAGATTGCAAGGTTGCAAAAGAGAGGAGATTTGTATTCTGAGTAGCAAAGAGGCTTGAATTTTCTTTTAAATTATAGAGTGTTCCTATTTTTTGGACACTTTATTCTTTGGACATTTATTCCTGTACTCCATTGGCTACAGCAAAAAATAAAAATAAAGAAAGCTGTTTTTTGTCTTGCTTAAGAATTCTTTAGCAAATATCTCTTAAAAATTTCCCTATTGCTTAAATTATAGTAAATGTAAATTCTGTAAGACCCACAGCATATACACTGTCGTCAGGTGATCAGCATCAACACTGGTAGCTGCTGTTCATATATGTAACTTGTCAGCTGTGATGCATAGAAAATCAGTGACTTTTTGATTTTTACAGACATGATGAAAATCTTCGGGGGAAACACAAGGGAAAACTGCCACCTGTGGTCAAGGTTCCTCCACCAAGACCACCTCTACCTACCCAGCAATTTGGAGTCAGCCTGCAATAGTAAGCTATGAGATTTCTGAAAAAGAAGATTTCTATATCCTGCAGCTTTCTGTAATATGCAGGTTCACTAGACACAAAGTCTGCAGACTTTTTTTTTTTTTAGTATATGTTTAGTTTCTCATTCCCTTTGAAAGCCATAAATCTACGGGGTTAGGCAGTAATATTTATCAATTTGGGACAGGTCTTACAATCCCTGTGCCTGGTCTTCATGCTTACAGTATCTTTGGGGTAGTTAGTGCTACTACTGCTGCACAATTTTTCTCTCCATGGACAGAAATTTGCCCATAAATGACAGTCCCAAGCTCACCTGTTGCTGGTGGTTGCTGGCAGATAGGAAAGTGTTTTGGAGTTACTGATAGATAACTTGTGGATAGCAAAGCTTCAGAGTCAAAAATGGCTGCAAAAATGTAAAATGGATGTTTTAGCCTTTATAAATTGATAAATTGTTGCTTTGTTGCCCAAGTATTGTTCTTATCAGAGCTCTATGAAATGAATACAATCACTCTTACAGAAGGGCCCACAGCTGTTTATGTAAATTACAGCATAGTATCTGGTATAAAAAAAATGATTTACTTAGCACAAGGAATGGGATAGCAATATACTTTGAAAAGGCAATTTTGCTAAAAACAGCTAGAACAAAACACAGAAGCGGACAAAACCAAAAAAGCAAAGAAATGTGGACACCTGAAAAGTAACAACAGCAGTGAAAACTGCAAAATCTTCTTCTAGCTTCCAACTAAGTAATTTCTGTCAAAGACATGGAAAGCTATCTTGCCATGGCTTCTTCTTCAAGAGCAGCTGGCAAATGTTCGCATTCAAAAAAAACAATTTATTCTGTCTGATCCATGGACATTTGGATTTCCTCCCACCCCCCAAGTCTGCTTATCTGGTGCTAATGATTCAGCTATAAATGAGATATAAAATATAATTTTCCCCTGCTAAATGTTAAACATTAGTCCTCTGTGGAAGGCCTGATATTAGAACAATCAGTATCTATCGTATAAGAGCTGCTATGGCATTAACTTTTATGATACCTTTTTAGAATCCAGCCTAACACTTGAGACATGAGTAAGTCACTTCCTTAATTCAGAAGATATCTTTTAGGTAGACTCCATTGGGTCATTAAGAAGGGCAATGTTTTATGCTGCTGCTCCTGTTGTAAAAGTGGGACTGCTTACTGGCATCAGGGCATGCAGTTTCTTGCTTCCAGTCCATCCTGGAATTCCAATAAGTTCTATCTAAGCTCTCACAGGAGACAATGTCTCACATGCCTCAGCATTCCTGAATATAAAAAGGATGACAATCCTCTATGACTTCAAAATAAGAAATAAATGAATTAATATATGCCATATTTATGAAGAAGGTAAAGCTAATGGAGGAAAGAGAATGATATGTGTTGAGAGCTTCTAAAATCTGAACCAGAAAAAAAGTATTCTCTTGGTGAATCAATTGCTTTTACTTGTTCCCTCTCCTTCTATGAGTTCTATAGTCTGTAATGGCAAAATTTCTGTGATCTCCCATGTATTTAGCAAAGATACAGGTTTGAAGCCTTCTCCTAGGTGAGACTCTTTCTGTTTGCTGAAAAGGATGCAGAATGACCCAGATTTTATTTTGTATGGGTTTATGGGAATATGTGTGCTGTGTGCCACGTGTTTCAGTACTGTCAAGTGGAAACAGTATTATCAGTGATGCTATTGAGAGAAAGTTATTGCCATTAAAGGACTATTACTTGCAGACTTCTTTTTCTGTAATGTAAGAAAAGAAATATTAAGACTCGTAAGCCTGAAGTTTCATTTGTTTCAGCACCTTTGGAATGATCTTTAATTAGGCAGTTAAAAGATGGCGAGTGAGATTATCCAAAGCCTCCTAGATAGCCTAATTTTGATCAGATGTTAGACAATGATATCCCAATGACTTCTGGATATGGAAAGTAGAAAAACCCACATCTTTTTGAATGTTCTTCTGTAAAAAATCAGGCAATGCTGTTGTCTGGACCACGGTTAGCAGCCACCATGTTACTCATGAAGAGTATGGGTAGAAAGAATTTTTGGTCATTCCAATCGTGTGTGTATGAAAACTTTATAGCGGCACACTCGTAGGCATTTAATTTGTGTCTCATAATTTCAGATAGCTGCTTCAGACATTTTCAGGGTGTTTCAAAAATTTGTGTGTACTAGTTTTTATGTACTTTGGTTATTATAGGTGTAGAATAATAGAGGGAGCTTTAGAAATTATAGTTTATTTAAAAGAGCTTTTCTGTGAGTCAAGGTGCTGCTGTTGTATGGTGCAATGAAATAAATGAAGCTAAAGAGGAGCTCTGAATCATGTGCAGAGAGGAGTTTGAACAGTCAAATCACTGTTTTTACTGCTTGAGGCATACACAATGCTCTTTCTGTAGGCACAGATCAAACACATGCTATAGATGCAGAAAGGAAGATAGATTACATAGTTACCTGCCTGTGGTCCCAATTTTCCAAATGCCTATTAACAGACACCTGTGAAGGAACTCAGGATCTTGTGCAGGAGTGGACTTAATGAGAACAACTATTTTTAAAGGGAAATGTTTGTTATGATTGATGCCACTGATTCTCTGAAACCTAGAAGTATTCCTACATGGTATGTTTGAATCTTACCTAGGAGAGCAAGACAGTAAAGATATGAGAGAGATTCAGTAGATCAGGTATCTGTTCTGGGCTGAGTCACAGAAATTTGTTATCCCATGCCAGCCGTTCACACTGTGATTCAGCAAAGATCTTAACCCAATTTTATTTCAACTTAGATCTTTGGAATTTAAGTGTGTAACTTGTTGCTCAGAGACATGAATTTGAAGCCTGTATCATTGTGAGCTCCTATGAGGACACTGTTGTTTGGTCTTCACAATTGGAACTTGAATCTGGTACCAAGTTCTCCTGAAGTCTACATGGGAAGTACTGTAGTTCTTAAGAACTACATTAAGAATCAAGAAGTGGCAATAGGATTTCTCTGAAGCACAGGAGACAAAAAAAGAAAAAAAAAAAAAAAAAGGGGGTGCTCTCCTGAATTAATTCTTTACGCCTATGTGTACAGAGCAGGCTTGCCCAGTTGGCTTGGCTGAATGTCTTTCCAAGATATTTTTGGCCTCCAGCCTGGTTTTCCTGGGTGCCAAATTCTGCCTGTTCCAGTGGCCCAGAACACATTTAAATATTAGATCTCATGTTGAAAGCAATGTGATTCTCTTGAAAATGTAAAATAACACAACTGAAACTAATGTACATCTTAATGGGCATATTGGGCAGAACACTCCTTCTGAGGAAGTTTTGCCCACACTTGATTTTTCAGACATAATTTAGTGGGAAACCGTGCTTCATTTTGACAAGCACTTAAGAATCAGTTGGTAAAATATTTTGTGTGTTTATTGTAAATTACGTGCTTTAGCTAACTCAAGCTTCTCATGTGCAGAGGGAGCAAGCAGATAGAACCATGATGAGTCAGTTTAAAGGTCTGTCAAGCCTCACATTCTGTCTCCAATAGAGGGTAATAGCAGAGGCTAGCAAGGAGCAGGGTTAGAAAAGGGCAAGTGTACAGGGATGCACCCTCTGCTATAATGTTGTAGTTTGTAGTCACTCCTAACTTGCAAAGGATAGCATGCAGTGCTATGAAAATTACTTTGTTGCTCACCAGTAGCTGTAAGTTTTATAAATCCAGACATTTCAAAGAAAGCTCATGTGTCGTGGTCATAAAGCAGGGCTAGCTTTGTGTTCATTCTGCCTGGCTATCTTCACACAAAAAGTGCAGAGCAGCAGGAATTAGCTATTCAGAATACATCCTCACTACTTGTGTATTGTGTAAATAGGATTTTTCTTGTAAAAGCCATTTGTAAAATTTTGTGTTTAAAAAGGCAAGGGAAAAAATGGGGCACCCTCTACTTGTGGTGCTGAGAAAAATACAGCTCAAGTGCACAAATAAAGGATCCTAAATTTGCAAAACGTATGAAGAATAAATAACTGACTGTGAGCCAAGCTGAATCATCGTCTTCTGCTGTACATTCAGCAAGCTCCTATGAACCGCTGTTGCTGCACCCTATTGCCTCTGTAATCAAGGATGGTTACAGCTGAGCTCCAGCACGCAACACAGAGCTGACCTTGACTAGCTATTGACATTGTTCTGTTTTCTCTGATTGGTTTTAAAATCTAAAATTAAGTATCATTTGTGGGGAAACAGGGAATGCTTTGTTTTTGTATTTAGTGCCATGGATGGAGAGATAAGGCAGAGGAAAATGCACAAAACTGCAACAACTGTACAGCTTTTGCTTGTTAAATTGTTATCATAAACATTTCAGGGTGCTTTTCTTTTGGACATAATCTTTCTGCTTGTGCATGCTGGGCATGCATGACCACGGAGCAAGAATGCATTCAAAACTGGATCTCGGCATGTCTCAGCAGGGAAAAAATGAAAAGGAGAGGAAGAGGAGAGAGAGAGAGATTATCAACCAAGAATACTTAATGGCACTTCAGAACAATGTGTAGAGGTCTTTTGTGATAACTGTCCACAGTCTAAAAATGAATCATTGAATGTATGGCACTGCAGTAACTGATCACATATTCTGTAGTGAAGAGTACTCATTCTCTCTAGCTATTGTGTTTACTGAAATAGATCCCTCTTGAATCTAACATATTGTTGCAACAATGATTCAGATATGCGAATCAGTTACAGAAGACTATACTGTACACTGAAATGTTCTGTTTTGTCTTTCTCTCTTAAGCAAAAAGCATAAGAGATCTCTCATTTCAAAATGCCTGACCTCTAAAAGCAGTTTACATTGTCCATCATAGAGCACAGCTGCTCATCACACCATCCTGAACGGGGCAAGAAAAATGCAGATTATTTGACAGGAAGGGAAGATAGAGGTGTAATTTCATTGACCTCTGGGCTGTTCTGATTTACATTAGCTGAGGTAATGCCCCTATTATTTTTTGTCACCTTAGGTCCAGTAAGCTGAACAGTATTTTCCACCTTGTACAATGTTGTGAAAATATGCATTCCAACTTTCTCAGGTGTTGGAAAAACAGAACAAAGCTTTGCATGTGACTTTCAGTGAATTTTCTACTCTATTTTAAAATACGCTTTATCCTGAGGTCCTCTTTCATGTGCTGGGAATTCTCTTCAAGAGAAAAGAATCATGCCAAAAATGGCAAATGTGCAGAAACTAGATTTTTTTTTTTTTTCCTAGAGAAAGAAAAATGATGCATAGGTTTTATTATTACAAGTCATAGCTCAGTTATTTGTTTCACTTCTCTGACAGATAGGCTAGTGCTCAGCAGGAGAAAGTGCTGTAAATAATCAGTTTGCTATTTATACACTGAAATGAGGAAACACATTTATAGGAAACAATAATAATTAGAAAACATTTATAAAAATCTGCTGGGTTGCTATTTGGTTTCTCTGGAGTAAGCAGCTGTAAGAAAGCAAAAACAATCAAATCAGTGCAACTTCAAAGGGGCTGAGAATGGGTTCCATGAGCTCAAATTGTCAATAATAAAAATGTAACAGCTTCCAAGCAAATTAAAGTCTTGATGATGTCCCCATTTAAGTGATTTAGGCTTTTGACTGATTTTAATAACACTTGCCCTAAAAGTTTAAGGTACTTACTTGAACACACGATTGTGTTGCACAAAGAATGTGTCTTAGCTGCCATATTAGAAATATATTATACATATTACACACAAAAAATACATAGCATTTTTTCCTCTTGTCTTGGTTTGCTGCAAGCTTTTCTTCAGTGGTATCCCAAATTTGACCTTGAAATTGGCCTCATCTCTCCCACGCTCTTCTTGTTTAGACATTTTTTGGGGGTTATCATTTCAACTTTGGGAATTTCAACTTGGCATGCAGTGCAAACAACCCTCTGAACCTCCTGGTTTTTTATTAGTGGGCTGTTCAAAAATTGCCTGTTCTCTTCTATTTTGGGACAGGTTTTGTTAGGCAACAGTGATCTGCTGCAAACTTTTAGAGGTGACAAAAACCCTACAGAAGGCTGCATTCCTTCTTTAGGGGATGAGAGCTCACAGCATTGCAGCACAGCTACTTTTAGATTTTTTCTCCCCTTGGTCTATATGAATAGCAGGGGGAAAGGAAGCACAACACAGGTCTCAGAGCTGTTCTTAGAGCACTGCACAACTTCTGCGTGGTTGTAGCACTCAGGCTGGCTGTCCACTCTGAAGTGTCACCAGAACATGTGAGACTGCTCTAACCTTGTTGAAGGTAATATCAGAGCTAGAGGAAGCAGGAGAGGCTTGGTACTTTGGGAGTGGCAGAACTGATATCCTGAAAGTGACTAGGAGGATTTTACTGCTGGGATTTTATTTCACTCAGGCACCTGATAGTCCCCGTGGGTAAGATGGGGATGCTGCACTGAGGACTAGGCCATACACATGGCCCAGGTAGCATTTCAGGCAATGACTGTGTCTAGTTAGTGAGGTTTTTTTCCTAAAATACTCATGGCCTTTGGAGTAGCTCTCATAAGATGTCTGTGATAATGATAAAGATTGAGATTGGCCTTTGTCTTATAAGTCAGGTCATAAATCTTTCTTCTGGCCATTGCTAAGTTATTATGATATAGCAGAGAGTGATTAATCCAGCTAGTCCAGTAGTATTTTAGATTGAAATTAATGGCACCTTGCCAGTGTGTAAAGACAGCGAGTTGTCGCATTTGATCTGAAGCTCCTACTTGTAAACTATAGCAAATTATGAGAATTACTAATACACAAAAGGTCAGCCTTCAGGATTATCTGAATTAAACTCAGTTCTCGCCAATGGTCTTTTGCTTTCCCCGAGTACATTACATATATATGCAGAATTTTTTTGGTCAAATGACTAAAACTATTCTGTTATAAACTTAGTATGTGAAACTGGATTGTAATTTCTAGCAGAATTCCTGTATCTGTTTACATTAAAGAAAACCCCTGTGAATAGTTCCTGTTAGATGTAGATGCAGTGATGTTTCCACGAATTAGTATTAACACACATTTAGAGCAGTATTGAATTTTATACACTTAGGTGTCTGGTGTAGAAACTTTGTTGAATAAGAACAGGAAAAAAATGTTGAATGGATTAATATTTTTAGTCATGTTTTATAGGGGAGCTATGGATGCCTGTCAACAGGGCTCTCAGAAATACTACTATTACTTAGAAATACTGCTACTACAAGCTTTTAGAAATCATTGGCTGGAAGGAGAGCAATTAAAGCATAAAATCAGTTGCTTTTGGTCTGCTGATGCACCTGTGAGTATTTAGGTGGTGATTAATTATGAGTTGTTCCTAACATTATAAGGAAATATGAGATAAAGAGGTGACGGGAAGAAATGATAATACTACATGAAAGTTAGAAATGACATAGGGAAAATGGTCCAGGACTACTTGATGAGGAAACAGACGGCACAGGCTACAAATCCATAACACATCAACTTTGTTAGTTCTGCAGCTGAAGGAACAGCTTACTTCCTTTCCAACAGTATTGTGCCTCTGGAGTGATGAATGAGATCGAACTGCTTGGTGGTTGAACACCAAATAGTGTGAAGCGTATTAAGCGTATTAATTCCCCTGTCAGTTTATGAGCAAGAGAGGTAAAAACACAGGGCAAGTTGGTGACTAAGTCAGGATCCTGATGCTTCCCTTGCAAGGAGCTCCCCCCCCAGCCCTGTGTGTGAGCCTGGGGTGACCATCCTCCTCGGTGGAGTCTCAAAATTAAGCAGTCTGCATGTCCTCTCCTATCTCCCTTCTTAGGCACAAGGAAAACAAACACGAAGTAGAAGGGCCAAGGGCCCCTCACTCAACAGTTTCCCTACCCCTTTATGTATAGTGTAAATGCAAGATAAAATAATTGATGGCTCATTCCGTGCAAGTGTTATGAAACTGTATCTAGTACAGCCCAGTTAGTATCAGTTGTTTTATATTAATAAAATAATAAGCAGACCTATGCAGAAGGAGAAGAAATCACACTGCCTTGAGAAGAAAAACTCTAAGACTCATTCCTATCCACAGGCACATCCGCCGCCAGGAGCATGAGGTGTGTTTAACATGCTGTGTGTATCAGCTTGTGTGAGCACCTCACACACTCTGTGGAATAACCACAGCAGTTGCAGCCTCTTATAATGCAGCTTTTGTGCTGTTTTGTGCTGGTGCTATAGAGCTCATCAGTAAAGCTGGTCACCTTTTAAATATGACATTAATTTTTTCATACAAATAATTTGATTTTTACGTTAAAATCTGAGATTTGTGCTTTGTTTTGTTGTTGATTACTATAAAAATGTAGCAAAATGATTGACAAATACTATCTCTTTGTTATACTTTTGAAACTACTGGAGACATATTTTTAGATAATTGAGGAATTTTCTGTGTTTCTAGATTAAGAAAATGCTATGTTCGATTTTTTTGCCTCAGCTGCTCACTCGTGAAAGAAAAGGAAATCTAATTTTGTGAGAATCATTCAAAGCATTAATAAACTCAATCTCACTGCATCACTTTGCCTTCAGAATAAATAGTGCAATATCCTTTTATTTATACATACTCTGTGACTTAAAATGGGAGAAATGACAAAGAAAATCTGCATGATAAAAGGCTTCTAAACTTGCAGCATTCCCCAAGACTGTTACAAAGCACTCGATGCAAGCTTTTTTCTTGTCTGCATCCGACCTGCTTTCAAACCACGTTGCAGCAGTTGTGTGCAACTGAATCCAGACTGCATCATCAGTGCTGTGTCACCACCACGTCGTTGGGCGCTACAACCAGGGAAACAAAACTAAAGAGAAATCAACCTTGACTGGGGGCAAATTCAGCCTGGAACACCTTACTGCCACTCTGCCTTCAACTTCTCTTTGGAGCAGAAAACAGCCCTTCTTTACATTCATTGCCTTTGTGGTTGTACAGTTTTTCTAGGAGGAAAAAAAACATTTAGGAATGGCTCTTTGAATCAAACTCTTAGGCTCATTCTGTACCTCTTGCAATTGTGGAGCAGTACCATGTTTGGTGCAGGTGCCAAGATGCAGGCTCCTGGATTTTTAGAAGGAAATGCATGCTTTCAAAGTCCCTAAGGTTTTTCCTGAGACTGTTCTGCCTTTTGTTTGATTCTTTGTCTGCCAGTGCACTCAAAGGCTATTACTTTTTCTTTTTTTCTGTCTTTCTAACAGTATCAAGGACAAAAATAGCGGTGAACTAATTCCCCCAGTAATGAAGGAAACCGTGTCCTACCTAAAAAGAAATGGTGAGTTATGTGTCAAAAAGGGATGTGTTTTTTAAACAAAGGCAGCCGTATGTAATCCTCAGTGCCTGATTCAGCAAAGTTTATAGCTGCAATCTCAAAATGAAGGATATATTCAAATCCTGAAAATCTGGGTGGCAATTGAACATTGCCTTGAGAGCTCTGATTGGTAGAGAATAGCATATTATCAGATTATTGTCTCACTACAAAAAATTTTAAAAAAATAAATAAAAAAAAAGATTTTGGAATAGCAAGTGAGAGAGGATGTCTTGTAACAGACATCACCAACCCATATCATATTGTGGTTTTTAAATAAAATTCACAGTAAAAATCAATGAAAACTTCTGTATTTATAGAACTCATTGAAGGAAATGCATTTTGTAGGAGTAAGCCTGAAGTCTTCCCTTCACAAAAGACTCTTACTGGCATTTACAGACCCTTTGACTGCAAGTCATATCTATGGTTGCAATATATAGGGATAGTTTACAGTAACCTTTATTTAAAATGAGAACATTTAAAATTTATGTTCACAGATCACCTTCACGTACAAGGAAAAGAGGGATGCGCCTTGAACTGCTGTCTATACAGTGGTATCCCTCATGCACCCAACCAACACAATGGAGGAAGGAAGCATCAGATGCTATCTGTAGGGCAAGCATGCTGTGTTTCCAACTTGGGAATGGAGGAGCAGCAGGGAGGAAGGGATAAGGCTGCAGTTCTGACATTTCTTTTTTCTATATAATATGATTACACATTCTGATCCCTGATTTTGAGGGTGGTGAGAGTATTATTTCCATAACTCCTCCTGCTTCAAGGTGTTAGAGTTTCATGAATGTTAATGAATGTTAATGAAATCTTACAGTACCAACTCCAAATATTAGCTGCATTTACGTTGCACGTGCAAGAAAAGAAACAGCATAACACAGCTATGTGACTGGTGCAACACCACTAAATGCTAAAGCTGGAACTGATTTCTATGATCTCTGAAAGTACAGTGTGAATTTTTAATAGATGTGTCAGTAGGGCAAGTGAAGAAAACCAGAATGTTTGGTTCAGGTATTTTTTGTGGGAATGCAGGTGGCGTTGTTGGTTGTTTTGTTTGTTTTTTATTGAATGCCACTAGTCTTTAACATGCTATTAATTTTGGTTAATGTTTGAACAAATTTTAAGGACTAACAAGATTTTTCTTAAGACAAAAACCAGGCTCATGGCTCTGTATTTCTGCTATATATAGCAGTTTCATCTGAGGTTTTCCTTGTTTAAAGAAATTATTGACAGCACACAAATAGAGAATACAAATGTTGAGTAAGTTATTGTCTTCCATAGAGAGGTTTACCCGAAACCTACATCCCACAATATTCCCCATCCTTAACTGCATTCTTGAGCTCCTAATCTGAACAAGGTACATTTTCCTTTCAGATGTGTTTAAACGTGTTCAAATGTGTTCAGTGTTGATTTCTGTCTGTTTTAACTGTTGTCACTAGAGTTTGATTTGAGTTTATTTGAACCTTAAGAGAGAAATATCAAACATTTTTTAAACTTGCACTGAATAGTCTTCACATTTGTGAAAAGAGAGAGGAAGGAATGTGAAGAAAAACATTACTTTTCAGCTGTGTTGCAGATTCCCTTGAGCAATCCTGTCTTCATTTGTATTGGTGCAAGATCAGGCTGGTTTAAATGAGGACAGACTACACAGCATCTTTCCCTCATTGCTGGACTATGCTCCTCCATATTTTAGTTTCTCCTGTAGTAAATAAGAACATTTTATTGTATGTTTTATTTTTGTTTGCTTTTCATACCTTGCATGAAACTTAATGGTATGTATAGGAGATTAAGAGGGAGATCCATTTCAGTGGATACCTGCTTTCAGTTCACATCAGCAGAGCACAGCTTTTGTAGGCTTCCTTGTGTACAGAACAGCCAGCTGCTAGCTTACTGAAATTGGTGATTTATCTTCAAAATACCTGTACCAACCAAAGGCCAAGAATTGGAGTGGTGCCATTTGTGCTATTCAGGGTATCTACTGATCTGCAGTATGTGAAGAGCCCCCAGAAAAACTTTACTGAAGGCTTCTAGGTCCTAATTCAGCATTACAGTAAATAAAACTCATAAAGCTCATAAAACTATTCTGATATTCTGGATGTGCTGCTTCAGGCACCTTAAAGATGAAAAGTTTTCAGATGCAGCTTGTTTCAAATACATTGTTG
Organism: Tetrao urogallus; assembly: GCF_951394365.1. NCBI lineage: Eukaryota > Metazoa > Chordata > Aves > Galliformes > Phasianidae > Tetrao > Tetrao urogallus. Next base: position 124,611,754 of record NC_136813.1, on the reverse strand, counting down.
TTAGATGGGTGGAATGTAAATAGTTCACTACTAAGAATGTTGAAGGCAAGTGACTGGCAGCTTAAGACAATCCCTGTAATTATAATTGTAAATGGATAATTAGAGCACGTGTAGTGGATCAGAGCATGCCTCATCTGCAGATGAAAACCAGGTTTTTTAATGTTTTAGATTGTTATGAAACAATCATACTTACATACATTTAGCTTATCTTAATAGGCAAATACCTCTTACTCAGTAATCCATGGGAGTCAGGAGAGCTGAAACAAGGATGAACATGCACAGATATCACTACTTCTCATAGCTGTTATTACTCAGAGACTGAGTGAAAGGTGAAAGTTTAATCATTAAAAATGTCAATTGATTTAAACTTCTGACTGTATAGGGACAGGATACTTTGCTTATCTTACCCTTCCTTCCACCTGTTTAAAGATTTTAAAGGAGTTGTATTTTGCTGGTGACAAAAGTTTCATTAGTAACTTGTTGTTATGACTGAACACAAAAGGTCCATTTCTTGTTGTTTTTGATGTTTTTCTCGCTGTTTTGTCTTGTAGCAACTACAGCAGTATCAGACACCTCCATCCCACCATTTGTTGGGTACAGCTTAGTTTTCTGAAGCCACCATTCCTGCTGCACAGGAATTTAAAACAAAAACAAAACAAAAACATATAATTAAAAAAGAAAAACCACCAAAGTTTCAGCTCATGGTTGTGATTAAAGAGAAGATTTGGCTCAAACTTATCACTGCAGAATGTCTCTGAGATGAAAGCTTGTTATTCTGAAAGCAGTAATCATCCTTGGGTTTTCTCCAAACATCCTCTTTTTTTGGCTAAAACTTCATTCAGTGCAATATCAACACAGTTTGTGAAGGATAGTCTCTGAGGATATGTGATGGTATTTCTGAACAAAAGTCCTTGTCCTGCTTTGTGCATCCGTGCAAGTTGGTAACACAGCGATGCTGAGCACTGATCAGCCTCACGCTCGCTAGCCAGCCTGTCTGACTTTTCCCCATCTTTCTGTCCTTCTGTGTCCCCAGGAAGGAAGGCCATCAGATCTGCCATCTTCCAGCTAAGCATGGGTTTGTTCTGAGCTGACATATTCCCTATCACAAGGAGATGTCCTCTAACCAGATTTCTCAGTTAGGAGACGGCTTGTCAGGTAGAGCATTTGCTGACATTTTCAGCCGGCTGATTCTTGAAAGCCAAGTACCTGCCATGCCGAGGCTGTTAGCAGTAGGTGATAGACATGCATTTTTTTGCACTTGTTTATAAGTGTGCAGGTATCTGTAGTACTTGCTGTCTGCTCTGATTTTAACTCTTTATCTAAATCTGGAGTATCTCAGTTCTGCCATCAGCCTCAGCGTGTGTTGGTTCTGGTGCTGACAGCTCTGCAGGATGACTGGCAGCATTCTTTGCACTCCAGACGCAGCTGTGAGTGCAGCGAAAACTTCAGCTCATCTTCCAGAAGTGGCAGAAATTCACTGTCATTATCTTTTCCATTTGATTTTTGGCATAGTTTCCATCCTCATAGAATTATCAGCGGATAGGTTTTGGTTTTGTAGCTGAGAACTTGCTTTATCAAATAGTGTTATTGTGCTCTTTGCATCTGTTGTAGTTTCCATGGAAATAAATAGGATGCATTACTTCAGAGTGACCTACGAAAAAAGTCATCAAATACTGCAAAATCTTAACAGACAAATTCCTTTGCAGCTCTGATCATCTTCTGGACCAAAACAGAGAAGTTTTCTTCATTTCAAAAGTGAGCTGATGATTTAGTCAGGCCTTAATGGCAAGATCGGTTTAAAACAGCTCATCTAAGAGCAGATTTTCCTAGTAACCAGCAAACCAGAGGACTTTCTTCCCTGCTCAACCTCTGAACAACTTGTTCATCTGTCTAGTTCAGGCTTGGCTTGTGCTTACACTAAATAAGATTTTTGTGTACTACCTTATCTCTACTGTGCCTTGAGAAATTACCTTGCTTAATTAAATATTCACTCTCTTGTCAGAACAGTTCATAAGTGTTCATAACCTGGTGTCATTCCTTTGGTGGTAATGATCTTGATGCTTTTTGCACGGACCTTTTTCTCGGACAAACCCAATTTATGCCACAGGGCAGTCATTTTTTCTCTGGTTAATATGTCTCCACATGTCCTCAGCAACCTACCTAGCGCTGAAGTGAGTTGCTGATGGAAGCTGACTCTTCTAACAGACTGTTTTTGTAAGCAGGAATGTAAGTAATGCCATGCTATGGAGGCTGCACCTTTACATGCCCATGATGCTTGGGGGTATGACAGTGGCGGCAGCCACAGGTGCTGCCTGCAGCATCCCAGCAGGACAGAGGGGACTCACAGCCATGTGCACTGAGAGCTGTAGGACTCAGATGTGTGCTTTTCCTTTATGCTTAGTTAGGTGTCTCACCAATTCCTTTCATGCCTTTTGCTTACATGTCTTTATGTTCAAGAACAGTTGTTAACATGCTCTTTATTTAAGTGTGTCGTGAGAAATTAAAGGCTTGGTGGTGTGTGGGTTGGTCTGGGGCCTTGTTTAGACCAGTGTTAATACAATTCAGTACATTCCCTTAGTTCTTAAACTGAGCCACAGTTTGAAGGGACTAACTGATACTCAGTAAATTGAAGATGCGTGGCAAAATCCATATTCTGTGAGCAAGCACCCCAACATCTGGAAGTCACAGAACAGTTTTTAAGGGAATTTTTATGTGATTCGTTATAAAGGTGGGTATGACCTGTACTGTTCTGATTCTTATGAAGGTGTTAAATAGATTACAAAGGACAGAAATATTCCTAAACCCTGTCTGAAGTAGTAACACACTGTCATTTTTACTGGTTTAATAATGATTACCAGTTTGAAATGTAAAGGTAGGATTATTATTTCCAATGCATTTAGAGATGCAAACTCTGTCCTTGTTTGTATTTTAAGCAGTTTAAAGCCAAAGCTAACTACTAAAATTTGCAAAATTTGATAACATTTATATTCTCAAGAGTAGGCAAATAAGGAAACAGCTACAGAAAATTACTTAGAAATTGAAGAGACCATTTGAGATCAGCAGCAGCTCAGAAGTGATGGAACAGACCAATAAAGTCACGGTGAAGGAACTGCTCTGCAAAATCACAGAAAGAAAATAGATAACTGTCCCCTAAAGGAAAATTATGTCACAGTAGTCCCCATTACTGAGTCTTTCTCTCTTACCTCATCTCTTTTGTCGACTGCTAGTGCTTTGTAGGACAAACTTTCTGTTTCATGTTCTCTGATAGTAGCACAGGAGAGTTCTGAGTGATGACAAAGAACTCCTAAATGCAATGATAATAACTGTGCCATAGGAGTTTAATAATAAAGCAGTAAATATCCTATGGTATGATTATGGTGGCAACTAAAGCTGTCCTTTATCTGTTTGACAGCAAAAGCAGTGGTAAACAGCAGTTAATCTTTCCTGCTTATCTTCTTCATGAAACACAACAAATCTTGCTGATGGACAAAGTTTTGGTTCAGTTTTTTTGATGTGAATGAATGCATCCTGATGGTGAGTCAGAATGGGTAGAGATGGATGGTTATAAATTCTGAATGCGTTTGGATTGCTGCAGCTTACTGAGTTTACCTCCTGGCTTCCACTTCTTGTAATCAATCAAATATCTTCTAAAAATGCAACACTGGGAAAGCTTGACATTGGTCACACAAACATTTCTGAGTTCTTAGTTCTTTCTGTTTTGATGAGAAAGTCTTTACCCAGGGATAATGGAGATTATATAAATCTTAAGACCGGTTCATGTGTCATCAAATAAAAATGGACCGTGTAATAAGCCCAGTTTGTGTTTTCAATGCTCAAACATTGTAAATAAATTCTGTTTGGAGGTGCCAAGTGTAAACTGAGATTATTCATTCATAAATCCAAAGGCTAGGCTATGCTGTTCAGAACTGCAAGGACGCAAACACACTTTGGGTTCTTGGAAGGATACATTGTTCTAAATCCTTGCTGCAGCAGCTTTGCCATAGGACTGGAACTGTACTTTCTCTTTCCCTCTATCCTTGAATTTCTGTACCATCTTGCAGAGCAAATCATTTACAAACTGCAGACATTATGATCACTTGCTCCATATTTGTTGCACAGTGTATAGGGACACTGTGTAAGCCCCTCCTAAAACTTGTAATGTATTCTTACTTTAAAAAATATATAGCCCAAATTTATATTAAATATAAAAATTCTTAATTCCTACCACCAGACAATTAAGAGATTATGGTCCATGTGGACAGTTAAAATACGGTATATATTAGTCAGTCTGCATGGTAGAAATAAACAAGTTCTGATTTTTAAAAGGGATTCTTATTAGAATTGGGTGATCTGGAAGAAGAAGCCTGAATCAGTTGTGTAAGTGAGGATGAAAACTAATTCCAAATCAGGATGGATGCTTCCTGAAACTTGGCAGGACCAACAATTGAAAGAAACATTTCCAAACTCAGTTTTGGATAGAAACAATTCAGATGCTCATTCATTGCTGTTTCTCATGTGAAAGCAGACGAATTAACAAAGAATTTTGATGCCAGTTGATTGAAGGAAAAAGAATGCAATTTTCACGTCTCCCTTTCTTTGACAAGTTTTCAGCAACGTGTCAGCATGTGCTGTTTTAATTTATCTGTTTTGATTTTCTGTGTTTTTCCTTTGGAACAACTGATCGGGGAGGCAGAAAGGGGTTAAGTATTTTTAGCAACAGTTTATTAATTCAGAGTATGACACAATTGTGTCACTGCACTGTAAAATTTTGTCTACTATGGTAAAACCCATCTTATTTCAGTGTGGAATGAAGTGCCTGTCTGTTTTCATTTATGATTACTGACATTTAAATAATTACTCAGTTAAGTTCTCAATCTCAGAATCACTTTTCATTGAATACAGATGGTTTCTTCTTCAGTCATATTACTATGTTTTTTTCTCTAGCATTTAATATTTAAAATAAAATTTTACTCACTTTAGTCCAGAGTACTTAGGGCAGGATAGCAACATTCTACTGGTCTTTATATCTGTCTGTCCATCTATCCGTCCATCTATTTATCTGTTTTTATGCACAAGGGGCATGGAGCAGTTTGTGTTATCTCAATAGCAGTTCTGCGGCACTGATGGAATATTTGAGTGATGTGCAGCTGCATGTTTATCATAACTGCTGTTAATGCCAGTCATCAGCTAGCAGTGGTCTGGCAAGCACTGTTAGTCTGATTGTTAGTCTGATTTTTGTATTCTCTATGGAATTGGTTACCCATGCCTTTCATGGCAAAATAGTTCAACTTGTACACACACACACACACACACACACACACACAAAATTCAACTGAAATAAAGAGATAGCTGATATGAATTTGTAAATAGAATTTGATTGAAGAATACTACTAACATAATACTGAGTCATCTAAGTCAAAACACATTCTTGAAAGAATAGAAAAGTGTGAGTTAAAGTGAAATGACCAGGATTGTCTTCAGTCAATTTGTTTCCTTTAACGCTGGTGGCTCTGACATGAACTGTTTCTGCAAAAAAGAAGACAAAGTAATTAATTTCACTTTGGTGGGAGCACCTAGTGCTAAACAGTGCTTAATTATGGTAGTACTACGGGCTGATTTTTCCCCATTATTGGCTGAACAGGGGGAGCCAGAGCCAGGCTTGGCAAATGTATGTCCTGGTTGTGTGTCAGGCTGAGTACTTACCCTTCACAGTTGAATCACTGGTAAGAGGCTTCAGGTCCCTTTTCCCTTTCCCATCCCTTATTAGGAGACTCCTGTTGGGGGATTTGGGTTAGATGATGTGGGAAATGCTTTGCAGTACTGCCATTCAAATGCCAGGCCTTTCTGAAGTGCAGAAAGCACTGAGAGCAAATAACAGGCTTGTGGACTTCTTAAAAAAGAATCCCACTCAGTTCATGTGTATGGAGAAGAATGTAAGGAGAAGAAACACCTGCATTTGTATTTGGTTATTACCACCTGTAGGTAAAACAAATTATGGTATATTGATCCAGTTCCAGCTGTTCTGGAAATTTAATTCTGAAAGTACCACAAATTTCACCTGTATCCTACACTTCTGCAAATGAGGAAATAGTTGTTTTCTCCTCCCAAGGACTTCCAAACAACATATCCAGCAAGAGCATAGTGCCATTACAGTAACACTGATGGGATGCAGAACCAGACGAGGAGAGCTGCTGTCTGCACTGGAGATTCATGTCTTTAATTAGACTCTTGAAAGCGCAGCCAATAAAGGAATACACATGTTAAAAATGGATATTTATTACACCTTAGTTTATATAGTGAGACTAACATCAGATTAAAGCATTAACTGTTAAACCACTTCCAGCAAACCAAATTTTAAGCATTTTTCCATATATCCATATTTGTCCATCTTCTGAAAGACATGCTTCTACAGAAAACCTGCAGTCCACTTACAGCCAACATAAAATTCTACAAATTCTAAGAAAATTATTGCATTTGTTGTTTGCTGAGGGCAATGTCTTGACAAGCTAGCTTTTCAGAGCTGCCTCTTCCAAAGCCATGCCTTTAGACAGGTTGCACTATAAATCTAATGGAACAGTTTTACTACAGTGATATCATTTGCAGTAACTTTATTCAATTGAACATGATCTGGTTGAGAGTTAAACAATCATTCAAATAGATCATAATCACCATCCATTAGGTTCCTTTAGTAAGCAGACACATGGCCTTCCTCGTGTAGTACGAGATTTCATACACCTTCCAGATTTGAAGACATTAGTTAAAGTTTTAGTATTTAAACTGTAGTTTAAGAAGTGGGAACATACATGTTCAGAAAAAAGTTAGGGTGCCATAGTAAGTAATGATAAGCTTCTAATTCTAGTGAATGGGACACTTTTAAGTAGACCTAGAGTTTCTTTGCAAAAGTCTCTGAAACACGATTACTTCAGTACTACATTATCAATTCTAGTATACTGATCTGAAATCATATGAATAATGCTAAACACCATTCTATCAGGAGAAGGTTGATTAAGGAATTTTGCATTTATTAGTTTTTCATGTATAAAATATACTTTTGTATGCAACTTATGTGAATTTACAAGAATGACAGTATCTGGCTATAGGACTAGGGGAAATGGCCTCAAGTTGTGCCAAGGAAGATTCAGGTTGGATGTTAGGAAATACTTCTTCTCTGAAAGAGTGGTCAGGCTCTGGAATGAGTTGCCAGGGAGGTGGTGGAGTCACTGATCCTGGAGGAGTTCAAGAAACGTTTAGATGTTGCACTAAAGGACATGGTTTAGTGTGAAATATTGGTGATATGTGGATGGTTCGACTGGATGATCTTAGAGATCTTTTCCAACCTTGGTGATTCTATGATTCTATCCTAGTATAATAGTGCATGTTAGTGCATGACTCCAGATTTTCCTTAAACACCATAACAACTCTTGATTCTGTAAATAGATGTGCACATACTTCAGTTGAGATACACAAGCATAACTTTCAGTCTGACTACTTAGCAGCTGAAAGATTAGAATGAAAAAATATCAGTCAATCATCTGCTCTTCCACATTCATGTAAAGAAAACAAACGACAGCCTCTTCAAGTCAGTGGGTGGTCTGTCACCCTTCTCAAAAAGACTGATATTTTTGCTGTGTTTTGTCAGAAAGCCTAATATTTTAGGTGACTGCGCTTCCAGTGGGAATCTCAGTTTGCAACTACATGTGAGCCAAATTGTATTTCCTACTAAGCGGAAGGAATAATACAAACCAGAGAGGGAGACAGAGAAGGAAATGATGATTTTACCAAACTCAAAAGCAAGAAGCACTGCGTCTCAAAAAAGTAAAACATCCCAATACTGTTTTGCATTATAAATCAAATAACTTACTTTGAAAGCTGTTATCCAATTTCAATCCTTGATTGTATGCAGCTTGTTGACATTTTTCCTCTGTAGCTGAAATTTCATTTGTATTTCAGAGATGCCTAGCAAGATTAGAATTAGGTATTTCAAAATACCATGGGCAGGCAGAGTCTTAAGTCCCATTGGTTTCCAGAGGGAGGTGGAAGAAGCAGTGGTCTGCTCAAAAGTACCTCGAAGGCGGGGAGAACAATATCCCTCCAGTAGTAAGGACTCCTCAATCCAAAGATGCTGTAAAGCATCCCCTAGCTTACATCTTGTCTCACGCACTGACAGTAGTAGGAGCTCAGGAAATTTTTGCAAATACTCTCTTTAGCTTGCTAAAGGCTTTAAGGTGTTTAAATTAGAACAGCAGAACAGCAGGTGTGGCTGTTTGCAGATAAACCAAGTGAGGGTGAGGCACTGTTGAAAAGTACTTTTAAAGAAAAGAATATCATTGACATGACACTTGTAAAACACTTATGTAAAGGCCGTAGTACTTCTATGAGTGGCATTAAAGAAAATGCTTTAGGCACTGCTACAATGTTTTGTACAATGACTGTACCAAGCAGGTTTGTTCCCAAACCTTCTTCCTCTGCTCTGTTTTCAATTGAATCTGTGAAGCAAAACAAGAATGTGACATCTGTTACTAATGGGACATTAACTGTATTTTTCAGGACTACAAGTAGAGGGCCTCTTCAGAAGGTCAGCCAGCATCCAGACTATCAAAGATGTTCAGAAGCTCTACAACCAGGGTAAGCTGCCATTATAAAAATTGCCACAGGTTAATAACAGTGTGAGGGCTTTATTGATCTAGTCTCAAGCAATGAAGCAGAGATGTTAGGTATTTTTTTAATAATTAGTTAATCATAAAGTCATTTATAATCTAAAATACAATAAGAACACTAGTACAGGAGCTCAAAAGATAGCTTAAAGCTTACTGAATAGTGAGTCATTAACTGATGTCAGAGTTTTCAAAAACTGTAGCAACTGAAGACTGTTGAGGTTTGAGTAAAAAATGGTCTGGTTTCTCAGACACTCATATTACCTTTGTGCAGTTTGAGTCACTGCAGTTAGTTAAAAATGCCAAGTATAGTGCCTTCATGTCATTTTGCCCCTGGTATTCTTCCGTGGCTATGGCAAAGGAGTACAATTTTACATAATAATTTATGAAATGTAATGAAGTCATTTTGAAAGTCAGTGACTTCTCCATGAAGTAATTTTATGGTATGCGTTTAAGGAGAGGATCACTTACAGCAAGATTAATAAAGCCTTGAAAAATATGAAGAGAAAGTTGTAGGAGTTACCAGCTTCTGGAAAGCCAGTGAGTTATCTAATCGTGGTGTGAAACAGTTTTTGTACAGTAGTTCAGAGAATAAGTAAAACATCTGATTGAACACACTTCTTTTTTTCTTCCTTTTAGGCAAGCCTGTAAATTTTGATGACTATCATGATATCCATGTTCCTGCTGTTATCCTAAAGACCTTCCTTAGGGAACTTCCTCAGCCATTGCTAACTTTCGAGTGTTATGATCCTATTGTTGGAATTACCAGTGAGTATTAATCCAGTTTTAGGAAAATTCATACAGCTAATTAAACTGAACCTTGCTAATTCACTGCTGCTTGCTAACCATGGCTCAGTTGGGGGTATGTAACTGTATTAGTGCCTTCACTGCAGCTATTAATGGATAGTGACATAATCTGTACTATTACAAGGTGGGATTCCACCCAGAAGAGGTGAATAAAGTACCTTGTCAAGGAATTTGAAACATGGGAGTCAGAATCTCTGCTGTTTTGCTGAGTATCATGAAGGCTCAGAAAACTGACATGTAGCTCCATACTGGATTTACAATGCATCTAGCACCTTCACTATTCTTTTCTGGGGTTTGGCTTAACCTTCAGTACAAAAGTACAAACACATATTTTTAGAGAATGTTTTTGTAGATGTTACAGACTCTATTATAATTACAGTAAATAAGTTGTTATCTTCTCTATCATTCTTCTTGTATTCCCTGTATTTACACTGCCTGATACCAATTTTTAATCTCAGTGTTTTTTTGCTCTGTGCATTCGGAGGAATGTAAGAAGAAATAGTCCTGTGACTAGAAGAGCTAATAAAGCCTGGATTCCCATGGATTTCCATCTCAAACATGAGCTTTCTTTTGTCTTCTCTAATGCCCAGAGAGAACTGATACCACAGTGCAGCATTTTTTCATGGTCGGAGCATCTTTATGACCTGCCCTCTCTACTCAGTTACCTAATTCCACAAAATGCATGGGCATATAAAAGACATTGACCTGCCCCTCTCTCAAATCTGATCTAATTGTCCCAACAGTTTAAATGTTGGCAGCTACCAGCAGATGGATGACAGCACAATATCAGAAGTCTATCCTCTATAGAAAAGCAACTTGAAAAATCAGTCCTTTGGACACTGTTCTCCTCTGTTTTTTTTTCAATCAATTTTCCCTGCTGGCAGTATGGGGAGAATAACAATCTGCTTTTGCACACACACCAAAAAAGTTCCAGTTTTGAAATTACTTTTCTTACAGCTTTCATCGGGCAGAGCTGTGAACCCTGCAGTAAATTGGAAAGATGTTTTTTTCCAAAGCACAAGTTGCTCAAACAAGAAATGTCCAAAATTTTTATGAATATTTTGGCCATTTTGGATGCTACTTTGTCACATAGGACTTACAAATGAAACAAACAAACAAACAAAACCAAAACATATGCAGTGATTAGAAGTTTGGTAACTATCTGCAAGAATTAAAAGATGACCTAATGCCTTCTGTAGTTGGGACCCCCAACCTCTTTTATCAAATATAGCTGAAATTACCCTGAAGGCTAAGGAGTTATGGTAGGCAAAATCAGATGCATTCACACCTATGAAGTAAAATTCATCTATCTACAGAGTAACTATCTCAGCATGTTAAAAAAAAAAAAAAAGTCTCTTCACAGGTTGGTTGTAGAAATTGAGGGAATAAGGATAGTCATTCAGAACAGTGTAAAGAATAGATGAAGAAAGGGTTGGGGGAGTGGTAATTTTTATTGAGTTAATCTTCTGTCTTTCTGTATAGTAAGTTACTTTTTGCAAGAGCTAATTAAAAAAAGGAAAACATCTGAAAGAACCTGAAAGCAATGCATTACCCTAATGCTGAGGGTTTTTGCACAGGAAAGCATCTATGAAGCTTTCAATCCATGCTATTTTTATCAGTGTTTTAAATGTTGGCAAAGTTTGTTTTTGAAAGATGCAGTTGAAGAGAATTTCTCCTTGGGCTTTTTTGTTACTCAGTGTGATGTCCACTATTGTTTCTTGATACTATGGTGACATCCTACTTTTTAAAGATGCTAAGCCTGAGAGCCATTCTGGGCTGCAGCAAAGTTATATTCTCTGTGAATACACTGCAGAAGGGAGCTCTGAAGAGGTGTGAATGCAGACAGCTGTCTTGGAATGATTTGAAAATTCTCATTCTGGCTTCTGGAAAGCACTGTGTGATTTATCTATTATATCTCTTAACCCACAAACCCAGAAATACACTATCACTGCTTTACAATACTTTGGAATTATAGTGAAGCTTTTCTCCTTAGTCTCACTTGAAACATTCTTACAAGAGTTATTGACAAGAGCTGGGAAATAAATTAGCCGAGTGACTGACCAAAAAAAAAAAAAGGGAATTGAAACTTTAAGCTTGTAGTTTTCAAAGAACTTCTTACAGGGCTGTGAATGCTGCTAACGAGTTCCTTTGCCCAGCATTGGTACACTTTCTGAATTATTTACCCTGCAGAAGGCTGACAAAAAAATTCTTGTGACTCACATTTTTTGTCTTACTGGAACTGATAGTTCTGCAGTAGTAAAAATATCAACGCAGCTCACCGGGGCATAGCTTCATGTATTTAAATCACAGCTTAAGGGAACTTCTAACATGCTGGAGTTTTGTGCCTGCAGACATGCTTATATGAATCTCTAGCTACGTCAGGGAAAGAGAGAAAAATGGAGCAAATGGAGAAAAAAACATTAGCACAAATGAGCTGGTTAGGTCAGATATGACTGTAATCATGAGTACTTTTTCCAGCTAGGTGTTAAACTTCCAGTACTGAATTTATTAAAATATTCCAGCAAAAATAATAGTAATAAAATCATTTGGAACAGTGTTCAAAATGTATTCCAGTGCTAGCATATTCTTAATCAGATTGTCTCACTGAGTCTGGGGTCTGGTTCCAGTTCTGCCCATCTGTAGAAATGTGTTAATGAATCTGATTTGGCTCATCTCTAGAAAATTCTTACTCACCCAAATGTCCATCTCGTAAATCTTTGTCCAAGAAAGAAGTTTCCAGCCGAATCACAGAAGTGTGTTTGGAGTTAGTAGAGTGCCAAAAAAGAGCTTTGCAGGACCGAGTCTCAGCTAGAATAAAATCAAGGTATAAAAAGTAGACATCTGGATACAATGCATGAAGAGATAATAGATTCAAAACAAGACCTTGGCTACTTCACTGAGTGGGGAAAATATTCTTAGCCATATATATGAAAATACTAAATACGATAGGCTTATCCAAAGAGGCAGCCCGACCTACTGTCATGGGGATAGACATTAATAAAGGTGATTTTTGTGGCCAGCTCTACAGACAGATAGCTGAAGTAATTCCAGGTGATATAAAAAAGGTGTCATTTCTTGGTAATATGTTGATGCTTCTGGGTTAATTTAAGACTGACTTTGATATTGCAGGTGTGGAGAGTTGTTTACGAGTAACCAGATGTAAACAAATCATTCAAGGACTTCCTGAACACAATTACATTGTTCTGAAATATCTGATATGCTTTCTCCATATGGTGAGTATATAGGAAAAAATTCCAAAAGTACAGCCAATCATTTCTTTACATCTAATAAAGCTTTGTGCTAAACAGGGGTCTCAGCCGTACAGTCACCATGAAATTCTTTACATGTAAGAAGTAGTACTGTGTGAATTTAATTGAAACTGTGCTTTCACTGGAATATTTAGAAGTCTGCTCTCCCCCGTTGCCCATTCACTAATGTATGTTTTAATGACTTTTTTTCCTATTTTGGAATGAAAAATATTAAAAGTAGTAGTTGAGTATCTTTTAGTGCTGCAGAAAAAGTATATGAGGTGAATTTTTCCCCAAAGTGTAAATTCTGGCACCTAAAACTTTAAGGATATATCTGTGTCACTTTAGAAAATTATTAAAAAATATTGGTGACCTTTAGAAAAGTAATCAGCAAAATATTTTATATTTTACTTTAAAAACAACTTTCTCCTGTTTAAAATAGCCTTTAATTCTGTAACAGTACATTCTCAAACAAAAATACTTAATCAAGCCCTTTTGCAGTATTTTTGTGTTCAGAATAAATGAATCATTTTTTAATTGTTATTCATATTCCAACAAGTTTGGGACTTTGGGAAACCTCAATTATAGTCATTCTGCAGCCGTCCTGTGGTTGCTAGTTTATGTGCAGGAAAAGACAGTAATAAGAGTGTAATTTTTCCTCCCTCCCACCTTATTCAATGTATTACCATTTTCAATTTGCATTTTTCAAGCCCAGGTGCCTAAAATTGAGAATTCTGGTTTAGATGATGTCTAAATAAAAGGATCTAGCCTTCAGAAGACTTAAGAGCCCATCAAAGTAATGACAGATATGGAATGACATTTATTTTCCTCCTCATTAATTGTTATTGGGTTACAACTATGTTTGCCATATTCTAGCCATTAGCGTATTTCAAAAAGAAGGATATTTAATACTTTTTTTTTGTACTGAAACATTACAGAAAGGCAAGATCAAAGGAAATACGCTGCTATGACCCTTGCACTGACAGCACTGGCAAGGTTGTTGTAATACTCACATGTTCATTTACTGCTCCTTAGCTGAACTCTAATGCTGTTAAGAAAATCCTCATGTCATTTGCTATTATTTTATCAACTGATTTGTCTCCTCAGTATTATGAATTGTGTAAGTGACTTTATTCCAGTAATAGATGGACCATCTCAATGCATTTCTTAAGAGCTGAGCACTTGAGATGTTAATGAGGTGTGCAAAAGTACAACATAGTGTTTTCTGTAATTGGGCAACAGAAGATAGCATTATTTTTGAGTGTTCCTTGTTATATAAGGCTACATGTCAAATTGATGTTAGTGCTCAGCTCTGCAATTTTTGCTGATCCATAGCTTTTCATCTTTAATGTCTTGGGGAATATTTGCATGTGGAAAGGTCAAGGGAATGTGAAGCAATCTCGAAACTAGAGATTTCTATTCACTGCAGATTAGTGCACTGCACAAGCTGACACAATTCAAATGTAGACTGCTCTACCACTAATCCTAGTTCTTACCTGCAAGCATCAACCTTCTTACATACATGAGCCAATTTAATTCTTCCTGAGCTCAACCTTGAGTAGTGCTAGAGATACTTGTGGTAATTTCATGAAGTGGAATGAATTGTAATCACTGGATGTAGGTTTTGAGCACCGTAAGTTTGATACAGGCTTGTGGAAGAAAGAAAAAAAACAGCAGTATTTTCTCTGCAGTCTCAGCCCCCCAGCTGAATGAAATGACTACTTCTACTCCAAGGGCACTACAGCAAGACAGTGCAACTTCTGCAGACGTAAAAGACTTGCGTTTCAAAAATACGTCCATGTTTCTTAACCTTAAACTGGCAGTTATTTTGCCAGTAATGAGCCCAGGATGCTGTGAAAGGTCTGTGCTGTCTCCACTTTGCAGTGCATGTAGCTGCTAGAGAGGGATCTGAAGCTCCAACGTGGACTGAGGTCTGCAGGCAAAATCAGACATCTAGGAGTGAGGGGCAGAACAGCTTATATATTCCCCATTCTTTACTATATCTTTCTGTCCCTTTATTCATGCCTGATGAAGAATAATGATGGCTGACTTGCCTCAAGCAGCTATTGCAAAACTCTGCCAAATTCAAAATGTCAATATGGAGCAAATAGAAAAAAATAAACAAGGTTTTGTGGCGTGTGAGCTACATTTCAGAGCTGAAAATGAAGCACCATAGTTAAAGCCAAGTACAAGCTGAGAGGGAAAAAAAAAATCTCTGAATTGCTTTGAATTAGTGTTTTATCGCAATCACTTGTCCAATTTAAAAGTGTAATTAGCACCAGTAAAGCTTGGGGGATGGGTCACGCTGGGAAAGATTAGATGACTGAGCGTGATGAAGCAGACACGAGCAGCTGGCATCTCTACGAGGCAAGCAGGGAGCGGGGATAGAAACTTGCATTTCCAGTAAGTTTTGGGGGATATTTAATATCTAGCAGTTTTCTTCTGAAAATGTTTTTTGGGGTTCTGTTGATGATTGTGAGTACAAAGTTCAAATCAAAGGTGATGATTTCCTTACAATTTTAAAATGTATAGCAATTGGATGTTTCCACCTTCTATCATTTCACTATTTAATTTCATTATGTAAAATAGTGGCAGACTAGTGTTACTCCTGCAGTGTTCATGAGGGTGCTGGAATGAATGTATGTGGAATTGAAATACTGATACAATTTTTGCTGCAGGAAGCTGACTCTTGCATGATGGACATGTATTTTTACATTTGTTGATGTGGCACTAAATCTTCAGTGTTTACTTCCAATTATTAGCATAGGAATTTGCAGATTTTATCTGAAGGCTAGGAAAAAGATTTCTAGATGACTTATTTTCAATATAATCTGTTGCTACTTAATGATTTTTCTATACATGTCCTAGTTAAAGAGAACAACGAGCTGGAACTGTGTAGGTCTTTCTTGTCACTTTTCTGTGATGTTCAGATGTCTTCAAAGACAAAATGTAGGTCCTTAGAGAATTGTCTTTTATTAGTTTCTGAAATTGATAGAGCAAGCGTATTCTTACTTGAAATGGTGACAGTAGTTTTGTGATGGAATCAAAGAAAGAGTCTAGGGGGTTAATCCAAATGTTAAATATGTCATTTGTACTTCTTAGAGCACATCTCTGGGCTATAAGCTACTTAGAAGACACCAAAAAGTGCTGATACTGGATGGTCTTGTGTGGGAAGAAAATACTAATTGCTCATGATAGTGCTGTCAGTGAAGTAGATTTGATTGTGATGTTTGAGAAAGAAATCTGGCATTGGAGTACTGGAGGAGTTGAAGTAGCTTGAAGCCAGATTCCCTCAGGGAGGGATAAAGCCATTACCATTGTTGTGAACGGGTGATGAGAAACTGGAAAGCAACTCTGCTGAAAGGGATCTGGGGATTCTGGTTGTCAGTGAGTTGAACATGAGTCAACAGCATGCCCTGGCAGCCAAAAAGGCCAACTATATCCTGTGGTGCATCAGGCACAGCACTACTAGCTGGTCAGGCTCTGCTCTGCTCTGCACTGTGTGCAGTTTTGGGCACAACAATACAAGAAGGGCTTCAAACTATTACAGGGTGTCCAAAGGAGGCCTACAAAGCTGGTGAAGTGTTTAGAGGACAGGATGTATGAGGACTGGCTGAGGCCCTTGTTTTCTTCAGCCTTGAGAAGAGGAGGCTGATGGGGGGCCTCATGGTGGCCTACAGCTTTCTCAGGAGAGGGGGAGTGGAGGGGCAGGCGCTGATCTTTTGGAATCATTAAATCATGGAATTGCTTAGGTTGGAAGGGACCTTAGAGATCTTCTAGTTCCAGCCACCATCATGGACAGGACCCCATCCAACCTGACCTTGAATACCACTGTGGATGGGGCATCTATAACTTCTCTGGGCAACCTGTTGCAGTGCCTCAACAGTCTCTGAGTAAATAATTTCTTCCTAGCATGTAATCTATTTTTCCCCTCTTTTAGTTTAAAGCCATTCCTGCTCATCCTATAATTATTGAACCATGTGAAAATTTGGTCTCTCTCCTGCTTATAAGCTCCCTTCAAATATTTGAGGATTGCAGTGAAAACTCCCTGGAGCCTTCTCCAAGCTGAACAAACCCAGCTCCCTCAATCTTTCTTCATAGGCGAGATGCTTCAGACCTTCTCTCTGTTGACAGTGACAGGACTTGAGGGAAAGGCATGGAGATGCAACAGGAGATGGTCAGTTTGGAAATTAAGAAGTTCACCAGGGAGTGATTGTTGATGGGACAGGCGCCTCAGGGCAGTGATCATGGCCTCAGTCTGGCCAGAGTTCAAGAAGCATTTGGATTGTGTTCTCAGTGTAGGGTTTGAATTTTGAGTGGTCCTACTTGCAGCTAGGAGCTGGAATTGATTATCCTTGTGAATCCTTTCCAACTCAGGATTTCTATCATTCTTTGAAAGGGCTTCCTTGCTTGCAGTTCTTGTTGAGCCAGCAAGATTATTGTGGAGAGAGAGTAGGTTTCAGTTGCAGGCTTTTTCTCTAATCTGCTGAGGAAAGGATTGCTCTGCAATTTGTAATAAAACAACATGCTATGTCTTCCTTGAATTGCTGAGTGTCAGGCTAATTGATGACTCACAGAAAAGACAGTGTAGCTCTGCCTCAGATATAATCACTGTTTCATTTTATGTTATGTATTTTCACTCTCAGGGGAGAGGCTGTGTCATGGGTATTTTTCTTGATTGTTTCAACATTGTCTGCCTCCTTGAAATGTTCATGAAGTTATATTGGACTGAAAGAGGTGGTTTCATCTTGGGATTAGAAATATTCTATGTGACAGCTGACTGAGAATTAACAAAAAAAAAAAAAACCCCACAAAACTAGTTCTGTCAGCAAGTTGCAGTGCTGTTGCTTTGGGCTGAAGAACTGGCATTTGAAGGAAACAGTAAATTTGAGCTGAATGTGTTTCAGCTAGCACTCCAAGACAGTGCCTGCACACAGCCAGCAGGATAGTGTGCCAGGAACACCCCTATAAACCAGGAAAAACACAACTGCAACAGGTGTAGCTCCTTTCACCTTTTTCTGTCCTCCAGTACTATACAGATAGCTTTTGTGCTATCAAAGGTACTTATCTTATCTATACCTAAAGTACCTCCCCGGGATATGCAGCAAATGTGTCTGTTTTCATGCTATAAAAAACACCAATGTGAGGGGCTGCAGCAGAGCTCTCATGTTATTTTTGAGACTTCCTGGTGAAAGAACTGCCAAAAATAATTTGTTCTAAGTCATAGAGACTGCTTGGCACAACATTACCCTCTATGGATGTAGTCAGGATGGGTCACTTGACCTTAAAGCCAAAGCATCAGTGCTTAACCTTATCACATTTAGCTTTATTCAAAGACCATTTTCATCAGGATTACACTTATGTCTGTGTGTGCTTGTTAACAGAATGATTATCATCATCCTAATTATTTTTCCTTATCAGTTACTTTGGTAGCAGTTTAGTGTTTGCTACACTGCTGTAGTACAATGAACTCTTCTTTAAGCTGATCTCATCTGAAGCATATTAAAGGAATGAAAATAGCTTGCTGGTTTGCTTTTTTTTTTTTTCTGTATAGTTAAATAGTGTGTTGAGAGTATTATGTGAAGGTCAGCAAGCTCTATGCAGTTCACACTCAAGAGAGAATGATGTGGGTTTTGCATAAGGTCATGGAGCAGGCATCGCTGTTTAATCTGATGACCCTTATTCTCACGTTGTGAACTCAATCCTCTGAAAAGGTGATTATGGCAACAGTATGCCCTTATTAAAACTCCCTTCCTTTATCCAGCCCTGCTTCATGACCTTAGAATCAATTGAATCCTTTAATATTTGTAGCACTGTTGTATCTCTAATGGCCTAGGTGGTTAAGGCAAAGATTGGAAGGAAAAATAATACCTTTCACTGCAACAAAAAAAAGTGGTTAGGAAGAAAATGCTAACCTTTTGGCACATATGTGTTTCTTCATGTCTCCCAAGGAAAAAAAAAGCATCCTGCATGCATGTCTGAAGGATTTTATATCCCTTCATGGCTGACCAAGCAGGCTTCTTGCTAGGTAGAACACCGAGGAGCCAGAGACAGAGGGAAAAGAAACCTGTGTTACTGAGTAGAGGGAAGTTTATATATCTGCTCACATGATTGTAGCATTCCTTAGATTTTTTTTTTCTCTTGTACCATCAGAGTTTCCATAATACTACTAAGCTGTCTTTTCAGGAGACCCTATGGGAAAGCCAGAAATGGAGAGATGCTGAGAAGCACGGATTCTTGGTTTCCTGTTCCACTTGAAATAGTAGTACACAGGAATATTTAATTGATACTTCCCCATTCTATTCCAGGTTGACAACTTCAGAGCAATCTGTACATCACAGTTTAGACAATATTACAGTTACAGACCATATTCTTATTGCCGATGAAAAACTGCAGCTATCAGTCTGGGAAGAAGTGGCTGAACTAATAATGTCATAGAATCATGGAGTAACTTAGACTTTAGAGGAGAGGACCCTAAAGATCATCTAGTTGCAACTCTCCTGCTATGGGCGACTTTGCCAGCCACTAGATCAGGCTGCCAGGACCCATCCAATCTGTCCTTGAATGCCTTCAGAGATGGGGCATCCACAGCCTGTCTGGGCAACCTGTTCAAGCACCTCACCACCACCACTCTGAATAAAAAATTTCTTCCTAACATCTAACCTAATTTTCCCCTCTTTTAGTTTTAAGTAATGCCCCTTTGTCCTACCACTATCAGATCCTGGAAAAACTTATTTCCCTTTCTTCTTGTAATTTCCCTTTAAGTACTGGAAGGCCACATGAAGGTCTCACTGGAATCTTCTCTTCTCCAACTTAAAAAAGCCCAATTCCCTCAGCCTTCCTTCATAGAAGAGGTGCTCCAGATTTTGTTCATCTTTCCTCTGTGTCTGCTCCAACCGCTCTGCATCTTTACTGGGAACAGCAGACTTGGATACAGTACTCCAGATGGGGCTGCACAAGAGCAGAGGGAGGGTGGCAATCACCTCTCTCTCCCTGTTGTTCACCCCTCTCTTTGATGCAGCCCAGGATACTGTTAGCTTTCTGGGCTGCAAGCACACACTGCTGGTTCTTGTCCAGCTTTTCATCCATCAGGACCCATCAAAAAAGACAGAGAGCTGTTGGAGAGGGTCCAGATGCGAGCCACGAAGATGATGAGGGACTGGAGCACCTCCCCCGCGAAGACAGGCTGAGGGAGCTGGGCTTGTTCAGCTTGGAGAAAAGAAGACTGCAGGGTGACCTCATTGCAGCCTTTCAGTACCTAAAGGGAGCCTACAAACAGGAGGGGAGTCAACTCTTTGAGAGGGTAGATAACAGCAGGACAAGGGGAAATGGTTTTAAGTTGAGGAAGGGAAGATTTGGGTTGGATGTCAGGGGGAAGTTCTTTACAGAGATTGGTGAGGTGCTGGAACAGGCTGCCCAGAGAGGCTGTGGATGCCCCGTCCCTGGAGGTGTTCAAGGCCAGGTTGGATGGAGCCCTGGGCAGCCTGGTCTAGTATTAAATGAGAAGTTTGGTGGCCCTGCCTGTGGCAGGGGGGTTGGAGATTCATGATCCTTGAGGTCCTGTCCAACCCTGGCCATTCTGTGATTCTGTGTGACACCCAAGCCTTCTCTGCAGGGCTGCTCGCTGGGAGTCCTTCTCTCAGTCTGTACCTATATCTGGGATTGCCTTGATCCAAGTGCAACACCTTGCAATTGGCCTTGTTAAATCTTAATAGATTCTTGTGCCTGCTTTTTGAACATGTCCAGCTCCCTTTGGATGATATCCCTCCCTTTCATTGTGTCATTGTGTCAACTGTACTACTCAGCTTGGTGTCATCAGCAAATTTGCAGAGGGTACCCTTGATCCCACTGTCTATCTCATTGATAAAGATGCTGAAGAGCACTTGTCCCAAGACAGATCCCTGGAGGACACCACTCATGACTGGCTTCTGCCTAGGTACAGAGCCATTGACAACAACCTTCTGGCTATGACCACTCAACCAATTCTTATCCACCTAATAATCAAGGAGGATGTCAGGAGGAATGTCAGGAAGAATAAAAGCACATTCAAATTGCTGACTGTTTGCAGTAACAGGGAGCTTATCACCCAGACCATAGATACCAACCACGCAGTGCAGGAGAGGCAAAACATGCACAAATGCCCTGCCAACTTTATACAGAAAATAAAATTATTTCTGCTGCCCACTTTAGAGTTCAAGTCTACAGATATGTTTAGGGCACATCACCTAGATAGAGAGCAGAGTTCAGTGCTGCATGTCTTCTCTACAATCCGTTTTCACCTCCATTGCATCAGGGAAACTAGGAAGATGTGGAGGTACTTAGAAGTGAAAGTCATGCATCATTGGAAAAAAAAAAAAATATTTCTAAATCCTTGCAAACAGTTTCAGAATTCTGGAGTTTTATTCTGTAAAGAACATAGCACAAGCAGATGGAGTAGCTGTTTCTGCCATCCTTCCCTGCCCTCTAGCAGAAATAACAACAATATTCCATATAGAAAACCCAACACAATTAATTTTCCTAGCAAAAGGAATCAGTGCAGGCTTTTTGCTTGACTTACTGACATCTTTTCTTGTACTTGAGGGATACAGACCCTGGTGGCCCCATTACCTCTCAGCTGCATGGTCAGTCCTCAGGCAGTTAGGAAGCCAGTGATGTACCTGTCGTTAGCATCTGTGTTCATCGTTGGCTCATTCTTGATATGGTAGGCTCTTTTGTCTCTCAGTCACAGGGTGTGTGCCTGCAATGTACTAGTTTATGTTTTTATTTTTCAGGTTTCACAGGAGAGCATATATAATAGAATGACAGCATCCAGCTTGGCCTGTGTCTTTGGCTTGAATTTGATCTGGCCATCTAAAGGAACAGCCTCTCTGAGTGCTCTGGTGCCTCTGAATCTCTTCACTGAACTACTAATAGATTTCTACATGAATATATTCAACTCCCGAACAGTGCCTGGTGAGATCTTACCTTAATGCTCCCAGAAAGGGAGGTGAAGTTTGTCTGCCTGAAGGGAAGGTCTGAGCATCTCAACTGCCAGAGCAGTTCCTGCAAAAGACATTTTCGGTTCTATACCTTTCCAAGTATCTTCAGATAGTGAGGGAAGTACTCTATTGCAGATATTCTCCTCTCATAAAAGAACCATGTACAGGTTAAATATGAGAAGTTAAAGTGAAACCCCTTATTCAACTTCAGCAGTTCTGATACATTAAAACAAACAAACAAACAAACAAACAAACAAACAAACAAAAACAGTTGTGACAGTAGGTGATGCTGTTATTTGTGTAAGGATCTGAACACCTCACTATATGGCATTATTTACTGGGATCACGCGGAACTTTGTTCTGGACCACTCCTGTCTGTACAGTTTTCTATTATTAATATTATTATTTGAATACAAGTTTGTTAGAGATTTCTGTAATAACTTAATAAAGATGGAATTGATTTTTAAGATACCAAAATTTCTAGAGCTACTTTTCCCTATATTTAAGTGTCTTGTTTTTCGCAGGAATACTCCCAATGTTTGGGCTGCTTGCTTCTGCTGTTTAAGTTAATGGAAATTTGTTCTTCACATTGATTTCTGTACAAAGCAATAACAACAGCAACTTGGGTAACATACCTAATGCCAATTGAATGCCTTTAAAGTCTGTTCTTAGTCTCAATGTGAATAATTAGCTAACAAAAAGGCAGTGTTTCCTTTCTAACAGTGCCATTAATATTGCTTGTATTTTATGAACTCTAAAACACTACTCTTTCATTATTGGTTAGTAGTGGATTGGTGTAATGAAGTTATCATCATATTTGCGTGCAAAGCAAAAGCAAATTAACCAATGGTATGAAAAAGGCAAACAGTATTTTCCCTAGGGTTCAGATCTTCCTACTTCTGTATAGAACTACAGAAATAGTGGGACTTCAATAAAACTAATCGTCTCTGGAGAACAATTTAGCCGTCCCCTTCTCTGCAAACACAAAGCCTGTCTTTATCCTGAAGGTTCTAGTTGCTAGCTGAGGGTTTGGCCATCCTCTCAACCATTATGAGTTGCCTCCCTGTGTAGCAGATGCAACAAGACCTTATTACACTGGGTGAAGATTATTTGTTCTTGTTAGAAATTTGGGGAAATAACCAAGCATCCAGAAGGCTGTGGCATGCTGGATCTGCCAGGCCTTCTTCTGTTCAGTGGGTGTCATCTATAGCATTAGACAATTATTAAAAACTGAAAAATGCACAGGCTTTAGAACAAGATGTGAGGGCTAAATTTCACATCGCATTTGTGTATTTTCCCATGTCCTCAGGTGCTCTCAAAGGCAATTTTTTGGGGTTTTGAATATCTGTGAGTAATAACCACGCATGACTCTACTTAAATCTAAAATACTGCGCCATGCAAGAATAATTAACATGTATTCATGCTTGTTGCATTTCAGCCAGAGAATATTGCAAAGGACAGAACTACCTTGAGTTTTGTATCACAACTAATCTCTCTTTTATACCTGAGTTATCAGTGACAGCATCATAGCTTGTATTATGGAAAAGAGACACAGTTCTGCTTGGTGCTGTACAATGGCTTGGCAGCACAGCTCTGTGAACAAGCAGTGTGTTCTTACCGAGGAGGAATTTGGCCTTGAACCAGTGACTGAGGCCCAGAATCAACAAAACTTCAGCATTTTGCCACTCTCTGGCCTTGGTAAAAATACATATGCGCAACACATTGTTTTGCTGTTTGTAAAAGGAGGTAAAACTTGGCATTAGAAAAGTGCTTTGGGATGAAATGCTGATAAACGCCATAAAATGGTTATTTCCCATGTTCTCTTTCAAAATTCCAGCAATATCAAATGTCATTTTGAATGTAGCAGTCTTCATGTTATGCTGCATTACATGAATGTATGTACTGGATAGTTTTAACACACCCTGTGGTATGAAATCCTGAGGTCCTGGAAGCCAGCTTTGCTTGGTGGGAAAGATGGGTGCACCTCATAATTCTCCAATTTACCCTAGGTAGGGAAAGAGCAGAGACTGTGAGCAGTAAACATCCCTTCAGAAAATGTGCCTGCCTGCAGACATGCTAAGTGATAGCACCAGAGTCACCTCCTGGGTATTGGCCCCACACATGCCAAACTGTCAGTCTTTCTTTGGGCAGCTTGTAAACCACCATTTCCTAGCGATTTGTGGTTCCTCTCATTTACC
Organism: Tetrao urogallus; assembly: GCF_951394365.1. Classification (NCBI taxonomy): domain Eukaryota; kingdom Metazoa; phylum Chordata; class Aves; order Galliformes; family Phasianidae; genus Tetrao; species Tetrao urogallus. The sequence continues at coordinate 124,587,869 of NC_136813.1, read as the reverse complement.
AAACAAATAGCAAAGCCACGATTTCTCATTTTAAAGTTCCTTCTTTCTTTAAAGAACGGATAACATCTGTTATCCCTTGGTGTAGGTAACTTGATGCTGCTCAGGAAAAATAGAGGCCATAGCCCTGGTGGAACAAAGTAGAGCCAGGGGACTGGGTGCCCCTGCTTCACATCACCTTCTTGCCTCCCTGGCAGGCAGCAGTGAGAAGCAACGAGTAGGGCAGTGGCTTCCACCCTGCCAGCTTGTCCATCCAGAGGAGGAACTTTTCCAAATCAAGTACCAAACCCTCCCAATGGGGCCCCAACTCCATCCCTCCAAGCCCAAAGGAAATGGCAATATCCTTCGTCTGCTGCAGAAGCCCCCAGTCTCTGTCCTGAGAGCCAGATATAACTACAACATTAAATCAGCTCTCATGAATTATTCAGCAGGGTTTGGAGTGAAATTCATGTTAGAGAAATATATGTTTCAAATTTCCTGACTCTAAGAGGAGTCCTGGAGGTGTCCCCTGCAGTTACTTTGATAACAGTTTCTCTTTACAAATGATAATTGCACGATGCAAGGTTTTGTACTGTGTGGCCTTCTGAACTCTTCTCTCATATCAAAGAATAATTTTCAGATCATTTCCATAGCAAAAAGGAAGTGATTATGGAGATAATCTGTTGGAAACACACACGCTGGATTTCAGCTTAAAACAATAAAATGCAGTCATGGAATGAGAAATCAAGTGTTACCTAGCTGACAATATACAGAAAATAAATTGCCGAAGCATTTTAGTTTAGTGAGCTGCTAGGAGCTGAAAATTGGTCCCAAGATTAGTCTGATTATCATGGTGCCTTTAGCAATGAGCACTGAAGGGGGAAGGGTGTACTTTTCTATCCTGGATCTATAAAGAAGTGTAGCAAGATTGAACAATATGTCGTTAACCAGGGGTGTCCTTAGGTTCTTACAAAAAACTTCTGTACATAAATATCCCTGACATGTGTGCAAATGATCTGCAAGTGCACACTGCACTCTGTGAGCATCAGAGAACCTCTTGGAGCCTTGCAACCATGAACATACTCATCCAGTCATGATGATATTGATAATAGACAAGCCCAATATTTTGTTAATGTCAAATCTGTGCTTAATTAAGAGAGCCAGTTGAATTTACAGTGGGATTGAAGGTGTAATCTTCCCCTTTTATTGCCTGAATAGTTTGTCTTCATTACCCTGGCAGATGTGTCACTTTTCAAATGGCAACAGGGGTGCTGGAGGGAGAAATCAGAGTTACCTGTGATTTCTTAAATCAGAAGCTCATGTTAAGTGGAAGATCTACAGGAAGCTCACATTCCTGCCCTTACTCTATTCATTTCCAAATATTTTTACCCACAAAACAGAAGCTAGAAGCCGATGCATCTGGCTTTATGTAGGTGCATCTCCATTGAAGATGTGTAAGAGTCACATGTGTCCAATTAAATGTGAGGCTGGCATACGAAAGTTGGCATTCTGCCTTTCCCACTGGAGTAATACTCACTGTCACCATCAGAGGGGTTTGATTTCTGTCTTTATCTGTGCACACACAGGAAAACTGCTTCAGTTTATTGCACCTAATTTATCAAAACATTCCAATGTCTTTCAGCATCATCTAAGAACAGTCGGGGATCTAAAACTGGGGTGCCACAAATGTTCCCTTCTTGCTCTCAAACTGGAAAGCCTGTGAAAGCACTCCACTCACCAAGGAGATTTCTTAGGTCTTTGGTGGCTTCAACAACGAATTGTCCTGGAGACAAAGAACTAAACTTCCAAATACAACCAGAGACTATAACCTTTTCCATAATGGTCCTGTTGGCATTTCCCAGAATTGTCACATTGTGGAAAGAGTCGTGGTTTGCCTTTCAGAGGTGGAGATGCACAAACCCATGGTGGAAATGGCACGTAAGTTCTCCTACCTCCTACTCCTAACTGGGATCTGTTGTCTTTAGCATTGGGAAAGCCACGGTAATTGCACATAGAATTGCCCTGACTCCTACCCACCCCAGTTCCTCTCCAGAACAACTGGCAGAAGTTCTGTCACAAAAATAATGAACTGATGGAAAAAAAGTAAAAAATGCCAACTCAACAAAGATAAAACCAACTCAACAGAAACAAAGGCAGTTTTTCTTCCAAGGCTTATTTTTTGTGCACTGCTACTTTCCATCACCATCTCTTTTGGGATAGCATCACTTGGCTGTGCACAGTGTTGCAGTCACTGCTCAGAAGCAAGGAGGGAGCTCTCTGGAGCCAGGAGAGATGGCACACACAGTTGAGTGAGCATTAAAGCTAAGTAGTTTTGTGGTCCTGATTTCTCCATGGTGTAATTATCTTATGGAAACTGCCTTAATGACTGTTGGTCTGCCTGCTGTCCTCACAGCATGAGTCACAGGGTGAGGATTTGTGCCTACAGTTTGCAGTGTCTAGGTCTGCTACCTGACCTGAATGCTTAGGTGGCAAAGCTGCTTCTTCTGCCAAAGGGAAGTGAACCCCTCAGAAACTGAGCCCCATGTGCCAGCCAGTTTGTTTTATTCTGCTTCAGGCCCCAAACTGACACATTTTAAGCTACTGTTAGCCCAAACGCCAACATCAACCTTCTCAAACCTAATTAGAAATCAGGATTTCTGGTTTTTCTTTCTATTACATGGACTGGGCTCTCCGGTGATGATTTTTTCACTTCCCCGTTTAATCACCCAAGAAAGCACTTTACAGCCCATAACTCTTCTGCCATGAAAATTATCCACTTAATTAATGAGACAATAAAAAGTGATTGTAAAACACAGCAAACTGTATCATCTTTAATTTCTGAACTGAATTTCTGATACACTCATATAAGAGTCTTTAGCGGGTGGGTGTTTGTCACTTCACCTGACCCAGAAATATAGAAATAATACCATTAATTAATTTCCTATTTAAAGAGCTTCCAAAGATCCCACATTCTCTTTAACTTCACCTGCCAAAGTCGTCTTCTTTTTTGTAATATTTTTCCCATTCCTTGAAGCTGCATCCGTCTCCTTATTCCCATTTTTGTCCATCATCAGTCTGTGGAAGCAGTCTACGTATATTGGATGTCATTCTTTACCCTCATGTATGTGGTCTTTGTTGTGTTTTTGTGAACACAAAAGCCATCTGGGGAATAGTTAGAGTCATCTGTCTCAGTACAGGAGCTCCCCCAGCTAACTGGGATATCAAACAGCACCAGCCAGCACCCCCAAGAAGCCTTCACATGGTCTCTTCTACACAAAGTGCTTGATTGCTGCCACAGAACAAATATACAAAACATATATGGAACATCACAAACCACATCCACCTTTGCAGAAGGATTGAAGGACTAAATGTCTAATGGCTGATGTCATTGTGCAACCTCTCTCAATTATTTTTCAAGAGTCTTGGAAATCTGGAGAGGTCCCAGTCAACTGGAAGCTGGCCAAAGTTCCAATTTTCAGGAAGGAAAATAAGATACTGGTAATTACAGGCCTGTCAGTCTCATCTCAGTGCCTGGCAAAATTATGGAGATGGTTTTTCTGGGAGCTACTGAAAAATGCATGAAAGACAATGCAGTTATTGGTCACAGCCAACATGAGTTTGTGAGAGGAAAGTCCTCTTTAAAGAAGAGCAAAGAAAGCTGGTAAATGGACTAGAAAACCAGCCTTCTGAAGAGTGGCTGAGGGAAATGTACTTTTTGGTCTGGAGAAGAGGCTGAAAGGAGAACTCACTCGCTACAACTGTCTGAAAGGAGGCTTCAGCAAGGAGGTTGTTAGTCTATTTTCTTAAGCAACAAGTGATAGGACATGATGAAGTAGTCTCAAGTCTTGCCGGGGAAGGTTTAGGTTGGACATTAGGAAGAATTCATTCACAGAGAAAATGATCAAGTGTTGGAATGGGCTGCCCAGGAAGGTGATGGAGTCTGCATTCCTGGTCCTATTCAAGAGATGTGTGGAAGTGGCTCTGAGGGACTTAGTTTATTGACTGGAGTCAGTAAATCAGATTGATGATTGGACTTGGTGATCTGGAAGGTCTTTTCCAACCTAAATGATTCCATGACTCTATGATGTCTGAATAAAATCTTTTTACTCTGGCTTGTGGTTGAACTCTGGGCAGTATTACAGAAGAAAGCTCGTGAGCAGCCCAGATGGGTAAGTAAAAGGCCTCAGTACAAGAACAAAATGAATTTGTTCCATTTCAAAATCAATTTAAATTCAGGAAGATAACATCACTGTCTTCTGCACCAAAAGAGATTTTACAAAATAATGTAAATGAGAGAATGAACATAATCAGAATCTTTGTAGCTCTCACTCACCCACCATGGCACTCAGCATGCTCCTGCCAGAAGGGCAATAAACACCCCAATCTGTGAGTGTCACAGTATCTCAACTTCTCAGTATAATTACTACTTGAAAGTTAATAGGCCCCTACTCCCCGCTCGACGGTATTTTAGCAGTCAAGCGTGCCTGGTGTCCACAGCCATCACTGGGCCTGGAAGTGCAAGCTGGGAGAATGAGTGGTGGGAGGCTGCTGCAGAGACAATGCAGATTTCCTATAGGAAGCAGCTGTACTACAGAAGATAGTGCTGTAATAGAGATGGAAGCACCTGGAGATTATGCCTGTCATACACCTTGTGCTTCATGATCACTGTGTTGTGGGGTGGGGAAATTTGGGATTAAACATGATCTGTGCAGAACTAGTTCAACAATAATGCATTAAATTCTTCATATTTCTTGTGTTCAAACTCAATCACTGGACTGAGCGCACAGATAAATGTAAGTGCATTTCCCTCACAGCGGCAACCAAAGCTAGAGTCTAGTATCTCCAAATACGAGAATTTACCAGGTTTTATTCTGTTGTGACAGGGCAACAGGAAATGGTTTCAAACAAAAGACAGGAGAGACTTAGATTAGATATAAGGAAAATGTTTTTTATGATAAGTAGTGATGCACTGGCACAGGTTGTCCAGAGAGGCGGTGGAGTCCCCATCCCTGGCAACACTGAAGGTCAAGTTGGACAGGGCTCTGAGTGATCTGATCTAGCTGTAGATGTCCCTGTTCATTGCAGGGCAGTTGGACTACATGACCTTTAAGAATCCCTTTCCAAGTCAAACTATTCTATGATTCTATGTATGAGTGGGCTAATGTGGCATTAGGTGTGTCAAGCTCTTCATAAGCTCACCTCATATCACACCTGATTGGATCGTGCCACTTGGGGTCCCAAAGTTGTAAAGGAAAGTCACAGTTGAGCTAACAGCACGCAGCAGAATATATCCCACCCGCTTTCAGATACCCACACCTCCGGATGCCTCTGTGCACACAGTCATTGCCAAGTAAAAATCAACAGCTGCCTGGATTTTCATGAGTGAATGACCAACTTACCATGTGGTGGTCCCAGAACACCCCACTGATGGTCTTCACAGCAGGCATTGCCAGCATCCTCCTTGTGAGACAGGTCTTGATCTTTGTACCAGGCATTTCATCTGTGCCTAATCCTCTTTGATCCATTCCCAAGTAAGGCTGGCTCATAAGTTAGTATCAACACATTGGTACGTTTCATTCCCATGTTTTCCCTCACCTAAGATTTTGACAAGCATTTTATTTGCCAGACTTCCTCCTCCTTGTTGTAAAGAGAGAAATTAAAAAGATGACCAAAATACTGAGAAATCACATAGTAAAGAATCAAATTCATTATTAAAAAAAAAATAATTGTATTCCCCTTGTGGTTGGATCTTCTCCAGCTGCACTATCAGAAGTGAGTTATCGAAGCCAACTATCATTAGTTTTTATTTCAGAGTGACTTCAGAAGGCCACTGCAGTGTTGATCACAGCCTGACAACCATCTCCTCTCCACAGCAAAATAACCACTAACCTGACTGGGCCCCTCAGACCAAAGCAAAACCTCAAGGTATCCCCTTTATGAGCTTTTTTAGAGTAGGGAGAAAGAAAAAGCACAGTGGGAGCATGTCTCATTTTCTCATTTTTAGTGTTTTTCTTCCTCCAGATGTATTTAGTTGAAATGATTTTTTTTCTTTTTTTTTCTTTTTTTTCCTCTTTTTTTTTCTTTATAAATAAGAAGGGCACAGGATAGGTACAGCAGTGCAGAGGCTGAGTCTACTGCCAGCAGGAAAAGAAGACTGATAAGAAAGGGCTGCAAAGCCACACACGTCGAGTCATCCAAAACAGCAGAGAGCTCTGGGAACAGACATAAAGTCTGAGCTGCTCTTAACTCTTGTTACACAGCTGGTTGAATTCCAGCTATGGCCACAGTGAACACACTTCTCTGTCTGCACTGGGAGCTTCAGCTTTGCAGGGGGTTCTGTGGAGTTAATGCAAATCAGAGAGCACCATGTCACGCCTCCAAGGGCAACGACATCTGGCTGGCTGGGTGTGAGAGCAAAGCACACAGAGTGAAATTAAAAGCTCTGATTTGTCTTCTTGTTTCACTGTTATTTCAATTCTGTGCAGTTTCAATGATCTTTGCTGTTGGACATCGCCAAATGATTCCACAGGTGATGGTGGTGGAGTACCTTTGCTAGCCCGCCGTGGGACCCTTTCAGTTCATTTTTGGAGACATGAAGCAATCAAAAAAGAGGAGAAAAGTGTAAAACAAAGCCAGTGGCTCAACACATTTATTTATAAGGCAATTTCAAACAACGAGAAAATTTCTGTTACACACGTGCATTTCAAACAACACTAAATTCAAGTCAGGCCTTTGTTGTTCTGTTTGTTGCCACCACCCGTGTGTTTGTTTTCTTTTAGCACAGATAAAGCAATAAAATGTCCCTAACCAAACGAAGCAGGAGTGGCTCCAGCAGGGAGATGGAGCCAACAGACGTGCAACATATGGGGATGTGCAGCCGCCAGGTGAAGGATGCTCAGTCCTGTATCAGGCTGTGGCACAGCCCTTTCTTCTCAAGCAGACACAGCTTAAGCTGCAGCCTTGGGTTTCAGTACTTCAGTGCGCATAGGCAGAGGGAGGGACAGATGTAATTCTTGATGATCCGTTGGGCTCACTGGTGAAATGATTGCTGCAGAACTCCTCAAATGAAAAGTAACAAAATCACGTGCGGCACTAATTTTCAGGGCAGTGCCTTGGCCACGATTTCAGCCCGGCATCCTGGCAGGCAACAGCGGCATGAGAACAAATGAGACAGCACTGTCTCCACACAGAGTGGATGAAGCACCAGCTTCATGTCAGAGCTCACAGCTCAGCAGATTGCTTCATCAATGGCAACCGGACTGCTGGCAGCAGTCAGTCCTTTCCCTGTACGGATATTGAAGGGAAAAGGCTATTGCCACACCTCCATCCTGGAGATGAAATGCAAAAGTAAATTAAAATTTCTGTGGTAAATGCTTAATGAGCAAGGCTGATAATCAAATGTTGGGGTGTAGCATTTCTGCTGCGTTTAAACAACATGGAAGTTATCTGCAAGGCGCCATACAAATGCAAACAACAACTTCAAAGAGCAATGGCAGCTTTTTGCTTTCTTCTCCCTGGCTAGCATCACTACATGCCTGTGTACGCTTTGTAGTACTTTTTTCCATCTTGACAATTTAATTTTTGTTTGCTTTTTTAAAGGAGAAGAAAAAAGAAACACAAAACTTTTGCTTTAATGATATGCACCATGATGAACTTGAAAGAGGCTTACAGAAACAGAGGCTGGCATTTCTGTATGCACCAGTCAGTTGCTAGTGATTGATCTTGGGAGCCAGGCTTCATTTTCTAAGCAAAATAAGCTTGGAAATGAGCTTTGCAGCTGGCAAAATCTGATTAAAGTGAGCAGAGTTTCATCTGATGTGGCTGTTGCCACTCACTTCACCATAACGTCTCACTTTAACTACAGAGGACCTGCCGAAGACAGAACAAAAAGCATGCATCAGCTTATAATGCACCCTTCCAGAAGTTTAAGTGTTACTAATAGGCCATCAAGCTGCTCAGAAGCCAGTACGCAATGATAAATCAACGTGTATAAGTCAGTAAGTCAAAGTGTAGAATAAACTATATAGGACAAATTCCTATGCAAAATGAACTCCTATACAGCTTGGCTCAGTGATCCTTGCCCCGTAATTTTTGATGGCTTGGGGCATCCAGGTGTACAGCGGCTTCTCCTGCAATGACAAAGCTTGAAGATCCTGGCATGGCCTAAAATTGCTGATGCTCATCGTTCTGCTCTCCAGAAAGGACTAGCGCTGCTCTGTGCTGCTTCCCGAGAGTTCCTTTTCCTCTCATTTCTGAGGAAAGGGCAGCAGTGAGAGAGGGAAGATTGGGCAAAATTACATTTGAAGAGGTGCAAATATAAAAGCAACAAGTTCAGCGACAACAAGTTTCATTCCAACAGCTATTTGCAGAACAGCTTCTCTGCAGGATAACTAATGAAAAGGTCCCATGCACAGAAAACAGTCTATCATGTTAAAATAAAGAGTTCTGAAGCTTTGAAGTGTTGTGTATCTTCAGAAATAACCTGTACTCGGAAGGAGGGAGCGGAAACCCCACAGCTCCTAATTCTTGTCAAAGCTGGAGACCAAGGCCACAGCAAGGAGCATGGCAGCCATCAGCACTTGTACAAATCTCCCCCAAAACCTTAATTTAAATTACTCTCGAACATTAAAGGCTGGCATTAGCCTACAAGTCTTTGCAACTGCATTAATTATTGTGGCAACACGCAGAGCTCTGTAATTGGCTCCTGTCCTATAGCACAGAGCAGGGTTTATGGGTTAAGATGGTGGCAGGATGATGATGATGACAATTCCTATTGCAAAACCCAACCCTACCCAACAGGCACAAGTGTCAGCGCTGTGCCTGCTGCTCTACGTAAGCATTATCCACCATGGTGGGTTTTGTGGGACTTTAACATTGGCTTCCTTTCATTTTGTTTGTTCTGCTGAAATTCTGCCCCTTTCATCTGCCAGATGCCAGACAACTCTTGCAAGGGATTTAATCTATCATTCTTTAATTACTGTATTTACACAGGGATTTAGAAATGGCTTGGCAGAATGGGCTTGTTTCTCTCATCTGAGCATTCGCTCTAAAAGCACAGGTCCAAGCCCAAAGCTGCCAAGCTGCCATTAGAGCTGTGACATGTCCTTGTTCCGCAGCATGTCTCCTTCCAGCAGCCTGCAAGGAGCAAGGGCTGTGCTGCCTGCCACGTGCACCAGGGAGGGGAGAAGGACGGGAAAATCAGCACATCATTGACTATTAAATTGTCAATCAAGTTTAATGCATCATAAAGAAGAAAAACTACATTGGCATATTTAAGACAAACACTTTTTTTCTATGCACACTATCCACTGGACAGTCCCTTTCTCAAAATAACTACTTTTAACAGTCCAAGACACTTCTTCAGAAATTCTTCACATACTCAACCATTCGCACTTTTCATTTTTTTAATTTGTCTGAGAAGGAAGAAAAAAAAAAATCATTAAACCTGAAAACATTTACATTGCAAGCCACGTTAGAATGCATAATAGGCATACAATAACCAATGTATAACAATTGTGTTTTACTTAGTTCACTTTGTTCATCGATAAAAGAATATAAAAATCTTGTTCAACCGAGTGTTGTGTATTAAAATAGATTTGTATAGTACTGCACAGTTTCTCCCGGAGTTGTGAAAATGGTTGAAGGGACCATGTGCTGCCTAGTGATGGGCGATGGAAAAAGCCAGTCCCTCGCGTGTGGGGTTTTTTTTTGTTGTTGTTTTATTTTTTTTGTTTTTTTTTTGTTTTGCTTTTCTAAAAATAAAAAAGATATTCGGCACCATGTGATATGCTGATGTGAGAGACTAGCCTTGTGCCGTGCTCTGGTGGCTTCCTGCTTTCCTCAAGTACCTGTTGCACCCATTGATGAAGAACTCATAAGCAACAGAGGCGATGGCAACTGGTGGGGGTGATGCTGAGACAACCGGGTGCCCGTTTCACTCCCCGTCCAGCACGAGGCTGGGGAAGACGGGTGGACCCGTGGGGTCAGGAAGACTACAGGTGAAACAGCAGGCGTGCGAGGCTTGCCAGGCCAATGCCACGCACTTCCCAGTGTGCTAAGAGCCAACAGAACCTTAAATAGGAGTCAAGTTTCCAAAAAAAGAGGAAAAAAACAACCAACAAACTCTTATAATTTGCCACAGCCCGTCCCTCCCCCAAAGCTCTTGATATTACTCAGTATGAGAAACAACCCCATGAGGCAGTTATTTTTTTTTTTTTCCTGTACCATTTTGGCAGATAGTTCCGCAAGCAAAAAGGAAAATCATAATAATTAAAAAAAACAAACATATTTTTAACAATAAAAACGCAGTACAAAAAAGTGAAGTTATCTTTTTGGCATTTTATCTGTACTGGTAAGAAACAAAAAAAGCAGAATATTTATTTGCTTTTTTCTTGAAATTAAAAAAAAAAAAAAAATCAAATACTAACAAAATACCCCAAAACAATCTGTTTAAAAAACGAAACCCAATCTGCCAAAGATATCCACTATTATGGTTTATGCTAAATCTTGCACAAAAACTCCATGAGAAAAATACACCAATAGCAAAATAAGTAAAAAGGACCTGCAAAAAAGTAAGGAGTTTTACAGTCATACTTTTTTAAATACTTCGGAACGCATATACAGAAGCATCAGCATGAAAATACTTCAATATTTTACTAGAAATGCTAACTTCATACAGTTTCTTTATTTAAATATCTGCAATTCTCAACTTTAATAATACTGAAAAAAAGGATCTTTTGTTTCGAAGGCTCTGTGAGTGTCCGTTCTGGTCAAAGCGGCCCCAGCTTCAGCTCGCCCGAGTCAATGGGGCCAACCTCGTTCCTCTGATAAAGAATCCATGTCAGGTCCTAAGTAGCTCAGTTTCCTTTGACGTCACCGTTTTCCCTCCCACAAACAGCTCTCAGCCCAACTACATACCCACTAGCTCACTAACTCTTTGCATTTTAATCTCCCCCCTTAGAGCAGAACTGCAAAACCGCCTGCTCCCCGCTAAAAGGATATTCCACTTCCTTTCTATCGGCCATGCTCTTCCTGCTCATCCTGCCATAAGTACATTAAGGCCAACATAACAACAACAAAAAAAATCTCATAAGCACTGAAGGTCTCGGCAAACAACGCTGCAGTGCGCTGCGCTCCCTGGGAAGCTGCCGCCACAGCGACTACAAGTGGGACCGACGGGCCTGCAAGTTGCAATGCGTATAAACCCCGAGACCGCTCTTTCCTTCTGCGTCTGTCCCCTTTCTCTTCGTGCCCGGGTGCAAAGTCTGTCCCCCTTCCATGGCTGTCCTGTGGCGGCCCGGTCAGTTGTGGCCCTGCGAGTGCTGCAAGGTCTGGTGCATGGCGGCGGAGGCCGAAGAGGGCTTGATCCAGGGCATGGTGAGCAGGGACGAGGTGGTGGTGGTCGTCATGGTAACCTGAATCATCTGCTCGTTTTGTATCAGTCTAATGAGGGTTCGGAGACGTTCCAGCGATGACTGAGTCCCCTTCTGCTGGGCTAACAGGCTGCTTTTTAGCTCTAAGCATTTCTGTCAAACAAAGAGAGAGAAGGGAAGGCTGAGAATGCATTCAGATTGGTGTCAAACATCTCTCAAAACATCCTTTTGTGTCCTGAGTGCACGTCCTCCTCAAATGAAGTTATATTCTCCTGTGAGGATAACAAAAGCAAAACGAACAGGGCGATCACACACACTGCAGCCATAGCAGCAGCTGTCTGAGCTAACAGCCTTCACCCATGTCCACGTGCATTCAGAGAACATTTCTGACTGCGCTCTGTAACAAGCTTCCTGCATTCAGAGATGTCATTGGCACAGGATTCACAGAAACAGAGTCAAAAGGGTTAGAAGGGACAACTGGAGATCACCAAGTCCAACCACTTGCTAAAGATGGTTCCCTGCAGCAGGTTACACAGGAAAGCGTCCAGGTGGATTTTGAATATCGTGGTGGTGAATGGAGTCAAATCCAGCTGGCGACCGGTCGTGAGTGGTGTTCCGCAGGGGTCGGTGCTGGGGCCTGTCCTCTTCAATATCTTTATAGATGACCTCGATGAGGGCATCGAGTGCACCCTCAGTAAATTCGCAGATGACACCAAATTGGCTGGAAGTGTGGATCTGCCTGGGGGTAGCGACGCCCTACAGAGGGATCTGGACAGGCTGGAGAGCTGGGCTGGAGCCAATGGGATGAGTTTCAACAAGGCCAAATGCCGGGTCCTGCACTTCGGCCACAACAACCCCAGGCGACGCTACAGGCTTGGGGCGGTGTGGCTGGAGGACTGCGTAGAGGAAATGGACCTGGGGGTATTGATTGATGCGCGGCTGAACATGAGCCGACAGTGTGCCCAGGTGGCCAAGAAGGCCAATGGCATCCTGGCTTGCATCAAAAACAGTGTTGCAAGCAGGAGCAGAGAGGTGATTGTTCCCCTATATTCAGCACTCGTCAGGCCGCACCTCGAGTACTGTGTCCAGTTTTGGGCCCCTCACTGCAAGAAAGATATTGAGGCCCTGGAACGTGTTCAAAGGAGGGCAACGAAGCTGGTGAGGGGTCTGGAACACAGGCCATATGAGGAGAGGCTGAAGGAGCTGGGAATGTTCAGCCTGGAGAAGAGGAGGCTCAGGGGAGACCTTATTGCTCTCTATAACTTCCTGAAGGGAGGTTGTAGTGAGCTGGGGGTCGGCCTCTTCTCTCGTGTCATTAGTGATAGGACCAGGGGGAATGGTTTCAAGCTACGCCAGGGGAAATTCAGGCTGGACATGAGGAAGTATTACTTTTCAGAAAGGGTGGTCAGGCACTGGAATGGACTGCCCAGGGAGGTGGTGGAATCACCGACCCTGGGGGTGTTCAAGGAAAGACTGGATGTTGCGTTGAGGGACATGGTTTAGTAGGAGCTATTGGGAGTAGGTGAACGGTTGGACTGGGTGATCTTTTAGGTCTTTTCCAACCTTAGTGATTCTATGATTCTATGATTCTATGATCTTCAAAGAAGGAAACTCCACAACCTCTCTGGGCAGCCTGTTCTATTGCTCTGTCACCCTCAAAGTAAAGAAGCTTTCCTTCATGTTCATATGGAACTTCCTGTGTTCCAGTTTGTGCCCACTGTCATTGAGCACTACCAAAAAGAGCCTGGTCCCATGCACTTGGCCCCTGCCCAGATATTAGGGAGCCAGTACTGCGAAGATAAGTTGTTCTTTTCAAACATTATGTCAATATTTTGGCAGAAAACTTAATCTAAGACCCTAACGTTGTACCACAACAGTCACAAGAAATTCTTTTACCTGCAGGGTGATCAAACTGCACCCCACCATCACTTGAAACATTTCACGCAAATCTACATAAAAATGAGAATGAGAGTAGGAGCTAAACAAAAGCATTTTGAATCTCCAAGAGGGAGTAAAGAAGAATCCGTAAGCCTCCCTTCTCTCTCCAGTTCTGTACTGCTGCAGCTGCTATCGCATCCGCTAAACATCATCTGGCCTGCAAGGGACTAAGTGATTGATCAAACACTTGAGTCTGTCTGCTAGGTGGAAGGGGATGGCCTCTAACATCTGACACCTCCTGGTTTCCTTCTCCCATTGGTCTTGACCTGGCTGCGACTCATCTGCATACTCCTTTCCTTTGACTACCTGGAGCGTGGGAGCCTACAGCTCAAGGAAAGTGAGAAACGCTCACCTGAAAGTCAAGTAGTTCAAAAAGACACTGTGAGAGCTGCTCAGTGATTGGGTTAGACAAATGAAATCTCAGGTGAAAGATACACCACATTCTGCTTTGAACAAATAAAACCATTTCACCTGGGATATGTTTACAACTTCTCTCTTTAATGTAAATCTCTATCAAGGAAAATGTCAGGAATTAATTACTCTGCACTGGAACGCCTCTAATTGTTTTTCTCCTTTCAAGTGGGCATATCTCCAGTAAATATAATCATCAGCTAATTTTACTATTTAAAAAAGATTCTTTCCCACTGAAAGAACTCAGTTCTGCTTATGTAGAAATTTTTTTACTTTGACAGTACCGACATAAACCCAATAACTGAATCCATCCCAAATGCCTTTCTTTGTATGATCACCTCATGCCACTGTACTCTCCTAACCACTGAAGATCTTTCTTACCCCGGTCACTTCTCCATACATATGTTTGTTTCCATTAGCGCTGACGGTGGCTGTGCACACTTAGAGGGAATATCCCACACTGCAATGTCTTTTAATAAGTTATTGCTTTCCTTTCCATTCTGTTTTGAATGTGATAAATATTTTAGCATGCTTCCTCTGGGTAACTGCAGTGGTAAAACAAGGAGTGACCAGTCACTCCTGCAGCTGCCACTTTGATTCTTCCAGGGGAAAGAAGTTTCAAATATTTATTGAGCCTGCCACACAAACTAACAGCTATCCCTTAAGAGTGGGCATGAGGTGAGCTAATACCAAATAAGCTCCTTCATCTATGGAAGTCAGGGATCAGGCCTGTCATTACTGCCAGACACTGGCCCTCATAGCACAGTACATACAGGAGACATCGCCAGCCTACATTAAGTTTGAAATGAAATCACAGAGGAAATGATTGGGAATCCATTTTCACTCATGGAGAGGTTGTTACACCATTCAACCTCAAAGGCAAATCAGGATTGCTACTTCTACCTGATCTCAGGAGTTCTGGAGCAGCTACCACTGGAGCACACACTGATCTTTTCATCTGAGGGATGGAAGTATGTTACTGTCATCAGACAGATCAGAGCTGTGTACAGCACCACAAGAAGACAGGGAAACCTATTTTGTGTTTTTATGCCTACAACAGGAATTCAGTCACTGGTGATTTCTTCTCCTCAGGTTGCCCAGGGAACTTGCTTTTGCACATAAAGAAGGCCCACGTTTTTCCTCAGACAGAAGAACAAACACACTTGAACTTTTGTAGCTTGGGAGCATAAATAATCTTCTAGCCACGAACTACCAGTTTTTCAACCATAAAGTCTTTATAAACATCTCAGCAGGAGACTAAGTCCCCAGTCAGGAGTCCTACCTTCACTGCATTGTTAAGAAGTCGATCTTTTTCTTCTAACTGTCTGTGCTCACTCTTCAGCTCGCTGCTTCTCTTCAATAACTTTCGTTTCTCTTCTTCTTTGACTGGAACAACAACATTAAGGATGTACAAGTTAAGAAAAGGTAATATAACAAAACTGTGTGCTTGACAATACCAAGCATGCATTTTGAAAGGCAAGTTTCTGATATCAGTAGCTTTTTGTCTGCAGATACAGCTGAATAAACCTAGAATTTCTGTTTGCATGGATGTGTCTGTATCAAAGGCTAGCACACGGGATGATCCAAAAAGCTACAATGTGCTAGAATTAATGATTGGACCACATATGGCCCTGAAGTCGCCAAGAAAAAGGTGAAAGATATTTAGGAACAGGTCAGCCAACTGTAATCACTCAGGTTCAGTGATTCTGGGTGAAAAGCAGAGACCATAACAGTGTCAGATTCTGCAAAGCTCCTCTCAAATACACTGTAATGCCCTAAACAGCCCATTGTAAGAGTGCAGCAGGAAATGAGTCAATGCACATACATTATTTGATACAAATGACTTTGATACCAAATAATACCAATGTAATTAGAGACTGATATTACTACAGAATCTGAGATATTAATCTTGCAAAGTGTTGCAGACCCAGCTGTATGCCCCTCCCTAGCCTGATCGTGCCTTTCTGCCTCCCAGCTTGGTATATAATTGTGCCTCAAAATCCCATTTTCTTTTACCAGGAAGTCACCGCTTTCATGACAGCCTGAGTGAAATTTCACTGAGTGAAATTCCTCAGAGATTGATCTCAGATTCCTCAGAGTAGACAGAGAAGGAGCAGAGACAGAGAAGGCAACAGAAAGCCACCTCCTGTTCTCAGCCACAGCTCCTTATGGCGCTTTGAAAAATAGCCACATTGCAACACTGCTTTAATATCAGTGCCATGAAGGATTCAAATGGTATCGACCATCACGAGCAAAGAATCCCTTCTCAAAAGCCATATCAATCCCTACCTGTT
Source organism: Tetrao urogallus (assembly GCF_951394365.1). Classification (NCBI taxonomy): domain Eukaryota; kingdom Metazoa; phylum Chordata; class Aves; order Galliformes; family Phasianidae; genus Tetrao; species Tetrao urogallus. The sequence goes on along the minus strand of NC_136813.1, from coordinate 124,571,878 downwards.
TTGTGAGTGACGTAGGAGTGAACAATAGCTAGAGTTCCAGACCATGGCACATTGTCATCCTTCTTTAACACCTGTAAGCCCAGGAAACAACAAAAAGTTAGGACTTCACAAACGCACACATTAATATTTTCATTCCTTCAGCCTCACAGGTCTGCAGGACCAGCTCTAGAGTTCCTGTCTCAGAATTCACAAGATGAAAAATAATGAAGTAGAAACTTGTGTAGCAATCTCCATTGGGCCTTACTTCTTTCCATATCTCTCTAAACTGATCAACCAGGACTAAAGAGGGTAACAAAGCCTCTGCTTCTTGTTGCCATGACCAGAAAACATCTCTCAGCCCCTGATCAGCAGATCTTCATGCTGTCGGGAGTTTCGTGGGAGAGTTTGGGGGCTTAGATCTAACACAGGACAGCTCTGTTCTCTACAGCTTCATGCTAGAATTTCCTCTCAATATTTTCAAAAAGTAACAAACAGTAATCCCAGGGCAAAACAGAAAGAAATCTAAGGCACAAAATCTAAGCCTCCACTCTACAATTTAGTGACACTGTACTGTTTTAGTAATTATTTTACTCTTCTTACAATCAGCATTATTCACAGCAATTAGATAAATTAGCACTCCTGATCATAGCTATGATCAATATCATATAATAAACACGATTTAAAGAATATGATGTGATCTCCGTATAGCTTTCAGATCTACTGGTGAAGCCTATGCTTCTGGCAATGTCTCCCTCACCCACAATGTTTATATTTTTTGTTTTGCAACATACATGTTGCTGGCATTCTGGTAACAAAGAGAAACAAAGAAAATGAAGAGACATTTCTAATCTTTTTCCAGGACAAATCTCAGCAGATGTAATTATGGTGAGTCTAGGCATTCACTGTATGTTTTAAGTCTGGTACAATAAAAATACCAGAAATAAATGCTGCAAACTGTACTAAAACTCTCAGTATTACTCTATCAAACGTGGTCCCCAAAACTGTGATGTAGGTTAATTTAGCTTAGTGGTACACAAATTTGATGTTTCTCCTATTTTCTCTTCTTGGTGCACTATGCTTCATGCACCTTACCTTCTGTTGGCACTTTGGACAGACCCAGACCCCCTTGGGGGCAGTTTTGAGGGGTGGGTCCAAGCAGTTGAGGTGATACGCCCTAGGACACGTGCCACAGGGCTGCAAGTTAACGCCACGCTTGCAAGCAGTGCAGTATTCATCATGGTGGATCTCATTCTGCAAGAGAAAAGCAAGGATGGCTTGGATCAAGTCAACCCATCAGGGCCTTCTCCCTGGGCAGCAATCACAGACACTACTACAGCAGCCAGTCTCATTCAAAGACATATCTGTTTATCAGAAACACCCTGGGCACTGTAGAATACAAGAGAAATAATGGTGTACGAAAGCAAATACAAACAAATGAGCCAGCAGCAAGTTCCATACATTATAACAGAAAAAATAAGAATCAAATTATCAAACAGAGCAGAGAATGAACTAATATAGCCAGATTGTAGTGCAGGAATTATTTCACTTGTTCTTGATAATGTGTATCTGACTCATATATCACCACGTGTAGCTCTATTTTGAAGCATGGGTCAAAGTGTGATTCACTTGTCCTTCAAGTCCAAAACAAAAGGAAGCAAGAAAGCAGAAGTTTCTGGGGAAAAAGCACAGTTCCATGTTTTATGCACATTGCCTCGAAGAGCAGCTAGGAAAATTGTATGCTTGAGAACAGCTTTTTCCTACATACCCTTCTTTTGTGAACTCCTCTAGAGGGCTCCCCCAGCCCTCTATTCTCCCTGTTGTCAATTGCTTTCTGTTCAGAATCTGACAACCTTTCTCCAACAAGACTGATTAACACTTTGTCTGAAGCAATATATAACATGAACTAAGACTCATCAACAAAGTTACAATGTCATGTAGTAAATTGCAATGCTAATGTAGCAGCAACGTTAATTACTCTTTGTATAATTAAGTGCATTTTAATAAAGGAGAGGCTGATTTTGAAACTCTGGTGGTTTGTGAATCTTTATATTAAAAAATCTAATTTTTCCTAGTACTTTTCCAGAAGGAAGAATAATAATATTGCACCTTTGTTAATTCCAAAAGCATACTTTTTTCATTTTTAGGGATATTCCTTATAATGTTTCATGATAATTTTAGTTAGACTTACATCCCGAATTCTAAATCAGTCCTGTCAAAAAACATCTCTCCAAAGTACTAACATTTTAGAATTATCTTCTCAAAAAGTTTGAACTCAAGATTGAGAGATTTAATCTATACAACATATAATGGTCACTCATTTTTTCTTAAAATGGTCATTAAAAGCACAAATCTGGACCAGCAGTTTCTCAGGGGGGATTCTACAAAGGGATGAAACTCCAGCCTTGCTCATGCAAGCCCACAAAATCCTGCCTCTGAAATTCTAACTCAGAGGCTCAAAGATTTAGTCAAGTGAGGAATGTTTCACAAAAATAGTATGAAAGGCAAAGAGCATCCTGCAATCCTGTACCTTGATGGAGACTACAGTAATCAGAAGAAAGCACTGAGTTACACAGTGATGAAAAAAGACACCTGTAATACACAAAGTTTGCTACACCTACCTTCCAGAATGGATCCTCATTTGCTAGCATATGGAAAAAGGACAGAGAACAGATTAGTGGGAAATATGTTGCTGAAATGAATGCTAGTTCTCAGCTATAGGAAGGAAAGAATTTTAGTCAAGCTGAGAGGCGGGAGATCAGGGCACTGTCACAATTCAGCACCAGTGAGTATTTTTCAAATTAAAATTTTCAAATTTACACCATAGCAGCCCTGTGCCCAAAGGTCTGATACTAACATGCCACTGTATGAGAAGCACAGAGTCTACCTGAAATTTTCAAGAAGTTTCCTGTGGAACTCTTCTCCACATGTCATCAATATGGAAGCCTTCCTTAAGGACCTCAGCCTGCTGGGTGATGAACTGCTTGGCCATGCACCAGCAAGGCACTTATACAGTTGCTTATCTTGGGAAACAGAAGTGGTGCTACTGACTTACTGTTAAATATATAGGTGTTCAGCTGATTCACAGCCAAAATGCTCAGCCACTTGTGGGAGTGAGCTCTGTGTCTTCATCAGCTCTTTATCATCAATCTGCTTCCACCCAAATCCCTGTGATTTTTTTGACCTTTGGATGAACTGTATTCACAGGCTGATAGGAAAAAGAACCACCAGAGCTCACTAGAAAACAGGCCAAGTTTTCATTAAAAAATATTTGTGAAATTCATTATGCTTTAATCCAAAAATAAAGTTTGAGACATTTTTAATAGCTTTATGAGAAGTGCAGTGGTTTCGTGATTTTTGCTGCTGACTCATAAGAGAACTGATGCGGTGTTTCAGTGACAAGCAGCTGATGGCTTTCCTTCAGATTGACGAGGTGACAGCCAAACTAGAATTTTGTCCTTAATTTCTTCAGCTCCCTCTCTGATCACAGCTGGGAACACAGCTGCCCCAGTGTGCACTCACATGTACCAAGCAGCTTAGAAGCTGTACATGTACAGGTGAAGACATGTACGCAGTATGCTCACAGATATGTAAAAACAAGAACATAAGAACAAAGGAACAGCTTCATCTCAGTTAGCCTACAGAGACCAAAATCCTTTGCTAACAGCATCCCATGTTGCTGGTGCCCAGGCTTAGAGTGCAGGAACTGGGCATGCACAGCATAAATTGCTTTTCTCCAGAGGTATCCTTCCAGAGACTAACAGCAGTTTAAGGCTTTCCTTAAACTGGAATTTGCATCTTCACCTTTATATTCAACAACCTTAGAAGGGTTCTTCCATAAATTTGTCAGCTTTTTCCAACAATTGTCGCATCCTTTGGCAATGAGTTCCATAAAATCTGCAGATGTCACTACACATATGCAAAAACACACACACAGATCCTTCGTTATATGACACTATGATTACTCAGGGGACATAAATGTTATTCAGACAAACAAGGGCTTGGTAATTGAAGAGTCTCTTCTACAAATGATGTATGTCAGGGGATGCGACCTCATTTCAGGTAAGACATTTTCAGATAAATGAATCTTGATTAATTGACATTTCGCTGGAAATTTACAAGAATTGTTCTCTTCTGCATTTCTGGAAATGACAGTTGTTTCCTGTACTTCATAGGGATTTTTTTCATTTGTTTATTTCTCTTTTCAGTTCAGTTTTGATGTAAAGTTTCTGACATTTTAAAATATGTCCAATTAAACTGAAGACAAATGTTCTAAAGGAGTGGTTTATTATAGGAGAAGGGGAAATCAGCAGTCCACTATGGGCAGACATCTACACCTCTGTTATTGCGAGCTGTCTGGGGACAGTGACTGACTTCAGATCAGAGCTTACACCTCATCTTGCACAACGGCACCCAGTGCTAACACTGTTGTTCTCTCCAGATGCATGTTTACAAGGGAAAAGTAAGTACCAGGATAAGACAAATAATAATGTTGATTTTTCAATAAAACTGAGCAAGGGATAACATTCTTTCAACTTGGATTCACATGAGCATGGGTCCTCTAAGAGGCATGTCATCATGGTAGCTTACTGTATAATAACCTCTCTTGTCCTCTGAGACCCCAGGCACTAGAGGCATATGGTAAGTATTTAATTTAAAAAAATAAAACAATTATATAATTGTCTGCATCTAGAACATTACATTTTGGATATAGAGAAGCACCATAGCATTTTAGTTGGTGATCTCATGGAGCAGGAATTCAAGGCAGTGCCAAAAAGGTGGCTCTAAACATGACACTTGACAGGTATACCAAGAAAACCCTGAAAAAATGTCTTAATTGAATGTCTTGATTGAAATTACTACCGTAAATGCTCCAAAATCTGAAATAATTGGATCAGAAAAAAAATGCTGTCCCTTACCGTTAATGCACCACAATAAAACTTAAGTTATGAAGGCAAAACAAGGGCAAGGAAATACGAAAATGCTTCCACTGGCTTTCTCTCCTTTTTGACATGCAGCTCAAGCTTCTTTGTCTTTTAAAATCCTATTTGGGCCTCATCTAAAGAATTAAATTGTACTGTGCGTTCTCTTTGTTTCAACTCCCACCTCTCAATACTCTGCATATTGCACATTTCTCCAGGAATTAGCTTCTTCACATAAACTAATTATCATCTCAAGTGGTTCCTCTCAGTTGATCATTCTCAAAGATTTTAGCATGAAACTTTCAGCATCTGAAGTTCTCCTAAGTACAAGATTGGCAGGCATCTTCAAGGCCATCAAATCTAGTTTAATTGCTCCAGCTCTTGGAGTGAGAAAAACTGTGTGTTTTGGCCACTGTTTTTAAGGCAAATGGTAAGGTAAATTTCTAGCCTTTGAAAGTAGATAGCAGTTTCTTAAAGCTGACAAAAAGAAGCAAATGAAAACTCCAGAATAGCAATTACATTTAGATCCAATTTTCAATACATGTTTTTAAGCATTTGGGGCTGGCAATGCTATCTTCTTGAATCAGTCCTCTCACTGGATGGTGCTTACAGTGCTAGAGACCAGATTTACCATTGATTGCAGAGACTTTGGATCCATTTCTACACAGTTGTGACCTTTAGCTTTATTCTTTATAATTATTATTTCATTTATTTATTTATTTTGCAGGAAGAGCATCTAAATTCACTCCACACTAAAAAGTTCAGGGTTCTTACATAAAGTAATACCCTATAGTATCCCAGTAGCAATTCATATGAAATCCTACATGTATTTAAATATTTAATATGTAATTAATATTTAACAATATTTAACATGTAATTAGAATAGTAGTATATTGACTTAAAAATATGCTTACCTCTTGTTGAAAGGAACAAGGGGTTATTCAAAAAATTTGATGCAAGACGTTTCCGCTGGATGGGAAAAAAAACACAGTATCATAGCATTATTGAAAAGTGCTCTAGTTGTCTCTTACTGTCACATACAGATTATTTCCACGCGCTCTCTCATACATAACGAAGTATCCAAAAGCCAGGTTAGTGTTTTAGATTATTCATTGCTAACCCCTAACATGGCCATATAAACGGTTGCCTTATTTACCTCTCTAACAGTTTCCTCACAGAGCAGTTTCATGTACATTAGATTTTATTAACAAGATAAATGCAAATTGCAAATATTATTGATTGCGTTTCAGGTTATGTTGCAGAGGCTCAAGGCAACAGCAACAGTAACTCCAAACCTAACAAATAAACAATGTCTATAAAGGAAAAACTGCATAATAAATTCTTGCTGTGAGATGACATCTTTATTTGCAGGTGGTGAAACGGTGATGGACTTCCCAGCTGCAGAAACACATCACTACCTTCTATGACACTTGCTCACAGTTAGCTGGAATATATTTTGTTTGCAAGCAATGCATTACTGTCCAAGTTAAATATTTCTCTTTCAGAAGTTAACATGTATGTCCTTTAGGAGTCGGTAGTTGTTTTCAATTACTGAGGTCACCAAAGAACTTCAAATTTGCAAACACAGCCCACTGGAAACATGACTGAGATGTTAACAGAGATGTAATGCAGTCCATCACCAACTTATCAGATTGTAAAAGCTGTTGGTCAATAGCTACTCGGGCTTCATTAACAGTCTACATAACACCTAATTGTTCCTCTCCACCATCCTTGTACAGGAGGACTGCAAACAGTACCATTAGATGTTGTTATAGTCTGCTTGAAGGAAAATTAGAAGGTTTTTGCTAATAAATGTTTTATTCTGTGGTGAGTAAACTGTTCTTTTATACACAGATGCCTGGCAGCCTCTTAATGAATTCTAAATTAATGTTTATTTCTTCAAAATATCCAGCCTGAAATGTTAACTCTTTCCAATGCAAAAAAAGAAAAAGAAAAAAAAAGCACCCAACCAAACAAAACCAACACCACCAACAAAACAACACAACAAAGACATAAACCAAATCAATCAATCAACCAAGAAACAAACAAACAAACAAACCTAGGTGTTGACAGTGGGAAAGCAATGTCTCAAAAACATTTTTAGGGAAAGAAAGAAAGCCTCAAAAATGATATGCACAACATTCAACTGAAAATTGTGATCACACTTTTGTAATCAAGGAAGTCAACATCACCACTACAGAGGCTGAGCTCCTGCCGTTTTGAGGGGCGTTGGCAAATAGGAAGTCTAATTTATACGCAATTCCAATTTAAACAATCATGAATTAAAGATCATTCAGTAGACTAACCGTAAATTAAACCGCACCAAAATGCCTGAAATGCCACAAAATATCTCAACTCACTGATTAGCGTATCAATCTGAGCAGCTAATTGATCAGAGGAAAACCATCTGCCTCCATTTTACTTAAACAGCATTCCCCCTGGTCAGTATTTAATGATAGCTCCTAATGAGGATACCGCTGATCAGATATAGGACTCTTTCACAGACATTTTTTTTCCATGCTATCTCTCACTTCAGGATATGCTTTTGAGAATAGATACAATGAGAAGTACAATCTAAGGGTGTAGCAGGCCTCTTCCATCACCCCTTCTATCCCTCCTCCAAGACAATTGAACTTCTCTTGAACACTGATCAGAATACAATCACAAAACTGCTGCTTCTTAATAAACTTGTTGGGAGAAAAAGTCTTATGAGAAGACACTACAAATGTAGTGCTAGCAAGCCTACAATTTCTGCTGTGTTAAACACCGGATGTATGAACATCAGTATTTGCAATGAAGAGGTGGCTGGAGAAAAACTGAGGAGTTTTGAATAATTCAAATTCCCAGAGATGTTCTGGAGAATAAAAATCTCCAATGTTTTCAAAAAAGAACAGTCAGTTCACTAAGAAGCTTGACTAATACTGATAGGCTTCTTCTTAGTCTTATGTGTCTGCTGCCTGCCAACAAACACAGAAATCTGAAATTTTGGCATGCCAAAAATTTCACATTGCTGATACCACATACAAAAAAATCACTTTATTTAGGCTTTAAGAACTTAGAACACAAAGGGATCTTAATTAAATAGAGAGCTGCCTGTGAATCAGTTTTATTTTTATAGGAAGCTCACATAGCAACCCCGAGCTGCGGTGAAACGTTAAAGGTGGAATTTTAATGTGCTGAATAAATCTGTATTTCTCAGTTCAAAAACAAAATGCAAGTTTGAAAACACTTCTGTTCTCCAGGTATGATCTAAAAGGACCGTCTGTATAGGTAAAGGAGTAATTAGATCCCACAAAAAATTGGTCCTTTTGGCCTTTACTAAAATCAACTTGAGTTCAAGTCTGAAGCAAATGATGTTATGGGGAGAAAATCTGTTGCTTAGCTACTGAGATGAAAATCTGTGTTTTTTTTCTTCACATCAATACCCCTTTACAAGTGAATGTGTGGTTCTGTATTCACATCTATGTTTGTAATAAGAAGCACTTTTAAACATTTTATTGACACGAAAACAGTGGCAAAAGAAAAAAAAAAAAAAAAAGAAGTGAATGATCAAGTACCTCTGTTTCCAAGAGTCCACTGTAGGCTGGATTTGCTGTGCTTCTTCTCTTCCTTTCCTGACGTTTGCTCTGAATTTCTGTGGACATAGAAAGAAGCATAAATTGTGTATTTCTCATTCATCGGGGAAAAATTCAAATTTAACTTGTTAAGCAAACTGCTTTTATCCTCAATCCCTTGGGTTTTATGTTCAGTTTCAGTTTCTAAAGTGTTAATTGGGTTGCAGCAGCACTGACACTTGCTGCAGTTCAAGGCCTGACGTTAATAAGTTTTGCCTTGTAAGATTCAGAACGTGTCATTTTTTATTTTTCCCCTCCTTCACAGTGGACTTGTGCTTCCCTACAAGATTTTTATGATGCTCCCTCAACACGCACATTTAGCAATCATCAAGCTTTCAAAATACTATCAATGTCTGCTATTAACAAAACAGAATATATAAAGCAGTTAAACCTTGAAAGTTATATCAGATGAGAGAACAGAAATCCTTTTAAGTTTTGTTGACATTACTTTTTCTCCATGGAGGCTAGAAAAAGTAGTCAGAATTGCATGGCTAGACTCAGCTCTAACTAGGGCACTATGACTTATTCATCCAAAATACACAACTTCACAATCCCGAGCAAAATGTTGCTGTGAGCCATACATGGCACTGCACCACTGGAAACAGCAGCACATAGTTGGTCTCACTGAGCTGCAGTCCTGTCTTGAAAAGGAGGAAATACATAACTCTCTCCCACTAAAGGGCAACACCTATTGAAGACGGCACTTACTCAGGACTGCACTTAGTTAAAATCAGTCGTGTGTACGCTTCTGGAAACATGTACAGAAAGGAAGAGTGAATTCCTGACCCACTGAAATCTGCAAGCTTATTGCTGCTTTTATCTGAACTAGGATTTCATTTCTGTCACATGGAATTTCTTCTTCCAGCTCTTTACGTCAGCTCAGAACAGCGAGATTATAAGAGTGTATTTTAAAGCCTACTTTTAGTAAAATTCACTAATAAAGAAAGAGCAGATATTAACAAGGAGAACCGGCCAACATCCACTCCGTGACATGAAAAGCCAACCCGTGTGCTGGGCTGCATCAAAAGAAGCGTGGTCAACAGGTCAAGGGAGATAATTCTGCCCCTCTCCTCTGTGCTGGTGACACCTCACCAGCACCTACATCCAGATGTTGAGCCCTCAGTACAGGAGGGAAGTGGACCTATTAGAGTGTGTCCAGAAGAGGGCCACAAAAAGTATGCAAGGCATGGAACACTTTCCCCACACGGACAAGCTGAGAGAGCTGGGGCTGTTAAGCCTGGAGAAGGGAAGGCTCCAAGGAGACCTCAGAGTGGACTTTCAGTATCTAAAGGGTTGCTGTAGGAAAGAAGAGGACAGATTCTTTAGCAGGGTCTGTTGCAAAAAGACGAGGGAAAATGGTTTCAAAATAAAAGAAGGGAGAGTTAGATTGGATACAAAGAAGTACTTTACAATAAGGGTAGTAAGGCAAGGAACAGGTTTCCCAGAGAGGTGGTGGATGCCTCGTTCTTGGAGACGTGGAAGGTTGGGCTGGATGGGGCTCTGAGCAACCTGATGTAGTTGTAGATGTCCCTGCTCACTGCATAGGTGTTGGAGTAGATGACCTTTAAAGGTCCCTTCCAACTCAAAAGATTCCATGATTCTATGATTCTATGTGCGCAGCTAGCTTGATGCTCCATTTCAAAATGTTTACCAAATGATATCTTATAGCAAAGTTCATACTCTGCACTGAGAGATCCTGTTAGGCTATATGTTCCTGTAGTCACTTCCATTGTGTTGCTTTGAGCACTTTTCCAAGAAGAGGAACTGGCAGGAACACTAACCCAGCAGCCCATCAAAGCACCAGGAGCACACCCTACAAAAACTCAAGACACCATCTGGTTCTGCAGAAGGTCTGGTCTTTCCTGTAAATATTTGAGGTAAAGAGTCCCATCTCAGAATTCCCACAAAATTCGGAATATTGAATTCTAGCTCTCATTTGCAACCCAACAGTGTGATACAGTCCATCTTTCAGGATGCTTATGATGATTCTTGACATACAGTTCTGGCTTGCAAGCACCTTCCCCCTGAGTAAAAAAAGGGACGTGTATGGTATGAGTATTACTGGTCACATCCTGAACATAGTGTCAATAGGAATGAGGCCAACAGTCTACATGGATTTTTTATGGCTCTGAGTTCCAGGATATTGATTTGAAACTTCTCATTCCCAAAGGGCTATTGGCTAAGTTGACACTTCTTGGGGTGATGGATGTAGCAGAAGAAAATCATATAGAAAAGAAAAACAGAGGAACAACCACTTGCATATTCTGGCTGGGTTTTCTCACTGGCATGGGAGTATCATCTCTCACACTCGGGTGTCTTTTTCTAGGACAGTTCAAGACAGGTCTGATTCCTAGAATGTCATGGGATAGACAAATGTTGCCACGTGCCTCCTGAAACTATGAAGCATTTCATTATAAGAAACATGTGATGCAAGACTGTACAGCAATGTGCAACACACTCCCTGGTTGCAACCACTGTCAGAATGTTGTTAACATTCCCACCATTGTGACACCTGCGAAGAGGAGGCTTTTGTGTAGGTAATGGCTCTGTCCTACCATTAAAGTATTATCAGGCTTTGAAGAAATCACCATCCTGAAGCTTCCAAACCCTACATCATGATGGGAATATGATGTCAGCAGCTGCTTGAGTGCTACATGTGGATCCACTAATCTGCCACAGAGCTGCGGGAAGAAAGACGGTCTCAGTCTTAGAAAGGGAATGCACTCCAGGTCAAAAGTGCCAGGGATGTAATAGAAGAAGAACTTGTGTGTCTTGATGCTAGTAGAGAGAGAGGAAGTAGGCAACCACTGACTTCGGGCTTTGGTTCCAGCAGTGTGAGCGAGCTGTAGTTTCTGCAGCCAGCTCCAAGCCAGTCAGTGAATCCAGGGGCTGCAGCACCTCAGTATCTGCATGGCAGTGTAGGTAAAAAGCTGGAACAAGGGCTGCCCATACTTACTGCTTCTCAAAGGTTGTCACAGGGATGCAAGATCACTGGTTTGGGAAAAGAAACAAAGGACCCAACATGGCAGAGATTTCCATGTGTCAGAGTGCACAGGTAGGCTGAGTGTCTTCGTGAGAAGCCCATGATGGATCTGTAGCTCTCCGCCCTTTTGGGTCCCAGGATTAAGAGAGAATTTATTTGATACATGCTCTCACCAAGGCAACAGAAATATTTGCTGGAGCCTGACCGACACATGTGGTGGTAGAGACCTGGAACGCAGCTTTGGAAGAGGCATCAGTGTGGCGAAGAGATAAAAGCTGGCCGGGGGGGAAACGTAATCATAGTGGAAATAGAAGGAAATAGAGAGAGACTAATGAACTGAAATGGCACTGGATGTACTCTACCCTATACTGCCACCAGGGAGGAAGGGCACAATGTCAGCACTTCATTTACAGAACTCCTTGTGCATACACCCAGGAACATATCTGTAAGTAATCACACCCCGTTAGACCAGAGGCAAAGAGTAGGATACAATTTTTTGTTGCTTGCTGCTTGCTACTTCTGCTAAAAAGTACTGAGCATGTTTTCTCTGCCACCTCTTTCACAGCAGGGCTTAAAGAAGTAAAACTAAACAATTTGTTTTAATTTATTAAAACAATCCAATAATATAAATTGAAATATTTCAGTTTTTTTTTTTTCTTTAGCAAGACCTGAAGTAAAGAATTATTTAGAATGTTTTCTTTTTTTTTTTTCTATCTAGATTTTAATTTTATTTATTTATTTTAACACAGTGCCAATGCTGAGAAGTATTCTTGGAACTTTCAATGTCACAACCATACGCTGCATCACAGATTTATTCTTTAGTTTGTTAATTTTCAAAAATATAAACCAAACAGAAAGAAAAAAACCTGAGTGGTAATGCATTTGTCAGAGATAAATAAAGTTGAAGACAGCTTTATGTTGGAGGCAAAGTTTCCACAAGCTACTGCCTTCATCATCAAAAGCACTGTATGGTTATTGAATAAGGCCTGTAATGACAATTCCTCTTCCTCTTCAATGCAATCTGTATCCTGTAAAACACTAGAGGAAGGGGCTCTGATGATCATTTACTGTTGAGGACTGGCAATCTGCAGAACAGAGTTCTTTTTCCAGTAAGAGGAAAGAACTTCCTCTGGAAGTCAGGTGGAAAGACTGGGCTGGTAGAGAAATCCTTATAAGAAAGGCGTCACAGCTCCTCATCACAAAATCAATGAATATAACAAAGAAAATCAGTAACGTGAGATGATGTTACTGAGGGAATAGGCTTTTAATGACTCAATCCTGACACAGCCTAATTCAAAAAATGTAAAACTGAGGAATACATTAGAAGTACTGAGAGAAACGGAACCGCGTAATGACCACAACTTCTTGGTAAATCACAGTGGCTGCTAACCATAAATATGACACAGCACTGAAACAACAACCTTTCGCCTGTGAAAGCTATGAAGGTATTTTTGGGAGCTGTAATCACCAACAATCATGACAAAATACCCTTTCCATAGTAAATAGCTCTTGGTGAGAGCCGTTTATTTCAAGATAGTGGGAATATAAAAATTGAATATATCTGAAAGAACTGATTCTGGAGGATAAATATTCTAGTAGTTAGGTTCAAAATGTGCATCTCTGCACTTAGTGTTCTGTACAACAAACAGAGCAGAGCAGTTCTTGTCATTTTGAACATAAGCATTAAATCCATGTGAACAATTTATTAGTTCCAATAAAATCAAAGAGCAAAGAAAAGTTCCCTCTATTGCAAGCATAATTTCCACTTCAGCATAATTTCCAATGCTGTCCTATTTTCTCTAGACAAAGAAAACAAGAACCAGTCATCATTTGCACTTTTTGGATTAAAAATCTTCTCTCAAAATTGCTGTGGCTTTTTAATTTCCATTTCAATCCATTATCATTAAGGCATTAAAAAGGCTGATGGCTTAAAGTTTCTCTAAAATGCTTTCAAATTCTCAGTCACTGGGACATCAAATGATTTTCTAAAATGCAGTTTTAAAGAGGAAAGAGACAGAAAAGAAGCAAAGAAAAAAAGAAAGCTCAGAAAACCTGCCGCATGTATGGAGAAGCCTTTATAATTAACACACTATTTTCTCCAGAATTCACAGCCACTCTTAAAACAAGAGAAGAGAAGAAAAAAGTACCTTATTGAAAAAAGCTGTAAATAAGTTGGACTCTTGAGTCAGCAAGGTATCTAAGAATGTGGCTAACTTAAAAGCACATCAACAGTCATAAGCAGTGTCAATTATCATTAACATTTTTGTTATCAGGATTCACTCTTTCGCTAGACACCAGATTAGCACTCCATGTATCAGTGGAATCTCACCAACTTGAACTGGCTGAGCACATAACCAAAATACACCAATCTATAGATTTTTTCTTAATAATAACTCCTCTCTCCATGAGAATGTGCCCATTCCACCAAGAAACCCCCATACCCATTTAACACAACTGGCAAATTTGCTGAACAGGTTTTTTTGCTCTCATCTATAACCTGATTCAGAAAGACAAAGGTAGAACAAAGAATGGTACAAATCTGCTAACTTCTGCAAGGCTTTTTTGGAAGGATGGAAAAAAAAAGCAAACAGTAGGTGACGGCTGCTTTTAGATTATATGCAATATCTGTCTGAACACATATTTAGAGGCATAGGAAGGTGTACTAGCAACTCTCACACAAGAGCAAGATCAGGCTCATGAAAATCTGCTTATTTTGGCTAAATAAAAAGGCGTGGGAAAAGGAAGACCTTGGGAGAGGTAGTTTTTAAATTCACCTAAAAACACGTAAAGCAAAAGCAGAATTTCATTACTGTCATAGACATTATTCTGTGGAACTCTAAAGATGACAGATAGTTAATTCAAGAAATGACAGCATGTCCTTCTCAACAAGGAAACAAGGGAGCGCATGCTCACTACAGAAGACTGGGATAAACCCTCAATCTTTGAATGATCCTTGCTGACACTTCAGGCAGACCAGCGTTGGCCAAAGCCTAGCTTCACTATCTTCCTTGGCAAGTAATTGCCTTTAAAAGACCACTTTGACAGAGTGAGCCCCAACACCAGGTTATGCCAGGCATGCTGCTGCTGGCTGCAGAGCCAGTTGTCACACCTGTGTGATGGGAGACAGAGCAAAACACAGACACCCATTAGTTTGAGGCTGAAAAGCACTACTGTGCACAAGCAACATTTTACCTGATCTTTAATTGCCCTTCTGAGGACCAAACCATACATTTCTTTCAGCTGTGGAGCAGCAGAGAGAAAAAATATCACTCAAAATCTGAAACGTGAAACAACACATGCCATCTTACCTTCCAAATGTTCTGTGGTAACCAGTCCTAATGCTACCATGAAGGCAATTTTCTATGGAAAAAATAAACGGGGGTTAGATTTGCTACTGTGACAATCCTGGTAGAAGTAAGTAATCTAGCACTGATAGAATAAGACTAATAAAGGTCTTTTGGAAATGTCTATTACCTAAATGCATATGAAAAAGCAATTCAAGATTTGCTTTAGATATGCCTGGTCAATCATGCTCTACTTGTAGAACTGTAAGTAGTGTTCAGAGACATAAGGCCAGTGCTGTATGAGTGCTAATGCTGCACAAAATCCAGTCAATTCAATTTCATATTGCTAGTTGCATTGTTACTCCACACTTTTGAGAAGTGATTGTGTATTATTGTCACTGTCTGGACCTGGCACTGTTTTTACTGGATATGAGCAAACTGTACTAAGAAAATATGACACACACTTTCATTGAACTTTACAATACTGTACATCTGTTAATAATCAAGAAGACATTAGAAGCACAGTTTCCCAACAGAGACTCTCCTAATTAGTCTTTCCTAATTGCAGCCTTTCAGTACATAAAGAGAGCCTACAAACAGGAGGGGAATCAACTCTTTGAAAGGGTAGATAACAGCAGGACAAGGGGAAATGGTTTTAAGTTGAGGGAGGGAAGATTTAGGTTGGATGTCAGGGGGAAATTCTTTACAGAGAGAGTGGTGAGGTGCTGGAACAGGCTGCCCAGAGAGGCTGTGGATGCCCCGTCCCTGGAGGTGTTCAAGGCCAGGTTGGATGGGGCCCTGGGCAGCCTGGTCTAGTATTAAATGGGGAGTTTTGGTGGCCCTGCCTGTGGCAGGGAGGTTGGAGATTCATGATCCTTGAGGTCCCTTCCAACCCTGGCCATTCTGTGATTCTGTGAACAGAACAGTTCAGAAATAGCTCTTCCCAAGTTACAGAAAAAATATAACATGAATGAAATACAAATACACACTCTGATACCTTCCCCCACTGGGGAGTGAACAAATACCTTGCACTAACAGTGGTGAACTCACTTGACAGCAGGGCATGTGATCTAAAATTCTTGTACATTGTATACAAACAAAACACATTTGAATACCAACAAAATTTCAAAACATAGCTGTGCAGTAATAGGGCAAGTAGTAGAACAGACTTACATTTTGTGTCACTGATTTCTCATTGGGAAATTCTTCCTGGCAGAAAAAGTTCTGCTGAATCAGAAATTCCTTTTTGTCCATTCTGTTTTCTTAAATGGAAAACTGAAATTCTGCTATGTAGTTCCTAGCCCAAACTGAATTGAACTCTTGGTTTCTAGTCAGACCCAGGATAACACAAAGCCTCCTTTCTGTGCTGTTCTGAACAGCCTTGTTGGGCATGTTACACAGGTGGTATTTTCACCAGGTGCTATTCCACAGCAGAGATGATCTAACTTGAAAACCCAAGCTATTAGGAGCACAGGCAAGCAAAACTCACAATCCAACTATGGCAAAGAACTCAAAGATCATTGGAGGATTTAATCATTGTGCTCACCCAAAATAAAATGAATAGGTTTAGGTTGAATTAACTGGAATGTTTAAGTAGCACAAGGTCAAAACGTTCTGTTTCAACCAGAGAAATGTCAGAAAAACACATTTCAACCGTCCCAAGTCAAAATTAATTTGACCATCTTGTTGATGAAAAGTACAATGATTCAACTTTCAACCCAGGATAAAATCAACTAGTAAGTCACTTTCATGCATCAGTATAAGGAAGCACATTCTCATTTTGGAAATGAAGGATCTAGCTAAGGAGTGGGTTCTTCAAAAATTAGAGGGTGAGGATTGGATATCCATACTGTTCTTCCATCTATGAAAATATCTACATTCAGGAGATGAACTAACAAAGCCATAAGAGGAATACTGTCATTCCATGATCCCCTAGTATGTAATTCCTCCTGTAGATTAAATAAATGACAATTTAAAACCTAATCACCAGCAATTTAGATGGGACGCATGCTATATTTCTGCCTTCCATAACTCTGGTAATGACAAGCACATGTACATATGCATGTCACACCCTGATTTCATTAATGCTCACTCCTTACATGTCTAAAACACCAGCTACACACAGTGGGGATTCCACATGTGAAGGGAAAGATGAATATTTGATCTGAGACCCACTGTGAAGATCTGAGAAGAAAATTTGTCAATTGAGTAGAATTACAAGCTTCTCTTCACCCCTACTGAAAGTAACTTTGTGGCAGGATACGTCCGCACTCTGAACAGAAGTGATAGCAACGTTTCAATACAGAATTAGAGTGTTGAAATGGTTAATGTGAAATTGTATTTTCCCAATGGAGCATAGATTGTCTATCTTACCCAAAGATCAGGCTGTAAAGGGAGCATGTATTTTCTGACATCTAAACTAACATTATTTGTGTACAGGAATGCTTGCTAAACAATTTTCTCTCTTTATACTAACAATATTCAAATATATATCTAATTAAAAGTAATGACAGCATACTTGCTTAACATATGAAGAGCTTTCATAAATGGACTTGATAATTATCTCACTATTAAAGAAAGGAAGCATTAGCTTTTATAGTTGTTTGAAAGATGGATTTTTTTTAAAGGATTCAGTAAAAGCTGCATTCATTTTAACAAGCATATTATATTAACAGCATCTTTAAAATGGGTTTTGCTATTTCATGCTCATGCAGCCCATTGGATTAAATTCAAAATACTGCTTCCACTGCAGAGCTTTGCTTTCAAGTACCACAGAGTAATGGCAATGCAATGCTGTTTTTTCTCTGCGCAGGAATCCACTAAAGTGATCCTTTAGTTTTTTCAGCTTTTTAATCACTAGCATTTAGTCCAAAATAGCAATGAGTATCTCTTTGTCCTTGTTAGATAGAATTAAAATCACCGTTAGCTAAACAACCAGCATTTCTGGCATTAATTTTTCTTTTAAATAAAAAAATGCTAGAAATCTACCAGAAATGTAACATTTTACTGACACACAAAATGAAATGCAAAATGTTTTGTGCAATTCTGACCGTCTCTTTCTGTACTAAACTCAGTAAAACAACAACAACCACACACTAATGACACAAAAATAACAGAACTGCTCCCTAGAATAATTCCTTAATTTCTAGCTGGGGTCGGCTTCCCAGCAGAAAGTTCAAGGCAAGAACAAAAGACAGCCAGCATCCTCGATCTCTTGTTTGCTTAGGAACTCAGGAATTGCAGATGGAACTCCTGGCTACTGGAAGGTCTGGTTATTTCTGGATTATTTATTTTGAATTTTAAATGCAATTTGTTCAATCCCAGTCTCTCACAACGGACATTTATATTGAGACATACTTGAGTTCCTGCCTCAGTTTTGTGCTTTGAAGACAAAGGTGCGGAGAGAAATGCCTAGATTGCTTGTTTTCCTTAAGAAAAGATCACAGTATCTCTTTGTCTCAAATTTAATCATCTGTTAAATAGCCACGACTGCTTTTAGAAATATGCAGTATTATGTCTTTTCACAAAGCAAAACAAAGATTTTTACAAAACCATTTCATTTGATAATTGCGTGTTCTATTTATGTCATTACATGTGTTTACACTAATTATGTTGTTAGCTCTAATTACACTAATTGCTCAAATACATTATAATCAACTAAAGTTTACTTTCAAAGAACAAAAGAAAGTAACTCTAGACCTACATATTTATGACTCTAAAACAAATCTAAGAAAAGAAAAAAAAAAAGTCATACTTAAGGGCATGGCTTCAGCATCCTACCAGAAAAACGTGTTTGCTGAGGCCTCCTGTATGTACTATAGGAACAGTGATCTTGGTTACAAAAAGGCAACTAAAGAGACCATTGACACCAGGACATACTTGTTAGCAATTTAACAGAAAGCTCATTACATTTAAAAATGCTATATATCAACATGTGTCAGGTGGTCTCTTCCTGCATCCCTCTGGAAGATATTTGCTCAATATACTTTTGCAGGGGATAAGTTATGGGCAAAGAAAAGATGAAGTTTTTCCTTCAGGTAGATTCTTTTTCAAAGCAGAATCTACCCACTAGGTAGATTCTGCTTGAATTTTTCTGCCTACCAGGTGCTGCACAATAATAATAATTTGGAAACACTTCTCTAAAGAAAATAGATTCATGTGGTCCCATCATTCAGTAACAATGAAGATTCATACAAAAAGCCAGATTTTAAGCTGGGGAGATTTTGTAAGTGTTGTTCAGCAGGGCTTCTGCATAAAGCTGTGACATTGCAGGCCAGAAGTCACAATATTTATTCCTTAACAGTCTTTTAAGTATACAAGCCTCTCAAAATGGCAAAACGAACTACCACTCACACTGCTCACATAACATTAAAAACTTACATTGCAATAGTCCTCTTATACCTACAGCTCCAAGGATGCCTTCTTGCTACAAGCATATTAGACTAACAAGGTTAGGATGTCATGTGATCTGAGCATTTCAACATCAGAAGTAAATTCAGATTGCATAATTTCTCAAATTGCCTCAGAAGTACACACAATCTAATTTGAATATATCTAGTAAAACCAAAATGCCTATTAAACATAGTCTCCATTTCTACATCTTCTGATTTGTATTTTTCATTTACATAGTAAATACAGTTCATGAAAGAGTTTTAACCCTATAGCCTGCCTTTTATTCAGAGAGAGAACATGCACGTCGGATGGCAAGCACACAGCAAATGCAAGGAAATATGTTGCTACGTGCAATCTAGATTGTAAAATTCATTACAAAGAGAACAAACACATAAAAGATCAGCTTACAGAAAGAAATATTAATTTGATCTCATATACAGCCTGTAAAGCTGGCGTTAGTTATTTGCTAGCATAAAATAAAATATTATCAGCTTGTATATGTCTTTTAGAAGAAATACAACTATATTCATACAAGGTGCCTGGATCATTGTAAGACCTACAATTCTTACATTCTGTGACAATGGAAGATTTGAATGATGCAAACCAAAACTGTCAGAGCAGCTCTCTTGGGCAGGAATCACTCCATTTGCAATGAATCACAAGCACAAATACAGTAATTATATATGCATGCAGAAAAGTGTTTAGAAATGGTCTCTAGAATTCAACCATACTGTAACACATTTATTACAATAATAATAATAAAATAAATCACCTCTGGATTTTCCTCCTTTTTCTTTTTGGTAGCAGGGGGTCCCTGAGCTGACTCTTCAGGAGGTTTCTTTGTCTCCACTTTACTTTCTGTCTGGGTTTGGACTTGAGGCTGAATAATGATAACCTAAAAGACAACATACAAATAAAAGAACAGAATTCACTACACGAAACTGGAATTTTCTGCCTAAAACTTGATTCTTCACGGAATGGTTAGTTGATACCTATGTATATAATAAATGCAAATCACAAGTCAATAGTATCAAGAACTAGATACCTAGCTTAGGTCTCTAAATCTCTACTAAACTTTCCACAAATTAATCTTTATAGATGCATCATAAACTAGCAGCAGCCTAAGGGAGCCATTTGACATGAACATCTCTGCAAATCAGGACACTGTATTCAGAGGGCTACTGAAGATGTTTTAGTGGCCTAAATTTACTATCCAGGTTGTCAGTGATTCTAAATTGTTTCCTTTAATTCACTTCACATACACATAGAAGAGATGGAACTACTACACATTCAAAGTAAAGCCTGACCTCAGTCATCTCAGTGTTATTTCAGAGTAAGTACACATGGAGTGGAGGGAAGGTGCTCCTCACCTCAATAATACTGTTGTAACTGAGATCAGAGTTGAGTCCTTAGTATTTATGGATTATGAGTGGTGGACATCCAGTTTTGCATAGACAAAGTAAAATATACTTTTTAAATTAGAATTAATTGAGTTTTAGAACCTTTGCTATAGGAATTACTACACAGATTTCTTGTGCATGCATCTAATACTGTCTGATTTACTACATAAAGATTCACAGTTACAAATAACATTACCTCGCAAGGCATTAAATTAAAAGGAAAGAAAGACAATTTTTGATGCCAGAACTACCCATGTGACTTTACACCCATAATCAAAGCTTCATAGAGGAGTATGGAAGTTTCCCAAGGTCACCTTCTTGATGAAAGCTATTGGATTTCAACACGGAGTCTCTTCCATCTAATTGCTAACCTTCAACCAATTTATTTAACTGTCATATATGAATACTTGATTTCCACTCAGTTACTCTAAAAGACTCAATAGCATGAAAAGGTATTTTTTTTTAACCAGTAGCTAGTTTGAGAAAGAAAAACAAATAATTTTAGAGAAGTATGGAAGAGATGCTTAGTTTTATTTATTCACAAACCATACTGCATCCTGTATTCTTTGTTAGTTCTCTATGAGAACCTGTGCTGCCAATAATATCCAGAGCAGCAGGATCCTAGCAGCAAATTACAATGAATGTCTGCTGGTTATATTGGCAGACTTTATTGAATCTATTTCTGGGACACGAGTGGTGAAGTTGTTGTATTTCAAAGCTGAAAAACTGTACAAACAGGAAACAATAAATTTATAACTTGATTTTTTCCTACTGATTTGTTGATCAGTTTTGAAAGTCTAATCTCTCATTTCATTCGGCTTGCCCTTGGAAAAGTAGAAGGGAATGCTTGATTATTTGATACACTCCCCTGGGACCAGTTGATATAACTGATATCACCATATAATTGAAGAAGGAGTCCATAGGACATTTGAACCTGCACAGAAATCAGAAATATTAATAAGAAATGGTTTAAGAAAAGGGAAGATCATAACGTCAAGTTACATACTGATGCATTTTAATCCCACTAAAAACAAGCTATTTACACTGATAAATGTTTACTGGCATCCATGTGTCCTGCTAAGGATTTTCTCATTGCTTTCTGAATATTTCCTTTCTCAGAAACCACTGGCACTATTCCATACAGAGCTGTGCAGGACGAGGGGGACAGGCACTTACTGGAAAGAGTCCAATTACAGGCTATCAATAAACTCAAGCAGTTTCGTGAGGAAAGGCTGAAACAGCGGGCCTTGTCAGCCTGGAGAAGAGGACGCTTCAGGGGATCTATTCAACATGCACAAATCCATGAAGAGAAGGTAGACAGAAGAAGGAAGTGGGCTCTTCTCAATGGTGCCCAGTGCCAGAATCAGAGCCAATGGGCACAAATTGGAGCAGAGGAGGTTCCCTCTGAATACCAGGAAGCAATTCTCTGCTGTGCAGGTGTCAGAGCATTGGCACAGGTTGCCCAGAGGTTGTGAAGTCTCCTCAGAAATCTCCAGAAGCCACATGGATGTGGTCCTGAGCACACTGCTCACGGTGTCCCAGCTTGAGCTGGGACACAGCAGAAATCCCTTCCCACCTCAGTGATTCTGTGAACATCCTGCTCACATCTGCATCATAATTCTCTTGTTTGGCAACTTGAAGGCAGCAAGAAACTGAACCTACCTTGCTATCGGTGCTGATGAGGAGTGGCTGCACTTTGATGCTGTCATTGACCACAGAGACAGTAGCGCTGGTGCTGATAGGGGCTGCATTGCTGGGGGAGGTGGAGATGATGGCGTAGGCCACACCGGCACTGCTCAGAGGCGATGAGAGAGGGGTAGGATCGGTGACGCTCTGTGCCTGGCTGTTAGGCGTCTCTACATGGCTGACGGTGTTGTTGGCAGTGGGGAGGGCAGGGCTGGGATTTTTGATGCTGACGACGGTCGCCTTTTGGAAGGTTGGAGGCTGCTTGGATGGTTGGTCTCTGCATGGGGAAATAGGGAGGCTGTCTGGAATCAGGGTCTTTGGCCTAACCTGAAAAAAAAATTAGATGTTATTGGGCATAATCCAACATATGGGATAAACTCTGCCCATAGACTAAAATTGTGTTAGCCATGCAACAAGAGCATCTACAAAAACGTAACACTGCAACTCCAGGTTGACAGCTATTCATTTGCCTGTAGATGTATTCCCTCCACTCCTCAACTGAGCCACTCTGTAGTCCCTAACTCATTGCAATGCTGAACAAGAAGGGAGAAAAAAGTCAGTCCCACCCTTTTATTAGCACACATCCATACAAGTTACTTGAGCCACATTTGGTTCTCAGTAAGGATGTTCCATCCAAAGCAGAAAGGGAGAAAAAAAAATGCCCACAACTGCTGAACTTAATATTTTGTTGCTGTAAGTAAAGAGTTGATTCACTGTTGTGGGTGAGCACAGAAGGCACTTCCACGGATGGAGGGGAAGCCATTTGCCAGTGTTTGTGCAGGCTGCACCTTTACATGGAACAATGAATGATAGCTGAAAACAATAGTTTCCAGCTAATGTGATGTGTTTCCAGTGGAGTAATTAATGTCAGCCTGTCAACAGGGCTCTGACTGAACAACGTGGTAACTACAGTTCTAGAATTGAAAATAAATAATTTAAACTGCTTCACATGAAGTTAACTTCACTCCTGGCTTATTCGTTAACATGGCCACATAAAGCAGCTGGCTCCTTGTGTGCTTATTTCATCCTGTCACTTCTCGCACCCTCCATACTGTGAAACAAAATGACAAGCTGCAGCAGACAGGCACTGGAAACAGCTGCCTGTGCCCTTCCAGTTCTGCTGCATCCATCCTCCAGCCTTAATACACCACTGAATGAAAAGACAGGGATGTACTGATGTAGGGAAAATCACCTCTCAGGGCTGGCCATCAGCCTCAGTCAAGGAGGAGCCATACCCATATCTCAAGAAGAATACTTGTGACATATGTATTTCAGCTCTTTGTGTTTCAGTAGCTTAGCCCTCAGTTACCACTTGGTCCTAAATTCAATGAACAGTACAAATATGCATCAGAATTACAGTCCATCTTAGGGGTGTATGAACTACAAGCAATTAAGGCAAATGGAAAGTGAAAAAGTAAGTCGAGCCAGGCTGGAGGCTATGCCCAAGGTGTGGCAATAGATAAGCAACAAAGCTGGAAGCCAGGATGTTCACTCACAGCTTTGGATTGACACTGAAAGGACTTTCAGATGCAAAATGTCTCAAAACTACACTAAACTAGGACAAACCACAGTCAAGATATTCTGACAAGAACCCAATTTTATTTTTTTTTTCTATTTTTCCTCTATTCAGTGAGTTCACATTCACACATTTAACATAGGGATTACTTAATTTACTTAGTTAAGATACCAGACAAATATCTTGTCCAAGATATTTTAGACAGGAGTTTATATTTAACTTCATTATGACAACTTGGTAATGATCTAATTTTCAAAAGCAATGCCCAGAGGTTTGGTTTAAAACCATCCTCACTCAGGCATTTCACAAAACTAATGCTTCTTACATGAAAAACCGCCCAGTGCAATCGCAGCATGAAGCAGAGACAGACACTTAATGCACCTTGTTCATGTCTGGATCAGTCAATTACACAAGCAGATATTGTAATATCTATTTTTACACTTTCATAATAATACCATTTTCCCTCCTATACCTTATGTAAGTCTCTCATATGTAAGCCTTTAACAAGCTGTTCAAGCCCATGTGCTCAGAGACACAATCACAGAAATAGTGCCATTATTCAGAAGAAGTCTGAGACGCTTGGCAAAATACAGTTAAAATGTATTCTCTCCGCCAAAAAAAAATCGAAATTTAATTCTAAGCTGTCTGGCAAACTTCTAAATGTTTCTATTTCTTCTTCAATGTTTTTTAATTGTAAATTAATGCAACACCAGTTACCAGCAGAAATATTGCAAGCACACAAACAGATAAGCTCACATACACAGAGGGTGAGAGAGAGAAAATAAATAGTAGCTCTCAGATCAAAGACTCGATGTAACAGTCCCTGAGAAATAATCAAGTCTGATAACAAATCGTCTCAGTAGTTTTTTTAGCCAAAAACTGTCAGGCAGTCTATGTAGATCTACTGTTATCTGTCACTGTCACTTGCATGTTTACATTTAATCAAAAGTCTACTGAAAATTAAGTTCCTATATATACTCTAACTCTATAGCTATCTTTTCTACACCATTACCTATATATATATTGTTGAGTGTAATACTTCAACAGATTTTATACAGGCTTTTTATGCAATTATGCAAATTCTGCAAGTTGTGGATGTCTGCATATGACTTTCCTATATAATAAGATCTTCCTGCCCGCTTATGCAGACTTAATATTTCAAAGTAACTTATTCCCTAAAAAGGTCTGTGTATTGATGTATCCAATACAATTTCTCAGTGGTACAGCACAAGAATCCAAGCTACTCTATGAGACTATGAAGAAGATAAGCCGGGCATTTTCTGCCACCTTGTGATACAAAGAAGGTATAGCGCTCTTCCTATTCCAAGGCTCCGCAAATTCTCTGACAAATTCATAGTTGTGAAAGCACACTTATTACAGAGCAATTAAGAGTTGATATCGGGAAAGTTTAAGGTGCTCCTAGCACAAATTAAAGCAAAAATAAGTTAAAGTTTAAACAATATTTCTTTCCACAGCCCACAGACATGGATCCAAAAAAAGAAAACATGCGTAGAAACCCCTTCCTATCCACAGTGCTCTAACACCTATGAATCGTAGCACTGAGTGTTAAGTGTGCAGTAGTGCTAAGGGGAAGATCTCTAACAGAGTTTCACATTACCTGCTACAGTAATAAGAATAAACTGTGTCAATTGGGAAGAAAAAAGATAAAGAGTGAGCTAACAGATTGCTTCCCTGCACTGCAAAGCAGTCGTCTAAGAGTCACCAAGGAACAGGAGAAAATATAGGAGCAGAGTATGGACTGTCTTTTACATACAAGATGATGAAAATCCTCTTCCACTGCAAGTAGCACAGGTTGCATGGTACCAGCCCCCACCAGAAGTCATGGCAAATAAAAGGGGCCTAAGTTTGGAAGAGGAGAAGGGAAGAGGAAGAGTAACAGACAGCATGTGTGTCACAAAGAGAAACTGCAACTGTTTCTCCTGTAGCTCAACACTTCCTCTCCTCAAATATCTTTCATTTAACTTCTGACAGCTGTCAAAACAGAATGTGATACTACCAGGGCTATAAATGTAGTAGAGGAAGAGCTGATGCTTGAATACAGTGATTTCACAATGTCACGTTGTTCTCAAGTTTGATCAATAACCTCAATAACAACATTTTATTTTAGGCAGCATTATTCAGACAACCATGGTACTTCTCAAGTAACCTGCAAGAGCAGATATTTCCAGACCTGGGAATTCATTAGGTGGCTTTTCAGACTGGCAAAAAACAGGGAGCCAGATCCAGTGAGAGATGCAGAGTGCTCTTTTGTTCAGCAACCTCTAATTTCATGTATTTTAAAGAGTTTGAGATCAGAAGGGAATCAGCTCTTGTGACTAGCATGCCTTCTTGAGCATCCCATATCATTAAACTCCATTTAGATGCCCCTATGTGAAGCCAAAGGCTTCCATTACACTGAAACATCATTCCAGTTCTCAAGTGCAGAAATTGTTGCATACCACAAGGTGCACGTATGGCTAAGTGGCTGCAGTGGCAGAGCCTGATATGCGTCACCACTGACAGAATCAACTGTGATTATGGGCAATCTATGTCCTATCAGGTAAACCACTCCTGTGCTGTAGTAAAGAAAAAGGTAAAAAAGAAAAACCCTTACAAAACAAGTCGTCAAGACCCAACCCAAGCAAGTACGGGAGAGATGAGAATGAAAACACAATTATTCACATCTCTGTGGGCAATGATTTGTAGTCCTTTAGGACGGGACTTAATGAGAATTGTTATCTCTGTGCAGATCTGCAGGTTCTCTGAGAATTCTGGCAAATACAATGTCTTTGTGGCCCAGTGAGAAAGGAAAGATATCAAGAGAACTTCAATTACAAAAACCAAAAGAGATCATCATGATCCTCCAAGTCACGAAATGGCCATGCAATTTATCCCAGAAACTGAAATTTGATTTTAACAGAAAATACGAAGGACTTCTTAATGATGAATTCATTGTCAGCCCCAAAAACTTCTAATATTTTATCATGCTTGCAAGTGGCATTTTATTGCAAGGTTGAATTTTGCCTAAGTTCAGCCTCCAGTCCTGGATGTTGCTATAGCTTTGTCAGCAGCACTGAAAAGCCCTCCCCCTTCCCAGTACTAGATATAAGCTGGATCGTGCTCAGCATCAATCAGCCCTTCATACTGGCAGGGGCGATATGTATGAGAGCAAATTTTTCAGCTCAACGCAATATCACATTGCCTTTGAGAGAAAGACCATTATTCACACTTTATTTTCACTTCACCCTTGTACTCGGAGCTTAAAAACAAAAACTCAAAATGTATTTGGCACAATTCATATGTCACAGAGGCAAAGTGCTGGGAGCAGCAGACAGAGCTTTCATTCTTGAAAAGCTTTAGAGGATCACACAGAAAACATTAGCTATGGCTGATAAAATGATTGCAATATGGGGTAATTATAACCTTCACCAGAATGAACAGATGCACAGTGACTTCAGTAAAGCTGTATCTATTTATGTCAGCTGAGGACTGACTTTCTCCATCTTTTTTTTAAATCAATAAAAATTGGGCAGAAAAACAGGTTCTTCATAACTTCACAGTAATGACATACCCTAACATCCAGCAGCCCCAAATAAAAGCATTTCTAGTTTTATTGATTTTTAGTATCTTTCTTGATTAGCTTCTGTTGTCATCAGATTGGTCTGATCACAGTCAAAATAAACACAGATTATTTTCTTGCCACAATGGCAAGATTCAAAAACACAAGTGACTGCAGATCCACATGGACTTTTCTTCCTTCCCATTGATGGAGCCTCACAAAAAAAAAGTTTTATCTTCAGTGTGTACTATGAAAAAATGCTGAGCAAGATGACTCTGCTCAATGAACCCCACCCCCACAAAATATCAGACTCTCTTTAGTGTCTTCATCTGTCCCTGAGATAGGAGAAGAATCGTATGAAATGAAGGGTGAAACTCTAGCAAGTTCTGCAGCCCACATTTCCAATCCTTGCTGCTCTGGAAAGGCTGAAACAGGGAAGAAGTCTTTTTCTTCACTGAAATCAACAGAAATTCATGTTGGCCAGAACCACAGTTAGCACCCGAGAATGAAACTTAGTCTCTCATTCTACCTGCCATGCAAATGAAGAATCATTCTGTTATATTTTGACTTTTTTTTTTTTTTCCAAATCATATGCTCTACACTAGATATTTTCCTCTGGATCACACACCTACTGTTTATTGGTATTTCAACTTGTTAGTCGTGGATAGACAACTTTAGTGACAAGGGAACACCCAGGTAACATAACCCCTGCATAATTTTTGGGTTAATTAAAGTATTTCATCTCATTTTTTTCTTCTCCTTCAGCCTTGCTTGATGCTACAGAAAGAGAAACTGAGAGTGTTGTTCGTGCTGGAATCTGCCATCTCTGCTTTCTGCAGATGTTGGTGGGAGGCAGTCAGGTGGGAGTTCTTTATTAAAAACATTATCAGCATTTCAAACACAAACTGCATTTTCACAGGAACTTAACTGACTTTTGCTAATGAAACCCACATTTTCTCCTCAATTATACTGACTGTATTTTCTAGTTTGGCATTGGAGCTATTGAGATGATGATTCATAAAGTAGCTCTTATCCATTTACAAAGGGGAAAACTACTATTAAACCAGCAAATTAAAATCAATATAATTTAAAAAAAAATTAACAAGTACGGATTGAAGTTGACAAGGATTTCTGCTTTTTCCTTCTGCACAGTGATCCTGTTCTTGAATATACAGTTATCTGTGTGCCTCTGAGAAAAGAATGTAATCCTTATTGTTTAGCATTACAATAGAAATATAAAAGCTAGACTGTGATTAAACACACCAGTCAATAACTCACTTCTATTTCTACTCTCTTCAGTATCACAAGCCAGCTTGCTTCTCTCTCAGATACTCATCTGTGATTAACTTGCTTTAATTTATCTACAAGGTGTCCATGAAGACTTTAGGCACAACCCAGTGAACATCTGTCCACTTTCTTCCTATCCTTATACATTTAGGGTTGGGCTCTGGACCATCCCACACAGCTGCGTTTCCCTAAGTGGCATTCTGCTGTCACTTTAAAGATGGGAATGTCACAGTTTAATGTTGCCCATCACATTAAAATCTTTTTGTGATTCTAGATAATAATGGCACGTTATAATAATCTGACCAGCCCTGACTTGTCAAAACCAAAAAAACTTTATCTGGAGAAGCATGAGACTTTAACAGCGGAGAAGGCACAATGTTGAATGTTAGAACTGCTTCAATCTTTCCTGGAGGTTGTATGGATATTTTTGGTTCTTATTTGCAGACTATCGTGGAGATCGGTCTTTTCCAGATTCTTTTCAAAATGCTCATGACACTGGTTAGCTCTAAAGAAGTCAAGGACAAGTAACATCCAGTTCTTCTCCTTCACAACTACCACAGATCGGTTCCCTCATAATGAACAGAAAATCAGATAGAGAAAACAGAGGGAGGTATTTTGGAAAGTTTGTATCTGGGTACAGCCCATTTTACTTCATGTACATACTCAACTTTTTCCAGCAAACTGGATTTCTTGCCAGGGCCAACTGCCAGCACAGTCTCATCTACAAGGAACAGTTATAATCACAGCACCTTATTCACATCTTCTTCCATCTTGGCTGCACTAGAGCAATGCAAAATACCTAGCATGAAGCACTCTGTATGCTCCAGAAAACCCATGATTCTATCAGCAACGCAGCCTGCCTATCAGACCTATCCATAAGCAGGTCACCAAGATTCCCACAAATTGCCATTTTTTCATAATGAGGGTGCTCAAGCACTGGAGCAGACTTCCTATAGAGGTGGTTGGTGCCCATGTCTGTCAGTGTTCAAGGAGTATTTTAGCAATGCCCTCAAAAACATACTTTGACTGGGCTAATCCCAAAGTGGTCAGGCAGTCCGACTCCATGATCTCTGAAGGTCCCTTCAAACATTCCATTCCATTCTGTTCTGATCTGTTCTGTTTTATTCTATTCCATACCATCCCACCCTCCCCCATTCTATCTTCCCATGAAACTCTGTATGAAAAGCGGAAGAGGTCATGCATCCATGGTGCAGTGAATCTCTTCAGCCAGACTGATGCTTACACAGGGAGAGGACTCAACCTTCTTCTCTAAGAGCACAGAACATAAACTGTATCATTTTGACAATAAATATTTTCTGTGTTACCCTCCTTTGACAGAAATATACAGAGGCATGTAATTAATAGTAACATGCCTATTAAAAATCAGCAAACTGATAAAAAGAAACGCTAACCAGAACACTCAGCTGCACATGCTTCTTCCCAAAGGGAAAGCATGAGAGAAGAAATAGCTTACAACAGATGTTAATCTTTCTGCTTACTGGAAGGCGTTCCAAATACAGTGACAAGCACAGTATAAAACCTTATATAGAATAAAACAGCTTAACAGTATATTTTTTAAGGGCTACATTTTTCAGCCAGACCTATGCAAACCTTTCCCTTTGCTTTTTGCAATTTTGTTTCCATGCTTTCTGCATGCATACAGGCAATGAATATTAAATATTATTGGAAAACCCTTTGCTAGGTTATACACCATGCTGATTAAGATACCTTGAATTAGATTATGCCTCCTTCTCCACTAGCATTCCAACACATCCCTTTTGAAGTGCAGTAGGTTATGTAGCAGAAAGGTGCACGACATGACTTAGGGGATTATAGTCCTTTTCTCCTCTGACACTGTAATAATGACTTTGCCCAATTCCATTGTTCCATACTCAAACAAACAATAAAACACTTTTGTCTCTCTTGAACAATTCAGTTTAACTTCTGATACAGACATGCACATCAGACAGCTTCTTTCCCAGCTTTACAAAGGCCAACTCACATATAGTAATAATATTTTTTCCATTTTTTTATGCCTATGCCCAGTCTTCACATATTACATTAGAAAGTAATGATTGTTTTAGACTTAGGATACAAACAGTGAGGTGCTTTGCCACAGACCAGTCTGTGAGAGCACTTTTCCTGCTATTGCACAGCGCAGGTGCTGGCTAGAAGGGTTGTTTTCCTTTCAAGAAATTTTCCACAAGTACTGTCACCAAGGAAGCCAGGAGTTGGTTTGGGTACACATGTGAAGAGAAGTAGCAGCTGCTAGTGGAACTGTGCGGATGATAACTATGACAAGAAGTGTTATAAATGCAAATGTGCTTTTAGGTTATGGGAACATGTAGAGACCACAGCCTCTGGTTGGGCTCATGCTGTACCTGCAAAGAAAAAAAGTATGGTAACAAAGCCATTTCTGCCCCAATGCAGCCTACAGTCTAGTGACTGAATGCAGATGCTACTGAATGACATGCAATAAAATCACTCCTGAAGAGAGAAAATAGGCAGCACTTGACAGCAGAATTGGCTAGGGTCTATTGAAAAACATGCACATGTTATGTAAAACAGTTCCTGTTTCTGTTCACCATTAATCTATGTGATAGTTCCACCATGTGCTTCTGCCACACAGCTCTGCACTATTCTAGTCAGGAATGTCATGAGCAAAGCAATCTCAAGCCCTGCCTTCAACCAAGAGTGGAAAAATAGGTCAGGGAAATAGCATTATAATCTGATTTAACTGCTCTTCAAATCATCACAATCTCTCTATTAATTTCAACAAGAACTGGATTGGGCCCAAATTACAGACAACAAAATGGGAGGTTTATTTTAATACCTTGACTGCTTTATTGAAAATGCTCCGCTGGAAGAACTGAAACTAAGATTTTTTTTTCATGTGCCTTCAAGTGGATACACTGAGTGACATTTCTATGTAAAAAGGTTCAAACAAACAGATCTTCTGCACCTCAGCTGGAATCTGGAGCCCCAGCCTGCAAAGGGGCCACCCCTCCTTACAGTTAATGAGTGCCATCGAGCAGAGGAACAGCTTGAGAATTAGAGCGCATCACCTGTGTGTTTCAGTATAAGAACTCCACAAGTTGTTTCTGAGAGTGAAGTGGAGAGTCTGCAGTTTAAAAATATCTCACTCAACTGAAAGCCTCAAAGGCCAATGTAAGATGAAAAATTAAATCTGGATTGTCCTGCTCTGCTCTACACTTTAATGTACTCATCTCAAGTCCTGTGTGCAGGTTTGGGCATCACAATACAAGAAGAACATAAAACTATTAGAGAGCATCCAAAGGAGGGCTGCAAAGATGGTGAAAGGTCTGGAGAGGAAGATGTATGAGAATCAGCTGAGGTTCCTTGGTCCCTCTTGAGCCCAGAGCAGAGGAGTTTTGCTTTGGGTGGTACTGGGTGGGATCATGAGTTGGGCTTGTCGATCCACTGTGAATCCCTTTCAAATTGAAATATTCTATTATTCTATAGAATTAAAATCCCAAACATTGCAGCCCATAGCAGAAATTGTATTTATTTGATGAAAACAAAAATAACCGCATATTCTGGAAAAAAAAATTTAGAAAAAAGTCTGCCAAAGAATCTTGTTTTGGCAAATAATGAATGCCTAAAGAAATATTGTTTGTATTATGCAATGAACTTGTAATTAATGTTTGTTTGTGCTCTCTTTAATAGCAGTACTGCAAAAAGTGATGGGATTTTGCTATCATTTGTGAATATGCAAATTTTGAATCTTTATTCCCCATATGGAAGAGCTCCCAGGGGGCCATATCATAAACCCATTCAAATGATCAAAATAAATTTGTAATTTGTATCCATACAAATGTGGAGAATGAGAAAGCTGCATGTATTGTTTCCTGTAAGTATAGCTAAGTGCCTCGGTTTACTTGTATGGTGATTTTCTGGTTGACTGCATTGAGGTAAATCAAGAGTCTTGATGAGGAACAATGAAAGCATCAAAATATAAATACAAAGGGCCATATCAGGCCTTAAACCACTCCATAGATAAGAAGAGAGGAACATATAGACATGATTAAGCCAGTCCAAGAGATTGTCCCTGTACCTGATACTACAGTAGCACAAACTGCAGTTAAACTTAGCTGCTTGAGTAAGAAGGTAGGCATGGTGGTGGGCTTTGGGTTTACTGAAACCTTTGCTGCAATGATTTCATTGCTCTTAGGGCTCTTCATTAGTAAAGCCAGACGTTGCACAGGTGGAGGTTGGGGAAGGTTAGGATGCAGAACAATGTTCAGCCTTGGATAATATGCATGAATATGGACATTGTACTGCTTCAGCCTTTTGTGTGATAGGTTGTATTCTAGAGGTGTAATGAATTCTGGTTTGTTGTGAAAAAGCTGTCCCTTTAATTTGCTGCTACGAGGGCACTGGAGTAAGGTTTTAGCAAATGCCAAACTCATTCAAGCCCTACTTGTTAATATGTTTGGGCAACAGTGACAAAGCTGCCTCTCAGAAAATCAGTCCTGGAATAGTGGCATTGCACCACCAACTCAGAACAAGGTACGCAAGCTATGGAGGTCACCCAGGGGGGACAAAATAAGGTTAGTAGCCAGCCTGCCCTGTAACCAAAACTGATGCACAATAGCTAAGAGAACATGGATTGTGACAGGACTCAGTAAAGCATGTTTTCCAGCTCCTCCTGGAAGATACTAAACATCCCTTCATTTCCAAAATAATTTCAGAATGAAAACTTGATCTTTGTTAAACATCAAGCAGAAAGTTTTGGAGGGTGGGAGAGTTCTTCTCCAGGAAATGGTATGGAAATTTTAAAGTTCTCTGCAGGCTTTGAGCAGGAGATGAACATACAGACCAGAATGAGCTGCAGAGGAGACAGCTTGCAAGTGGGGGAGGCTATTGCTGAAGGAGATCTAGGCCTGTGAAAACTCAGAAAACACATAGAACATAAGTACTCCTGATAATGAGGTCTTACATGTAGCTGCATACTTTAGTTGTAGTTCTGATAGAAGTGAGATTGCTGTGTGGTTATTTCCAATGTTGTCTGTATGAAATAGAAAATTTAGTAAACTATGGTGCAAGGCGGCTGCAGAAACATTGATATTTCATTAATACCAAGTACAATTGCAAAAACAGGCTTGAAATTAAAGACTGTTCTAGAACACAAACAAAAAAGAGAAATACAAATACAAATACTGCCATGAGCTCAAGAGAAAGATAGATAAAAAAACATGTTATTCCACTTTTTTCAACTCTTCAAAATTGAATCTAACACAAGGAAAATTTTTCTGTTAAACACAAGTATAAGAACATCGATGCTTCACTAAGTGCAGCATTTGCAATGCCATCATCACTGCTAAAACATAACCTTAACAATAATTTAAGTCCCTGTTACAGGTCTTTCCAATGCTCTTGAACTTCATCTATTTCCAGGAACAATCTGCTCATCTTTGACACCCCAAAATGGCAAAGAATCAATGTGTCATTATGCCATAAGAACAGCTGAAAAGCAAAGACTTGAACTTGATAAGAAAACTATGACCTTCACTTTATGTTCACAGCTTTGTTTTCTACAAAATGTAATTTAAAGAGAGAATTTAAGAACTTTATCTTGGAAATACAAATACTCCTTCCTCCAGGCAGATTTAGTTCATAGATCTGCTACTAGATTCTGCCACTAAGAAAATATTAGAAAAAAAAATAAATAAAGGAACAATAGGAAGACCTAACATTGAATTCAATGTTAGAAAAATGTTCAAATATGAAAAATAGACCTCTGAGGGCTACACAAAGAGCAATACATCTGCACTTAATAATCATGACTCAGAAAGAATAACCACTACACATGTTGAAAATGACATCTAAAGCTTTTGAGAAGAAGGGCTGAAATGGGGAACAAAGTGTATGATTAGGGAAACTATGCTGGATATTCAGAAAAGAAAATTCAGGTCTCAAAGTGTGAGCATAGATGACCTAATACTTTCACGTCTACACAGACTCTCAGTCTGGCATCTGGGTTAGTTGAGACAAAACTCTATACTGGGATAAACAGAGATAAAGTAAGTAAGTTAGAAAAAGAATGTTTGAGTCTAAATCCTGAACAGAAAGGTTAATACTTCCACCTCCCTTTTTTAATTACAGATTTGCAGATTTTTGCATCCATGATTTGTGATTCATTTTACAAAGCCTAAATTTACAGTTTGCCATATGTATTTTGTTCTTTCACAATGCATCTGAGTTGTTTTTTTTCTTATGACTTTTCATTGTGCTAACAGTATACTCCCAAAAATATATCTGATATTTCTTTTCTTCACAAATTGGAGAAAATCATAGCTCTGCTTTTCAACTCACTGAAGGTGAGTTGCCCAGTAACATACAAGATCTACTAAATTTGTTCAGTCAAATGGGTGTGCAAACCTACACAGACTTTGGCACTAGATGGGAACACAGCTGAATGCATATTAAACAACACATGGAACTGTATTTCGTACCTGAGGTAGCACTGCTGGTCCTTGTCCTGCCAACCTCTGCAAGGAGCTGACCTGAGGAACCTTAATGGGCACTGCAGTGATAGTTCCCAAAGTCTGTTGAAAAAAAACCAACAAACACAAAACAATAGAACAAGGATTAAAATACAGGCATAGCTTGCCCAGGCTCTACTCTACACAGAGCTTCCCTTCCCAATCCACTTGGACTAAAGAGTTACTTTCCCTTCTCCTTAACTTAAAAGAACTGTTCATTAAAGCCAGTGCCTTCTTAGAGCACCTCCTAACTATGAGTGCGAAGGATGTGCCTCATTATTGTGCATTGGGTGTATTTTTTTTGGTACACACAGCAAACAATCATGTGGCAACAACAGAAGACTGTCTAGGCTTGTTTTCAAAAGAAAGGTGAAATGCACCATCACAAGACTTCAAAATGTGCACTAGAAGGTGATGCATTGCATGGTTGCCAGGGTCATAAGAGAAGTTCACTGTGTTTAGTAAACATTAAATACTGAATTATTAAAATGGGAAGCTACTTATAAATGTGCTTTAACGCACTGTAGCATAACATTCATCTAGGACAGCTGTTTATGAGGGTGGGGAATGGTCTTAAACTGAGATGGGGACCTTTAGGTTAGATATTAGGAGGAAGTTGTTCACCCAGAGGGTGGTGACACACTGGAACAGGTTGCCCAAGGAGGCTGTGGATGCCCCATCCCTGGAGGCATTCAAGGCCAGGCTGGATGTGGCTCTGGGCAGCCTGGTCTGGTGGTTGGCGACCCTGCATATGGTAGGAGGGCTGACACTACATGATCATTGTGGTCCTTTTCAACCCAGTCCATTCTTTGATTCCATGACAGCATCCATTTGGGCCAATGCAGCAGCTATTACCATCTAACTGTATTCACCCTTCCCTCAAATAAGAATTTGATTAAAAACTTATTTAAGAGATCTGATATAGTTCCTTCAATGAGTAAATGTCTTTCTCATAAAGATACTTTTCTAAGCAGAGAGCCTGTTAACCCAGTAATGTCTTTCTCACTTATGAATACAGAAGGACATCAACAGAACAAGTAAAACATGCTTTTGTAATACTGTCAAATACATTTAAATTCCCCCTCTCCCCCTAAAAAAATCTCAGTGACTGTTCAGCCTCACTACTTTGCTGGCTTTTCATCCATCTATAGTGATGTAGATAGAGGTATGACATTTATTTCAGACAGTCTGAATGGTAGATCTTTTTCAAGACACCCACAGATGCTTCTGAAATACTGAATCTGAGATGTTGTAAATAGCTTGTACTTCTTTCCTCCAAAAAAAAAAGATAGATAACTCAGTGGGTCCTACATCTAAAGAATATTTCTAGCTTTTCCCCTTTACCTTCTTCCACTCATTCACCCTGTTATGCAGTTCATATTTTAGTTAACTGGCCAGTATTCTTAAGACAAGTTTGTATAACTTCTATCTAATGTTTCCTAATTGCTGTTGGAATAATGTGGCAATATATGCAAGAACATGACTGCCATTATAAGAGCATGGGAGACATAGTCACTGGAAAAAAAAAAAAACACACAAAACAAACCTGAAAAAATGTATTTGGTTGCTAGAAACGACTAATAACAAAAGAAAAACAGGTTCCAGTGAATTTCTCTGAACTTAAGTCTCCTCAGAACAAAGATATTGGATCATGGACAGCAAAATAAAATATGCTGATGTTACCCCAAACTGATAATGAAATTTGTCAATAAAAATGAAAGTATAATTAAGTCAGTTCAAGCAAAGAAAGACTGTGTTAGGTCCGTGTTGATGTGTTCTTCTCAGACTTCAAAATCAGAGTCATAAAATAGTCTGCTTCATTTTAACTACAGTGTTTGATAAGAATGCCATGCATTTTCATGCATAATATTTTTAATAAACCTGTCATACAGAGCTTATGTTTCAACACCGCCGCTTTTCTTTGAGATACTTGGTTGTGTGGTTTTGTATCTTCAAGAAAGTTTAAAAATTGCCAGAGTCAATCACCAAGGAGAGTTGTATATCTGTAAGCATGCAAGATCATTTTTCCTGAGTGCTCATAGATTATCAGTACCCGCCTGGATTGCCCAAGTAAAAATATACCCCAAAATTTGTCTTGACCAAAGAGAGAAAAAAAAAAACCAACACCATTTCTACCTCAAGACACAGGAATTAGCAAGTTTTACCTTCCCACATGAGTACTGTCAGCAAAGTGAGGAAGTGAATGGGGTGTTTCCACTGCAGCGTTCCCTATAGAGGGACATATAGAATAGAAACAGGAAGGATACAAAAAACTATCTGCGTGAATGGCTTGTTTGCCCTCTCTACCATATGATGGTCTTACACGCTGGGGAGGATGACACAAGGAATTCCTGAAGGGAAGGAGAACTTGAGAAGCCACTTGCTGTATGGCCACCTAGTAGATGTAGTACTACTCCCTGTTTTGTATTATCATGAGCTACGTTAACTCAGCTCAGTTGTTTTGCCTTTTACAATGGACAACAAAAAGGAATTTACAAACTCAGATAATCTGAAAATTTACATATTTCATGCAATATGATGTACATTTTCTCTGCATCCCAGCACTATTAATTAATAAAATGAGATTTCTTTGGTAATGCAGTGAGCCCAGGTTTTCCCTGCAAACATCACAACTTCTCATGGACTGCACATAACCCACAACTGCAAACTGTAACAAGAAGTTCCTCCTTCAGGAAGGTCATGCTTAAAGTGTGGCTTCTTACCTTTTCTATACATGCCACCACAGACCTTGAAAACTCATATTCAGATATTCATATTCCTGCAGATATGACTGGATTTGCAAGGATTTTCACACCGTCCAACAGAATACCATGTATCAAAATCAGAAGTGCTGACACTGAATGAAATTGGGAATTGACTATAAAGATAAGAATCAAATTACTCAGAAGTTAGATAAGATGTGGTTATCAACTGTTAGGATGCACAGAAACTTCACGTGAGTAACAAATCTCCTTTTTTGTACTACTTCAAATATCAATCACGAGGAGAAAAAAAAAATGTGTCTGGAATAGAATGCCTCTATCCTCTGAGAAAGGAGCTCATCTCAGCCTCTAGGTGCATTGCTGTGCCAGTTCTGTTATGTTTAAAAACACACAGCGCTGGAGCTGTGAACATGAATGATAAGAAACCAAAAAAAAAGCCATAAAACTGCTCTATGCCGTTCTCTTGGCTTCACCTGAAAACAAAGGCAGGATGTATTGTCTGTGGGTATCAGAGAAATGAACTATCATTAGTTCTGTAACCTGCGCCCTGAAAAAATTCTTCAGATTTATTTTCCTGAAGTAGGAGTTCTGCAGCCATCTCAAGAGAGCAAAAACAAATTACGGCATTCTCGGGTTATGAAATTTTCAGTGACAAAGATGCAGCCTACTGTTTACAAATGTTTTTATGGTAAGGATCTGTTGTTTAATATTCAAGCAGTGTCAGCGCATAAATCACATGGCTGAGGGAAAATTCAAAATTTTGATCTCACTCAGTAATAATGGCACTGTAGTACATTCAGACAGGAGTCTATTTAAGAATCTATTTTAATATTCACTCTTTGTGTTAGTTTGTTATTGTCTCTCAGCATGGAAAATAAATAGGTCAAGATGTTGTACAAGCAGAATTCAGCAACAGAAAACTCTGAACTGTTCCTAGAACACATCTCGTCTTTTATCTCAGAGAACTCAGTACTACTGTCTCCATTTCAGTGATGAAAAAACTGACATTTGGAGGCAAAATAACGTTGTAAGGGCTAAACTTCTGTACAGGTGGAAAAGCAAGACAGACTTCCTATTTCAAGTGTCTGATCCACACTGTTGATTAATGTCATCTTGTCTGTTGATGTAGAGCCACATTTGACTCAGCCAACTTTTAGGTCAGTGACAACTATTTTCACTCCCAAACTGTCCAGGCTTGCCGTGGTGAGCCTGAAGGATCAAACACTCATCACTCACTAATCCCACACCTTAATTTCCACCCGTGCAGGGTTTTATTTTCTCCTTCCCTTTTTCCAATTTGTCCAAAGAGCAAGCTGGTGCACATTCTTATAAACCTTTAATTAACAAGCTGAAAAGACATTTTTCTGGCAATGCCTGACCTTTAAGCACTTTGTATGAATTTATCGATACCAGCAGAAACAATAATTTAAAAGGTTATTTTATGAGTGCTGAATAGTTTATGGCAGCACTTTTGTCAAGATAAATGAGTTTCTTATTACTACATTTACAGCTCTGAGCATTTTAATAAAAAAGGTCTATAAAAGTCAAAGATAACTTCAAATCTTTCTTCTATCTAAGTCTGCTTGGGTTTTTCTGCTGACCCCCTGAAATACCTACAGTGTGGAAAGAGAACCAAAATGAGAAGTGACAGGGGGAAATTAAGAGCCAAGTTTCTGTTTGCCTACAAACAAGCAAGTTCACTGTGTACGAGATCTGCAGTTTAAGCCCTTGAGTAAATGTCACCCAGTAGCATGTTCTGAAGGGTCACATTTTGAATTGCAAAAACAGGTGAAGAGAAGCAAGTTAAATAATATGGATGTAGGTTGCTCCAAAAGTAATACTTTCTGTTTATTTCCAAGGAAACTACATCAGATACGAAGAGCACAATAACACTATTTGATAGAGCACATTCTCAGCTACAGAAAACTATTTTTCAACATACTCTCCATCATTAGTTATGCATTTTTGCCAACAATGAACAGGAGCCTGCATGCTGCGCTCATAAAAATCTCCATGGCTGTCTGGGATATGGATTTCATGCTGCTGTCACCACTACTGAAATGCAATCCCCACCACCTCTCTGTGCTAAGATCCATGGTTTGGTCTCCATCAGCACTGAGCAAGCATTGATGAATATCAAAGGATGCCATTTTTTCCACATGGAGGAATTCAGTTGCATACCTTTGCTTCATATGCACTTCCATCTCAGACACCATTTTGCCAGACTGCCCCTCTGCTGCCATCTGTCACACAACAACAAAATGTAATGAAATATTGATGGGAGGGTTCAACTTCTACTGTCATACCACCAGCATCACCCTCAGATGTCATGGGCCAACATAATAAAATAGGAAGCATCTTGTTCAGACAGCCCCAACGAGTAGTGCTACAATATGTAACAATTAATAATATCTTAAAAGAAAACTAATCCTGACACCTCAAAAGTGAAGGATACAGTTGCATTAAAGAACAAAAAATAGTTAAGCTTGTGTTAAAAAAAAAGGGGGAAAGTTTAGAAGATCCTGCTAAATGCAGCTAAAAAAATAGAATCATTTCTCACCATTAATTCTATTAATGCTCAATAGCATTGCAACTATTGGCTTTATCTTCTCCAATGCTTCTTCTGAATAAAATCAACACTCTCCCTTGATCCAAGCTCTCAGAGTTAACTGAGAAGCAGAAGTGTGTGGGGACATTGGCAAGTGTAAGACATAAAACATGAAACAAAGAACATGGACAGAACATAAAAATTTAAAGGACAAAGACCAGAGATGCTGAGCCACAAATAGGGATGAGATTTACATTGTTGGTGATCAGACTAAAGGCTGTATGTTCAATTTTCTACTGCTTGCTATCTTACGACTTCATTAGTCAATTCCTGAGTTTTTATT
The DNA here is from genome assembly GCF_951394365.1 of Tetrao urogallus. Lineage (NCBI taxonomy): Eukaryota > Metazoa > Chordata > Aves > Galliformes > Phasianidae > Tetrao > Tetrao urogallus. Next base: position 124,531,139 of record NC_136813.1, on the reverse strand, counting down.
ATTTTATATCATTTATTATTTGTGATTTTAGAGAACTTCTGCATCTCAGCCCTGAGTAAATACATATAAACATGTATCTGTACATGCGCACACAGGTATGTATCTCTTTTTTTACTGAAAGATAATTGAATATTAATCAGCTTTAATAAATAGATTTGTCAGACCATCTCTTCCTATGTTAGCTTTGAATTACAAATTCTTCTCCATCACCCCTCATTTAGATGCACTAATAAAAGCTTAAGGACCTGTTCCTACAATTCAACGCCCATCTGAAGTCATTGATGAGCTTGGTAGACGAGTAATTTCAGCTTAGATCACATACATAGAACTGTAAGCAGCCACAACTCCTCTCCCATTCTCTAATTATTCCAGTACAGGTGAAACCTCCAAAATCAATCCCTGTAGAGAATCAGACTCAGTGATCTGAACCTTGCAGAAGGTTAAATAGCCATGTAGTTTCACAAGCCTGCTCCTACAGCATGTTACCAAAATAAATACTTAACTTGGGAACATATGGGTTTGTTGTAGCTTAGCAGAAGAGTTCAAATTATTTGAGTTCAACTGACACTGCATTGCTGTATTATTTGCAAACTATTTTACACTGACATAAATAATGCAGCGCAAACATTGTGTTCCTTCAATGTACTACAGAAATACTAATCTTTTTTTTCTTTTTAAGTACACATGCATCTCTTTAAGATCTAGGTCTTCTTCCCACTGCAAATAAGATATCTAAGCTATTAAAAAAATGTTTTTGTCTGTTATGTGTTCAATATTGGCAACAACAGTTTTACAGAATGGATTTTTAATGTGGTAGTGACAGGGGAACAGATTGCTATGGCAACAGCAAAGATGAAAATTCTTAACCTGAATGGATCGTCACTGAAGTAATTGCAGGTTTTTTTACCCGTTCTACATCCATTTTACAACTTGAATGCTGCATTCAACCTTGAGCTTGCTTTATATAAAAGCCAAGCACTGTATGCAACCTCCAAGTTCATTTGACTTCAAACTTGCTGCGCCTTAGCTCAATAATCCTGGATAGTTACTGCTCTCTAGCTAACCTAAACAGTGGAACGCTTTTATTTTTCCATATAATCACCCAGTAAAATCACAGTGTGCATGGATGTAACTGAAGTTTCTGCAAGACATATGCATATGTATTTTTTCTTTCCCCCCCTGTGCCAAACTTGTACCAAAAAAAGGCACCTTTCTAAATCTCAAATCTGTTGTGAACACAACCCTGCAACCAAATTCTTCACTGCTTCTGTGTTATTCATCCTCATTGACAAGGAAGTCCACATGTGGTAGCAAAGCTAGTTGGACGTATCAGAGAGGAATAAGCAGAAGGAAAGCAGAATTTTCTGCTGTCACCACAGCTCCAAGGCTTTTCAGGGCACCACTTAATATAATGCTATCTCACAGCATTCAGACTTTTCAGAGAACTGTCTTTACTTCTTGCTGCTTGCGCATCCCCATCTGGGCAACCTTGGATACACAAACACAGTTTGATGACACTGTGGACAAGTATTCTGGCAATGGAATGTTGCATGAAATTAATGACTTTCTTGCTTTAGAAGATCCATGCCTCCTTCCACAAGAGGATGAAGAGCTGCGCCAAATACCTATCCTTAAACACAGCTTCCATCACCTTATTTACTGGTTAGTATCTTTTTTTAAGACCCTGTTATTTTTATCAAAAGAAAGAGTCAGCATTTTTCTTCAGTCATTAGATCACACTCTAAGTTTCTTTAAGAAAAAAGTTCAGCTATGCAAACTGCATTAAGATGAAGATACCTGTTCTGCGGCTTGAAGCTTTATTCAAAAATCAAACCCAATTAATGATCTCCACCTCCTGCACAAATGAGTACGGTCTCACTGAGCTGCACAACACTGCTCTGCAACTGTGATCACACCTAGAGTCTGTTACACAGCTTATTCATAGGGTTTACTGTTAAACTCCTAAGCTCTTCCAGGTCGATGTTGTTTTTAATGACTAATGCCTTCAAATTACTTATTCTCTGTTTACTGTCTCTGAAAGCATATTTCAGTTAAGGGGAAAGTGTATGTACAGCAGAGCCTTGACTCTCTCAAGCTAGATCGAGCAGGAGCAAAACCTCCAGCAGAGGCATGGCAGTAAAGGCACTGCTGCTGCATCCCTACTGCAGGATATGAAGGCTGGGATGAGAAGGTGGTGGGAAGAAAAATAATGGGAGAAATGACCATTGTTCTGTACCGACTGAGGAACCCTTGCCTGCTGGAATGGCCCACACAGGCTCCCATCAGCTACAAGAAATGAAGAGTGCCTTCCACATCATTCTGCCCAAAGGGCTCAGAGCTGGTTTAGCAGTTCAGGCTCTGATTTTTATTATGCATTCTTCAGTCACTCTGGAAACGTGAGGGGAGTGACAGCTTGAGACGATCTTATTGCTCACTGTCACACAGTTCTTTTTGTCAGACACATAGCAGAGCTAATTCAACTTGCTAACCAGCACGAAGAAAGTTTTCTGCTGGTTGAAATATGTGAGGAAGAAAGCAACAAAATAAAGGCAAGGGGAAGAGCAATGTTTCGTAGCCAGGGATGGAGAAGGGGGACGAAAAACACAAAAGCAGGGGAAAAGAAAAATGGCCTGATGGTGCCAACCTCCATGGAGAAAGCAATTTATTTGATGAACTCAGCTCTCATGACTGCTTGTTGTTACCGAAAGCAGCTTCTTTGAGCATAAGCCTGGGGAAGGAGCATGAAGTCTTTGCCAAAAATTCACATTAAGCATGTTTAAATTTGACTTATAATTTTACTGTTAAAATAGAAGAAAGGAAGCAATAATTTTACCAAGAAATGTTCATCTGAATGTACATAACATCCCATAAGCTTGCTGTATTTATTTTTTAGGCAGGCTACTCAGCAATATTGAGCCACCTGCCCATCAACAAACCCAGTGGGAAATACTGCCTTAGTACAACACGGCTGAATTACCGTTCTTATTGAATTCTTAACTTCAGCATTCCACAGTTCTGGGATTGCAGCTGTGCAAAATCTTTGTAATGTTATTTAGGTGCCTTCTTCTAATTAAAAGAAAATACTCTGAATACAGCACATTTTTTAGTTTTGGAAGGCGATACACTCTACAGAAAGCACGTAAAAATGTAAATGATACTTCAAGGATCCAAACAGAAAGCCTGATCTTCTATATCGATTTGTCAGATAGCAATAGGATTTGGCAAATTATACTTGAATTAATATGTATACATATAGATACATATATATATCGTTATATATATATGAGATAGATATATATATCTGTACATATGAGAGTTTTGAGCTCTAGATAGTTAAATTTACTTCAGCAGTGCAATATTTTTGAAGATCCCGTATAAACTTTTTGCTAAAAATAAAAGACGAAGGAAGAAAGTAAGTCCTGTGTTTTCAGCTTATGTACTTAGCTAATAAAGTCTTCATAAAGGCAGCACCATGAACCGTTACAAACCATGATTCAGTTCAACACAGGTCTGTGTGTATATCCACACTGAGATCATCGCAAAGATCAGGATATCAATCCATAATCATTCCCAGAAACGAAAGGGGAAAAACTTCTTTTTTTAATTGGACAATGGTATCTCAAATCCACATAAACTGCCAGGGAGCTAACTTTACTATCTTTTCTTTTAATTTTTCAGAATGACTGTCTGTAACAAAAAAAGTTTACTTATATAATGGTCTTGACCCCAAAAGCAAAATGCTGACAAAGGATGGTACGTATGTGGGTCTACATTCTATTTGCAGATAAGAAAGTTCTGTGCAGTCTAAACCCTGACACTGTAAATTGAAAATCATGAAAATTAGGATGAACGGGTCACAAAGACTTATTTTTCTTTTAATGAGAAGTTTCTTTTCAAAGAAAATGTAATAATTATTAATGATATACTAAGCCTATTTTACTGCTATTAGGAAAATGGTTAGAAATGTGCTAGCCGTGTAATCTTGCCTATAGCAATGAAAATTTTTGAATGATTTCTGGTACAAATCTGGTACTACTCTATTTGACTTCAGTGGAGACATTTCAAATTCACACTCCTTCACTCATAGATTTTGTGGAATCATACTTTTTCCTTGAACAGACTTATGAACTCCAACTTATTAATGTATGTAATGAGAAAAGATTGCCTATCAAGACACACATTGATGTTGATTTTTGATACTACATAATAATTTCTAAATTCAGGAAAATTTTGGACAAGGAACCAGTTTGATCTCATATTCCTCAAGACCTGAGAACTAAGAATAAGCACTCTGAACATCATGGTGTCATTGAAAGCCACTTACTCTGGCTTTTAAGTCACATTAAGAATACAGATACAGCAGAGACCTGCAGCTGCTTAACTGCTTGTACTTCGTAGGAAGGTTGGACTTTTCCAGCAATACTAACAAATGTAGTGTCCAATATCCCACAAAACAAGAAATGTTAAGAAGATGTACAAGCCAGTAGATCACAGATTATTGGCTGGATATTTTGAAAAGATAAGGGCAGGGAAAAGAGAGTGATGTAATGGTTCACTCTGAAGAAAACACATTGAAATCAGTAAATAGGGTAGTGGGATTTTACTAGAGCAACTGCTAATTAATCACCACATAGTCTTGTCTGGTCATATCTTGTAGTATCCCTGCCAAATTTCTGTCAGATTCTCATTATTATTATGCTAAAATAGCTGTCTTTTTGAATATTCTGGCAAACTCACTCCTGAAAGAGAAGAGTGTATCACATTAAATTAAGTACGGATGACTGGTGTGATCATTTTACACACATAAGGGGTAAACACGCAGATAAGATCCTCAAATCATCATTGCTGCTTCAGCAAACTACAGGAAATACAATGTTACTTTAATTTTATCAAAGTTGTCAGCCTCTTCCTAGTATTTACCAATTCAATCACCGCTAGTTCAGTAAAAAAACTAACTAATGCAGCCAGTCCTCTTTGATTCAGTGAGGGACACAGCAATCGAATTGTTTGTAATATCACAATCCAACATTGTACGTGCAAATTTGATGACAGTTGCTGGAGTCTTAATAAAATCAGTTCAGGCTAAACTGAAGTCTATAATAAGGACCTGACTGAGTTAAAAACAGTTATCCCCATTAACTAAATATCTTGTATAAAAGCAAAGGAGACAGGCTTTTGTTTTTGCTGGCCAAATCTCCAAGCACAATATTTGGGCAAAGAATTAAAATAATCAAAAAGATTAAGATCTCAGCAGAGAAAAGCAGGAAAATACAAACTCAGTTACAAGCACAGGATTAATTCTACTGAAGATGCAAATTATGCACAAGGTAAAGTTAAACTTGGGGTCATGCTCAGCTGCAGAACAAGATTTGAACCTATTCTCTGAAATTAGGATATTGAAACCTGATTGTAACATTAAGAAAAACAATTTTAGCTTCTCTTACCTTGTCTGGTACCTGGCCTACTTAAAAAGCATTTACATTTCATACTAATAAAAATCCAAGTCCAATGCAAACCTTTCTACTTGAAGGGCAAAAAAATATGACGCCAGTCTACAGAACACCTTCTGCACAAGAATTATCTGTACTGAAGCAAGATCAAACCTACGAATGATTTAAAGCAGCCAAAGAAGAAACAGGCTCATGATAAATAAAAGTTAGTATATAGTCTTTTCCCACACATACACATATATGAGTATCAAAAATACACAATATAGCTGTTAACAGCAATCCGCCAACACTGTCCTTGTCACCGATGGAATCTAAAGTATATCTGTCTTGCCATTCAGCTGATCTCTAAATTTAGAGGAGAACAAATTTGGTTAAATTTGGATCAGATCCCTCTCTGACTCACAATATCCTTCAAGGTAGCAATCCTTCACACGTCACACAAGAGCACTGAATGCTGAGCATAATCTCAGGCACTGCATAGAGTCAAAGCAATGAATTCAAAAATATATAGTTAAACAACAGGAAGCCCATACAAATAATTATGACATGAAAAGCAAAACAATGCTTATAGGCATTCAGGGGGCAAGTATTCTAGCTACTATAAACCTACATAACTCCATTTCTTTGAGCACAACTCTAGATTCCTAGACAGTGAAGGTCTGGCCTTCCACATAGATGTATCTCCATAAACAGATTTTATTTTTCTCTCTCACACATATACTAACACTTTTAATTGCTTATTGTGTAGCAATTTAACTTGATTTTTTTTATAAAATGGCTGTGATGTGAAGAAAAGATAACAACTAAACCCTAACATCAATAAGTGCTAATAAATATTAATAAAACATAAGCACCACTTTTATTGCAATGTGAAACCAGTTTATTATCCACAGATGAAATCAAATTGCTGCCTTTATTACTGTCAGGAATGACTTCTAAGATATTTCTATTTACTACTTGAGTATTCATCAGCATTCTGTATTTACAGCATCTATGCTCTCTCTCTTTCTGTCTCTTCCTCTGCTAGTTATACATAAAATAATTTAAAAGCAGTATTTTCTGTTATAGTTTTCCAATTAATTTAAATATAGACTCAGATACACGTTATGAGATTAACAGCTGACCTATTGCCAAATCCTGATACGTTGCAACACCAACAGGAAATATTATAATGTTTGTATTTACAATATAAACATTGAAAGAAGATAAATAGAGTTTTTAGTCTGGTATCAGACACTCAAATTCCTGCAAATCATTCAACTACCCTGCAAACTCCATGGATTATGAAACAAAAACATCTTTTGACGATAAACAGAACTAAGACATTTGGCTGTATTCCAAAGCCTTTCATTTCCCTCAAGTGCTGCCTTTTATTAAAGTAGTAGTACATGTAGAATAAGTGAATGTTTTTATGCATCCTGTAATTTGGAAAGCCTAAGAGATGATTTCCTCACCCCCAAAGTTGATCATCTTTCATTATTACGAACTGCACTTAAAGTTTGAATCACACAGCCCTCAAATTTGCTATCCATCCCCTTGCATTCTTGATTCCCCATTTTAAATAGAACTCAAAAATTCTGACATTTTCAAGAATGCTTGCCTGGTAATTTCTATGAGGCATAGACAGCCTCCAATTACAATGAAATAGCTATAGTGTATTACAATTTTTAGAGCATTCTTTGGTTTTCTGGTGCGAATCAACGCTCTCCACGGGAACTACTCTGATTAGCATCAAAACAATAATGTCCTATAAACTCTTTGCACTAGAATAGAGGACTATGGACTTTGTTTATTTGGATGATACGCAGCAGTGTGTAAAAACATCACAGAAACTTTCATTACAGGGTTGCCTATGCAGTTCTATGCTTTATATTAGGAAGTTAAAGCAGCTTCCAGGAAAAAGCATGAAATTCAAGCAAATGCATTTCCCTCCTTTCTCCTGATCTCTTTTGGTTAATTCTATAATTACTTCAGAACTGTATATAAGGCCCTAGATGATACACAAAGAGGCTGAAAAGCTTTTCTCCAGTATCAGGAATCACTGACAGAATGAAAGCACCTTTAGCTGCCTCTTCCTGCTTATGTTCTTCAGCAGGCACTCTTCCCAGTCATTTGCAGGAGGGAAATCTATTCCAAAAACCCTAGAGCAGCACATCCAGATCTACATCCCTGTTCACATGAACCTGCAGAGGAGATGTTCAGTGACATGCATGTTGCAGAGAACAGAACTGCAGTACACACTCCAAAACTGGGAGTTTCCTCTGTTTCCTGGTTTGGTCTAAAGCAGTGTTGTTTGCTTGCTGGTCCCCACAGAAATAAACTGGGAAAGGTTACTCCTAGATTCTTAAAACAATCAGAAAGTCTGTCCATTCCTGCTTATCCTTTCCTGCTGAATACTACAATGGCTTCCCTAGACATTTTTGGCTAGGTAAGGAATACCACGTTGTGGCTAATAGAGTTTTATTTGGCTGCTGATTGTCTTTATTCAGTCTTTCACACTGGTAGGTGTTTGATCCCATTGCAAACTGAAAAATGCAGAAATTCATGTACTTTAGATATAGTGACCATATACATATGTCTGGGATATTTGAAAGGAAGCCATTTATAATCAGGAAGCTTAAGTGCTTATTCTGAATCTGACATTTACATATCCCATCAACAGCAACCAGCACTGAAATACAGTTTAATTAACCTGAAAGGATGTAATTTTATGCTATTTAGCAAGAAATACGAATTTTAAAGTGCTTTTACACAGTATATATTGGAGTAGTAAGGCCAAATCCTGCTTTTAGGCTACCCATATTTAAATATGGAGTAAATTCATGTGCCTCCTTACATATCTATCTTAATAAACTTGCAGCTAAGATGGTGTAAATGCAAGCAGAATGTGTCACACTCTCTCTATAATTCATTTCCTAAAACTACCATGCTTTTTACAACATTCTAATGGCAGAGCTGGAAGTTAGTAAAGCTGTACAACAGAATGTGTATCAATAGATGTTGTGTGGGGCTTTGAATTCTTGGAGTTTCCCATCATTTTGCCTTTTATTAATAATTTAATTTGGTTGAACTACCTCTCCTTTTTTACATTTACAAAGACATCTCAAACATTAAATGCTTTAGAGCTACGAAAAGATTAGTTGTGCCTTAAGCCGAACAATAACATGCCTTAAAGCTATCAAAGAGACTGAATTTGTGATATTGAACTTTTTGAGGTCCCATACAAAAAGCATTGCAATGTCTTTGTCCTAATCGTATTCACAATGTGTCCAACACCGCTATGAAAGCATGAGAGCTGTGGTGCAGTGGCCTAAACACAGGATGGTGATGGATGAACCTGGACTCTCTCCTGTTGTGTGCCTTGGGAAGTAGCTTCATCTCTCTACACTCTGATTCCTCCTCGAAGTTTGCCTTGCCTGTTTACATCACATGCTCCTTAGGAGACATGCTTTACAACAGATGGAGACCAAGAAGGAAGTCAAAGCAAGTGGTAAACAGGATTTTAAGACTCTCCTTCAATTCTCTGCTCCATCAGGGTGTCCATGTGACCATAGGCACGACATTTGGGCTCAAATACAGTGAGCAGATTTGCCGATGGAATTCAGGACAGTGAATACTTCAGAGAACTTAACTCTCTCAGCAAAGCCGTGATGCAAAATTCCCTGTCCATGTGTTTGTCCTTCAGAACATGGTACCAAGTCTGCTGGAGTTCAGGAAGCATTTGGACAAAGCTCTCAGACAACGGGTTGGATCTTAGAGCAGTACTGCATGAAGCCAGGAGTTGGACTCAGTGATGCTTGTGGGTCCTTTTCAACTCAGAATATTCTATGACTCTACGAACTGGAATCCCAGAGAAGGATTTTGATCCTTAGGCACTTTTGACAGGTTCTTCTAGCTCTGTCTAGTTAGCCTGTATGTCAAATTCCTCTACCTACAATAATTCTTCATGAACCTGTGTTCACAGCTCATGATGGCAAGGGCAGCACCATAACTTCACTGTTGGGCTAGCCTGTTCAAAATCCTACTGTCAGGCTTTTTATGCAGTTCTCTCACGTATTGTTATTTGTAATACCATATCAAGTTCTCCACATAAACTAGCAGAAACAGATAGTTCAGGGTGCTAATTTCACACACACACACAGAATCACAGAATCACCCGGGTTGGAAGGGACCTCAAGGATCATGTAGTTCCAACCCCCCTGCCTTGCAGGGCCACCAAACATACATTTGTTTGTACATTGTACATTGTACACCAAACATAATTTGTTCCTAGCAGAAGACCAAACTCCTGTTCATATTTGAGGAGATTCTAAAAAAACCAGCATAGTATGGGGTCAGGCAGAAGGAACTGTTACCCACACATGAACATTACCCAATGGACAGACAGCCAGAGATCAGCACAATGCTAAACAAATGAATCTCAAGGAAGCTCCCAACAAAACCCTTCAACATGTTGAAACAAATTAGCTGTTGCTGATCAACCCGTACTTGAAGAAAAATATAAAAGTTATGATGATAAGACTAGAAGACATGGATTACAGACATGTAACTACACTTTTTAGTATTATAGACAGACTTATATAATTCTGATGTCAGCAAGAATCATGGTCCTCACATAGGCTGTAAGAATGTCTGTGGTGTTCATAACCCATAATGGTAAGTCCTCATTTTACCCCTTGCCTAGACGTATGTGGAGCATCTAGGTCTTTCTTTTGTCCTTCCCTGTGCTCACTAGTCATCATTCTGGTAGTTACCGAAAAACACCTGAAAAATATGAAAGATGATGAAATTATAGGTCACAGTCAACTTGGGTTCATGAAAGGAAAGCCTTTAATTTAGGACATTTAGGACAAGGTAGATGTTAACTTAGCTTTTACCCACTTAGGCAGCTGATATTCCTGGTCAATCTGACTGCCTTCTATGATGGAGCAACGGCATCAGTGGACAAAAGAAGGGCAACTGATGCCATCTAGATGGACTTGAGAAAGGCCTTTGACGTGATCCTCCATTACATCCTTATCTCTAAATTGGAGAGAGATGGATTTGAAGGCTGGGCTGTTCAGTGGATAAAGAATTAGTCAGGTTGCAACCAGAATGGTCAGGTTGCAACCAGAGTCTTATAGTCAACAGCTCTATGTCTGGTGAAGGCTGGTTACAAGTGGTATCCCCCAGGAGTCTGTCTTGGGAGCTGTGCTCTCTAACTTGTTTATCAATAACATAGACAGATGGATCGAGAGCACCCTCAGAAAGTTTGCTGATGATACCAAGGTCAGGGGTGCAGCTGATAAGACAAAAAGAAATGATGTCATCCAAAGGGACCTAGCCAAGTTTGAGAAGTGGTCCCATGTGAAATGAATGTGATTCAATAAGGCCAAATGCAAGGCGCTCCACTTGGGTCAGGGCAATCCCAGATATGTGTACAGACTGGGAGAAGAACTCATTAAGAACAGTCCTGCCAAAACGGACTTGAGGGCCTTGGTGGACAAAAAGCTGGACATGAGCCAGCAGTGTGTGTTTGTGGCTAGAAAGGCCAGCTTAACCGAGGCTGCATTGAAAGACATGTGGCCAGCAAGCCAAGGAAGGTGATAGTTCCTCTCCCTCTGCCATCACGAGGCCCCTTCTGGAGTACTGTGTCCAAATGTGAGGCCCCCAACACAGTAAAGATGTGGAACTGTTGGAGCGGGTCCAGAGGAGGGCCATGAAAATGCTAAGAGGGCTGGAGCATCTCTCCTATGAAAACAGGCTGAGGGAGCTGAGCTTATTCAGTCTGGAGAAGAGAAGGCTCCGGGGAGACCTCATTGCAGACTTCTGGTACTTAAAAGGAGCCTGTAATCAGGAGCTGCTCTGCTGACCTCAAGCACTGCGTGAAAGTTTGGGTGCCACAAAATAAGAAGGACGTAAAATTATTAGAGAGCATCCAAAGGAGGGCTGTGAAGATGAGAATGGGTCTAGAACAGAAGAACTATGAGGACTAGTTGAAGTCCCTTAGTTTATTCAACCCAGAGAAATGGAGTCTGAGCGAAGGCCTCGCAGCAGCCTACAGCTTCCTTGGAATGGGAGTAAGAGAGTGAATGGGCAGTGCTGGTCTCTGCTCCTGGTTACAGTGACAGTACCTGAGGGAATGGCACAGAGATGCGTCAGGGGAGGGTCAGGTTGGGGGAATTAGGAAAAGTTGGTCAGGCCCTAGAACAGGATGCTCAGAGGTGGTCATGGCACTGAGCTGCCAGAGTTCAAGAAGCATTTGGATGATGCACTCTGACATAGGGTTTAAATTTTGGGTGGTCCCCTGCGGAGTCAGGAGTGGTGATGCTTGAAGGTCTCTTCCAACTTGTGATATTCCATGATTCTATGATTTCTGCCTGCGTGAAGCATATGGATACAGATCCAGATGGGCACAGATCCCTAGATGGATACAGACTCATGTCAAGAACAAAAAAAGGGCTGTGGCATGCAGCAAGGATGCATGGGACAGTTCATATTCCCAAGGGTGCCTTGTGCAATATGGATGCATCTAAGTCATTCTTAAAATGAGCAAAAAGTTCAGTAGTGTGGATGCCAACACAGTGATCCTACACAGTCCTTGGGATTTTCTTGTGATGAAGCATAAATTAATCCTTTATTTTTCAGTTTTCCATTGGGAAAATGTGGAAAAATAGTACCTTAGTCACAATAATTCCATACTGGGAAAATATATTAACAACTGGCTTATGCTCAGAAATTATGGTAACATGGATCAGAGAAGAAAGCTATATATTGCCACATAACCACTAGAGATAAATAAATCTATAAATAAAGCCTCTAAGTACTCCTTCAATACAAATAATAAATAAAAGGCAAAAAGACTTAGTCATACATGCAGGTGGATTTCCAATTATGGAGGAAGCACTTTTACAGAAAGCAGAGTGGAGCACATTAAGTGGGATGGAGAAGAGAAAGGTAATAAATCACTGTACAAATAAATTATTCTGAAAAATGGCCATCACAGTCAAATGTATGTTCTTAAACTTCTGGAATGCAGTTTTTTCTAGTAAATTGAATAAAAAGACAGGTAAGAAGTATATATGAGCTTCCTCCAACACATATAAAAGCTACCTTTTCCTGAAAAAAAAATAAAGCACCCACAAAAAAAAATATTGATACCCATGTAGCCTTCTCAATCTATACAAGGATACAAGAAGTTCTTTGAGCTGTGTAGTTAATGAAGCATTTGTGGAGAACAGTTTACCATCCTGCCAAGAATTTATAGCTCCATAAATCCTCGTGCTGTATTTTACTTTGAAATAACCTCCCTGTATGCACAAGCCCCAAGGTGCAACAGCACATGTGCATGTGGAAGCTTGCCAAACTTTCCTCCAGCTGACTCAAAGAATACAAGTGTCAGAAGGGAAGAATGGAAAGTAGTAGAAGGCAGACTTTATGCTGTCAAATTTGGAGTCCTGATGGACAGGGAATCACTCCTTTGCAGAGCACCTCTGCAGAGCAATGCTATGTACCTGCACACTGGTGCTCCATGGCCCAGTACAGATACACTCATCCAGGGCTTTCTTCTCTTCTACTGCTCTCAAAAAGCAGAAAAACAGGGCTGACAGCTGCATTCCCCCCCTCTTTACTTGCTCTCCCAAGAGCTGGCTGATCCAACTGGCATTCGAACAGCCAAAAGGCTTTCTGCTTCTCCCAAACTAGGTTCTGGGATGCCTGCTGGCCCTCAGTTTTGCTATTTAGAAGAGAAAGATGAGGTAGCAGAGGGGCATTTTCTTTACCCAGTGTGTTGTTCCAGTACAGCAGATGGGACTCCGCCCTTCAGCAAAGCAACCTCATCCTGCTTTTAGAGAGGAAATGATGGCTAGGATAGGAACTAGCAAATACCACACAAATACAATAAAAATGTAATTTGCGAGGTTATATTAAAATCTCTTTACAGTAAGAGCACTTTGTAGGTGCAGGAATGGTGCTATCCTACAACTCTTCCATAGCTCTAGGGCAATCTCCACAGAACAGCTATAGCTGTTCTCTGAAGGCAAAGCACTCCTAGTGTGTGTGCAGCATATGCCAGCAAAATTCAGCTTATGCCAGCAAAATTCAGCTTTTGCCAGCATAACTTGCTCCAGCTCATCCAAATGAAGCTCCAAGCTTCATTTCTCTGTGCTGGATAAAGAGCTGTAATTGTGACATACCCACACATACGCTTTAATCAGTGTAGCTCTATCAGTTATGTCTTCATACATGGGATTAACACTGAAAGGCTGCCAAGGAAAAGTGTAGACCTAGCGTTGGCTTCTGGAGCTCATGATTTCTGACGCTTACAGATTTCAATCATGGTTAATATCACAACATTTCCTGTTTCTAATAAAAGATGTGATAAATATCTAAACAATCCTCCAGTATCCGTTACACACAGATTTATTTAGATACTTTTTCAATGCAGATAAGGCTTCAATTACAGCCAGCATTTCAAAATCACTTTAAAAATCTGCTAGGTGAACAACAGTCTGAAATGAAAGTGCTGACATGCAGCTGTCCAAAGGAAAATTCTCTAACAAACTGACATTTCATCCTATCTACATGTAAAAGTTATGCATTTAGATGACAGTGTTTGATGCCCTTTTTTTTCCACTGAGTTTCATTTAGCACACCATTCTTTTTACTAGATACCACTTGAGATGACTGTATGCACATCCTGATTCCCCTAAATACTTTCAAGCAGAAACCACTGTTCAGAAACTCATAACATTACTCATAACATTTTATGCCTTTGCCCTCACTTTGCAGATGCAGAGGGATAGGCTATACTACACCAGTAATCTAATTTACTACTATCAGCTTACCACCTTAAACCCAGTTTGCAGAAGGCTGTCATTATCCTCCATCTCACAAACTTCATACAGTGAAGTAGAAAAAAAAATACTTTTCTGAGCCACAACAATGCCACAAATAAAAAAATAAATGCTTATTGATAAATGTCAACAATGAAATTTCTATCTGACATTGCAGTGCTTGTAGCTAAAGAGTGACTGCTACTGATTTGTAACCAGTACTCAGGATACAATCAAGATATTAGCATGAAGAAAGTACAGATTTATTTTTTTTCCTTTGGATCAGAATAAGAAGCCTTGCAAAACAAATTTAATTTGGGTAGAAGGGTGATAATTAACATGCAATCCAGCACTAAGCTCCCTGACAGCTTAGGGACAGAGGTCAGCCTGTGTTTCTATACACTTAAAATTCAATATTTCTAATTGTTTTTATCCATGCCTGCTGACTGTTCTCAAAAAGACAAAGGCTGCTGTAGTTCTCTGCATCATTAACGTGACTCTGCATACACTGCCTAAATAATGAGAGATACTGCACCACAAAATTAAAGTTGTTGAAAAGTTGGGAATGTGAAGAGATTTCTAAAGAAAAACACTGGAGCATTTCTTCCAGCAAAATTAAGGCAAACCCCAAATGTTGGATGATATTCCCATGCTATTTCAATAACGACAAGCTTCAGCTTAAAGTAAAACTCTTCTTTGTGAAAAAAGACACAATACTGGGGCAAAACACCACAGCATCACTGGGGCACTGCCCTACAGGGCTAAATACAGTGTGCCAGGAAGGCGGACGGCAGCAGTGAGACCTACTTGCCCTGAGGAAGAGATAAATGGAAAGCACAGCACCAAGGGCAATTCAGCAGCAGGCCAGCTAACCAAGTTAGGAAATCTTTAGTTCCATGTCTGCAGCTACTCCTAACTACAGATGATGGCTCAGCCTAACTACATTGCATGGTGTTTCAAGCTTCCTCCTCCTGTTTTCATTCTTTACTTTCTATAGAATGCAACAGTGATGGGAAAAGACAGTCTTTCATAAAATGACAGATCACTGAAATACTGAAACTTTCATCACTTATGCACTTACCACTTTTATGATTACTCTCCAAAAGTCTAAGAAAGATCGACTGGAAGAGCTTCAACCATCTTTTTAATGAAGTACAAGCAACACCTTCAGTAAAGGAAATGACCCAGCATGGTTACAGACCAGAGATTCAAAGCTGAATTCCCCAAGCAGCTGCATCAATGTAAGTGCACAGACAGCAGTGCCCTCCCAGAAGGGGGACAGCACTTGTTTCCCAGCAGCTGGGCACACTTCCCTTCTGCTAGCTGCGTGAAGGTGAGCTGCTTCCTCACTCTGCCACTGAGGAAGGATCTCCCCGGGTATCCAACAGCCCCACAGGTTCCAGCCCAGCCTTAACTTATGGACAGTTCAGTTACTGCTTGCCTGGTGCCACACACAATCCCTGTGTTCTTCGGTACTGATTACCCCGCACATAGCAGGGGGGTTGAAACTAGATGATCACTGTGGTCCTTTCCAACCCAGGCCATCCTATGATCAGGGACTCTTATCCTGAGCTTATGGAGAGGCACTGGGATGCAAAAAGCACGTCACCACTGCCCCTACGTGCAGAAAGTAGGAAAGACGTTAGCAACCACACTCTAAACTGTAAAGTTTCAGACGTCCCTTTTAACTCCGTCAGCACCACTTCCCTCTCTCAGCACAGCACACCCAGGAACACCCACTGCGACGGTGCGCTGACCGCAGACAGCGATCCCCTCCCGCCGCGCTCCCTCACGCCGCTCTCCCCCCTCCCACCCAGGCGCCCCCCCGGCCCGGGGCGACCCGGCCCCGCCCGCCTCCCTGCCCGCCCCACCCCGCGGCCCGCCCCGCCCGCCCTCCGCCGTTACCTGGGCGCGGGCGCCGAGCTCGGGCGGGCGGCGAGTGCCCGTGGTCTGCAGGTTGATGGGCGCGCTCTGTGGGGGCTCGCCGCCGCCGCCGCCCAGCCCGCCGTTCAGGTGCGCCGTCACCATCGCGATGGGCGCCTTGGCCGGCACGACGGAGATGGCCAGGTTCTGCGCGGGTCCGCCGCCGGGACTCCCGCCGCCGCCGCCGGGTGCCTTGAGGAGCGCCGGGACGCCGCCGGGCTTGGCGCTGCCGCCGGAGCCGCCGCCAACCAGCACGGCCGCGGGGCAGCTCCGCACCGCCAGCTTCTGCGGGAGGGAAGCAGAGAGAGGAGCGTCGTCACCCCATGGCCCGCGGCGCTCCCGCCCGCAGCCTCGCCGCTGGGAGGCGGTGGGCGCCGGGTCGCGGTGCGGGGATCCCGGGAGCTGCAGGGACGCTGCGGTCTTCACACTGCCCATCCCGTTCCTGCCCCGCTCCGGCCCGCAGCACGGGGCTCGTGGTGCTGCGGTGTGCGTGAGAAACAGCAAAACGCGGCTTCTCAGACTCCCGGAGCACCGCTTCTCAACTGTGCCTGCCTCTCTCACCCACTGCCTCACTCTGAACGCTCGCTGAGTGCTCGTTCTTTCACCTTGCTCTTACTTGCGAGTCATGTTTTCTTACCTTTAAACTACGTTTTTTAATTTTTTTTCTTCTTCCTTTCAGGTGTTTCAAGCAACCTCTTATCTAAAGCATCCGTCCTAACTCTCAGTCTCGTTGTTTCTCTTCACAGCTCTGAGATCACAGCAGAGCAGCTGCCCTCACCTGTAGCACCCAGGTATGGTACCTAAGAGCGGTGTCGGAGGTCTGTGCAGCCGTGTGGAGGGGCCACACCATACGTGTCTGTGTTTGTGTCAAATGCTCGATTCTGAAAAGCAAAAGCTTTATGGAGCTGTTGCACTTGGAGTGACCCCAGGAGCTGTTCTTAGAAATGCTGTTTTAGGTAGGCTGCGTACAGATATAGACTGTTCCCAGCCTCATCTGATACTCAGAAGTACTAAGCATCTCATTTCTTCTAGAGTTGGAAGTAAAGGTAAGTCCTGTGAAGACCTCTGCCGATGTTTGACTTTATGCACTTGATAGTGCTGTTGGCTAGAGGCTGCATCTGATGTGTGTGCAGCCTTTCAGTAGGGCTCCCCACATTTCTAGGGCTGCTGCTGTACCAGCAATGCCAGTTAGAGTTTTGTTTGTAGCCTGTTTTAAATACACTGTGTATACCAGCAGATACCAAGTCACAGACATTCTCGGTTCCTTTCAGAATCACGACTGAAAACAACACTTCTAGGAATAACGCAGAAGCCCTGTAGTTCCAAACTGACTTTTACAGAAATTGCTGCCTCCTTATCTTTAAACTCACTACATGCTTTAAAAGCCCAATGGTGTAATATGCTTGCTCTGGGGACTGCCAGTATATTTTTATGAAATCGCGTTATTACAGATACCTGCTTCATATTTTAATGTAAAGGAACACTGATCTTCCTTTTAATATATCAGCATTATTCTACTGATTGTGGTGGCTTCATATAAATCATTTTAAATTTTGCTTACTTTTGCTTTCATATTTGTTTCCTCTACTATTCCACTGGTACGTGGGAAACGTTGCTTATGACAAAATTCTATAAAACTGTTTATCTGTTCCATGTGAGTGGTGTGTTGTTACAGGTGCAGCACTGCTGTGTGCAGGAGAGCTGAGTGATGCCTCATCCCACCTACTGAGAACTTCCCTGCACAGCGCCTCACGAATCTGCAGCGCCAATGCAAAGCTCTCAGGTTAATATTTCAGTTTTGTGGTTATGTTTTTGCTGTGATTTATGTCATATGCACACCACTAAAGGTTCACAGATGGAAGAAAAACACTCTCCTTGTTCCAGTGATGTAAACCCATTATCTGGAAGCTAACAGAGTTAGCCTAGGAGTGCAATCCCAGCTCTGCCGCGTACCATCAGAGTTTTGCTGCTGACAGCAGTGGCCCAACGATTTCTTCTTATGTTAACAGTGAAACCATTCACTATCATTGAGTAGTTCCTATATTACTAAAGTGTTTTTTAATGTTTGTCCCCAGAAATGTGAATGTTTAATTACTGAATGAGTGAAAAACTTATGACAAATGCCTGGTCATACCACACTGAATTCATATTTTCATTTCAATAAAACTTCTACTGCATAATATCCTACGGGCATTAATACAACTTCACTTCTTTCTTTTTTTTTTTTTTTCAGAAGCAGAAAACATCCAAGAAAACAAAACTCCATGATCCCAAAAGATACAAAAGATACAATTTGTGCTAGCTCAGTGGAAAAGGCAAGTAAATAAGTAGGGGGTTGGTTACTGCTTGCCTGACAGAATGTAATAGGAAAGCATCATGAGAAGTACCAAAGCAGAAATTTTGAAAGGAAAAAAAGAATAATTCACTACTCGAGCTATCATCCTTCCTTTTTCTGCTGTTCTCCCTACATGTATTAACCATGAATTATTTTTGCACATCTTTGCATGTAATGTGTCAATGTTTTCCCAATAAACTGACGGAAGTGTCTATCTGTGCACAACAAGAACAAAAAAACTGGAGGAAATAATATGGGGCTACTGGTTGTTTCAAAATCTAGCTTGAGATGAATATTAAATGTTTTTAATGTTGACCATTCCAAAACCTACTTAGGTTTTGGAGCATTTTGAAGGAAATAAAGAAAATACTGAAAGAGTTCTGTCCTTGCGATGGGCTTAAAAGGACATATCAGCCTGTGCCAGTCACCTCCACAGGGAACCATGCAATGCAGATCTTATTTAAATAACTGCACATTTTAGAAACTGTCTATGAAAGCATGGGCAACAGATCAGGTCTTTCAATTTTGTTTCCAAAAGAGTTACAGAAAGATCATCTATCTGATGAAATGCAGCTACAAAGCCTCTTCTTGTATCTCATTTAAAAATCTTCTGAAAGTGTGCCTTCCAAAAGTTCAGAAAAGCCCCTTTTAGTTAGATTGGGCAAGTAGGAGAAGAGATCTTATGCTGTTTTCTTTATAATGATCATTTTTATTCCTTGGCCCCAATAAGGCAATGATAAAGATGCATTGGTCAATGTAAAGGTTACAATATGAGAAGAAATCTTCCACACAACCTGCATTCCAAATCCACACTCTATTTCTGCCAGATTAATTAAGAGAATAGTCTTGTGTTTTAAAGCAAGGCAAAATCTGCATTTTGAGAATCAGTTGCTACAACATAGTCTCTTTCATTTTTGGAATAATGGATAATAAGAAACGAAGCACGCTTTGGACACTGCTGCAGCGAATGTGCTGATAAAATGGAAGAGTCAAAAAAGGAAGGGGGGGTGGGGGGGAGAAAAAGGAAAAACTGATTGGCTCTACGTGCTGGAAATCAGGTTGCAGCTTCCCATCCACAGCACCCCAGCCCTCACAATACACCAATTTTGAAGCCGCGCCTTTTCAATAGCAGCACAACTTTCATTTTCACCACAGGATGCCACAGGCAAAACAGAGTTTGCAATATGTATGCCGGTCACACGCAAGCCCACCCCAATGTGTAAGAAGGCTGCTTCTTGTTTATGACTTTCCATCTTGGACGTGGAATGCTCTCAACTATTCAAAGCAGAGAGAATCTTTTTTTCTATTTGTACCAACATAGTCCTGGCCCTCCTTTCCCACACACGCATGCACATGAGAAGTAAGAATCTGCTCTTGTTCCTCAATGGGGAATGCCCTGCTTTTGGCTGCTCCTCCCCATAGCAGGGTTTTTAACCCAGGCACGTGCCTCCCAACAGCCCCTCATGTTTTCAGAGCAGAATACGAGATGCTCAGAAAGGTCCTAAAACACACTGTCCATCATGTTTATACTTTAACGCCCATGCTGGAGATAGAGACTTCAGTCCATTAATCTCTCTAGAATGATGCTCTCCTGACAAAGTGGTTTTGCTGTGAAAAATTGCAGTTGTTTTCAAAGCAATATGGGTTCTTCTTAGCAGCCTCATGGATGAGAGAAAACCCTCCACACAACCCTGACAGTTTGCTCGCAGAAGAGCAGCTCTCCACTTCCAAACTGAAATTACGGCTTCTCAATTAGTAATTTAGCACTGGTCACTAATGTAAAACCCTGCATGCCAAACAGCTGAGCAGACTCCTCTGGCCACATGGGCGATGACCTCTGTTAATTTACTCCTTTGTCACATCAACAGTCACTTGAACAACGGGATATTTAATATTCCAAGAGTGAGAACACATAAAGGCCCTATGGCCACCAGCCATAGCACTTTGGTATCGTGTCTTAGGATTTTGGTTTACTATACACATCCAAGCTGCTACTTACTGGTGCTGCTTGATCTGAGGATTTAACAACTACCCAGCCTTAAGCACCAAGGCATAAAGATATGGGGCCGAGCATGCAGGTGGACATATATATGGGTACTGAAAGGAGCCTGGTGGGTGTAAATGGAGGAGAAGGGCCTTGTGGGGTATTCTTTATCCCAAGGTTCCCCTCAGAAATGCTCCCTTTTGCATACAGCCCTTGAGTGAGAGGCTGCCTGTCCCAAGGAGAGGACATTAAGGTGTGTTTCCCTGAAACCAAGGATGGAGACACTGGCAGGGAAAAGTTTTATGCACCATTCCTGAAATGCTGTTTTCCTGTGTAGGAATGTGCAGGTGTTGCAACTGGGGGTGGGCATGGAGGAAGAAGAAGAGGAGGAGGAGAAAGTGGAGAAGGAGACAGAGGAGAGAGAGAAGGAGAAGAAGGAGGAGATGGTGGAGTAGTTCCTGTTGCCAGTTCTACTACCCATCAGCAACCAACTCTGGTTTAAGTCAGACAGAACATAACACATGGACAGGGAGGTTTGCATTTGCTGAACTTAAATCACTGCATTACTTTTTTAAAGCTGCTTTATCTGTTGGTTTATTCTTTTCCTTTCCTTCTTTTTTTTTTTTTTTTTTTTTTTTTTTTTTTGACAACTTACTGCCTGCCTGTCATTAGAAGTAAGAACATGTTCATTTTTCTCTATCAGATCACAGTTAATTAGCCATTGTTGCAGCAGGCTCAAGGATTTAAATTCAAAGTGAAACTCATTCTAATCAAAACTGCAGCAAACTGGGGGTTTTGTTTGACTTTTGTTTGAAAGTCAGTTATTGTACCGCTGATACACATCCCATGTTACCAGCTGAGTGCTTTCAGCATCCCTCTATCAGTGTGAAATATTTAATCGGCACAAGGATCCAATCAGCGCAGCAGAGGGGAATCTAGTGTGTGCATTAATTTACTTTCAGTTGAAAAGCAGAAAAGCAGGTCAGAAACATCTAACCTTCCCCCTTCCCCCTCCCAAACAAATACACAGCACATCAGAAGAGTTTGGGCGGCAGGGAGGCAATGAAAGCCCCCCCGATGGATCCAGACAGGAGCCAGACAATAAATCCCTCACTGCTGCCAAAGAACCACGAATGCTGCCGGGAAGGGAGAACAGCCCTCCCTCCACAGCATACCCCCCAAAATCCTCTCGCCAATTAATTATGTGGGGTAATTGTTTGGTTTTTAATCTTTGACTCTTTCTAAGCTAAAAAGATGGCTGTATGATTACCTCTTCTGCGTATGACAGTAATTAGAAAGAAAGCAAATGCCGGGCAATAATAATCAGTCTTTCTATTAAAGTGCAATGGCTCTGGATTCTCAGTCTATGCACACTCTTCAGGAAAGCTTCCATTAACACTATTAGTATTAAAAAAAAAACTGTTTTAGAAGCCTCACCGAGCTCTTTTACCCATCAGTAATGTTACACACTGCAGAAGCACACTGCAGTGCACAAGAGCTAAACTTTTCCCACTACCAATCTCCCCTTGCATCTTCTGGTTATTCTCTGAAGACAATCGAGTTCCTTATCCCGTGAAGAAACGCAAACCCAGGCAACAGCTGAGCTGCACAAAGCCCAGCCCTCGGGTGGCTGCCTTCCAGGGCAGGGCAGGAATGAAGAATTAGCAGATTTATGCAAAGGGAGAATTTTCAAGAATGGCAAAATCCTAATAATGGTAACGGTGGGCTTATAAAAGCACATACTCACTCAAGTGCAATTATCCTTTAATTTCTGAAGCCATTAAACAGCTTGCTGACTGAAAAAAACAACGCGTATTGCTAACTGGCAATCCACTCGTCAGAGCTCTGAATTATCCGCTTAGTGACTTGTAAACAGCACTTTTTAACTAACTAGGGGTAGGGGGGAGAGAGGCCAATATTTAATGAGAAAAGTCAGATTTGTGCCATGGAACATTCTGGAAGTGTCTCTGCATCTCGAAGAAGTGGAGGAGGGGGAGCGGGATTTTTTTTTTTAATAACCTCACAAATAATCCCTCCTCCTTTCTCTCTCTCAAACCATGTCAATGATCAAGGAAATGAGAACAAGGCGCTTGATTCACAGCTGACTCTCTCTTCTTGTTACATCAGATCAAGAAGGAGCAGTCTAACAGGGGGGGTGATTTCTGCAGGGGAAACAAATCTACAAGCTGGCATTTTGTTTCCTACTCCTATTAATTAGCCTGCTTTTCTGTCAGAAAAAAAGAGCTTTTAAAACTTGCACTGGTGTTACCTACACATGCATGTATGCCAGCTTACATACAGACATACAGAAAATTTAATATTTTGCATGTGGGAGAAACCTGTCCTGAAAAATCTTCAAGAAAATAGTGGCTCGTTTCAGATTTTATTTGACAGATAAACCTCTATTCTTTGCCTTACTCCCAGGAACAATTGTACCGTACACCGCTAATAGTGAGATGAGCAGCCCCATTAATGACAGGATGGGTGCACTGTGCTTAGGATCAGGACTGCAGCAGCGAGACTTCAGCTCAGCCTGCGGATCTATGGAACGCTTCTTTTGAACCCAAACTTACAACAAAGGAGAACTCAGTCTTGATCTCACTTCGAATAAAGCAGAAAGCATGCAGGCATCCTCCTGGCAGGTCACAGGGGGATTTAAATGGCTCCCCGCTGCGTAACATGGGTTCTCCCCTAGCCCCAACGCTGGAATCCTGCTTGCCATTAGCAGCTCAAAATTTACATCCTTTTGCTGTAAGTTTCCAGCTCAAGTTTCCCATGATTTGCCATGTCCCATGTTTTCATGACGATTGTATTCATTCAGAGTATTTAATGTTAAAAAAAAAAAAAAAAACAAACAAAAGCACAGCAGAACAACAGGAAAAAAAACCCACAAAAACAAGCCTTGCCAAACAAACACACACAAAAAACAAACCCAGAGTGCACACCATATAAACACTAATGTGCTTCTAATTTAAGTTTTGTAAAAACAAAGGCAGTGTGATTAAAGGCCAGGAGCATGCAGCTTAGCATATGGAGCCACAGTAAGTGCCCCAGAACAAGTTGAATGTTTCCATTGTGTGAAAGAGTCATTCATTACAGCTACAAGATGCAGTGCAGACATTTGCATTTTTAGAGGGGCATCTTGTCATTTTTAGATAAATCACGGGGCCCAGGCCCTTTTCAATGGTTACATTTCTTGGTATCCTATTTCCCTTTGTTTCAGTACTCTCACTCACTCTTTTCCTCTGTATGAATGCCATTTAAGTTTGCATACTAGTATGTCTGCAGACCAAGATGTGAACTCGAGGACTCTTGTTTCAGCTTAAGCATGCGCTACTTCTTATGATCAAGCAAGGCAAAAAGAAATGCAACTACATGCAATCAGAAAAAATAAACAATAAATTCAAGTAATTTATTACATCCAGTTTCAAAGCCGTTTCTTCTCCTGATCTACATTCCCTCCTCCATCCCCCTCCCCCAATCCTTCCCACCCCAGACCTGATCACCATTTCTTTGATTTCTCCCTCCTTCAGACCCTCTTAAAATCAAATTTGGAAATGCATATCTCTTTGTGTGGCAGAAAGAACTGGTCAAACAATAAACTAAGCCAAATCCTTTTTTTCCCCTCTTTTTTTCCCAGATAACATAGAATCCTCTTCAAATGAGCAAATGTAACTGTGAACAGATATAGACTTCCCATGGGATTAACCCATCAGTTCCTCAGTATACATATAAAGAAGAAAAAAGTTAAATGGTTGCACTTCCCCCAGGGGAAGGCAGCCCGTCAGTTATGAAGTATTCCCATTAGAAATTCTGGATAAGTTGCAAAGAAAAGAAAAAAGAAAAAAAAAAAAATCCCTGCCTAATCTCTAGAACTCATATAGACATTTCCCCTGGACTTGCACATATGTACATTTCAAACTGACAATCCAAGCTTTTAGCACTGCTGTATTACTCAGGAGTGATTATTGTTTTCCAGTAATTTGCACGTTCCTTCCAAAAATGCTTAGAGCAACCTTTCAATTTTCCAACACTTCAAAGTACAGCTTTGGTGAAATCAGAGCACATCCACAAGATGAGCCCAAACTGAGTGCCCATGTTTGGATATCTCAATGCAAAGCCGAACACACAGGGCTGCTGGCTGGCCTGGGACAGTGGTGATAAGAAGCAAGTGCTGATAAGTGGCCAGCACCAACCTCTAGATTTTGGTGCAAAGCCTAGGAGAGAGCATTTAGTTGAGGAAACTGGAGGTGAAGATAGTGTTATGAAGAGGTTTTGTGGAAAGCATAGGGGGCTAATTCCAGAGCTGTTGTTCTCACCTTGCAAACAAAGAACCCATAAGACTTGGCCACACACTGTGTCATTTCTCTCTAGCCTTCAGCACATCAGACATAAAATCTAACTGGAAGCCTCTTCTTAGATTACTTAGAAACTTCGTCTCAGTTTCCCAACTTCATAATGTCTTCCTCACAAAGATACTGTGAAAAGTCACCAACTAGAATCTATTCAGTGCTTCTTGTTTGATATTACAGACACATTAAGTCATACAGTGCCATTATAATCCAACTGTATTCACCAAAGGAAGTTCACCACTCCTAATGACCTCCCAAGGAATGCCAGTGGAGACAAAGATAAGCCTTCACAGCTCCAGGGTGTCCATCTGTGCAGGCCTGGCCTCATGTTGAACTAAGTGGAAGACATGACGTTCATTCCATGCCTTTTCCTTCCCATATGGTGCATAAAAAGAAATCCAGAAATGCAGAAAAGCTCAGAACCAGAGAAGACAAGCACGCAACTGATAAAGAGAGGTGCTACAAGTGTGAGAAGGGAATGTGCTTAGGGGAAGATGGAAGAAATGAAAGAGGAGAAAAACGGAACAAAATTTCTCACAGTTGAGCTCTTCCAGAGCTCTGTCAGTGGTCAGAAAAGGGTTGGAGTGGCAAGTCTGAGAGATCTTCCTCCTGCACTGGTAAGGTGAAAATACTTAATAAATTGTCAAGATGACAAATTATGAATGAAAATGATGAGGGATCACGCAGGTGCTTTGCAGGTATAAACTGGAAGACAGAAAATGGACTTTCATTACCAAGGCCTTCTACTTTCTAACACACGTCAGTACAAAAGGATGACAGTCTCAATGCCTTTCTCTGTCCTTTCCCGTGATCTATGGGAAGCCTGACAACATTCATAGCAACCTCTTTCCTCCAACAAACGCCTTAGAGGCAGCAGCTCGGAGTGCACCCAGGAAGGAAGCTGCAAGAGTTAAAACAGAAGCAAGACAGAACACTGACACAACATAACAGGTCAAATATGGAAACTGAACCTTGATGTCATAAACTCAAAACTTCAGTCATCAAGACAACTTCCTCACTCCACCCTTAATCTTTGCTTGGGTTGCACCACTCATTTGTGGTACAAACACTCAAACTGCCCTGCCCCATTTACTCATTTACCCAGCCTTACAGATGAATGGAGAGGCACAGGGCTGCTGTGCATTTTGAGGCAGCAGTGAGTTTTGTTTTTTCCTATTTTGCAAGAAGTGGATGTTAAAATAGTCAGACTATTAGAAAACAGGTTATCAAAACCAGATGGTAATTTTCAAAACCATCTGAATGGAGATCACCTGATTGAATATCACCCCTTACTGAAGTAGAGGATGCTGAAAATTATGACAGAGGAACTCGGTCATCTGTCATGTGCTTAGACCACTATGCAGCGCTCTACTTTTTTAATAGGGAAAATACAATGACCTAGTTCCTTTAGGGACATGGGTGGTTTAGACAGATTAAAAAAAAAAAATTAACTTCCCCTCCCTAATCCCCCCAGTCTGATAAAAAAGAAACAAAAAGCAACTGTGGTATGAGTACATATCTGAAAAATCAAAAGCAAACTTTTCCAGTTTGAGAATCATAAATAATATCTCTTGAGTAGATACGGGCAATTGATTAGTCATAATAGGAGGGGGATGCAGCATGTAATATTTTTCTTTTAATGAGACTTCAGAGAATGCATGAAAAAAGTATTCAGAAAGACTGAATTGTACAAATATATTAGCAGATGTTGAAAATATTGGGTGAATTTAAGAAACAAGGGAATGATATGCTTTCACTCTAACTTAATGGAAATGCAAATGATAATGTTTAAAGAGAAAGAAAGGTACATGGCTGCAGTGTTGGGAAAGAATATTAAAAAGAGACAAAGAGTCTGCTAATGAAGGACTGTGTAGATCCTATGATGAAACTAAGGCCCTTCACAACCATTATTCCAGAGGCCAAAGAGAGAGTAACGAGCAATAAATAATGCAGATCATGCCAATGGCAGTAAATAAAACGGAACTTAGAAGAGAGAACAAGAAAGAACAGGCCAGGCCCACTTCAAAACAATAGGACATGAACACAATAGGTAAGGAGAAGGCAAGGACACGCTACACAGTAACTCTGTATTTACCTTCACAAATAAAGAGAGATGATTATACAACACGTAGATAAAACGAAGATTATCTGGAAAATGTCAACGTTAGTCTGCAGTTGAGAGCATCTGAACTAGTTTCTAAACTGCACCCACGAACAGAGACATGAGAAAGAAAGACATTTTGTATGATTTTTGTGGCACGGCAGTGGAAAGCACTTAGATACTTCAATTGCAAGGGCTAGACAGGAGACTGTACAGTGACACAGATCTGTGCGTGTACCAGGATTCAAGGGCACAAAAAGCAAGAAAAGAAGCTTTGTAAACTTTTTCACAACTTTGCTACATTTGAGGATAAGAATAAACAACATCCTTCTGGCCTTATTTCCCATTGTGTGCTACAGAGTACAAAACATCATAGCAACTTATTACAACCTCTGCCTCAATGAACCACTCAGATCCTTTGCCTGGAACATTTATCATGGCTGATAGCTTTTCTTATGATAAAAACCATTGTGCAAAGAAGCCAAACACAAAAAACTCACAAGCTGGTCAGTAACAAACTGCAGCTCTGCTCTCCAGTTCTGCGGTGCACCCTCTTTTTTTTTCTTTTTTCTTTTTTCTTTTTTCTTTTTTTCATTTCCATTTGAGCTATCCTTTTCTTCTGGAGCACTTTACATCTCCTCAGAGCAGACAGCAAGGGTTAGGACACTCCACAGAGTTCTATGTAGGTTTATGCAGCAGCCCCTAGAGACCTGAGTTCAAATACAGGTCAAGCCCTAAGCGGGAAAGAAAAAGGAGGGCCTTGTTCCAGTTCCCAAGCCCCAGAATCATCTTGGGTGTAACCCTCCCTCCTGGGATCAGATTAGCCTGCAGATGTGTGAATTGCAAAGATGTGATGTAGAAAAGGAATGGGGCATATAAGGGACAAAATGAAGCTTTGCTCATTGCAGTGGATTCCAGCTGAGTGGGAAGTGAGAATGCTAATAACATTGCACATAGAAGAAATAGCTCTCTGCCCAGTTCTCCATCAATACTACATCATGCTACTCCTGCTCTCATCCCTGCTTTAATTCCTTTATTTTCTAAACAACTTTAAGAGAACTGTGGAAAAGTAAAATACAGCCCAATAATGACTGCCTTCTTCAGGAGCTAAGAGGTACAGGCTTTGTTTTACCAATATAAAGTGGCAGTTTTTCCAAAGGAAGCAATCTTCTAGCTTCTTCATCTTCCTCCTGTGTAACTACACTAACACTCAGGTAGTCATGCAGTAGCAAGAGTTCCTACTAATTAGAGCTAGCCTGGCAAAGAAATACTACAGGTTTTAATCCAGAACAGTTATCCACTGCAGCTCACACTCCAGCTGCAGGAAGCAGAAGGGAAAAGCCGGTGTGGTGTTTGGGCAGCTATGAGCATTGGTAACTTTACAGTCAGCTGTGAGAAAACTGGAAAATAGCAAAGAAGGGATTAAAGAATAAAAGAAAGCATACTGCGCACACAGAACTGCTCATTAGGAGAGTACACCTAGCTAAAGGTGCAAAGGAAAAAGCCACATGCCTTTCACCACTAGGCCAACAAGTTCCTTCCAGCAGTAATCAGCACTCACTTTCTTCAGCTGGCTGTTTGGCAGCTTGTGTGGAAACAGCCCAGTTTTCAGCAGACAGCTGCCTATAACATAACCAACACTAATAGGCAGACTCAGCAGAGAGGCTAAAGACTGCATAGACACAATGAGTAAATTACCCTTTCAACCCTTGGAGGATTATAGGTCTCTGTCAAGTCGTTCTGATCTAAAATCTGACCTGTCTTAAAGCATTTACAGCTTGCTAGGGAATACACTCCTTATCCTCAACAGCCATTTCAAAGAAAATAAATCTTTTGATTATAAAATCATATTTAATAATTCTACTAACAATTTCTTCCTACAGACAACCTATTCCAAAGTAGAAAGTGTACTCCAAATTCACACCTCAGCTTAATATGCATCAACATTCCCATACAGACAAGACCTAATAAAGGTAATAATAAATAGACTAGACAAGACCCACCCCAAGTCTTATGCTGACATGAGAAATCAGAAACAAACCAGAAGAAGTGAAGCCACCAAAAAAACAACTTTTCAAAAAGGATTTTTAAAAACCCACACATTTGTATGGAAAGAGAGAGAGCAGACAAGGAAAGATCCATTTCCAAGAAACATTAAGGGAAAGGTATTCAAACCTCAGAATTTTTGACAGCATTCTTTCCAGGAACCAAAAGCACAATATGCTGGAATGCAGTGCTATGTGAGGCTGAAGGGAAATGCATTCAATTTTTTTAACCAAAGGTTTCAGGAAGAAGTACAACTTCAGGGATGCTTTCTTAATGCAAGAGTCGACAAAGTAGCAAGAGGCAAAGATTGCTGAATTCAGCAGTGGCTAAATCTATAAACAGGAAAAGTAATCTGTAAATGGAAACTTTTCCAAGCTGGAAAGAAAATGAGGCTAAGTATTCTAGTGATGAACATGACTGAATCTCCTCCTATTTATTATTTCAACATATCCATTAGCATCTCTGCACTTCAGAGTTTATCAGCACTTCCATTCAAAAACTCAACAGGATACAAGTTTATTAGTTGATTGCTCATATGGGGAGGGTGAGGATGAACAAAAGATGACACATATATTAAATCAGGTTGCACATATTCTTAGATGAGAGACTTTTCTGTCTGTTCAAAAAACCTGATTGATTCCCTAAGAAGGATTGCTGGTTAACAACCACCCCGTGAATGTAATAGGACTTGCAGTGATACTCATGCAGGAGTTGAAGGAAAATAGGGCAAGAAAATCTGTCCAGAACAACTGCTTATTCTAGCTAGTGCTTCAGCAACACATGCTCCAACTTGCTCTGGTGCATAAACACATCTAAACATTCATGTGGTTTATGGAATGCAGGGGAAAACAAAAGCAGGCTTTTGACCCTGACAACCCAAACACAACATGTGGGACAGGTAATTTGGGTATGTACATCAACTGAGCCCAGGTGCTTAGGATCCAGACTGGTGATCAGGATCCAGCCATGACAGTGCACATCTCATCCTCTGACACAAACAGTCCTTCCATCCCCAGTTTGGATCTGCTGTCACCACGCACCTGCAGCAACGATCTCCCCTACACAGATGGGCTGCTCACCAGCCAGCATTCCCTGAGGCAGGGACAAAATAGGTCTGAGATGTGTTCCCTTCAGAATGCAGGCAGTATGCATGTGCATTCTGGTACAACCTGGCTTGGAAAGAAACCTTGGAAGGTAGAAACCTTGGAAAGCTCTGGCCTTTCTCAAGAAGCTGCAATGTAATATGGAAATTATTTTGGTTAGGAGGAAGGTTGATGTTGTCAAAGTTGCCCATGCTGAGTAATAAAGCTTGTCTGGGACTTTACCAATGAAGACTTCAACAACTGCAGGAGAGATGGAGGAAAATGATTTAGACAAATGTGGTGTTCTGGCAAAGAGCACAACAAGAAGACATAATCAAGAAAAAGCTGGCTCATGGCAACAAAAATCTATTCTCACATGATCATGACTAAGCTATAATTAGAAACCTCTTTTTTTTATTACTATTAGATTTGTTTCTTTCTAAAGGCAGTCAATAGGAGTATATTTAGTACAGTCTTACACAGAAAAGTCTTTCAAGAGCAATAACAAACTTTCCACAGTCTGTCTGCAGGAATATGAATGCTTTTATCCACTGCTGGCCATCTCACCTGGCTTTCAAAACAGGAGACCACAGGAAGTGACAGGAGCATTCTTATTTTCCTCGGTCTCTCACTATATTTCTTTCTCTCAAAATACATGGTCAAGAGTGAAGGGAGACTGCAACCCTCATTAATACCTTGAGAAAGTGTTGTTCCTGAAAAGCAGTCACATTTGCACTCCAGAGCTGCTTCCACTTTCCTTGGGACAAGCCCCACTGAATAAACGTTTACAACAACTGCTAGAAACATAACAGATGCTTAGGGCATTAATTACTCATACATTGTTCATCAATGCCTCAATCCACAGGAAGCAAGACAGGTTCCAGCCCCAAATGGCTTAACTAAATGTGTCCAGGAAGGCATGGCTACTAGAAAATCTGTTAAACTGACAGAAGTCATTGGTATAGGTGGACACCAAAACTCCTCTGGACCAGCATTGGCTTCTACCTTACAGGCTCTCTTCTTACAGGTTATCACATGATGGTCTGAACACAATTCCATGCTGTTAAATGTGCAGGGCAATGCATTAAGGAATCTTTAGGACCATCTAACTAATCTGTCATGTAGTGTTATCCAGAAAGCGTAACTCAAGAACTCTTGCACAAAGCTGACAATTTCTTCCCAGAACTCACAGTTAAACTTCAACTTAAGGATTTCATGTAATAGCATCTATTGCTTCACTAGGTTAATGACTTTCGCTGTTAAAAATCCTCATCTTGTTTTCTAGCTATAGCTTCTAGCCACTTATACCTTTTCTTGGCTACAAAGAGTTACCTACTAACCCAGAAGTTCTTTTTGAGAGAAGATGATTATTTTGTTTTTCTTCACCACTGATACCCATAGAAGGCAGTGTAGCTGGGTGGAAAGGGAGGGTCACTTTTGATTGTTTCTACCTTGCTTTGGGGCTAAACCAATTCTTTTCATTCATGGGAAGTACAATGCTTGCTCTACCAGTCCCCAAAACTGGTTCAATACAAAAATGAACAGGGCCCAACAGCAAAGTTACCTTTTGCCTTCAGAATTCTGCATATGGATCCCAAATTTTCTTGATTCCAGAGATTTTCCTAGGAGATGGTTGCTTCATAAAAAAAATTACCCATTATATTAATCAATGGTGTGCAAATAAAACCCATTTCAGTTACACTAAATCTATATTCAGGTAACAGTTATTCATAATAGAGAGCTGAGTCAGGGGGAAGCTTGCCTGTGGCACCATGTTAAAACCTTCCAGTAAGATGCATTACTCTTTGGTAAGATAGCTTTGCAAACCTTTTGGTCACTGAATTTGCTTTCAAATCTACTAATGTAATAATAATAACTAGGAGCAAATTAAAAGAATATAAGCACATCAGCCAGATACCTGCTACATGCATGATATCCAGACTTTGAAGATTTAACAATACGCTTTCCAGGCAAAAACCCAGCACTGCTAAAGGAAAAAATACGCAATATATTCCCATTCACAGATACTGAAGCTATAAAGGATGAGTCAGTCTCACATCACACCACCATAGCATTCAACCAATTAGAGACTAATAACTCATTTTCAGGTAAAGCTTGACCTTCCAGAAAAGGCATCCTGCCTTGGTATAAAGCACTCACGAAACAGGAAATCCCATTTCCTTTGGTCATCCCTTCAAACAGTTAAATCTCCCCCTTCTTCTCTACCCCTCTTAAAGTCTTCAGCTAGGTTTCTAATGTGAATTACTTGGAATTTTGGCTGCTAGGTTGCTACGGCTATCAGCCCTCTGGTATGGCTGAAATTTCTGACAGTTGCCCTGTTCCTGCAGGATTTTTGTATTTTAATCAGGTGCAGAAAGCCAAAGCAGGTTGAGTGTGTGGGAGCATGTGGTATTTGTGTGCAATGCAGCATACAATCCATCCCTTCACCTAGCTCTCAGCCATTCACATTCTGGAAACATAGCTCTTTTAAGTCCCCAAATACCCCAAATTCGACAAAGAACTAATACCAGCTTCTCTGAAGGTACTGCAGAGAAAAAAATGGTAGCTAGCTAAAAAAAAAAAGAAAAAAAAAAAAAAAAGGCCAACTTCAAAGTT
The DNA here is from genome assembly GCF_951394365.1 of Tetrao urogallus. NCBI lineage: Eukaryota > Metazoa > Chordata > Aves > Galliformes > Phasianidae > Tetrao > Tetrao urogallus. The sequence continues at coordinate 124,498,437 of NC_136813.1, read as the reverse complement.
GTTGAATTTGGTGCTCGGGCTTTGAAAAACCTGTCATTTGGGAGGAAGGGTGGGAGGCTGCACTTTCCCCCTCCTTTTCATTAACCAGTTCTTCAGAAGTTGGGAGAGCTACAGCTTTCATTATGCATTCCTCCTGGAAATAAATACTTGTGTGGGTTGTCACATTAGTCAGTAGATAGATGTCAAAAACAAATTACAGCCTGGCAAAAAGCCAGGCGTAGTGTGTGTGTGTGTGTGCGCACTATAACGAAGTACCTGCTATTAAGAAGGTGGTTGATGCTGGAAGTCAGAGGGTGGAATCTTCCCAGGAGCAGAGGTCTTACAATGAGGGGCTTTCTAAAGAGGGAACAGCGAATCACGATCTTGTTTTGTTCCTTTCCCTGCAAGGAGGTATGACACAAACTCTCCATATGGTTCATTGCTACACACAGAGAAATCCTACTCCTTCAGCACTTCTTTCAGCTCTCTGAAGTCAAAAACAAGCTAAGCAGTCCCAACAGCTCACTTCAGTCTTTAAATAAACTGGGGCTCTCCAGAGAGACTGCAACCAAAACTTATTTGTCCTTTCAAGGTCCAGAGGCTCTCTTGCTAACTCTCTGACACAAACACACATTTACACATTGCCTCACTTTTTTCAGCCTTAAATCAGTTCTGGTGTCAGCTCTGATGAGCTGTCCCCGTCAAACCCTTTTTAAAAAATAACAAGTTTTAAAAAACACATCCAGTGTCAAACTCTCGCTCTAGTCTGCTTTTAATCTGAGAGAACATCATCCCGTGTTCCTGCATGAATAAGATGAGCCACGTTGCATATTCCTCCCCTACTTTTTTGCATTTGTACAGACACAAACTAGGAAAGATGCTCAACAAATAGGCAAAACTCTGCACTAACCCTGGAGGATTGCTTCTGTGAACCTAAAGGCAGGAGACAGAGTTTTCTAATTAATAATTTCTAATCTGATGTGAATGTTTCAGTGAATAAATACGGTTATTTCAGGTATTCCTGGAACAGTTGGAAGTTCAGCTGTTATTATTCCATGCCCTCCTACTGCTGTGCTAATGTAACTGGAATCGTAGTGGAAACTAGAGATCAGGTTCTACAGCTGTGTCATTCCGCATGAGATAGGGATGCAAAAGAAACCTGCAGCCTTCCCTCTATTTTATCAGACACTGTTGCACGGGATGCATCTCAAAACACCTTCACATACTGCAGTGTAAAGACTGCAAAAGATTTCTAAGAGGACTCCACCGCTAATATCTATGTGAATAATAAAGAGCACATAAAAAAACCAGACAACAACAAAACACCCAAAATACTCTATGTCTTTAGGTCACCTCATATAAATTCAGAATATTGACAAAGCTCATGTGCTCAGATATTGTACCTCCAACTAATTACATAAACAGCTTTAAAAATATAAGACACACAAACTGGATTGCAGAATTTACACAGTCACACAACTCCAAAAGCTAGAGCTTTAAAAATAAAGCCAAGCACTGTGTGACACACAGTACTGCGCTACAGTTGGCAGCGCTTCAATTATTTGCTGCATATTCAAAGTGGACAATGAAGCTAAACTTACCAGCAGCAGCATTTATCTGACACTGCTGCTCCAAACCTGGATTTCAGTCCTTACTCATTCTTGGTGAGTCACGAGCTTTTCAGGCTTATGCATTTCACCCTTCTAACATCTGCGTGTCAAAATGGAGCAGGGCTTCAATTACTGCAAGTAGTAACAGTGACTGATGTTTCTCTGGATCATCAGCAGTCACGTGCAAATTTGAAGGATTATGCATGTGGTTAATGGTCTATATCTGTTGAAATTCAGGTGACTTCAGTAAACTAAGGCTAATCTGGACTCCTTATGAGTCAAAACTCCTACACTGCTCACAGTTTTAGAGACGATGCCTATCCATGTTTGTTGGCTTATGACATTACAGCAACGACACTATGCCCTGGATTAACAGGGGAACTTCATAGTCCTTTTTCATGATGCGGGGTCCAAGTTTTCTTACAGTGCTTACTACACAGAATTAACTGTTAATGCCATTATAAAATACTAACAGTATACAATAAAACAAACAAACAAAACCAAAACCACCAAAAGCAACAAATCACCAGTTGTTATAAGATATCCATGCACCATTATAATGTTTTTCTTACCAGCAACTAAGCATAATGTAGAGGCATGCTTATGTTTATTTGCGGGACTTTTGTATGTTTGATTAAATAGAACTGCAGCAATAAAAATATAAGTAGTAATGACATTTTGATTATAGAGTTGTTATTTTTCCATTTTTCTTAGTTGCAGTACAACTCAGAAAGAATACAAACCAGTTTTTAAAATTTCTCTCCATAAAACCTGCAAAAATCCCAACCTTAGCTAATGTCCTCTACAATGAACTTAGAACCACCAGGAAAGAAAGCACTGGCTTTGTTACTGCTCTTTTATTTTTCAGCTACTAGAACTAACTCGTATGTCCCAGTGTCAGTCCATGCATACACAAATGCGTGTTTAATAACCACCCCTGACTGCCTCCATGTAGGTCTTTCTGTCTTAATGATTGGCCTCTAATGAAATACTTTAACTCTCTGGGCTGCTTCACAATGTAATTCGTGCTCAAATGCAAATCACATCATAAATATGAGCACTGTCTTTCAGAGAGTTACAAGTCACTATACGGTCTCCTGGGGTCTTTATGGTGTTGTTCTTTTGTTTCAGTGGGGTTTTTTTAAGTAGTTAACTTTGACAGCTTACAACACTCTTGTAATGATCTTCAAGCTCTCCCTCTTCTCCTCACTATGACTATTTCAAGGACTATAGACTAAAGTCATCAATACGCTCCTTGAATTACATGCCACAGTGGTGACATTCAGCACTCAGTGCTGCTCTCTGAAAGGAGCAGACCGGCAAGACTCTTGCTGGGTGTCATTGTTTTCACCAGTAGAAGTAACTGTTGGGACTGAAAAGCTCCCACATCTGAACATAAAATAAGATTTGTGGATCTGACATACAGTGAATTAGCTAACACCATGCATAATACCACATTTTAGAAAGTATCTGGATGCTTGAATCAGGGTAGAGGAGCAAACGCCCTACTATATCCAGCTTAATGATACTTTGGGCTCTCTATTTCTCTCTCTCATCTTTGTAGGCATCAAAAATAGCATCAGCTTCTGAACAATAACGAGGGAAAGAACTTCTGTTGGGTACACTCCAAGCACTGTTCTAGTGGGAACAGCTAAGCCGAACTTCAGACTCAGTGCATAAGGTCCAGACTTTGTCAGAAATGCCGAATCAGTTAACAAACAGCACATGGTGCTTTTGTGTTGGGTGACAGGTTCTCAATACCTTTTAGAAAAAGTTGGACAAGTGCACGTAAAAACAAATTACAGTAAACTGGATCTTTTAGATTACCATGTCTCTGCTGTGGATTGGCTCTGTGGAACTGCTGTTGATAAAATGAAATTATTCGTAAGGCTTCCAACTGTGGTCCTAATTCTGAAAACTTGGCAGGGAAGGCCAGACATCAGGAAAAGCATCTCACATGACTAAATATGTCAAACAAGGACATAGAGTGGAATTGAAAAATAATAAGCTCAGCAAGACCAACCTAGAGGTATGTCTTTATCTTTGAGGGTTTATCCATTCAATAGGAGATTTGGCTATATGGTTATCTTTCAAAGAACAGAGCCATGGCTTTGCTCAGGGGAGCTATGTTTTAACAGATACTCTGGAGAATCCCGATATGCCCATGTTTAATACCTGTGCACATCTGAAGATCTTTTTTTTCATTTGATTGCCTCCTTCTGTCACTGAGGCCATCTTAGCATACTAACAAATTTGGACATTATGAGGTTTTTCTTCAGCTTATTTCCTCTTTTAATAAACCACTCCAATTCTAACTTTCTAAATTTCATATTATCTAGTGGGTATTTCCACTGGTTCTTCCAGTTGCCTATTAGGAAAAAAACCACAGATTCCCGTTTGTGAATATCTAGATGTAAAAAAAAAGTTCCTCCATATTAAAAAAAAAAGGGGGGTGGGGGGGGAGTGTTCTTAAAGGGAACAAGTCTAAATGCTCAAGAAAAGCTTTTAGACTATTTATGTTCCAAAGGTAAGTTTTGCAAGGTGTAAACAAGAGAAAAAGTATTCTTTTCTTAGTAAGCAACAGTAAGCAATCTACAAACTCCGTTTTTCACTTTTCCCATTTTTATACCGTGACTTTCTTCTCAACAGATATCTCTGTCTTCCTCCTAGGAAACCTTGAATCTCTTCCTCCTTGAATCACAATTTGAATTCTAAAGTTCTCCATGTTTCCTACCTGATTTTTTTTTCTGAATTAGAAAACCAATTGAAGGGAAATGTTCTTCTGTAATAGATTTCATTCTCTGTACATTAGTACAATACAAATGAAGGAGAACACAAGATTGGAGAAGCAAGACTTGCACTCAGGTACTGCACAATGCTTTGATCCTATCATCACAAAAGGTTACTGTCAGGATAAGAAAAAAAATCAGAGATCAACACAGTACTAAAACAGTTTGATATCATGACCAGAAGCAAGGAATAAAGTTTGTGTAAAGAATTACTAAAATTATGGTTCTTGTTTGGAAAGGAGCTGACAGTTCGGAAAGGAGCTTAATATGATCAGGGTTTACTAAGTCTTGAGTAGCTTGGAGAAGGGATGCAAAGATTCATTGTTTGTGTCTCAACTAGTATGAGCTGTCAAACAAAACCTGTGGGACCCAGCTTCAAAATGAAGGGGCTCTGGGAAAGGACACCATTGGTGCTGAAAACTCATATGGGCTCAGGGAAAAAGAGACAAATTCATGGTACAGAAAGCCACTGACGGTGGCTAAAAACATGGAGACTAAGATTAAATAGTTGGTGATTGAAGAGTCTTAGAGAAAGTATTCCATATACGTCCTGATGTTCTTTGGGTTCCTACATGCTCATGTCTGGCAGCTAATGCAGAACGGATGATGTCAACTCTGAGTCAGTGCAACCATTGTTATGTTCTAGCAACAGTAATTGAGCCTTTGGCTTTTAACTTGATTTTGTGGATGGCATGTAAATGAGAATAACTCAATTTGATGTGCAGAAAGCTAGATAGTTTTGAAGTTATAATGTTTAAGAACACCATTGTGTTTTGTTTTGTTTTGTTTTGTTCTTTCAAATGCAAAATTGATTTTCAGTCAACATGAGCAGATAAGAACAGGACCTCATGGTGCCAACTACTCTGTATCATTGTCTGAGGATAACAATGTGATTATTTAAAAAACATACGAGAAGAAGGAAGAGTTCAATCCTCACCGATGATGAAAATTAAAAATATTTTGGAATCAATGGAACAACAGCTGAAATTTTCAGAAGGGCTTATTTCTGAATAAAGTCAATCAGGAAAAAAAAAATATATTAGAATACTTATATATATATAATTATCAGTGTTCTTTTCCTTGTGGAGAAAATAAATAAATAAATAAATAAACCCAAACCCTTCCTTTCACCTAAATGCTGAGCAACCTGTATTTTGTCTCAGTGGTTACTGTGCTGCTTTCCACCTAACCTCAGTGAGCAAGACTGGAAAGAAAAAACACAGCAAGAGTTTGGTAGGAGAGCAGACCATGCTTCAAGCTTTTGCTCTCTGAGATCTCTGAGAGTGGGAAAGTAATTGCATGCAGGCAAAAGTTCGGAAGACTTTCCTCCATCTTCTGCAGTTCAACTGGGGTTATCATTTTCTCTCCCACTAGACTCTCCTGTTTCTGATAGAAACTGAAGTCAAAATCATAGTAGGCTGTCCACAGTCTTTGAGCAGAAATACTGAGTATCTTTCCTGAACTATACAGCTGGCAGACATCAAATTTCTTCCTCATCTAAATTGGGGTTAAGAGGCACAGAGGAGATGGGGGGAAACTTTTGTAATTACACAGTAAATGTTAACATTTTCTGTACCAGTCCTACCTTTCAATATTCCATTTTTTCCTCATTTTTTTCCACAGTGAGAGCAAGCAACATTTGACTTTGATCAAATGCCAGAGAGATTGTCAAGAAGCCAACAGCCCCCACCGCTTCCACACACGACATTTAAACAAATTAAATCAAGCTCAGGGAAGACTGAAATGTTTGACTTGAGCTGAATTGGGAGGTTGTAATCAATTAAAGTGCTGGCTATTTTTTATATCCTGCCATTGGACACTGTTCTGCTTCTTCTGAAGTCAGAATTTCACCAACTACTGCAATCAGATGGGAAGCTCACCAGCTACGTCTGCTTTTTTTCTCCCATAGAGCGACAGATGCGATCATTCAAAGGACACTAGACAGGGTTCCACTACTCTGCCATTGGGGTGGTTAAAACTGCAACATTTCAGGGGCAGTTCTTATTCCATTAAAAAGCTAACAAATTCATATTAGATTATTAGGTCTACTATTAAAATATACAGGGAGTATATATGAAATAGCAAAGGTATATTATCCCTACAGCATTGGCTAGTAGTTAAATACTCTCAAAATTTCTTGGTTTCACCTAACATAAATATTAAAAGGCATACTAAGAAGCAACAAGTTAGCAGCATCTGCTGTGCTCATCCTATACAGACGCATGCAACACATCAATTTTCTCTTGACACATTTCTAAAAAAACATCAGTATATATCTGTGAAGTAAAATGACTTTCAGAAAGTATAGAAATTCAAGGAAAAGTGTGAAAAAGTCTGCATTACATTTCTCATAAACATTTCTATAGGAAACAAAACTCTTGTCTACACATTCCTGCTAGCTATTGCAATTGAAATTTGCATTCTAACTCACACAAATATAAACAAGCTGAAAAACTGTAACAGATATCAAATAATGAAAGCAAGGAGATGAATACACATAGAAAAACATACATACATTTGTGAATACACATATGCATGTATTTGTATGCATGTATATGCATATACCCATGTACATGCAAAAACGAACCACTTAACTGATGTGTACTAGGACAGGGATTATTTCCTTCTTATTTTTAGTACTTTTGATTGTGTAAATTGTACAATGGAGCCTGACACATTAAGTGTAATTTTTGTAATTAAGTAATAAATACATCAGCTCCCCAATGCTCTTCAATAGATATCTCCTCACTTTTGTCTTTAACTGATGTAGTTATATTAATTAAATACTATTAATTAAAACCAAAAACTGGTCTTCAAATACAAATCTTTTTTACTAGTTTAGTCTTGCAGTAGTTAGAACTTTGGATCTGTGCAGTAAAGCAGTGAGACTCATGAAAAAAAAAATGTTCCATGTTTCTATAGTACCTTTAACAGATAGCAGAAAAACAAAACACAGACAAGCAGAAATCCATTGAGGACGGACAAACTTTTGACACTTCTCTTTGTCAACTACCACCTTTCTAAAAGACCCAACATATATGCAACTTCTGATCCAGATTTTATACAGTTTTGAAAATGGACTACTTGTTTCTATTTCAAGAACATTCAATTTGAGGAAAACATCAGCCATAAAATAGGCAATGCAGCATGTCATTATCCTTCTCAATCTTCCTTTGAACACTGCTGTCAGTATAACACAACAAAAGTATTTGATTTTAAAGAATGACAAAGCGTATCTCTGGCCTTTTAAATCTCTCCTTGGCCATACATCCATATGAATTTAGCAGGGGAGGTGGGGAGGCTGCCTCCAAATGTCATGCCAAGAGAAATGCCAAGTTCGTATATGACAGCATTACAATAGAAGATGTGATGCAGCAGTGGCAGTGACACAGAAACCAAGTATCCTAGCACACTTCACCTTTCTCCTTTAGCATTCATCCATTACTTGAAGCCTAACCCCATAAAAAAGCAGGAGCTTGTTTACCATTCCATCCAGAACCTTTATTGAGCCATGAATCCAGCTACATCACCAGCTTCAAGCAGCTCTCAGTCTCAGAAAGAGATCTGTAGCTTAAATTATGCACACAGCTGACTCCTAGTTGAGTAGTACTAAACACTCTGTTCTTCTCCAATCCAGTATTTTTAGAAAGAACAGTAAATTCTACTGGAAACGTGTAGCAAGTTGAAAATGAGCTTCAGACTTTCAGTTAAAATGTACCAAGGAAAAAATTCTTTCCTTGCTATATAGTTAAAAATTACTTTTACAATATGAGCTGTACTGAAAGAACCTCTGCTGTTTTTCCACAGCCAGAATGAATTGATTGAGCATTTTCCCCAGGGAGACCCACAGTAACACTGGCTGCTGCTTCCATTCCTTTCAGGTATTACACAGAAATGTCATCCAGGAACTTTCCTAAAGCTTTATGTGAAAAAAATCATACTGCTGTGCTACAGGTACAAAAAAAGAGTTTGGTAATCAATATGCTGATTAAAATGTTTCTAGTGGATTATTTTTAAATTCTTTTAAACCTGTAGGCTTAATGTTTTCCCTTCTGCTTGGAGACCAAGATTTTCCTTCTATATTATTGAGTTATTCAAAGCCCTTGTTTCATGAACATGTGCATATACTCATATGAAGTATTCTTCTTTGCAAATGATGCCATATAAGTTCCACACTTTTCTGCTTCACTTAGGCAAAAAGTAATGTAACTTGTATTTTTATTTTCCCACACAGAATGTCTTTCTACTTCACTTTCAGTGATTCACATTACACTCACGGTATTTTAAATTCTACCAGATGACCACCTACTGGGGAAGAATGAACTAAAACTAAAAAAAGAAAATTGTTCTACCATTTAAGTGTGCTCTGCCCCTCCAAGGATATTATCGAGATTATTTTAATGAACTCATTTTATAACTTTTGGCTTCTCTTTGACATCAAGCAATCAAAAACCAAACATATAAACAAACAAATGAAAAAACCTTGACAATAGTACTCAGTGGGAACTCATTCAACCCAAAGGATTAAAATAACCATCAACCACCACCACCAACAAAAAAAAAAAGACAATGCTGCTGATTCTGGATCAAGATTCATTCATGCAAGCAAAGCAACTGTAGATTGATTAATTTTTGTCTCTTGGCACATTTACAGTTAAATTGCTTCATTTGAAATTGAATCAATAATTCTAATTATGTCAATTACTGTATTAAAAAAATAACGATCTTCAATGGAAGTGAAACCAGGATATAATCCAGCATAGAATTCTGGATACGCTCTGTTAGAACACAGTTTTCAGATTAATATACATTGTCTATGCAAACAAACAGAAACACAGAAAATGTTGTTCCCCTGGACTTTAGGCAGTCATTCTGCACTTCTGCTCCAAGGCGGGTTCCAATGCATTGGAGCATAGCCAGACATTCCCCCACAGATGTTTGTTTAACCCAGCTAGAGAGATTGATTCTACAAGTCGAATTTAAATGACTGACGCTTTTTAATGCTCATTAAAACAAATATGCCACCTTTTCCACCTCAGCTTCTGAATTCATACTCCTAGTTTCCTATGGTTTACAAAAAACAGAGGGTTTTTTTTGTTTTTTTTTTTTTGTTTTTTTTGAATTGATGTTGTTTAGCAGCCTTTTTTAATTGCCAGAACATAAGAAACCCTTGATTCCTAAATGTTGAAGTATAAGGAAGTATTTTCTGTGCATGATGATCTGTCTACTCCGCAGCACTTTTTCATGCCCCAGCCTGCTTGCAGACAAGAAGTTGCTGCTACATCATGGTGGTCCCAACTCACATGGGTTCATGGGACAATGGAGTGGCTGAAGACTGAGAAAACCAGTCTGGCCATATCTGTGGGGATTGACAGATGGGAATTGAGTGGGGGTTGTCTGTAGTCTTAAGAGCTCAAAAAAAAAAAAAAAAAAAAAAACAGTCTGAGAAACACATGTAGCATGAGCATGAGGAACAAAATCATGCTTCAAAATTCTGAGAGAAAGAAAAAAAACCAGCAGTCAGACAGCAAGTCCTACTCAGGTCCAGAGATCCCAAACTTCTAAGAGCAGAGAGAGAACTGAAGCAGGGGAAAAAAAAAAAGTGAGTATTCACTTACTTACTTACATTTAAGATTTTGTCAAAATCTGTATATTTCTAGTGCTAGTTAAAGGGTGATTGCTTTTGTGATCCTTGCAAAAATCAATGTTCACTGATTTATACAATGACAAATTCCCTAAAAAGAAAATCGTAAACAAGGTATTCGATGCCCACAAATCTCTTGGAGACATGAATAGGTAATGTATGTACTGAGCACTGAAGAAAATCAACTGATAGTTTTCTAATGGTGATGACATGTACTAACCAGCTAGAAAAGAATGGGTATTCACCTGTACCTACTGAAAACTTCTTTAACCCACATGGTGTTTTATGGTGCTGCTACACTTTGAGCACAGGTAGGCTGCCTGTGTTACTGTACTCCATAATTCCAGCATTCAGAAGTTTTGCTTCCTTTCCAGTTGCGGAAGAGCAGGTACATCTTTTATCAGTGAGTGCACTCTACACTCTACTCACTGATGTCTCCTTACTCAACTGATGGTGCAGCTCTTGGCTTGACTTTTATCTATATGGTGTGAAAATAATTACCTGAGTGCTTAAATTCTTCCTGTGAGTTCCTAACTAATACTACTTGACGTAGTAATTGCAGAATTTCTAATTACAAGTATTACCATTTCAAATCTTCTGAAGCTATTCCTGCTGTGTCTGCACTGGATCCATCACTTTACAAGGTCCTCTACTGTCTTGCTGCATTCTTCTCAGGCCTTCTAATGTTAGTAAACTAGAATAATGAAACGGGGGGATAGCAGTAGGTCTGAGTAGGATGATAATACATTTTAATTTTAAATTTTGGGTTTTCTAGTAATACTCTATTGATTTGTACCAATGAGGGAGATGAGGGAGACATTAGGAAAAAAAAAAATAATGTTTCTTGATCACTCCATGAAGAACATGAACTGTACCACTGTACCATCCAGGACACACACACATTTACCGTATGGGCACTCCTAAGCACCACAGACACTGAAGTGATGAGGGACACAAAGCATAAAATTGTTCTGGAATTTGTGGCAATAAAGCCTTATGGTATGAATCCAAATATGAAAATGCAATAAGGAAAGGCAATATAATTCTGGTACAAATCAATAGAGTATAACTGCAGGGGGAATATTAATGTTATTACACAGTTAATCCCTGGCTGAATTTATTGCAGTGAACTGTTAATGTTCTTCCTAAAACAAACAGGCCGAGTCATTTTGTTCCTTTTTACCTTGATGAGCTCCTTTCATTACATCTCAACATCCCTTCTGAAATAAGCCACACCATGGCGAGTTCTTAAATCTATAAAAGCTGAAAATCTCTACAGTGGGGAAGAGGAGCAGCAGAAAATTATAGTTCACATGAGTAAAGTCAGCCTTCCAGGAAAAAAAAAAAAAGCTTAATTTGTCTATGCTGGGCTGTAGATTTGGAGTGACAAAATTATTAAGGTCAGAACGCTGCACTGAGTGGCAAGCATAACAGCTTCTCAGCATACATCCATGAACCAGACTGTACACAGCACTGATCAAAGTCAGCTTTGAAAGGCCATATAACAATAAGATCATCCTTCAGAGGGGAAAAGAAGAGATTCTGTGGAAGGAACTGGCCAAATCCTCTATCATCAATAAGAGAGAAATGCCTGCTCCCTTTGATGCGGGCCTGCTTTGTCAGGTGGGGAACCATCGGTTCCTGTGGTGACTCCGCATTGCAGCAGGCTGGTGTGAACAGAGCTGTCCCCGTCACTTGTAGCATGCAAGCAAAGCAGTCGCGTCTGGGGACAGGGAACACTGGATCAAAACACATCCACGTCCCCTCTTCTGACCCCACTGACATGGCTGCTTCTGCTGGCACGGCATGTTCAGCCACTGAAGCAGCTTTATGCACTTCAGTCCTTAGGCCTCATTCTCAATCTAACCACGGTTGCTGGTGTGGATGGATGGTTTAATGGACCACTCATTGTGTCATTGACAATCTGAGACAAAAAGGTCAGTCCAGAAGACTATAAACATGATCACTGCTGCTATCAGGAGGAGGAAAAATTGAAGAGAAAAAAAAAAAAGTCATTTAATTTAATTGTTCTCACATATCCTGTAATATATGATTACTAAGCGATGTCATTGGAGGAGAGAAAGTATGGTTGTTTTGGCTTGCTTTAATTGTGCATCTTCACAACTAAATAAAGCTTTTGGTATTCTCTGGGACAATCTTGGATTTCTGCTGATTTTACTGGGTTTGTTCTTTAAGACCTACAAACTGTAATAATTTTTACTTTAAGATTACTTACACATGCTTTCAAGGCTTTAACCAATTTACTATTCCCACCTGTAATGGAATAACAGAGGGAGAATACGTACACTTCAAAAATCTTGAAAAAAAATATTGAATGTGTTCAAATTCCATCTCCTATTTTCTAACCAATATTATTAATAAAATCTACTGGTGTCCCTCCTGTCCCGTATCTCATTTCTTTCCTCTGCCTGGGAAAACTAACACTATCACAGATATATAACATAACATATTCAAGCTCATGCAAACAAAAGCAGCTCAAGGAACGCAAAGAAAAAAGTACACAGCAGTTGCAAATCATCCTTTACAAAGAATGCTAACAAATCATCTTCCAAATGAGCTTGATTTTCACTGGCAGTTTCACTACCTATTATGTAGGTGGATTTTTGTTTGTTTCCCACCAAATGATATTTAGGAGTCTCACGGATGCCACTGTTCACCATTTAAACTGCATTGTCTTCCCCTGATATATTCCTCTTCTCCCTTCCCTTTCCCACTTCAGCTCAGCCTTTTGTTCTGCATGTGCAGAGAGGCTGGGCACGCTGAAACCCAGTGGGACATGACTGGAGGCAGTAAGGATGGCAGTAAAGCAGTGGGGTTCTATGTAGTGAGGTCTGCTGCAAAGTCTACTGCTTACTCAAGTGCCACTTAGATTGGCTCAGATAATTCTTCTCTCTCATCCTAAAGAAATGATCCCAAAGACTGAGCCGCCTGGCTCACAGGCAGCTTCCAAAACCCATGCAAGGCCTTTCTGAGCTGAATTCTCCTGCACTTTGCTCTGTTACTGAAAAGAGGCTTGAAATGCAATGTAATGTAATTTTCCAACAGTTTTGAGACCTTTCTGAGCATGGACCTTCGTAGAAAAGAATCATCTAAGTGCTCAGTTTAACTAACAGTACTTGTAATATCAGTGAGCAGTCTTAATAAAAATCAACAGAGCATTTCCACTTTGTGTACTCCTTGAAATTTGCCAGAGCAAATGTTAATAGCAGGACAATAAATTTAAGCATAGCAATAATACAATTGGTTTTCCCCAGACCTTCTGAGCCTTTTGTTACCTCTCCCAGGCCCCTCAGGTCATGCTGAAAACCATTGATCTAGTTATAACCTTTTCCACGGGGAAGCAGAAGCACCAGTCACAATAAAGCACTTGTAATAAACAGAGTCCTAATGAGGCCAATTTTTTCTGGGATCCCAAAGAATTTCTCAAACACTGATGAATTGCATCTCTTCTCATCCTTTATAAAACATCCATATATTACTGATTATTAGTTCTATGGAAGAGACAGAGTACTAGGTTTAGGATTATCAGCAGAGAATCTGTCGGATGATATGTGTTTCCTAGACACCCCTGAATAGCCTCTGAATAGCTAATGAGATGAAACAAAACTAAGGATGCTTGGCACTGTGTAGCCATACATGTTGTTTCCCATCTAGTAAAAAGAGCTGGGTCAGGAACTGAGGTAACATTGCCAAGAGGATGATTTGTAAGATACATCCAATGCAGAAAATGGACCTGTAAAACCCATGTCCAGTGAAAAACATACTGAACTCAAGACACCTCACAAAACTGTTTCACTCTTCTGCTCTGATTTGGGAATTACAAAACTCTTGGAATTTATGGCTGGGAAGGGGGTGGGGGTAGGGGGGCAAATTCTGTCAACACTTCAATGCATCTTAACAAAAGCAAAGGAGAAAAAGACATTATCCATAGAAAGCCCCACTTAAACCTCTTTTCTAGCTGTTTTGCAGTTATTTACATATTGTCCAAAAAGGATCTGCAAGCATCTGTGCTCTCCCTGCACTAAAATTCAAAAAGTAATACAAGTGAAAGCTGATTTTTTCTACTGTTATGTTAAATTAGAGCTGACTTTGGATTCTAGTTGGAGATAAAAGTGTATTAATTACAAAAGCTTTGTTCTCATTCACATGCTTAACAACCCAGCTCTTATTAACATCGCTAGAAACACAAATGAGCTTCAAAAAGGAGAGTGTTTTCTTCAGCCAGTATAAGGTCATGTAAATCCAGTGCCTTCAATAGCTACAAGCAAAACAATACCAGTGGAAGATCTTTTGCTTAAGATGTTCAAAATTATGGCTGGACTAACACACAATCATTTTTAAAAAGTAAAGCATCTTATGTAATTTTCCTGCTCGCTCGTTGCTTTCTATAAAGTGTATCTACACTGCTCTGCATGCGTTTGAGACCCTCCATGACTGCACTCATTTCTTCATGTTCCAAATGTAAGACACAGGGCAGCATGCAACCTTCAGCCTTCTTTGTCTCTCAGTGTCAGATTTTCGAAACTTACACACTTCAATTTCTGCTAGTTAAATCAGAATATCTAATAAAAACCGTGTTAGCAGCCATAAAACAAGTATGCACTGGAAGGGGGAGGAGAGAAGGCTAGCTTGTCGGCAGCTGGCACTTTTATTATGAGGCATTTAAAAAGCATGACAGCTAATGCACTTTGCTAAAACACTGCAAACTACATACCTTCAGAAGAAATTATAATAGCTAATGAGGTTTGGGTTTGCTGGTACTTTATATTCCCTCTTTTCCAGAGAGACGAATGCAGCATTCTACATATGTTCCCTGTGCAATATGAATTCAAATGGTAGCTGACAGGAATAGATTTGGAAGTAAGATTTATCTCAAAGTATGTTTCCATGTTTACATACTCAACATCATTTTTCATATCCACCTTTAACCATTATTCCTTCTTGACAGTAGAAGTCAGGTTCTTAATTATGTGAAATTTTTCATTGTAATGAAAGGAAACATAAAGATCTTTGTGAACATGCTCACATTTATAACTTATTTACAATGTGTTTTCAGAATTCCAATAATTCATGGTGCTAAAGGTGGAAGATTTCACATACTAGCAGCAGTATTAATGCTTTGAAAAATTATTAGCCAAGCTAGACATTTTATTAGTCAGCTTTTCATGTTTGATGCGTTCTGCTGGGATTTTGCAGCACCAATGCTTACTGCTTGTTCTGACAATTTTTCTAACTAGCCTAAGATATTATTGTATTAGATTATTATTTACTCAATCTATTAAGCACTAACACTAAACAAATTTTATGCTAAATTAGTTCTTTCTTAAGAAGTCTTCTCTCTTGCTAGAGAAAAAGAAAAAAGAAAAAGAAATAAAAATCTTTTTCCAATTAAGAAACAAAATAAACATCTACAAGATTTAAAAGATAAACTTATTGTTACCTTTTTCACTGTTTCATCTTATGAAAGAAATACTTTACCTTCACAGAAAAAAAAAAAAAAGTGTTGACAAGCTACTTTTGAGGCATTTCTTTTGCACTTGCTTTTCTGTTTCTAATGTACATAAAGAGGAGCAGTAGTACTTAGTTGTTAGTTGTGTTCTCAGGAGGACCATAGCAAATTAGGAGTCAGGCTCTTGACTCTCCAGTGTCTGCCAATGGGATAGCAAGCCATAGCTGAGTTAGCAAAGATCCTTACCTCTGGACAAGCCCATCAGGACTCTGGCAACCAGCCTCAGGGCTATGCTGTAAAACCTGCAGGATTTTTTCCATAGCAAGCCCCGTTTCAAGCATTACAACAAAGCAAGGGCCTAACATACTGTAAAAGCCAGCTATAGTCAATGGCAGGTGGAATTTGTGCACATTCTCCAAGGTCAAGGGCTTTAGTAAAAATGGTTCTAACAGAAACACTATTTCAGAACATTTTTTTTAAATGAAAAACTTCTGATCGTCATTGAAAACTTCCCTTGGTCTGAATGCCTGTACTCTTAAGTGTTGATCATAGTATCACATTCAGGTCCATTTGTGGTAAAACTAAATCCCTGATGATATTAGTGAAAATCACAGCCATTTGTAAGTTATTTTTCCAAGTGACAGCAGTAAGCGCCTACTCCCACTGTAGTAATTATATCCATGACCAAAATATCACTGGCTTCTATTTCAGACTACTGGCACATAGATTCACAATTTTTTTAACCGAAGAAAACATGGATCTATAGCACTCAATACAGAAAGAATAGAGAGAATGCCATGAAGTATCTGGAAATATATTCATCTTCCTAGCAAATCAAGGTTTGGAAAGGAGGCTCTCATAGTTCATTGCATAATTTCTACTTTTGAGTGATGACTACCCAACAATAAATGTCTGACCATGCTTTTTTCTAGTTGCTGATGTAGAACATTGCTGCCACACTGCCTGTATAATGGTTTTATTTGAATTCTGAAGATCTAAAGACTCACTTCCCCTTTGGGATATTTTGGCATGAGTACCTCAGAAATCAAGCATAAGAAACAGAACTCTCACACTTGTACTTTGCATTCTTAGATAGGACAGACATATCCCCAGCCATCATGTCAACCAAGGGTATAACATGAGGAAATCTGCCTTTATCAGATCTGATTCAAAGAAAGTCAACCATATACTTTACATATACCCTCTTCACACAGAGAGTGGTGACACACTGGAACAGGTTGCCCAAGGAGGCTGTGGATGCCCCATTCCTAGAGGCATTCAAGACCAGGCTGGATGTGGCTCTGGGCAGCCTGGTCTGGTAGTTGGTGACCCTGCACATAGCAGGGGGGTTGAAACTATCATTATGGTCCTTTTCAACCCAGGCCATTCTATGATTCTATGATTCTATGATTCTATGATTCTATGATATACTATCAAGGAATAGAATTAGGTTATCACCATTTAAGGATATCTGGTACTTTCTAGGATATCTTGCTAGCTCTTCAGCCTGGAATAAATCAGTACAACCCTACTGAGACAGCGGATGATAGCTGTAATTGCCCAGTAGGTATGGATACTTTTGACCAACTATCTCTTAGAAACTTCTCACCTACAATTTTTGCCCCTTGTTCTGGTCTATTTTCACAATCATTAACATTTTATAATGCATTCTGATTAGATAAACTGATTCTTTGAGTAATTTATTAAGAATTTAAGGTCTGGTCTACACACACTGAAATTACACCAATTTAAATCAGTTTCTAAATCAATTTAGTTAAATTGGAGCAGCTCCCAGGCAAGGACGCATAAATCGGTTTAAGAACAGCTAATATCGTATTAGCTTAATTCAGTTTTAAGAATGTCCACACAAGGAGGCTGCAATGATTTTATTAAATTGATTTAGAAACAAAATTATTTCAATCAGTACTGTTTGGTTGTAGGCTAAGCCAGAGTCTAGTTCCAACTGTAAGATGTAACACTAATTGCCAGTATTACTGCTCCCAAGAACTAAAGAAGAAATGAGTTGGAATAAAGTTTTAACTTCTTTTGTTAATGAACAACACATGTGCCACACTAAAGCTAACAAACAATGTTTTGTTCATAGGACACTTTTCCTCTTGGCAGCTTGGCTTATGTGCCATTAGTAATTAAAAGTCACATCTTGTTATGCTACAGCTATAGCGTAAAAAAGATTAAAATATAAATATATTTCAACTTCTTGGAGCTATTGTGATTATTTCTAATTTTTACTTATATTGCATACAGATGAAAAAAAGCCTTAACTTTTCACTGATGGCATTATTTCCTCCCTCCCCCCTTCTTTTAGGTTTTGAATAAACTAATGCCTGAAGAATTTAATATTAATTTATTTCAATTGATCTGTTGAGAGATTAGTGTCATTTAATGCTGTGATGATAAAAGATCTAGGTGATTCCCGATCCACTGTAATTGTTTATAGTCAGCTAAAAGCTCCTGAGCAGTGGTTGAAGATGTATGTAAATTAATCCGTACTGCAATGCTTTTGGTGCTAACTCCAAGGCTAAAGGCAGAAGTGAATTTTACTAACATCAGAGCAGTCCCCTCAGTAATAGTGACCTGAGTTTGAAGAGAGGTCAAGCACCTTTTGATCTGGATGATATCAGAAAACCAGCCAGATCAGAAACCCCTTCTCTTCTTTCTCAGAAGCAGGGATGCAATCAAGATGTCACCTCAGAGAAAGAAGACATTTCTGTGAAAGAGTGCCTCATGTTCCACAGGCCTTAAAATCATTTCACGCTAAGCAATTGGAAATGAGGGCAGAAAAACTAATTTTGTACCTCTTTCTTCATAGTATACAGGAAGCCACTACACAGTGATGATTGCAAGCCATTGAAGTGTAAATGTCACTTGAATAGCCTGGACAGATGGGTCTGTTCATGGAGAGATTAGACTATGGCAATATGTCCTAGGGAGAGAGGCAGCAAGACTTTTGTGCATATACGGCAGCACATGTAATACCATATGCCATGGGTGTCCAATCTTTTGGCTTGCTCAGGACACACTGAGTGAAGAGGAATTGCCTTGGGCCGCATATATGTAGGTGGCACCAAAAGCAATGCCTCATATTTATTTCCATGGAAACTACAACAGCATACATGCCATGCTCATAAAAATCTGCACCAACAGAGGTGACCAATCGTAACTTGAGTTATCACTGCACTGAGCCTTCCCCAATTCTGGCTTTATTTGACACAATGTTCATTGCACACAGATGTGTGGTTGTTGGTGAGTGATGGGTGCACAATGGAGGCTAGGCTGGGCTGCTCGTTGAGGAAGAGCCACTACAGTGATGTCGAGGGGTGCAGAGTGGCTACAGGATGGGCTGTGCAGGGCCACATGTGGCCAGCGGGTTACAGCTTGGACATGCTTGCCTTACACCTTTCAGGTTCAGAGATATAAAAAGGTCTTGTTCCCTGTTCAGGATGCTTGCACCTCTTGCGGGTGCTTTTCTGGATCACTACATTTAGAAAACACGAGGATTTCCTGACAAACGGTAAGAGGCTCTTAGATCCAAAGATGTGTCCCATCAGCCATGATATTAGCCCTCTCCTTTTCCCCAGACTTCCCCAGCACCACATCCTTAGCAAAGACTCCTACCCTTGTAGGGCAGATACACAGCATTCCCCTTCATCCTGCAGCACCCATGCCAATATCCATAGCCTTGTCACTGCCATGCCTCAGGTGCTTGCCATACGTGACTATCTGGCTGCCTTTCAAGGACATGTTCAGAATTAGATTAGCTGCCTCACATTCTCAAAGCACTTTGAATGCAAAAGGAGCCACCATATCAATGGGAAGTACCATGATTATTTACTCTTCTGGCTTCCCTCTCTTTATCCTAGTACAGAAAATCTGGTGACAAAAAAAAATTGTGCTTGGCCTGTGGAATTCAGCAGTACATGACACACATGTTCTCTGCGTTGTCAAACCAGAGACACACAATTAACTTCCGTCATTGCACGTTCATGTGATGGTCCAGATTGCTTCCAGACAGGCAGAATACTCCAGTCCCATTTATTTTAAAACTGAATATTGTTGCTGTTCTTATAGGTATTGTTTTCTCACTTGACTGAAGACAAGAACTAATTTTCAGCTCTTCAGAGGCTGTTCAAGGAGGATACAAGGTCCATGTAAGCACACACAAGTAGGCCTTGGTCCAAGAAGCTTTCAAAGCAACAACTTGAAAAACTTGGGGCTAAGTCAAGAAAATGCAATGCAAACATACTGTCACCAAGAAGGGAGAAAAACCAAAATGATGTGAAAGACAAAGGAAGAACTTATAAGATGAACTTAGAGGAGCTCTCACTTACGTGGCAACACTGTGAACCACTACAGATAGTATTAAATAAATACCAGAGGTATTTGAAAGCCCTCTACTCAAAAACACTCACACTTTCCCCCAGAAAAGCTAGTGCAGTTGACCAGCCTGCAATCTACACCAGTTGCAGAAAGTTCTGGATAATTGCCATGCTGGCTTTAGCACACTTGTGTTAAGAAAGAAAACTCAGGATACTTTTGATCTGAAGTAAATTACGTATTCAGTATACTAAATGCTGGGAATTATGCTTTCTCCACATTTCAGCCTTAATCTGAGGCTTTCCAAGCATAGGTTTAGAGAGAGATTCTGTCCCTTGCAAAATATACACTTTCTTTGAGGCTGTAAATGAGAACTTCCTTGACCCAGCTCAGCTCTGAGATTTCCAGGCAGCTTGGCATACCCACTGGCTCTCTTGGGGACCATTGTAAATCTCCTGATAGCTACTGAATGAGTGGGAAAATGTCAAATTTGATTTTAAAAAGAGAGAAAACAATAACAAACCGATTCCAACTACACAGCAGACTGAGACACAGGTGCCAGCACTGGCAATAAGTGAAAGAAATACTGTTTTCATATTATAAGGTGCTGACTGCTACACAGCTTAACGATAAGCGTAAGATGTGATTAGCTGCAAACAGGTAGAATTGCTCTTGCTGAGCTCAATTATAAGAAAGAACTGATGGATATACAAAGAAGTTTGGAATGACTGCACATGCAATGCACATTCAACTTGCCTCGAGGCAAAAGCCTTACCTATTTGAGCCATAAATCACTCCTCTGACACCACACATAGAGTCAGAGCTGTGGAAACACACTGCAGATAGTCCTTGACTGCCTCTGAGAAGCTTCACAATTAAAGTTCAGCAAGTTTCAGTTTGTAGTACTCCACAATTGCTTCTTCCAAATCAGATGGAAAGCCATGTTCCCAATGAATTTTTAAAGAAATCAGTTAAAACTCCCTACTAGAGAAGGAGAGGTATTGAACCATTACATTCAACTGTTGTTTAAGTAGTTTCATACAACATACATGAAATTTAGACTTCCATCTGCAGAAGCGAATGAGAATGCAAGCATTTAAAGACTTTTTTGTTTGGTTATGACTGAAGTGCAATTCTTTAATGACAAGCACTTGCAGATTTGTTGTTTAGAGTTGCATCTGTCTTCAGTAATTGGAACCAGAAGTCCATCTGTCAGAATGTGTTTGGTAAATCTCTTTGCAGGTTGCCATTTTATGAGCAAGAATGTATACATTCTCCTGGGTGACCTCTCCCTAAAATCATTTGTATAACCTGCCAGCTGTTTCTTTCTATGACTCTTCGTCCAATTATCACTTAGGAGAGAACAGGACAGGGGAGAAAACCCCGTATGCATATCCACATCTATGAATGTGTAGCCATGAGAGAGGACAAGAAGGCACTGCACTGACAACACAAACGAG
The DNA here is from genome assembly GCF_951394365.1 of Tetrao urogallus. Lineage (NCBI taxonomy): Eukaryota > Metazoa > Chordata > Aves > Galliformes > Phasianidae > Tetrao > Tetrao urogallus. Next base: position 124,477,150 of record NC_136813.1, on the reverse strand, counting down.
CATTGTTTCAGTGAGGACATCACTAGTCAGCAAAGTCACATTCGGCACTGGGGTCTGCTGTAGAAAAGTGCAGTCTTCGGGGCTTTTTTCCTCATATATCTCCCCTTCCCCTTCTGATTATTCCTTCTAGAGCTGCCCAGTCTGGAAATCCATCCTCTGGGCAGAAGAAGGATAAAATGGGTGAAGAGAAAGAAAATATAGAAATCCCAATGAGAAACCTCCCCAGAATGAATTGCTGCAAAATTCTGCTTTTAATTATATTAATATTAAAAGACGCCCTGGAAGATACTATAAGAACAATTCTTTCTGAATACTTCAATAGATGAGCATAGCTTTCCTTTCCCCACTTCAGAGTTCTCTTTATTAACTTTTAAAATGTTTTAATTGTTTCTAATGTTTCTTTTAAGAGTAATTTCTTGTAGTGGGGTAAATCATTTGGTTGGGTTTTCATGAGCAATTCCCAATGGAAATGCTCATCATTAGAAATCTGACCTTACATTTAAAGAGCTGTGAGGAAAAAAAGCATAATTAATTAGTCACATTATTTTTCCTCCAGCATATTTTAAAAAATTAGCAACCAGCGAAGGAGATGGGAATTGATTCTGCAGCCCTTTCACACAACAGTGGTTGTACTGTTGCTGTTGAGAATGCACACAGGGGCAGCAGGATCAGGCCCTTCAAGCATAAGCTAGGCATAAGTAATGCCTGTAGATAAGCACAGATCAGGCCTCCTGCTACAGTACCCTGAGCATCCTCATCCCCTGCTAAAATCAATGGGAACAAAAGAGGCTTTATGGATACTTTGAAGGGTACCTTATTCAAAATTATCAGCAGTTTATGACACAAGCATACTTCAGCAACTTGTAGCCCTCTAAAAATGCAAGATACTGATTCTCCACCCCATATACCAAAGCTATAGCTGTGCAATTCTGTTGCCTCTAATCATGTCCCACAGTAGTTTATTCCAGTGTAACACAGATGAGGAACAGGTCTTGAATCTCTAATCCACAGGCAACTGTTCTCCAAGTATCTCTTTATTTGCACTTCTACCCTGAGGTATCATTTATCATGACGTAACTATCAAGCACATAGGATTTTAGAACTTTATGCTCATGACCTTTCACCATTCTAGTCACTACCCCTCCCAAAACAAAGAAAAAAAAGAGCATTTTGTGATAACAGTGTATGTGATTTGGACCTGAGCTTCAAGACTCAGCTGTGTTGTTTGCTCACTCCCAATTCACACACAGAGAAACATTTTCTGTGATTCAAAACCATTAGTATAAATATCTCTATCATTTCACAGTTAATTCTCACTATCACAAGAATAGAGAAGGAACTTTGTGTCAGTCTAATTCATGCAACTGGTGTATAATTACTCAGATTTAGATAAAAAAAAATTCCATCTTAATTAAAGGTCTGGTAGGCTGAGCTCTTGCTGGAAATCTGGATTAAGTGTTATCACTTTTTTGAAATGTAAATCACACCTCTCTGCTTCATTTTCCCAAGTAAAATGGGGACTTGGGTAAAATTTTCTTCACCTTTTGTTGGCTTCATCTAAACCCTCAGGTGAGGAATGCCATTAGCACTGGCATAGCCTGGTGACTCCAGCTTTAGTAGCCAAACACTTCATTGTGCTCACTTGTCCTCTCCCAGGTCTTCCATTCCATTGGTGTTGAAAGGTATATGGGTATTCCCACTAATTATTTTAATGCAAAATAAAAGAAATAAAACCAAATTTGATCATTAGTAGGAATGAAATTTTGGACTTCAGATCCTGGAGACTGAGGGGTGTTCACACAACTCCAGCCATTTCATAGAGGGCAGTACTTTCAACTCTGCTTTGCTGAGAAACCACTCCAAAGCAATAACACCACTGCAACCTGTCCTGCTACTGCTTGCCTTTCTTTGGATTATGGATTTGACATCTCGTGTCGGGCATCTGTAGAGGTTACTCGGTTCAAACAGGTATTATTTCTAAACCAGGCTTCATGCAGAACAGGTATTCCTGCTATTCTGGAAATTGCTCAGAAGGTTTTCAACTTTTCTATTACCAATGAAATTTTGGGGTTTGGACCAATTTATGAAATGAAAGCAATTTAATAAAAGTATTCAACGTGAAGAACTAAAAAAAAAAAAAAAAAAAAAAAAAAAAAGCAACATTCAACCACAAAGAAAAAGGAAAATACTCTGTAAGAGGATCTTAAAATGAAAATGAATTTATTGTAACCAATCAGTTCAGAGGTTCTGATTTCCACTATCTTGCATGAAGAAATGAATACTGACAATAACAACAGCCATCAAATATTGTAATTATTATCTTTCCATTCTCTCTCTAGTGAAGCTATCTTACATTTTCTTTCTGGAACTAGGAGTTTAATTCACAATTTTGAAAAAACACGTGTTTTTTTTAAATTATTATTCATATCTAGCTGATTATCAAAATGCAAAGAATTGCTACAGACTTAAAAAATATATCTGTTCAGTCTCTGAAACAGGAAGATAAGTCTTCAGATGGTGTTAATCAGTGTAATTCCACTCACTCAGAAGGAATTGAATAATTTACATCAGCTCTGGATGTGGCTCACTCTTATAAATTAGGACCTTGATTTATTTAATATGTTTTCGCAGAGCTGTGAAACCCCAAAGCCAGCCTGTCTTCACTTTTATCTGTTTACAGATAAGCATGTTTGCTTAAAACAGCTTCAACCACCACAGTTAAAATCTTAAAACCTGCTTAGGTCTAAAGTTATTACTTCCTGCCGGGAATGTCTGAAAGGAGTTGGAATATTAATCTCTTTAAATAGGTCTCTTAGGAATATATCAGTGTTTTTCCTCAATAGGATGCTTTCTGTGGAATTTGATAATCTCTGGCATTTTCAGCATTTCACACGAAGTGTGATTCTTAAGGAGTGTCTTAACATACAATCAGCTTTGAAATGCTCAGAAAGGACTGAGAGCCAGTTCTACCTTTACCCTGAAGACAAATTGTTTGTAATTCATTCTCTAACAGAAATAAAGGCAGAATTTCTTAAAGAGCTGTTTAAGAGAAGGCTACCTTTACAAAGTCTTATGTTTGCTGGTTTGTGCCCTCAACCTTTAAAATAATAATAATAATAAAAAAACAACAACCCACCAGGCTCTAGTAACTAGTTTCTCTTCCTGCAGATTGCTCTGTTTGCTTGGTCGTAACAAATCATACCAGAGCTCCTTCCAAATATGCAACTGTTCATCCTACTGCTGAAATCATAGTCTTAACAGAATTAGAAATAAGATGTCTGAGGTTCAAAGAGCTAATGATCAGCAGGTATTGTTTAGTCTTGCTTTGTACCTCCAGAGCAGACACCAAGTCACATTTGCTCAGTAACTTCTGATTGAGTTGCTAGCTCGCTAAAAATTGGTCCAAATTAAAGGACAACTAATTGACCAGCAATCCATAGCTGCTTTGGAATCCATACACCTGAAACCTGTTTTCATCCTGAAAACAACTGGAAGTCTGGAAATAGCACTGTCTGCTGAAGCCCCAAAATGTTCAGGGCTCATCATCAAGGCAGGTGGTTCAATAAGGTATGGGGAATGCTGAGGAGAGTTATTTTTATAAAGGTAGTCAGACTCGAGGAGCAGCATTAAGGGATGTAAATGCTTTATCCTGTATATCCCAAAGAGAAAGAAGTCTTTGCTCACTAAAAAACAGAAAATGGAATTTGCCGGAGCTGTTTGAAACATTCCATGTAAAGGTTCTCATATACTCCCAGTCATTCTCTTGCTTCCCAACCATGGTCATGAACTAGCTGCCCCCATGTATGGAACAATGTTATGACTTTTAGCAATCCACATATTTCAGGCTAGTGACAAAACTCACCCACCATTCTCACTTTATTCAAATGAAGACTGCAAATGTATTTCATTATGTTCTAATTGTATGATAAGTTCACATTTTTATGCTTTGTTTCATTTTCACTTTCATTTCCTTTTAGCCATTCTAATTTATTAATTAATCAGCTGTCTTGAAGTATAATCCAGCCATAGCATATTTCCTTTAATGCAATTAAAAACCCTGAAAGTTTTCTGGAGGGAATGTTTTTCAAATGGAGTAGGTCTTCCCTCTGGGAACTGCCAAACAATTCAGAGTAATGTAATCCAGAGAAAACCATCCTCACTGATGAGTAATTTTTTTTCGTTGATACTTTTCCCATACAGAAACTCATTTCTGGGATAGATAAAATTCAGAAATCTTTACTCAGTGACTGAGTAGCTCTTTCACTGAACTTGTTCCCACAGTCTTGGTACTCACGTTTTCCTCTTAATTTACATTCGAATAAATTCTCAGGGAGTTCAAAGGGATTTCAACTGAATAAGTAAGGAAATAGTGAAATTCACCCTGTGCAAAAGACCATCACCAATTTCAATCTACTTCATCAGTCTACTTTCTGATCACAGATTTTACTTTAATTTGAACTGAGTGTGAATTTGACTCTTGTGTTAAAGACAGAATAAATACATGTCATTATGCTTCCTTACCTGAAGAACCATGATTAAACAAAACTTAAAGAAAAAACTGTATGTTCATCCAAACAAAACCAGTGGCTGTTAGAAGAATCATCAGTACAGCAGCATACTGTGATATTACAATTACTGACAGTGTTGAGATTATGTCACAAGCAGAGGATTAAGGCCTCAGTGGTACAATAATAATCATTAGGATTAAATTGTAAAGTATTTAAGAATAAGAAAAGGCAACAAGGCATTAAATCCTTCCCATGTTTTATCAGATATATCAACATGACTGAGGGCTCAGGAAGGCTTTCACAGTAGTCAGTAACTCTAAATTTAATGATGTTGCTGATCCACATGCAAAGCTCTTATGACTTCCTTCTGACTTTAGCATGCAAAGGTCAGGTCCAGCATTTCAATCCCATGAGGATCACGTTGGTTCAGCAATCGTGAAAAGAAAAGGGAAAGATATGCTGGTTGTGTACTGTGTGTATTTCTTTTGCCTGTTACTTGCATATAATGAGTCACCAGACACACATACACAAACTCTAGGTGAAATTGTCTCTCAAAAGCAAGTCTTTTTAGTTAGCATGTAACTGCCAGTGTGCATATAATCTGCAGCAAGCAGGTAGGCCAACACTGAGTTGAATTTTTATCTGAGATCAAGAATGGGTCCATAAAAATTCACCTCTGGTACCACCTTGTAGGAAACTGGAGATGAGCAATTTTCTGCTCCAAATCAGGGCCTGCATAGTTGTCACCAGCTCTGGAAACAAATAGTTGCCAGGGCCACACTTTTCTTCTTGTCATCTAATAGCTGCATTTCTGCAATGGCAAATCTTTTAATTCCCAGGCACTAAGTCATAAAACTACTGCATTTCAAATTGCACTGAATTGTAATATAGGTAAGAAAGCTGTAAGAAAGAAAGCATTTCTAGATTGTCACGGGTATGGATTCTAAATTAGTTTTGCAGCCACTCACTTTACTAGTTGCTTATTTCTCTGAATTAGTGTGACTATCATCTTAAAAAAAGAAATCTAAACTATGTCATTGCAGTCAAATTCCAAAAATGCCCAATATGCTTAAGATTTGTGTAGAAATGTGAAATTTGGGGAGGAAAAAAAAATGAGAAATCTGGCCCACCTTGACCTGGACACATGGAATAATTATTTAACTGCTACAGTTAGGAACTTTCAATCTTTCTCTTTTATTCCTGTAGTCATCACTAAGTTCCATTAGAGCTGTCATCTCTAATACTTACCTTTGCAAATACAATTCATTTAATTAGCAAATTACTTAGTGTTTTTTTTTTTTTTAATCTTTTTTCCCCTCAAGGCTTGTTAAACATTTGCTAGAAGCCTCTTCACAGAAAGCACACCACATGGATGGTGGTGGTGATGGGATGATCTCAGATCCACATTCTTCATTTCTTAATCCACCTGTGCAAGCAAAGCCTGGCAAAGCAAGTATCTCCCAGAAGTACAAACATCATTTCACACCTTTGCCCACTGACCAGGATGGGGCTCACACACTGGACTCTGCAGTATTCCCAATGGAACACGCAGAAGTTTGCAGCATGGTACCTCAGTGAACGCGCTAGTTTAATTGACACAACTAGATAATGTAAAATAGTTCAGTTTTAAGTAGTAGGATGTATTAAATAATCTACTGTTTACAGCATAAATTTCAATCCAAGGAGGATGCAGGGAGTTGTTCCAGCACATGCGGGGCCAAAATTTGAGCTGCTTGACACTGTGTAAAGCAGGCAAAATTCTGCTGAAATCACTGTTCAGGATGTGTGGTTACATGAAGGACCATCCCTCAGGTAGTGGGGTACAAATGATTTCCCAAAGCTATCCCAATGACCAGGCTCACAGCTGCTGGATGCAGCAAATTTGGAAGCTGAGACCCAGTGATGGATCAACATGCCTAAGTTCTACCAGACCTACCACTTCCCACTATTTCCATGTGGAAAATAGTTTCAAGTCAACTTCAAGCCAGAACTTCCTTCATGGGACACACCATGGGCAGGTAACCATTCAAGCACAGTGTCAGAGTGGCTGTTTTGGTTGCACCTATCACCTTGTACTGGCTCTACCAGATCCAGCCATGTGAACAAAGGTTTGTGCTGGTGGCTAGCTAACTGTCTGCCATCAACAAACTGCACAAAGTGATCTGAGTCAGGTCTGCCATGCTGTGGTGAGACCTGAAGGCATCTCAGCCTTCTGCAAAGCTCTGGATAGCAGGTGTGATCAGCCACAATAATGCTGCAAAACCCAACAAAAGATTTTTTCTATTCCTCTCATCCCCTCGGAACAGCAAAGCAGAAAACTTTCTTTAAATCAGCTTGCTCCTCTGCATCTAGCTGCAGGAGATGGAAAGCCTGTGCCTGGCATTACTCCTCTTCGCATAACCACCTAGAGCTAACCCCAGGAACCAGGTGTAGCCTCAGCTGCCAAGTTTAATGCAACGCCAGTTCCAAGGAATATCAGTGTCACTGTCCTCTCACAAGACAGCTGTCCTTTATTTTTACTGTCATTTCTCATAGACAGTGAGCCCATTCCGAAAAAAAACAAACAACCACACTACAGACCTAACGGCGTAGGCTTGAAAGCCTGTAGACAGTGCATAGCAATGCAGACTCTCTGTAATTACAAAGTCAGATCATAGGTTGTTTAGCAGAGACCTCATTTGCTGCATTAAATTCATCCCAATTTTTTCTGTATAGCTGAAGAGTGGTTTGCATGGAAAGAGAGGTCAGGAGCTAACTACCTACAGTTGAAGACCTTACTTGCAGGAGAAAACAATTAAATAAGTAATAATACGCAAAGTTGAAAACCCAGAAGGCATTAAAGGCAAACAGAGTCATTTTAATAGCTTTTTCTGTGCTTGCCTGTACATGACAGCTGCTTTTTAAATTTAATCATCACAGTGCAGACTTCTTCATCATTCATAGTAATGGTGGTGTTCACCTGCAGAGCTACTAGTTTGCATGAGCTGCTGCGAGACTTCTATTTCATGAAGAAATGTGAATGCAAGAGGGGAAAATGTCAGCACTGTGCAAACAAGAACCTTTGCCTGTTCTGCACATCAGAAACATCCAGTCAAATGAGAAAGACAGGGAGATGTTGGAAAGCAAGATTTAATTCTACGTGATCTCTGGGTTTTAAGCATGGTATGAGATCAATTTCCCATTCTTTGTAAAGAGCATCCTCTGCTGTCCCTTAGAAATGCAACAATCCTGGGAAAGCAAAAACTGGAAAATGCAAGTACGGTGTTGCTGTATATATGACTTTTTTGGTGCCGCTGACTATAATGGGAGATGAGGGTGCTCAGCATGCCATGGATCCAGGCTTTTTTCTTCTTAAATGAGTCAGCATTCCCCAAGAGATAGCAAAGTTTTCTGCTAAAGAGGTATGGATTCTCACTGAGTTGCAAAGTAGTAAGCAGAAAACATCTCTGAAAAGAAAAAGGAGAAGAACTCACATCTGATTTGCACAACACTATCCCAGGCAGAACATGGAATGCTGCATTAGTTCCGAAGATAAGCTTGCAGAAGCTCAATGTGGTTAACAAGATCTAGATCTGGTCACTGGGCACAGCTGTGTGCTGCAGCAGAGCACAAGCTGCTCTCAGAAAGGCACTCATTCCCTTTGCTAGCTCATACAAACAGTTCTGCTGAGAACTAAGTCAAGCTGGAGCATGTGTAGACAGGGTACTGAAGTTACCAGATCCTGCCACGCTAAAAGGGAGGTGAGTGCTGCCATAACAGCTGTTCCTAACAGCTTTGTTACAAATTTATGAAGTGGAAGTCCTGACACAGAAACCCAAGATGAAGTCAACTCCCTTACTCTGTCAAGTGCATATTTTTCTCATTATTCAACACTTAACAGGGATGACAGCCAAGATTAAATAGTCACTCATCTTCTGTGCCATTATAGCTCCTGCATGATTGCCTCAAATTAAATCTAACAGTCAATGAAATAGTCAATATTTAATTTACTCATTGCAGGTGGCGATTTAGCTCCAGTTACGATATCATTTAATGACAGAAATATTGGTGTTTATCACTTTTTATGAGTCTTCAGTAGATATGGGGTTCTTTTATTAGACAAAATGTCCATGCAGCTTTAAGTTACGTGTCACTCTTTATGAGAGTGGGTTTTGAATGCAGAGGGTTTGTTCATTTTCCCCACTTCACTGTCAGTGGAGTAAGAGCGCTACTGCGGATCGGAAGGAGCTTGGCACACTCATCCTGGCAGCACCTATACTTTGGTTAAGAGCTCCCATTGATTAGATAGTGGCACACAATAGTTGGGTTTATAAGAGCCTTATATTCCAATGACAGTTCAGGGATTACTCAGGTTAATTTCTACTCTTTTGACCTTGCTGGCTTAGTCACATAAAAGCCACTACCCAAGTAAGGAGAGTTCAACCAGAAACATTTTGGTGACATTCATTACTGTTCTTTTGACCACTCAAAAGTTCATCAGTTTGGGTTTTTCAAGAGGAGAAAACAAACAGCCATGTGTTGCTCCCTTGTAATGAGCATGCTACAATTCTTTTGCTTTTTGCTCTGTTTTGGGTGTATCAAAATGCTCCAGCTCTCTGATGAGACAGACTGTATACCGAAACTCTGACAAATGAGAGTCCTTCATGTATCAACTAATGCAACATAGAAAACCTCATCACACCTCATCACTATGAACAGTTTGGTGTTTGTTTAAAGATCAGAAATTAGAAAGACGGCACAGCTGGGCTAAGCATTCAACTTTCTTTCTCTTTCTAGCTGAAAGGATACAGTGGATCAAGTTTGCCTTACTCCGGACATCTCACAGGAGTATCTGCTTGTGCACACTCTAGAGTTGAGCAAGGAGGTTATTGAAGGAGAAGCCAGCAAGCACCAGCTAAAAGTGGGTATAGAGCACCAGCAAACAAGCACAAGACTGCAGTCCTTCTGCCCCTGAAAAGCCCAAAGAAGCTCATCTGTGCTTTGGGTCAAGGGAGCTTTATGGGGGGCTGCCTGAAGATTGCTTCCACCACCCCACTCCCCAGTGAATTTCTGCCTGCATAAAAATCCAGCTGAGTTTCTCCAGCACTGCCTGCCACTGGGTCCCTTCTGCACTGCCAACAGTGGCAGTGTGCTGTTTCCCCCCATACATGGGCTCAGCTGCAGGAATGCACATAGGAGGGAGGAGTCCTTGCACATCCAGTGCTCGTTTCTTCCCACTAGCTTGAAGCGTGAAACCTTCCGCTGACAGCAGCCACTCGCAGGCAAGACTTCCCAAACCATGATGCTAGCGGGTAAAGAGCTGTCCCCTGTATCTGCCTGCTAAGCAAGAAACAGCTTGGCCCTACAACAACACTGCAACCTGTGCAATTAGATAGTTGATAAAGAAAGTTTCAGGAAATATGCTTTTGTTTCCTGTAAGTGATTTAGCTAAAAGTCTGCTTTGGGATTAATTTGGGTAACAATCTGCTTTGCTAATCATGTGTTTGCATATACTTGTTTAGAAATCCATGTGTTGTGTGTGTTATTACGGAACGCACAGTTATCATACTTTACCTTCTGTGAATGTGTAAAGATCTGGTTGAGAAACAAGAGCGTTTCAGAAAAATATCTCTGAAATTTTGTCCCTATTTTCTATCGCAAACACTTCCACTGGTTGGTCCTGCCATAAGCATTTGCACAAAAAAAACCTTCTGGTTTTCATTTAGAAATTTCTCTTTTCAAATTTTTGTACCGGACCAGAAGTATTTCTAATCTTTATTAAATTGACATAATGGAATAACAAGCTTGATACCACAAAGATTTTTATGCTTCACAAAGCCAGGAAATTTTAATAGTTTTTATGGTGCGTTGGATTTCCAGGTCTAAACACAGACAGATTATCATTCGGGGAGGGGAGGCAGTGCAGCAGAAGAAGGGAGAAAAAGATTTTTGCGGCCATATGCTCGTTCTCATAAAGCTGCACAGTCAATTAATGAGTTGAATAATTTTGTATTTGTAGCTGTTTGAAAATAAAACCGTGCCCACAGCCAAAGAGCCTTCTTTTCGCCTGGAGATCAATTTTTATTTATCTGAACTTTGAATGCAAGTCCCGGCAAACCGTGGGTGCGTTGTTTACATTTATATGTGTGTTAATGATCCCCTGCGCACCGCTAACAAAAGGAGAGCCAGATTGCATCTTTGCCCCGAGCGCCGTGGCTAACTCTGACTCCTCGGCATCAGAAAGGAATCAAATCTCTGCCTCCCTTTTGCTTCAAGGGATAGTAATTCGCTGCTGATCTACGGTGGCAGTAAATTACAGTGCACCAACTCAGCAGAACTCGCTGTTGCCCTCAGGTGACCGAGTTAAATCTCCCACCCCTTCTCCATCTAGCTCACCGTGGATGAGGATGTGGGAAGATGCAGGAGGTATGCTGCACCTGCATGGCTGGAGAGAGGCACTGCTCTGGGGAATTTGTAGGTCAAGTGATGATTTAGCAAGAGTTCCATCTACATTTACCACACACACATTTGCAGCCTGACCTCACGCCACCCTACAGGTTGAGTGTTTATGTTTACTTTATCTCAGGCCTTGCTCTGTGACCTTAAAATGCTCCAAGACGTCCTCATGCTTTCAGAATGGTCCTGCTGGCACACAAATGCCTCAGTGAGTCCACGAATGGAGAACAGAGATGGAGGAAGAGAAAAAACACTTGGGCAAGAGAGCACTCCTTCCCTGCCACCAAAGCAGTTTGGGGCTCCTGTAAGGAACTCAAAAGCAGTAGGAATGACTCCTATGTTTCTACCAGGGCAGGCTCCCAAGGATACAAACCTAAAGGCCAAATTCAGAAATCTCTCAGTCCAAGAAAGATTTTTGAATGGACTTCACACGTTGGGCACAGAGCGGCTTGGAAAACCCATCTATTGTCCCTTAGTGAGAGATTCAGGTTTTCACTTTGGAAAATCTGGCTGTAAATCCACAGTCCACTCCTTTTGTTTCCTTAATTGGCTGTGGGGTTTAATTTCTTCCTCTCACTTTCTCCCCTCAAGTGTAATACTGTAATGAAAGCAGCTGATAGGGGTTCATGTTTCTGAGCACAGCTAGATGAGCTGCCTGTGGTGATTCACACTTAGAAATATATTCTGGGCTATCCAATGGGCCCCTGGTCTTCCATATAAATATGCCTCGAAAATTATTTCAAGTCCAAGTAGGCAAATGATTACTCAAATTTCTAATAAAGGCATTGCTCAGGACCATTACAGAGACATTAGGAAAAGACCATCTCTGGCTTGGGGAGTCCCTGAGCCACAAATTGTGGAAGATTGAGGAAAGCATCCCTGTTTGCTTGCCCCACTCTAATGCCTTTATGTGCACCTGTTACCAACTATTCCACTATCAGACATGGTATACTGGGATAAGTGGAGCTTTGGTTTGACCTCATAAACCACTCCTTAAGTTCTCATGGATATTTTTGCTATTAAAAAGCCAGCATTGGTAAGAAATGAGCACTGAGCATTTTCAACATAAGCACTGTTTCAAGTTACCATACACAGAATAAGAAATACAAATTTGGTAGGCACACAACAAACTCCAACACTGGGTGTCTAGTTGACTAACACCAGAAAGAATGCCTAAACTTCGTTGTCCAATATTTCCTGGCATTTCCAGAGCCAGAACGATCACAGGACTGTTCTTCCACAAAGAGTGCTGTGGAAATTACATCTTAAAAGGAGTTTATTTCTTCAAACATCACAGGCAAAAATAGCAAGCTGGATCCAGTATATTGCTGTGGCTGTGGCTGCAATTTGAAAATAAAAGCCTTTAGTTTTCTCTCTAACTTACTCCCATTTCTGGGAAGCCTGCAGAATAGATAACACAGATAATTCTAAGTTCTTTCAGGGATGTTAGAAACTTTTCTTCTCTCCAACAGTACCTGATCCCTAGACTACTTTCAAAGAAATAATAACCTGGACTGTGTGGGAACTAGCTAGTATAAAGTTGGAGATCAAACTTTAAAAGGTACTTAGGTGCATTTGCTCCCTTTGATATCAACAAGAGTTAAAAGCTATCACATCTGAAAACCTGGGCCTACAACCTTGCAGTGCTACAGAAAAAGCAACGCTGGCAGCTTCAAACATTCAGAAACTCAAGACTTAGTTCCCTTCCAAAACACACAAGAATAGAAATTAGATGGGATAAAATAGTATGGATGAGCTTCTTTAAATGAATTGAGTTTTCAAATTTCTCTCAACCATCAAGTGAGCTAAAAACTTCTGTTTTTAGAATGAAAGCTTAACATCCGCTGACAAGAGCCGAGCCTTAATCTGAACAGTGTTCACCACTGTGAGACCAGTGATAAAACCATGATTGCCAGCAACATGTACCTCAAAGAGTCCAAGCATTCTAAATGAGAGCATTGAGCTGGTTGTGAAGCCTGGGTTAAGTCACAAGCAGTAAAAAATGTGTTTCATCTCCCCCTAATCCCTGTTCATCAGTATCCCCACATCACAAACCATAGAGGGACAACAAGCAGTGCTCTCCAATAGCCTCCTGAAATCACAGTGACAGCATCTCCGCACTCACATCAGCCAAGATGGAAGGACACTTGCTAGGAACCTCTCTGAAGTAAATGTGGGTTTTGCCAGGGTTTCACTTCACCAATCTTACAAAAAACAGAAAAGCAAATTGAAATAAAAAATATGAAGGCGTTGTTGACATCTGCAGATTACAAGGGTAAAAACCACTGGGGAAAATGTCTGAAAATCTTTTTATAAGACAGCAACTCTACCACAGAGAAGGAGGTGAGGGAGGCATGGGTGAGCCACTCCACTGCTAGCAAATGTGAGCTGAAACCCCTCCAAATAAATTTTAGGGGGGTCAGTGAACCATGGAGGTATTTGTTCTGTTTCTGCTCCTGCCAAAAACTCAGATTAGAGACACTCACTTCTGGAATTGACCCTGAAAAACCAAAGAGAAGAAAAGGCTGATTCCACTCCCACTGACCCCAATCTCTTGCATGTGCCACTACGTCCCATCAGACTCCCCACTGATCCTGAATCTCGTGCCAGCAGGACATGGTAATCATTGCACAGGATTTTCTTCAAAATCAAATCAGTAAATTCTGACAGAAAAAGTGCCTAAACTCAGTGTGATTAAACCAACACAATAAATTCTAATGACCAAATGGTTTGGACCAATATTTACCGGCGCATGCTGTTGAGTTGATCAGAATACAGAAGTCTTTGTGCATGGAGGAGATAGCCTGTTATCACGCTGCAGCTTGTCTTTCACACCACATGCACCACTTACTACACAACTGAAGCACAGCTGAGCAATTTTATTCAGCCGGTCTGCCACAAAAACTCAATTTAAAAGCTGCATTATTGTAACTTGTGGATATGGATCCCATTAACTAGCTCCTTGTCACTTCATATAAGCACCGTTTCTTCACATTTAAGGTACAATTTTAGTAGGAGCTTTTCTTTTCTTTTTTTTTTCCCCCTGCCTCTCCTGTGTTATCTCAATCTGACTAAACTATCTGCTTTGCTGTACTTTTCCTACCTCTTTGGCATTTTAAGCCATGAGGTACATTTTTAGAAGGCTGCAAGGCTGCTCATTCACTGCAGAGCACGTCCCTGCTTAACAGGGGGAGAAGTGGGAACCAATCTCTTCAGGTACCATGGAAGGATTTTAAAGAGACCTCGCTGCTCTCCAAGATCCTCCATTAGTCAACAACATAGCATGAACTCTATACAGAAAACTCAAAAACTGACATTTTCAGGTCCTCAGTTCCAGGCAGATAGTTCCATATCTTGGGTATGTGAAATGTGAAACTCCTTCAGCATCAGGCAGCCCTCTCAAGAGAGTGGGGTGTTTATACCTCACTAGTCACTATCCCATCCTGGCACTTCTGCTCCCATACATACTTCTTACTTTCATGGTCTTTTTTGTAGGAGCTGAAGCTCCACTCCACACCCAACACAGACCATTGCCAGCCCTTCCATTCCAAACTCTCCATTTTTAATCCTTTATTTTAATCTCAGACTTTTCTTATAGGTGATTTAAAACCAGATTGCTGATCTGAAAACATGGGAAATGATATCAATCCTATAGTATTTTCATCCACCAATTAATACCATATTTTGTACTGAAAAGAAAGCACTCTACAACAGTTCCAGCTCACAAGGAAACTCAGTGAGACATGTCCTGGACAAACTTAGAGCCTTTATATTGTGGGCTTCCCAATTTCCAGCTGGGCCATTGGCCCAGTAATTCCTTGAACTTGCACCAAAGCCTGAAAAGACAGATAAGCAAGATGCCCAAGTGACCTACATTTCAGCTCCGAATTTCTGAGCTTAACAGAAAACCATCCAGGCTTGAGGCAGGATCTCAAATCCTTTGGTTTCTTTCTGTGCGCTTAGAGAACCACCATGTTAAGAAGGGAATAACAAATAAGGAAAGTGCTCTTAAACTATTCGGGGTTTTGTGTGAGGGTCAAGGCTCAGCGCTATTAGAGACATCGTCCCTAATGGAGTGCTGTCAGCATTTTTACAGGATCTGAAGCAAACTAAAAATAGTGGAGGAACAAAGTTATTTATTTGTATTGTAAAATTATGTTTTTCAAAACAAATGCTGCAAGCTGAAAGCTGCGTGACTATAGCGAATGTCTCATTCATCCTAATGCAACATGTAGGATAACAAGGCCAATAAGAAGGTAATTTTAAGTCAATAACATTCACTATTCTACTGTTTGCTTCTATTTCACTCAGCTTAGGCACTGACTGATCAGTTTCCATTTATAGACAGGTTGTCATAATGCTGCTGGACACTGGAACAGGTGAAGAAATGTCAATCCTAGTAGTTAGCGACATTTCACTTCCAGATTAGTAAAACAGATATAAGCTGAAGGGATAACAAAGCCTTGACTCCCTATACTTGTCTACCTTGAAATAATTAATGTCCACCCACAATATATAATTCATGCCCATTTCTCCTGAAGATTTATAGAGCTGGAGAAGGAATTCTAAGATTGCAAATCCAACTTCACAACATTTGGTTTGCACGGGTAAAATTGCTGTTATCAATAGAGCTTTTCCTAACTTAAAGAAAATTGAAACCAGAATCATTCCTTATACTATGATTCTAATACACTATGCTTAAGTTGTGAAGAGATCTCATATGGTGAACCAAAAGAAGACAAAGTCAGTTCCTATTCATGAAATGTTAGATTGGCATGTGCTTCCAATTGTTAATGCTAATGAAGATCTCCAGAAGAATCAGTATTAAGCTCTAACGAACGATTTGGAGAGGAGATTTTCAAAGTTAGAAAGAGATCAGAAGTTATAGGGTTATTCATACAGCTGGAACTTTTGTTTCCACAGCAGCACCACAGGTTTAGCACACTTGGACCACAGTCAAATCAACAACTTCAAAGTTGAAAATGTGACAGTGTCTCTTGACCAAAAGATCTTGTGGAAGAAGCAAAACATCTCCCCTTTGAGAGAGAAAAATGCATTATAGCTACAACACGTTGTTCTTCGTCTCTCTACAAATGCAAATCAGTGCTTTCAATGCTTGAGATCTCCTTTTAATAAACAATATATTGAATGACGCAGCTAAGGCCATATATGTCCTCTCCCTAAAGACAATAGAAAGCCCTTACTGGGAACCAGCTTATGTCCACAGTGAAAAAGACACAAGGCTGTAACAGAGAGCCTTAGAGACATGGTTCCCAGCGCTGTGTTCTTCTACTTACACATTTTCTATAAGTATTTATGTGCAGAGGATTTAAAGTATTCAGGGTCAATGGGCACATACTCCGGTAAGACTAGATACTAAAAACAGTTCACAGTAAAACATTGCACAAAATCATAGCAAGGTAGGTCTCTCTCAATCTCATTGTAGTCTTTCCTTGACTTTCAGAAGATAACTTTTACGTGGTTGGGTCAAGAGCAGATAATATGCTATGAAATAAAATTTGCAAATCTTACCTATGTTATCTAGCAAAAGAAGGTCTTTCCATAGATGGCCAAATCAACTTCTCACTGATCTTGATATCCCCTGAAACTCCTAGGATACCACATCTCACATTGCTTGCAAAATTCCTTATGTTCTACAGTCTTACATCAGTTGACCATCATGGTGAAGAATCAAGGACTACAGTTTACCTGCTCAAGTTCTTCCACTTCCAGTCAATTTGGAAATTCATTGCAAACATAACAGTGACTTTTATTAGGGATACATGTAAATGGTTTTCGGACTCCATGCTATTATTTTATCAAGTGTCTCGTGTTGAAAACAAAATAATCCATCAGTATGTGGGATTAAAAAGAAAAGTATTTTACTGCTTTTTAAAACAACCTTTCCAGTATCCCATGCCCTAAAAGACAATATTTGAGCACAAATATTCCTTTTGGAAAGAAAAAATTTCTTTGATCTCTTTGCTATAGTTAATTGATACATTTTGCCATGTCAGAGCACCAGAGGGGGAAAAGCAAGGATAATCAACCTGAAATTCTAACAGAGGCCTAAGAAAATCCTTTCTGTCTTTACATCCTGTACTTATTCTTTCCACACTGGTCCTGAAAACAAAAGGCCAATTTTCTAGGCAAAGAGCACCTAGGGGGACATTATAGGCAAAGTATTTATCTTCTTAAAGTCTTCTTTCACAAATTCAAACCAATGGGTAATGTTAATTAAGCTGCACAAAAACCTTCCAAACCTATCCCCGTCATTAAAGAACTACATCAACAAGCCACTGGTACATACTGCTGCTCTTTAAGAACGTACACAAAAAAGGCTGCAAGTCTTCATACAAAGTTTGCTGACACTTTCAGCAAACCTATATATTATACTACCCATATAAAAACTGCAGGACTGTAGTCCCAGTTATCAGAAGTCCCATTCTGGAAGCTAATGAGATGCTGCAGACTTGGGCTGCTAGAGGGAGCATGCAACAGTAATCACACTAAAGAACTGTTAAGGGAGGCAGATATATTGCCTTGCCATTGTATCTATTTAGCAGTCCTACCCTAGCCTGTCTCTACATTAAGACAGTTCAGAAATGGGAAGCCCTCTTTTAATCAGCTTAATGCAGTGTGCAGTTAACAGAGTGCATTAAAATGTTGCTCTTTAAAAGTAATAATAATAATTTAAAAAGAAGGAAAAAAAAAAGAAAACAAAAAGGAGTTATGAATCCTTTTCTCTTAGATTTTATTAAAGCAAGGAGAAGTGAGTTCTTAGGTGTGAAAAAAAGTAAGCCTGTGGGGACATGCTTGGGACACAGAACGCAGTGCTTAAATGATCCCATGATCCCTTCTATGCACCAAGCCTGAGGATGGACTATGACCACTGGGGTGCTGCTTCACTGGCCTGATTTACTACGGCTTCTGCTTCAAGTGGTCGTCAAAGCAAGTTCAGGCACGGTTCATCATTATTATTTCATCAATTAAATGCACTATGCTCAGCTGGCAGTCAGTGAAGTAGGCTGTCACAGATGCATCCAAATCCAGGTCAATGGCGGGCTTTATTCTTCCAAAATACATAAATGCATTCACTGCAGAATGAGATGTTCCATACTAATAAAAACAGAAGTGGTAGAAAAACCAAAACCTTAAGATCTAGCAGAAGTTAACCAACAGGGAAATAGCACACCTTTGTGTCTCTTGTCATTCACTGGAAACACTTTATCTTCTTGGACTCAAAGAAATTTCCATTTGGCAAAAATTCAATAACTGACACTACCAAAAAAAAAAAAAAAAAAAAAAAAAAGACCTTGCTTAGAAGGTTTGGAAGGAATCCTAGGCATTTGAGGAATTTGTTCACCCTCAGAAATCTTATTGTTTGGTTTGAATGCAAGAGACAAATGAAGGATAGTGCCCAATCACTGGAATGCCCTCTAACCCTTACCGCAACCCAGAGCCTCTGCTGCAGGCAGCTTTGCTCTCTGGGAGTGCTGATAGAGGTGCAGTGACCTCAGCAGACCTCAGCCACACAGGTTTTCTTCTGCTTTGAAACAGCCATCCAAAAAACTCCTTTAAGCTGTGTCAACGTAACTGAAGAGAAATTCAGGCATTGCTACTATTTTAAAAGCATGTCCTTTCTTTAGTCCAGAGCCCATTTTTATACAGCCTTGGTCACACAGATTTGTGAGTGGTCGGCACTGCTGGCCTTTGAAATCAAGCGGCTTTGGAGCTGCTTAATGTTAGCGTCTGTTCTTCCGGGCTGACAGTGATTTCTTGAGGCATCATTTGGATCACAGAGACTTTTCATAGAAGTTGTGCATATTTTGCACCTCCATTCTGTCAGCTCATGTCATGGATATTCTCATTTGTTCCAAGTCATTATATGCATGGCTTTATACAACACTGACTGTAGGGGTGGGTGACAAATACCTTTTCTTTTTGGAGGTTATCAGCTGACAAATAACTACTATTAATCTTGGTTCTCCATCTTAGACATAAGGACTTAGCCCTCGTTTTCTTCAAAAATGTCTATTGGAAGGCATTACAGAAAAAAATGGGTGTATCCTTCCTTGCAGGGCAGCCAATGAATGAAGATCCGAAGCAGGAGGAGGAGAGCATTGCCAGCATTATTGAACTAAAAGCCCAGCCCACAAGGCTGACGGGACTTCATGTGATCTTGAGCAGCAGATTAATCATCACTGCAACAGCAGAAAGGCAAGCCAAAAAGGCCCTGCTCTGCATTGCTAAAGAGGCTCAGGATTATTTTTTTTCCAAGCAGTGAGATAATCGATACCAAATATGACAATAATCAATAATGCTTCTAAACCTAATTACAAGCCATTCTCCACTCATACTAAACTGTCAGTATCATTAATAAAAGTGTAAGCGGTCTGATCTTGCTCCACTTTCAATCAATAGATTTCAGTGGGCGCAGCTAGTGTTCCCGGTCAGAATATTTTATTGTTTCTCATTTATTCTTTTTCTTCTATATAAATGATGGCATTCATTGCCTTGCTCCCAATAGATTTTTTGCCACCAGAAAAATTCTGGCCAGAAAAAATATTTAAAAATAAAATAATGTATGCAATAACTCATGTGGAAATGACATGACAGCCTTTTCCAAGCATGCATCCCAGTGCATTTGCATATTACCTCTTATACTAAAGCTCAAATGGACCACCCTCAACTACAGGTGGGGAAACTGAGGCCAGAGACATGTGATAATTTGCATACAATTACAGAGGAGAGACTGGAAGTTCCACAGTTGGACTCTGGGTTGTACTGCACAGTGTTTCACTTATGGTAGTATTTCAATAAGAGCCACTGAAGTCACTGAGAGCCCTCTCTTTTGCTTACACGCATCTATACCTGCACACTTTCTAGAGCTTAAGCCAGAGCCAGATTTGAGCTTTGCTCACAAAATCTGAGCGCGATCCCTCTGGGAAGAGAGTAAGGAAATCAGGATCTTCTACTCTGGCTCCTACCAGTATAAGAGTATCTAAAGAAGATAAGATGTGTTGTAATAATTAAAGCTATGGACTGCTCTCACTGGGCTGACTGTGAGCAAGTGTCAGAAATAACCAAAAGATCAATACAAAACCAGCAGAAAACAAAAAGCTACAGATCTTCAAGGGATGTTGGCAGTTGCAGACTCTGAAAGACAGAGATGCTTCTACATACAGTTCCCAAGTCCATCCCTAATTTTCTTGACCTCCTTCTTAACCTACATACAGCTCACAGTACCTCTAGAGATATCACAGAACCACTCTCCAGCCTCCTAGCATTCATTTCGAGCCCTACAGTTCTCTAACAGGACCAAAAAAGACTTTCAAAAACTAACTGAACATAACTTTTTGTGTTTCAGCATCATTTTGTATCACAAGCTAGGAGAAAAAAGCACCTAAGAGAAGGCCTTCTGTCAGGCTGTGCATTTTCCACTAGCACCCCCTAGTCAAGCTCTTTCCAGCTCTACCACCTCCCACCCTAGCCAGCTGACCAACAGAGCACGAAAATGAAATAAGAGGTAAACTCTGTGAGACTTCTGACTAAGTAAGAGACAAAAAAGATACGAAATGTGAGCTGAAAACCTCTGGGATCAATAGGATTGGCCTCCCCACGCCCTGTATCTTACACATCCAGCATAGTACCTCTTTTAATCTATTATTCATTTATTCAAAAATGCATTAATTAACATCGTGCTCAGGTAACGTTTGTGACATTAAGTTTCATTTGCTTAAAATGCACTGTTTCAACTAAGTTGACCCACCTATTCATTGCTGTAGTACACCCTGGCTACAAACACCGCAATGAAAAAATGGCATGATAAAATGTCACACAGCACAATTACCAGTTGGGGGTTTCAGTACAAGCATTCACTCCCTGACAAAGGATTCCTGAATACCTAAGGCTTTACTGGAGTTGCAGTATTGGTATTTTCAGGGTGGCTAAGAATATGGTTCATTTTTCTTTGTTTAAAATTCATTTTATTATTCATGTAAAAGTATATTATCAGACTTGTCTAGAAGTCATTTCATTATAAAAGTAGCTAACTGCATTATTTCAGGTTATAATAAAAGTGTGTGCTAATTCTTATTATAAATTTAGGTAACTTAAACTGTAACATCTTGGGACTGGAAGTATCCTTTCTATTCTGTGTTTCTTTTCAACTCTGGGCTGTGACTAAGATTCACAGGAGTTGCCCCAGTATTCATGAAGTAACAACCAAAAAGTAGCAGTTCTGAGCTTCCATTATTTGTGTTTAAATGCCATAGTCAACGCTATTGCGTATCACTGCTATAGTCTAACAAGATATATCACAGGAAATGAATTCACTCTTCCTCCTATCTGAAGAGATAACACAAACACAAAAATAAAAATAAACAAAGGACAAATGCCTTCATGTGTTTTGAAACAAATTAGATTAATCAGAAGTAACAATGAAAACAGTTAAATGCAATAATCTTAGCAGTATGATGAAAGCCAGGAATTTCATGGATGTAGAATTCAGAACACCTATGTGGCTAAATATTGCAACTATATTCTAAAACATGCTTCATACACTTTTAAACTTTAATCTTTTAGCTTTACTTTTGTGTATGCATAATAGCTATTTCTGGGATAATTGCAACAACTATGCAATGTTTTATGTATTTTGAAATGTACAGTAGATAGATAACAATGTACATTAACTTGAATCCTAACATTAATTTGCGTGAACACAATGAGCTATGTAACATTTGAATCGGCATCCACAGCCTTTAGCGTTAGCTAAGTAGCTGCACTCAAGATAGTAAAGGATTATAAAATAGAAATCTTGTCAGTGTTTCATTTCAGTCTGCCCTAGAAAAAGAAATATCTGTTGGTTCAGAGTTCAACTGTTCCATGTTTTTCAAATTTCACAACAAAAAATGCAAATCATTTTCTCAAATCTGAATACCCTGTCTTGTGACAAATCGCCCCAAACTCTCACATATTCTGTTTTTTGTTTATTTTTACATAAATGGATTTCTAGTGGCATTAAGTTTGCAAAAGTAAAACAAAACTGAAACTCAATTAAAAAAGGAGCTATTCCAATCTTTTAGAAGAAGCATAGATATAATATATACGGAAACTGCGTATTAAACACAGAAGAAATAGAAATAAAATACACATTAAATGCTCAACAGAATGGCTTTATAACAACAACTCCTGTCTCCAAGATGAGAACACTGATGTAACTATGCTTAGTTAGGGAATTTTGTGGACTTCCTGGGCAAATAATGGACTCTAATCTCAGTTATTCGCGATGAAAAGAAGGCAAAGTCATAAAATGGCATTAAAGGCACATTATCTGCCAACACAGCCTGCTCCAAATGTGATTATTACTTGTAGAACATCAGCTTTAACAAGAAACCCATTTGAAATCACTAGACTTTTTTCATTAGTGTTTGTTCTGCCATAAGTCAGTTACACAGGACGCCTCCATCCCTCTTGTTCTTAAAAGCATCTGAGAGGCTGTAGTCACAGAGGAGGCATGAGTAGTACAATACCTGGCAAATAGCTTGGGTGCTCCATATGCGTCTCCTAATATATAGGGAGAGCTTTCCTTCCTGTGCCCAGTGAATCTTATTGAAGATGGGTCAAATTAAAGACTAATTTGAAAGTGCCTGTTATTTACCAGTGTAGTCTCTTGGATGTCAAATGGAAAAAACCTTTATTTAACAATTCAAGTGTGGTTGGTTACCAGTCTTTCACATAATCGTACACATACATAATTGTATTGTTATTGTTATTTACATGTTTCCAGGACTACATCTAAATTCTTCATTCAGGGAGCATTCTCTACACCATTGCTGGTCAGAACTTGAAGCAGAAGCTTGAAAAGACAGATCTTTTGTTAGACCTCACCTGATTCTTCCGGTGCAGACTTGCTATGTACAATAAATACGGGAAAGATGCAAGCTTTGTATGGACTGTCATGCAAAAGCTATACATAATAATATTTACTCAGTGACTTTATTTTGGGTGTAAGATTACAGGGCCTGAGTTTTATAAACTATCAAGTATCTACCCTTTCAAGATTAAGCATACAAACAGATTTCTACTAACCAGCTCACACTGCAGTGACAGCCTACTATCCAGCCAATGTAGCCCATCTCCTCCCATCACTCCATGTTCCTCTCTCTTCCTTGCCAAGCACTGCAGTCAGTCAACCTTATGGCCAGCACGCATGAGTATTGTACACAACATGCAAAAGCTGAGCATCCTAAAACTCAGTGCTTCCTCAGATCGTGTCCACACTGACCTCATGCTGTGGATGCAACAGCATAGCTACTAAAATATTTCAGCCTCTGAAATGTTTAATCCCTTTCCAAAATCCCAGGGGTGAGATTGTAAACCAACTTCCCCAAGTACGGCATGCTTTTACAGCCATATGCAAAACCAAACAAATAAAGGAGTACAACTACCTGCAAAGAGCGGCATTCACGTAGTCACACTCTTGGTCTAAACACTGTAAGTGCATAGGGCTAGACCTGTATTTACAATAAACATTATACAAGCTCACAAAACATGTAAGTGTGACTGACCATCCATATGTAGGAGAACAGGATTTGGGGAAGTGGAAACTGTTGGTTCAGTTGTACTGAACAACCTCCTAGGCGATAGCACCCAAAAAGTGTCCCCGCCAACAAATCCTGGAGATTATTTTCCTGGAGAAAAGAAGGCTGTAGGGTGACCTCATTGCAGCTTTTCAGTACATAAAGGGAGCCTACAAACAGGAGGGGAATCAACTCTTCGAAAGGATAGATAACTGCAGGACAAGGAGAAATGGTTTTAAGTTGGTGGGGGAGATTTAGGTTGGATGTCAGGGGGAAGTTCTTTACAGAGAGAGTGGTGAGGTGCTGGAACAGGCTGCCCAGAGAGGTTGTGGATGCCCCATCCCTGGAGGTGTTCAAGGCCAGGTTGGATGGGGCCCTGGGCAGCCTGGTCTAGCATTAAATGGGGAGGTTGGTGGCCCTGCCTGTGGCAAGGGGCTTGGAGATTCATGATCCTTGAGGTCCCTTCCAACCCTGGCCATTCTGTGATTCTGTGAGATCCCATCACCTTGCCTCTATTCATGTGGAGCAGAAGTGTCCTGGGCCTTCTCAACCTATCTGCAGTGTGGGGTCCCAGGAATTCCCAGAGTAGAATCCAGCCAGCATGGCTGCATTTTGGAAAAAGACACAATGTTTTGGGTGCTGCTATCCTTCTGATATATTATCATTTCAGCCAAAAGAGAAAGATGAAGCACAAAATGTTGTCATGATGTGACAACGTACCTCTAACTCACTCCCTTCTGCAGCTAGTACTGTCTGAAGAAATTAGATGGAGACCAGGATCCTTCTTTCTGTTAGTGAATAAAAGCAGCACCAACTGGGCCTGGATCATCCTGCATCAGGAGTGGGCTGTTTTAATGAACCATACTTCATAGAAATGGATTCCAAAAAACTAAGATAATTCTTGCGACCCCAGTGCTATCTTACAGAAGACCAAACTAAATGAGGCTTAGAGGACTTCACATGCTATCCTCAAGCACAATTAGAGCATGTTCATGTGATACACACATACAAATGAAGAGGGACAGTCTCTGAGAACACTATAGGAAAGCAAGCACAAGTGCACCACTCAATAATGACACCAGGGTTACTGTCACTTTAACAAGCTTCTACTATAGTGCTATTATCATTCAAAGCTCCTTATCACGCCAAGTGCAAATATTATGACTAGCTGAACATCTAAAGTAATCATTGCCGTAACTGTGTACGTATATTTGTGTTTAATATTGAGGGCCGTTGCTGTCACCAGGCTATAAAAACCAAACTGGCATTAACATCAGCACTGAGGATTTGCATAACGCTGACAAGGATAAAGACTGGCACACTGCTTGATGTGCACTGCACAGGCAGATTCGTTGCAGCGCAGAGCAAATGGCTGACCAGCACAGACCAAGATTAGAGGCTTTCTCAGCAGATGTCAGCTTGACAGCTGACCGAATGAAAAGGGGCACAGCAAATGATCACTGCTCAGCAGAGTGCGAGCCCTGTGCAGAAAGCTAGAAATGCTCTTGTGGCTCCCTAACTTGGTGACTGAAAAGAATCTGAGTTGGAACTCTGAAATGTCTGGCCAATAGTTTCCTTCTTCTGCTGCTCCTTTGGGTGGGAGGCCCTGCAATGATGGGCCTCTCTCGAGTAGGCCTGCTAAAACTGCTGGAGACATGAGATACGGCACACTGGCAGCAGACGGATGCTTTATGTTTCAAAAGAGATCTACCGATTGTTTTTTGGTAGGTTTTCAAGGAATTGAAATTTCTGACTGCATCTTAATCGAGGCCCATGGATGCTGGTTAACATTAACTGGGACTCAAGATGATTGTGCTGTGCTCACCTCTGCCAGAAAGCTTCTGCTTCCAGAGCGCTCAGGGGTTTCCAAAGAGAAAAGTGAAGGAAAAACAAAAATTTGCATTTTTGAAAATTCATCTATCCTCAGTGTACACAAAGCAGGACCATCTTTTGCCCAGAGATGTGGTGGAAACACCATCCCTGAAGGCTTTCAGTGTAGGCTGGACCAGGTTTAAAGCAACCTGATCTAACAGTGGATATCTCTGTTCATTGCAGGGGAGTTGGACTTAGGTGACCCTTAAAGGTCCCTTCCAACTCTGAGGATTTTTATGCATGGGTGGCCAAAAAGCGCAGACATAGAAATGGAGAAGGGGGGCAGCAACTGCAGTAAGGTCCCACTTTTACAACCATTTCTTTATTGAAATTAGTGCAAACCTGACTTAAACATGCAAAGGTCTTGTGAAGTATTGGAAAAAACTTGTGTCAAATTCCTGTCTAAGTTAAATTCACTGCTTTATACCAGAGGCCCCTGTCATTAGCTAAGCTCTGGTCACAAATTAGGTAAATTTTGAGGATTCAAATTCTTACAGATTCAAGGAAGCAAAATGTCCTCTGAATTACTTTATGGTAGGATTACAGAACAATATATCCACAGAAGAATTATGGATGTGTGATTGCCAGTGCAACAACTACCATTATCAGCAGCTTCCATTTTGAGGAACTCACTCTCCAGAAGGAAACATGTACACAGTAAGACAGACAGATTTAAACATAAGAGGAAGGAATGTATGTGCTGCAGCATCGGGTGTCTAAAAGGGAATATGGGCTCTGTGTCACAGAAAAACACAGAAAGACTTGTGGCAGAATTGTTTATATCTTGCTTTTTACTGGCACTAAATTCATCAGCATGGAAGTAGAAAGTTGAGACCCCTCATCAGTGGCATTAATTAATTTTTTTTAAAGTGATGTTAAATCCTAAATCAGATTTTGCAAATTGCTACTTGCATCATTTTAGCTGCTATGAAAAAAACTGAATGATTCATAACAATGACACTAATCAAATTCAGGGAAGCCAGGAGACCCTGTGCTCTTGCTTGGTAACTGGGAAACAGTGCAAGAGAGGGCAGGAGGCTGCAAGATAAAAGTTAAAGAGGAAGAAACTGAAGCCAGCGATACTCTATGTAGCTATGCTATAAGAGAAAGCAAGCTGACAGATTTGTTGTCCTAGAAAATGGAAGAATTTGCAAAAGTTTTCAGTGCACAACTTCTAACAAGCACCTTCTCAGGTGTAATATATTAGAACACATCTATGTTTTGCGAATGTTTTAATATACTCAGTCTTTTGGATATGCACGTGGATGTTCTCAGTGTTAAAACACAACTACATCATTTCTAATGACTTTGGGTTCATAACCACAAGTATGAAGTAACTAGCCTGGAAGTAACTAGCATTAGAAAATAATCACCAGCAGAATATTTGTTATTCCAGAACAGTAGCAAATGCCTGCTACCAACAGCTACTTCCAGACACTTCCAGATTTTTACTCTTTTGAGATTAGGTAGATAAACCTACACTGAACATAGCCCTCATTCAATCTTCCACTGCAACTGCATACAGATACCGTAACGCATCTGACTGCATCAGCCTACGTCCTTTCTATGTGATCTAAGGTACCACTCAGTGTGACCTTGCATAGGACGCTGTGTATCCAACAGCACTAGAAGGTGGAAGAGGAAAAGAGAAAAATGGTTCTTTTAAATGCTAGGCACCATTCCATTCCATGGAGAAGGACATTTTAAATCAGTGTTTCCTAACTACAATAGTAATTGAAATTTAACAGGGCAAGTATTGCACAGTGAGCACTGCTAAGTATGCTTTATATAAAGATTAGATGTAATAAGACACTTGTCATATATTCCACAACTGCCAAATGATTTTTAAAAACAGATTTATTGAGGGTGACCAGCTGTGTAAAAGACTGTACGACCTGTAACACTGTAGTTAAAGAAATATTATCAGCTTCAAAAAACAGTGAAATTACTTTATCTATTATAGCTACAAATGATGACTAGCTCTGTTAAAACTGAACTACACTAGCAAAAGAAAAACCATTCCCTGTATTTTTTTTTAAGTTAGCTCCACTGTACATTTGACAGCAGTTTGCATCTAGATGAGTTCAGAGCTTTACTTGTGATTAGTTGTCTCAGACAGCAGCTATCTCTGGTTGCTACGCTCATATCCATTTACTTCCTCTTGGCAAATGACTCTTAGAAGCATCGCTGGAGATAAAGAATAAAGCTTTTACATTTTAGAAGTATGTATTTTAACTCAAGTGGAGCCTCTATTTTTAAGGACGATTCTATCAGGAGGTTCTATAAATCAGTACCAAAGACTTAGAAATTTCTGGTGACTGTGCTTTATATTCATGCTGAGATTATATACATATAAAGAACAAATATATGTATGCCTATGTACACCTACACACAGGCATGTATACAAGCAAAAATTAATATACATAATTCAGCTATGAAATCCAGATCCAACTTCAGACTTCAACCAAGATACTGCCCTGGGTGGCAGAGGGGCTGTCATTTGGCAAAGTAACTAAGAGAAGATATAATTGTGAAGATGGACTGAGCTGGTTTGGTTTCTCCAAGCATTCCACCAGTTCTCTGTAATGAATACTGCAGGCCATGGCAGGCCCTTAATACAAAAAAATCTGGAATACAAGTAATGTTTTTAAAAAATGCATTTTTAAATAGCTTGGCATGAGGCTGCCTCTAATTTCAAATTTTAGGCATGTCCCTCATTTCGTATTTCTTTCTCAGTAATGAAAACCTATGCTCTTATATCTGAGAGCTTTCAAAGAAAGAGTTGCCAGTGTTGCCACTACAAATGTACACTGTCAGCATGACACCATTATCACCTCTTCTTAAATTAATACCAGGCAGTTTACTCCAATTCAAGCTTATGTTCTGAGACAATCAGTTTAATAGTCTATGCAGGTGCATTGCCAAAATCAAGACAGATACAACAGCATAGCCGTATGTCTTTTCTAATGTCTCATTTTAAGTTACCTTTAATTCTCCAAATCCAATTTTTCCATATTTTCAGCTCTTCGTAACAAGATTTACACCACCTATCCCTTTTCTCCTTCATTATAACTTTATGTTTCAGCTGATCAATAAACATCCCACCTTCTACAATTCCAGGAAATTTTCTATGGGCTGCTGTCCTGACGTAGTTTACATGCTAATGCTCCGAGGAAACCATGCATTCACAGATGGCTTTCAACTCATTATGTCGACCAGCTAACTATAGGCATGTTAGGCTCAAGCTGGAGAAAAATAATCTGTTTGCATAGGGAACATGCAGGAAAGCTTATATACTATTTAAAGATACACTGTGCAGTTCCTGTTCACTACAGCTGCGAAGCCACATGCATAATTATTTCAATGAAATCTCTTCTGCTGACTAGGTAGATACCACAGAGACAGTGCAGCTGTTAGAAATAAGGTCCAGATCCATAAACACATCCATAAGCCTTTGATTTCAAGGGGCTATTAGCTGCAAAATGTCCCTGTGGATCTGCACACAAGTCAGGAGAGCTTTTCCCACCTATGACACCAAGACTTCACATGACCTTGGTCACATCACTTAGCCTCATCGTTTATCTCACCTACCTGTGAGCAGAGGAAAGGGGGACAAGCATTCTCTACAACAAGGGCTTGGGGAGTTTGGTATTAATTTGTTTTTATTAATTGCTTGGAGAGCTGAGGAAGAGAGGGAAGCATAAAATCAAGTGCCATTTTATTAACGGCATTTGGAAGACAAAAAGTGGGACAACTCCTGTAATCCTGAAGGAAGGATCCCAGCTGGGAAAGGGAGCACAAGGGGAGGCAGCACTGTGCAGAGCTGCCATCAGGCTTGCAAGTATTCAGCCTTCTTCTTTTATTCCTTCCTGCTGCACATTCCCTGTATCTCAGGTACTACTCAGATCTATTTCATTTCATACTCTGTGTACTTCTCCCAAACTCTGTAATTGCTTTTTCCTTGAAGAAGATGAGAGCCAGGGCTGCTCCTGCTGCAGTTCATTGCAGGCTCTAGTCCTGCCTGGTGCTGAGCTCTATGGCCACAAAAGTCAGCAAACTCTGAGAATGTTCCAAGCTCTGCAGAAGGGCAGAATCCCACCCTCAGAGAAGAAACTCAGCAAACAAATCACTCCTGACAACACAGGTTAGCTGATACTTCCTTACCTGCTGTGCAGTTCCCCTCATCTTACTCTGCAACCTAACAGCTGACCTGGAGAACTGTACAAGGTACAAGTCACTCAGCAGGCTCTCAGGGACATCGCAGTACAGAAAAATCCTACGGCGCTCAATGTTAGCAAAGCAGCCGCAAGGGATGTGCGATCTGCCAAATGAAACATCCTCAAACACAGCTTTATTGGTACAGGACACAAAACATCTCATCTCCAGAGCGACAAACCAGTGCCCGCGTTCTATTTTTTTCTAATTAATATTTGACTCACAACTCCAGCCGGCTGGAAATACATACACGTTCCTAAAAGACTTGATAGGCATAAAGTGACTGGTCACGCAGTATTAGCTACTAAGTCCTTTCTTACAGAGCTAGCTGTCCAGAAATCTAATGTTTTTCATGGGCAATTCCAAAGGTTCAACCCTGGAATTTGCTGGCTTTTGCTATCTATTCTAATAGTCAGCAACTGTGCTACACCTTTAAATGATCCCTTTTGCTGCAGCCTATCATGTCCGCCAACTGATAGAAGCGCTTTGTAGAGACTGCAAACCCCCATTTTGAAACAAATAAAACACATGTACAATAGCATACAGTGCACATTTAGGAGAAGCCCCAAAACATTTGGCTTGTACAAATTCATATTTCTAGCTTATCTGTCCCCAAACAGCCCACAGACGGTGCACAGGTCTATATTAATACATATCATAATTCAGTTTATTCTGGATGACTGATAATGGGATTACTGTTCATACCAAAAGGAAGACATCCAAAATTGTATCGGTTTATTCCTAAGGAACAGAATGATTGTCACAGCCTAATATGTTTATTGTCATGAGGCTGAACCAGCAGGGTTAGCTCTATACAGTGCCTGAAAATGAGAGGATATGATTGTGTCACAGGATTCACAGTCAGTGTTTGATACAGCAACTGCCTATAAAAAAGGACACCCAACATGAAAAGTGATTCTCTTTGGAACGGTACCTGTAATTTACAGGAACGTTTCATAATCTTCTAACTAACAAAGCAGGGAATACGAGGTGGTTTATTGACACATAAATGGTAGCTCCTGAATGCTCACTCCCCTCCCTACTTCCTACTCTGTCTGCAAATGGCAACTGAGTTTCTGTGTTTTTTCTGCACAGGTGGGGTGGGCCTGTGCATCACATCTGGGTAGGTCATTTCCTCCCTGTGGGTCACAGTTCCCCAAAGGGTTCTATTGCAGCTAATCCAACCCGATTAGTAGCATCCTTTTGCTACTAATCCTGACACTACCAGCCCTCCCCCTCAAGTTTTACAGAGATCAGAGGCTGGCCAGACAGGGAAGCCAGGTTTGCCTCTCACCACAGTCAGAGCCTTCTAAAGTCAAGGGAGGGACTGGTGGTATGTAATGAGAGTTGAATCAGACTTTAAAGACAGAGCTGATTGGCGGAACCAGGGATGATGAGCTGAACTGTAACCATTTCCAGGGGAAATGAGAGGCCTACTATAGGGTTGTCAGGCATCAGCTACAGTAAGATATATATTTTACCACTTTAAACTTCACTGCAAAAGTCTTGCAAAGCCACAAATTACACTAGCCACAGCAGAGACTTCATTAGCAAATAATGCCACAAGGAAGATATCACCAGAAGGAGAACTAAGAAGCCTCACAAGGGTAAAGCACCCTCCTATTTCAATACTGTACCGCAGAAAAACATCTGTCAAACAGTAGTGCAGACCGAAGTAATCAGTGCAACTAATTATCACTAATTGTAATATAGTTTCTGTCTTGCTGCTAATACATTTAGACTTGCTAATCAAATCAAACCATTCCACCTTGCTGTGCTGCTTTCAAATAAACATTTCAGCAAGGATAAAAAATGAAGCTTTGTTCTCTTTTGTTGTTGTTGTTATGGCTGTCTGGAGAGGCCAGTGGCTTTTTTCATTTATTTCACGCAGCGACAAAAGTAGTAGGAATGCCATCAGGAAGACAACTTGGTACAGTGAGAGGGCTGGTTTAAGAAGCAGAGCACAGGTGAGCAGCCACATGCACAGCCCTGCACTGCCTGGCAGCCTCCACTGCTTTTGGCCCAAAGGAAGGGCAACAGCACAGAAAGAAAGGGAGGTGTTCCGGGTAACTCTTAAAATAGACATAAAAACCCTTGATTCAGTTGCCAGCTCTGCTGCAAACTTTTGAGTGCAACTTTGTCTGCCTTGCTAAATACCTCTGTGCCTCAGTTGCTTATCCAAGGAAGCGGGATTGTAAAATGTTTTTGTCTGAACTGAAAGCTCTTCAAGATAGAAATTGTTCTCCAGTGTCTTTCTGTGCCTGGATTAACATAAAGAGAACCCTAGCAGGCTTCTGGAAGCTCTTTTAATAAAAAATAATTAAAATATGATTTTCAGGAGTGAAACTACATTTGCAAATTATATGATTCTTCTTCACCCTGATAAAAATTAATGGAACTTTGGAACACGCATGGAAGTCCACCTACTCCTATGTGTGAAGCCATTAGCTTTTGGAGGGGAAAACAACTTTTTCCATTATGTCATAACAGAAATAAATGTTCTCAAAATGCTATCATCTGTAACTATGCACTCACTTAGCTTTCACTGCAAAACGTTAGCCACTATTTTCATATATGTAAATGCAGAAAATACCACAGTTATTATAACAATGGAACTGCCTTTGAATATTAAGCAGCTCCTCAAAAAGCAATAACCAAATTAACTTGCAGCTAACATTAGTTGCCAATTTAGCACTAACGTTTGACATTCCTAACAATGAAGAAAGAAAACAACTTAATATTTCATACTGAAGAGTGCCTCAGATTTTAATTAATTTTTTGTCTTTGAACTTTGGAAACAGCTACTTATAGCAGAGTTTACCAAGGCCATTTAAAATCGTGATGTTGATCTAGAAATCAATGCATCTTCACAAAGGCAACTCATTAGGAATAAACATTCCTAAATGCTGTTTTCCACACACAAGATGAAGCACCTGGAGGCTACTGAAGGAACAGTTATGAGGATGGGGGAGGTAAAAATCATGATAACACGATCAAAAATAGCTGAACACAGACATTAAAAATAGAGATGAAAAATTATCTGCATATAGACATTAAAAAATACTGATCTGGCTGAGAATAAGTAAGAACTCTTAAAAATCAGAGCCTACATTATTTTAAAATGATTCTTTTGGAGTTAGAAATATCTGAGGAAGCCCAAGTCTCTGCTGCAAGAGGCACTGTCACTCCACTAAATAAAAGTCATGCAGACCATCTAGCAGAAATTGCCTGGCAAGTTGCAGACTAATTCTGTAAAGTGCTTAACTGCACTTCCTAGGAGATACTACACATCTTCAATGCCCTCTTTTTCAGCAGGAGTATAAGGCATGCAGCATTGTCATGACTGACAAGAACAAAATAAAACCTGTGGCTGTGGACAGTTGTGACAACTCATACTATTATCCTATTCACAGTAATATCTTACTAACATGTTATCCATGCCCCAGCCCTGGAAGTGTTCAAGGCAGGGTTTGATGGGGTTTGAGCAACCTTGTCTATTGGGAGGTGTCCCTGCCCATAGTATAGGAGATTGGAATCAGATGCTCTTCCAACCGAGACCATTCTGTGATTCTACAACTCAGCATTTTGGAATGCCTGAAGGAAGTCTCAGACAAACTTGAGGAGCTGCAGGGAAGAAAAAAAGGTATCTAAGAGGCTTTCTGAATGGCAAGATTAATGCCAAACAGTTTGAGTGTATTGCTCAACCTACCAACTACACTTACCTGCTGGTCCCACTTAGGAAGCAAAAAATTCAAGTTCTCAGGCTATCACCAGAATATGCTTGGAAGGAAATTAAAGCTGAGAGGTACTAGGGTGTGTGATCAACGCTGTGGACAAGCTTCTTCCCAGAACTAAAGAAGCAAAGACAGAACTTCACCAAACTTTCCATCAAGTCATAAAGTTCTTGCTTCCAGCTCAGCAAGATCATTTAAAGTCTATGAACCAAGGCACAAGACCAATACTATACTTCAGCAAATCACATAACTTTCAGGCAACGTATGCTTTTTTACATAGTCTCTGTGTTTCAACACCAACAAAATATGCATCAAGTAACATTTCAACAATATAAATTCCGAATTGAAGTAAAAACTTTCTCTGGTACAGGATCCTGCACTACATCAGGAATGTATTTAACGTATGGTGCTATGCAATTGAAGCTATTAGATTGGGCTTTCAGAAGGAATCAGGACTGTGGATAAGAGGTTCAGAGATGTGTAAGTACAAAGAAGTCGTGTGGGAAGGAGCATGAACCTGCACAATACACATTTGTCAGCTCTAACAGATTTTCAGCTACAACTGGAGTGCCAAGAGACATCCCTGGATTTTGCATGACCTACTGAAGTGCTTTGCAATTGATGATTATCATGTTGATTGCATCAATGTATACATTAAAAACTTTCTCCTGAGGAGATAGACTATGGATAATATACTTCATTTGAATTTTCTGTGATTACGTAAAAATTAAGCATAATTTCAGTAACACAGGTATAAATAAGATTCAGTTAACTGCTACAGAACATTGTATGAAAGAAAACAACCAAATGGAAAGATTTTACATGACAGGTCTGTGGGGATTAATCCACTATGCGGCAGTCTGCAAACCTACCAGTGATAATATCAAGCATGTCACATGTTTCCTAGTTGTAAAATGTTGCCATCGCATTATATGTGATATAGTCTGTCATGTACCATAAAATAGAACAGTCCAATTCTGCTTTCGTAAAGTACAGTTTGTGCCAATTTGCAGACATAATCCTGTACAGAGGTCTTGCCAATCAATCTGTAACCTGGGGGAAATAAATAACAGTATTTTCAGGGGTGTAAGGTTAGATGTGGGCTGAATCAGCTTCCTCAGCTGGCTAATCACCTCACTGCAAGAGCGTCATGCAACTGAAAGGTAGAAACAGGGCATATTCTCACTTAAAATATTACCCAAAAATACGAATGCTTCTAATAAAAACTGCACCACTGTATAAGAAAAATAAAATCTTGCCACTGAACTCCAGTGACAGCAAGAATTGTAATTACCATGAAAGCAAGGTTTCTTCTAGGGCTTCTAGAACAAACGAATTTTCAATGCCATGAAAAAAAAAAAATTAGCCTAGCAACATTTGGCCCTTTTCAGGTTCACAAGCGTATAAAGACCTCTTGACAATTCAGACCTCTTTTGGCCTGAATTAGTCCATAAGATTTTCAGATCCTGAAATCTTTTCTCAAGACCATTAACAGAAACAAATCAATGAACAAGTGTGGTTGCAGCTTACTGAAGGAAAGATGTAGTTTGTGTTTTGCTTTGTATTTTACAGAGAGAATATTCTCACTTTCTCTGTGATTTCTATGTTGTGCAACTTTGAATTTAGATATTTGAATATTTTTTAATTCAGACACTTATATGACCATGGCAAAATTACAGCTGCATCATTTACATGCGTACTTATATATGTGTATATACATTCAGTTATGCAGCAATCTTGAAAGTATTTATTCTGAAAGTACCATAGTGATTACGTGAAAAAGAGTGATTTACTGCTTCCATTTTAGAAAAGTGAAAGGAGGCCCATGTACTTTAAGAGACCTACTAAATTCCACACAGGAAGAAACCACCACAACAAGGAATGAACTTACACCTCCAAAGACTCAAGCCAACAAGGCAGCTGCTAGAATTTTATTTCCAAGACATGCCAAATCTGGAGCCTATCTTTACCTTCCTGTTACTCCCTTTCTTTGTCACTGTCACAATTAAACTAAGGTTTTACCTGACCATGTGGTCAGCTGTTCTGCTGCCTTTTATCAGAATTAGTTGCTAGATAGAGGACTAAGATAGTAAAATCTGGAGAACTGTCGTTTAGACCTTTATCCCCAGCACATTGCAGCTGTGACCTAACTTTGGCTAGTACATCACTCTGCCTGTAAACAGTAACGTTAAACCAAAATCCTACACTTTCCAGAAGACATTTTCCTCATTCTTAAGAGTCTTAGAGTGGCCTTTGAGAAGCAAAGCACACCTGGATCTCCATTGAGGAGTAAGGTTCTAGGCCAATGCAATGCAAGGAGGTCCCTACAGCCATTCTGTTCCACTTTAAAATTGTACCATTTGTACAAATTCTTATTCAGGGTGCAAAATGCAATTTGATTAGCACAGTCTGGAGGCAGTAACATAGACAGAACAAAACACAAGCTATACTTCTTCTAAGGATGAGAAGAAACACATTCTGTAGCAGGTATGCTGGACAAAGTATCGTCCTACAAGGTCCTCAGCCGTTCCCATGGACTTGCTAAGCAGGAAAGAACACCATACAGTCTTAACAACCAGACAAATTTCAGCTCAAAAAGTCCACTGCTCCTACTGGATGGCAGATGAAACTCTTAGATAACACTGAGAAGAAAATGAAAAAAAAAAAAGAATTCGTATCAAAATTTTTTTAATAAAAACATTTGAAAGTTAATTTCCTAAGGAAATTATACTTACAAAATTAAAATTACCAAAAGAAAGTGTGTTACTTTGAACCTACTTTGCAATTTCAAAAAAGAAGAGGCAGGAAGGTAGAGATCCAGTAGTTTTAAGTTACTAGCAAACTTCGTATAAACATGAGACGTAGTATTTGATGTAACTGAAGGCAAGGCACCACAAAATCCATATTTGAGAGCACCTTCATATGCTTCTATCACCTTCCAGACTTGAATTTGAGTTTGCACTTCCAAAAGTATCAGGATCAGGAATAGAGCAATCAAAAAAAGTTTTTCAAAGCGTTTATCCTAACAGAACAACAGATTTAATAGCATAAAAATGTCATAGGACCAGTAGGCCTACATAAACACAGCTGTATATTCACAGCAAGTTGAGATCCACACCATTTTGGTAGCTTTACTTAATCAAGCAATGTTTCTGAAGTGTTTTGAAAGTCAACAGTATTACAGAAAGCTTCCTGCAGTGTCTGTTACAAAAGCAAAACAACACCTATTACAATTCCATTTCCACACATGCATGGTTTTAGAAACATCTGTTTGTGGAATGAATTCTGACTCCAGGTTCCCAGATCAGCTTCCCTTTGGTTTGTGCTTCACCTCACCTGAAACTTTCTGTGTCACTGTTTGATCACTGTTTGATCACTGATCACTGTTTGTTTTTGCATTAGCACTGAGGCTTTTTTCTTAAACTAATCCAAACCCTTTCAGGTGTTTCAGGAGTGAATATAAATGTTTTCCCCATTTTAATCTCCTATTGTATCCAGCACTCATGGACAGCAAAACTATCCGTAGTCCCCTGAAGGCAGCAAGAACTAATAGTAAATGTGGGGAGGAAAGAGTGGTATATTTGAATTAGCGAAAATGTCTCTTCTGAACATGTTCCTTGAGCGATTCCTACAAACTTAGCCAAGTTTAATGAGCATCAGTCCTACTATCTATTGTCCTTTTGCAGTCAGAAAACCCCAGGGGCTGTTGGACAAGGGTTGATAGAAACTTCAGTGATCAAGGACTCAGGGACAGGGATCAGAAATGCTGCTGTGATCAGTCTCTCCTGGGACAACCTACACACAGGACTGTACTTACAGAGAGGTTTCAACAAAAGCTCTTGCTATAGTAGTCTGCTTCAGCTGAAGTCAACAGTGAAACTCCTGTTGACTTCAGTAAGAGATAGTATGGGCCGCTGTTGAGAGCTTTTGAAAATTCGATGCTACACAGCAAAAAAGCAGATTGGTTGGGCAAGCAAAGTCTAGCTGCACACACTTCTCAGAGCAGAACACCATAAGGAATTCACCAAAAACTACACTGGAGAGGCAATGCACCTATGGATATAGAGCTACATTTAAAACTACTGAACCTGCACTCCTTCAAAGTTCCTGGCAGCAATTCTAATGTTAGCTTTATGCACAGTGTTTCCTCTCCACATTGCAGTTAGCATAGTTTCAGTTTGAAAATTACATTCTGTTACATCATCTATAAATTCCTTACACTTGGAAGCATGTCATCTACAAAATGACTCAGACTATACTGCAGCGATATAAAATAGTAGAATGATGCAACACAACATTTACTTCTGACTACTAACTATCCAATAAAGCCAGGGGGGAGGAAAAAAATAAAACAATTAATAATAAAAGCCTGATGCAAAACTTTCTACAGTTTCTTCTGTCTGCAAAAATGCATGGACAGATGTCTAACCTGCCATCTAACATGGAGTTTCAGCTCCCTTAGCAGATATTCTGAGATCCCAATTGAGATGAGATTTTCCAAAGAAGTTTGGAATAAGCATCCAACGTTTGAAAGCTGTAGTCAACAACATAGAGAAATCACTGCCTCTTTATGCTTCTACATACATACAGATTCTTCTTAAAATAAAGACACACTTGGCTTTACTGTGAAAACCTAAACTACACACTTCTGAAACACAGAATGCTTATGCATCCCACCTGTACTCACTGTCTTATTTTCAACTGGGACAGAATTGTTTTCTTCAGAGTGTCTGGTATGATGCTTTCTTTTTGTTGTAGGCAAGATAAATATTAAATAAATAGTCCACAATTCCAGCGAACTGCTACACTGAAATCCCCTGCATTAAACAGGTAAAAACCTATATAACATACATTTGCAGCTGTGTGAAAGCAAACCTTGGGTCCAGTAAAGTGCAGGCAATCCTTTTTTTCCCCATATCTGATAAAAAGAAAAATTTCCTCTTTCAAACAGGTCCATAGGTATTACTGCATCCTGGCAGCCTCCCTGTTTAAGATTTTCAAGCACTGAAAAATAATGTAAGCATTTATCTGCTTGCTCAGTTCATTGATGTCAAATTAACAGCAGATTGTCCCTTCACATTACACACAGCTTCTCTCATGTTCTGCTCTTCCTCCCAGGGGAGAAAACAAATACACTTCTGCCTCTGTTTGTAAAAAGATTATTTGCATCGGTCAGGCTACAGTGATTCAAAGAGCCGAGGCTCCACCAGTTCTCCCCTTGGATGACAGCTGAATGTCCTGCATGAAGAAGGGCAGCTCAAGATGGCAAAGCTTCAGTTGAAACACTGGGGAGCTCTGCAGAATCCCCCCCAAAATACTTTATGAAAATACAATTAAAATACATTAGAATTGCTGCTAAAATGAAACCAACACCTGACTTTTATGCTCTGAACCCCAAAAGCTAGCAGGCCCTGGCACTGCCTTACTACCTAACAGCATGTTTTTCGGGAACTGACAGGAGTGGAAGGGAAATGAGGAGATAAACCTGCATCTTTCAGGGTTGACCAATAGATTCCTAAGGAGATATAAAAAGTTGCCTAAATTACTGTGATAAGTTGCCATCTCTACCTATTACCACCAATACTCTTTTTGTCAGGTTGACCTTGCTGAGTTTGTTGCACCATGATTACATCACATTTTCTTTCTTTTCACTTCCCCCTCCCCTTTTCTGTGCCATCCAAACCCAGAAAAAGATATGACAGGTTAGACTTCACTGTTGTCCCTCAGTGGCAGAAAAAAAGTAAGGATTAAAATACTGTATGTCGCTGCTTATTTCTCTATGATAGTGTTTAACATCCTACTCAAGATTATTAATAGCATGTTCACAGGCTCGCTCATTCACTTTCAAGCATACATCTGTACAAACCATGCCATCTTCTGGTGCTTCCTTGCAGCAAAAAAAAGAAATACCAGTGTCAGAACTTACACTGTCACTCCTATCTCTGAATGTATAGAGAGCCACGTGTTTACTCTTCTGTGATTGAGTGCAACACTGCAGTTCAGAAAAATGCCTCAGGACTCTACCAGGTATCAAAATGACAGTGAAAAATGAAACGCCAGAAACATTCTGACTTACCATAATACCAAATCTATCCTACAAACTAAGACAGCAATATCCATTTTGGAAAAAACTCCGCGTTCAGGTTATAATAAAAGACATTCCTATGAGTAATGCTTTAGTGTCCAGAAAATAATTTTGGAATCAGTTTTCTAATATGATAAAAGTACCCGGGCATCAGGAAACTTATTGCAGCTGGAACTGACTCTCCATACGTACTAAAGAGAGATTGGCTAACATGCTGATTTACTCTTTTATCCCTTAACATTTTTATCCTATATTCTTCAGAAATATTTCCAAACATTACAGCTTATAAACAAGTGGGTACATGTTATCTCCCCCTACAGCCAGACAAATCTCCTCAATATCTTTGCATGTTACAGATTCCCCTCAATTTTAAGAGTCTGGTTGATTCTTTCAACTTTCTCTGCTAGAAAGTTGTTCCAGAGCATCATTTTTCACATCTTTGAGGCTTACAGAAGTTCCAATCTTCTATCTACAGCAATAGGCAATATACCTTTACACATTATGTATCTCAAAGAGTTTTAAAGAAACATTTGTTACACATTGAACATTAAACATTTGCTACACATCAGTATACCCTCATCCCTTGGCATACACAATTATCCACTTAATTGTGAGAAATAGTCATGTGTTCCCATGCAGACTCATTACTGTGGAGGAGGAGTGTCACGACACTGAAAAACACCCTGACAGGATGAAATCATGACTGTGTATCAGGCAAGAATAGTATAAAGTCATGCTTCCCTATCCTTACCTTGGCTTCTGAGCAAATGCAAATGTGTGATCAGTTACACGATGGCACAATCTTGGCATCATAAGGTTGGTGCGTACCCTAAACCAATCCACGCAGGCCCCAGCCTGGCATGAAGAATTACCACTGAAATTCTGATCCCCGACCAGGCTACACAGCTCCTGTCAGTACCGAAGGTCTGCACCAGTAAAGTTTTGGCTGAAAGAACGTTACGGTTTTTTGAAAGGAAACCCAGGTTACTTGCCATCTGCTCCTTTGTTTTATAAAAGCCGCTATTATTTAACATTAAAGCAATCAAGGCGCTAGTGTGCTTTCTTCCACTTATGTTGTTTGCCTACTTTTCTACAGCAAGCAAAATGTGAAAAGCAAACCAAGCCAAAGAATTTTTAACTGTGTTTATGAATCACTTTTTTTTTTTCCTCCTGAATTTCATTATATAATGATACAAACATTAGGAATCTGGAAAAAAAAAAGACAACATATTCTACTGAAAAGTGCATTGTTGATATTTTCTTCAAGAAATGTAAGAAGTTCTAAAGCATCCTTCTAATGTTATATCCAAGCAAGGTAACAAAATTCATAGCTGCTAACTGCCCTTAACATGGGTAAATTGATTGCAGACTGCAGCCCAAAATACTAGCTTCCATAGAAGAAGTGACTTTCACCTTGAGGGAGGGTTTTCCCTGCCAGACTGAAGTACAGGCCTTAAGTCTGAAAAAATAATAATAATAAAATTAAATAAAGTTTTTAGTGGAATTTCAGAAGTCCATTAGCTCTAAGATGCTCCAGAGCTCAAGGATGTGGGAAAAGATTATAGGACCCAATTCTTCATTCAATTTCCCTCTAGCATTCAGAGTACAGAGGAATACAGTTGATACACCCGTGCCCACAAGGGAGTAACTGTCTTCCTTTCTCCTCTCCATTCAAGACCTGTGATATCATTATTGATAAAGACAGAAGAGCAGGAGTTGAGTGGTGACGTGCTAAATGTCAGAGGAACCCATCAGCACAGAATTCACACAGGCTGAATAAACATTAATTATCAGTTCCAAATCAAGAGCTCACTTCTGAAGCAAATCATTCAGTTCTCAATGCTTTCTGTGCTTTGTTTGACATCACAAAATCATCTTGGAGCAGACCAAGTGGATTTCTTTCAGATAAAGAAAAGGGTCATGTTTCCACATAAAGATCTTTCAGAGTGAAAGAGCCAAAGCCATTCAAGAAAGGTACAAAGCCATTTGGGAGCCAATGCAACTTCTAGAGACTAGATGAAATTCAGATTTCACTATGTGATTATTCACACTATTCAGAGAGCATTCCAAATATCCATGGAAGAATCAGATTGTCTTAGTCATGGCAAGGGATAGCATCAGATGAGATAATCTCTCAAGACAACACTGAAATATTTTCTTGCTTGCCCAATGAAAGCCCAGGATGAGTTTTCTGTAGCTTTTCCTACATAAACTAAGAGAAAGAGGGGTTTCTTACTCGTTTTGCTAGATCAGCTTTTTTATTATCTCTTGGTACATTGGTAGGGAAAGAAAATCAACTCATCCCATCTGGGAATTACAAACAAGTGTAAATGAATTGACTTAGCTTTAAATCACCACACTGAGCAGACACATCATAACCCTAACTAGAGTGTTAATCAAACATTTTAACATAGGCATCTGAATATATAATGGCTAGTAACGACACTCCAGTAAAGAAAATCAATTGCACCTCCAGTTATAGCTGGTAACTGAGAAAGATAATCGTCTGCTCAAACTTTTACCTGTCCTTCTCAATTCCCTGTCACAATAGAATCATAGAATCATAGAATGGCCTGGGTTGAAAAGGACTACAATGATCATCTACTTTTAACCCCCCTGATATGCACAGGGTCGGCAGTAATGGAGCCTTTCTGTTTTGTTCACAAGGAACCTACAAGCTTAAACTTTATTATCTTCACTCTGACATCATTTCTTACCCTTGTTTATCAAGTTCACAGGGTGTTTTAATGTCTCTGAAGTGTGGAAACTTCTTTTGTCAGGCAGAGAAGATTTTCTCTCCTTAAAAAACAAGGAGGATGTTTATGCCAAAGCCCTTGAGTTTGACAGAAGCTGGCCCTTAAACATAAATGTGTTTTTACTTCTTCTACGCCATTTTCACTAAAAGCAAACCAAAACAACAGTAATCAAAAATTTATATATATTTGGCTGTTAAAACAAGTGCTATTCGTTCAGAATAAGGTTGTAAGGTTGGATGGGCTTGTAAAGCAGCCACATAAATTTGTTTACAACTGATTCATTGCACATTCAGTATATCAAACCAAATTCTCATAGAATTCTAGTACTTCATTAATGCTAATTTCAAGTCTTTCCAAGCTGCTAATAGCATAATGATTTTGGAGCAATTGTTTCTACCTAATAGATCCTTGACCCTGGAAGGTAAAATTTCTTCAGTGAGTCGTAACCCAACGGACTGTAAGAGCTCTGTCATGTCAAGAATCTGCATCTTAATAAACCTCAGGTCATGTATTTGACCAATCCGGTGAGAAATATGCATTTTAAAAACTTCATAACAATGTATTTACATCATAGTTTGTAAAGCTGGAAAGCTAGCTGATGACTGAAAGATCTTTTTTATGTGATAGTGAATTGTTAAGTAAATATGTAGTAATGTTTAGTTAGCTATGATTTGAAGTTTCTTCTGGAAGAACAGCATTTCTAAAGTTATTTTTAAAAGAAATAATCAAATTGACACTAAAATCTGAAGGTTTAGACTTATTCTTTACAGTATTTAGAGAAATTACAAGCTAGCAAACTAACAGTGGTTTCAGTGGAAATTACCTTAAATAAAAAGGTAAGAATGTAAGATTTTAAGGATCAAGTCATACATCATACATTTGGTTGGTCTATCTAGATTTTATGTTTTTATGAAGAGTAGTTTGGGTTTGGTGGGAGTAACAGATTCAACTGAGCCAAACAGAATAAAACTAGATCTTAATCCAGCCAATTAAACAGTGATATCTTCTCTTCCTCATTCTTTAAAACAAGCAAACAAACAAACAACAACAAAAGCTCAGCTAACGCTAGTAAAACTAAAAGGTGTCACACAGTAGAAAGTTCCTTAAGAAACACTCAAATGGATTTCAGGATATTGAACCATATAACAAAATCCATCTTTATCATCTGACAACGCTCACTTTAATAGGTGGCAACTAAAAGTATAACAAGGCACTGAAGCGGAAAGAAAACCCCCCTTCAACTTTAGGAAGATAACAATACATACACTGTTTTCTGTGAAACTATGAACTTCTTCATATGATAACAAATCCATAACTGTAGATTCATTGAACTGTCCCAGCGAACTTATGCCAGAAAAATTCAGACTTGCTTACTCTGCATTTGTAACAACCTTGACAAAGACACTCAAAGATGAGTTTGGGGGAACATTTAGCCCATCACTGTGTATGGATAAACTACAGCCACTTTTGCCTTCAATTTATTACTCACTGTTTGCGTTACCTTATTGTTTGGGTGTCTTAGAAAAGAATCTCATTAAGCCAAACACTGAACATACACAGGACAAAGACAGAATTATATCCAGAGAGCTTACAGTTCAGCACCTTTAGAAGAAAGACTTTAACTAAATAAATGCAATAAGAAGTACAGAGAAAATAACCAACTATAGCTTTTTTTTTTTTTTCCTTTTTTTTAAACAGAGAGCCTTGAAATCCTGAGCTTAAATCCTGATTTAGCCTCATAAATAAAAATATATTTAAAGGTACCAGAAACATGAGTGAGTTCACATTGAAGGCCTCGTAAGCTCTCTGAATTAAAACTCTTGAATGCAAAGGAAATCAGACTCAAGGCCAAGAACACAGGCTCCATTCTTAAATCAGGTCTTCGGCCTTTCCTGCACCCACCTAAGGCAAGCATTACAGCTAAATGTTGGCCTAGATTTCAACCTGAGTTTCATCAGTTTTATGAATTTACTTCTGTCTTTAATCATCACTGCTAGTCCTCTGTCTGTGTGTGTTGGCACATACACGTGGGGGAGAGAAGGGATGAATCTCCAGTGTCGAAAAAATCAGCTGAATGCTGCACTCCCACACTGAGTTTGGCATACTAAAATCATAGGCTTTTCACAACCCTCAGTTATATTATTCATGCAGAATGCACTCAGCTTTCTATTGTTCCTGCTCTCATTGTTTATAAATGAGTCGTTGCTACATCTGGGGATGGAAGTTCTTTTAAGTTTCTCTTAGTAAAATTACTTCTGTAACAAGGTGCAGTACTATCACTCAGAGGTTAAGGAAGTTTCTGGAAATGCTTGTGTTTCTGGAAAGCAATATTTCCTTGCTTTATTGAAACAAAAACGAACAACTAAACTGATCATTTTGTTTTGGCCAACAGAGACACAGTTTCTTAATTGTTTCCTAAATGTTTCAGAAAGTAATTAAATGCTTCATTTTGTTCCTCATTACTGCAGCGCTTGCAGAAGAAATTTCTAAATATGTTAAGATTCTTGCTTTTACATCTCACTTAAACATTCCCAGCACTGACACATTAAAAAAAAAAAAAAAAGAAAAGAAAAAAAAAAAATGACCCTGAGACACAGACTTGAAATGTTGTGCATGGTGCAAATACTATTTCTCATTACAGGACATGAAACGTGCCAGAAATTGCTGCTCCCTTCTGTTACGTCCAATACAGCTGCAGA
This sequence comes from Tetrao urogallus, assembly GCF_951394365.1. Lineage (NCBI taxonomy): Eukaryota > Metazoa > Chordata > Aves > Galliformes > Phasianidae > Tetrao > Tetrao urogallus. Next base: position 124,432,262 of record NC_136813.1, on the reverse strand, counting down.
AAACCATGTAACACCTTTGTCTAGCGACACTGTGAATTTCATGATTTAGCTTGTTCAACAGTTCAGGCTGTCATCATTAATCCTGTGACTGCACAAGATTCTGATGCATTCCCCAGCTTAGAGTTTGTTTTCAATCCAATTTAACTTAATAAACAATAGGCTGAATTGCAAAAGAAAAAAAGTAAGTCAGTCACACAGCAACTTAAATACTTTTGGCTCCAGAGGACACCCTGCTGTTGAGGTTTAACGTCACACTATTTTAAAGATAGCTGCAGTGTTCTTTTACTCCTCCTCACATGATTCTTTGTTTTTTAGCTTAGAGGACTTCTTTTATGTGTCCTGTTAAGGTTGAGATATTGTAAATCCAAAGCTGTCAACTGATAGACTGACACCTAAAATACTGGAAACAGAAAACTGGAGTCAGTTCCATCTATCCATACTCTGGAATGAAGAGGAACCTGTGTTTGGTACTATAGACTCAAAAAGTGTATCAGTTTGCCCAGTTAATGCACATACAATTGTTTAACCAATGTTAAGCAAAGAAACAATTCCATCTTTTTCGAAAGCCAACTCCTGTCCACTGGCAAATACTGCTTGACTTTAAGAAATTGATGTTTTTTGACTTTTTAATATCAATCCCTAACATAAGGGAAATATGCTAAAAGAAGTTTAAGGAAACCTTTCCCAAGAGCAGTATCATTAAGCCAACAAGCTTTTCCCTCTTCTCTAGGTTCCTCTAACACTTGCATTATCTTCCTCCCTCACCTCTTCTCGGCTGCTTTTTTCCTCCCCTGGCCAGATTCTGATTTTCATTATATCAGTGAAAACTGGGTAACTTCAGTGATCTCCAGAGAAATATGTGTCTCAATTTACACCTGCCTAGCTGGCAGAAAATGCAAATTGAGCCGAATGGTATTTAGTTTGCTCATTTGTCTCTTTTATTTATAAGAAAAAAGTCTAGATTCCACTGCTCATGCACATCTCCAGTAGTATCTCATTCCTTAACAGCATATATTGAGAAAAGTGTTTTTCACTCAAAACATACAAGTAAAACTTGGTCTGCAATTAGTAATGGAAAAGCACAAAAAGTATTCATTTCAACAATGAAAATCTCAACTCTTTCAGGTCATCTGAAAGAGTGACAAGAGTGCACTGTTTTAATTGGTTTTAAAACAGCAGTTATTTCTTGATGTATTTGCATTTTAAGTGCCAAGTTTTGTCTAAGAAGAAAGAAAATGCTTGCAAATGTTCCTGTCACTGCCATATTCCAATTAGTTTCAGAGGAGCAAAAGGTGACAGATTAAAACAACTCCGTGTAACAGTGGAGAGTAAATAACCTACAAATCTGGAAACTATTCTGTGTGTGTGATGAGGACCAGAACCACACAGAACACGTACAAGCAAAAAAAAAATAAAATAAAATAAAAAGTGCATTGAAAGGAGATTGGATTGTTTTTAATTTAAATCCATGCCTATTCAAAACAGTCATATCTGAATTTCTAAGAGCATGCAAAAATCACTGTGCATTTACCATACTAAATGCCTTTTTATCAACTAACAAAATAGAAAAGATACAAATGAACCAATCAGGGATTTCGAGTGAGCTATCACTGTTAGAAAAGCTAGTTTGCACATTTCAGTTGAGTCACCACAGAGAAGCAAGAAAAAAAAGAAAAAAAAAGGAAAAAAAAAGGGGGGAAATAAATTACTGTGTGCAACTCCATCTGCAAACTGCTTCTCCCGCACTGGTATGTAATAAAATGTGTTGCTAAGATACAAGCTGCTAAAGAAGTTCATTAAAGGACACTTTAAACAAAGCTGCCAGACTCTTTTCCCTTTAAAGATTGCTTATTTGGTTCTGTCCCTTGTGTTTATAATTAGATCCTCTATATGAGAGATTGTGCTCCATTCAAGCCCACTCAGCAAAGAATGTTAATAAAATAACGTACATAAGACACTGGCTTAGGTGGTATATATTTATGGGCTACAGAACTGCTGATAGAAATACATCTGGATTCCACTTGTATTTTTTAAACAAGAAATAAAGCTTTTCAAAGTAGCTTCTCTCTAGGCTGGAAAGCAGAAATGTCAGTTTCTGTGTCCGGCACTCTAACCTAACTTTTAGAACAGACAGCAAAGAAAACTGGCTTCTTGCCTAAAGTTTGGACTTTCTGAGACGTCTCTTGTGTAAGCTTTTATGTACAAGCCTTCGTTACCTACACTAAAATAAAGGCCAAGATTGTTTATGCTTTTTCACACGGCAATCTTTATCCTTTTCCACCTGTATCTGAGCTCCTAGATGTGCGTTAATGAGTGCAAAATTTCCTTGATCTTAACATAATAATGACAAAGGAAGTCTGCTTTGTCACAGTTTATATCCAGGAAAGTTATTTTAGCAAAGAGGTCTTTATCTGACCTTGAATACGATTTAAGTCTCTCTAGTAACATTTTCATGGTATTTTGGCTTTTGTTTAGGCTGAGAGGAGAAGAATGGGCGAGGCATATTTTGCATTCACTCACTGTGGTGAAATTATATCTTAAGAAATAATTCCAGCATTTATCTGTTCAGCACTTAATAACAAGAGACATATAAATCACAGATGAGAGTTAGTATCAGTGATTATATAGGAAATGTTACTTGTCACTTTGTAACCTGCATCTCATAAAATTCTGTATCACAGTCCCCAGTATGTATATATTTTTAATTATATTTTCAGGCTCATTTACATGCGCATATTGGCTTTCTGCCTGAATGATATCAAAGAGAAAGACCTTATGCTCACACTCAACCAACACACACACACACACAAGCACATTTATACACAGAGATGCTCGAGTCTGTACATTTCTGAGAATGGAATCTTTTTCATTCTTAGAAAAGCTTCAGCTCGCCAATAAATCTTTAGGCAATCTTAGCTCATTCAAAGCGCTTTAGAAAAATGTAAAATCACAGAAGATGCAGGTTAATCTCTGCTGCATGTCAAAAGTATCAATGATTATCACTTGGCTCATGTTAATCAAAATGTAATACACATTTTTACTTTCTGTAACCATATAAGATTTGTCAGCAATACCTGAGTTTGCTCAGAAAGGCTATTCCATTCCTTCTCACTGGCTAAGAAGTAAGCTACATCATAAAGTACCTTCAAGACCAAGTTAAATCAATGTGGAAAGGCAAACAACTTAAACACTGTATAGATTTAATTTATGTTTCAAGACCAATTATATCCTTCTCTTGATGAAATGTAAGCAATCAGACAAATTTTCAGATGAATGCACTGTTCTTACCACAGCCTCAATGCCCAACCTCTTAGGGCTAAAATCCAACTCTGAAAATAAGACTGCCTCACAAAAAACCCTAGTTAATAACACACATCATATCTCCAGAGTTCCAAATACTTCTTGTTTTGATTTTACTGAAGTCACATTTAGAGCAAGTTCTCTGGTTCACTTCCATTCAGTCAAATGAGTTACTTCACACTTCAAACTCAGGCATACACTTAACCCCTCAAGGTTAAAAAAAAAAAATAAAATACATTTTCCTATTTTTTCCACTGTTTCTGTATATTAGCCAGAAGGGTCTGTTTGTACATGTGCAAAAGAACCCTGCAGTACATATTAGATTTCAATACATGCCTACCATTGGCAGTCGCAGGTTGTAGCTGGAACTAAGCCGCATCAGCAATTTCACATGACACTTGGAAATTGCTACTACATAACAATAAGTAGCTGATTCAAAAAGAGAGAGAGGGAGAAAGCATGCAAAAGGAAGTACATTTTAGCTCAAGAAAAACATTTCCAAAGAGCAAAGTAACAAAACCTTAAGTGAATAATAACAATAATAATAACAATAAATATATATGTACATTTATATATGTGCACATAGGGGAAGTGTGTTTAAGTCACTTAACGAGGAGTGGATAGACCAAATATGATCCTGTTAGGCTGAAATAACTGTCTACTTTAATGGCAGAAAGACAAATTTGCATTTCAATTAGTCCAATTCTTTTTTTGTTCTTCTTTGTTCTTATCTTAAACTTGCAGTCCATTTTTGTACTTCTCTCCAACTACCGTGCATGTACAAATTGCCCTCTTTGACATCATGGTCACACATACACCATTTACCACAGCCTTGTCTTATTGATTTGCAAACTTCTATCTTTTAACTCTATTGATTAGAAATTGTGTTGATACTTCACATTTTGTTTTAGGGGTGGAGAGGAAAGCGAGGTATCATTTTATAATCGAGTAAAAAAATACTGCATATTTTTATCTTTGATCACAAAGAGAAAGGATTAGAAGGAAAAGTTAAAAGTAACTCTGTATTAACATGCTTTTATATGCCTTCACGCTTTCAACTTGAAAATCAAATCTGGAATGAGATGAAAAGGGATTTTCTTTACTTGAACATACCAGAAGTGTTTAGATTGATGCAGTATCCTATTGGAAATGTGATTCAAAAAACCTTCTCTAGCATCACGATACATAGGGGAGACATTTGGAGCCATATTCTGCTTCTACTGCACAAGCAGAAGGGTCCAGTGGGCTAGATACTGAAACAAAGTGAACTGATACGAATATCCAACGAGATAACACTTTTCTGGATCAGCTGTACACAAGGCATGAACAAGTTGAGAATTTTTCCCATTAAACCAGAGCTCTAGACAAAGACTCCCTTGGACATATAGCTTTTAACTGCCCAAGTGTCTACTAGAAAACTAAAACAAATTCTAACTCCAATACAGAATTCCTACATAGAACTAAAGTTTCCTTGAAAAGGTCTGCCTACCAATGTACCTTGTACATCTGAACAAATACCTGCTTGCTACAAGTATATATAAGATATTTTACACTGTGTAACAGGTAGAAAATACTGTTAGTGTTAAATCAAAAGTGAAATAAGAAGGTATTGTTGCCATAATTCCTTTTTCTGAATAGACAAAGGCATTGTAAGGAAAAAAAAATTGCCAAATCACAGGGATAATCATCATAGCCAGCTCCTCTAATGAGGCATCATGGGATTACTGGAGTTATTATAAGAGTCATCTTATTGAAGAAATTCAAAGTTCATTGAAATCAATTGTACTGTTCTGACAGCAGGTGTTTTAAGTGGCTAAAATATCAAAGTGAACTCTTTAAAATGGTTAGAATGAATGTAACGTTCACTTTTCAACTCTTAGCCATGCCAAGTGATATACTGTACAACTACAGAAAAGTGTGCAAAGAAAAATGCTGGAATAAAATAGCATTTCACATGCTTGTCAAGCAGCTACCAAACAAAAGGTGATTCTAACTCCCTCCAGTACACATTTTCATTACAGATGTGCAATTTCCATGAATCTTAGAAGGGTAACCTAATGGAAGGCAGAAAGCCAGAAGTATACATACTTCCATTGTGCTTCACCTCTAAGAAAACGTTCCTTATTATCCTTTTAGCCAATGTGAACATGGAATGACAACATAGTATTAGTGAAAGCAAAAGCAGAATGCTAAGTTTGCCATTATGCTAACTGTATTCCCACATTTATCCTCCAAGGAGCTGAAGGTGAATTCTTTCCTAGTTTCATGCCTTCTTCAACAGATGGCAAAGCAATCAGTAGATTACTAGTTGGTTCTAGAAGGAAAGCAGGAAAGAAGGAAAGAAGGAAAGAAGGAGGGAGGGAAGGAGAAAACAAGTAACTGAAGCTTTCTAAATCAAGATCCAGAGCTAATTCTTACTTTGATATAGTAAGTGTGTTTGATTCTGAAGTTGTTTGGGTTTCCTTGCAAAGTTAGAAGGACCTCAACATGCAGAAGAACTGCCTACGTCTAATACTTGTGATTGAAGAATATTTCACCTGGGGCTCCTCATGTTGCCTATCTCACCTTTGGCAGGTGGTCGGTAAGGCTCTTCAAACTAAATTCTGCTAGGATTAACGTATGCAGACAGAATTCATGGCACAATGAATAGCAGTGTTTTGGGACAGTTTTACATTAGGCACAACTCGATTTGGAAATGTCTTTCAGGTCTTATCTGTTTTCAGTGATGCTTATAACCCCTATTATATTTCAACAATTTTGAAGGTACCCAACCATATGAAATACTGAGCTTTGGCAAATGTCAATAATTTCCCCTCTAACACATGTAAACAATGCTGCCATTTCCACACACAGCACAGCATGAATTTAAAAACAAAACCAAACAAAAACCTACTTCCTCCTTTTCCCCAAAACAGAGATACAACATCAGTAAAATTAGACATCTTGAGCTAAATCCTTTCCAACAACTCATATAAGAACTGTATTTTAATTTTAAGAAGTACAACACTTTCTACAAACAGGCTTTGTGGTGATCACCACAGGCAAAATACAGTTAGTGATTTAATTTCAGATATACCACCCAAAAATACAGCCCAGCAATAGCACAGGTTGAGACAGTCTGCCTGAAACTAATGTTGATTTTCTGCATAGATAGTAAATTATCGTAAAGAAATGAGGCAGTGCACAAGTGAATGGCACATACATAATGTCTTTCAGGAAGACATATTTTTATTACTGTGCTCCAGGATAGGCCGACTGAATTCAGAGTTCATCATAGTTGAAAATATAGCAGCCCTTGTGCGCTCATTGTTAATTTTGAAGACCTGGCTCCCTACCTACTACTTATGTCAGTAACAATTAACTTCCGACTGGAGGTTAAAGGTATATTTATTTGTTTATCTTGACCTATTAATTAGTAAGAGACAACTTTCTAAAATTAAAAGACACTTAATGACTCTGTAAGGACATAAAGAAAGCAAGAAACGCATGCAGCAGAGCACCTCTTGTGTCATTTTAAGACCAGTGCTGGCTCTTATGATAGCCTTTTATTTACACATAAATGCTTGTTGCTTGACAATTTAGATAAAAATGTTACTGCTGCTCTGCATGTGCTGTAGATTGAAGGTGTAAAACCACTGGACCAACTAATGGAGTCTTCACACATCGTATCTTGTTAAAGAAAAGGTAACCCACTCTCAAATGCTATTACAATTCATCAAATCTATAGTATATTAAGAATAGACTCTGAACAAAAATCTAAATTCTGTCTTTCTGAGTAAAATGCCAAGTTATGTACTGATTTAGACCATGACTTTTCAATAATAAGAATAATGCTTCCAAAATTCCTTGAAAACATGAAAACACATTTTTAATCCCATACTTCTCTAAACAATCACAATTAAAAACCAACCAAACAAACAAAAAACAGTGATACATCAGGGATCTTGAACTAGGCTGCAACTTAAAAACCAATTCTGCACATGAGTTTACTTCATACATTTACCTCAGGTCAAAATTTGACTTTCTCATTCGAGTCTTTCTGGTTTTAATTTAAGTTTTAAGGAGAAGTAATATTGCTACAAATGCTAACAGCTACAATGAAAATTTGATAAGTAGTGGTACTGAAAGGTATCGCTCAGCCCTGCTATATTTCTAACAGATGTGGATGATGCGATCATCCATTCATTTTACTGTCTGTTTCACCATCCACACATGCATTTTAATTGAAGCGTAATTTGAGAATCTTTTGTATTCAGCGCATGCACAATCAAAGATATACATTATTGAGTTATGAATTAATTGTGCCTAAACAAACTGGGGGGAAGGAAGAAAAGGGTGGGGCAAGAAGGGAAGGAATATAAACACATAAAAAACATGTAAAAACAGCCTCCCTCCTTACACAGCCTTCTTCGTTACCTTAGTTTTTTGACACCCACACAAATCTGTGAGCCTGAATCTGCTAAACAGCTCCAATAGTAGCCAATTTGTTGTCTCAGTCCTTCAGACCCTCAAGGATTGACAGTTCATTTGTAAGCCAGTACCCAAGAAGAAACTACTAATTATACCAAATCTGCAAAGTTGCATGACGGTTTTGTGATTTGGTTGAAAGCTAAGATCTCCAAACTCATTTCACTTGTGAGCTAAGAAAGATTCCATTTTAGACCTCCAGAGGTGGCAGTCTGGAGCAAGAGAACATCACGTCACCAGCAAGGCTCTATTTATAAGCTCTTGTTGCACAAGATACTGAAATCAGTCAAAGAAATCTAAAACTAGGGGTTTGCCTAAACATAGCATGTTTCCTGCTAGGTCAAATCTGCTGTTTATAGAATTTCAGTATTTTATGTTTAATTACTACATAGATTATTGATTTACTTATAAGGCTATGAGAAAGTAAAGCCATAAACATAGCAATTGTTTACTAGTTAGTTGGATTAAGCATAAATAGATTGTGCAAGCTTAGCAAAAAACCTTTCACCAAGCTGAATCAGAACATTCAAACTGTATTTTCAAATGTCTCTCTCTGCCTTATCTAAATTCCAACATGACACATAATAAATAGCTTCTCATTTACTATCATCATAAAAATTTAAACAGCCTTGAAACAGTTGCTACAATACAGGGGAAAATGATCAAATGTATGTTCTAAATACCCACTTAGAACAGTAAAACTATTTCCATATTGAAGAAAGAACACATAAAGATGCATTGTTGCAGTAAAGACTGTTACCTTGTTTAGAAAAAAATCTTCTACTCAGTATAGTTGTATTAGAGTCAACAACTCACTGTTTTACACTGCCAAAAAAAAAAAAAAAAAAAAAAAAAAAAAAGACTAACAGCCCTTAGCTATCATGTAGTGTCAGATTTGCTTTAAAAAAGAAAGTATCTGATTTGATTCTATACAGTGATTAAACATCTTTGTGCTCTGCTGAGTAGGGTATTCTATCCCCTCCCCCCTCCAAAAATGGCATCAAAGCAATCAAAATGGTAATGTTCAGCATGAATGGGGCCCCATCCCCCACCTTCAAACTCTGCAGACTTTTCTCCATGTTAGAAGAAACCAACACCCCTTCCTCACAAAATGGAAGCTTCCACTACCAAATTGAGAGTGCTGACAAATTCTGATTACAATAAACTGGGAGGAAAAGGGTGTCATATAATCACCATAACCTACGGGCATGGATTAGATACCCGTGGATCACTTTGCAACTTTAAGAAAAACTCCAGGGGAAAAAAACAAACAAACAAACAAAAAAAAAAAAAAAAAAAAAAACAACGAGGAGGAGGGGGTTGGGGGGGGGGGGGGAAGGGGGGAGAAGAAAAGAAAGAAAGAAAGAAAAAAAAGAGAGAAAAAGAAAGAGAAAGAGAGAAGGAGAGAAAAAGAAAGAGAGAAAGGGAAAAAGAGAAAGAAAGAAAGAAAGACAGAAAGAGAGATAAACAAGGAAAGAAAGAAAAGAAAAAGCCCGTGAGGTCGCACACGTGCCCCCTGCCTCAGCCCCCTGCCGGGAAGGCTCCCCCCCCCCCTCTCCCCCCCTCGGGCGCTGTCCGCAGCAGTGGTGCTGAAAGAGCTGCTGCATTCCGGAGGAACGGCTTTCGCTCCCTCCCGCCACCGGGAGACGAGGGATGGGGAGGGGATCTGGCCCTGTGCTGCCCGAGGAGCTCAACACAGCCGCACCGAGCCATGGGAGCCGGGAGGAGAGCGGGGAGAGCCGAAGGGAGGGTGGGGAGGGGGGGGGGGGCGTGTGGAGGAGGAAAGTTCACCCCTGGGGGAGTAGGGGGGTTAAGCCAGCAGATCAAGCCAGCAGATCTCATACTGCCTTTGTCAAGTGCCCTTTCAAGCACTGGAAGTGCTGAAAGTGGGGAAAGGGCTTGGGGGGAGCGGGGGGGGGGTAAAGGAGGGGGGAGGTTGAAGAGACGAGTTATGTGAGTGTGAGTGTGAAAGCGTGAGCGCGCTCCCGGCGGCGGGGCCGCTGTCCGCGGTGCTGAATGCCCTCCGCCCCCAGCAAGTTCCCTGGCGGGGTGGGAACCCGCGGCGCCAGGGGTCACTCGGCACAACGAGGGGACCGGAAAGTTTGGGGAGGCGGGGGGGAGTGGTGGGGGGAGGCAGGAAGACAGGTTGCCAGTTTGTTTTGTTCCCTTCCTCCGGATTTTTCTTCCCCCAGTAGCTGAAACAGGTTAATCTGTTTTTATTCCTATTTTTGAAAAGGGAGGGAAGGGGGGAGGGGGGGGGGGGGGGGGGGGGGGGGGAAGGGGGGGAGTGAAAGTGCCTAAGTGAACTCGAATCAAAAGCTAACACGTCAGATCAGACCAAGGAAAGAGAAAGGCAAGTGGGGAGGAAAAAATAAAGAAGAAGAAAAGAAATAAAATAAAGTGATCAATAACAATCAGTTTTGTAATCAAACCCAGAAATGGCTCCAAACTGGGCTCCAGCCTCCTTGCTCCCAACTCTTGCTCTGCACATTACCCGTAAGTGCACAAAGTAGCCCAAGACAGGAGAATTATCCATATTCCTAAAACATGTCGACCAACTCAAAATGGACGCCTCTTTTTTTTTTTTTTTTTTTAAAGCTTTAACTACTGCTTATCTTTTTACTACTAGTACTAAAATCATCCTTTCCCCCAGCAAGACATGCAAGAATCAAATCTCATTTTGAAAACATGCATTTTCTTACTTTACGCTTAGGAAAATGGACGCTATATTCACTGCTGTTGGTATTTTTCAGCTAACGCAGACACTTTTTGGATGTTTAGAAAGTGCATCGTACAAACAAGAAGAAAAACCAAACAGAACTGAATCGATCTGTTCCTTACTTGTTTCTCATTAAGAGCTGCTATCCTTGATTGCCTTTCATGGATTTGTTTCTTAAGATCCCCGTTCTGCAAAAACGGCAATAAGACGCATATTAAAGGCAAAGTGGAAACTAAGCCCTGTAATGAATAAACTTACGATCTAGAAATTGTTCAAAGGCAAAACCGTTCCATCACAGCCGTACAAAAGCATGCACACACACAACATACAACCTTAGTAAGAAAGCTCAGCACAGACTACAAAATGAGATCTCTTACTGATAAAGTTTCTCATCCTGCTGTCCCAGCATAACTGCGCTGATTACGGCAGGGATAAAATACTGAAGAAGAGAAAAAAAAGGATCTGCATTTACCTGTGGATCTTGCTTCATCTGTGCAATTAGTTTCTATTAAAAAAAAAAAAAAAATCGCCCCCGAAAAAGGAGGAATTAGAAACTGTTTCAAGTTTAATGGATTTTTTTAAATGTATGTATTTGTGTGGACGGGGGAGGGAGGGGGGTAAGGAACAAAGAGGCAAGTAAACACTGCGAGTCAGTTTCAAGCAAAGCTCATAAATATTCAAGTCTCGTCCTAATCTCTCCAGCACACACACGCACACGCACACCCGCTCACACCCGCACACACTCACACGAGCCCCAGCCGCAATGCTAACTCCGGCTCCACGGCACGCAGGGAGAGGACAAAACAACAACGGCGCAACCCCCGAAGCACCCCGCAACTCGGGCCAACAAACCGCCAAACTACTTTGCCCGACTGCTCGTCATTGCCGCGGGGCCGAGGGTCCCCCAACCGCAACCCCGGTCCCGCAGCCCCCCGCCGCTGCCTGCAGCATGCAACACGGGCGGCCCGACCCGGCCGCCGGGCGAGGAGCGGCTCACGGGCAGCTCGTGGCGTTTTTTACCTGATGACATTGGATTTCCACTTTTAACGCCTCTTGCAAGCTGTGCAGCTCCATCCCCGCAACTTGCCGGGCACTTTCCTGCCACTTTCAGCTCCGAATGAAGTTGTTTTGTTTGTTTGTTGGGTTTGCTTGTGTTGTTTTGTTTTGTTTGGCTCGCTTTTTTTTTTTTTTTTTTTTGGTTTTTTTTTTTTTGGCTCCTTTTTTTTTTTTTTTTTTTTTTTTGGCTTTTTTTTTTCTCTCTCTTTTTGCAACCAGGCAGCCACCTCCTCCCTCCTCCCCCCCCCCCCCCCCCCAAAAAAAAAGGAACAACAACAACAAAAAAAAAAACAGAAAAAAATGCAAAATAAAAATAAAATCTATTTAAAAAAAAAAAAAAAAAAAAGCGACAACAACAACCGAAAGAAACAACTACTACTCAGGCTGCAAAGCAAGTTCGTTGCTTCTTTGCTGGGGACACAGACTCATCACTCACTTTCTGCCAAACTAGGGGGGCCCCTCCCCCGCCGCCCCCGCCCGCTCCCCCCGACCCCCCCCCACCCCCCTTCCTCCCACCGCCCCCGCTCCGCCCCGCGCCGTGCCACCGCCCCCCGCCGCCCCGCCGCCAATGGGGAGAGGAGGGGCTGCGAACGGGAGGGACTATATTTCCTCGCGGCGCGCGCGCGCCTTGATTTCACTTTGCCTGGGGAAAAAAAGTTGTGCGGCGGCTCTTCATGCTAATGCCGCGGTACCCGGATGGAACAGGAGAGGACGGGGGGGGTGGTGGCTTCGGAACCGCGCATGCGCTCTGTCCGCCCCGCCGCCGCCGCCGCGGTGGGGGAGGCAACGACGAAGTGCGAGGGCCTGCGTGTGGGGGATGGGGTTGGGCTGCTATCGGTGGGGCAGCTTCTCTCTCCGCCTCCCGGGAGTCCCCCGGGGCTGAGGGGTACGCGGCTCTTCGCTGCTGGGGAGGAAGACTTTTCTCCCCGCTTTCTCCCGCCATTTTCTCTCTCCCCGCCTCTCCCTCAGCCGCCGGGACAGCCGTTGGAAGCGGCTGTGAAGGATCCCCTCAGTGCGGGCCCCGTGTCCCAGTGGGAGCGCAGCAGAGAGAGGAGCGCAACTTCTGGGGCACGGTGCTCCCTGCCCACCCGTGTTGCAGCAGGTCTGCTGCCACGGGATAGCACCACGGCCTCTGCTCGGCGACTAAATAAAGCTTTAAACCGACATGGAAGGGTCGGTGTTAGGCGATATTCCACCCAATTCAGTCAGGCCGTGCAGGAGTTACATGTGCTACCAACCCACTGAGCACCACAAGTGCCATCTGGGTCTGTGTGGAAGGGGGTGCATCGCCTCTGTGACACTTTTGTTCCACAGATCCGTACGCATGCCGTTGTTCATGCATCATGTTGATGCATGAGCCAGTGTCAGGTCAACACCTGATCCCAGCATCAAGCCTGCTGACAACTTTTTAAGTACATCTTAAGCGAGCAGTATAAGTTTTTAGCATGTCAGTGTTTGGCCGTGTAGCTGCAGTATTTTTTATTATTTTTTTTTTAAAGTAGTAATTGGAGTCCTGGAATTGGGTTTACTGTCTCATTGATGCATTGTTGGAGTGGGGTTGGAAGCCAAAAGTAGTGCTCAGGATAATTTTACTGATAACACTCAAAATTGAGGGCATATCTTAACATGCATGTTGATGGCAGAGTGCTGGGGACAAGAGCCTCAATGCACAGCTACTCCCATACCTGCAGTGATTGCCTGCTGGTGTTTTATTTAAGCAGCAGGAAAACATGATGTTGAAACTCACCCTAAGTAATTAGTAATTATTTAAAACACCACTGTACTCCAGATGTGCATGGATGCCAATTTTAATAACAAATTAATGTCAATACTAATTAAAGACACCAGTGCACACCAAACTTACATCAAGTATACTGTAATTAAAGCTATACTGAAGTATAACATGCCGGGAGTCCAAAACATTGAACTCGATTTACATTCAATTTCTCAAACGTATTTTGTCCAAACATGAATAACTTCTTACATTTAAATCATAGAGTCATAAAACCGTTAAAGTCTTAAAACCATTAAAAAGACCTCAAAGATGATCAAGTCCAACCATCAATCCATCACCACCGTATCCACTAATCTATGTCCCTCAGTGCCACATCTACACTCTTTTTTAACATCTTTAGTGATGGTGACTCCAACACTTCCCTAGGCAGCCTGTTCCAAAGCTTGGCTACTCTTTCAGGGAATACATTTTTCCCAACATACAACCAGAATCTCCTCTGGTGTAACTTGAAGCCATTAATTCTGGTTCTATCACTAGTAACCTGGGAGGGGAGTCCACTGTATGAAGTAATGAAAAGAAGCAATACTATCTGAGGATTAAAAGGCAAATCCAACAGTCAGTATTAAAAAAAAAATTAAAAAAAATAAAAAATAATAATAAAAAAAATCAAAATCATAATGATTTTCAGGGTTTTCAGGGTTTAAATGCTTAGCTTTGAAGCAACTCTTACATTGATCAAGATCATAAGTAAAATTCCTGATTTTAAAGTGTCAAGTTAGGACTTCCTGCTTCACTAACCAGAGGTTTGGCTCAACAAACTCCCAAAAGCAGGAACTCCAGAAAAAGTCTTTCAGCTAGAAGGAGACAAGTTGCATTACAGATGACAACTACCTCCTCTCATTCACATCCCAAGCTACTTCCTCTCTAAATGAATGATACAAAGATTCACAACAACATGAAGAAATCAGGAATAAAGCTTAAATTAAGCAGAAGATTTCTATTAACCTCCTGATTAAATAAACTGTATATATATAAGCAACAACAGCTATAACAGTGACCTTACTTAAGTTAGTAGTGAAATAGTAATGGTTGACAGACTACATTATAGTTATAAACAGGACATATTTTCAGCATTGTTTAGCATTGCCTAAGTACTTGAACAAGTAAAAACCAAGAAGTTAGTTTCATTTTTTTCTAAAGATAATTTTTAAGGCAGTTTATTTTGTCAGTGTATTGTTCTCTGGATTGAAAATATTGGAGAGAGGTGTTTAATTCCCGCTCAGTAAAAATGGCTTAACTGCATAGGGGATTTTTAAAAAAAAAACTCTCCTTGCATGAGTAAGGACAAATAGGTGAATCCCACAGACAGTGATGAATATCAAAATGTTTCAGTGTTAAATCAGAGTAACTTCCCATGCCTTCTGTACAGAAGTGTTTTGTAGTGCTAGACCCAAAAGAGTAAGGCTTTGCGAGGTAAATAAATACCAGATGAGACCTGAAGGTTTTTGTAAATTGGGAACATTACCTTTGTAACCTTTGCTTATATCAGTGCAAAACTTCTGTGAGTTTGGAATCAGGCCATCAACTAAAGCTGACTAAATTATTCAAGGAAGATTTATTTATGTATTGTTAATTCATTGACGTTCTTGGGAAAAAAAAAAACCACAAAAAAAAAACACAAAAAAAAACCCAAAAAAAACCAGGGTACAGTTTCAAGAAATGTACAATTCATGATATTACCTCCAAGGGGCAAGGATTATTGTGTCGTCCTTCCCACTTCAGTGAGATGCCAGGAGAAAAGTTTTTAGAAATTTATTTCAACCTGCTTGCCATTCAAAATTGGTTTATACGTCTACAACACTATGATGGGTCACAGATTTTAATATAAATATAAATTATAAATTATAAAACATAATGAAGTACTTTGCTTTTCATCTATTGATACTACTTATATTGTTTCCTAGGGAAGTTGTGTAAAATACATTAATCTGTCAAATTCATTTATGCAATAATATTATGCAGTCACCTATAAAAATGTTAACAGCTTTATGCAATTTACTCGAAGATTACAGTGGCAAAAGTCATCCTTCTTTCTGGAGGGATGTTAGAGCTCAGTGAGCTTCCCTTCCATTTATGCGTCTGTAAATGAGACACTTACAGTTTAGTTGGAGAACGCAAAGGAAATGGGAGACCAAGTGGAACTGCATACAGTGTGACAGAGGGATCTACTTAAATGTGGAAAGCCAGTGCTAACTAGAAAAAAAATGCCATGTTACATGTAGTATATTTTATCGTATGATTAAGCACATTTTTTGTTGTATCTTGGGAAGGTTGTCATTACTCATACTGATGACAATAAGCTGAGGGGTGCAGCTGATGTAATAGATGGAAGGGACACCATACAGAAGGACCTGGACACTTGAAAAGTAGGCATATGAGAATCCAGTGAGGTTTAACAAGGCCAAGTGGAAAGTGTTACACCTGGGCTGAGGCAATCCCAGGTATGAGTATCGAATGGGAGAGGAACTCATTGAGAGAAGTTCTGAGGAAAACAACCTGGGGGTTGGATGTAGAGGGAGGTGATTTTCCTCCTCTACTCTGCCCTTGTGAGGCCCTGTATGGAATAATGTTTCCAAGCCTGGGGCCCTCAGTACAGGAAGGATGCAGAGCTGTTGGAGCTGGTTCCACAAAGAGCTGGAGTGCGTCTCCTATGAAGAAAGGTTGAGCTGGACTTGTTTAGCTGTGGGAAGACAAGACTCTGGGAAGAGCTCATTGCAGCCTTCCAGTACCTGAATGGAGCTTACAAGCAGGAAGGGTACAGCATTTTACATGGCCTGATGGTAAAAGGACAAGGAGAAATGGCTTTAAACTAAAAGAGGGTAGATTTAGGTTAGATGTTAGAAAGAAATTTCTTACCCAGAGGGTAAAAAGCTGGAACTGGAACAGGTTGCCCAGAGAAGTTGTGGATGCCTCATCTCTGAAGGCCAGGTTGAGTTGGGTCCTGGGCAGCCTGATCTAGTGTTTGGCAACCCTGCCTATGGCTGGGGAGTTGGAACTAGATGGTCTTTTAGGTCCCTTCCAACCTAAGCCATTCTGTGATTATACAGCTTATACAAATATTATGTAATTCATACAAATTTTGGAACTTCAGAACTCCTGAAGAAATTGTACCCTTCCTTTCTCCTTGCATTGGAGATCGTGTTTAGAACCTGCAAGGCTACTTTCATATTCAAAGATACTCTGCAATCCTGGAGTAAAGGTGTGTGTTTGACAGTGAAATATATTACCTCTCTACTGCCAAAAGTGTTGTTGGCTTCTGTATATTACTTATTTATTGTTTTTCAGGTGAATAGGAGCAAAGAGGCCAGTTTCACAAACACTTTTGCTAGTGAAGAACTTTATGCTTGTGATTCAGTTTGATATTTCTTGGTAACAAAGTTATATATGCAACATGTGTCTGCAAATCAGACTCTGCAAAAATTATTACAGAAATGTATTTGCCAAATTGCCATACTTTGTAGGATTATCAGAACATGCTGTATCATTAAAAACCAGTACATGGCACTTTTTGTAGCAATATTTCCTGCATACAGACACTCCTGACCATTGACCCCAGAACCCAAAACATCCCAAAGATCTTACTTCTAATGTATCTAATTACAGGTTGACAGGAATCCGATACCAAGGAGTAAAATCTCACACTTGAAGTCTCGACAAGAGGTGACGATGTTCTTCCCTCACCAAGATCACTAATTCAAGAAGAGATTTGCAAAGCTACGGAGGAGAACAAGATATCTAATTGCTTCTGGCAATGCTGTATTTCTATTACAATTAACTTGGAAAATCCACTTCCCACATACCTTTGTGTAATATGTTCCCTTTCTTTCCTACAAAGAGTGCTACAAATATGTGGAGGAATAAAGTGATTTCTAAAGACAACCAATGGCTCGATTGTGAATTTCATGCACTTCAAATTCTTCTTTCCAATCTGACAAGGAAAGGTGTCTAATAATAAGATCATGGGCAGCCCAGCAAGAAGGGAGCAGCTGCTCAATGCAGCTGGAAGAGTACTTGGAGTGAATAGCAATATGCCATGGAGGTCCATCTTCATACAATCCAATACTGACTTTCATGCAAGAGCAAGGCCTCTTGATGCACGTGGGATAAGACAATGGTAACAACCCAGTGGAGCAGACCACGTAAGAAAAGAGAGCAGAGCTTGAAGCCACATTGAAAGACATAGCTTGTCCTGTGTTTTCTGAATACTGTCATCTTACAATCTGTTCCTTCCCCTTTTAAGACCATCTCTCCAGCTCAACTGGGAAGATGCTTTGGAGAACTGGAATCAATTGTACGGAAGTAACATTTTTTCTCATCACAAAGTCATGTTAATGGAGGCTTAGAGACAATGTCTGTCTCAGTGAGACTGAGATGTATTTAGTTCTTGGCTATGGTGGAAAAACTTTCAGGAAAGGCAAAATGAATCAGGAAATTAATAATTTCCCTCTGATTATTAGAGGGGAGGAACATGAAGAATGATGAAATACTGTTGTCTAATATTTGCAGGTGGCTGCAACATGATCCTCTCAGCACATTTCTAAGTCTTTGGCATCCTCATTAACCAGACTACCAAAATTCCAAAAACTCCTTTGCCTGAGTTTGTACGTTACCTCTTCTATGCAACTGCAAGATAAATTGTGTCCTTTCCTTTCCTTTTCTTGAGTACCACAGGAGCAGAATTTACTCTCCTTTGATCCTTTCTACATCATGCACCCCAAAGTTGAGGGGATTCTAACTATTAGTGATGTGTCAATAGACAACAGCAATATCAGAAGGCATTTTAATCCCTTTGGAGATCCGCTGTGGGGAAAAAAGAGCTTACCCTACCTATCAAGACAAAGACTGTGGCTGAACTTTGGCAGCCCTCGCTTAACTGGAATTCCTCAGGCTATTGTTCCCCATGTGCAACTATCTTCCTCATCTTGTTTTCTTTGTCTCTTTTTTTTTTTTTCCATCGCTCTTTCATTTCCCTTGTTGCTCAACTCACATAACTTTATCCAGTCTGATCCTGCTCACTCAGGTTGTTCTGGAAGTACAATGGTACAGCAACATCAGGTGCCTGCAGATGAGGCAACAATTTAAGATTCTTCAGTGTGTCTCCAATGGCAGTCTGACATCTAGTGATCTTCTGTCAATACAGACAAATCCTTCCACCTACTCTCTTTCCTGTCTCCTGCTAGAAAATCTTTGACTCCAAATAACATTTATTACTCTAAAGGTTGAAGGGAAAAGAAGCAGCAAATCAGCATCTTGCCAGATTTCTCACACTGTCATTTATGACTGTATGATATTCTCATTTATGAACTATGTGATGAAATGGGGAGTATTAAATTTGGAGATAATCTTAGCTTTGGAAGGCAATGTGTGTTTTGAATGAGAGTTCAGAATGACTGTGACAAATTGGAAAAAAATGCTCTAACAAAGTAATCTGTGATTCCATATGAACAATTGTGAGGGATTAAATTTAGGTAGATATGATTAACTTTAAAAACAGAGGGATAGATACTAGCTGCTTAGATAATGATTCTGCAGGAAAGAGTTTTGAGTTTACCATGAATCACTAGTTTAATAAGAGTCAAAACCTTTACTTTATTGTAAAAAAGGCTGAGATCTATGAGTAAGGGTGAAGACATTAAGATAGACAAAATGATCCCTTGTGCAACACTCAGCACTCCCAAAGCCTTAGCTGGACTCCTAAGTTTAGTTTGGAGTACCACACCTCCAGAAACTTGGCTGAATTGGAGAGAAGACAAAGAGCACTACTAAGAACAATCAGAGGTCTGGAGAATGTTTTATCTGAAGGGAAAGAGTTAAATAAATGCTTGGAGTTACTTAGGCTAACAGGAGGACTGTGGAGAGATGTAACAGTCCTCATCCATATAAAAGAAGAAAGGAATAACTGTTCCTTCTCATCAAAAGCGAGAGAACAGAAAGGGTTGGATTTACATTACAGCAATAAAGATTTAGACTAGACACTGGGAAAAACGTATCTAAAGGTGAAAGCAGGTGACGATCATATATGTTCCTTTTGGAGACAAAGTTACTGAAGATCTCTAGGAAGAGGTTAAATAACCTACCAATAGGACATGAGTACAGTTTGATACTCTCTTGGAAGAACTGAACAGACAAACAACCTTCTGAGACCTTTTCTGGACCAATATACATTTATCCCTCTGATTCAGAAAGTAGCACAACTTGAAGAAATCTAAAATGAGTAGGTCACTCCAAAAGTAATGCTTCTTATTTATTTCCATGGAAACTACATCGGATATGAAAAGCACAATAACACTATTTGTTAGAACAAATTCTCAGCTAGAAAGCAGTGTTTTTCAACACAGTCAACAGCACTGGCTGATTGTTGTGGATGAGATGGTCAAGATGCTTTTAATTTCTTTGTGTGACAGCTGTGAATGGCCATCCAGAACATGACTTGTCTTTCACATCACTGTTGTCACCTCTGAAATACATAACCCACTGCCTCACTGTGCTCACATACGCTGGTTGGCTTCCATAAATGTTCAGCAAGTGTTGATGTATGTCATTGAATGCCGTTTTTTCTTCATGGAGGAATTCAGTGATACACCTTTGCTTCATATGCACTTCCATGTCAGACATCATTTTGTCAGACTGCCCCTCTGCTCCCATCTGTTGCACAGCAACAAAATGTAACAATATTGGTGGGAAGGTTCAGCCTCTACTGTAATGCTTCCAACATCTGCCTCTGATGTCGTAGGCCAACGTAATAAAATAGGAGGCATTACTTTCGGAGCAGTCCTCATACTTTAGAGAAATATCAAAATTTTTCTGAAAATGTTTATTTCTTGCTTTCCTTCTCCCTCATGAACAGAAAGGATTTACACTGCCTCAGAAATATGCTTAATATCAGTGAAGATGTGCAAACAGTAGGTATAAGTACACTCTCATGGCTTTCTTAGCAAGACAAGGATCACATCAAAAAACTGCAGAAGGTACAGTATCAATATAATGGAAGACAGGATGTTGAGGCTTTTCCTGATTCTTACTGTATCATTATAAGAGCAAAATCGCTTCTCCTTGCTCTAGCAGTGTATTCAATATTTGGTTTATGGAAGTTTTCCCTATTGCTGCGTTCATCAAGCATGTCTCTGTTCTGGAACACTGATTTACTCAACACATATGGCTCAAGAGCCCAGAAAGCTAGGTTTGTAAATATACCTGTATCTCTGACTTGGATCCCAAACACATTTATATATTTGACTCATCCTGCAAAGCACAGATTTATTTGACTTAAAAAGGCATTAGGAGCCTGTACACCTTTAGATTCTGACTTTTCTCCCGAGGAAGGAGCTCTTCTGGGAGTCTCAAGTCCATTGCTTGCAATTAAATGGTGTTCTTTCCATTTTCAGCTCAAAGCTTTTTTCCAGTTATATCACTCTCCCTTGTTCTCCTGATATGTTATAAGCACATTCCTCTTCTGCCTTTCTTCCTGCCCTTCTGTATCTCCATATATTTCCCCCTATTTTTCCCACCTATCTCATTTTAGCCTTCTATTTGGATCAAAGGATCAAGTCAATCAAACACACTGAATCACAAGAAAGACCTAAATTCTGTTTGATATGCACACAGCACTTACTGACTTCAGAAGAAAGAGCCAGATCACAACTGCAGAAAATATTTGGCTACCTAAATGCAAAATGCCATCAGTCTTTAGGGCATTGGGCAAACTATCAATGGGTTACATAACACTAATTCAACAACTGGTCTTTTACTTTCACTTCAGTCCTTGGAAAGTCCCTCCTTGTGCTGTCATATTTTCATACGAAAGGACTTCTGAAAAATGCAGATAACTTGATGCAAGAAAAATCTATTAAAATTTTAAAATGGTACATTTGCAGTTCTCAACAATTCTGTCTTTTTTTTTTTTTAATGGAAAATAACTGTATCAATAAGTGTAACTCCAGGTAAGAAGAATAAAAATATATTTCCTCTTTTGTCAGGCATGATCATAAAGAGTTGACTTAAGTTATACTGATCTTCCCCCTGAAATCAGAAGCTCAGTACACATTCTTTATCTGGGGGCAAAGAGGTCAATTCCATTCTTTGCCCAATTCCTTATTATTATAAATATCAAATTTAAGCTATTGTGTGCCACTTCTCATATGTCACATACTCTACAGTGGTTGGTAAAGTAAATGAGCTACTTTTTGGAAGCAAGATTACTCACTGGAGATTTTGGTATTCATTTTCACTGGGAAGAATTAAAGTTATTTTCTCTCTTGATTTCTTTGTTTAGAAAGAACAGCATTTTGAATGTCACTAAATAAACTTTAATACTCATGTTAACAACTCTACGTAGTGTAAAACTACAGAAACTAAACCCCTATTACTGTTTCTATATTATAAAGCAACCAGGCATTCAGAAAAAGGTGGTAAAGAAAACATTCTTTCTGAAAGAGACTACTGCTATGTCAAGGAGTTGTACAGTGTAACCAGGGCAGAAAGTATGTCTAGCATCTTTCTCTGAAAAGATGTGCCTGGGCTGAACTGCTGAAGCAAGTCCTGAGATTGTAACACACCCCTGATTTACTCCTGTGGTGTCAGTGCAAAGTATAATCACTGGCTGAGAGATTTAAATCAATGCAGTGTGATTTTCAAAAGCTCTCATACTGAGCTAGCATCACTAACTTTGAAGTGAAGGGTAAAATTCAAATGAGGTATAATAATGCTAGTGCTGAGCACTTCTGAAAATCCCTCCCATGACCTTGAGGCTCAAGAAATACGTTAAAATTTGATCAGCAAATTCTGGTCACTTCTCATATTGAAATGAGTGCTTTTAGGGTTGGGGGTGGGCAAGCAGGGATCAAATCACTTCGAGGCATATAAAGTTACACACCTGAAAATAATGTTCAGTAATATTCTCTAGCAATTTTTTTTCTAAATTAATCTACAGGCATAAAAATATGGATGTATAGTTGGTAAAGCAGGAAAAAAAAATTGGAAGGATTTAGAAAAGGAATTTACAACTTCCAAGTAACTTGAACTTGTGATGCTCCATCCTTTTCAGGATGTGTATATTCACACTTGAGTCCCATTGACCTTCAGTGAGCTTTGGGCTTCAAATCACCTTTGAGAAAAGAATCCTACTTCTGCTGAATATCATATGCTCCCTGAAGTTTCAAATTAGTGAAGAAATTAACAGGCTATTGAAGTCCTCTCCTCACTTACAGTTGATCTTTCTCCTTTCCCAGGAACAAGCAGACCATACCTTCCAGATCACTATCTAGAGTGTGCCTTGACCTCCTTTCCAGGCAGGAGGTAATGAGCCAACTGTTTCTACGAAATGCTTTCTGAACAGGTTCAACTCCCATTAGCACATGGGAAAACTTGGGCAGCTTGATACATAAGCCTGGCTGAAAGTCACAGTAATACAAAGAATGTCTCACACTATGCCTGGGGTTTCCCAGCCTACCAAGGAGATTTTAAGGCCTCTTTCCAACAATAGTTATGAGTTTAAATGTCTCGGGCAGCCCGAAAAATCTTTTCTTTAAGCTCTCTAGCAGGGAAGGATAGGAGAGAATGACCAAGTATCAGACCAAACCTACTCATATTGCAACCATGTTGTTTATGGCAGAGGTACGCGTACCACTAGGGTCTTCCATCTACCAAATGAATCATCTGCCATGGGGGAAATTTTGTGCTTGTCCTGCTACCAAAGGAACCAGACTTGGCTCTGGCAGGGACCTCAGATTTTCTGATCTTTATCTTCTTCTCGTGGTCAGTGAAGAAAAAGCACACTGACACCTGTCATCTTGGCTTCATCCCAATTGATGTAGCTGCCTGATGCCATATTTTGCTCTTACGCAAAGTGCCTGTAAATGTATTCTCTAGGCTTTTTTCCCGTGCACTGCTGGTGATTTCATTCAATGCCACTTTCACTTCAGATGAAAATATTAAATTAATTTCTGTGGCAGGATGCAACAGGGCTTTGTAGTGAAATGAATAGATGATGATCCAGCGGGGATTGAGAGGAGTAGTATAATGAAGGCTTCACCTCTCTTTGGCTCTGTGCAAAAGTTCCCAGCAGTGCTGAGAAACATTTTCATGGGACAGTCAAATTTCTGCTGAATAGGATGAAAAGATGAAGAAGCCCATTCCACTGTATTCAGGCTCCTGTACAGAGAAGTCCTGCTTAACATTTCTGCTGAACAGAGCCTTAGGGCAGAAAATACATTGAACTCCTGTAGTACAGTACCAGGAATGGCTTTTTAAAACTGTCTCAGTTTGTATCATTTGCAAAGCACGAATATTCTATCTGATTTTAATTATAGGATTCTCCTAGATATTGTATTTCGTTTTCTATCTACCTCCCCACCTCCTCTTTCAATTTTGTTGTTGGTACTACTGTCCTGCACTTACAGCCTCGCTCTGATTTGCAAGGCTGATCCCACTGCCAGAATCCTTTTATCACTCTGCTTTGAAAAAAGAATTGAATTTCTTTTGTACATTGGGGTGAATTTGTAAATAACACTCGTTCAACAAATTTTGCTCCAAGGATCACTCTGGGAATATATTCAGATCAATATCATCCCTGTTAATATCACTTGAAAGTAACGCTGCACAGCACCACAGAAAGGCTCTGGGAGTATCATCTTCAAAATAGGGAGTCTGAGAAAGCCAAATGAGAAGCACTGAGCAACAGGATATTTGTACATGCAGTCCATGCACTCATTCTCAGAAGCAGGGGATACTAATTATCTCCTAGTATCGCAGCAGTGCAAAACCTAGCCTCCCCAGATCCAGGAGCTGTACACTCTGAACTTAAAAAAATAAAATAATTTTTTCATAGAATCATAGAATCATAGATTCATAGAATGGCCTGGGTTGAAAAGGACCTCGAAGATCACCTAATTTCAACCCTCCTGCTATGTGCAGGGTTGCCAACCACCAGACCAGGCTACCCAGAGCCACATCCAGCCTGGCCTTGCATGCCTGCAGGGATGGGGCATCCACAACCTCCTTGGGCAACCTGTTCCACTGTGTCACCACCCTCTGTGAAAAACTTCTTCCTAATATCTAACCTAAGCTTCTCCTGTCTCAGTTTAAAACCATTCCCCGTTGTTCCCCCTTGTTCTATCACTATCCACCCTCGTATACAGCTGTTCCCATCCCTGTTCATATCCTCCTTTCTAGTACTGGAAGGCCACAATGAGGTCTCCCCAGAGCCTTCTCTTCTCCAAGCTTAACAAGCCCAGTTCCCTCAACCTTTCTTGTTAGGAGAGGTGCTCCAGCCCTTTGATCATCTTAGTGGCCCTCCTCTGGACCTGTTCCGTTTTTGTGACCCCACAAAGACCCCATGTCCAGTGAAATTATTCTTCTTTATGTTTTACTTAACACATAATCACAGGAAACACCTCCAAAGAATATTAAAATATACGGTCTGCATTCTCAAGGTTTTCTTCTCTTCTTTAAATAAACATATGGAGGTTCTTTAAATAGTTCTCTCTGCACTAAGCACGAGTGCAACAAAAAATATGCAATGACTGCAAAACACAACAGAGCACCAGAAAAAAAATAGATTTAAACACTTGTGTTTAAGAGTCTTTCTATCTTGACCACCAGTGTTCTGCAAGGGTATTCAGGTGCTCTCATCTCACTCAAAGGCTGAGGAAAGAAAAAGCTTTTAAAAGTCACCAGGGCTGTCAAAATAAAGCAGGGAGTAGATACATGAGGATGCTCACTGTCCTTTCCCAGGTGAACATAAAAAAGCCTTAAGTACCTTTGTAAGTCTTAGATATAGATGTGTCTTCTATGGGAATATACTTCCCCAGCCAGGACCATGCAGCATACATAAGAACATACGGATTGAAGTACACACAACCTTGCTGATGCAAATCTCTGAGCTGCAGCTCACCCAAGTTGAGCAAAAAGCTGGTACCAGTGTGCTGATACTTCTTATGTATTTTCCACTGTAAATTCCCAGTCTAAATGCTTCTCCTGTCTTTTTCTGGGCTAAATGTCAGCTTCCCTGGCCTTGTCCCAGTTAAATACTAGGTGAGTTGTGTAAGGATGCCAAGCAATTCACATGACAACATTCTGTAATGTCTGTTTTACTCTGCTTATATCTCTGCATATCCCCTTTTTTCCCTTTTGCTTTGGTTATTATTCTAAGATTAGCATTTAGCTTTTTTATTTTTTTTAATGTCCTTTATTGTGGTCTTAAATCTACTTTTTGTCCTTTTATTTACAAGGAAAACCTTGGAAGCATAGCCCAGGCATATGACAAAATCAGAATCAGAAAGTTAGCAAAAGGAAGCCCAAATTTACTTAGAGAGCATCTCATTACTTTTTTATTCAGTCTCATGATTAGGTAGGAACAGGCTGACTCATAACATTTGAGTGCCCTGGCTCAGCAATACTGCTTTCACTGTCAGAAAGTTCCATCCTTTGTTCCATTATGGTCTTACATCTCAACCTCAGCTGATTTGCATTGCTAGGCAAGCAGAGGATTACAAAAATTAAGAGAGTTATGAAAAATAATTTGGAGCAAAATAACACAACTTGGAGAGGTCTTTTCTGATACGGCTGACTGCTGTTCCTGAAGGCTTCCCAAGTTAAACAACAAACAAGTGTGCTTGGGATCCGATTGTTCTCTCACTTGGTTCTCTGGGAATGGAAATGAACCTGTTGGTCTCTACTCCTCTCATTCATTTCTCAACTTCCATTGATTTGTTGCAGTGTTAGTGATACAAGACTTTGTGTTAATCTTTTTTTATTAATTGTGTTAGGTGCTGAAACACATGACTTACCTTTCTAAATGTGTTCCACACTCATCTGCTCTGAAGTGAAAGGAAAATACAAAGTAGATTTGCCACTAGCAATATTTTTCTATCTACCTAATGTTGTACATCCTCAGTTATTGGCTGAAATGGTAAGCATAAACTGCGGTCAGGAGCACAGCAGCATAGCAGTATGTAAGCAGTAAGCAGAATAGCAACCAAAGATCTAGCTGCAGCTTTGGACATCTGCTTTACAGTATGAAATGCCATTGGTTTTGAGACACAATCCTGCTACTCACAGGAATAAATTTTGACACATGAGATTAGAACCAGTGAAATCAATGAATTCCTTTATTCAGCCATAACAACACTGACTTCAATGAGGTTTGCCTAAGGACATGCAGAGTCTGTTTCAGTGGTCCAGCTTGTTTGAACAAGATCTGGTTTACAGCTTGCCTTTCATGAAAACAGTAGTCCTGATCCTTCTGAAACCTAGGAGATCTTCATTTTCATCAATGTCAGATCTGGACTCATTGCACCAACAAGACAGTAAAATTACCTTTTTAACTACATAATAATGAGAATTATTAATGAAATAATAGCAGAACAAGTGATAAATTCATCAGGAAAAGGCAAGAAGAATAACGTTTTCCTTAGCCACAAATTGAAATGGAAAAAGTTCTATTTGGATCCAGTACTGAATGCCATAGAAACATCATATTTCCAGGGAGCTCAAAAGGAGTTAGATGAGCAAAAAACAAAATGGATGTCTTGATAGGAGGAAGCTATATGGAAAGAGGAGCTACAGGAAGAACATTTGTGCCAAAGGAGTTAAACAGGAGGCTATAAAAGAACGTGTAAGCCAAGCTAATCTAATTCCTCTTTCAGTATAGAAAGCTCCAGTGGAGAAACTACTTCCACTCAATTCCACATCCTGGGAAATCTGAGGATTACCTAATCAGCAAATGTAACCTCATAAATACATTAACTTAGACTTAATCTGAAGGCATTTGAATATCTAAACATCTTCTAGCAAATGTGAACAAATGTTCTCATTTGACTCCAATCCACAGTTCCTACAGCAGAGTTGAAGAAGCCCTAAGGTTGGACCTACAGAGGAGGTGTGCCTGATTCTAACCTCAGAAATAAAGACTTGCCCTTGAAGAGAATATCATGATGGAGCTTTGTCACTACTAGGTGAGTTGACTGTGACTCAGCTCAAACACAGGAATCTGAGCAAACACATAACCACCAAACACAGTGCAGCTTAGAAATCAGATAGGAAGCTCAGCTGTACTGGAGTAGGTGGAAAAGTGGGGATGGGGCAATAAACAGAACCTGCTACCATCCCTTCACTACTCAATGGATGAGGCCAGGAAGGATTTGGATAAGGCAGGAGGTAACAACATGCTTTTCAAAAAAAAGATTCCAAGGGCCCCATCTGTGACTCCTTACCACTTCTTTTTCAGGTTTGTGCTTGAAGTCACAGAGCTGACTCAAAACTGTTAGAACAAGTGTAATAAATATAACAACTATCTAAGCCCTGCATAGTTCATATCAAAATAGTACTTTCATATGGGTTTTGGTTTTAGTAAAAATGATGCTGTTTGTTAATATATTTTAACAATCCTCTGTAAGGCTGAAGTCAACAAAAGTGACAGTATAACAGTGACACAAGTTTGACTGTTGCCTTTGTGCGAGCTGCTACAATATAAAAACAAAGAGAAAACATTATTGAGAAAACCATAGATTTAAAACTACTCCCTCTAGAATGGTTTACATGCTGTCAGCAGCACAGACAATTATTTTTTAAATACATACATATAATGATCTTTAAAATAAAGTAATCTTGACAAGGTATGATAGGGTTGAGAGCAAAATACTGAAAGCTATAGCTGAGGAGGAATAATTTTCTCTGCCAGAGAAGTTAATCTTTCGAAATTATCATGTAAAATAAAATGCTATATTTCATCTATATTTGTATTTGTCTTTTATCACACAGACAATTGATGCACTGTGGATACTTGTTATTTAAATACCTGTGTATCTTCCATGTCTACAAGCATGCGCATGCACCCGTACATATCTATACAGACATATATGCGCACCCTCACATTGCTAGCATGTAAGGTTTACTACAAAGTTTTGCTTCAGTTATTCAAATCTGGCTGCTAAACACATGCACAGCTGCAGCACAAGTGCAAGTTGAATCAGCTCCCTAAGGAGCAGAGGCTTGGCTCACGGATTCCTTAGTTCATTATAATCACTGCTTTCAATCTCTCATTACAGAGAAACTCTGTCACTGAGATTCTTCAGAAACCCGAGGCCAACGGCTCTTCATTTAAGCTAGTGTCACTTAGCCCAAGTCAAAGATATAATTGAGAGGGCAATGTTTCTTGGAAGACCTCTTAATGCCAACAATTTTTAACATTTCTGTTCTGTAAAGCCCCGATAAGGTTTCAGCTTCCACCAAATCTCTGCTAGCACTAACTCCTCTCAAACCAAAGGATTCAATATTAATTAAACAGACCTCTTTCTCCCCACTGTAAAAACACAGGGACTAAAAATAAACCTGTTACAAAATATGCGTTTTGTTTATACATATTTACATAGATCTCAGATCTGAATATATGTGTTACCAGAAGGTTTAACCAATCTGATGCAGAAGATCAGTAACGCAATCTGCACGCTCTACAGGGGCCAGAAAAGGAGCATTTGTCTGATGGCAAACAGCATTATGCAAGACATATACTGGTTTTAGATCGTGAGGGGGAAATAGTTGCGTAAGTTGTGTATCTGGACTGACTGGCAACAATAGTGCTCATCCCTGCACACAAAAGAAGAGAGGATCGTCTCTCTTCTGTGCATTTATATTAAGATTTCCAAGCTCAGGGCTACCTTCTTGCTATTCCAGGATTTGATTATTTTGGCTTCCTTTTACCTTTTTCTTTCTTTCTTTCTTTTTTTTCTTTTTTTTTTTTTTTTTTTCCCCTGAATGTGTCCTTGGAGTTTGATTTTGGAGGAAGTAACATTGCTCCTTATTTTCAGCCCTCTGTCTCTCACAGCCCTGCCCGTCTTGCATGCTGAATGCATATGATGTCTCAGCAAAATGAGTATTTTTTTCACCATTTGTTTCACTTGTTTTTTTGTGTTGGCTTTTTTTTTTTTTTTTTTTTTTTTTTTTTTTTTTTTTTTTCCTCCTCTAAAAAGGAATCTGATGGGGGAGGAAGAAGGCTAGAAAAGCCTGCTGGGAAGTGTAGTCCAGCTGCAGCTGTGTTAGAACAAAAGAGAGCAGAGCTCTGTGTAACCATACGAGCCCTGTGCACAGTGTGTGGGCAGGGGTTATGGCCAAGGGGACCACGGGGATCTAGAGCGATTCCACAAACAGCCCATCTCCTCAGGTCACCTTGGCTTCATTATTCTTGGATTTGGGGCAATTTCATGGAGAGAGCCTTTAGCATACATGTGGACAGATGCCTGGGCTGGGCACAGTGGGGTGCCAGGGCTCGGACAAGGAACAGGGTGAGGCCTTGAGCAGCAGGAACTGCTTCTCTGGCTGCTTCATCTGGCAGCACAGGGCTGCCTAATGGAAAAACTTTCCCACTGTTTTTTTCTTTTAAAGAGATTTTATTTTCACAAGAACAAGACAAACTGTCTCTTGGATCTGCCTTCAGCTTTGCATCTCAACAGGAATACAGCTTTTAACACATCACATACATTTATTTATGCAGCCATTCATATTTCTCAATAAAAAATTATGAGGGTGGGAGGTCTTCCTAATTATTGTTGGTATTTTCAGCACACAGCCAGTTGCATGGTTACATTGTGCACCACCACTATCACACATCATCTCTTAATTTATTTATTTCCTATCTAGGGGGAAAGAAAGGAAAAAGGAAAAAAAGGTGAAGTTAATTTCTTCCTTTTAGCATCCTGAGCAAGCAACCATGGGGTAGAAAATGGAAATTCTTGGAAGTCTTCTGAGATTATTTTATTTTATTTTTAAGGAAATCAAGTGCTCAGCCTTGTGCTTTTAAAGCAGAGATTATTCGCTCTTGACAGTGCAAAAGCTTTTGCTAGTGTGCAGATGGGAGTTTTCCTGGTGATTCTTTCACAGCGAGTGTAGCACATGTAAGGCAATAGCCCAGATCTCTTTCCCTTGCTTTCTCTTTTGCCTAGATAATTACATGAAGTTTCAGCTTCTCCCCCCCTCCCCCTTTCCGTTAACCTTGGATCCATAGTTTCTGCTGATTACTCCCTGCTCCTTTCCTCCAGCACATCAGCTGTTACTTTTCATTTCATGGCTCAGTGGTGAAACTCTTGAACTCTTTTCTCTTTACATGTCCAAGCTGCTTTCTTCCCCCAGATGCTTTTGACTTTTCTCAAGGTCTCATCCCTTATCACAGGGACGTCGTGCTTGTTCACTAGGGCACAGATGCTCCATAGACACTGCAGCGCAGTGAGGGCAGGATGTGTATTGTACATTGGACAGTGAGAACAGTGAGTGGACCGTGCCTCCTGCCTTACTCTGGGCACTAAGAGAGGAGGGGGCTCATGGCTGCCGCTCCTCAGGACCCTCTCTCCCCAAAAATGGGCTGGCAAAGTACAGCCAATTTAATCCTCTCTTTTACAAGCACTGCAGACCTGGGCTTGCCCAGAACTGCTGTAACTCAATGCAAGCAGAGAAAGAAAAGCTTCACTCCTACAGATCACCAGGAATAATTTTACAACCCCTCTCCAACCTTCAATCTGGCACGGATTGGCTGGTTAAACATTGCAGTGCCGCCAGATCCCTGCTATTTGTGCACCTGGCAATACCACTCCGATCATAAAGGTGTTAGCAGCAGCGGGGCTGGATTTTCTTTCTTTTCTTTACTTTTTTTTTTTTTTTTTCTTTATCTTCCAACCCCTTCCCCTATTTTCTTTTAATAACCAAAGCAGTGAATGGCAGAGAGTACATGAAAGGACTGATCAGCAGGCACTCATCATGGTTGTGTCAGTGGGGGGAAGGGAGACACATCCGCCTGATTTAGTGACGGACTGGGGAAAACACGCTCTGACGGGAAAGGGGCTCTTGGGGGAAGGGAGAGCAAAGAAGGGTTAACGAAGCAGCATCTGCCAACACGAACAGGCAGCCCTGGAAAATCTCTGCCCTGTGTTATCCGAGTGGGGGCTGTACTAGCCTCCCCTTTCAGCCACAGTTTTTGAGAAACTGAGAGCCCATACCATCACAGAGGTCCCAGATCTTGAGCATAGAAGAAGCCATCAGGACCACCACTGACTTTGTCACAGAGCCCTGCTGCCACCAGTCTCATTACCTCCAGGGATGGAGGATACCAGCTCCATCTTCAGCTCAGGACTGCCCCAATTGTACATGAATTATAAACCATGTAGTAAAAAATAAGGTTATGCTGCCTGATTTCTCCCCCTCACATACATCAAGAAACACTGCTGTCATTTTTAATGTGTACTTTAAACGAGGTGTTTTCCTGTTAGCCAGTATCATTAGTCTCTCTCTTCCTGTTTCTCAGTTAGCTCCAGTGACAGTTTCACTTAGAGGTGCAAACCCAAGGCATGGGCTACAGAAGTCCATGGGCTACAGAAACACTCCACACGCTGTTTGCAACCACGGTCTTTGGTCAGGAGAAAGCTGCAAGAAGCAGCACACAACTGGGATGTTCTTTCCCTTCAGGAAAAAGGATATTGCAGTAAGACAACAGTGTTCCATCGTGGTATCATGGGCTGAGAGTGCCAAGCTTTGCCACATATGTACACACTTGCTAGTTTTCCACCACCACCTCCTCTGCAGCCCTGGTACTTGTGGTTTTGTGGTCAGTCAGTTCAGAGAGCTGATCCCACCAACAGCTATCCTCCCAGCGAAACAAGAACACTGTTTTTCAAAGCAGATCTCCCCACTGCCTTTGCATTTCTTTGAAGTACTTATCATGAATACGAGCTATGGAAACATGGCCATCTGAGGAGTTACCCACGAAGAAACTACTTGTTACATTGAAGAAGACACTTTTCTTGCTAGTTTTAAAGAAATTTCAATCTCTTCCTTGTTTGATCCTTTTATCCAGATGTGTAGGGTAACACATTTTCACGTTACCAAAGAGCTGCTAAGTGTAATATGTATTAGCTACCTACAGTACTTCATTGTACCTTATTCTAATTCTGTACCATTCTAAAGATACAGCTGTACTTTGGTGACAAAAATAAGAATTTCTGAACACAGTGTTCAGTACACACATCTACAGCATTCCAAATGGTGACAGCAAGTGCAACCTTTTAGCAAAAATAAGAAAAACAGAGTTCTCGTGATTATAACTTATAGATAAGAAAAAACTAACAAGCTTGAATCCACTTGTCATCTGGGTCCTGTAAAGAGTCTCTGACATTTTTTTAAAGGGGCAGAAAACCATCTTTCAGCTAGTAGACCAGCCCTCTGCATGCTGTGGAAATAAGTGTGTATATGACAGATCTAATAATAGGTAGCTGTCATGGAGATAGGTGACCAGAATAACTAGCATACCCCCTCTGTCTCCCTCTGCTTTCTTCTCAGTCTCCCTTGCATTTTCCATATACATCCCCCCATTCTCTCCTCATTAAACTCAATGGGATTCGGTTCAGACCAAACTACCTTGTTTGGCACTATTTGCATAACCAGATCCTAAAGAGTGACATACCAACACTGAGTCTAGATTATCAAAATACACTGAGCACAGGTTGTCTGTGCAGAGATAAATAACACTGGCATAGTAACCAAAGTCTCATAGGTGCTCAGCTTAATGCACATATAGTGGATGCAAAATTGATGGAGACCGGGTCAGGCTGACCACATCAGCCTCTCGCTAGTGTTAGAGAAGTGTGAGAGTACAGTAAGAGAATGTGAAAAAATGAACTGTGGAAACAAGGGTGGGGAAACAGAAAAATGTGATAATTCCTCTATAAATCCTGAGGATATGTCTTTCCCTGTGCAAAGAGAAACTTCAGTGTAATCCTTGCATTTCTCTGCAAAATCGCCCAACTCCTACTTCTCCCTCCCTCCCTTTCTCTCTCCTTTTTTTAAGGACATCAGTATTTTTCAGTCGTAAAAGTCTTTGTAATGTACTCATTTTGTGAGGCCTTTTGTTACCTCCATATAATTCTCCCAGACAATTATTATCACAGTCATTGTTACACAATCCAGTTAAAGCACTTCTTTTGCGCCTCTGTCTCTTTCTCCTTCAACAGAATGAAATGTTTGAATGAAGAGTTACATTCCTCAAGATAATGAACTCTCCAGAAGGAAGGTAATGGAAAGTACATATTAATTAACAAGGCTGAATTGTGGCATGGTATTTATATCATATTGAGAGATTATGAACATGGAAAAAGAGATTTGTTTGTTTTCTCTGGATCAGGCCTTCTTATTTAAAAAGTACAAAAACCCAAACCGTGTACACACGTGCCTTTACTGTTTAGTTTCTTCACACAAATCAGTAAGCATATGCATTTCTTGTCTCCCTGTTTTGTCTTTGACCATGGTGAAGTTAGAAAATTTCAGACCTTCTCCTAGAAGTCTCATCATATCCTACCAAGGACATTTTACTTTGCTTTCTTCCTCACTGGAATACACAGTAGAATTACAAAATCTTCACTGTCTGTAGGTTTTAGGCAACAGTGTCCCTTCTGGTTAGACTTGGAGGGGCAGAAGAAGACCTGGTCCAAAGCTGGCTCAAGGAACAGCACAGTGCAATCAAGTGTTTTTGAATTTCATGTATTATATACACTTGCCTCTATCACTCTGTATTTCCCAAACATCTGCAAAAGTCAGCGGTACCATTTCTGGCAAAACATCTTGCTTGTCTTCCTATGAGGAGACCCTCCAAGGGCACGTGAAGGACATTTCAGGCTCTAGTCCAAGAGTCTGAAGTCAATACAACCATTACCTTCCAGAAGTTTTGATGAGAGCAGTGCTGAAAGCCTTGCCTGTACCACAGAGCATTTTCTCATATTTCTCTGCCAATGTACGATGCTTTTTGTGCTCCCTTGACACAGCATCCTGCCAAGAAAGAGGAGCTGCAGCCACAGCAGTAGTTTTGTCAGGCCCGTGATGTTGGTAGGCCCAGCACACAAAGCGGTCTGCCGTAAGGGTGACCAAATTCATGTCCATTTTAGTAAAATTAGAAGCTTCCAGAAATCTTCAGAATGCAAAGTTATCAAGTTCTAGGCTGTTTTAGGATCCCTGTTGACAATCTCAGCCTACGGGCATTTTGAACATGAAGAATTTTGCTCCTGAAGTTGTTTCAGTTTATGACACAGCTTCATATGATTCTTTTCATTATTTTTCTAAGCAGCCAACTCTGTTAAAGCAGTTATATCAAGAAAAGATTCAAAATTTTAATTCCTTTCAAATTTAAATTCAACATTTTCTCAGCAAGGAAAGATTTCAAGGTTTGGGAAAAATGAATGTGCCAAAACCTCTCTATTTCTTCAATGATACCAACTGCTACAGAATCACAGAATTGTAGGGGTTGGAAGGGAGCTCCAGAGATCATTGAATCCAACCCCCTTGCAAAGCAGGCTCCCTAAAGCAAGCTGCAAAGGTGGGCATCCAGGTAAGTCTAGAATATCTCCAGAGAAGGAGATTCCACAACCTCCCTGGGCAGCCTGTTCCAGTGCTTCATTACCCTCACTGTGAAGAGGCTCCTTTGCATATTTGTGTGGAGCTTCCTATGTTCCAGTTTTTGGCTGTTTCCCCTTGTCCTGACTCCACAGACCACTGAAAAGAAGTTGGCCATGTCTCTGACTCCCACACTTAAATTATTTATAAACATTAGTAAGATCCCCTCTTAGTCTTCTCAAGGCAGAAAGACCCAGGAAAGGCTGAGGAACCTTACACGGGAGATGCTCCAGGACCATTATCATTTTTGCGGCTCTCTGATGGACTCTTTCCAGGAGATCCCTGTCTTTTTTGTACCAGGAAGCCGAGAACTGGACACAGCACTCCAGGTGAGGCTTGACCAGGGCAGAGTAGAGGGTGAAGATCACTTCCCTTGACCTGCTAGCTCACTCCTTTCAATTCACCTGAAGGTGCCATTGGGTCTCCTTGGCCACCAGGGCACACTGCTGGCTGCATGGCTGATCTGCTGTCCACCAGAACACCCAGGTCCTTCTCTGAAGGGCTCCTGTCAAGCATCCCGCAACCTGTACTGATACATGCAGTTATCTTTTTCTGAATAAGGATTATGTCTCTAGTTTAAATTCTCATACCATATGTTAATGATACTACTATTATGTGGACATAAGCTTTCTTCTTCATGTTCACTAAGCAGATAGCTGTTTGTGGCTATACTTTAAAAACAGAGTTGGTTTCTACCTGGCTTAAACTCTAAGTGAAGTCTTGTTTGGGCAGTGGGAAGCAGAAACTACTCTACATTACACTGGGTAAATTCTGTGATGTGATACCAGATTCAAAGCTGCATGAAAGCAAAGCAAGACCCTGGTTTGTTTGAATGCCATAATTACAGTCTTTCTGGCTGAGGATGATCCTGATGAGTGTAGCTGCTAAAGACATCAGTCTAAATATAGACAAACTCCATGTGACTGTATGGCAGATGTCAATTTGCTATTTAAACTCTGCTCTCCCGTGACTTATAAAGAAGAAATAAGTGAAAAGAAGACAAGGGAGACTCCAAGATGTTACCTATTTAATTATGTGCAAAGTTAAATCTCCTTGAAAATATTTATAAAATTCACTAACAGCAGTTGAATGACATAGGGATTGCACATCTGAAAACCAGAGCAGAATTATGAATTGAGTCACTGGTAAAATGACTTTGAAGGTGTCATCTCCATCTTAAAAGAATATTTGCCCTTCAAATAAAGGAAGAACAGGATCACGTTTAGCTGTCTACCCTGCCTTGGTGTGGACCTGCTGACTGCACTGCCACTTAGAAGAGGAGCTGTATCTCTCCCATGGCATAGCAGCGTGGCTCCAATAGACCTGAGACCATAGTACTAGGCAAGAAGTGAAATCAGAGAAAGAAATTAGCATGGACGCTTCCCATTTTTTCCTGATGTAGTCACAGCTTTTACCTCCAAGTGCTGCAGGACATTTACTTGAACTTAAAAAAAGTAATAGCAAATGAGCAATAGGTAAAATACTGAAGAATATGAGTGATTTGTTTAGTCTATTTTTCTCTTAATGTGACTTACTAAATACAAGGTCTCTTACTGGAGACAAATAAGTAAAACATATACTAAGGTAAATACCAAAGTCTGTTATTGATTGTCTTTATTTACATATTTATTTATTTTTGCTGGTAGGAAATACTGCTCTGAAGCAAATACCATCTTCAAAACTTATCCTATCTGTGGATCAGTTTTAGAAAGAAAAGCAAATGATTTTTGCTGATTTTATTTATATAGCGTAGTATATAGCAAGGAGAGTTAGGTAAAGACTTGCGTTGTGTTCCGTCAAATAAACAGTATTTGATGAAAATACTTGTCAAAACTGGTCTCGAGAAAAAAACAAACAAACAAAAAAGAACTCATAGATTACACAGGACTGAAAAACTTGGATGTCAAACTAAATATTTAGCTGATGTCCCATTCATCTTTAACAGCACTTTAAAAATTAAACGTCATTTCTAAACCAAGTATAATTTCGATAGTTAAAAAAGAATGAGATTTCTTACGTTTTCATCCAAAAAAAACATTTTTCAATGAGTAAACTCTGTGTTTGAAAATTTCACTAGTGCTACTTCTGAGAAATCTGCTATAAAATACCATTTTTCTATGCAAACACTTTACCTCATTCATAATCAAAGGAGCACTGGTCTGAGCTGTCAGTCAAACTTAAAAGGGCCATTTCTGATAGTATTAGAGAGACCACATGGGAAGATTTTGTCATTCTAGTAACAAAGGCCTTGAAGCATGACTTTGACTTAAGAATGGGTACTTTTAGGATTGAATTTAAGATACGCATTCTCTCAGATGCATTTATCAGAAAAGCTTTGTTTCAGGTAGAATAATCTTGGTTTCTATTTCTGTAACTAAACTGAAATTATAAGGCTTTCCAACAATTTTTGCTATTTGCTTGTCTACTTTCTGAAAGGTGTTTTTGTAGGGCTTTCAGCACAGAAAAGCTGAAGATTTAAAAGCATTTACGTTGCGCACACTGGTCATTATTCCTAAATTGCTTACACAGTTATTTAAGTACTAAATGCTAAATGTCAACATGAAAATTGCCTAAACATATTTACATAGCTTCTCTCCTTACTGTTTACAAACTTCCTTTAATCGGTAACTTCCATACTCTTTTTTTTTTTTTTTTTTTTTTTTTTTTTTCTTCTGGGCTCATTTGCAGTGAGGTTGTACTAAGCAGCAGAAAAAAAAAAAAGAATTGGGGCAAAGATTAGTGAGATTGCAAAGACCCTTATTCTAGCCAATATTTCTCGTGGGCTGCTTTTTCTGCCCGATGCTGTGGCAAATGCAGGAACATGCAGGCCATGTTCATCAGCAGCTGGGGGGAGAGAATTCCCAGCAGCCTGGAAAAGATGGGGATCACCCCAAGGCCTAAAGAGTGTGTGCATGTCTGTGTGTGTCAGGCAATGTACTGAACAAGAATGTCCAGGATTGCTGGAAATATAGCAAAACAACTGGAGATCAGATTGCATACATGGGAGACAAAGGAAGGGCCCTGTCCTGCTCTGCATTGCCAAAACTGCCAGCTCAATGAGAGCAATGCTGACCTCAAAGGAGAAGAGTGACTCAGAGCACTCACCATTTCATGAAAACATTTTCCCTATCAGCAGTTCCACAGCCAATTTGCTTTGTCTTTTGGGGTGGTTCCTCTCTCTCCCTCTCCCCACCCTTCTCCTCATCTTCTTTCTCATATACATTTCAGTGTTTTTCCTACTTCAGCTGAATGATACAGAAAGCTGATGTTGCATTTTTTGTTACTTGCAAAACAGTGTGAAATACTGCAGAGCAAGAGCCAACCAGAGTAGAGGAGTTACAATGACCAGTCAAATGAGATTCACATATTTTCCATCACATTAAAGAAACAGCAATTCCCCTTGCACTGACTGTCTATTAAAGGTACAAGAGAACCAAGCTGTTGCTGGGAGCTATGCAAATTAAATACAGAGCTACCTGCAAGGAAAAACAACCAAGCACAATGCCTTCAGAAACATCCTGGTCTCTGGAAGAGCCACAGCAACTCCACTTTGGTGAAATCCCAGTTGCACTTGCCTCCCAGTCTTCCTTCTTCACTTTGCAGGGCAAGCTTGGGAGGGAGCAGGAAGGGGAAAACTTTAGAGACTGGGAGAGACTGGCTGGCTGGGAGAGGGCTCGAGGCTGTGACTGAAGGTGTGAGTTGTTCATAATCTCCTATGTTCCTGGCATAACCAAGGAAAATTGGACACAGTTACAAGTGTAAGAGCACTTGCGAGTTATAATCCTACTACTTTGTGCAATTTCAGCCATGCGGAAAGACAGCATGAATCTTCAAATACATCATTAATGTGTATGGAAAGGTTAAAGTCTCTTAAATATGGAAATCTAAAGTACGTCTTCAGCTTTGCTTTCAGCGATTTTTTTCTTCTACACAGCTCTTTAGGACATCTATTATTAGTTATTTATATTAAGTATTTGTACTAAAGTAATCCAGTAGAACATATTTGTGCCAGATTAGATTGCCCTTTGAGTGGGAGACTGTTTGGGGGAAAAATGGCCTCAATCTAAAAACACTAACTGAAAACATCTGTGGCCATGAAAACTGTACTTGCTTCCAAAGCAGCAACACTGTTTATGTAGTTACACCAGTAAGAGTCCACATAGAGATGCCAAAGCTGCTCCATTCCTGTGCAAACCCTGAAAACAGCAACACCGATTCCCACTCTGTGCTGCAGCACAACCCCTCCGTTGTGCTGATTCATGCACCAGCTTCCTGGAGAGGCACATGAGATAGCTGGTAATCACTTTTCCAAGTTTCCATTCAGAGCCACCTCAGTGCATCTCAGCTGCAGGAGCAAAAGTGATTTTGCTACCCCAGTCACAACCTGTGCTTGCCTTTTCCCTCGCAAAGCTTAGCATCAGTGGTACAGCAGAGCAGATTTCAGGGCCATGCTCAGATGTTTTGGTTGGGCTTCTGTGTGGCACAGTGGGGTCTTGGCGGATGTTTCACGGGACTGCGAGTGGGAGCAGCTCTGTCTTCCTGTCTCACCTCCAGCGTTCTGACTCTGGTGCAGGACAGCAGGGTCTGCTCCTAAAAGACTTGTACTGTTCAGCAATAAAGGGGAGGGAAAGAAAGAGGCGTCCGCTCTGCACTGCTCCTACAGCCTCTTTTCTCCTATCATACCCTCTTTATATCCTCTGCTTTCCATTGCATGCAGCCCAGTGCCCCTCCAAAATCACAGGCATTATTAGAAATCACCTGCTCCTCAAAACAGCCCTGTAATGCTGTAACACCCTTCATTGTGTAGACCTATGTTCATTAACTTTCTCTCTGTGTCCCTTAAATGCCTTTTTATTTTTCCCCTTATTTCTCTGTATCTCTTGTTTCTTTGTTTTTCCCCGTCACCTCTCCTGTGTTCCAGGACTTCTGTACAGTTCTAAATTTGCCTACGCATAGTCTGTTTAAGTGGGATATTTTTAAGGTGCTAAAACCATTTGAGTTCATTATTAGAAATGTGAAGGAAAATAGTCAAGAGAAGCTTACCAGCTGTTCATGTTTCTCAGCCTTCCAAATAATTTCTATTTGAAATAAATAAATACATTTGGCAGCAAATTTTCCTTTAAAAAAGTCTAATAGCATTTGGTAGCTTGTAAGTATCTCTCTACAACAAATGAGCAACATGTACATATGCAATAAAATGATTTTTCATGTTTTTATAACAATTATTTTTGTGCCTAAGGAGGTGTTTACAGGACTGATTCTGTAGGTTTGAAACTACTTATAAGTTTAACAACTTATAAGTTAATATGTATGTTTGTGCATGTGTGGAGTGTACTTGCAAATATCAACAGATAAACTGGATACAGCCAAACATTCTCACAGTGTTTCTTCACAATAAAATAAAATACAATAAACTATTAAATTGTTTTCAAAAAAGTCGTTAGAATTACTGTCACTAAGAGTCAGCACTCTTGCCCAGCTTTGTTGGCTGAGAGGGCACTGCTGCACTGGGGCTGCCCAGTGCTGAGGGACACTGTAACTTGGGGAAAGCCACTGCACCTCCTTTTCCTACATTCAGTATGAGTGATGCATTCCCTTTTGTGCTAAGGAACGCAATGCAGGAGATGAGTGTTCCTCTGATTACAGTGAGACATTGGTATTGCAAAAAAGCTTCCCCACCCCTGGAGTTTTGCCCCCACACACTGATTATGCAATGCTACTCTAAGCAGAAATTCCCAACCATCCTCAGCTTTCTCCACAAAGGCTGTAGCAGAAACTTCTCATCTCCCATAGCACAGCTGAATTATGATTTATTCCCTGGGGGTAACTGTACATAGCCTGCTTCTTTGCCCCCCACCACCTACAGGAGACAAGGCATTTCGTCTACATGCCTCTATACAGCCTTCATCTTAGGTAATGGAGTTTCTTTGGCTTTTCCTCAGACATACCTTTGACACAAGCTGGTGGCTACTATGGACAAAAGCATGTTTTCTTTTATCCCTTTTGGTTATGGTTCATGTTGTTTGAACATCATATGTTGTTCTTGAGCCAGCGCTGCAGAGAGTCATTGGGATTGCAGTACAAAAAGGGAAGTTGTCCCACCCACAAATTGCATCAGCTATGTTGTTTCTGGCCTCTGAAACCCCAGGCTTGGCCCAGGTTGTCCCATTTGATTGCCATTTTGAGGTGCTTCTGTTTACAGTGAGTTCCTCATCATGCTACAGGGGATATCGTGGCTCTTGCATGGTATGCTCCATCTCCTTTCTTAACCCTGAAGTCACAAGGCACAAGCAGAGCATCCCCACATCTAGCTGGTGAAACTGGGCCAGCAGGTCAGGGCTGACTTTGTCCCCTGCTTCTCCAGGGCTGGGAATGAGAAAAACAAGAATTGTCTTTGAAATGCATTTCTGCCTTTGGTAGGACACAGAGCAAGGCTTGCACCTGGAGAATGGTCTGCCTCAGCTCACATGAAGGCACTGCCATCAGTAGGTTCATGTTTATGCTGTTTAGCGTACTATTGCCTTTCCTAAGTAAGCATGCTTCAGTAGTATTCAATAAAGCACAGCAGACTTCTAAAGGGCAGGAATCTCAGTTAAGCACTGTGAATAAGATCTGTCCTGTGTACAGAGCTGTCCTAGTGCCCACATACAATTTATGTCCCACTTGACCTCCATTTTTAGGGCTCCCTCAGCCCACAGGCTCTTCCAGCTGCTGCACAGGAGTGATTTCCCCCTCTGCACTGGGTTTCTTTACCTGGGTAGTAATGACCTGTTGCTTTGAAAAAACAAATTCAAATGCTGAAGGACAGAACAGTAGCAGATATCTTCTTCAGAAGCGCTGCGTATCTAGCGGGATGCTTGTGCCCCTTGAGCCCAGAGGAAGCACCACACTGGGGACAGAGGATAGGAGCAGAGAAGGGCTGCTGCTTTGGAGTTTTACCTCTTGGGTGAAGAGCAGGAAAGCAGCTGAGAGGAACCTGGGGAACAAAGCCCAGTGCTGAAGGCAGTGGCGAAGAGGAGGAAGAAGGATAAGAGCAGTAAAGTTACTGCAGGCACCAGCACGCATCACTCACACCTCAGCTCCCCACGTTGTCAGATGAAACCTTAATTTAGCACAGGGTTTAGTTTGCCCCTGTAAGAGTTTATTTAACTTCTACGTTATTTCAGAGAGGAACTGGCTCATCACAGAGCGAGAATGCCCTTGCAATATTGCAGGCTTCTAATTCAGCCTATCATGCTGCTTTTCTCATCAGTATAGGCCCATTTTTAATAAGTTCTGCAATTCTGATCCCGTTGTCTCTGTACAGTAAAAATACCCACATCCCTCTAGGATATATACTTTCAGGTGCTTTTCTAAGAAAAATAGAAAAGCCAAACCTTTGAAACCATATGGGATCCCTTATTGACCCAAACACATGACTTGGCTGAACAAACACTTCCATTCTTTTAAACTTTGCACTGTACATGTAAATATAACTGTCAAAGGCTACGTTTCTGAAACAGCACCTTAATAGCTCTGAAAAAGTCATTTTTTTTTTTTCCATTCCTGTTTCTTTTCAGTTCATTATGGCCCCAATACTGCCAAGAGAGGAAGGTGCATTATTTTAATTCATTATTCATGCATTATTTTAATTCGCTTGACCTCAATGAGACTATTCACATATGTAAAGTTATGCACAAGCTTAAATCTGTGCAGAATCAGGATTTGTGGGCTTAATCTAAATCCTACTGAAGATTTCAGTCAGTTTTGGATCAGGCCCCTTTTCCTGCCAGCAGAAGAGCTGCATTTCTAGCAAAACACGTCACAACCAAGATGGAGCCTGGCCAGAGACTCAGCTAACAGGCTCAGATCCTTCTGCAGACCTCAGACAAGGCACTTTGGGAATTCTGCTCACAAGCTAGTGTGAAGATCCTGGAGCTAACAGAGAGCAGGAGCTTACCAGCTGGAGGCTGTTCATTCACACCTGGCTCCTACCAGTCAGCCCTGGAGCAGGTTCCCCATCTTAGACATTTTTTCTTGTTATTTGAAATCCGTATCTGTATGCAAGATATATGAAATGTGAATCAAGAATAACATTAACTATGCAACCCAATCAACACCAAGCTTCATTCTCCTACTATTGAAGTCCTTTCTAATGGTGGATTATAGACATCTTCCACCTTAAATACTAACTGTATTTTAGTTACAGTATCAGAGTTGCTGCTATAGGTCTTTGGGTGCAATTGTATCTGCCATCTCCATCCACACCTCAGGGAAGCAGGCTTTGTGCCCCTGGACTCAGCAGGAGGGTACCCTTAATTAATGCCAAGAAAATGTGGTCTGTACCACCCACTCCTAGTCCAAAAGGCATAATTCTTCCCAACCTCATAAGCCAAATACCAAAAAGCTGATCAAAGGGCAAATTTCAGAAACAGCTGAAAAGTCAGAGATCATAGTGGCTTTCTGCCAAAGTCCCAAAATATCCCTGTGGATCACATCAAAACTGAATGTGCTTCCTGCCCCCATGGCAATGCAGCAGCCTCTGATTGTATGTTCTCCAGGAGGGAGGAGCTCCCCGCAGCTGAACTTTCCTGTTGACGCAGCCCTGGATGTGTGATGTGACATAGGTACAATATGGGATCCCTACAGAAATTGCTCAAGAGCTTGAAAACCAAAGGATGGGCAAAAAACCTGCACTAGTCGTGTCCCCCCCCCCCCCCCCCCCCCCATTCTGCACCTAGAATACAGGACTCTAAATCATCCTGAACTAATAAAAGCAGCAAAATACCAACAGATGTGTCTCAATTTGAAAGCACAGGCAACCAAAGCTGATTACTTCAAATTGTCTGTGATACTCTTTGGAGATTTCCTTAACCTGAGAAAGCACTTCCTGACTCAAGAGACAAATCTACTAAAATACGATATGTTTAGACAGCAAGACACTTTGGACATGATTTAAAGTTGTTGGAAGTGAATGCAAGAACTCCTATTTATATTTGGATCAGGCCTTTGATACTAGACAAAATTAATTTAAGAGTAAGTGTAGAATTT
Source organism: Tetrao urogallus (assembly GCF_951394365.1). Taxonomy (NCBI): domain Eukaryota; kingdom Metazoa; phylum Chordata; class Aves; order Galliformes; family Phasianidae; genus Tetrao; species Tetrao urogallus. Next base: position 124,388,475 of record NC_136813.1, on the reverse strand, counting down.
CAAGATAAGATTTAACCTTAGAATAGTTAGAAAGATACTCACATGTCTTCAGTAATTTGTTAAGTTTCCAGTAATGCAGCCTGACTTTCACAAGCATAAAAACAATAAAGATACAGCATGGTTGCTATAAAACCTTAAGTTACCAAATGCTCAAATGTTTACCAGAAACCTTTTGCAGTCAAATGTTATAGGCATGACCCTTAGGCCACATCTGAGTTTTGAGTTGCTTTTAGAGAAACATCGCTGCATTCCTAAATATTGGAGTATGAACTTTTTCAAGAAAATTTCTGGTGACTTTTTTTCTACTCATGCTCCTGCAAAAGTATAGCTCTGAGCAGGTATCATTCATGGGATCACAAAGTCGATTAAAATGTTGTTTTGAAACAAGGAAATGCAGAGGTTTTTTTTTTCATTTATGAAAACATGCAAGAGATCTGACATTATAGAAAAGCGATGCACACAGAAGCATACACAGCTGGCTCAGGAAAGCTCATACATTTATATTAAAAGACTTCAATAACATTAAGCACTTTGCACAAATCTAAATTTTGATTGTGAGAGTTCTTCAAAAGGGACTATTGTCCACAAAATAAATTGTTGACCCATAATAAGGTCTTTATGGCTCCTAGATCACTTAGTTCAAGCCATCTTTAAAGAGTCTCTACTGTATAATCCCATTAGTTAAAGACTTAACATCTCATTTCTTTAAGTGTCTTCATGCTTTAACTCCTTTTAAGCATTATGAAAAATCCCTCTTCTTATTAAAGCGATGATTTAAAGTGAGGAGTTACCCTGAAAATGAGAAGATATGTCATCAGCTGACTGCTAGCACTACTTGTTTTACACCATATTGATGAAGAGAAGGAAGGAACGTGCAGATAGTCAATTCTATAACAGCTGATAGGAAAATGATCCTTTCTGACCCAATATCCTCTCTCACATTTGTGCTCTTCAAAACAAACAAGTGAACAAACAAAACATCAGAAATCTGAATAAGCTGTTTAGTCTTCTCTCAAAAGAGCAACAATTCAACTGCTTGCTGCTGATGCACACACCAATCTCTCCTTCCTGTAGTTTCATGTCTGAAGAAGTCATAGTTCTCTACAGTCTTCTGGAGTTTGCAATATTTCACCAGAAATGCACAAAAATTTATTGGCCCTCAAATGTCCGGAAACAGTTTAACCATAACGGGTTAAAAGAAAGGGAAAACAAACTCAAATTAAACTTGTTCTTTTTCTTTATGTCCTCATAAAGGAGAGTTTGAGCTCACTTTTTGTTACGTGTCAGTTTTCATGCTGGCAAAGGAGTAGTTTATGACAATTACCAAGGAGCACTTCCAGACCCTCACCCCTCTCTGAAAAAAATCCTTTTGGAAAAGGTAAGAAGTGTAGTCCTGTAACTCCTTCATACATGAGAGCTGGGTTTTAATATCAGGATTGTATTTGTGGCTGACACCTCTATTCTTTTCCTGTGAAGACATTTCAGAAGCTATGCAATTAGCCTCATCCACTAGACTAGTGACTTGATCTTTTCTCTTCCCCCCGACAGGAAACACAAAAACTCTATGGGATTGCCGACTTTGCTCATTTCCTTGCTGACAAGGATTATTCTTCTCTACCTACGTTAAAATACTGAGTTCACTCACTTAATCAGCTCTCTTGATGCTTTTTGTGTTGCCCTGCAGCACAACCTCCCTACAGCTCCAAGTGTCCAAATGGGGTAATGTAGGGCTGTCAGGCTACAGCTGGAGCAGTGGAGAAAAAAAAAACTCTCAGTCCTACACTACCACTACTTCACTCATATTTTGCTTGCGTACAGACTACGTAATTAATTCCTATTCACTGATTCTCCACAAAACTAACTTGTTTAATTCAATAACAGCCACGGAGATCAAAAACACTGCAGTGCTGAAACTACCCCTGCCTAGATAAATACCCTGAGGATTGGTCAGAGGGTCCCTAGAGCTTGCAACAGAACCCCAGCTCCCGCACAGACCTATTCCCCTTCCAGATTGATGGCAGAAGGAGACTTACAACAGCACATTCACCAATGGGATGGATGCGGCTTCGAAAGTTAAAGGTAGAAGCAGTTTCACTCAAATCTATGGAAGCATAATGATACAGGGAATATTTTAATTACTCTCTGAAGAGCAGGGAAATTATTGCATAAATATGAAAGGAGCCCACACAGCCCACGCTGTGTGTAGTGACACCATGTTTTTCTGAAACCCTGCATTTTGTTACACTCCATTGCCTGCTACCTATTTTCTTCATACACCTGTACCCACACTGTGGATTCTTCAGTGCCTTTTGTAAAACTTACTGAGCCAGCTCTACTAACAGTGGATGGTTAATTTTCAGTGTATCATTTAAAGGTTGAAACAGACATTAAATTAAGGCCTCAGTGCAAGTGATCATGATTTCTGTTTATTTCTGAACTGGAGAACACAGAGGACAGCATCTCGGGTAAATATGAAATACTGTAGGCTGACTGACTTTTATTCCATGGAAAGTAGAGAAGTTTAATGTGGTGATCAAATGAAAGTTGTCCAAACTTCATGGCTTTCAACTTTTGAAGTTCTATATAAATGTCAAAATATCCAAAATGTAAAAAGCCAGCCAAACAAAAAACCATGAATATTTGCATCTAAAGTGATATTTTTTTTCAGAGGGTGAAGCAATTTAATAAACTCCAAGCATTTTGGTGAATTGTGCCAGCAGGAATTGTTGCCCTGAGGTCATGCTTACATCCCAGGCACAGCCGGGGTCACCAGTCTCCATACTCAGCACAGATCTCCCTGTTTTATTCAACATCACTTTAGTCACTTCATTTCTTGTTTTCCATAGATCAGCTATAACCTTTGGAGTCTTCTACTGCTTATGGTTACAAACAATTTGTTATGGGAAAGCTAACTTCTGTTCTGCTCTGCAGGTGATTTCACTTTCCTCATCCCACTTAATAGAGAGCAGAGCCCTTCTTTATTCTCCACCTCTGCTGAGAAGCTGCAGCCGCAGCCCTGTAAGCATCGAATCTCCTGCAACATATATAGAACTGTAATGTTAAACAAAACTGAGAAGTTTGATGAGAGCTCGGTGTAGGGAGTGGTGGAGAAAAGTGCACTGTGACCACTAGATGGCTTTCTCTGGTAAACCTAGCTCTGGTGTGCAGAATGCCTCTTTTTAATCTCCTTCTTTCTTCCTGTTTTCCCCCTTAAAGTTTTCACATGGGAAGAACACCAAAATAAGTTTAACAACCTTGTCTCTAAAGCTGCCACCAGTCAAGTTTTAGAGCACCCTTTCCTTCCCTGCCTTCCTGCATTGTGGTGCATTCGAGTGTGAGCCTCCTAGGTGTTTCCTGTGGGAAACCTCCCAGCCAGCCCAAGTATGCCTGGCATTCTCCTGACAGCCAGACAGCTGGCATAGTGACAACATGGATGTTAAAGCAGGGTGCTCTGCGTTGGCACGCAGTGCTTCTTCTCCTAAATCCTCTCCTCAGCTCAACCACTCCTTCACATAATCAGTCTGTAAAATTGGATGAGAGAAACTGCGGGCATGCAGCTAATTATCAGACCTCAGCGAAAGAGTGAATAAGGAGTGCATTTCATAAGGGATTTTAATCCATTCAAAAAACAGGTAAGTGCTCATGCAGTGAAAAATACTGTAGTAATGGTGAAGACAACAACCTGATACTCCTAGAGCAACTTCATCTGTTGCAGCATTCTCAAAAGTCTGCAAGTATACTTCATACCGCAGCAGACTGTGCTGCAGCCTCACAGCTCTGCCCAACAGTCAAAACATTTGACTGTGTCATGAAAACCTTGTCCCTTGATTAATACCATTTCATTTTACTTCGATGTCTGTTCTGATTTATTTTTGTCTCAGCCAAACTGCAGTTGTCAGAGTTACGGCTCTCACAGGTCCAAGAGAAAAAGGAACAAAACCACATGTCTCTTCTGTACCAACATCTTGTTATGTTAGTGTTGGCAGTGATGTATAGTATTTACATATATATATATATATATATATATATATATATAGTATATCTAAAATTTAAAAAAAATGACAGTAATAGGACAGTGCCATGGACAGATAAGAAGTTTGAGGTCAGAATGCAAAGGACTGCAGTACTGTTAACACCATGCCTACTCTACACGAAATATATTCGATGTTGTCTTTAAAGACAAAACCAGTAAATTTTAAAGATTAAAAGGAATGATTTCTTTTAGCAAGTAGACAGAAAGCTCAAAAACTCTGAAGTATTATTCTTCATATAAGATTTTAGTACATGTCCTTCAATTCTGTGAAATTAAGCTACACTTAGCATTAGCCAATATGACACAGGTAACTTAGCCACGCCACATCCTCCTGAAGTCAGGAGGAGCAGCCAGACCTGTGCAATCTCTGCTTTCTACAGAGAAGCACTTTACAACATGTATTTGAACTATTAAATATATGCTATCAGAGCAGGAAAGTGATCCAAAATGGAGAGGGAAATGACAGAAGATAAGAAAATTGCACACCACTGACTGTTTCTTTGCATCAGTCCTATCAGTAAGGATGATGAGGCTTTACACGGCTAACTCCTGCTGCTCCCATGCCTGTTTTCTATAGCCTGATACTCTACCCTCTGTCAATTTCTGCTCTTTCAACCGAGAAATGCCAATTCATGCCTGCTGAAATTTGGACCAGTAGGATTACTGCCTGAGAAGACAGAAGTCTGGAAGATCAAGCTACACTGATATAAAATAAATGAGCGAAGAACAAAGTGGGAACCTTCCAAGTAATAAATCCCACCCACCAAACAGCATTTATGCAAGAGAACTAAAAAAAAAAAAAAAAAAAAGTATCTGAACATCTCAGTGGGCTTCAGGGCATCACAGGCTTTAACCTTGTAGGTTGCTCCCATGAGAAGGTAGCTGAACCATAAGTTGATGTGGAACATATTATAGGCCCCCAGTCATTGCAGGAATACTGGGACAGGTATTACGGAGAAGAGAAAGACTCAAAATAGTAAAATGAGAGCAGGTAAATGTATCTTTGTAATCCAGTGGTTCTGTGCACTTCTTTGTCAGTAATTTAAAACTTTAGTTGCTGCAGTTCCTGTTCAACATGTCTCAGATGCACATTTGATATCTGTAGGTAAAGACATCAGGCTCTGAATGACAGAAGTGAAACACACACACGGAAAAATTAAACAAACAAAAAAAAAGGCTATCCTGGCATTTGTTAGGAGATAGTCAGCACACCCCCTGTGTGCAAGACCACTTGTTATGGTCATTTCATATGATATGTTCCCTTACTGCTAAAGTATTAAAGCAGGGAAATCTTTGGTCCCTAGCAGCATATTTAGCTGACTACTCTGATTTTCAATAAGGCTGTTTCCAGCTTGCCCTTCCCAGTATTCCTTGGTGCCTCTTGTTCTCACAGCCGCTGCACTGAGCAGACTGAAGGAGGTACCCAGGCATCACCCAGCCGTTAGAATTGCTGGCATCTGCTCTGTAGTGTGCAGCTTTCAGTATGATAAGCAATTAGCCAGGCATTTATGAACATGGAGAATGGAAGATTTGTATGTAGTGCAAGATTTTCTGCTGAATGCACCAATAGATACTATATGGATAATAACTGGCCAGGTACCTGAAACTCCAAATGTTTCAAGCTGCAGCAAAACAAAGAGGTCATTGAGTTAACAAAATTATCCAGCACTGTTTTATTGCCCAGAACTTAACATGAAGCACAATGATGCTTGTTCACCTATTAAGATTATGTAAACGTTAACGTTCTTAGACTAGCTTCCTTTCATGACTCAGCTGAGAAGATAAGCACAAAAACCACATTATGTATTGGGGGGGGGAAGCAGCAGAAAACAAACTTAAAGCAAAAAGAAGACATCATTCTGCTAGATCTGCCTATCCAAGCAGTGTTCTTTAATCAGAGATGAGCAGGACCAGCCAAGCACATTTGTGATTTTATCTAGTATAAAACAGCTTTCGTCCTCCCATTTCCAACTTTTACAAAGAAATATATGGAGACCGGCAGTTTCTAAAGCCTTAAAGGTCTCCCAGTCAGCTATCAAATACTTTCTTTTTGCAAATGTTTTGGGTTTTTTTGTGTACTGCAGACCCACAGCGTGCTGATGGATCCATAAGATGAGCTCTTTGTGGGAGCATCAGAGATGATTAGGGACTTCAGCCTCAGATTTAGGCAGAAATATTAGCATAGATGCCCAGAGCAGAGCAGCATTTTCATAAGGTCCTGCCCCCAGGCTTGTCTACTAAGAGAACTGCAAGGAGCAGAACTAATTCAGCTGTATGGTACTGAAACAAGTATGTTCTTCCAAGGTTGTAGACCCACTTGCCCACATCCCTGTGCCGTGCCAGTATGGACATACCTAAGTCTCTCAAGAAAAATATATGATTTTGACTGCAAAAAAATCATACGCAAGTCTTCCCTCCATCTTCTCCATTATTTTTAACTAATTCTGAGTTGTGGAAACAAAGTAGGTGCAGAACTGAAATAACACTTGCATTGGCAGAGCATGGAGAGAGTACATCATCACCTTGTTCTTGATCACTGTTCATACCTACTCATTTTGCAGGTCCCTTATTTTCATTACCACAACATCACACTGAGTGTAGATGAGTTCACACTTTCCTTTTCCCCTAGTAAATTCTTTCCAGAGTCTGTCCCATAAAGAAGAGGGGTGATTCTCACCCCTCAGTCTTAGGTTTTCAACCTAATGTTTGCTCTTGGATAAAAATGCAGGTTGTTTCATTGAGTCCTTAATATTCACTAGTCTATAGAGACCCAGATAACTTCTGCTGTTACATTGTTTTGTGTGGTTTTTTTTGTTTGTTTCCAAATGAAAGTTTTACCAGGAGGGATTTTATACTTTCTTCTCACCACTAGGAAAAATGACAGTCCCTGCACTCCACAGCAATAAGTGCCTCCTTGTTGACAAGTAGCCCTGAGATCTCTCAAACAACTGAAGACTAGCTCCAATGTTCTTCCAAAATACCGTCATACAAACCTGAGCATATCACATTAGGTTACTTCTGTTAATCAGATTTGTAGTCAACAAGGACAACGTGAGGTTTGTTCAGTTAACTGTTCCATGATTCATTCAATAAAGTTTGGTTTATTGACAATAACTATATTCAACTCTGTGGAATTAGCTTCTGCTTAAACTGAAAGCTGAATTTCAATGGCTTTGTTGTTGTTGTTGTTGTTTTCCCCTGGAATTAATGGTATTCTAACCAGTCAACGACCTGACTAGGTGCAGGTGTTGAGGTGTTGGTGGCATGGCTGACAAACATGAGAAATGCCAGGGATTGCACCATGCTAGTCACCAATGGCTCCAAATGGCTGTAGCACAGACCCACCACAGGACACAACTGAAGCCTTCAGCCAAGCCAACAGTACCCTTTCTTTAAGTGTCATTATGACAGAAAATGCCCAAGGGGAGAGAAAAAGGAAAAACAGTGTGAAATGGAGGAAGAGAGGAAGTATTGAGACTGCAGCTCTGGCTGCTGTCAGAGAGCATCAGCAAAGAGGAAGGCATCCTCCAGTCCTAGGCAGCGGTGCCTATAAGAATGCTATTATAGAACTGCAGTGTGGCAAATGCAGTGAAAAGTAACTATTCTGCAACAGAAGCAATGGGGCTGCTGGGTGAGATGCTTAAAATTTACAAGACGATTGCAGGGGGACAAGTGATCATGATCATCTACCAGACAGGCCAATAGGTGATTCTGTAAAAAAACAGGAAGCGTTTAGGAGACAGCCTCAGTCTGGGAGCAGAGGCTCCTCCAGTAACTGAATTACAAAATGTATAATCAATGGATATCAAGACATTACAATCACAAAATAAACAAGAGAGTTAGACAAAATAGATTACGATAACAAAAGAGAATAAATGGAAGGCTTACCCTTATGCTGGGCTCTCCACAGAACACCAGAAGGAAGAATCTCCAGACAAGATTCTTCCCCACTGGTAGCCAGCTCTTAAATAGGTCTAGGGGGGATGGAGCCTGGCTCCACCCCTTCTGGCAGCACAGGTGAATTGCCTTCACCTGTGCTCCTCTGGCTGACTCATGGCTCGCCTCAGGTGATCAATCAGAGGTTCAGGCCGTGACTCCGCAGTTCCCATACACAAAATATTCATGTTGCTTTTAATAGTAACAGTGATTAACTGCAAATATTTCATATCTGTTTTTGGTTGAGAGAAAGGAAAACAGTTTTCTTTCCAAGGCTGGTATTTCAAGTTAGTGTGTATATGTAACAAAGATGCCAACATCAATGAAGGCTCTCCTTTCAAATGATTTTTGTACCATTTGATTTAAGTGATTTGGGCACCGTCAAGAAACATGATGAAACTGATCTTTTAAGCAACTTGAAGAAATACATTCTTAGTGAGACAGCTTCTTTCCCGTCTTTAGGTCATATAACAGCATTGATTTTAAACCAGAAATCAATTGTGAACTTCAGAAAAAAAGAAAAGAAAAAGAAAAAGAAAAGAATCAGCACCATGATATGGTTTGTGATCTGCTATCTTTTCCGGTGTTTTCTCAGAGCACTATTTAGAAGCTATGAACTCTCTTTCCAGGGATTTTATTAAATTACGTGCTTTCTTTTTAATGTATTAAACTAAGAATCCCATTCAGTTTCCTCCCCACCTAATCCACAAGGGCTCATCTGTCCACTCAGTCTGTCCTTTACACCTTTTCTTACACAGTTTCCTTGCTTCCCTTATTCCAAAGTGGGACCAGAATTGGGTCCTTCACCAGCACCTCTGAGTGCCTCTGGCCAGAGGGATGCTCATTAACAGGATACAACATCTGGGGCCACAGCTGCTAAGCAGGGGTCACAGAATTGGAAGGCAAAAGATGGCTTGTTGGTGGAAAAAAGAAGTTGGCCTTAGCGTTTTATCGCAGTCTGAATCACATTTTCAAATATGTCCTAAAAGCAAAACATCAAAGACAAAAATACTGTGGCTTCTCATCTCATGTAGAAGTTTACTCCTCTACAGTGGGATTTTTTTTTAATTTTTTAATTTTTCTTTTTTTTTTTGAGGAATGACTTAAGCATCTTGATGGTTATAACCCCAGCTGCTAGGGCCGTGTGATTATGAAGGATTCCCAGCTTCCATTTCCTAGCTTAAATCCACATTTTCTTATACTGTTATGAAACTATAGAAAAACTTGGAAACAAACTCTACAGCTTAAAGCTTTTGAGACAAAAAGACAGGCAGCATTAGAAAAAACACAATGAAAACAAATCCTTCAATTTCTTTTAATGTTGTGGTTGCTTCTCATATAAGAGTACCACATACAAGTTTGTTGAAAAAAAAACCAAAAACACACAGCTGGTAGGAATACTACATTATCTCAGTTTATTGTGCTGGAAATAGAAAAAAAATAATAATTTTTTTTGCTACTTATGCTACTTATACAGCATTTCAAGATACTTAGGGCCACAGGAATGTAATACCTAGTTCAGATCAGCTCTTCTTATATGACCCTTCATTTATTCTGAGTGCTCTTTCACTACTCACTTGAAAAAAAAAAAGAAAAAAAAAAAAAAGCACAACAAACATCTTTACTATAACTGTTAAGATTATATTCCTCATTTTTAGTACCCTACTGCTTTATCAGTATCACAAACTGACTTGAGCATCCTGTCCCAACCCACTGAGAATACTTAGAGGTGAGAAATCCCATATCCGGTAACTGTTTGGGTTCCAAATTTGTTTCCAAAAAACATTTAGAGTAATTGTATTAATTGCTGTAATTACTGCATTATAGTTATGACATGGAGAAAGTATTCTATCTCCTGCCAGCTTAGCTGAACTTACTTGTGCAAGGGGGATCCTGGGCTGGAATTTCCATACTTCTGGCATGCAAAGAATGCATCCCGGAGTCATGATTTAAGAATACATAGTATGACCACAGTATTTAAATACAGCAACTTGGTGATGTGTTTCCTGAGCACGTATACCTGGTATATTTTAATTTGTTTAAATAGCTATCAGCGCTGGTAGTTATTTTACATGCATGACTCTATAAAACGTGCTCAGTATTTTCAACATAAGACAGTAGTATGAACATGCATTAAAGCTTCAATTGGGCTTTTACAGTCACTTCTGAGGTCCTTACCTTCATGTCTGTCATTTTTGACAGAAGAGCTGTCTGGTTTAAAGTTAGCATATGCATGACTACCCACATTGTAGCAGACCCTTTGGTCTCTGCATAGCTACACTCTGATCTCTTTAAGTTATAAGCACCAGCTCAATAAATAAAATTTTAAATGTAAAGCAGATTTAGCTCTAAAGTTGTTCAGCAGATTGTCTAACTTCTGTACAGTGACATATAACACAAGTCTGTGCATTAAGAGTGTGGATGTCTTGACTTTCTAAAGGGAGCTCCTAGTGATTTACAGAAATAGCTCTGAATGCAGCCCAGGTGTGCTGCATGCCAGCAGCAAGAAGCAAGCAGAGATGGCTATGTAAGTCATCTTCGTGGGCTCTGAGAAACAATCATAATCATCCAGTTTTGAATAACGCTTGGAGATGACGGGAGTGTTACAGGAGAAGGACTTGTGCACTAAAAGGTTTCATGTAACTGACTTTCTCCTGCAAATGAAATGCTCTCAGGTGCGAAAGGGGAGTCATTAATGCTCACTGGATGTTAAGCAGAGCCACTTCCGGCTTTCTACTCTGAGCATCAATGTAAATGCACAGTCTCCTTCAATGGAGCAATTTCTGCACAAACTGTTCACACCTTCTCTGATCTGCCATCCAGACAGAGGTTCAGAGCTCCTTTATCTCCAGCAGTTTAACTTAATTCCACTGCTGTCTTACAGTTTATCAACTACCACCTCTGATCTGATCACCGAGATGCACGATCAGAGCAGCCATCTCATTTATACCAGGAGTGGGAACAAAGAAAGAGGTAGGTGCTTGCTGCGCCCTTTCTGCACAGAAGCTGTTTTGCCAATGCAAAGGAGAGCTCCACAGCCAGACGCTGTTCACCTGGGTTCAAGACTGGACTCTAACTTTGCCATCCACATTTGCTCTAAAAATATCCTTTTTTTTTTTTTTTTCCACTGTTTGTAACAAAATCTAACAGTAGTGGCTGATGCATAAGCTCTCCAACTAAGCATAGTAACCATGGTTATCAGGCAAGTTTCTGGATCCCAGCACTCAGAGGGAAGCCTGGGAGTTAAAGAACAAGCTCTTACATTTCCACTATCCTTCCCTCCTCCTGTCTTTTCAAAAGACAATTTCTACCCTGCTTTACAGGTCAAACAGAATGCATAAGCCTTTAACATCAAAGACAGGGCCTCCATTTGCTCCATTAAATAACAGATTTATTTTTGACTTCGACAAAACACTTTATTTTCCCATGGAAGTGACTTTTTCTGCAAGCCACAGTACCACCAAAGCACTTGATAACACATTTCCTCCTTTCCCTGCCATTTCAATGCTATGCACATTTGCCCTTGTATATGCTAGTACTGCTTTGAAAGAGCAAAACTCCACTTGGATTAAAGATGTTTCTACTTCTTCCTCTCCTTCTCTCCCTCTCCTTCCTAAGGTTCCAAGAGATTCTTGCAGAAATCACCACAGAGATCTGTTAGCTTGCACAACCTTATTTTAAGATTCATGCTTTTGGAGGTCATTTGACTCATTTATACATCCACAGGGATAGTCTGATTTGTTCAGCTCAGCTTCACAGCTCTCACTTACAGCAGAGCTGTAAGTAAGCTGTGTAATCTGCTTTGATGAGCTCATGAAAAGAGACAAAGCAAAAAACATACAACACTCCAGATATACATATATGTAGAGAGAAGTTTCTGCTGGAATGAATCAGAAAGAGCTGACTACTGACTGTTGTTTTTACCCTGGATTTATTATCATTTAATATCCCAAAGATTATTTTGTTTGTGCGTGTGTGCACATGCGAATGACATTTCTCTTCAAGACCACTGCCATCTTATGGCCACAGGAAGCTGCTTCAGTGGGAGATAGGGATGCATTTCTGCGTCTGAATATCCAGGTAGCAGAGAGTTTAACGTACAGCACATTTTCTGAAGTAGTCAAACTCTTTACTATGAGAGACATCTTTATATCTAATATTTTGGAAATCGTTGAAATGGGATTCTCAAACAAAGTTTAAAATAAGTGGACAGTAATGTGCATGCTTGTGATAAACACATCACCATTAGCAGTCAGGTGCATTCAATTGAAGCAGCAATGTTAGAAAAGTTGTTAGTGTAAAAAATTATTCTTTTCTGTAAACTTTCCAACAAAGGAGGCATATACAGAAAATCGAAAGATGGGAAGAGGAAATTTTCTTATTCTGAAAGGCTTGGCTTCAACACTTACTACTTTTTTAAATGAAGAAAAACAAGTGCTGGGCTTCATTTTAAGTTAAAATTCAGAGCATATGTACAGATACAGGTTGTCACCTTTGAAATCATTGACTCGTGTCACAGATGGTTAAAGAATTCCCATCATTTTATCACCAGCCTTGCACTTTAACATGCTCATCCAGTACACATCTCAGTGCTGGAAGACAATTACTACTCCAGTTTTACAAATAAGAAACTGAGGCACCAAAGCAAAATCCTGTTCAGTATTGCCAGGGCTAAACACCCAGCTAAATGAATGAGTCATTGCTTTTCTCAAGAGGCTGTTTTCTTGCATACTGGGAGAAACATGACAAGATGTCCGAGAGCCTTGTGCATGGTGTAGACTTCTCTGCAAAAGTCAGGAAATCACATCTTGTACATTTGCTTCCTGGGAGGTCCAATTCACTGCTGAATGAACCAAAACATTTTGATAGTGGTTCATTTGGATTCATTTTGGAGGGTTCATACGGCCTGTAGCTGTTCCAGAAACTGTGGAAGGGAAATGACATGAAGAAAAACAGCAAAAAGCCTTTTATGCCCATTTCCATAGAAATGAATTGAAGTCTAATTCAGGAAAAGCTGGCTGAATCCAAGCTACTAAAGGTTTAAAAAGTCACCTGTTGCTGTTTGAGTAGTCTCTACTGAAATAGAGTTACCACCCTAACACAACACAGATCAGTCCTGGCAGAAGTACCAGTGGTGACACTGAACACTCAATAAGTCTCACATAATTTTTGCACACACTTTTCATTTTGCACTACCTCTCGTGTTCCAGTTCTATGCAGAGGCAGAAAAAAACCAAGAACATTCTACCTCTATTTTCAATAGAGGCACAGTAATTAAGAATATGTTCTCGGATTTCCAGAGAGACAGATAGGCTCTAAACGTGCATATAGTTCAGAGAAACATCAAGGTGTTTGGGTGCCTATTCACAATTGGAAGTTAACCAACTAAAATAGAAACGCATTTACATTTACAGGGACTTAAAGATTGCCAAACGGATATGGCCAATTTGTCAGCATGCAGTAAAGGGTTTGCTTGCTTTTGTGTTTATCATTTTAATATGGGTTTCTTTACCCAACTGTGTGCTTACTGCACCTGTATATTTTCTATTAATCCCTTACATTCAGTCAAAGAATGTAATTTTAATGCATTCCTACTGTAGAGACAATCCATGGACATTAATTATCCTGGCAGCCTTTTAGATAGTCAGCAACACTGTTGATCAACAACGGCAACTGAGGGATCACTTCAAACCTTTAAGTACCTCAGTGGATGAAGAGGAGATGGTCTTTGGGGTAACTAAGAAAGAAGATTCACACACCATTCTGGATTCAGAACCAAATGAAGTTGCTCTGCAGCCAAGCTCAGTAAAATCAGTATGGCAACTGCAAGATTATTGATTCAGCACAACCAGATTTCTCCAAATATATTTAGGTGATAGTATCCTGTCTTGTTTGATTTCTTTTGCTGGGTGACACTATCAGACTACCCAATAGTCCCTACAGCCTTTTACAGGAGTGACCAGATTTTCAAAGAAACTTGGGATTTTCAGCGTTGAACT